>NC_045551.1:44577079-46072912 GCF_009769535.1 Thamnophis elegans
TCTGATTGGTTTTCAGCCTGTATCTAATCAAATATCAGACTCATATCTCAGGTAGACCTTTACCCAAGTTTGTCCTTGATTTCTCAGCAAGATCTGAGCATCTTGAACCTAAAGCTTGCAAAAATTCACAAGAAGATGAAAGTTTGTACTTGATTTTTCTAAAAAAAAAATAGCGCATAGTGTGTGTTGGACTATGATAAATCTGACAATTATGAGACAATTTTCATAAGCATTCTTTTTGTGATTTATTATCACATTATTTTAAAAAAAGAGGACACGGTGGTGATTGAAATTCATTCTTAGCAGTTCAAAGCCAGAATCTCACTTTCTTAGTCATCAAAGCTCATCTCTTAGAACAATATCTATTTATGAGTGTAAAATTTCTTTTTAACAAAGATCTGTGAAATTACAAAAAGGTCAGATATCACTTTTTAAAAATAGCTTTTAGTACTCAATGGTTTCATTTAGTAGAAGCATTCTTATATTTTCTTCATTGCTGTAATAAAGCATTATCTAAAGTGATGTCAGAAAAGCCTACTTATCAGAGTAGTTCATATAATTTTGTATCTAGTCTTCCAAATTGGCCTGCCGGAAAGGTTGTTTTTATAGAAATAAATGATCAGCTTATAAATAATACCTTGTTCTCCGATTCTCACCAGATATCAGTATTCAGCATATTACCTTTGAAGTTAAAAAATACTTAACTACTATATTATTGTCAGCCATCGAGCTTTACACGCAGTGCTTTTTTTTTAATGATCTGGGACAACAAGAGTGCATTGTAATAATGATGCATAAATTACTTTTATATATTTTAATTAACCTTTTCTCCTTACAAACAAGCATTAAGAAAGTGATCATCTCTGGATCAGAACAGTATAAACTCTTATGTTTTATATGAAATACTTTTGTTTTTCCATACATCTGTAGCCAATTTCATTAGATAATTTTCAGATTAATTATTTTCAATATTTTCAAATAGATCAAAGAAGAAAAACAAAAAGCAGTTGATATACCTTATTTAAATGGCCTCGCTAAAAAAAAGCTGCTACCTAATTTTAACAATATAATCAATTAATGTTGCATTTATCCTTAAAATAATTTAGGTATAATCATAGACCAAAACACTTAAATACAGCATCCAAGTACTTTTTGCAGTAAAAACTAATCATACCAAGATTACATTGCAGCCTATTCTTTAAAATGATGTCTGTAACTTTTTGCTCAGTGTGTCCTTTTTTTCTCTTCAGGAAATATATTTTGGAACATTAAAAACCAAACCATTGTCAGGTTTGCTGGCATAATCCATTAATGTAGTTATAGTTGACTGCATTTGTGCAAGTTCACAAAATCACAGTTATTTCTTATAATGTCTGACCATGCATAAAAGAGTTATGTATGGCAGAATAAAATTCGGTCTTTTATCTGTTTTATTATGGCATTTAGCAGGTAGCAAAATATTTTATGCTTAAATTTCTTCCTTTCCTTTCTTTAAAAATAACTAATACAGGTCCCCAATATAACTGTATTGTCTTAGATTTTTCCAATTATTTTTATTCAGTGAAAACAATATACTCTTTACTTACTGGAGAGCTTTGCTTTTGTAAAGGAAAATAATGTAATGTCAGCAACAAGCCATATTGCATGTAGATAGTCCTCACTTACCGACAGCAATTGGGGCTGTCCATTCTGTCATTAAGTGTAACATCATGTGACCATGACTTGTGACTTCCTGCCAGCTTCTCCAGTGATTTTGTTGGTTGAAAGCTGGGTAGGAAGATTATAAATAGTGATCATATGACCCGGGGATGGTATGACCATCAAAAATGTACCTGGCTTTCCAAGCACCCAAATTGCACTCTCATGACTGTAGGAATGCTGCAACTTCTGCAACTCTGAGGACTGGTCATAACTCTGATTTTTTAATGCTTTGATCAGTGTTGAATGAGGCAGTAAGCAAGGACTACTGGTATCTGTATTTAATTTTGGTCAATATTAACTAGGAAACGTATATAAAGCATTTTAAAGAAGATTCAGTTACATAGTTGTAAAAAACACAAGCATTAAAGAAACATCACTCTGTAAGCTATCTTTAATTATCATAATTACAAGTAATCCTCAGTTTACAACAGTTCATTTAGTGACCGTTCAAAGTTAAAAGAGTACTGAAAAAAAATTATTTAAGGCCATTTTTTACACAACCATTTCAGCATCCCAATGGTCCTGTGATCCAAATTCAGGCACTTGGCAACTGACTCATTTATGGCAGTTTCAATGTCCCTGGAGTCATAAATCCCCTTTTACAACTTTCTGATAACAAAGGGAAGTGAGATTCAGTGTTACTAAGTGAAGATCTTCAGTGATTCACTTAACGGTGGCAAGAAAAGTCATAAAATGGAGTAAAACAATCTTCTCACAAGCAGAGTCAATGGGGAAGGCAATTCACTTAACAACTGCGTTATTAACTTATCAACTGAGGCAAGAAAGATAATAAAACTCACTTAACATATGTCTCACTCCGCAACAGAAATTTTGGACTCAACTGTGGTCGTACATCATGAACTACCTGTACTGTAGAAACAAGGAGAAAGAGGCTTCATAAGATACTGTCATGAAAGGTTAGCAATAAGCATGGAGCTGATAGTTCTGTATCAAGAGAACTGGAAAAGAAAAATAACAAATGGGCTAGTTCAAAAGAAGTGTGAGTAATTAGCATATGTGATGAAAGCAAAAGGGTCAAATTATAGAGTAAATACTAAGTGAGTGATTAACATAAATGTAGTAGTTTTATGGTCATTTGAATACAGTTGGGAATATAAATTACACAAAGTGCAGGGTGTGACTTCATAATTGAAACAATGCCTATTTAAGGGCCATATTAAATGTTTGGCATTCATTTTTATTAATGCTACTACTTCTACAATAGCATACTTTAGTGTGATAACAAAATACTAATGTGTTTCAGTATAAATTTTTAGGAAGTAAAACTTCTGTATCTAGCTTCTTTTACTGGGAAATAATGTGCTCCTTTTGGGTGGTAAAATCTTGTGATCAGGGGTAGGCTTCAAAAATTTTAGCAAGGTCTTCTCTGCCTGGTTGCTGGGCGTGCCTGGCCATGGTCAGCGTGGCTTATTCGGGGTCCTGCACCACAGGGGGGGTATTTTTGCCCTCCCTGGGCTTCGGAGGCGTTCCTCAAACTTTTAGGAGGGCGAAAATGACCTCCCCAGCTCCAGAGGCCCTCTGGAGGCCGGAAAGATCCGTGATAAGGAAACAGGATATTGTAGGTACACACCTGCTCAATATGAGTCCAATTTATTTCCCAGTTGTTAATTTTACAACAATGCTGGTCAGAAATTAAAATATTAGTTTTCTGATAATTTATTAATAACTTTGCTGTGATCAGAACAGAGCTAGTGCCTAAGACACAGACTGGCAACAAATGCAGCCCGGTATGGCACTGCTGTGGCAGCTTTAAGCTACCAGTATGTGGCTTTTGCCACTAGTTGAATTTTTTATTTGGAAGGTTCTCCTGGTTGCCCCAGAATATAATTTGTAGGAGCAGAAAAAAGCATTTCCTATAGAACACTTAAAAGTGGTACCAGTAACATCGTTTGCCAGTTTGTTTTAGTAGCTCAGGATAGAATCTGTTCTCTGTATTTAATAAAAAATGTCTTTCTATTTCTCAGAATAATGTAGTGTGAACAATGGGAGTGTTTTGAATGCGTAAATAACCTTAAGCCCTCTACTTTCATGTTTTGACAATGGAAGATTAACCAGATTTAAGTGATTTGCCATAAGTATTTTTCCTTTTCATATCAGATAAAACCAGTCAGCAACTCTTAATTTTATAAAGTATTGTTCCCTCATTGTTTCATGGTAGATACTTTGATGTGTTTTACTTTTTGTGTATTGAATTGATAAAAAGCTAGTGTGAAAACATTTCCATAAACTATTTGGAACATTCAGTTTTCCAATTTACGTAAGTACAGAGGAAAAGGTGTGCACACCCGGGAAAAAATTGGCACCAGATTAGGATTACCTACCTTTACCTTTAGAAAATTACTAATTGGGTTAACCTTGATATGATTGTGGTTTTACTTTTTACAAGATTGCCCTTGACATAAAGTCCTTTTAAAACATATTTTAGCCTATCAAGAATGTTCATAACCTTTTTTCTGATGAGAATACTTATTAAGCTTGGTATCTGTGTACGAATTGGAAAATTTAATTGAATAATGGAGTTTTCCATAAAAAGTAATGTTTTTAGTGTTGTTTCACTGTAGTGTTCTTTTTTTCAGAGATTCAACTCCAACATTTATATGTTTGATTCTTTAATGTAAGGTAGCAAATCCAGATTAAAGTTAATTTATACTAAATAGCAAGGATGGGCAGCATATTCTAGGGAAAGTACAATGACTGTTATTCAGTGTCAAGTGCCCTCCCAAGGCCATTTTAACAGGCCTCAGAATGTAACAAAAATAATTATTGAAGAAAAGTATTAAGGCTTTTTAATTTCAATTGCATTTAAATGTAAATAATAAGATTGCCTGAGAAGTCACTACCATCATTGGAAATTGTGAGCCTGTGCAGCATTACAACTTTAAAAAAAACATCAGAATTTTTGGTATTATTTCTAGCATTTTAGCAACAAACGTCTATTCAAAAATGCAAGGCAAAGATAGATTTCTCAAAGTTGAATCTGATACAAAAAGAATGTGTTTAAACCTCAGAGAATATCCTATGGGAAGAATTTGAATTCTGTAAGTTGATATTATCAGAGTGCCAGTCAGAGATGTACAAAAGTAGGTGTTCATAATATATTGTTCTAAAGTAGTAAAATGCAGTTGGTTTATTTATTATTTCTATTCAATCAAACTATATCAAACTATATTAAGGCCACAAATAGATTTCCAGTATTACATTCTTATTTGCTAAGTCTAACTTCTGGAATGACCTAATACATATCCTGTTCATTTGTTATGGAGTGTTTCAATGGATGCATTCAGGCTGCTGGTTCGGTCTTCATCTGATTGGCTTCCTATTTTATTTCACTTGGCAATTTCTTCTCCCAAAATCGCCATCCCAGTAGCTGGTCTCATATCATGGTTGGTTAATAAATATTCTACAACATGTACCCACTTCAGTAGCAGATAGTTTCCAAGGATTACAATTCAGTAGTTTGCCAGTTGCTTCCTGTGCTTATTTTTGCAAAAGCTACAGACTTTTTGTTATTTTGTTTTTAAACTACATCATAGGACTTACTTGCTTTTGTAGCTTTTAAGATCAATAAATTTTACTCTGCTTATCTAATATTTTAATACAAACATTTGAACAATCAGAAACATGCATAATTTTTCTGAATAATAGGGAAAATTCTCTAAACCAAAAAGCCTTTCCTGGGAACTGAATGATTAGAGATTTTAGCTCAGAATCAAATGGATCATGCATTAAAAAAAAACCCATAATCCACAACAATCCAAGAGTTGAATACATGGGTTACTCAACTGGTTCAAATTTAAACATCAAGACTCAAGGAACAGCAGGAAGTAAACACATAGAAATGGAAATTTTAGGTTGGCATGTGGTTTTCAATGAAGGATAGACCACTGCCAGCTGCTTTTAAGCAGAACAGGTACAGATATGGCTTAGTTTTGGATGCTGGAACCTTTGTTAGGCATAATACTTAACCACATTTTGATGGATGACTTGATGCAAACAGCTTTATGTAGAAAAATAAGAATGAGGAGAGGACATGAGCAGAGTGCTTTTGCTTGGCTCTCTGAAGCTGTTGACGCATCCTGGAACTAGGTGGTCTGGCAGCTTCAGGCCCCTTATTTCCTGATTCCTCTGTACATGCTGAGTCCATCCCAAGTGGCAATTTTCTGCTAACTCATGAGGCTGGCAGCCTGCTGAATTAAGTTGCTTAGGTTCAGCCTTGGACTCTGAGGACTCCAAGTCCATAACATTTTGTACAAATTATTTAACATTTCCCACAGGCAGTTTCTGTAAATGTGTTTCACTTTTCCTCAGCAATCCTAAAAAGACTTTGTTGACAAGCCCTACCTTTTGTGGCAGAAACTTTGGGCTTCCTCTTTTGTTTGCCGCGATGAATTTGAGTTTTGCTTCTTGTCTGATTTATGGTAAGAATTCCTTATTTACAACAGGTGGAAGTCAATGGGAGAAAACTTTGTGTGACCGGTGAATGGAATTTGGCATCAGCCGTGTTATCTCTTCAAGTGGATGAGGTTCATAGAACTATCCAGGTAAAATATTTTGTTGCTATTGCTTTTTACAATTGTCTACACCATTTTAAAATCTGGAAATTAGTGTTATAAATCCGGGACATTAGATTATAATGGCACATGCTTAATTTGTACCTGCAATGAAGAAATGCAAAGCTGTGAAGCATCCTTTCCAAGGCCTTCATATCTTCAAATGATCATTAAATGACCAATCAAGGACTACTTGTAGTTATAACAATTGAATCATCTTAAAGAGCAAACGTGATGTGGAGCACATTGTAATAGGTTGAAATTGCTAATGCATGAATAACAGTGAATGGGGGCCTCAGTCTTGCTAGAGGTTGAGCCTTAGCCTGTTATTTTCCCTACAGACTCTCTTAGTATCTAGAGATGAAACTTTGGTGACAAGTTAGTTGGTCTAAAATTTAGATATGTAACTGGTATCATCAATGTATGATAATGCTTAACCATATTCCGATGGATGACTTCATGCAAACAGCTTCATGTAGATATTAAATATGAATGAAGAGAGAATCTAATCCTGAGGTCCCCTAAAGCTTAGACTTAGATCTAGATCTGTACTTCCATGAACACCAACTGAAAATGTCTTTTAAGGAAGGGAGAAAACTACTGTAAACCTGGCTCCTAGTTCCCTCACATGGTTCAGGAAGCTATCCAACATGCTGTCATAATCAATGATATTGAAGGTTACCAAGAAATCAATGACAGCTGTACTTCCCCATCTTAGATAAATCATGTCATCAACAAAATGTGATCAAGGCTGTCTCAATACAATTTCCAGTATTGAAACTTGCAGACAAGATGCAATTAATAATTTATTTTAAATTTCAGAATTGGAGAAAGTGTACCATAAGTATATCTCTCTTTATCTTGTTACCTTTATACCCTCTCCTGTACACTGATAGAGCTTTTTATATATTTCCTGACAAAGATAAACTTTAGGAAATCTAAGAAACAATGACAAAACAAACATTCTGATGAGATTTTGCCAGTCAAGGCAATGAGAGACAATGCTAGACACAATAATTCACAAGATTTCTTGAGGTGTAAGTATTTAACAACAGGAAGATTTTAAACAATGTACATATGTGATTAGGCATTTTAGGAGAAAAGCTGCATTGGTCTAGTGTGACAGAGAATCGGGAGGTGCTTCTAACATTTTTTTTTAAAAAAGCATATGTTTTGTGAGCTGCAGTTTACTTAATCAAATAATATGAATAAAACAAGGGAAAATGAGAAGAGCTTTCTTCCTAAATGAAAGCAGAAAGTAACATTTGAATTTTTTAATCATCTTCATTTTAAAGCTGTTTTTTTCTTTTGTGAGCAATTAATTAAGCTGTAGAGCAGTTAAGTATGGTTAGCTTTACCCAAGCACCATAGTTCTGTATATTTAGGGATTGAGATTGCCTAGGCATATGGCACATCCATAGAGAGTGAAGGCGCTAGTTGGGAATGTGTTCTGAGAAGAGATATCAAATCCAATTGGAATATCTTTAAGTCATTGCCTTAAAGCTGTTTGAGTGCTCATATTCAACTGCACAGAGCTGACTTAAAGAATATAAAGGATCTCCAATTTTAATTTAGACCAGAATGAAATAACATTATTGTTGAGGATCTGAGGTGTCAGACTACAGGGTGAAGATATATTGCGGCTTCCCATATAAAAATGTGCAACCAATGTTGGTCAGAATTCTACTTCAGAGTGAAGTATCATGTTGGAGATACAGCAAGGAGCTTGGAGTGCATACCTACAAGAATTTGTCTGAACCTGTTCTAAAGGAAGAAAAAGCTATATAGGCAAACTGGACTCTGAATAACAGCTCTGCTCTAACTTTGGCTAAGTACGGTTGGCGTGCAGCAGAGATAAGTAAGGCCCCTTTAGTTTAGGATGATTGCAGTGCTACAGCAGCTCTCTGGGCTTTTGTGCTACATATTCCCTGGGCATTTCACATGAAAAGACTATACCTGGGGATTTAAATGATTTAACCTGCTCAATGGAATAATCATCCAAATATGCCTTTTAACTGTTCGGCAAATACCGCCCACTTGGATAAAAATTCTAAGATGGTGTAGTTGCAGCATTGAATATGACAATTCACCATCTCTGTTTCTTTTTCTCTCTTCGCGTCAGTTTCCAAAGAAAAGTTATAATTGCTTTATCTCATTTTTGTCTTAATGTTTAGTTGTTCTATGTACAACAACCTGCACAATGTACAGAAAACAGTTACAACACAATGAGTGACACTTTTTAAAACATTTGGTTTAATATGGAACTTGTAGAAAATGATACTTTTCTGAAGTTCTAGAAAATGCACTTTCAAAAATCCATTGAGAGGGTGTAAGACACTTTCAGAATATTCTTCTCAAAAATATTGAGTAACTTCACATAAATGGAGGCTAACTGAAAAAAAATTAAATCTAAATATTACATGTTTTTATATTTACTGTAAGACTTCTGAACTTATTTCTTTCATACCCTCTATATTGGAAATTAAACCCAAATTTGCTTCTTACTGAAAAGTTGTGTAGCATATTGTGTCATGGTGAGATGGGTTGGCAAACAACATTTAATAAATAATAAATAACATTGTCTATCTGGTTTGCTAAAGTAAGAGAGGTTGTCTTATGGCCCCTGACCTATAGAGTGTCTGAGAGCTTGGTCTTATCTCCCTGCTTTTTAACATCTTGTGAAACCATAGGGAGGATCATAGGATGGTTTGGGAGTGTACCATAAATCTGTTGATGATACCCACTTATACATCATTACTTTGAGCCATGGGGGAGATATGACATTGACACTCTTTCTCAGAGGTTGTGCAGATAAGTCAGTGGTGGGTTGCAGGCGGTACGCCCAGTACAGGTATACTGGAGCCTGCCTGGATCACCGGGTACCGTTCCGATACGGTGCTCCAGAGGGCCCACTTGCCCACCTGCGCTCCTTACCTGTCTTAAAGTCTTCGGCATTTCCGTGCAGACGTACGACATGTACAGCTGGAATATCGCGGAGGCATCTCTGACAGTACGATGTGTGCACTGCACGCGTCCATGTGAATGCCACCGGGCCTGTTCCAATCGTACCTGTTGGAATGGGATCAGGAACCCACCACTGAGGTAAGCTGTCAGGAGTCTGGATGGGAGGGGACAGAAGTTAGAACCCTTGGAAGTTGGAATTGCTTTTTGTAGTTTGGATTGTTGTTAATGTCTTGATGGGCAAGCATTAACTGTCAGGGAGCAGATTTGTAACTTAGGGGCCCTTCTGGAATTAATGGCTTCTGCAAGAGCAGCGGATGGAAATTGTGGCCAAACTCTAACTGGTGTGCCAGTTGAAGCTTTACCTGGGCCAGGAACACTTGGTAAGAGTAACTCATGCCCTTAGCATCACCTGGCTACACTGCCTGTAATGAGCTATACTTGGGGCTGCCCTTAAAGAATATGTGTTCCATAATCAGTGATCTGCATCCTTTTGGGCTCCTCCCTTTGGGAAGCACTTAAGTATGATTTTGCTGTCCCTGTATTTGTTACCAATTGGTTTCTGGTTCCAATTTAAGGTGTGGGTTTTGATCTATGAAGTCCTTCGGGGCTTGGCATCTTTCAGTAGCTAAAACTAAGGGGGCTGAGGCAAG
Organism: Thamnophis elegans; assembly: GCF_009769535.1. Taxonomy (NCBI): domain Eukaryota; kingdom Metazoa; phylum Chordata; class Lepidosauria; order Squamata; family Natricidae; genus Thamnophis; species Thamnophis elegans. The sequence continues at coordinate 44,586,966 of NC_045551.1, forward strand.
AAGGTGCTGTGTTCCATGGTGACCCCAACACTGGAATAACCTTCTTGTGGAGAGCAGAGTATCTTCTTCTCAAAGCCCTAGTAGACTGAGCTATTTCAGAGAGCCTTTTCCCAATTTGATTTAATATTCCCATAATTTATTCTTTATTGGGTGGTATCACTAGATGTGGTACCCATGTACATTGGCTCATTATTTCAGAGATACTTCCTTATCTCATGCCTTCAACAATTGCAGAGCTTCTAACACACTTTTTAAAATTTAGGGAGATATTCTTCCTGAAAATAGCCCATGTTGAAGTGTATATCACAGGCAAACATCAGCAGTTGACCACAGGAAATGTTTTATGACATTTTGTATTATATCATAAAATGCTTTATGAGCATTTTTATCAAATATAAATGTTATATTTGCCAAATTTCTATTCCATTGGAGTCATGGATCCTATATTTTTGATGTATTCTATAAATTAGCTAGTTTGAGGCACCTTTGTTCCAAAATAATGCAGCGTTTCAGCTGGTTAACAGTTGCAGTCATAAAATTTTAGTAGCGTATAGATTTTTAGTTTTTGTATTGGGTATGTTTATATTGTATTTTTTCCTATGAAAGTTTACTATTGTGGTGGCATAAAGTATATTTAATAATGAATATTTTTTTATAATTTATTTACCTTTAAAATAAAAGGACTAGATACATTATCTTTTAAACGAAAAAACATTTACCGTATTTTTCGGAGTATAAGATGCACCGGAGTATAAGACTAATCAAGATTTTGAAGAGGCAAATTAAAAAAAAAACAGTTTTTGCACTTTGCAGACCTCCCAAAAACGGGCCCATTTTTTGTCAAAAAAAGGACATGCATAGCCTTTAGGAGGCTTCCAGAGTGTTCCTGGGGGCTGGGGGGGGGAATGAACAAAAACAGGCCTGGGGGGGGCGGGGTTTCGGGAGGCCAAAAATGCTGTATTCAGTGTATAAGACGCACCAAGATTTTCACCCTCTTTTTTGAGGGAAAAAGGTGTGTCTTATACTCTGAAAAATACGGTACATTCAGATGCATTTTGCAATCTATGTCCTACTATATCATGTATACTATTTCTTCTGGATAAAAATAATAAAGATTGGTCCTAATTAAAATATGTAAGATTCATCCTTTTAGATTAAAAAGTTTGGAATTTGGACCCTCATACACACAATGTTTCATCTTGATGGAAACTGAGTCAGAAAATATCACGCTATGGTACTTACATACAATATTCTGGTTCTGCCTTAAAAAAAAACAAACTGATAAATAAAACACCTGCCTGATCTTGAGATCCCTTTTATCATTTTTCCCATATCAATTACTTACTCATGTAGTGGATTTTTTTTCCAGATAATGAAATTTGTTGTAATTCCAATATAAAAGATATAAAGATGAAGAGCACTCAATTTTTTTTTAAATTAAAGAATATTTTTCAGTTAACTAGTTTTGACAACCTCCTGATTAATTTGTATCTGTTTGTTTTGGCACATAAATTCTTCATTGTAGGCCCTGGTACTTTGTTCTTCTTTACAGTTTCCAAAGTGTGATTGTGTTTCCTCCAGCAGTTGGGAAAACTGTATATTCCTGTTTCCTTTACAAATGTAAATGTCAGGTTTTTTTGTATGATTTTCCCCATATTTTCCATTTTGTTAATCATTTTGTTGAAATATGTCCAGACTTGTTCATTCTGCTTTGTTTTCCTATGAAACAAACTAGAGGGCTAAAACACGATGTATTAATTGAAAGTAAAAAGAAAAGGCAATATTATTGTTCTTATTTAAAATGCAGCCATAATTGTTTAAAAGGGAAATGCTTCCAATAATTATTCCTTCCATGAAGCTTTGAAAATTAGATAATATGACAGTTATCTTAAAGTACATACTATATGTATTTCTATGTATGTGTGTTATTAAATACTTATGTTATCCTACTATTCCTTATATATTCCTTATTCCACTGAATGTAAAATAGACATTTTGACCAAACAAAGCAAAGACAAAGGGTAAACCTGATTACTTTGATTGATTGTTTATTTGTTGTGCCTTCAAGTTAGTGGCAGGTGATTCTTGGCAAATGCTTGAACAAGATCTGATAGTTTCTTAGCAAGCTTTGTGGAAGTGGTTTGCCTTTGCCTTCTTCCTAAGGCTGAGAAAAGGTGGTGGCCCAAGGTGCTCACCTGACTTTTGTCCCTAAGGCAGAACTAGAACTCACGGTTTCCTGATTTTAATTTGGTTCCCAATTTTAATCTTCTCTTTGGTAGTTCTTTCATTAGGGAATTGTTTCCTATCTTGATTCTTTGTCATTGTATGTTGTAAATTACTCTTCTTAAGAATGAGAAGAAAAACAAAAGTAATTTACAAGGCTACTTATCCCAAGACTAAGGAGTCATCTTTAATAGAAGTCTCCAACCTTGGCAACTTTACAACTTTACGACTTGTGGACTTCAACTCCCAGAATTCCTCAGCCAGCTGGTTGAGGAATACTGGGAGTTGAAGTCCACAAGCCACTTACCCCAAAACTGTGCATCTGCTGAGGGTAAGCAGCAGCTCTCCAAAGCATATGCCTTTTAATTAAATTTGGGAGTTGGAAAAGATGCTACCAGATGCTTTCTGATTTTTTTTTTATCACCATAGAATAACATGGATCTTCTCATACAATGTCCCAAATCATTAAGTACATTTTATGGTTGAATGGAGATTAAGATCTATTGCATAGGCCAAAAATTAACCCACTGTATTGAGCTCAAATTAATTTGTTGCAGAGCTCTGTGTAAGTGGAAACAAGACAAATAGACTAAATTTACAAAAATGCAAGACAAATAGAAAAAAAAATAGTAGTAGTCTCTGACAATATATGTGGACATTTAAGATTTCTATCTTATTTGATCAGTGGTTGATGAAAAGAGGATTGATTATAGTCAATTCTGATTGTTTGGCTGATTATAGTCCATTTTTGAAAGGTAAGTGAATCCAGTGTCCATTCCATTCAGCTGTGAAAACTAAATATTGTCAAACATTAATATAACTCTTATTTTCTTGTATCACATACATTTCTGCTTTAACCATGAGTTTCATTGAAAGTGACAAATGTCTCTGGTTTCATAAGCAATTTGTTAGAATTCTTAGGGAGAAAATTTCTTGTTGATAAGACTATAATTGTTATTCTGTTCCTTCCAGTGCCTTTCTCGAGATGCTGGTGGAAATCTTAGCATTCAGTTTCTTGGAACAGTGGTGAGTAATGCTAAACTTTACCAGGTATTCGTAGACATTTTTATAAAAAATTAACATACAGTTTCATTTTACATTTTATACACATTTAATATATGGTGTTCATTTCACATTTCTGTATTATTTAATTATGTATGAGTACTTGTATTTTGATTAAAAGGAGGAAAAACTCCCCCCTCCCATATTTTGAGCTTTTATTGTTTAGAAATAAAGACAGCTAGGACAATCAGTGGAATAGCTTGCCTCCAGAAATTATGGATATTCCATCACTGGAGGTTTTGAAGAAGAGATTGGAAAGCCAGTTGTCTGAAATGGTATAGGTTCTCCTGTTTGAACACGGATTGGATTTAGAACCTCCAATGGCCTTCCGTTATTCTGAATTTCAACTGGCCTTTGTCTGACTTGAATTCTCAGCTGAGAGGAAGCACATTCATATTTTTCAACAGAATCACAATCAAACAATAGACTTTTTTTGTGCATACTTTTAGTCATTGACATTGAGTCTTTATTGATTAGCCCTTGGGCCATATCAAAGTCCAAAGTTCCAGAAACAATTGTTACTAACATTTGATAAAGCAATTTAAATTGAAATTTGATAAAATATGATTTAAAATGGAATTGGAATAAAATACAACAATTAAAAGCAAGAGACATAGAAGATTCTGCTAGAAATAATAAATACATTTGAGGCCTTGCAGATAAAATGGGCTGTGATCATTTAAGGAAAGAAAAGAAACACTGCAAAACAGAAAACATAACAGTAGTAGATCCTTCAAGACAAGACAGGATGCATCTTTGCCCTCTTAAGAAGAGAAAGAAAAGAGTCGTGATAATTGGTGACTCACTATTATGTGAAATTCAGACAAATGTATGCTGTCTAGCCATGTCAGCTTGCAAAGTGGCTGTCTGCCAGAAACAAGGATCAAAGATGTGACAGAACAAATTCAAGATTTTAAGTTCAATAACATACAATTTTGCTAATATCTGCAAGAACAGATTGTCATGCATAATAACCTCCTCCTCCTCCTCCTCCTCCTCCTCCTCCTCCTCCTCCTCCTCCTCCTCCAGCACTGGATGGAGTGGATACCCATAGAACCCATTAAAGAACTGGCCCAAATCCAAACAGACATAATTGTAAATTAAATGAAAAACTATGACATCATTTCTAAAGGACTGAGAATGAAGAATCCTCTACAATTTACCTAATTGCACTTTCTACAGGGTTGTAGCTCAGGGTTGAAATGAGGGGTCCTTGGTGCTCTATGACTTGGTTGTTTTTTGCACATGTTTCATTACCCAAACTAGGTAACACCAACCCAACATAAGGCTAGTCTAGGACGACATTATATTGTAATCTTCCTAAGCACTAAATCCCAACATACCCCACAAACATAGACCTAAAGCCATTGCTTCTGACAAAACATCATTCTCTGCCATCACACTGTATATCTTTCTATCCACCAATAATTATATCATCATTGGCAATAACATGTAGCTGCAAATCACTGGCTTGGCCGTGCGCGCGCGCGCACATACACACACACACAGAGAGAAAATGTTAAGCATTATTAAAATAGCAGATACATTTAGTGAACTTACCTAATATGATTCAAATCAACAGTCTGTAACATATATAATAATTTAAAGAATATGAGATAGTTGCTTTTTGTAGAATTGTTATAGTCTTTGTCAGGAACAAGAAGCAGATAGAAAATGAATTCATCAGCTTAGCAATACTCAAAACTCTGGTTTCAGATAGGGAGCCACAACCTTCAGTTGTGAATTCCTGATGTTCCAATTTGCCATTTTTTCCCTGCAGTTCTCTTCAAATGAGGTAGAAGGCTTTTTATGGGGTGCCTCTGAAAACAGGCTGGGAATAAATAGTTTGGAAGAATTTCAGGAAGAAAACAGGGAAATGACTGGTTGCTTTTTGCTCCTGTATTCTGCATCCAATTAATCTAGAAGTGATAATCAGGCTTTGTCACATTTACTTGTATGTCATATAAAATACAAGACAGATTGGCTGGCTGTGTGCATGTTGAAGCTATACATGATTCTATTATTACATAATATATATGTAATATTATGTTTAAGAGTATATTTGAATTTCAACTTCTGTTTGTTGGGTATGATGAAATAAATGGTGCATTTGGAATGTAACTGGTGGATTCCCTTTTATATTTATACGGTTCTACTATGAATCTCAGTGATACAAAATCAAATGAGGTTAATGTAATTTAAATCTCCTTTTAAATTAAATTTTCTTTCTATTGACAATATTTTTTAAAAAAATTAAAAGATGAGATTTTATTTCTCATTACTCTTAAGTGCTTCAATGTACAAGTAAAATAAGCAGGTTTTTTACAATATTTGAACAACTTGAATGCTATTAATATGACCCTTGACACCACATCACAATTAGATTTCAAAGGAAGCATTTCAGATGTAACAGCGATTAATGACAACCATTGGAAACAATTTTGAACTCCATCAGTTTAACTCAGGAGGGCAAACTTAATATGATAATTTATCTAGTTGAATTGTATCATCTTAGCAGGGAAATATGCAAATATGTGACCCTTACCTAGCATGTAAAATAGCTGCTGTGCTGGTAAATTTATCAGTTCCATTAATGAACTTTGGGGAACTTTGGAATTTTCAGCATTTGTTCCCTTGGAGGCTGGAAACCAAACCTGAACTCATACTGGGACCATTCTGGTCTGCATATTTCCATAATTTGCTGCTGCTACTAATATGACAGCAAGACGCAAATAACTGTTTCTAATAATATCTGATGGAGTTGTGGAGGACAGCATTTTAATGTAGTAAAAGACCTCCCTGTGGGATTGTTATTGGCACTATAGAACAGCAGTTACACAGTTGCAACAATAGTCCCTTAATTGATTCGTTTAATTAGCAAGAGATGAAGCTTGTGCTACGTTTTGTCATCTGAGATCATGGAAAATTATACACCAAGTCTCTGTTTGTACCACGCATTTTCCTATTTTTATTACGTATGAGGAATGAAAGTAACTAGCCCTGCAAAGCAGATGTTTGAAGGTACAATATATGTTAGAATACTTAAAAGTTTCATTGGTTTTCAGTGTAGATAAATTGTTGGAAGCCACTGATAATGATGGATTTGTCTGATATTTCTGTTACAAGGTTTGTGGACAATTCTGCTGGTCTGTTTTTGGCCTTTATATTTTTTAATTTTACTAATAAGTACTAGTCATGTAGTACTAGTTACATATTTATGTTTTACCAACCTTTATCACACTGAACTTTTATATCTTAAATTCTAATTCAGGTAATTTCATCTAACCTATTTATGGTACTAGCGACTTCCTTATTTAACAGAAGGCCATTATACAGCCTAGATCTGGATGGCAAACCTATCGCACACGTCCCAGAGGTGGCACGCAGAGCCCTCTCTGTGGGCACGTGCACCATTGCCCACTGGTCTTCGTGGGCACCGGAGCACCGGAAATGGCCCCAAACCAGGCCGTTTTCAGACAGTTTTTGGAGTGTTTTCAGGCCATTTTCAGGCAATTTCCAGGCTGTTTTTGCCCAAAAAACGGCCAAGAAACAGGCATGCATGTGCTGAAAAGCTTGTGATTTTCCAATAATTCCTGATATATCAACCATTTGTCTTTGCTTCCTGTTTCTCTTCTATGGAATCCTTGTGCAGAGATCCACAGAGGTATTTTGGGGCACAACTTGGGTTTATATCTATTCCATAGTCTCAATATGGCACATTTAATAAAATTATTTTAAAATCCACACTAATTTTAACTTTATCGTGCTGTAACTATCAACGCCATCCAAACCTAAGGTGTGGCTTTATATTTATAAAAGTATTTTATTTGGATTTGAAGAACTGATTAGAGAATGGATTAGAAGGTAAATTTCCATTGTTCTTCCTGATCCTTATATAAGCTCTTCTAGTTTAGACTAGTATTTATTACTCAATGAATTGCTAAATTTTACGGGAATCCATGTGAGATCATTTATGCAATTTCATGAAAAGCTGTCTTTATGATACTTACATCCTAGTATCTTTTATGATCCAAAAAAGTCTTTAGCAGAAGTTCTACTTATTCTTGGACAAAGCTGGACCAAAATACTTAAAATAATAGATTACAATTTATACTTCCAAGTTATGTCTGTCAATAAATGCATGTACAAAAAATTGGGTTACTAGAGATTTCCAAAAGAAAATTTAAAAGCAGAAAATTTTATTAGGTCTTGATTAGCGTAGGATATCATACACATGTACTCCCTCTCCTAATTTAGCAAAGATTAACACAACAGATTGTGGTATGAGTAATAGATTTGTACAGTGTCCTTCCTGTTTCTCTTACTCTGTGCTTGATTATTTGAGTGGAAGAGGGCTAATGAGAAACTAATGAAAATGCAGCAAAAAAATTCAATAATAAGAAAGATAATGTACAAAAGTGTGCTTTAGTACAATTAGTAAGTTAGTGCATAAAGCAATAAATATTCAAGCTTTTAGCAGGACTAACTTTCTAGCAATCACCTTTAAATTATATATAGTGAGAGGGTGAGAAAAAGAGTAGTGAATTGGGTTATTGGTTATCCTTGGATGTTTGTGAGTTGTATGTGACAAATTTTCTCTGTTTTAATCCTTGTAACTGCCACTTGTTGAGATAGGCAACTATATAAATCATATAAATAAATAATAAATACTTCAGAAGAGAAATAAAATTATGTAAATACAGTTCTGAAAATATTTGTAGCCTTAATCTGTGATAAACTCTGTTTTTTCTATTCACTAAGGCATGCCATAACAGCCACATTCTATGTGACATGTTGGCATTTGTATGCAGTAATCTAGGAATAGTAATTTAAAATGTGTACAAAAGAGAGGAAACCACTCTCTTAAACCATTCTAGAATGTGAACTGATAAGAGCATCAGAGTCTCCGTAGTGCAGTGATCATCAGTTGATTTCTTTGGTCCTTTGGCAGTAATCAGACAAAAAAAATAGCTTGGAGAATCAGACATTTTACATATTTGTCCACATTCTTGAGTAAAACATCTTATAGGTTTACCTTATTTCAATACAGTATGGTTTGATTTTCTACATTTAAGCTTAATGGATTTGCTGCTGTTTCCTTTCTCAAACCTGGCAGCCTTGTTAATTGAGGAAACAGGTAATGGAAAAGCCAATGCATGATTTGTCCTACCTTGGCATATGATCAGGAAAACACAGAAAGGCTGGATGGCACAGTTCCTGGTTAGTTTTATGATATCACAATAAGGTTCCCCCCCCCCCTGTGTCTTGCCTTAACTTAGTATTTTGTAAGAATACTGATCATAAGTCCTTGCCCTCAGTCATTGAAGCTTTGGTCATTTCACGCTTGAGCTACTGCAATGTGCTCTGCATCAGGCTACCCTTGAAGATCATGCAGAAGTGTCAACTGATGCAGAGGGCAGTGGTGTGGGCAGTCTTTGGGTCCCTAGAGTGGCCCATGTTATACCACTATTCCATAAGCTGCACTGGCTGCCAGTCTGCTTACAGGTCAATTCAAGGTGTTGTTTGTTACCTACGATGCTCTGCACGGCATGGATCCAGGTTACTTGAGGAACTGTCTCACCCCAATGGGATAGGCAGAGGAGCCAGGCTGTGGATTCTATTTGTCAAGGAATCTCAGATGGCGGATCCAGAAGAGCCTTTCTGCCGAGGCCTCAACCCTTTGGAATATCTTGCTCTGAAATGAGATTGGTTCTCGCCCTCTTGACTTTCCGCAAAGGCCTGAAGACCTGGCTCTGCCAGTTGGCCTGGGGCCTTAATGGGGGAATTTCACAGTGGAGGTAGATGATTGGCTAATAGTGACTCCCACCTCCCCCTCAAACATTCTGCTCTTTTCCTCCCCATCTTTTAGTTATGATTTGTATTTTTTTATGATTTTATTACAATTTTATACACTTGTATGTGTATGTTTATGTGTATGTATGTGTGTATGTGTGTGTATATACATATATACATATATACATATATACATATATGACATATATATATACATATATACATATATACATATATACATATATACATACATACATATATACATATACACATACACACATACACACATACACACATACACACACACACACACACACACACACACTTTTATTTTGATGATGTAACCCACCCCCAGAGAGTGAGCAGGCCTTGCAGCAAGATGGGCAGCGAACAAATTAAATGAATAAATAAAATATAATTCAGTAGGATATGTAATATATATTACATGCTGAGTAGGAGATACACCTCGCATCCCCAACAAAGAAGCATCTATTGATCTTAAACGGGCTTTGGTTCATTAAATATGTTAATACAAATAGATTTAATTGTGGGGTGAAAAATGTCCCATTTGTTGACCTACTATTCATGTGCAGACTTTGGTAATATTTATGAGAAAGTAAACCCTAAAATACAGGTTCTTTTTGGTTAAATTTCTTACATTATTTAAAACACATAATTTCAGATTTTTTCTTTTGTAATGTATCCTGTTCTTCCATCTTCTATTTATTTAATAGTTGTTTTAAATGGTCCCTACCAGCTTAGCTGACATAGATGCTGAACATTTTACTACAATGAGCAATGTATCACTGAGGTAATTTTCTTAGCACTGCGCTTGTTCATCTGTATACTGAAATTACAAAGATGTTTAGTGCCCATGTATGCTAGAACCCAAAACTGTATTACTAGACTTAATAAGTTAGTAATTTTGCACCTGCTTTAAAAACATTCAAAAATAAAAGGCCATCAGGAATCATCTGATGATGATCTATTGAGTACCTTAAATTTATAGGTGTTCTCCAGATTAAAAAGATTACAGCTTCCATCATCATCAGAATGTGTGAGTTGTGACCATTACCAGTATGATCATAAATGTAGGGGGGAAATTGGTCAGATGAGTCTGCATTCATGTCTAGGAATTCTCTTTTTCCTGCTCAAGCACACATGGACGCAGAAGTATCACCAATCTTCCTCTTTAGTATAATGGATTAGGTACTAATTTATCAGTACCTGAATCTTTTAATGTGGAATTAAGTCAGATGTTGAATGCCAAATACTGCTAGAATTCTATGTATTCTATAGAATGTGGCTAGCCATATTCTGAACCCTACATTGTGTATTTTACAGGGGACGCTTCTGGTTTGATTACAGAACATGTAAATTCAGCCATTAGAAAGTGTTGACAAAATCATATAAACTAGGCATCGAAGGCTTTATTTTCAGTAGTCAGTAAGCTAAGAGGATTTCCTATTTATTATATATTTGTGACAGTACAATGAAAAGCTCAATTATGTTTCCAGCCTAACTTTTAATATCTGCAAAATGTACTCTATTTTTTTGGCATGTTTACTTTTGCCATCTGTTTAGTAATAAATTGGGTTCGATCATTTTTTGTTTTGATTTCCAAAGCTCCTCTGGCTTTGTCTTAATTCTCATAGTTACCAGGCAAAAGTATCTGAAACCCTCCCTCCCTTTTTTGTAATACAATTGTTTTTTCCCCTTTTTTGTTTTTGTAATACGAAAGAATATTAGGAGCGTCCTGCATTTCCAGCCTAACTTTCAAACATTTTCTGTGCTAACCGTTTTTTAGTCTATGAAGCTATAGCTGATATTTAGGGTTTAAAAAAAAATCTTGGACAAGTTTATTTGAACAATGTAAAGTCAAAGAATCAGCAGCAAAAACAAATATTTCTAATTCTTCTGCTTTTCTTTGGTGTTTACCCTGGAGTCACTGTCTTCCTTAGATAAAACGATTTGATATTAAACAGTTCCTCTAATTTTACAAAGCTCTGTTTCTTTTTATGGCAACACACACTGTGCAGGAAGGTCATTATGCCGAATGGGGCGGGGCGGGGGAAGCTGTCAGCATAAAAGGGAAAGTTAATGCTGCACATGTTGGCTTTGTTTATGGGGTTCCTGGAATGTGTTGAGAGTCATTCCAAGCAAGGGCTTGAATAATTTGTTGCAATATGCTGGAATACCTACTTCACGGGGTACTTCAACAAGAAGAATCGTTTTTGTTTAAAGTAGAGTTGTATAAATACATTAGCCCAAAGGGTGTAGAATATTTAATAGCGTTTGCGACACAAGAAAACATACTGCATAGCTGCATCTATTTATATTTGTTCAACTTCTTATTCCTTATGGTTAAAAGGAGCATATTGATATTGCATATAATCAGCTCCAGCTGTAAAAATAGAAAGGCAGTGCTCATGCCCATTTATTCTGCACTTCGACATAGTTAGGATTGTAGTCAAATGCTATAGTGCATGCATAATATACAGTTGCTGTTTTTTCTAATTTCCTGTGAGGACCAATGACTATATGCAGAGATTTTCTTGGCAAGATAGGGAAATATTCCATGATGAACATTCCACCTATTGAATTGTAAACACGTGGACGACATTCATGAATTGTTAAGAATTCATAATGGAACTTTTGCACAGGAATAAGGCGTTAGACTTAAAAAGTTCTGCATTTGGTTATTAAATTTTGAATGACATGTAGAAGAGATAAAAGGAAGGCGACCACCCAGGAAACATTAGAAAGGGCCATCAAAAACAAATTCCTCAGACAAATGAAGCACCTGCTTGAAGAATTGAACTCAAGAAGATGAGTTTTCTTTTTCTTTCTATGATTGAATCTGGAAGACCAAATTCCCTTTCTATGACTGAGCCCACTGAGTCAGACTAAGGAAAGTCCTCAATTAATTAATTTCTTCCATTAAGGGCTGACTAAAGTGGTATATGATTTATGTCTCGTGAAGAATAAAGGGCCAGGCAGTCTTACATTTCTACTGTGCCAGAAGATAGTTTAGGCTGACTTAAATTCATACAGCTTTTTTTTTTCATTCCTGTGAATCCCTGGCATGAAAAGGAAATTAGAAAATTACAAATCATGAAAACCTACCACTCTTACGTCACATTGCCTAGCATCCTTGACAACATGGATGATTCAGTGAGTTTGCATTCCTTTGTCTTTAATAATTGCAGCTTGTGAATGAGTGACAGAGTTTTGATAAATGTAAGATCTTTAGCTTGCATTTCTCTGTTGAAGTGCATAAAGACTGGGACCATATATCTCCTCTCCAGAGAAGTGCACTGTCAGGCTTCCAAGTAACACCCACAGCGAAAGAAGACTCTGAGGCTTGAAGTTCCTCAAAGTTCCACTTTATTACAGATGTCATATTGGCACACCTGGGCAAACCCGAATCTGAAAGCTTCCAGGTTTTCCCCAACCAAGTGAAAGTCCTAGCCCTTGCCCAGAACCCACATCTCCGTCATATGGCTCAATCAGGCACCATTCCAATTGGAGATACTTCCAGTCATACTCCTCCAGGTACAGGGCAAGATGTCCTTGACTCTGAGAAAGGAATGTTGTTATAACTATATATCTCCCATACTCCATATAACCCGCCCTCCCATTTTCCCACAGCAGTGAATGTGGCAGGCTTGAAGGCCTAATGCAAAAGATGGCTTCCAGGCCTGACATGCAGTGGAAATTTTTATACAGGTAATCCTCGACTTAAGACCACAATTGAGCCCAAAATTTATGTTGTTAAGTAAGACATTTGTTAAGTGAGTTTTGCCCCATTTTACAGCATTTCTTGCCAGAGTTGTTAAGTGAATCACTGCAGTTGATAAGTTAGCAACATGCTTATGTGAATCTGGCTTCCCCATTTAGTTGCTTGTCAAAAGGTTGCAAGAGGGGACCATGTGACTTTGGGACACAGCAACGGTCATAAGTATGAACCAGTTGCCAAACATTTTAATTTTGACCACATGACCACCATTCCAACTGGGTCCATATAGAGGTCATATGTGTGAAAATGGTCATAAGTCACTTTTTTCAGTGCTGTTGTAACTTTGAACAGTCACTGAATGAACTGTTGTAAGTCAAGGTCTACCTGTACAGTGGCAGCGTTTTCATATGGCTTAGAATCTTTCAAGGCAAAAAGCTCATGACTGTTTTGTTACAGTTATGATGGCTGAAGAAGTAAGAAAGTAGGAGGGATTAGCCCAAGTAAGTGTTCATATACCATGGACTATTGTTCTGTCCCCCCTTCTCCGCTTGTTAACAGACGACAGGCAGACAAACTTAAAAGGAAAGAACTTTATCAGTTCTCGGCTCAGACTGGATGCGAGTCCAAAAATAAACATAAATAAAATCTCTGACAAGATAACAGAATGCAAAACAAAACTCTTACAAGCAATGCACTTGTCCAAGTGTCTCCTTGAATCAGGGTTACAGAAAGCAAATCACTTCTCCAAGTGTCCTCTCACAAACAACCAAGACAGATGATCAATGAACGTTGAACGTTGACTCCTCCAACCAGGGCGTGGCACCATCCGTCCTTTTATCACCAGAAGATGCCACTAACGAGCCCCAGCTGCATTGTTAATCTTGCATCCCGAAAAGACTCACAGGAGACTTCTTCTGAGTCACAACAGACTATATATGATATCATAGGGAAAAGGGAAGCATAAAAGATAATTTGTTGAACATTGCTACTGTGAATCTTGGATTCTCCCATGCTTGTTAATTGTGGGATTTAACTATGGATTCTCCCCTAGTTTGCTTTAGAACCCTAATATCCTCTTAGTTCTGTGTGTTAAGTCTCGAGAAAATATGTCCACAGAATTATCTGAGAAAGTACATGTTAGCAGTCTGTCTTCCTGTATCCTGAGTCAGATTCCAAAAAATAACAAGTGTGATGCAATTAACCACAAATCCTTCTAAAAGCAGATGGTGTGATTCAATAAATGTATTACGCAGAGGATAAAATCATAACAACATTTTCAGTTCGTTGGTAACTACAGAGTACTATAATAACACCAATTCAAATATTACGTGTATAATGATAGTACTTTAAGAATTATAAACGGCACTGGGAACGGCAACATTTTTGCCATTATGAGAATTCATTATATAGAACTCAAAAAGATTAAAAAGGAAGTATTGGGAATTCACATGCTATCTCCAGTATCAGGTCTACATCCTTTAGGTACTTCATTTTGGGGAGGTTTCATATAAAGCTAGAATTGTTGATGAATAATAGAAATCAAATACCACAAATAAATATAGTGTGTCTACAGAAATCACTATTCATGCTGATCATGTAAATAAATCACAATTATGCTTGATAGGAATGACAATGGTAGACCATCTGAAAAAAATATTACTAAGTCATGTAAGTCATGCAAGAAACATAATCTGGAAAAAAGTCAAATAGATTTTTTTAAAAAAAATGTTACATAATCTTTTGGGAAACTGTAGATTTATGGAGTTAGGAAATATGATACCCTGAGAAGTCAGTTCACTTAGTTAATAAATAAAAAGAAATTTTAATAAATATAAACACCCCAGACTATCATTGATTGTTTTTTTAATTCCTTGTTAAAAGAGTAAAATGTTCCAGTAACATTCTGTAGCATTTCATTTACTTTTAATCAAAGTCCTTACTTTAGATCCTCACAGTTCTGTGTTTTGTCTTCTGCTGTCTGTCAATATCCTATTTTTCCCCAGGATACCAACATGATTAAAACATGGTTAATATAATTGTTAATACTCTGAACATTTGAAATATTGAGATTGATACTGAAGGGGTAAATAAAATGGTATATAAACATACCAGTATATAAATAAATAATAAAATAATCACATTGTATTAATAGTTGCAAAAGATCTTGCAAGCATAATCTTAGTTCATTTAATTACATTACCATTTTACTGATTTAACTTCACAACTCATTGCTTCATTATTTGTGGATTAAGTCGGAAGAAGAAACACTTCAATGAGAAGAAGTTTTATTGTAACAATTTTGGGTGCCTCCTTTACAAGAAAGAAGGAGCCAAACAATAGAAAAATAATTTTTTATGTATAGAAGGAAGGGTTACAGGGCAAAAAGGTCCTAGGCATCTGATTTCCTGGCCAGTAAGGGGAAATGGGATCAGTTCAATGATTCAGGAATTAGGAGGGTGTATATTGAAATTGCTTGGAGAAACTTCAGTGTACTGATTCTACCACTTCCAGAACTGGATGTAAGGAAGATTTAAGGCATCTCTTATTAAAAATGAAATGCAGCATGCAAAAGTACTGCTCTATATTGAGAAAACTATGACAACAGGCAAGGCAACCCAATGTTGACAACCATGTAAGAAGTTACAGGCTTTATCCATAAGCACAAAAATACTTAGAGGTGGTAACTGTAGCTATAAAATAAAAATACCTCTGTTATTTGTGAAAAATACTGTCATATATCACAGCATATTAAAATGCACAGACATCAATCTGCCACCATAAGTATGAAGGTCATGGTTTTTCAGTTTGATATGTCTATGAAAATTGGACCATTAGAAAGGCTGAATGAAGAAAAATTGATATAAATTGTTCAAAAGAAACAGACCTAACAAAAGTGAAGCTGGAGGTGCATATATGTACAGAAATGCATAAAAACAAAATTGAAAGCTTCCTAGAATGCATATGGGTTAATATAAAAGGAAAAAAAGAATGAATATTGTTCATAGAGATATACAGCAGGCCATCAACCAAGCAGAAAAATAGATAAACATTTTCCTAGCCAGTTAACAAATGTATGTAGGAAACACATCACAGTAGTAATGGGGATTTTAACTACCCTGATATCAAATTGGGAGACAAGCTCTGCATCGTGAGAGATAGAACAAATTCCTGACTAACCTAGCTGATAACTTTTCTCATCCAAAAGGTAGAGGAGGGAGCTAGAAGAGCAAACTATCCTGGGGCCTAATTCTTATTAATAGACAGAAATGATAAAAGGGGATTGATGTTGCAGGAACTTTTTTGGGGGAAAGTGACCATGTCATATTGGAATTCAATATAATGCAGACTCTCAAACTGGGTGCCTTAGACTTTAAAAGAGCTGATTTCAACCAACAGACAGAGCTTGGGAAGGATTCAATGGATGAAAATCTTAAGGGGAAAACAACTCAAGAAGGTTGGGGAACTCTAAAAATATGATTATAAAAGCCAGTTTCACACAATATCAAGAAAAAAAAAAGAAATCCAAGAGTAAATCAGCATGGTTGTACAAAAGAACTCTCGGATAATTTGAAAGACAAAAAGGATAAGTATAAAAAATTGAAAGAAGGACACATACGGTAGCACATATACTAGCACATAGCCCGCATCTAAGGTTCTTAATGAACTAAGATTTATGACAAATGTCAAAAATAATACAATATTTTTTCAACATATAAAATTATTGAAAATATCAAAGAACAATTGGTCCGCTAAACACAGAAAGAAGTAAGCAATGGGGTACACCAAGGTTTGTCTTAGGCCCGTATTAGATGAAAGAATAGAAGGGGAACTCATTCAAATTTGGAGATGACATCAAGCTGGCAGAACAGCCAACACCCCAGAAGATATGCTCAAGAATCCATCGGGAATCCATCGGAATCCAGACTTGAACACTGGACCACATCTAACAAAACTGAAATTCACTGTAGAGAAAAAGCAAGGTTTTACACTTAGGCAAAAAATCAAATCAAAATCAGGTACAGATTAGGTGAAACTTGACTCAATAGCAGTTAATGCGAGAGGGATCTATAGAGAATCATTTACATATGAGCCAGCAGGGTGCTGCAGTGCCAAAAAAAGCCATTGCAATGCTAGGCTGCATTAACTTAAGAGAGAATCAAGTTTTGGTCACTATGATGTAAAAAAAAGGACACTGAGATTCTGGAAAGAATGCAGAGAAGAACAACAAAGATGATTAGGAAACTGAAGGCTAAAACATATGAAGAACGGTTGTAGGAATTGGGTATGTCTAGTCTAGTGAAAAGAAGGATTAGGGATGACATGATAACAAGAGGAGGTCATCTTGTTTTCCAAAGCACCAGAAAGCAAGACCAGAAGCAATGGATGCTAACTAACCAAGCAGAGAAGCAACGTGGAACTAAGGAGAAATTTCCTGTCAGAACGATAGCTTGCATTCAGAAATTATGGGTGCTCCATCACTGGAGGCTTTTAAGGAGAGCCATTTTTCTGAAATGGTATAATGTCTCCTGCTTCAGCAGGGGTTTGGACTGGGAGACCTCCAAGGTGCTTTCAACTCTGATGAAGTTTTATGTTCTATGATTGCAGAATAAATCATTTAGTACCAGAAGATACAGAATCATTGGGGCCACTAATACTGAAGCTTAAAGGTTTTGGACACACAATGCAAAACAAGAATTGTTGGGAAAATGCAGATGCTTGGGAAATGCTGAAAAAAGGGTTTTAAGAGAAGTCAAGATGATTAGATACTTTGACCACTAAAAGAAGTGTGAGCATGCATGCACTCCAGAAAGCAATAACCAACAGACAATCCTGGTGAAAGACTTGGCTGTCTATCAGATCACAAGAAATTGAGAACAACTGAATCACTGAACAGTAACAAAGGCACTCTACTGAAGGGTTGTGGGAAAGAAGTGGGAGACAAGACATTTGGTTTATCTGATCTAGTTGCATGGACACACTATCTCTTTATTTGACATTCTGGACATATATTTTAGAGAGAATATTCATTTATTAATTTTCGTTTGAAAAGTTGAACTCCCCATGAGTATTGCTAAGATTTGCTAAGGGGGAAACAATAACCTGAGATTATTCAAATAATTGGTGAGTCATTGGAGAATTTGGAATTGTTAATGAACAATTCATATTCCAGAAAAGTAAAGTTGTGGATTAACTTTAAAAAATAAAACCTGAAAAACAAATTGAAAGGATATCTTAATACCCTTGTAGGTATTTCAGTTAGGATATGGATTCTTTAGTTATTTCAATTGTTTATGAAAGACTGGTAAAAGGGACATTGCTTACAATATACCAATGAAGAAGCCACACACACAATATATATATACAGTACATATATACACACATACTCAAGATTTTCCTGACTTCTGTTAATGTAGGAGTAAGTAGCCTACTTTTCTCAAGAAAACCATTGGAGTGTCAGTGTCACAAATGAAAAAAAATGTAAAAAGGAACAGGAAGCAATTCTTCACAATGGAGCATAGTGTGGAAAGGATAACCTGCCTTCAAAGATTTTGTTTGAGTATACCGAGGTTTAATAAATTGTTTGCTTCAAAGTCCTTTGCTACAAGAGCAGCCTTCCTGCTATTCTTGTTCACTGGTTGCTATAAGTAGCTCATATCCTGTCCTCTCTAGTCTTAGATGGCCTGCATTTGTGGTAAAACTGAAGCTGCGGCTTTCAAGATCCTGCTACTTCTTTATTAACAAGTTCACAGGGAGTTTCAGGAATCAATAAATTAACATAAAGCGGTGGCATTTTGACTTATTATAAGGGACAGCCAATACAATTTTTTTAACAAAACATTCATTCGTCTAATCCAGTGTTTCTAAACCTTGGTAACTTTAAGAATTCTGGGAGTTGATGTCCACATATCTTAAAGTTGTCAAGGTTGAAAAAACACAGATCTAATCCAACAAAGGGAGGGAAGAATCTTTTATTGTCCTGTAATACACATTCATTTTCAAAATTGCAATTACAGAACATTGGATCGGTGTGCTTCCAGACAGGATGCGCCATGGCTCCTATTCATTTAAATATAAAAGTAATAAATTTCATTTTTTGTGACTAATGTTACACACTACACATTACTGATTTCAGTGATGATGAAGTCCCTTTGAGTCCATCTTTCCTCTTGCTAAGTTTTGGACACGTTCATTAGTTTTCTTGGCAATAATTTGGATGGTTTGCCATTACCAATGTTTATACACTTTGCTTCCTGAAATAACAGACTAAATGATAAATGCTTGAGGCCTTGAAGGTATGGCTTATGGTGAAGAAATATTATTACTTTGAAGTCTCTGATTTTATTGTTGCATGTAATTATTATTGAGAAAGATTAGTTGTTTTAACAATTTAGATTTTAGCTAATAAAGTGTTGGTTAACTTGTTTTGTTAGAAGATCCATGTTTTAAGATGTGCTATAATTAAACTGAAAGAAACCACTTTTAATAGTTCAAACAATCATAATTTGTCTTAAAGTTTAGACTTAGTCTCTATTTCATTGCTACGGCTTTAACAACAAGGAGGAATATCGAAACAGTATTGAAATTCATTTTTGGCTTTACATGTAGTTTGATATATGACACATTGAACTAGCTCCAGATCTTTAAATCTTACTAAATAGAAATATTAATAGAGTGTTCATATAAACACAGTCATGATGAATTGTACAAGATTTCATCAATGAAAATGATACTTTAAAAAAAACTGTACTGTTTTTTCACTTGATCTACCTAGGTAAACATATTTTATTACTAAATTGTATGAAATAGTTTAGTGTTACGTAAAATTATAGCTTTTTGGATTATTATTAATAATGGACCACATATTAATAATACTTATTATGGACCATATATGTGTCTTCCTTTGTAAAGTAATTTGATGCCACACAAAATTTCAAAGCATAGATGAGATGTGAAATCCAAATTAATGTCAATGAAAATAACTACTCTGCATTGCTCTCTCAAGTTTTATTGCTATATTACAAAACATTAATTTCACTGACATTTCTGTTTCAAAATATTTTGTTTGGCAACTACTTGATGATGTTAATTCAATCTCTGATAAATCTTGGAACTAATTTATCTTTAAAATACTAATTCTGTCATTTAAAGCCAATTATATAAAATCTGATAATATATTTAATTACATTGTACTAATGATTAAATACCATGAAATTATTTCCTATAATGAGAAAATTTCCAGCTATAAATCAGGCTGGAATCTGTAGCCATCATAGCCCCACTGAGAATACAGAATTTTGTAGCATTCTTTTACTTCCTATTGAACAATATTGTTCTTGTTACCGCTATACATTTTCTTTTGTAGAAAAATCCTCATGAAATAGGATAAATGCAAATTATGGTCCGATTGGTGTCAAATTTCAAATTGTTATTGTCTTCAATACCAGGATCTATCAGTCAGCTAAATTGTGAAATTGATTGCATTGATTTATAAAATATTTAAAAAGTATGCTAACATTTAACACATATTAAATGTTATACCGTTAAAGCAACTATTTCTTGGTCTTATATCGTTATGTGTTGATTCATAATAATAACCCATATCTCAGCCTCAATCCAGTATAGACGTCATAGCCCTATACATTTCATTCATTCCAAAATACTTTTCCAGTTTTGATTGACCAGATGAGGATCAGATATAATTTACAATTACCTGGAAAAAAAGATATCTCCTCAAGTATAGGTTGTCTTTGTACTGTATTCTTAACTGCAACACACTAAAATTAAGTCTAATTAGAAAACAAAAACAAAAATCTAACTCACTTCAAACAACAGCTGCAAAATTTTGCCCTGAGGATGGAGGTTAACTCAATTGTGAAATAACGGCCAAAGCTCACACTCTTAATAACTGTTTTCTTTAGCCCTTGAGAAAACTCCATAATTTAATGTGAAATGCTTGGCAGAAAAAGCTTCAATTTAGAGACTGGCTCAGCAGGGTGGAAAGAGTTGAAAACTCTCTTGTTACAAACACACTTAAATTTGCAATTTTATGTATTTTCTCCTCAATAAATATATCTAATGTTTAAAGACGATTCACAAATAGTTGTCTCCAGCACACTGCATAATCTGACCCATAATTTCATAAAAGCATTAAATGTGTGCCATTTCTAGACCAATGCATAATCATTATTTCCGTAAATGGAACCATGATATGGCTGTGCAGGCAGTCTTCGGCGCTGGAAACAGTCACTTTAGGTGTACAAGTGGTATATAAAACAGATTCTTGAAAACAGTGATGGTTACACTGTATTCAATTCACTGCCATTATAGTACACAATACATGTCACGTCTCTGAAGATTATAGATTATAACTATAAAAAGCCCATATGATGTAGATTGATATTTATGAAATATTGCACATTTTTATGAGCCAGCATTTTATCATATCACTCAATATTTAGTTGACTATGCATACTAAAACATGTTCTCCACATTTCTAATGTGAAAATAATGTTACATTATTCCAAATGGCCTAACTGATTCTGTTTTGTTGTGTTTCAAATAGTACAATATTGTTATTAAGGTCATTGTAACAGTACCTTATACAAATGATCTCGTCATTAGCTTGGTCCACGTTTAGTTTGCTATATATTGTTAGCCAATTATGAAATCATGAAATCTATCCATTGTGTGCATTCTATGTATTGTTTAGCAGGAATTTGACATAAATGATGCATTTACGCATCTTATTGCACATGTGCAAGAGGAAGGCCGAATTTTATCAGTTTGTTCTGATCAAAAAGTTCAACTTTATTTATTCAAGTCCAATACTCAATCTGAGTGCAGAAATGAATAAAATGTGACTATGAAAAAAACATGGGAGGATACCATTATTAGTACTGCAAACACGTATGAGCTGTATATCCATGGTATGAAGAATTTTTAGATAATTACAGATGCTATCCTGAAGGATTTATTGTTGCATTTTCTTATTTTATATCATGACACATTATTAAAAACAGTCCATGGAACCACAGGGTCATAACAAATATTCCCCATTGAGTCTATTACGTGCTTATCAATCTCACTTTGTTAGTATCAAGTTAGTAGATATTGAGCCTGTGCAAAATATTTATTCTTTCTTGAGTTAAAAAAAAAAAGTCGCTTGCCCAGGCTGTATCTACTATACTTCTCAATATAATTCTGAAAATAATCAGAATTTACTAGTAAAATTAAAAGAATAAAGTACATAATCTCTATTTTATAGAACATGGAATACTTGATATATTTTGTGAATCTTATAGTCCTTGTACAGTGTTGTTGTTGTTGTTGTTAGTTGCGAAGTCGTGTCTCCATCGCGACTCCATAGACAATGTTCCTCCAGGCCTTCCTATCCTCTACCATTCCTCGGAGTCTATTTAAGCTCATGGCTATTGCTTTGGTGACTCCATCCAGCAACCTCATTCTCTGTCGTCCCGTTCTTCATTTGCCCTTAATCTTTCCCGTCATTAGGTTCTTCTCCAGTAAGTCCTTCCTTCAATTGGGTGGCCAAAGTATTGGAGTTTCTCTTCAGGATCTGGCCTTCTAAAGAGCAGTCAGGGTTGATTTCCTCTAGGACTGACCAGTTGATCGCCTTGCAGTCCAAGAGACTTCAGCACCATAGTTCAACAGCCTCAATTCTTTGGCGCTCAGCCTTTCTTATGGTCCAACTTTCACAGCCATACATGCAACTGGGCAAACCATAGCCCTTGAATATACACACTTCTGTTAACAGGGTGAGGTCTCTGCTTTTTAGTATGCTGTCTAGATTTGCCATAGATTTGCCAGGAACAAGCATCTTTTAATTTCTTGGCTGTAGTCCCCATCTGTGGTGATGTTGGATACTAGGAAAATGAAATCTGTCATTACCTCCATTTCTTCCCCATCTATTTGCCAGGAATTGAGAGGGCCAGATGCCATGTCCTTTACTTGCATCAAGAGGCTTTTTAGTTCCTCTTCACTTTCTGCCATTATTGTATGTTGTAGGAATATACTATTAGAGCATTCCCGAGAGTCGACAACCAGCGTCTGTTTAAACATCTCCAGTGAATAAGAGTCCTTAACCTCCCAAGGAAGCTATACCATTTAAACTATATCGGGAGAATTTTATTTTCTGATATCCAGCTGAAATATACATCCTTGTAGTTGAAACTCATTATTTCTTGTCTTGCCTTTTGAAATAAACCCTAAATACAATACATTTTCCCCATCTTCTACATGAAAGCCCTTCAGAGAGCTCTTTCGACTCCCGCCACTTTCTCCAGGCTAAACACCTCCAATATCTGCAGCGGTTCCTTATAATATTTTCTTTCCAGATTCTTAACATCTAATTCTCTGCTCCTAGCTGAATGCGTATAGTCGGACCATTGCAGAATAAAAAGAATTATGACTGAATGATAGCTGAAAAACTAGTTTGCATCAAGATGCCTACCAAATTCTCAGAAGCATATCGAAAAGCATTACACATGCAAAGAAAAGCATATTTAAGTTGACACTGGAAATATCTCCGTTAAATGTGATCAATTTTGAATACTATGTGAACAGAGCTAATCTTCCTCTAAGTAACCTAACATTCATTTTTCCTTCATTGCAAATTTGAACTGACTCCAGGACAGACTTTCATAGAACACAATTTAAAAGCTTCCAGTGAATAATTTATGATAATCCTGGTGTCTTCTTGTACTGCCCAATAATGCAGTAGCTGAAACTGATAAAATAGGTTTTGCAAGTAATTACACCATTGGCCTCCAATAGCAAAATATGATAAAAGAGCATCAGCAAAATCCATTTCTAAAAATTTCCCAGAGTAAGTAGACCCAAGGATCACTCATTCAAAAAACTTCCTCTAAATAAGATTTATTTTACTACATAGCAATCCATAACCTATAAAAGCAAAATGTGATTTACATATAAAGAGAAATATTATTGATATATTGATAATATTATATCACAAATCTCTTAATTACCATTTATGGACTCTTATTATATCTGTTGAGTATGTGGATTAAATAATAATCATACAAAATGCTGTCTTCTGAATTTGATATTTTAACTAAGAATACAAACAACAACAACAACAACAACATCATCATCATCATCATCATCATCATCATCATCATCATCATCATCATCATCATATGCCTTTAATACCAAGCCTTTGGAGACATCTCAGAGACATAATGAGACAGATATACACAAAGAGCCAAAATACAGACCAAAATTGAGCTACAAATGTTGCTAAGTGAAACATTTGTTAAGTGAATTTTGCTCCATTTTACGATCTTTGTTGCTCCAGTTGTAAAGTGAATCACTGCAGTTGTTAAGTTAGTAATTTAGTTGTTAAGTAAATCTGATTTTCCTCTTGACTTTGCTTGTCAAAAAGTTGCAAAAGATGATCATATAACCCTGGCACACTATAAACATCATAAATATGAGTCAGTTTCCAAGTGTCTGAATTTTGATCACATGACCATGAGGATTGGTCTGTCTGTCTGTCTGTCTTTCTGTCTCTGTCTGTCGTTCTGTCTCTGTCTCTGTCTCTGTCTGTCTGTCTCTCTCTCTCTCTCTCTCCTCTCTCTCTCTCTTTCTCTGTGGTCTCTCAGCTACAATAGGTGAAGCAGTCCACTCTTTTAACTTTGGCAAATGGCTTGTGAAGGTCTTTGTTCAAAGAAACAAAATAATGTTTTGTTTAGGTTTTTTCTAAAGGATTTTGTTCTGCATCTCAAGCTAAGTGTGCTTATTTTCTACTCTGTGGTCAACCTCTCCTGTGAAGTTACAGTTCAGTGTTATTCTTGAGTATTCAGTTTTCATTTATATGCAGAACTTGGGTCAGTCTTACATAGTCCTGTGTCCCAATAGTTAACATCAAATTTACAAAGCCATGGAAGGTATGACTGACTACGTGATATTTTCCTCCACTCCCTCAAATATAATGGCTACCAGTGTTTTTAATTCTCATGACTTTTGAGGTCAGTTTCTTTCCCTATTGGAATAACTATTTAAAAAAAAACTGGAAGGAAAAATAAATGTGTTCTTTCTAGAACATGTTCTTTACCTTTTGAGTTGGGGTAAAGTACAGAAAATATTGAGGCATTTGCTACAGAAGCGTTAGTCACTTAAAGCAGATGTTACTATTGGCTGAAATAAATCCAGAAACAATTGAGGAATTGAAGATAATGTAAGCCATCTTTTATAGTTTTTCTTTAATTGATCATTAAGATGAAGTCTTAACGATTTTTCCCTAGATAAGAAAATGAAAAGCAGGTCTTACACAGCATGATTACACAAACCTATTTAATTAAAAAATGGTGAGTATAATCAGTAAACAAAATAATGCTACTGATTATTTTGTAAAATCTCAAGGGAGGGGGGAGTCTCACAGACAATAGGTTGCTTTAAGTTGATTTTTCTTTTGTGATACCAGAAAATCATATAATGGTTTTAAGCAAAGCTTCTTAGTTATTATTGAATGTATTTGAAATCTCTAAATAGTGTCAGATGAAAACTGTTTGGTATATTAACAGAATATTTTCTGCTTGTTGAGAGTAGGTCGTTTAAAATCCAGTATTGCTTTGTAAATAATTCTAGATATTCACATTGCCTTTGTGGATATTCTTCCGCTTCAGTGAACTAATTTAGGTACCCTGAAAGTACCATTTCGTATATGACATATAAAGCACATTGTACTCAAATGTTAAATAGTTTGCTAGTCATCAAAGATCTAAGCCCAGTTAGCTTTTTTTAAATCATTGGAATCAGTTGTTAAATGAATTTTCTCTATTAAACAATAAATAATAAAATACAGACATGTAATAAAGTCAGATCTTGAGGCACTATGGCATAAATGCTAGATATATGCCTCTGTTGCAATATGGGGAAAATGAAGAGCAACAGTGTACATTTGTTTAAATGTTAATAAATAGAGAAAACATTTAAAAAACGTATCAGCTTTTGTCTCCCTACTATAATGACTGTGTTGGTTTATTTTGAAGAATTACAGAGGAGTTCAGTTTTGAACTGGAAACTCTTGGAGAAATGAAACATACATACCTGTTACGATATTAATTATTCTCTTCCCCATCTTTAAGTCACGTAAAGAGTTACTATATTTTGCACCTAGAATAATGATAACATTTTGAAGTAGCTTCATTTTTCTTATTGACATGCTTAAAACCTTACTCTTTAATTGAACCAGTAACCTCGTATAGCATTTTGATTGCCAACTTCCAATGAATCTTTACAGCCAGGTAACTTGCACAGTCTAGTTTCAAGAATATGGGAAGGCTCCTTTCTTTGTTGCCAGTTAACTTGAGCCTGAAAGTATCAACAGTTCTGATCCTAGATATCCTCTATTTGACACAGCTATGATTCTCCTCTAAGTACCATGTGCCAAGACCTATCTGCCATTCTTTGGATATATTTTAAGGCAAGAACTGGGATGAGCTAATAATGGTATAGTACAGAATTCCCCAACCTTTCCGGTTTGCAGACTGGCAGGTAGGGGAGACAGGATGGTTCTGCTGCTTGTACAAGTGAGGATGTGCATGTCCGCACTGGCCTGCTGCTTTGGGTGGCCCGGTTCTGAACAGCTCACGGCCTGGGGTGGGGGACCCTTCATATAGTAGGACTAATCTTCCTGGGAAATTAGTTTCCTGGCCTAGTTTATTTAGTGGAGCTAATAACTTGCTCCATAAAAAGACAAAAACACATAAAAGTATTGATAGTAAATATTCTGAGGGTCCTCAGAGTATGGAAGGGAGCATTGTCACAAGTTTTGTCCTTTACTGTTTTGTATTTACCCATCTTGCAACAATTTTGGTGATGACTAAGCCTCTTTGGCAGTTTTTTTTAATTTGGGTTTTTAAAAAGTCCACAAATGATGCAGATAATCGGGGAACACAAATGGTACCATTTACTGTTACGATTATTTTAGAAAACACATCTTGAGATGAAAGTTGTCCTCCCTGATTTTTATTTTGACTAAATGAGAGGGAAAGAGATTGAGAAAGAACTAATTTCCAGTAACATCAGAGCTCCATGTGTACAGCCAGGAATGATTAAATTATGGATTGTGTCAGTATAACATATTGACACTATCCATTGGATGTTATCAAATAGCCAAGCTAATAGAATGATTTACTTCATATTTAACTGCCTTTTTCAATTAAAGGGAGCAAATGTTGTGGGACTTGAGTCTAAGTGAACAAACCATATATTTTCTCCCTTTAACACCATCATTGCTGACATGCAACCGATGGGGATTTTCCCCTATTGCTGCAGGCTGTAATGGGATGGTTTAAATGGTCATGAGGGAAAAAAAGTGATTAATGATTAGGGAACTCTGCTTCACAGCTCTTTTTTCCCCCCTCCGTGCATTTCCATTTGTGTCAACTAGCTGCACACTTGGGAGATGTTATTTCCATGTAATCAACATAGTTTATTTCTGTCTCTATTTGTTTCCATTTCATGAGACCCGTTGGTAATTCGGTTCTAGCTTGCATTACTTTGGGCGTGTCAGTTCCAGTAATGATAGAAGAGGATCATGTGCAGCTGTTTATTAGCCTGGTGACTAAAATGTCAACTTTTGAACCCGAGTGTCACGATAGACACAGGGATCCTTCTTTTATTGCACACCAAGTTGGAGGTTACATGATTGCATCTGGGAGGAGCTATTGAAATTAGTTGAGCATTAAGCTGTCATCATATAATTGCAATAATTGCTACATATTAAGAAATTGCCTCTGCAGCTTCTAGAACAATACACATTAGTGCCCTTCTGTTAATAAACTTCACATCTCTGTGGTTTTGTTGGGCATCTCTCTCAACCTTTTGGAATTCTCTGAGTCAATAGTAGCAAGGCTATTAGGTTTTCTAAGGTATATGGTACAACTGACGCAAAGTTTCCAACTTTTTTCTTCATCAATACTTGTTTTAAAGACCATCTGATCATTTTTTTGTTTGATTATTGTTGGAAACAAGATGAAAGAAATGACTAGGCGGAGTCCAAGGGGTGTGTGTCTGTGTTCAAATGCATAATCAGTTTGGAGTTGCCTCCATAAGAGGCCTAGGTCCACCCACCCACCCCTCTTATCT
The DNA here is from genome assembly GCF_009769535.1 of Thamnophis elegans. Lineage (NCBI taxonomy): Eukaryota > Metazoa > Chordata > Lepidosauria > Squamata > Natricidae > Thamnophis > Thamnophis elegans. The sequence continues at coordinate 44,614,912 of NC_045551.1, forward strand.
GGAGCCAATTTGCCTTCATCATTAGTACATCAGATTCTTGTGTATAAGTAGCATGAAATAAACTCGTAGTACTTTTGAACTTTATCCTAATTTCTTGCGGCTGACAGAAAATTTATAGAAAATTTACTTGATCTGATCCACCATGATTCTTTTTACAGCCAAAGAAAAAAAGCATTTTGTGGAAAGCTCCTAGTACTTTCATTATCATTTTCAATATTTCATTGTTCATAAGGGGGGAAAAACAATGTGTTGTCATAAATTACACAATGATTCTTTTAAAGGAAAGTTGTTACTGCCTTAGGATATTGGATTTGGATCTTCCAAGATCTAAACCACCATCACCCATTGAAATTCATTAGAAGATTTTGGACCAGTCATTGTTCCTCAGCCCGATCTAAACTATAGGATGGTTGATGATCATCTAATCCAGCAGTCCCCAACCTTTCTGGCTCCATGGAACTGCAGCCATGGTGGTGGTGGGGGGAGAGGGCATATTTTAGTGCATGTGCGTGCCACTTGCGCAAATGGAACTTCGCATGCTCACCCACTGCTTACGCAGCCCGGTTCCCAACGGGCCACGACTGGTATCAGGCCATAGACCAGTGGTTGGGGACCCCTGATGTAATTATCTATCAGGAGTTCTTGGTGGAAGCTTTCAATGAGATTTTCAACCTCTAGCAATAGAGGCCAAGGAATAAAAAAAAGCTTGTTCCTTCCACACATATTTATGATGGTTGTCTTGGTCTCTGAGATAAAACATCCAGTTTAAACTCCCCCCCCTTTTTTTTACACATAGCTTAATATAAAAGCATATTGCTAGGAACATATTTATGAATTCTACTCATTCATCAAGATGAGGCATACACAGACTCCTGTGCGCTGTTTGGAGACTCCATGTGTGGGTATAACTTCTATCCATCTGCCCAGAGACTGAGTTTGAATTATTTGGACACGCCTTCTTGGCTTGATTGGAGGCAGTTTCTTAACTCAGTCTAGCCCAAAGAGATGTCTTTTTTTCCCTTCTCCCTCAGTTCTGGTCAGATTTACAGGATTAGTTCATACCTGGATCTCCAATTCAACACCTAGGAGCATTTGATCTTTCTCATCGTTGGAGAGGTGAGTGGTGCTATTCAGCTGCTGCTGAATAATTTCAACCCCTCTCACGTGGAGGCTTCGGCCTGATCAGCTGCACGCTAAGCCACGTTTGGGCTCTGTTAGGCCTCAAGCAACTTTATTCTTGAAACTTTCTATTTGCAACTGAACTTCACATTCAGTCACTGGAAGCCCTAGTCCTTGTGTTATCTGATGCCCTACTTCTGAAGAGACTTCTCCAAAATGTGATGCAGCAATCCTCTTCTTAATATCAATATGAGATGGAGTCTCCATGCTCTTGCGACTTTTGCAACAAGAAGGTGTTAGGGGTTGTACAACATATCTAAAGTAATCACTTTCACTAAAGGGCTTTTCTCCCTGTCACTGTTGGAATATTAATGGCTTTAGCACTGAGCAAATTAAAGCCTTTATATTTATTTATATTTCAGTATATCTCTTTAAGCTTTGATGACCTGAAAACAACAGCAAGTTAACATTACCACTAGCATTTTGCATTGTGCTAACTATCAGGGCAAGAATCATATCCAAGCTTTAATGAAAATTTTCAAAACCAAGTTAATCTGGCACCTATGAGCTTGTATGTACATAGATATGGTGCTATCATGGCTTAAGCTTTTTAGAGATCATTCAATCTAAACTGTTGGCAAACTTGGTCACAAGTACCCTACTGCATGTCCCATTTCTTCCTGAGACTGGAATCTCACCTTCTTTCCATGGAGTGCCACATGTGGTTTTGCTGCTTGAAATATTGGATGATTTTTGGAGGTAGCACAATGATCTCAATACAGGACAACTTGGAAGTCACAAATGGTAGATATTTTTACAGGTTTAAAATACTGAAGACTATCAGTTCGCCAACTGACTTCTCTTGGCCCTCAGATAGACTGGTCTGAATTGAAAGAAACAGCCTTTAATACTGATATCCAACACAGCCTAAATGAAACACCATGTTGTATGGTACAGGCTTGCTTGAGCAACCATTCTATCACGCCATGATTGAGTTCACTTGCTTCCAGAAAAATGTTCAGCCATTGCAATATTTTGCTATCTGCACTGCTAGAAATAAGATTCTGTAATTGTTGGGGGAAATTTCAGTAATATATCTTTTGAATAAGAGAGGTTTTGCCTGTGCTTGCTGCAAGAAACTGAAACCACCTCTCTCATGCTTTATGCTTTCATGCATCTACACTGCACGGGGTGGCAAACTCATCAAATAATGTATTTCTAAACTCTCAGAGGAGGAAGATAATCTCTTCATTTTAGCTGACAGGTTCCTGGAGTCACCAAAAGAGTTGCAATTGCCATCACGGCCAGTCATTCAATGGTTTAGCAATTTTGTTGAGTTTTTAAGTTGGCATTTGTCTATACCTCTTTAGTTTTTTACAATGGCTTTTTCCTAGCAAGCAAATTTGTTTTGGCCTTTATCTGAAAAATTAAGTAATATCATTTTCTCAGGGACTTTTACACATTCTGGATCTGAAACCCATCATCTACTTTCAACACAGGTGGGATTAGTTGAGTTTTTAAAAAAATATGTTTTCTTGCTTTGCTAAATCCTTCAGTTGACCTTATTGAGTTACATTAGGGAAGTCAAATTAACATGTTGGTTTACTATGCATTCTGAATGATGAAACAGAAGAACAAACTGCTTGAGAACATATGGGAAGAATGGGAATCCTTCTGGGTGATTCTAACTGAGTATGGATTAGCACCCATTTAGAGGTTATTCCATTCAATTCTATTCTTTAAAAAAAGAATGGTTCTTGGTCTCTATAGTACACAGAGAGTAGGTAAATATTTTTTTTCCAGATTGTGTGATACTTCCTTCATAAGATGTGTGTCCAGATTTTTTCTGTTCCATCTATAAACAAAATTGAAAGGGGGATTATTTCAAATTTCTCATGCTCTCCTCTTTTTCAGGGCTTGTAATCTTCTATACAAATTTGCCTAAAATAATTAGCTCATTCTTTCTTATTCCCCTGTGTTAGCTCTAATTCTGTGATACTGTAATATCCTTCTGAGGGGTCTGGAAAGATTAATTAAGTAGGAATTGTTTTGCAGTGGTTTTCAATTCTTCAGTTAGACCATGTCCAGACAATATTCCACTGAAATCCACTTTTTTCACACACACGACTGCTTTAATGAATCAATTCATTAATTGTACCATTTACAATACCTCTTTTTATCTAGAATGTGTCTGGCTTGTATAGCTAATGCTACATGTTTTGAATCATTTTCACATCCTAACTTTTATAATTCAGTCACGAAGATCATTGGAACAATGGAACAAATTGTGAATCAAAATGCTAATAGCTCTGCTAGGGAAAAGCTTAAGTTAGCCATAAATTTGAAGAGGTATTAATTTTTGTTTTCAGATTTATAATATGGATACATTCCTTTCATCTCATGTTTTCCCCCCCAGTTTTGATAATGCTTATGTCACATACTTCCAGTTAGATCCAGGACTTTAATAGTCACAAATAAATTGCTTAAAATAACTTTTTGTACAGTCCACATATTCTGCATATTTTAAAAAATAAATTTGAAATTAATCTACATAATTTTTGCCTGAAATGTGAATTAGATTAGAATAAAATCTGGAATTTTATTTCAAATGTTTATCAGGGTTATACAATTAACTTTCTTTTTTAAAAAATAAAGAGATGAATGGTTGTTGCAAAATGCACAATTCAGATAAAGCAATTTTATGTTACTCAATTCAAATATTATTTCTATATGGAAAAAAATAGTATGTAAAACTCCTTCAATGGAACTGGAAAAATACTATTAGTTATCTAGCAATAGTAAGAAATAAGAACACATGAGTTCTTATGAGTTGATATCGTGAACAATATGACAAAATTTTCCCCTTTTCACCACACTGACTACTTATAAAGGGAAAACTCTCAAAAAGTTCTTTTGCGCTTATCAACATTGGGGTTTGTAGAACATTTGTGTTTTGAAAATCTTTACAATTGTTACTTTCTGAGAATTACCTTATTTATAGCTGTTAATTCTCTAACTTCAATTCAGCCTTGTCTTTTTTTCCTTTTGCATAATTTTTTAGTTCTTTGTACCCCCCTCCCCAAAAGTGTACTAACTGAACAAGTCTGAAGATTCTTTTGATATCTTAAATGAAAACTCTAATTGTACTGGTGTGTATTTATTTCTTTTACTTCTAATTTTCTAATAACCAAACTCCATTTGTGGATTAGAGCCCTTTTCATGCATCTGTTAAAATAGCTTCTAGTTCATAAAGAATTAGAATCATAATAAACCAATGGTTACTGGATTTGGCTTTCCTACAACAAACTAACATGTCATCTTACTGGAATTCACTTGAAAACACAATTTAGTTTTCTGCTGAAGTTCCTTACTTTCTCTCCCTTCTCAATACACTGTTCCTTAAACCATGAGGTAAACTCTTTCTCAACACATCAGTATGTCACTTATTTGTAGTTTTTCAAGAAGTCTTCAGCTCATGAGCAGGTTTCAAAGGAACCTCATCTCCATATGGTTTTTACTGGATAATCCTTTATCCACCATCTTCAGCTCTCATTCCCCTGCTTTCTTGCCTGTGGCTACGTTTCTATTTCTGCATCAATTAGCCCAGTGATTTATACAACAAGCAAGCAGTTTAGAGGTAAATGGTACACAATTAACATCTCATTCCACCATAAAGGGTATGCTAAATACCCTAGTCACTGCTTTCTCTGCCTGGAATTGAAATAAGTGTTTGTCCTAATTCATATGCTAGCTGATGTGAAGTGGGCCTTCTTTGTGCTGCACTACACCATTAATCTAATTATAGATAGCTGCAAATGAAGTGCTGTCTGAGCACAGAGACTGAAGAAAAATAGCGCTTTTGTCATTTAGCATGACTCTGTGAGGTAAGATCACACTTTGCATGGCAGGCTGGCAAAATGGAGATCTGAATAATATTGCTGCCTGTTGCATACTTTCTAATTACGAGAGCCTTGTAAACAGAAGTAAGTGCTGGTGTAAATAGAGCTGTAGATATGCTGTCATTTGGCTTATAGAAGGGAAAATCCTTTGAGTGCTGTTGTATTAAATGATGCGTCCTGATTGACAGGAACCTTGAGACTTTACTGATGGAGTTGTCAAAGCATTATGCTAACAGACTGCTCCACTGACTGCAGATGTACAGAGCGCTGCTATTCAAACAGCTGAGTTGTTATCTGTTCATTTTACCTTGTCTGTGTTGTAACTGCACACACAGTCTATTTCTGTGTGCTTTTCACTCTGATTGGTCAACCTGAACTTAAAGCAAAAGGAATCTGCTTTGTAAGGCCTAGTCCTTCTTGGGACGTTCTTGCCTAAGGGAGCATGTTTGAGTGTAACTGGCAAAGCTAGCCCCTACTACAAGAACATTGAATGAAGCAAGGTGTGACTGATGCCTCACTTAAGGAGGTTAGAGGCAGCTTGTGGTCAGTATTATTTTTTCTTTGCAATTACGTTTTCTGTTTGCAATTCCTAATTCATGCAAACCCCTCCCCACCAGTTCAATAAGCTAATTCAACTGCTCCTCTGCAGCATTCCTCCTTCAATCTTTGCTTTATTTTAAAGTTTAAAATCCTTCTTTTTCTATGTAAGGCTTAGTCACTTTTCATTTCATCCCACTTACACTCAAGAAGTAGTTGTGCTGCATTGTGTGAAGTTGGTGATGTTTGAAAGCTTTCAGTCACTTTCCCCCCCTACACAGCCAGGTAGGGTTGAGTTCTTAGGGTCTTCTCACATTCTTCACATTTACATTTCCTCAACTTACATTTCTCCTTGAACCAGCCCAGAGGTTAACTTCTTGATATGTGTTGCGCAATCCATAGACCCTGTTGGTTCAGACTGTTTTTTTCCTTAAACTGAGAAGCTATTTGATGAAGGAATGCTTTTTGGAAGACGCATGACATTAACTGAGATTCGATGAAGCCAAAATATTCACCCAATAGCATTTTTTTTAAAGAAAAGGATCCTCTTTATAATACTTTTAACATCCTGTGTCCATGAAGGCTTTTTTTTTGTTAGTGTGTGTGTCCATAACTCTGCTTCCAAAGGATTCCACCCCCCCCCCAAAGTTCACAGTTGAAGCTAACTTTTAAAAAAACATTACAATAGCTCTTTTTCAACCCCCCCTCAAAACAAGCCAAAGAACAATAAACAAATACAAAAGGAAAGGGAATAACTCATCAATAACAAAGGCCTGCATTTTAAAAGCCTTTTCGCTTACTTGCTCTCACATCTCATTCCAAGCAAAGCAAAGAGTCCTGCAGAGAAAATATCCAGAAGAGAGGGGAATACTAAAATAGGAATAAGCAGAAGGATGGGTAGGGGACATAATGGAGACAAGGAAGCTTGTGCTACACAGCAGTCGGGAGACACTTTCAGTGTCAATTCTGTGCTGTCTCAGACATATTCTTTGGTACTGGTTGATGGGTGATTGTGAGAACTGAAACTATTTTCCATTTAATGTTGCAAACTTTTTGAGAGTTACTTTCAGAAACATGTAAAAGTTACTTTTGAAGTACTACAGATTTTTTTAAATGCTAAAAATACATCAAAAGGAAACGTATTTTACAATATGAAGCCAAATAATATCTGATGGTGACCTAGAGATCTAACTGGATTTGTGTTTCTTTCTAAGGTGGTTATTTTTTAGTAATCATTTCCAATCTAAATAGTATAGTCTTTATTGTCATTGTACAAAATAAATACCACAAAATAGGTTTACATCTACATCTAAAAAAGGCATTTCCTTTAGATTTTGAAACTGTACATTTTGATATAAATTACACTCAGGTATAATTTTAAACGGTAATTCATCCTTTGATGAATGGATACTTTGCAAAGAATTGGTATTATAATTTATTTTGGAAGTCTTTTTTTGTCATGCCATATAACTTAGATTGTAACGGAAGGAAGAAAACTATTGGCATTATAATTTCCAGAAAGAACCATTTCCTTTAAATCAGATCTTAGTACATGTTGATTGAAAACTCACAGTACAAGCAGAATATTTTATTTGGCCTATTGTGGAACATAGCAATTCTGGTAAGTTTTGTTATAAATCCCATTAAGGTCCCTTCCTATGTTCTTTGTGGCAGATGTGCATTTCTAGGCAATAAGGTCCATTTTGTTTGAAAAGAGATTCCATGGGTTAGTTATTTGGGTATTACAATTGGAAAATGTTTTTCTTCCTAGGAAATTGTAAATTGAAATTAGCAAACTTACGTTTCAAGTCACTTTAATTTAAAAAATTACATTTAAAAAAATAACAGCTAAATCTTCGTTTTTAGAACAGCATTAACAGTTTGGATCCCTTATAATCCATTCTATGTATTTTATTAATTTGTGGTTCTTATTCAGATGCCTACATGTATCACAACAGGTTCCTAAGTCTTTTTTATAGGAAGACCAAATTCATTGTTTTTATCAAAACTAACCCATTTTGTGTTTGTGGGATGTATGGGTGTTTGTGGTGGGGAAAGATATTTTAAAATAATGAAGCTAGTGCTTGAGGGAAGGTTTTGTGTGTGTGTGTGTGCGCGCGCGCGTATGTGTGTGTTGTGCACGCATGTGCCTGTCTCAAGGAAATGTGTAATGTCTATATATTTTAGATGTGTATTTCTCTGTAAATCAGTGAATAATATAAATAGTGCAGATTGTGTAAATTAAAATACAATCTTCACAATAATAATTTATCTAACTGGGTGAAAGTAATCCCAGTTACCTACAAGGCAACAAAAATAGTTTTTAGCTGAATGTTGAGAAGCAAAATGCACTAAACATTATTACAGCATGGAATAATTATGTTGCAGATTTTATTTGGTGATGTGCTTGCTGATTTCTGCATAAGTGTTGATTTCTACTGTATATGGGTGCCCTGGTTAGTTTATGTGTCTACGTATGTGGGAAGGAGGGAGGGAGGGAGAGAGAGGAAGACAGACACAGAGAGAGAGACAGAGAGAAATGTTGTTTAGCTTAGCTTTGGTTATAAAGGAATTACAGAGTATTTTTTTCCCAAAAGTGTTTTTTTTTTTTTTGCAGAGTAACTTTTTAAAAAAATGGACTATATACAGAGCACACAACAGCACAATAAAATAAAACTAATACTGTATTTATTTATTCATTCATTCATTTTATATCCTATCTTTATTTTGAATAACTCAAGCTGATATACCTAATGCTCCCTCCCCCTATTAAGGAGAGATATTGAAACCTCACAAAAATGAATGAGAATTATATAAAAACATGAAATGTATTATCACTTTGATCTTCTGTTGGTATTTCTTGATGGCCTGAGTGCTCTTCGGGTAACCAAGAAATAAAATGTAAACTATGAGGTTGAAGAACAGTAAGCTCCCTAGCCTGTCTCCTGTTTTATTATTACTTTATGGATAAATCAGAGGATTTAAATGGTATTCTTTACAATGTAGGGGAGCTGTGAGAAATCTGGAAATGATGAACACTTTCTTTAAACATGTCCATCATTCCGTTACAGTAGATGTACTAGATCATTGGACAGCTTCTAGGGCAAGTTTGCTAGACCGCGCCAGCACCTCATCCACTCTGCTTTTTCAAGGTGAAATGGGGTTATGCTTATAAGGTTATGCCAAATTATTTCTAAAATATCAGTTTGAGAATGAGTCCTGAGATTCAATGGTCAAACATTATTAATTTGTTTGTTTTACTGTATTATATAATATATGTGATATTAGGCATAACCCTGATTATATATCACTTTTCAATGGGCAGAGATCCTACCATAGATGGATTAATGTAGCAAATGCTTGAGATATTCTAAAGTGATAGCTATTGGTTATCGAAGCTAAAATATTATTTAATTTTATTTGCATTCTGGAGCTTTAAGGCTCTACTAGTGAAAACTGAGTTAAAATAATCAGAAATCCTTGATATTGTGGCTGGTTGGTCTCAGTGTATATTAGATTATTATCTGCCATTCTAATACCCATATTTTTAAAAACCAAGACCAATCATTAGTGAAAGATCTGCATTTGTTCTTTTGTCTGCTGATGGCCAAAGATAAAGTTTCTCATGGACTCCTGCTGCCATCTGCTGGAGGCCTAAAAGCAATGTCCAGAATAAGTTTTAAAAGCAGATGGCCATATAAAAAGATTAAAGGAAAAGAATCTAATGGGAAGATAAAATCATTGGAATTTCAGTGACTATGTAAAATGTATTAGTAAATAGTAAAAACTGAGAATATGTTTTTGCCTCTTGAAACATTGTCAGTCATTTTGATTGCATTAACATAAAAATCTGCACAGAAGCAAATTTATTTGCAAAGCACAGAAAGTTTATATGAGTTCAAAAACATTTACTTATTTAGCATAGCTTGTACTGATTATTTTGATAGTCTACTTAAATTGAACTTATATTCTCAGAATTCTATCATCTTAGAGACTGTAACATGTGGCCTTTGTACTTTTCGGCAAAAAATTAAAACTATCTTTTTGTTTCATATTTTTGTTTCATAGAGGAATATCTTGATTTTTGTACATTAATAGGATAACTCTTAGACAAGTTATCAATTTTCTTACATTTACATATATACTTTTTGGAAGCATGATAGGGAAAAATGCCTATAATATGTAATTTGTGTTAAAATAAGACAATAATTTTAGTTAAGGTTTGTAATGTACCAAATAAAAGTATAAAATGTTTACAACACTTGAATATTTTCAGAAAGACAAAATTTGGTCTATTTGTTAAACTGTATATAATGACAAATACTGGATTATATATGAAATCTATAATACACACATTTTAAAATATTAGTTTACTTTGTTAAAGACGCAAATTGTATTTTCTATTTTAGGGATAACCCAACAGTATTTTAATTGACTTATCAAATTTAGTCTGCGACCAATATCTTTTTAAAGTGCAACATTTCTTTTCTCATTTTACGGGTGTCCAAGCAAGATTAAGATATTAACACATACTTGCTCTAGATTTTAGATACTGTGCTCTTTTAAAAAAAATAATACTGCTTTGATATATGCTTTTGTAACAGTTCCTTCTCATCTCTTCTCCTTTATCCAAGTACAAATTGCGTGTGTTGAGCCAACTTGCTGCAGAACTGAGCAAATACATGCCAGAAAAAGTTACGGAGGATTCCACAAGTATCATAAGATCGCCAATGCCTGGAGCAGTAGTGGCAGTTTCCATAAAACCTGGTGACATGGTAAGAGCTGCTCTTTTCCTAATGTCCATTTAAATTAAGAATATTTTTCATTGAAGTATTAAAGATTTTTTTTTATTTTCTTAAAAAATCAGTAGGAGGTTCTCTGTTGAAAAAGCAAGCTTACTATTTTTGGTTCTTTTGGAGAGAAGTTGACAGTATAAATAGCCGACCTTGATAAATTTAGTTGTCCAATATTGTGTAGTGGGAGGAGAGATGGAAAATTGTTCCTATTTATGCTGAATTTCAGAATGGGTTGCTCTGAAATAGGGACTTCATGTAATGATAGATAAATTTGTTAATCCTTCTTGAAGCAGTAATTTGGTCCTATAATCTACTTATCTCCAGCAGAAAAGTGCTTTCAGTCAGAACTTAGAAAAATCTTGTGCAAGACCAACATTAAAGTTAGGTAGTTGGGATGTTATATACCAGTGGCAATAAAAAAATTAACCTCTAAGACCTGTAAAAATGAGGGGAAGTACTGATAATTTGCATTTTATATATTCATTAGACGTAGTGAAACATCCTACACACAAGTTGATGATTCCCATGGTTGTTTTTTTTTTTTTGAAAACTAGGTGAGAATACTCCCCATGCCTACCGTACCATTTATTACACATATGCACCCACGCACACTTACAACACTCTGGACATATAGACATATGAAATACCTGTATTCTATACTTAGAAGAATTCCCCAGCTTAGCAACTGAATAAATTAGCTGGATGTTATTTTCATTAATTCACGTTGGTTTTATTTTATTAAATTTTACAAAAGAAAAAGCAGCTGGATGATGTCCCTGAGTTAGCATCCCATCCCTTATCAAAAACTAGAAAGACAAAGGATGCAAAGGAGATAAAAACATTTACATGCTGTCCAACTGACAGATAATTCATCTTCTGTGTTGTTATTATATTTTGAAGGAAAAAACTCTTAAGCCGAATTAAAAAAACAAAACTACTTATAGAATTTTTTTTCTATAGTTCTTAAGTAAATGCATAAATGTTGTGAACTTTGTTATTACATAAATTAGTATGTAAGTTAGGTTCAGCATAGTTTTACCGAAACATAACCAGCAAACTCTTCACTTTTTATTGTTGCCCCACAAAAAAGGGGAGGTTTGCTTGCATTTGCACACAGTTTGAAATATTTTACAGTTACGTTTAGTTACAAAAAAGACAAGTAATTCATTTTAAAGTGTTGCTTTAGCTAGATTTCCATACACACACCAACATGTGCTTCAGAAATAACCTCTTTAGCTGAACAAGTTGTACTTGAGCTTTGCTCTCAAAAATATATTATTTTGTCTCTTAATCTTTACGTGCTCCCTTTTAAGCTCTGAGAAAGTGTTTGTAAGAATTTCACATTAACATATATTATCATCCAGAAGAATTGAGCAGATATTAGAAAGATATCTATTGCTTACTTTCCCCCCTGTCCTATGAAGGTGCAAAGCCAGCCTTTCCTCTATGCCAAACAGTTGGAAGAAATGAGGAGGTAGAAAACAAATATATTTGTGTGTGAGTGTGGGGAAGAGTGGGTATTTTCTATTAAGCCTACTTTATTGTAGTAGAATTAGACTGAGATTCAAATAATAAGATGCTAAAAAGTGCATCTTTTTGTTGAACTGCTTTTGTTGAATATTTTGTCTGCATGAAGAAACAGAACTGTAAGAGGATGGGCATTGAGCCAGGAAATTAAAAACGGAGAAAGCGTTCTCAGACAATCAATTATTCTAAAAGCAACACAGTGGAATCCAAAGAAGTTGTTAAATAATGAGAGAGATTTCTTTCCCCTATTTCTGCCCCCCACCCACTCACCCAACACCTATGCCTGCAGGGTTTTGCTGGAGGCACCGAGAAGCAGGGCTTCTGAACAGCTCAGGGTGATTTGGCCTTGTCAATGATAATTGGGCAGCTTTAATTGCAAAAACACGTTTGTGGCGTTGAAAGGGGGTTTAGCGTAAATCCTTCCTTTCCAAGACTGATGTCAAAAAGTTTTTTTCTGAAGGGAGATGAGTTTGTATCAGGTCCCCAGACTGAATAAGTGGCGAGGTGGTACGATTCGGCTTATATGTTTTGGCTGTCCATCAGGACAAAGATCATTATTGCAGCTATTCAAAGGCCTCGTGATTCTTATACACCAGGGGTTTTGTTCCCCTGTTTGAATGTGTCTTGATTTGTGGTTTTCCTCTCCACTGTTCAGGCAGCTTAAGGAGTACTTAAGTACTCTTTTTTATTTTCTAGTGTATTTACTAGTTAATAATGTAATGAAGTGTGAAACAATATTACAAGAAATGTCAAAAACATTTTCCGTAGGCCATTATACTAAACTGGTAGATATGAGAATTGATTATCAGTGGAGTTTAGTAGTGCATGAGAATGGGGGTCAGAGATGACATTTTATTTTGTGATATCTCACAAAGAGGCTTCTGTTTTGCAGAGTGCAGCATCATTATAAGAAAATATTAGGATGGCTATAACTTTCTTTCAGTCTAGGGCCTAGGCATAGTCTGAAGTTGTAAAATGATGGTGTTTATTTCACTCATTATTTTTTTGTATTTTGGTTTCTCTTAAGATACTATCTGCTTATCAACAATGAGATAAACATTGTATTGTGATGAACACAATTGAAGTTTTTTATAGTTTCTCCTCCCCAGGTTTGGAAAAGTATGGGCCAGGCCCAAAAACTAACCAGAATGTATACAGTACTGTACTAAATGATAAAGGACTAACTGTTACTGAGATCAATATATCTTAGAGATCTATCCTTTACTGAAAGAGAATGCAGCTATCACATTATATTGAAACAAGCAGGAATTGCTGATAAAAGGGAATATTTATAGTTCATGGTTGAACTGTGGGATATCTGGTGCTTTCTGAGTTTGGTGGCTTTCTTGCAGATGTTTCATTACTAAGCTAGGTATGCCAGGTACCACATGAGTAGGGATTATTTCTACATAATGGTTTGTCTACCTTCAAAAGGACATACGATTTTAGGCCTCTTGGCCCATCAAATGTATTAAAGGAGGCATTACTCTATCTTAACGGGTTGTCTATAGTGAAAAAAACATCCACAGTGTACATCTTACTTAAATGTGCCCATTGGAGTCAGTCCATTCCAACGTAGACAGTCCATTCCAATGTGTATAAATATCAGAGTATACCAGATAAGACTTTTCTCATTAGTCTTGTGAAGCCCCTTTGATGAGAGTTCTTTGTTTTTCTTGTAAGTGAAAATAGGTATCCCTTGGGTATGTCATTGGAACTTTTCAGTTTGCTTTATAGGGAAGGACTGTATTAGAAAAAGTAGCTCAAAATGTTCTCATTCACACAGAACTAAGGATTCTTTATGTAGTTCTCTGGTCATTTTTTTCTTTAAATTAACATAGTGGATTATTAAACTAAACTTTTAACTTTTTAAATTCGAATAATTTAATATTAATGTTTGATATTTAGGAATTTTAGAATCAAAACATTTATTTATTTTACTCAGAGCTGCTGAAGATTATCTCTGCTCTTGAAAGAGTACAGATTTGGGGTTATATTCAGGAGGGAGGGAGGGAGGGAGGGAGGGAGGGAGGGAGGGAGGAAGGAAGGAAGGAAGGAAGGAAGGAAGGAAGGAAGGAAGGAAGGGAGGGAGGGCATAGCCAATCCTCAACAGTGAGTATAAAATTATTTTGTTGTGTATGAAAAGTTACATTGATAGGAAGAAAGTTGAAGGTCATAAAAGTAAGTACAAAATCATTTTGCATATGTGCAAACAGAATGGTACTCTTTAAATAGTAAGTGAATTGAGCAATAGATTTGAAGTTAAAAGAGTTTGATAAGGAGATCAAATTAAAAATACTTCTTGTTTGACGGCATCTTAGTCGGTTTCTTTTATATCACATAATGTTCTCTTTTAATGTAATATACATTTATTGTATTAACAGTGAGGTACTAATAGCATTTCCAAGTTTGAACTGGGGTAAATAATTATGGACATATGCTAAGCGCATTACTCTATGTTACATGTAAATAAGCGAAATTCCAAAAGTGTTGAATTATAGTATCCACCAGAAGGCATTGAATTACTGGTTCAATTCTTGTTGGGAATTATCAGATACAGGTAGCCAAATGTTAAGGTTTTGAGTGGGATCTCTTAACAGAGCCTTATCTTTTCTTTACTTACGTTTAAATATAAGTAATATTTTTTGAAGACACAACCATATCAGCCTAAAACAAATTTTAGATATTGAACATCAATATACATGAGCTATTTATCATGAGAATTCAAAAGAATCTTTGAATTTTCACAATCATCAATGCTTCACACCTACTTTTTTCCTCTGTCTTTTTGTTTTATTGAGGAAAGTATATGAATATGTGCCATAGTACAATGAAGAATATCTATACCAGAACATCTTGAGGGAAAAAAACATAAGTACATGAATAGTGTCTTTTATTTTTTAGAAATGGCTTGAACCTAGAACGGTTTGGCCTATGATAAATGCAGGCAGCAGTCATTTCAGATCCAAAATGAAACATGAATGTCCCTTTAGATATCTCATGGGAGAACTGAAAGCGTTCACTAGTCAAATGGAAAGTGTATGATTTCAGAGTTATAGTGTTCAATTTTAGACTCACACAATTTAACTCTCTAACACTCAGTTTAAAAAGCCTAAGAAAACTATATCTTGCTGAGATTACAGATAATGCCCTGCCATTGTTTGATCTCTCAACATGTTGAAATGCAGCAATCTAAAAACACCAAGCACTTTCCTTCACTTCACTGAGCACACTATAGGAGTTGGTGATTTCTTGTAAAATATGAGGTTGGACTTCAAATATCCAACCTGTTGTTTGTAATCTCCTTTAATGTCTTCCATGTTCCTCAGCTATTATATTTCAATTAAATACTCAATGCTTTAACGTTAGCAGAGGTTTGAAGCGGGCAAAAGCATTGGTATAATTAAGGCTGTGTTTATTAAAGTACCTTTTTTGAAGTTTTGTATACAATTTAATGGATTCCAAATATTGTTTGCTGTATTTAACATACCTATGTTAGTAACTGATCATTTTTTCCCATATTACTTGATTTTAGCCCTTTGTTTAAGCAAGATTGCGCTCCATTTCAGTACTGGTGTGCTAAATTCATTTCACATTGAAAACAATATGGGGCACCAGAGCATTTTGAGTCACTCTGATGCCCCAAATAAAAACATACAGCAACTTGTAAATGTATGGAAAGTGTGTGCGTGTGTGTGTCTGTGTGTGTGTGATTGTTGTTGTTAGTTGTGAAGTCATGTCCGACCCATCACGACCCCATGGACAACGTTCCTCCAGGCCTTCCTGTCCCTGCCATCCTCTAGAGTCCATTTAAGCTCACATCTACTGCTTTGGTGACTCCATCCAGCCACTTCATTCTCTGTCGTCCCATTCTTCTTTTGCCCTCAATCTTTCCCAGCACTAGGCTCTTCTCCAGTGAGTCCTTTCTTCTCATTAGGTGGCCAAAGTATTTGAGTTTCATATTCAGGATCCGATACCATTATACATATTTCAGTGTAGGCTCTATAATTCAATATAATTTTTCTCTGTAAATGTACCAGGGTGGTTTCCTTGTTTTCAAATCAAGAGCCAATACATTGGATTAGAAAATAAAAGCAAATATTCTGATTTCTGTAGACAAAGAACACATCTTTAGCAAACATGGCCTTTTAGCAATCAGAGCATGCTCAAAATATTTCTAAAATTCTATCCCCGCTTATTTATTCCCTCTGGCTGTTAAACTAACCCAACCTCCCAAAGGGAACCTTGGACATTTCTAGAACCTCTGGGAACAATTGTGTTTTGGAAAAGTGGGGGTACAATGATTGCTACTTATTGCTGTCAGGGGAACATCTCTGACCTTTGGTTAATCAAGGGTCAGAAAATCTGGGATGCGCTCTACTGAAATTCATTCCTTAAAAGAGGATGGCGTAAAAAGTTTAATAATCATCTGTCAAGCACTGTTAATTACTGTTAATTATATTTTCATCTTGGTAGCTCTCCTGTTTCAGAATTAGCATGTATGGGAGAAATAACAGTACTTTTTTTTAAACATGGATTTGAACAATATCAGGGCTATAGTTAGACACATAATACCAAGAAATCACCGAGTAAGAAAAAAATGCAAGGATGAACAGTAGCCAAAACAATCGGGTGGTTGCAAAAAGAGACAGGATATTAATAAAATAAACATGATGTTTAAATAAGGAGAGATTAAAAAAAACTTCATTTTTTTTATTAAGCCCAAACACACACTCCTTTGTCTCACCTTTTTTTGTCTGATAATGCTTTTTGTTTGACAATGTAAATGTGTTGATTGCAGCAAATAAAATTACTTTGCAATCAGAATTTGTCCCTGTTTTCAAATAACTATAGCTTGTAAATCTATGATTTTTTTCAGCCACATTGCCCCATCGTGGTTAAACGTAAGGCCATATGAACATCAATATATTGTTTCTGTGTTCAGACTGAAGATGATACTAACGTGAAATTCCAACGATAGCTCAGGTCCAGTGTCTTTTCTTTTCTTACGCCCAGTTGTTTTATTTTGTTGTTTTGTTACATACGATTATTCCCAACTTTAGGACTCTTTTCTAAAATACAGAGGCCTCCTGAAAATGAAATGGCAGCCTTTTCAGCCTTTCTCAGACCAGTCAGAGAGGTGGATATTGATCTAGTGCACCAAAAGGTGATACAGTAGAAAGTCCTTGCAAGTCTTCCCAGCCTTGTGTCTAATTTGGCAGAAAATAAACAACGTAGGGCAACAAAAGAATGATTTTATAGCATAAGAAATCTCCATTCCGCCTGCCTTCTCCTTCCTCGGTTACCCCCTCCCCCCCCAAAAAAGTGACTTAATTTTTTTCAGCTCCAGACAATGATTTGATGCTCACTCTTGCATTGAAACAGTTGCTGTCGTAACAGGCAGGAAACAATTTTCTTTTAATTGCCGAAATGATTCGGAAGTGCTTCGTGTGCTGCTTCTGTGCAGCAGATGCTGTGCATTAATTGGCCTGTGCAGGACTGACCCAGGCTTCCTTCTAGCAGGCCCAATACTAGGCGCAGAGTTTAAATAGCTTATTTATTATTTGGGGGGAAGCTGGCAAACATGGTGCATGTTCTTGTATGTGCTGTATTTCATGGTCTGCTGTTCCAATGTCAGGAGAGTTTCCAGCCCTGGTAAAGTATTAGCAGCAGGTCAGTTCTAAATAGCATCCATCAGAAGCCTTTTCCCCTCCCTCTTCCAGCCCCCGGTCCAGATATACCAATGACTGATGAACCTGTCTGTTGTATGAATGTTTAGCACAGTAGAAAGCCATATGCCACTGGCACGGTTTCCTGTGCAGGCTTTCCAGTGGCTAGAGAGTAACAGGGTGGGGTGGGGTGGGGGGTGGGGGGAAGCTCTTCATTTTGCATCCTGTCATTTATAAGCCATTTCTATTTTTGAAAAAAATAGCTCCAGATTTTGCAGGTTGTGCGTCTCCTTGAAGCTGCAAAACGTAGGATTTGAGGTTACCTAAAGGCGATTTGACTTTTTTTTCCTCGTTGCGTTCTTTAGGCAGGATATGAGGGCTCGTCCTTAATAGGAAATCTTGTTTTGTAACTCCCCGTCTGTTCTAAGCAGACCTCACCCCATTAGAAGGTCCTCCCTTGTGTGGGAGGACCACAGCTGTTACCATAAATCTCATCCAGTAACTGTATAACCCCCCATTTTGTGGTTCTGAAGGATGAAATTGAGAAATGGAATACGGTGCACTCATCCTTTACCTCTCCAATTTTAGACCAGTGCACATCATTTTCATGCTTTTATTCCAAATCAAACTACATTAGTGAGCAACCCCACTCTCGGCTCAATGGGTAGCATCAAAGACCCCCCCCTTTTTTTTTACATTGCTGACATTTTATTGTATTTCTTTCCTAAAGGGCAGGTGACTTGATCGTCTCAAAAATCTGGGAATGCTTCTTCAAGGTTTCACAGCTGATTCAAAAGAGAGAAAAAGATGAGTCTTTTAAAATGGAATTTCCCCAAAGCAAACAAAGCTACCACTTAAATGTTACAAACAGAAAATAGAGAGCTTGGAGTCTGGCTTAAGAGGTTTCTATTTCTTTACACCTTTGTGAAAGAAGTGGATCTATCTCGTTAGGATGGAATATGGGGGCTTTAATAGAAATAAATGGATGAAATCATTAGCACAACAAAGCAAATGATAAGCTTGAAGATAAAAGTCTCTGGGGAAAGAGTTCTCTGGAAATAAATAGGACTTGATAGATTTCCATATCATTTATAACTTCCCTTAATTACACTTGGAAGACTTGCCAGTAAAACTGGAAAATTGGCAGCCTATATCCATTATAGCAATTTTGCCAACCATGGCAAGCAGCTGGCTTTACTGGATTTTATTTCCCATCACTCACAATTAATCATCAGCTGAAAGTCTTCAAAACATAGCAATACTGTGTGACATTTGGGGCTCCTTAAAATGCTAAAATCTGCTGAGTAAATGGGACGAGGTTTCTTTCCTTCAAGCGAGCTCCTTTTGGTACGAGGCAGACCGCTGCCTAATGAATGCCACTTTGATAATCAGAGGCGAATGTGAACCTTGACCTGGTGTCAGAGGAGAGGATGCAGCAAGCTGGGCGAAAGATACGAGAGTCAGATCTCCAAACTTTACACCAATTAGACAGAGTGGAGAAATACATCAGGGCCGATTGGTTTTATCAAAAAGACTTGCAAGGCTTGTGACTGTTTTGTAAGCCTAACATTGGAGATACCCTGTCACAATAATTAAGTCTTGATGACTCACAGAAGTATTAGGGAAGTGGGCTAGGTTCACAAAAATCGGTCCTAGAGACCTCATTGTACCTCTAAATGTCCATAGAAAAACCATTAGCAATTTTTGGGGTTTTTTTTTGTGCGCCAGTTTCAAAAAACTATTTATTCAAGAAGACCTCGCCATATTTTAATTTTCTTTGCGTAAGCCTCAAGGCTGTACAAATCCTCAATTTAAGCCCACATTTTGTTTTCAGTTGCTATAATGAACAGCTGTACTTTAAAAATGGAATTTGAAGAATTGATGCAAGTCACCATTGAATCTGATGTTATACTTCATTTTAGAGTGAAATATTAAATATTATTTTTCACATTTATCTTTAATCCCAGCCCTTTTGTTTCTTTTTCTTCTGAATGAAAAAAAAATATATTTGAAACATAATTTCCATTTTCTTTCTTTTTTTAAATTTGCCTTTTTAGAAATCAGAGAATTTAAGGCTGAAATTAGTATTGGTGAATGCATTTTTGGGGTTGTACTTGATAAATCCCTTTCCCCATTTCAAACCTTCATTAAAACCACTGATATATAAAGACACATTTTAATCACGTGGATTTAATTAATACAAATTATACCATGGGATATGATTTGTATATATGTGCACTTTTATGCCAGCTCAATCTCTTTGGAAAAGTTACTGGGTTTTTAAAAGCTGAACTTAATCCTTAAATGACGAAAGAGGATATGTTAAGAGATCTCTTAAGATATTCATTTTCCGGCTTAAATAATACAGGCCGGCAAAAAGATACACACAATTATGCAGTGAAAGAAACTGAACAAAGCCCTAGAGAATGAATGAAGTAGGAAATTGTGAGATATTGGGGACTAATTTTAGGATTTGCTGTTTTGCAACACAGTAGGAAGAAAAGACTATAAAGGATTGACATAAAGAATAATTATTAAATGTGGTTGCTTTAAGTGATACTTTTCACTAAAGCCATTTTAGACAAATTAACTATTATTAGAAGTAAAGCCACAGTGTTTAAATGTTGGGTATCTATGGAAATACAGTTTTTTCCTCCCTTAAGGTAAAAAGTTAAATAGGTGAGTTTATCTCCAAAGGCTTCTAACTATTACTTGCTCTTTTTCCAAATACAGATTTCTTTTAAAATTCTTCTTTATTTAAGAACTCCACTACAAAATTCAGAAGAGCTCACTTTTGAAGGACACCTATTATTTGATACACAAAAATAGGACTGCCTTCAAAAGAACAGATTTGTTCTCCCCCCCCCAACATAATTCTCTAATGAAATAGAGATGTTAATTCAGTAGGAAGGTCTGTATTGTCCTGCCCATATATTTATGTAATTCACATAGACCTTTCAACCTTAAAGAAGAAAAGCATGCCTATATTTCCAGGGGAGATGGCTTATAGTGTAATATTTTGGCTTGGAAAACACATTGATTGGTCCTATTCAGAGGCCAACTTCACATATAACCAATTTTCTATTGGGATATCATGCTCATGTGAACCATTATATGTACCACTAATATGAGGTGACTATTTACCCCATAGTAAATAAACAGTTTATTGTTTATAAGCATTTGAGAAAAAGCTTTCTAGTCATGTATATTGTGAAATCTGTGTGTGATCATACACTTCATGTATCATAGTATAGATAAAAAGGTGGACAGCAAGGAAATAGATGGGAGGATCATAGCCTGTTGTGTATAAAAGCCTTGTAGCTCATGTATTACTTCCCAAAGACTCAGCAAACCTGCAGATGGAATTTATAGGAATGTTTTGCAAGTAAAACAAACAATGGGAAAATCCTAAATGTTAACCTTTGCCCATGTTGAACTATTTTAATACAGCATCTTCTCAACTGGTAGATAATAGCTGACACCTTTTAGGTCACATGACTTTGCTTGCAAAATTGATGGGAACATAGAAGTAAGATGACTGGACACCCATGTCATTGTGTAAACAAAGCATCATTCTAGATTAGCAAATGACAGTTTTTTTTAAAAAAAATCCTTTACAAAGAAATGAATATTCAATATGCATACCATAAGTTGATTTTAAGTATGACAGGAATATTATTTGTTAATATATTTCATCCCCCCCCCCTTTTAGGATCAGAATCTAAAAGAATAAGAACTGTAAATTTTAAATACAATTGAAAAATATAGTATCTTAGCAGGTTATAAATATAAAATGTATAAATGGTTATAAATTACAGGTTATAAATATAAAATGTATAAATGGAAAGAAGGCACAAAAATAACAAGAAACCTTTCTTGAAAAATTTAAACACTTTTGAGAAGTTTCACTCAATTTTCCCTGATGTTTTTGACTGGTACATGCAGGAGAAACATTAAGCAGTATAAGCCCACACATGCCAATAAGTATATAATTTGATATAGAGCAGCTCTGAATGGAGTCACCGAAGCAGTAGGCATGAGCTTAAATGGACTCCAGAGGATGGTAGAGGACAGGAAGGCCTGGAGGAACATTGTCCATGGGGTAGCGATGGGTGAGACACGACTTTTTGTGCTCTGAATTTGATTTTCTGGCTTTGTATAATATATAGAATAATTTCAGTATTGAATGTCTTATATTCAGAGCTTATATTAATATTACTTCTTTATAATGTACAATTTTGTAATAGGAATTTTATCTAAAGCTATAGATGGTAGTTCTTCTGTACCATTTGTTTACTATATATATGCATTAGGTGAAACGGATTATATTTCAATTTCTACTTATTTAAATAAGAATTTATTTATTAATTTCAATGAATTTTCCTGAAACTTTATTAAACAAAATAAGCATTAAAGATTGGAAGGGAGGCTAATTTTTAAATTAACCTGACCCTATTAATTCACCTGGTATTTGAGACCATTTTACGGAAGAATCGTAAACTGTTGCGGTCAGTGTTTTGGAAGTAATGTTACAAAATCTCCGAGGCAAACAGGAATACTCTTTATATTCTCCCTTTCTGTTCCACGTCTTCAATCCCCTTCAGAATCTTGTTGGTCCAGAGTGGATGGCGTGGTCCACACTGTCTTCTTCAGAAGCAGTTTCAAAGAGAATATTAGGGAAAAATATTATCATATTTCAGCCATGATATTTAATTGTTCTAAGGCAGGGGTCTCCAACCTTGGCAACTTTAAACCTTGTGGACTTCAACTCCCAGAATTCCTCATCCAGCAAAGCTGGCTGGGAGTTGAAGTCCACAAGTCTTAAAGTTGCCAAGGTGGGAGACTCCTGTTCTAAGGAAACAATGTGTTCAATCTCATGCATAGCTGCAGGTTTCATAGGTAGATGGAACTGAATTATGGATCACTAGCTGCCTGCTTTCCTCTACTAACAGTGTCCAAACAGAATCGCTTTATTAATGTTCTGAAAGATTGAAACAGCTTGATGGCATATTTTTTTATTTTTTTAACCTCAGTTCTATCTATTGCTTTTACCAGGTTGCAGAAGGTCAAGAAATTTGCGTGATCGAAGCTATGAAAATGCAGAACAGTTTGGTTGCTTCTAAAACTGGCAAGGTATGTCTTAGTTACACTCCAGTGTCTGATAATACTCGACAGGTTGAACATAACGCTATTTAAAGAAAGCAAAGTATTACTCAGAAAATCTGGCATTACAGAGTATTATACTGAGACTGTAGTGGTATACCAGGACTTGGACTACCAAAATGTTTAATGTCACAATTTAATAGCGAAAGCATCATTTGTTCCTGGAATGTTCCAGCTGGGTGACCTTGGGCCAGTCACTCTCTCTTGACCCATTCCACTGCACAGAGTTGTTGTAGGAAACCGGGTTGGATATGTTCATTGCCTTGAATTATTTGTAAAAATAATAAAGGTGGGATATAAATAAACAAATAAAACAATAAAAGTAAAATACAAAACACTACAGTTAGACTTTGACATATGACCATAGCTGAGGCCAAAATTCCTGTCACCAAGGAAAGCAATCGTTAAGTGAGTTTGGTCCCATGTTATGACTTTTTTGCCACAGTTTTTAAGGGAACCATATGGTCATTAAGCAAACCTGGCTTTCTCCACTGACGTGGCTTATCGAAAGATGGCTGGGAAGGTTACGAAAGGTGATCACATGATCCCGGGACAGTGCAACTGTCCTAAGTACATCCCAAATGCCCAATTTTGATCAAGTGACCCTGGAGATACCACAACAATCGTTAAGTGAGCAAAGTGGTCATAAGTCTCTTTTTTCAGTGCCATTGCAACTTTGAACTGTCACTAAACAAATGGTTGGAAGTCGAGGACTATCTGTGTTAACATGTGAGATTCCAGATGAGCTTTTCCCAGCCTTCATTTTAGATGTGTCCCATTATGTCTCACAAAGTGTGCCTTGGTCTAACTTTTTGCGTAGCCACCTTTTATGTATTACGCATCTGGGCAAATTTGTGCATTTATAGAACTGGAATAAGGACCTTCCTTGCTTGCTTCAATTGGACTAGCATATTTTGTTTGTGCTAAATTTATGTCCTGGCTTTTCTTCATAACCTCAAAACATTTGTCTGTTCATTCCGAACATTAAAATGAATGTTTAAGATGGTAAGAGGGCCAGCGGTGTCGATTGATCTAATTAATAAATAATAAAGATAGCAGAATGATGTAATCTCAGGTACTGCTTTGAGTTTAGAAAAACCAGAAACGAAACCAAGAAAAGATGGAAAAGGTCACATGGACTACCCCTTATAGCTTCTTGCATCCTGCTTTCTACAGAATGGTCGAACTGATGAGAAAAATATATAGCGTTAAAGAACAAACATTCATTTATTGATACAGTGTTTGAGTAGAAATGGAAACATGCAAAATGTACACAACCTGTCTAAAGAGCTTCCAAAAGGCATTTTTTTAAGGGTATCAGTAATTTCATGTTAGGGAGGCATAGCTATAGCTATGACGCTGAACTTGTCGATCAGAAAGGTCGACAGTTCGGCGGTTCGAATCCCTAGCGCTGCGTAACGGAGTGAGCGCCCATTACTTATCCCAGCTTCTGCCAACCTAGCAGTTCTAAAGCGTGCAAAAATGCAAGTAGAAAAATAGGGACCAGTTTGGTGAGAAGGTATCAGTGTTCCGTGCATCTTCGGTCTCTAGTCATGCTGGCCACATGACCACGGAGAAGTCTTTGGACAGCGCTGGCTCTTCGGCTTTGAAGCAGAGATGAGCACCACCCCCTAGAGTCGGGAACAACTAGCACATATGTGCGAGAGGAACCTTTACCTTTGCCTAATTTCATGTTTGTTTACATACTTGATATGGAATTGACTATGTATGAGCTTAGGTGCATGTAACCCATTTGCAAAGGACTTCGTGCAGGGCAATGCCATTAGCGATGCAACCTCTGAATGTTCCTTGAGGAACTAAGGCCGTCACTTCTTCAAAAACGCACACTTCAACCACTTCAAGGGCCTTCATAGACACATTAATACATACTGCTCCCCACCCCAGACACTTATATACAAAGTATACTTTGGCTAGCCATGGTAATTGGGCAAAGCCACTCCAATCATTGGCAGGTGTAACTAATTACAATTTAGAAATAATCATGTGTTTAGAACCCATGTATTTATTTATTGATTGATTGATTTATTATGTATTTATGCTGCAGGTGAAAGCGGTATACTGCAAAATTGGTGATACTGTTGGGGAAGGAGATGAACTTGTGGAATTGGAATAAATCATTTCTTTCTAAACTTACCACAGTCGGAGTAGCCTCTTTTATGGTCAACCAGAAATTAAAATGAATGCTTATGGAAAGCAAAGGAGTTACAGAAACTCAACTATTGCTATCCTTTTTTTTTTTAAATTACTAAAAAACAAAAACAAAATAAAAATGGAGTGAGTTGATTTAGGTGAGCTTTCACAACTTAAATTAACATTTCCCTGAAACTTGCACTTCCCTATATTATAAATATTTGTATATATGAAATTTGTAATTCTTTTCATTAGATCTATTTACATGAACAAAATTAATAAAATCAACATTTTGGCATATGGCAAGTGTGATGTTTAAAGTTTTTAAGATAAACTATTTTAAGATGTTTAAACTTTTTAAGTGTGTGTATGTATATATGCCATTGGCAATATTTTCTGACAAATTTGTCAGTAAAATTATATTAAAATACTTAAGATTTTCCTGCACAATCTGAACTTTTATGTAATGAGCTTGACCATATGTTGGCATTATGAGTCTAGCTGACAAGACTTCTATCCAACCAAGGACAAAATTGAGCTATTTTGATGCCTTTCAGATGTTACCAGATTCATACACTCAGATGAAGGATATAGATGAATTTTTTGATGGAGTAGCGTATCAGAGACCAATTAAGATAGCAGATATAAGGCACAAAGAATCAAGTTGCTGTTAATCAGATTTATTGTAATGCATATAGACAGGAATCTAGTCAATTAACAATCAGCACTAAATTGGCTAGATAAGAATTAAGGGAATTCAAGAAAGGCTGGACTTGGACTGCTTATGGGTTATGCAGACTCCAGGCTGATTCCTCTCTTGACTCTGCCTCTCCTTCCCTTGCAGCAGATGAAGAAGCAATGTACTATTGTCCTCTGTTCTCATTATATACTGCCACATTTAAGAAAGTCTAGATTTATTTCAAATGGAAGAGACTACATGTTTCAGGTCCTATAACTCTAAAAAATAGTGTGATTTTTAAAATATATCAAAATCTATGTCAACTTATTTGAAACCAGTAGCAATATATGAATTTTGTCCAATTTTAACCCACACAATTAACAATTTTAAGAGGATTCATATTATGAAGAAAAGCAGCATGATGTATTAAAATTATATACAGTATTGCAAGAAGCTAATGGAAAAAAAGAAATACCATATTTTTAGGACTAGACGCACCGGAATATAAGATGCACCATGATTTTGAAGAGGTAAATTGAAGAAAAAAGTTTTTGCAATCTGCAGGCCTCCCAAACCCTCTGCATGCCTCGTTTTTTGCAAAAAAAATGGGGGGGGGGGCATCCAGAGGCTTTGGGAGGCTTGTAGAGTGCTCCTGGGGGGTGGGGGGAATGAGCAAAAATGGTGTTTTGCTCGTTTTTGCCCTCCCCAGCCCCTAGGAGCACTTTGCAAGCCTCCCAAACCCTTTGCACATCCATTTTTGCAAAAGGGGTGGGGTTTTGGGAGGCCAAAAATGCTGTATTCAGTGTATAAGACACACCCAAATTTTCACCGTCTTTTTTTTGGGGGGGGAGGTGCATCTTACACTCCGAAAAATATGGTAGGTACATCACTGATATAAAAAGCTTATACACTGATGATAAAAATGCAAGAATACTGATGATTCAGAACTTTCAACCAAAAATAAGCAATGCAGTTTTAAATAGCTGAAGAAGATATTAGGAGGCAATTTATATATACTAAAATGAATAGCCAAGTAGAAATATTAACCAGAAATGGGCCATAAGGAATGAAAAAATAAGACATAATAGTATTACTTTTGCTTCCTCTTCCATTCATGTCCTCCCCCCATTCATTCATTCCACATTTTGGGAAGAGATATGACTATTTGAATATTGATGGTAGTCTAACATAACTGAAATATTTAAATTACCCTGTTTAACCTTAGCAAGAACAAATGAGTACTTGCGTTCGGATCATTCTTTCATCATCTTGTTCAGTTGGACGTTCACTTAATAATATAAATTAATTCAATTATGTTCTGAAGAGGTAAATTAGGACTGCATTTCAGCATAAAATAGTAAAGATGTTCTTCTGCACCTGGGTAGGTGTTCATAGCTAAAAGTATTGTTTGATTTTTCTACTTCTATTCTCTGCTTTCTCTCAAGACGTACAAAAGATTATGCTTCCCAAAAGAATCATAGTCATCATGGTAAGGGAGATGCATCCATTCAGGTTGGTAAGTTGTAGTGCTGTACACATCACATTCCAGGATGTTGTTAATTGCCGATAGTTCTTTAGATGTGCTATTTTTATTTTCCCACTCGAGTACCTCAACTCTCATTGGAGTACGCTGATACATGGTTGGGCATCCTTCAAATTCATCAAGGAATTGCAACATCTGATCATCAACGGAATATATTTCTCCAGAAACACGGTGCCCCTTTCCTGGATTATTCAGCAAATAAGGGATATTGTATTTGCCTGCAATCACCAGTGGATATTTCTCCACTGTAAGTCCTCTGCCCTGGAATTGGGATGTCCCATGAACCCCATTTATCATGTGGGGGTAGTTTGGCTGGCCTTTCTTTAGTGTCCCGTAGACGAAGACACGGGCCATTCTTCCAACTGAAGGGACTGAAAAAAAAGCAAGAAAGTATTAATTTTTGCATTTTGCATTAGCAGGCTTTTTCAATCTCTTATGTCAGCAATAAATACACTTGTTTAAAACAAGACAACAGTATAAACTGCTGTTTCTCACATTTGTAAAAACCTATCTCTACAGTAAATGTAATGTGTAGTTGATTATTGTTATGCATATTAGACAACTTCCCAATTGTAATAAGTTAATTTCTTTATAACAGGGATGAAAAACTCGATTTCATTGAGGGCTGCATCAGGGTTGTTTGACCTCGGGGAACCAGGGTGGGCTTGGCCAGGGTGGGTGTGGCCAGCTCAACATCACTTGTGTCGACACCTGTGGTTGCCTGAGCACTGTCAGAGAAAATGGATTCCTGAGATCCGTTTTTGGCTCTCTGATGGCCTCCTGCAACCCTCTGCCAGCAAAAATGGAGCTTGGGAGGGCCGCCCATGGCCCTCTCAAGCTCCATTTTTGCTGGCAGAGTCACTGCAGGCTGGTCCTTTCTTGTTTCCAGGGTGGTCCAGTAGGCCAGATCTAAGCACCCTGCAGACTGGTTCTGGCCCCCGGGCCTTGAGTTTGATACCCCTGCTTTATAAAGTTCTATTGGGTCCCGCAACCGCATTAAAAAGTCTTATGATTTGAATTAAGTAGCCGTACATGTGATTCCAGTGCTTTCTGCACCTACAATCTGAGGTAATAAAGATCACTTCTCTTCCCATCTGATCTGGCAACTGTGCCCAGTTGAGAATGGTTTAACACATTCCTCCAAAAAAGCCACTTATTACAAACAATTATTAAAGTTCTTTAATGTTCAGTAAAAGAATATTGACAACTCAGCAAAGATCAAGACAGTTTCAAGAACCTGTGTCTGCAGTATCATAACTTTGCCTTTAAATAATTAAATAGAACAAAGGAAAAAAGGACAAGAAATTAAAAGGGAAAAAAATCAAAACAACAACAAAAAATCTGATATAAGGGCTTTTCATACTTTTTAAAAATAAAGTTATACTTAAGAGTTAAAATAAATAATGAGCCAGTTTGGTCTAATAGGCACGAGGCTAGAAAGCAGGAGGCTTTCAATTCCTACGTTAGGCATGAAAGCCAATAGGTGACTTTGGGCCAGTTAGTCTCTCTCATCCCAATTCACATTAACTCTGAATAACAGAATTGGAAGGGACCTTGGTGGTCTTCTAGTCCAACCAGCTGCTCAGGCAGGAGATCCTATACACAATTTCGGACAAACGATTGCCCAGTCTCTTCATTGGCCTTAAGCTTAGTAAGGCATCCATAGTCTTATTAGTAGTCAAGTGTCTTCACAACAGGCACACAAACAGAATTTACAAGCTTCCTAGCTGGCTTCTAACAACCAAAACAGTAAAGGTTTACAGGGAATTTACAGGGAATGTGTATTTCTTGTGGGGAAAATAGGTGGAGGAAGGAATAGTATGTACACTTGCCACCTTATTTACAAAAAACAATAAAGATGGGCTTCAAAAGAAAATCTTAAGTAAATTATTTGATTGCAATCTCTCGACATAATTTATGTCTGTGAACAGTTTGCTCAGAGGTTGCAAATCCTATCAGATCTTCAGTCCACTGACCCTTTGAGACCATATCTCTTTTCAGTACTGAAGGATGAAGGGGAAGACAGACACATGGTTAGCTGTCTTTCCCTACACCTGAAAATACAAGGAATCACAGGGCTCCATATACTTTTCACACACAAGGTTAAGGGATGTAACATCTGGTGGCCTCTTGAGGTGCATTTTCATCCTTAAGTGAAACAAGTTCTCATATTTCTAATACTTCTAAGCGTGGAGAGCACTATCAAGTTGCCAAGAGTCAGACACAACTAAATGGTCAAATAACAATACTTCTAATAAAGGATGCAAATTGTGTTTTGAGTAATGCTGAATCTAGCTCAGCCTCTGAGATTATTTGTCAGTGAGTTTTTAAAAGCCATCTTATTTTTTAAAAGGGAAGATGCCACTAACAGAAATAAGTGTTGGGTTTCATCTTCTGTGTGTGTATATTATATCCCATGTTTAAATTAGCTTTTCTAGCACAAAGGGGAAAAAGCCCTTATATTTATTTAAGTCACAAGATCCAGTAATCCCCCCTTTTCTCCCCAATGGTTTTGTTTAATGAAAGCTCAATACACCTGATGCTTTCAGGATTTTCCTCTGACAAAAACTGCCCAGGAAAGACCAGATCTGGTTTTTTAGCGCAACAATGTAATCTCTAATTCTCAGGTGCAGAGGCTGGTGTCCTCTGTATGTTAGACTATAACCCATTGCATCACTGGAGATGGCGATGATCACTGTAATGACTATATTCAACCATCTGGTAGGTCAAGAAAAGGTAATGGAGATACTTTGAAAATGGGTGTGTCCAACAACCTTGACAACTTTGTGGATTTCAACTTCCAGAATTCCCCAGCCGACATGGTTGACTCTGGCTGGCTGTGAATTCTGGAAGTTGAAGTCCACAGGGCTTAAATATTACCAAGATTGGACATCCTTGCTTTACAGGGTGGACAATTCACCTGAACCTGAACTTAATTATGCATAAACTTAATCTTCTTCCAAATCCTTATTCTTTCCCCCCCATTCATTAGAACATGTGTTGTGGATCGTAATTGTCTATATTAAAAATGGCCTTCTAACAGTCCAAAATGCTTGTAAGTGGCAAATGAAACAAGTGAACCAAGTAAATGAACGAACCGCCAAACCCAGAAAAATATTTCTAGAAAAAAATCCATCCCGAGCCTCTGGAGATACATCTTTCCTCCTAATGTACATGTGTGCACTTACGTCTATTCACAGCATGGGGAACGTTATGCATATCTTGGGACATTGTTTGTATACATATGGCAGTTTATGGCCATGTACTCAGGGTGGATAAAATATGATTTAAAAATCATTATTTTTTAAAAATTTAAATCAGATTTTTTTGATCATTTTTTTTATTTTTATCAAATTTATTTTAATAAAATGCTTTTGGAGTAAAAAATCTATCTAAAGATAGTTTTTTATTTAACTTACATTAATAAGTTAGTTTATTCAGCATGAAATGGAGCTTAGTTATGTAGCATGAAGCTGTATATTCTGCAATATTGGGACTGTCGGTGAGTCGAAAGCAGGTAAGAGGAAAAGCCACTGCAGGACAGAAATTAGTGTTGCTCTTTAAAAATTATGATTTAAATCAAATCCACCCTACAATGTACCCATGAAAGTTTATTTTTTGTATCTATCCATGTTGATAGACATGGAGTTTGCCTCTTGATGTACTGGTACTCTTAGGCTAAAACCTGAATTCTTATGCTTTCAAGCTATAATTTTCGGAAATCTTCTGGAAATCATGTGAAAATTCATGCTTTGTAAGACTTTACAATATACTGGTTATTAATGTAAGCCCAAGTTGACAATGACAAAGCCAAAGTAGCAAACAGCATAGAATACCCCACTATAGCAACTTCTCTTTTCTCTCTCATGAAATAGTGTTGTATTCTTGTCTGGCTCCCCTTTGAAACACAAACACCATTATTTTCCAGATTGTGATTTGAGTAAAAAATGCAGACCTTTAGGAAGAGGGATTGAAAAAGAATCAGAGTTAAATGTGCAGTTAATCCCCATTGGGGACTTGTGCTCACTTTGAATTCTAAATGGAGAACTGTAAAACAAATTGTTCACAATCAAGAGGTCACTTGAGTTAGTAACAGTTTTAGTAAGTATAAAAAAAGGAAATGAAAATGTACATTAAAATCTTCACATCCATCTGCAAAAGATATACTTTATTTACATTATGCAATTTCTTCATTGGGAACATAGATCTATGTTTTAACAAAAGAGAATTTTTTTCCTCACAAAAAAAAAAGCTTCATCTTTATGTATCATGGAAAAACGAACCTTTGGTTATTCTGTTACAGAATTGATTCTATGAGGCAAAAAAATCTCTCCAAGGCTTTGCTTAAAATATAGGAATATACTTTCCCTTTTAGATCCTGGTTATTGGCAGTCTATTTCACAGAAGTAAAAAGCTAGTCAGGAAATTAAAGCTTAAAATAAGACTAATGTTTGTGTTTGTAGCAGAAATCCTTCGGCTATCTGCTCGGCCTTCCCACTCCCTAGTTCATTGATGGTGAACCTTTTCAGCACTGTGACATCACATGCGCTCATCGGGGTCATGCTCCAGAAAAGCTAAACTTCCAAGTCCTAGTGTGCATATGCACCTGACAATCAGCTGGCTGGTGCACATGCGCATGCTGGTTTTCGGCACTGCCGTGCACGCAGAGATCACGCTCCAGAAAAAGCCAAACTTCCGGGTTCTTGCATGCACGTGCACTTGACAATCAGGTGGCAGGTGCACATGTGTGCACCAGTTTTCAGCACTGCCGTGCATGCAAAGGACAGCTGATCGTCGTGCATGCAAAGGACAGATCATCATCACGTGCTTATACACGCCCCAAACCCAGAAGACAAAGAGGCAAGGCTGTGCGTGCCAGGCAACAAGGCTTTGCATGTGACTTTGGGCATGCGTGCCATAGGTTCGCCATCACGGCCCTAGTTGTTCTGAATTCTGAGACCAAGCATGCAAGATGAATAACCCTGGGTTGCACACGTGATTACAACGTTCAGCAGCTTCTACCCTTCCATTCTTGAAATGTTCATAATCAAACGAGTGTCCTGGTATAACAGAAGCAGGACACCACAAAGTGTGTGACAGCACTAAGAACAAGGTATCTGTCACACCACACCTTTTTTCTTAACCACTGGCATACTTTGTGAAATATGCCAGTGGTTAAGAGAAAAGTGATGGAGGTGTGAGAGATAACTTATTCTCGCTGATGCATCAAAAAAGAGATGAAGTGACCAGGAAATATCTAACTGTAAGAGGCCAGAAGGCTCAGTATGGGTGTGACTTCAGGTTGCTCATGGGTTCTGATGAGTGCCTGGCACCATTTTTGGAAATGGTTTGCCCATAGCGGAGATAATGGGATGGCCCAAGGTCATCCAGCTGGCTTTGTGGCTAAAGAAGCTCCTGGTTTCTAGTCTGGTGACTTAATGCTATACAAGATAGCTCTCAGAGTGGAGTTTAAGACTGGCGTGTTGTGATGGTTTTGTGTGTGTGCTGTTTTTCTTGTTGGAATTTAAGTGGGAATCATTTAACTTTAATTTAAATCAGTTAAATTATCATGAATTAAATAACTGGGATTTCACTGTCAAATGCTGGGCAAGCACTGATTTAAGGGTACTTCACAGAATATTGGTTTCTCTCACGGATATGATTTCACACCAGAATTTTAATTTGGATTTTATGACTTTATTACCCTCCACAAATCAAAACAAAATGATTAAACTGAAATCTACTGTAAATATCTATTTCCAAAAATGAAACACCAGAATGAGAAATCAAGTGCTGAAATTCGTCACATTTTGCTTTCACTGTTTAGCTTAAATCAGGGGTGTCAAACTCAATTTTATTGAGGGCTGCATTCAGGGTTGCGTTTGACCTCAGGGGGCTGGGGTGTGTGTGGCCAGGTCAATGTTTTGTCAGGGGTGCAGATGGTGGCTCTGCCAGCGAAAACAAGCTCCCAAGCTCAGTTTTCAGTTGCCATGGCCTCTTGCAGCCCTCCGTCAGCAAAAACGGAGCTCGGGAGAGCCTCACATGGCCCTCACAAGCTCTGTTTTTGCTGGCAGAAACCATATGCTGGTCCTTCGCCGTTTTCAGGATGGCCCCATGGGCCAGATCCGGTCCTTGGGCCTTGAGTTTGACACCCCTGGCTTAGATGTTCAGGCGGCATGTTCCAGGTGGCATTTAATTAAGGGGGAATTACATGCAAGTAACACCCCGTAACCTTAAGTGTGCATGACTTTGGTTGCTTCAGGACCAACTCTGGTCCCCTTTGGTGGTTTAGCTTTGGCTTGGATACAGAAAGAGTGGCAATCATCTTCCCTTTTCCCTTCAATGGAAAACCAGCCAGCTGTTTTTTCCCCATGGGTTCTGCTGCTTCTGTGATGGTGGAGGAGGGAAGAAGTGTAACATCTGGAACTTCTTCATTCTTCTTTCTCTTTTGCATGGAACACAGAAAGGGATCCTAGTAGTTTCCATCCCAAGCAACCTTCCATGTTCTGTTCCTTCAACTAATCTGCAGGCATTGTTTAAAACAGATTTCTCCCTCAGTCACTGCTGTACCCTGCAATCAGAATTCCAGCTTTTTTTTGGGGGGGGGGGATCCAGGTTGCAAAATTACTTGCAGTTGAATCATTTTGTGCAAAAGGATACCATGTTGCTGTTAAGAAGACAAATGTGGATGCTAACTTTTCTGTTCCTCCAGGACTTGCAGCTCTTCTTAAAAAATGCTTTATTATTTTAACTGTTTTATAGTTTTAGAACTACCTAGTTCCGTGATGGTGAACCTATGGCACGTGTGCCACAGATGGCATATGGAGCCATATCTACTGGTACGCGAGCGGTCCGCTCCAGTGTGCATGCGCATGCCAGCCATCTGATTTCCGGCCTTCTGGAGCGCTAGGGAAGGTTGTTTCCGCTTCAGGAAAGCCTCCGGAGCTTGGGGAGGACGAAAAACAGGCCTAACGGGTCTAATGCAAGTTCAGAAACTATCCATTTCCAGCTTCTGGCCTCAGGAGAGGCAGTTTTCATTATGGGTGCTGGCAAGCACGCGGGCTATCGTGCGCTCGTTCGCATTTTTGGCACCCAACAACAAAAAGGTTAACCATCACTAACCTACTTACTTGGTTGAGAAGGATAGTTATAATATAGCCGTTATTGTACAAAATAAGAACAACAAAATTGGTTTTAGTCTCACTGGTGCAATCCATGACAACAAATACAAACAACATAAATAGTAAAAATAATCCCAATGCAGGTAATTAGAGGAAAAGAAAAAAGAAAGAAAAACTAGTCATACATTTCTGCATGTGTGTAGAGTGATTGTAGTTGTATTTAAGAATCTGACAGCCCAAGGATAGAAACTATTTTTAAACCTATTTGCTTGGCTGGCTATGCTTTGATGTCTTCTGCCTGATGGTAGAAGTGCGAAGAGACACTGACCAGGGTGTGAATCATCTCTGAGTATCTTCCTTACTCTGCTAAAGCAGCGAGACCTGGCAATGTCACCCAGTGGTGTTAGAGAGCAACCAATGGTTTCTTGTGCTGAATTGATCATTCTCTGTAGTGCCTTCCTGTCCGCAGCTGTTAAACCAGTGTACCATACTGCAATGCAATATGTGAGGATACTTTCTATTGTGGAAATAAAAATAGATTAAATAAAAGTGAATAAATAAATCACTTCACCTCCACTGAAAGGCTAATTAGCCATCTTGTGGCAAGTGGAAATAACAATAGCTGGTGCTTAATTTTATACAATGACAGTAAAAAAATAAACAACTGGGCAGTGTAAAGAAAATATATAACAACATAGATGGACTTTAGTTTGTATTCCAAAAGAAAAAGTTGGCAACTACAGTATTTAACTAGTTCTGACTAGTCAGAAATTAGGCCTCACAATATCCTTCAGGACAAAACAACTTATTGAAAAGCGTGGCACGACAAAACCGCGCTACGCAAAATAGCGGAGATTAAATCACGTCGCTAAAGCCGCGACGTCATCACCGCGCGTCATCACCGCCGCGACAACAGCACGGCGACAGAAGGACGTTCTACATGCTTCGTTCTTTGCCTCCAAAGGTAGCCCTCCTCCTCCAGCTGACAGCGGCAGCGGGCACGGGGCAAAGCGGGCTGCCCAGCAGCAGCAGCAGCCCGCGGGAAGGGTCCAGCACAGCTGCGGGGGGCAGCAGGAAGCCTGCGGGGTGGCTGAGTGGGGCCGCCGATGCCGGTGGCTGAGGAGGACGCAGCAGGGGCGGCGGCTGAGGCTCTCCCAGGGCCGGCGAAGCGGGCTTGCCCAGCGGAGGCAGGCCGCCCTCTTCTTCCTCAACAACATCTCCTTGGACGGGCGGCGGCCTCTGCCGGGCAAGCCCACTTCGCCAGCCCCGGGAGAGCCTCAGCCGCCGCCGCTGCTGCGTCCTCCACTGCTGGTGTCGGCGGCCCCGCTCGGGCTTCCTGCTGCCCCCCACGGCTGAGCTGGACCCTTCCCGCAGGCTGCTGCTGCTGGGCACCCCGCTTTGCCCCGTGCCCGCTGCCGCTGTCAGCTGGAGGAGGAGGGCTACCTTTGGAGGCAAAGAACGAAGCATGTAGAACGCCCTTCTGTCGCCGCGCTGTTGTCGCGGCAGTAGGGTCGTTTTTTTCTTAGCGCTTCAGACGCCGCGGATTTGCCTCTGCGCTTATGTTGGCGCGGATAAGGACATCGCGGTTTTGTGGTGGAACCATTGAAAAGATTCTGTCATGAAATATTCATACTGCAGCCATTAAGGTTTAATATCGTGGGAAAATGAGTGAAATCTGTATGTCATTTTTAAAAGCAATTTCTTTTAACTATAACTGACAGCCTATCCGATTGCTGGTAAGGCTTATTTGCTATTACCTGAGAAAGGAAAAGTAACTGTTAAAAAAAACAACAACGAAGCAGATGGAATAGGTTGGGGTTGGAGGGGAGAACAAATTAAAATAATTGGAAAACCTTAACTAGGATCATTCATTCAGACCTGTTAGGATGCTTTTGTTTTCAAGCCTACTAATTCAGTAATTCCCTATAAGAGCATTAGAAGCATAATAATAGCAGCTGTAACTGGTCCTGGTGTCAGCAAGCAGAGTTTGTTTTTGCTCCTTATCTCCCCCCCCCTTTTATTAAAACTTCTATTAAAAAATGCAGCTAATTTACTTATACTAGTTCCCCACTAATAGTGTATTTATAACATCCCTGAACCATCACTGAGGTGATGGAAAGCCTGTTGTTTTGGTGCCAAGAGATGCTCTAAGGCACTTAAAAGGGAAATGAGCTCTCACTGAATCCCACCAGAGACATTGAAGGACAAGCTGTCTACTCATTGTTTGGCTTCTCCTGGATTTTGTTTCTTGTTCTGCAAGAATGTAATGCAGTGCTAGGAAATGCCCGTATTTAGCAAAATAGCTGTTACTATGATGGAGGGAGCAGCAGATGAATCGCTGCGGTGTTACATTTTCCACATTTATCTGCCATTATTTGGGAATCAAGCGGAGTGAATTAACTTAAATCCAAAGGACTTAAAATACTGGTATAAGTCTACCTTTATTCATCCCCAGAAGAAATCTCAGATTTAAACCTGACTGATCTGTCAATCAGGCTAGTATACTGTATTTATTTATTTAATAGTGGTGCAAGCATAAAAAATGATAATTTACAATATAATTCAAGACTTTCTAGCAAGAATATTAGCACAATATGTTGGATTCTGGATTTTAATATTTTGCTTATAACTGCTGAATGAAGAGCAGTATATTAGTAAAAAGTTATCTCAGATTCTCACTTGGCCAAACCTAGCACACCTCACCAAGGTTTTTTTGTCTAGATAAATCCAGCAAAAGTAAAACAAAACAAAATAAAACCTTCAATAACCAAGAGCTAGGAATTTGATATGATAGAAGCCATTTTCATAAGATAAAAGCTGAAATGGATATATTTTACGTGTGATTTTCTGTGATTCGATTTTATAAGCTTTTGATTACTATATATACTAAAAAATTAGAAAAAAAACGTATTACAGGTTGTTTTTGACTTATGATCACAATTGAGCCCAAAATTTCTGTTGTTTAAAATTATTTAAATTTTAAATTATTAAAATAGTTTCCATATGAGATACATAGGAAACCTCCAGATCCGTTGGGCAGAAGACGAAGTACGGATGGCTCTATAAAGATCCTAACGTACCCATTCTTACTTTATTGCAACACAGCATCCTATTTTTCTTATCTTTTTACTTCAATAACTTTACTTTCTCTGGAAGGAAAAAAAAAGCACTCACTGTTGGCTCAGTGACCAGATATAGTTACATATTAATTCTTTAGAAGTTCCTGAAAACTGTAGGAAGCAGGTGAAAAAACAAAATGCCTTGAACTTTAAACCTGAGCGCAGTCTGTTTGAATAAAGCGAGTTTTAAGGTCACTCTTCACTCAGTGCTAACTTTCAAGAAGGACCCACATGCCAGAAGAGACTCCTGGGACTGCATCCTGTTGGTTCTTTGATGCTTTCATTTTGTAACTTGCTATTTTCTTTAGAGGCAGACCATGGGCTTCCTGCTTGGGCCAGCCGCTGTCCAACCTTACCAAATATCTCAGAAGCGTTTATGGCTAAACACCTTTCTTACATTAGCCAGGGAGGCACCAGTGGAAACCACAGCGTCTTTGAAATCAAAAGGTTAGAGCCTTCTCTCAGCAGTTGTCCGCTCTGAAACTATGAAATCCTGGTTTGTGAAAACAAACAGCATTACAACCATTGAACAATACCTGTGAGAATGCTTTGTATTTTACTTCACACAGATTAAGTATTTGGTGATTTGAATTTCATTTGAAACAGGACCACTGTTTACTTGCAGCTGTCTTTTAAAGGTCAAGAAGTCCCCAAAGAAATGAAGGAAGGTATGAAATCATTTTTAAACATACATATCTGAAAGGTAACATAAAGGATGGCCACATCTCACTAAATTCTAGACTCAAACTGCATCCTCTTCCTCTCTAAATTCCCAAATGACTGGTGATCTATAGCATTGCCGTGATATGTTTATAGTCTTCCCTGAGCCAAAATACTCCAATGCCTGTTTTTAAGAATGCGTGGAAACTCCTGTATGAAACATGAGTCAGGCATAGCACTGTACACATGACATTCCTTCCACACTGAAGTTGCAAGCAGAATGTTCCACTTCAGCACTGGGCTAACATATAAGCATGAAATGAAGCCCAGCGAGTAATCTTGACTTAACAGAGAATGTGCTTCACAATACTTCACACGTGCTGTAGTTGTGAAGATTAATTGGAAATTCTAAGCAGAATTAACTGCTTCATTGTAAAAATTGACTGTGATAAATATAAAATGTATTATTAAATTTATCCAAATTGATGCTGTACCAATCATTAATATACTTTTATTTGAGACTAGTCCAGAGACGCTAGACTACTTTTTGCCTGCTAATAGATAACCATAAGATGAAGTAATATAACAGGCATTTCTTCACAATTATTAATCAAACAACAGAAATGTTTAAACATTAAAAAAAAGATAAGATTACCAACTGTTATCCACATGGTAGTTAGTACCCATGTGTGCGTTCCTTTATAGGTAGTGTTGGAAATTAGCAATCTCTGAATTATACTCAAAACCCAAAAGAGTGCAACTCGTAGAGGGTGGTGTCACATAGTCATACAGGTAATCCTCAATGTATGACTATAATTGAGCCCAGAATTATGGTTTTAAGTTGTGCTGGTCATTAAGAGATTAATCCGATTTTATGACATTTGTTTGCAGTGGTCGTTAAGCAAACTCATTATTTGCATTTGGCATTTTTTGCTGGAAACTGAAAATAAGCGCCAGCTTCCATTAAAACAAAACCACCACCCATAAATCATGGTCATATGACTGCAGATATCAGAACTTTGAATCTGAGTCATAAATACCTTTTGGGGGCTCATCAAAATTTTGCATGGTTGATGAGAAACTAGTCATGATGTGAGGACTATCTGTATTGCAGCATGCTTATTACTGCCCATGCTTACAAACCAGCTGAAGCTTCTGAGTGATCCTCAAGGGCAGCTCCACTGCCTAGGACATTAGTGACCATCTGGAGAGCCTTCTGGTTCAGGAATCGCTACAACTGGCACAGGAGATGAATCACTGCAAAGGCCCTTTCTCCATTGGCCACAGCTGCCATCTGCTTTTCATGCAGAAGCCACAAGTCCAAAATTATTCTCCAATTGTGCATCAGCCTTGAATAGGAAAGCACAGCTGAATCCAAGGCTAAAGATGGAGACTCACCAGCTGGGATTGAGCCTAGGTCTGTTCCTTCCCATCCAAATCCGCAAAGCCTCCAGGAACAGGGACAGGACATCAATAACATCACTTACATAGTCTGAGGCCAAATATATAATTGGACATTATCACATACTCAACCCAACCGATGATCTCATCCAGCAGTTTCATGGTGATATGGAACAGCAGGAGAGATGTCAAGCCCTGCAGCACTCACAAGTCACAATCTCTCTCCTCTTGTCAACATCAACTGAAACCAGCCAGAGAAAATAGGCAACCACCATGGTATGGTGTTCCCAATGCCCAATCCCCATAGCCTGCCTAGAAGAATACCATGATTAATGGTATCGAAAGCCACTAAGACAGTGGTTCTCAATCTGAGGGTCGGGACCCCTTTGGGGGTCAAAGAACCCTTTCACAGTGGTCGCCTAAGGACCATCGGTTCTTAGGAACCGAGACACAAATGTTATGGTTGGGGGTCACCACAACATGAGGAACTGTATTAAAGGGTCACGGCATTGGGAAGGTTGAGAACCACTGCACTAAGAGATCAAGGAGCATTATGGACACACCCACCTCAGCTCCACAAAAGAGTGATCTATACAGTCTCTGCAATGAACATGCCTAACTAAAACCATGGTTTGGTCACAAGTCACCAGGAAGCACAATCGGTCCAGTCTCTCTGTACTAAACGCTGACATGAAACAAGTCCAAATAATCTGCTTCCTTCAAGTTCTCTAGAGCTGAAATCTGACCTCCTCTATAAAAGGAACTACTGAATGATAGTTGTCCAGGACTGTTGGGTCTAGTGTCTCCTTAAGGAATATGTGTACCAACAAGCTCCTTTAAGGATTAAGGGACTATATTTTCCTTCCTTAAAGAATTTAAGTGGTGTTCTCCTTAAGACATTGTATGAACCTAATTACAGGTCATCTCCTGGGTGGCTTTTGCCAGTCAGAAGGGACCTGGAACAGGTGGCTGATCTAATAGACCAGAGAACCCGAAACACAGGACTGAACTCATTCCAGACAACTACATAAGGTCTTGCTCAACTCTGAGTGAATGTGAACAACTCTTATCTGCCAAATATGAGAATATTTCTCACAGTGGCCCTGCAGCTCATTCTTTCCCAGTAGGACCAGATTGCCTGAAATCAGGGGCTGGATGATGGACAACTGTATATACAATAAAGGCCAAGAAATAAGGATGTTTCACTCCATTGTCAGCAAAATGTACTCCCAAATATGGGTTCTTACTCACATTCAATCCAATTTACTCTTTATCTTTCTTCAACAGCATTTCAAGACTCTTCTATATTTTTTGAAGCAATTATCATGCTGATGGATAGAATTCTTATAAATCTTTATTATACAGCTCTACTATAAATACTTTGAGCTAGAGGGAATATTAGGTTACAAATTCCTAAAAAAATAAGTTTTGAACTTCTTGAAAATTTTATTTAAGAGTTAGTGAATTAAAATAAAACTATGTTTTCAGTTAAGGCAAAAAATTAGCAACAATTCAGAACTAACATTTTTAAAAACAAGATTTTCTTTTCTTTAATGTTCTATTTATTTTGTAAAGGACACTTCTCTGCACCTAAATATTACATTACAATTCAATAATTCCTTTTGTGTGTTTTATTTTTATCCTCCTTGGTATTAATGTCACAAAATGACTGACTGCACTTGTAAAGTTTTGCAGAATTTTTAATCTATTTACAGCATTATTATAGGGCAAAGTGTACAAAAAACATATCTCTCCAAGTCACTGATTATTTTATATGACTTACTAGTTCAAACTAAAGGGATTTGGCTCAGCATTTTTTCATGAATATATATGGCATTTTGAGCCCTGTAATCCCCCATAGATAAATAATAGATAGGTACTACGTGATAGCCAACAATTTTCTCTGATTTGCTCAAAACAGGCTAAAAGGAGACATTATTATTACAATTCTAAACATGCATTCAGTGGTTCATATTCCTAGGAACACCCTGCATTTAAAAAAAGAATCGTCAATTTATTCCAGAGTATAATCCTCAATGGCAAAAGATTCCTTAGTATTGTCTGTCTTTCCAGGAAGCAAGGAAGAGAACAAAAATAGGTATGCTATACTTTACAGACATTTTATATGATAAATAATAGTATAAATATATGTAGCCTAAAGCATACCTTGTTAGATTCTCTGGTAAACTGAACTCATGCCTGTATAAATTCATTCTGCACTGCAAGTTATTTGGAATAATAGAAAGCACTTCATCTCAGGGTTCATCTGATGTACAGCAAAACTAATTATTATTATTAGGATAAGCCACAAAATATTTCAGACTGAACCACTTACCTTCCACTTTCACACAGTTGTGAAAAGGAGATCAGAGTATTATTCTGTTTTAAGTTACTAGAACAGGCAAATTCCACTTAGTTATTTATTTATTTGCTACTCTTCTCTCGATTCTGGACAGCTTAGAAACATTAAAAACCAATAACACCATGAACAATAAATATTCCTAATAGCAGTAATAAAGTAGTTAAAAGATGGGGAGGAAAGAAGCAGGCTGCACACGGGAGGGGAAGTGGGATTCTCTCTTAATCTGTCAACCACCTCCAGTATAATACTCCCCCCTTGAGGCTCAAGGCAACTGCCATAGCCAGGTCTTCAGGCCTTATGGATAAGCAAAAGGATGGGAGTGGATCTCCCCTTGGGGATAAGGGCAGGGGCCACAGTAGAAAAGGTTCTTTGCCTGGACCCCACCAGCTGAAATTCCTTGATCAATGGGACTTGCCAGCAGGAGTTGGGTAGACCAGTGTCATTGGGGTGAGAAAGTTCCTCAGATAGTTTGTACCTGTACCATGAAGGGTTTTAAATGTGATAACTAAGACCTTGAATTACACCTGGGAGCAAACTGGGAGCCAGTGCAACTTATGGGATAGTGGTGTAACAGAGGCCACTCTGATCAGTGGAGAGAAATCAGATTTAAATTAGTTTATCATGGTGTATTCCTCCCGAAAAGGAAATGCTCACAGATCAGCAACAGATAATCTTAATATTTATGTATA
This sequence comes from Thamnophis elegans, assembly GCF_009769535.1. Taxonomy (NCBI): domain Eukaryota; kingdom Metazoa; phylum Chordata; class Lepidosauria; order Squamata; family Natricidae; genus Thamnophis; species Thamnophis elegans. Next base: position 44,657,347 of record NC_045551.1, read on the forward strand.
CATTAAATTAATGCAATATACTTTTGTAAAAAACATAATAAAGTCACTAATATATTTGTCAGAAGAAGACATTGCACATCCTAGATGTGGAGAGATACCAGCTATGGTTTAGTAACCCCAAAATGGCTGGGCTAACCAAACCAATATATTATAGGTCACAATAGCTTGTTTCACACCATATAGCAAGTGAAAAACCCCACAACCATCACAATTTATAATATGAACCCCACCATAACCAAAATGGAACCTTGACATCTATTTATATATGTAAAAAAGGTAAAATATATGTTGTTCTGATACTTTTCAGAAAAAGCCCATTTTAAAGTCCGTAGAGAAATCCCTTCTCTGTTACATGGCATATATAAACTGATCAAGTTCTCACGGCTGAAATTTGGAATATGGTTTTGATCCGTGCGCATTACAAGGGTAAGGGGCTGCTATAAAGAAGAGAGCCAACATTTTCCAAAGCACGTGAAGTCAGGAAAAGCAATGGGTGGAAACTAACAAGGAGAGAAGCAACCTGGAATTAAGGGGGAAAAAATTCCTGTCAGTTAGAACAATTAACCCAGTGGAAGAGCTTGCCTTCAGAAGTTGTGGGTGCTTCATCACTGGAGACTTTTTAGAAGAGACTGGACAGTCACCTGTCTTAAATGGTACAGCGTCTCCTGCTTGAGCAGGGGGTTGGACTAGACGACCTCTAAGGTCCCTTCCAGCTCTATTCAGATTAGATAAAGATAAACATTAAATTTTCTGGTTCCAACTCTCAAAGGTATTCCACGGGATGACGTCTCCTGCCTGAGCAGGGGGCTAGACTAGAAGACCTCCAAGGTCCCTTCCAACTCTGTTACTGTTTAAATCAGCCATTACACCTGAGGCCTGATCGCTTCAACTCAAAAGAGTCCAGCCTCTGGAGGAAGCTATTCCCCCCCACCCCCCGAAACTACCGATAGATCCATGAAACTTTTGTCCCCGGTCCGAGGGCAGGGCTTTCTGCGCCTGCGCACCAGTTCGGGTAATCAAGCGCTATCCCGGACGGGACGTTTTCGTCAGCGCATTTTTACTGTGTCTTCTCCCACTATAACAGTTAATCTTTACAACCCCGCTCAAGGGGAGAGAGAGTTCATTCCCTCGAGCCAAAGAGACACCGAGATCGCCCGCCCGTGGCCACTGACAACCACGAAAGCTCCTTCCATCGCGGGGTCTTAATTAAACCGCGGTCGACCAATACGATGGCTCGCCTTCCCTCACGTGACCCTGCGAGGGGCACGCGCCGCTCCGTTTGAAAGCCCGCTGAGCCAACGTTCGATATTTCTCTCACTCTAACCCCCCTCCCCCTTTCTTCCCCGGACCCTCCACGAATTTCACATGACGCTTCTTAGCCAATCACCTTCGAAAACATTGGCAAAATCTCGCGGAGGGGGGAAGGGGGAGGTCTAAGGCAAGCTGGACTCTGCCACTCCTTTAAAAAGCTCACCTGCCAGGTTGAACGGCCGTCGAGTCCACCTCCACCGACTTGCTAAGACTGTAAAATTCACCTGCCTTTTCAACTCAGTCGTTTCCGGGTTGTGGCCCTTTAAAAGCGGGTGATTGGGCGGAGCAGCCTTCTGTCACAATAGGGCTGGACTAGAAAGAGACTTTCGGTTATGTAGACCAGGGGTCTCCAACCTTGGCAACTTTAAGACTTGTGGACTTCAACTCCCAGAATTCCTCAGCCAGCCTCGAGGAATTCTGGGAGTTGAAGTCCACAAGCCTTAAAAGTTGCCAAGGTTGGGGACCCCTGATGTAGACGATGGGGAAGTTGTTGGCAAGGTGTGGCATATTTTCCCCACCAAATGTTGCAAATATTTATTCATTTTCCTTTACATATACATGTGATTTTGTACACACAATCATGTAGGCATGCATGACTAGCTCATATATATAATTCTGGGTGACTTACAAACCAAACAAATATAAAAACCACAGAAAATAACAATACAGGTCATCCTCGACTTATGACCACCATTGACCCCAACATTTCTGCTGTTAAGTGAGACATTTGTTAAGTGAGTTTCCCCCCATTTTATGACTTCTTGCCATGGTTGTTAAGTGAATGTTGCAGTTGATTAGTTAATAACCTGGTTGTTAAGTAAATCTGGCTTCCTCATTGATTTTGCTGGTCAGATGATTGCCACAAAGGGGATTACATGACTTTGGGACACAGCAATGGTCATAAGTATGAACCAGTGGCCAAGCATTTGAATTTTGATCACGTGATCATAAGGATGCTGTAAAGATCATAACTATGAAAAACAGCCATAACTCGCGTTTTTCAATGTCATTGTAACTTTGAACGCTCACTAAATAAACTGTTGTAAATTGAGGACTACCTGTACAACAAAAATGAGAAAAAAATAGGAAAGCATATAAAACAATAATATGCATAAAACTCGCAGCCAGGAAACCCATTTGTCAAAACAAACCATGAGTGAACAGTTGCAGCAGGGGCTCTGCCACACTCCCAGATCTCCAGCCTGTTGGCAAAACCACATGTTCAGCCAGCAAGATCTGAGCTAATCTGATCTTTAAGGGCATGATGTTCTACACTGGTGATGGCAACAGTTTGGTCAGAACGTGTCAAAAATTTGGAAATGCCTAACTTGACTCTGCTGGTGTATCATCTTGCTCCAAATGAAATAAAAACTTGCCTATCTCCCCTCCATCTAGGTCACTATGAATAGTGGCACTCAATAGCAGTGCCAAGGCTGGGCCTGTAGTAGAAGCCCTGGCCTCATGTTTTCGGCTCTAGGGCCACTTAAAATGTCCATCTTCCTCAAAGATGCAGCTTTCTTGTGTGGCCTCTACAGACTCCAAAAATCATATTAGAAGGCACATAGAAAGCATAGTTGTGGTGTGTTGGTGAATGCTGGAAATGTTGTGGCATGTCACCTTTGACGTGGGTCGTAGTTTCGCCATCATTGTTCTGAAGATCTCTCTTCCTGTGTATACATTTTTGTATATGTTCTTAGAAGCACTTACAGTATTTATGAAACAGAGTTGCTGAATTAGGTATTGGGGCAGGACTGAATTTGATTGCAGCCCATAAATCTTACAGTGTAATTATTGCAACCTTTCCAATGATAGGGTTGAACTTACCCTGTCATGCTAAGAGAGCCACTGTTTACTGGAGAAGCCCAATTACCTAAATTCACACTGACACATGGTGCTGGCCATAGAATGATCAACCAACTAGCAAAATATATTTAAAGCTTAATTTTTGTGAACCCAGAATGGTAATAATTACTGACAATCCTGCCATACAATTCAATGCTGGGTAGAAACATTGAACTTTAGGAATCGTGTTTGGTATAATAATGAAACCGATGCCAGGCAAAACACAACTTCCCTTGCAAGCTTTAAAAAGGATTACGGTTAGGTTTAGGGTTTGTCTCTGAGGCCAATTAGACTCTTGAGAGAATTTGCTGGCATGTCATGTAGTGCCATCCTTGGCAACAAGAATAAGTGCTTTGACATCAACTCCATCTGTGGTGTCCCCCTCCCCTCTTTATAGCTAGGTGATTATCTAAGGTCCTGCATCCATGTACCAAGCAAATTTGGCTTGCCTTAGCATTGTTTTTAAATCGCCAAAGTGTTGTCCTTTATTTAATTCTTCAATGCTTCTTGTGGGAATTGGTATATGTCTGACCAGTGGTTGGCTTGGATACCCAGAAGTGAGGAACTATGCACTTTTGCTTCTCTTTACAGCCAGGCTGGTTAACCAGCCTTATTTAATGTGTACTGAATTTAAAACAGGCATTCCCATGATATTTGATACAGTTCCTCACCAATGAAAATTGTAACTCCAACTGGGGCTGTGCTATAGAGCTCGGTTGCAAAACTCCCTGGAAAAACAAAGTGACAAGAGATACAGAAAGTAATAGCCTACTTCTGGTATCTACAGAAGTGTAGATACCAGAAGTGTCTCAAAGTAGCTCAGTTGACAGGGCCAGCAGAAATACAGAGGGTAAATTGGGAGGAAACTTTCAAGTTTGTTTGAGGTGCTGGGAGAATATCCTCCACTTCATTCTACACCTCTCTTAACTGACGTCAGTGAAGCTGTTGCAGAAAATAACAGGGCTTAGACGTCTCAGGATCAAGGAGAAGTTTATTTGGCAGCCAGGTTCAGAAAAGCTAGTCAAAGGCTAGCATGTAACTTCTGAACAACTCTTCTAATGGAAGCACACATTCTTATACTTTGTCAAAAGCAGCACAACACAGAAATACGACCCATTTCTGATTGGTTACGTTGAGGAAAGAAGCTTATAAGCAGATACTGTCTTGCTTCCCCTTTTGTCTGGGCCGCTCTAGTCTAGTCTCATAATGGCTATGTGGCTTTGTAAGAACTTTAGCTGAACTCTGTGGTTTTGTGTGAACTTTAACTGAACTCTGCGGCTAGGCTTCATACTTCCTGTTCTTTTGCAAGCTTCAAACTCCATCTTTTACTTTATAATAACAAGATGAAAGGGGCTATCCAGCCTGACCCCGTATGTTCACTCTTAATGTCCAAATCTCACTTTATGTCCTACTTTAAAGCATCTGTAAGAACTTGACAATGGAGCAGACAGTTAACCGAACCCAGGTCTGTTTCAGATCATTTGCATCACAGAACTGACAGGTTCTTGCTAGTTCTGTTTGTTAATTGCAGACCTCGCACTGGTTCAAAAAAAATAAAATAAAGCTCTACATTCATACAGTATTTAAAAGCAGATGTAGCCTTCTTCCGAAGGAGACGTCTCTGTATATAAAGAAAGTGTATAGTGCTTGATTGATGCTATTCAGAATTCTGGGCAGGCACATGGAGATGCACAGTGTAAGCCAGTTTTGATATCTTTGCAGTCCAATCAAAAATGCTCACCTAGGGCATATATGTGTGCCACATCAGGAGGTCAGTAGAAGCTGGGGAGATCCTAGACCTGGCAGCATCAACAATCACATGGATGCTGAAGCTTTTTAGAAAGTGTGCTGGGAGAAGCAGAAAAAACTCTTATTTAAAAACTGAAACAGCTGAAGACAATTGTAAGCTGTGTATATAGGCTGCCACAAATAAAAGAGGTTCACCAAATTATCTGCTACAACTTCCTACTGGTCAATAACTACTTCAGCTTCAACAGCAATAATACAAGAGCACACAACAGATATACAAACTCAATGTAAACTTGATTGCAGAAAATACAGCTTCAGCAACAGAGTGGTCAATGCCTGGAATGCACTACCTGACTCTGTTGTTACATCTTCAAATCCCCATAACTTTAACCATAAACTGTCTACTATTGACCTCACCCCATTCCCAAGAGGTCTGTATGGGGTGTGCATAATCATACCATTGTGTCTACCGTCCCTGTCCTACTGTCCCCATTTATTTATACACATTTCATTCATAATCATATTTATTCTTATGCCTATTATCTTGTAAAAGATTGACAAATAAATAAATAAATACATAAAAATAAATATTATCCAAAGCACCTGAAGGCAAAATAAGAAGGAATGGATGGAAACTCATTAAGGACAGAACCAACCTAGAATTAAGGAGAAATTTCCTGATAGAATGATTAATGACTGGAACGACTTGCCTCCAGAAGTTATGGGTACTCCAATACTGGAAGCTTTTAAAGAAGAGATTGGATAACCATTTATCTGAAATGGCATAGGGTTTCCTGCCTGAATAGGGGGTTGGACTAGAAGAACTCCAAGGACCTGTTATTTAAAAATTTTAGTAGGACAACTTCATGCTGCAGCTAGAGGGGTGGAAGAATGTGCCTTCTAGCTATCCAACTTGATGGGACTATACTAGTTCCATGCCAGTGGTGGGTTCCGGACAGTGGTGGGTTTCAAAATTTTTTAGAACCTCTTCTGTAGGTGTGGCCTGCTTTGTGGGAGTGGCTTGCTGGCCATGTAACTGAGTGGGAGTGGCTTGGCAGTCATGTGACTGAGTGGGAGTGGCTTGGCAGTCATGTGACTGGGTAGGCGTGGCCAACTTATAAAATGTGGTGAAACTGACTTAACAATGCTCTTGCTTAGCAACCAAAATGTTGGCTCAGAAACTCTGGCATTTGAAGCATGCAAGTCTTAAAGCTGTCAAGTTACAAGACCCTTGCACCCCTAACCCTTTAGAAAAAAATCCCCAGGTTGTTCAAACTTCGCAGCTTTAAGACTTTAAGGTTTAGATAGGACTCTTAGAGGCGGGTGGGGTGATTGGTGAGCCAGCCATTGGTGAGCGGTGGGCATGGCAAACATGGTGCAGATGGGCGGGGGGAGGGAGCTGGAACCGGTTCTAAACAGCATGGTAGATTTGTGGAACCTCTTCTATAGAAGAGGTTAGAACTGGTAGGAACCCACCCCTGGTTCTGGATCCGGTACGGTGCAACGGGGCCTGGCATCTACCACATGAATGTGCGCAGCACGCACACACACGCGGCATGCATCCTTACCTCTTGCGACACCTCTGTGCCGCTCCAGCTGCTTGGCTGTGATGGTACCAAGTGCTCCGAGCAGGCACCAGTACTCCTGTACCGGGGCTTACCACCTGCACCCCACCACTGTTCTATGCCCATAGATTTGTTGGATGTCAGAGAGAAAGAAGGGCAAGGGAGGAGATTACTGTTGCCAAAACAACCAGTGGATTTCCCTTTATATCTTAGGATGGGTTAAGCAATAAGGTTAAGATGAATCCATGTCATTTGTAATGAAAATTGTGTTGCCTCTTTCTCTCTGTGTGTGTATGTGTGTGTGCCACTATTTGTAAATTTACTCCAAATCTATTTGCTAGCCATTTCTTGGGAAGTTAATTCTGCACTTCCAGGCAAGCCAATTAAATCGCTGCTGCAAATTCATATTGAGATTTTAATATAAGCTTTAATATAAGAGATGTAACAGGGCAACCCGATTGCCAGGGAAATGAGGACAGCTATTGTCTAAGACAAAGACTGAAGAGGAACCTTTTTTTTTTTTTTTTTTGGCTATGCTGGTGAGATCTATTCCTCTTGTGTCACTGTAATTGATACAACGGCTGACTCTTTCCCCAGCAACCCTTTGATCCTCTTCTTGAATAATTTAAGAATTGACAATTTAAACTGCATTGAGGTTTCCTATTTGTTTCAAACACATAGCAATGAAAGAGTAATACTCCAGATGTAGAGAAACCATGCCAGCATAGGAACTTTTTCATAAGGTGTCTTGTAGTGCGAACAGTGGATATAGAAATAGGAAACTGGCAAACTAGCTGGAAAAAAAAAGATTCTGCTATCAAATTTATTTGTGGGAATGTCGTGGTCGCACTGAGATGATAGAAAGCATGTCGGGAGGCTGGTTTAGCTTTTGATAAATACTAGCCAAGCTCACTGTAGCAGCCATTTTATGAACAGGTTTCTCTCTTATGGTGGCCACGGTATGTCTCTGTCTTCCACTCGATACATCCACCTGACAGCAATCATTACTTTTCCCCCTAAAGGGAAAGATGCACTCATAGCATAGAGAGGCTTTGTTGAACACACTGTTAAGTATTTGAATCTCAGGCAAGTGTATCTGGGAGCTAGCAAAAAACCCTGCCTGAAACCCAGAATGCAGTTGCAATCCATAGGGACACCACTCAGCTGGAAAGCCACTGCTTCTCTAAATAAGGTAGTCCTTGTCTTACAGAAGCCATTTGTTTGTAGAAATACAATATTCAGTGTTGAACTTTGCAACCTGTCTAGATGTTCTTGATCCAAGAACTGGTCTGTTGGTATGAACTAGCACTGGGAGGATTTAGTTCAGCTATGGAAGCTCTCTAGGTGATACTGTAAAGCAGGCGTCCCCAACTAGTGGCTTGTGAGGGGTTTGCAGCTGAGCCATGGAAACCGCCGGCGAGTGCGCGCACACACACACAAACACACACAAGTATCCTCACTTGTGGAGTAGCGGGGGAGTGTGTATGCTCCATTTGTGTGGGTGGTAGGCGTGCATACATGCTGCTCAGGCAAATGGAGTGGTGTGTGTACTTGCCGGGCGCTTAGGTGAACCATCCCTTCCCTCCCTGCCAGTCTGCAAAGCCTGAAACATGGAAATCTGTTGTAAAGGAAGTTTGTAAAGTTGTACATTTGGAAGCTTGTACACTCTAAGGATGTGCATGCTTTGAGTTCCTGGATGAAACTACAGAATACAAGTAGTCCTTGACTTACAACAGTAATGGAGCCTGCCCACTACAGATGTAAGCTGTGACCAGTGGTGGGTTCCGGATCCGGTCCCACTGCTACAGTTGGAACGGGCCCGGCGGCATCCCCATGGACGTGTGCAGCCTCCGCAACGCTCCAGATACTCAGCGGAGTGTTGCTCAGGTGCTGTATGCACCGTGCGTAGAAGCGCAGAAGACTTAAAAGACTGGTAAGGAGATCAGGTGGGTAGGTGAGCCCTCTGGAGCACAGTACCGGAACGGTATCTGGTGCTCCGGGCTGGCTCCGGTTACGCCATAGTGGGGCGTACTGCCTGCAACCCACCACTGGCTGTGACAGTCATAAAGTGTGTGACCGTCAACTGTATTACCTTCAGAACCGACTGAAGAACTTCAGAACCGTGTGTTGTAAGTATCTTTTGGTGAGTGATCATAAGTCAAAAACCACCCCTATAGTAGTCTTGGGTTCCTACCAGTTTGGACTGGATCAGCCGAACCGGTAGTGGTTTGGTGGCCTGGGTCGCTGGAACCGGCAGTGACCCAGGCCTGCTACACTCCCAAACTGGTTCCCTGGGTGGCACCGTATGTGCCGCCATCTTGTTTTTTCAGTTCTGCGCATGCACAGAAAAAATTTCATTGCACTGCGCATGCACAAGCAGTATGTACATGAGCGAACCGGCAGTAGTGCCTGCCGGAACCCAGCCCTGCCCTATACAGCCAGGAATTAATTATCTACACATTTGGGCAGAAGATAGTTTCACACTGTGGGAGATACTGATTTGAAATTTAAGACTTGCTCAGATACAAACCTGCAAAATCACATGTGGCACCAATGTTGTAATTATTAACACTGAAGGACTTCCATTAAGACATCCAGCTTTCCATCCAAAACAGACACTACTTTTAGAGGCTTCATGCATTTTTATTACTAAATTTTTATTACAGTTTAACAAGCCCTCCCTGAATAAACTTCTAACGTATCATAGACAAACAAACATTGAACATATCACCAAACTAACCATAGATAATTCTATGTGTTCTAATACACACAGAAATTCCATGAATTCTCCTGTGCAAAATCCATACTTACAAAATTGTTAATGTTTACAACAAACAGCTACAATTCTTACAATCCAATTTAATACAGTCATATCTTGGCACTCGGCTGCTTTAAAATTTGTAAAATTTGGTACTTGATGCATTTTGAAGTGAAAACCTTGTCCCGGTATTTGTTTTTCTCCCAGTCCTCAACGCATAAGGTAGAACTTGCTAGTGTCAGCTGCCTCATGACTCGCTACTTCTTCCCGCTGAAATAAAGGACCACGGAGTAGGTCATGTGGTTTGCTCAGTACTCGTTTTTAGTACTCGTTGCTCCTCTCGACTTAGAACAATTCAAATTCAGACGCTTGGCAACTGACTCGTATTTATGACAGTTGCAATGTCTCATGGTAAGGTGATGATCCTTTGCGTCCTTCTGACAAGCAAAGTTAATGGGAAAGCCAGATTCACTTAACAATCATGTTACTAACTTAACAACTGCAGAGGTTCACTTAACAATGGGGGGCAAGAAAGGCTGTAGAATGGGGGAAAACTCACTTAACAAATGTCTCACTTAGCAACAGAAATGCTGGCTGTAAACCAAGGATTATCTGTACAGAGGATTAAAGTTCAGAGCAAAAACTTGCACGCAGCTCTAAACCTTAAGCCACAATCCTCAAAGTCAGAGGCATTATAAACATTAAAGGAATTTATAACTGAAATAGCTATTATTTTATTTTAGAAAAAGGCATGATTTATAGACTGATCCTGTGGCTTTTACTGGAGAGCAAACAAATAAGGCATTAATTTAAATGCCTTACTATACAGAATCCAGAAGTCTGAAGAAAGATTTGCCATCTAAATCATCAGGTTGATTTGTTAATTTGCCAATCAAAGCAGCTTGACATACGGACAGTTTTTGTGCAAAAAAAATGTTGGAAGATAATTGATTAAATGTTCCTATCCTCCCTAAGCCTACCCTCCATCAATCATCACCTTCTAAAATTTTTTAAAAATCTAATGCATAATATGTACTTCTACTATAAATCCCACTGATATTGCCAGGCAATAATTTAAAAAAAACAACCAAAGTGTATAAATGTCTCACAAATTTGACACCAGATCAGTTACAAAATGTTCTATGCTGCTATGGTCAAAGACATAAACAAGTAGAATAGAATAACAGAGTTGGAAGGGACCTTGGATGTCTTCTAGTCCAACTCCCTGCTTAGGCAGGAAACCCTACACCACTTCAGACAAAGGGTTACCTAACATCTTCTTAAAAACGGCCAGTGCTGAAAAATTAATCAGCGGAACTTCTGGAACAACTGATTAATTGTTCTGTCAGGAAATGTCTCCTTAGTTCTAAGTTGCTTCTCTCCTTGATTAGTTACCACCCATTGCTTCTTGTCCTACCCTCAGGTGCCTTGGAGAATAGCTTGACTTCCTCTTTGTGGCATCCTCTGAGATATCGGAACACTGCCATCATGTCTCCCCTAGTCCTTCTTTTCATTAAACTAGACATACACAGTTCCTGCAACCGTTCTTCATATGTTTTGGCCTCCAGTCCCATAATCATCTCTGTTGCTCTTCTCTGCACTTTTTCTAGAATCTCAACATCTTTTTTACATCGTGGGACCAAAACTGAATGCAGCGTTCCAAGTAGCCTCGTACAGTTTCATATCTGTCCCAGTAAAGTTAATTAGCACTCACTAACAATTATGTCAAAATAAATGTTTTGCACCTCTAAGAAGATAAACTGTGTAGAAAAACAGGGCTATCTCTAGGGGAAGGGAGTATCAGTAGGTCAAAAGGAATTCTGTGCAACTGGAAGTCCAATGTTTTTTATAGGGGTCACACATGCAACTCCCAACCAAAAAAAAGACAGGGGTTTCAGCCAGGCAGAGACAATCTTGATTTTTTTTTTTTAAAAAAATGCCGATGTTTCAGTAGACCAAGTTGGAAAGATTCCTCATGTGTAACTGCTGGAATTTTTTACCACAACTGGAAATTAACACAGCCGCAAGACTCTTGGGTGAATTACCAGAAGCAAATAATGACATGTGAATATTCCATTGTGGAACTATGTGCTCAACACATGTGATAATCATGAACAATTAGTGAATAATCTGAGCAAGTCATCCAAATCCCTTTCTTGATATATTAGGTTTAGGAAACCTAGAGTTAAGGGGAAAGACTAACCTTTAACCTTAGCCTTTCATGTAGCTCTTATGAGGTCTAATGGACTTTTATAGTGCTTTAAAATACTATTCAAATAGCTCCAAAATAAATTAGTTTAAAACTTATCATTTTCGAAAGGAAAATAATTTACATCTCATCTAAAAACCCATATGTACACATGCAAACCAACAAGCACACATTAAAAATGTCACTGAGTACCCAATATGTTTGTAACAACATGCATTTTACAACTATATTAGAAAGGGAATTAACTGCTGATCCAGCTACCTGCTGGTTTATTCTTGATCTGAGTTGTATCACATGTAATGCTGGTTAACTGAATCATGGTTTGGATTAACCCAACTGCCTCATCTCACACAACAGATGGAACCAATTTTATCCTATTGTGTTGGTTGAAATTAGTTTCTGCAAAGACCTATAATTTCAAACATTCTGAATTCAAGATTTTTATGTATGTAAACTTTTACAAGGAACTTCTGCCAGGATGTACAAGAATTCTAAAGGATTTGGGGACAGTAATTTAATTAATTGGTGAGTTTTTTTTTTAAAAAAAGAAAAATACTTTGTTAATATAAACAAAGAGTAAAATATAAAAAAAATTAAAACCCACAAATTTAAAATAAACTTCACATTGTAATGTCTTGATTTTCTAATTCAGAACACATAATGCAAAACAATTGTGCATAATCAGCAATTATGCAAAATGTCTCAGATTAGAAGTAATTTAAGTTTGAAATTCTCTGTTTTGTGTTTGAAATATTTGTTCTGACCGACATAGACCCTATAGGAAAGTATTTCAAATTTGGGCCAGATATTTTGAGCTTCAAATTGGACTTGAAAAATTTCTAACAAAGTTGGAACGGCTTGTGTGAATTCAAAACAACTGCTTCCATCCTGAAGGTAGGAAGGTATTTTGACACCATTTCTACTCAAACTGGAAATATTTTCCCCCAATTCTATCAGTACTATCCAGTGTAATATCCAATTATTACTGATATGATAAATACAGCACAAGAATAGAATAGAATTTGTTCATCTGGTTGTAATTCTTATTGGGTCCAGCTAGTAAGGATGACAAAATGGGGCATAATTTCTGTTCTAGTAAGCATCTGTGATACTCACATGGGCTGGTCTAAGACAGTTCTACTAGGAAAAGAACGGATAAGAAATAAAATATCTTTCTCTCCCTCATTGTGGAGCCTGGTTATAAAATCTTGAGCAGTGCCTCCTGTGTTCCCATAACAGAATAAATTATGCTACTTCTGATCAAATAAATTCAATTTTGCCATAAATTATTATCAAATGCTAGGAGTATTTTAAAATCTAGAAGATTTTGTAATTGAAGCCTTATTAAAATGATACAGGTCAGGAAAAACTCACTAAACAAACGGGGTTTTTGAATGTCACAAAGCTTTGACAGCCTGTGACATTGATTTCTATTATCCAGTCAGATATTTTGTCTGACAAGATTGGTATCTACATCATTCTTTTTTTTACAAAATTATTAAAACAATAGACTTTTAAATGCCAAGAGACCCTCAGTACTTGTATATAAATAGATAAACTGAACTGTATATGGGAACATTTTGAACACAGTTGTCACTTAACATATGCAAGTACTTCAGAAATGATTCTATCTCTATCTTGAATCTGTTCATCTAATGTTGAATAAATGAGACCTGAACACATTTAAAGCTGAAAAAACAAAATTACAATATTATGGTACCCTCAAAATTGCAACAAGCAACATGCATTTCCTGACAGTTAGAACAATTAATCAGTGGAACAGCTTGCCTCGAGAAGTTGTGAATGCCCCAACACTGGAAGTCTTTAAGAAGATAGCCATAGCCATTTGTCTGGAACGGTATAGGGTTTCCTGCCTAGGCAGGGGGTTGGAATAGAAGACCTCCAAGATCCCTTTCAACTCTGCTATTGTATTGTGTTGTATTGCATTGCCAAATCCAGAGGTTTCCATTCCCAAAGAATTGCTCTTATTGAATGAGCATGAATCTGATGCATATCAGCAGGAAGAAACCTTTCAGGCAATTTTTCTGCAGATTTGGGGGGGGGGGCATGGTTTCACATGCTACTTGGATTCTGCACATGCGCAGATAAGGCTTTGCTTGCTTGCCCAGCCTGGTTCCTGGTGGGTCATAGCCTGGTGCTGGTCCACGAGATTGAGGAACTCTGCTCTATAACTACCTTGTCTGATGGAATATTAATATCTAAAAAAAGTCCATGATAGCTAAAACAGTGCAACACTGAATAGAATCTATTGTTTGAATATTTTAATATTTAATATTTTAATAAACTAAGAATCCTTTAAAAGTCCTCTTTCCATAGTGGTCCTTCTTTTAGAAGAACCTGAAACTGGGGACTAAGATTCTAGAATACAGTATATGCACATCATATTTCTTTCTTTCTCAGTATCCTGGCTCAGTGCATATCGTTTTCTTTCTCCTCAGCACAGAAAAATACAGACTCCACCCAGAATAAATATGGACATGGAAGAACAAACTATTTCCCGACCCTTAAGTTATTCGACAAACTTAGATATAACACTAACAGTATGTTTTTGGCATCTCTATACTCACCAAGAGGACATGAAGAAACTTCAAGAAATTGTATGGATTTAAGCTGCTCATAGGGCCACAAAAACAGGCACCAACATATCAAACCCAGAGAAAAAAAGCCTCTTTGTCTTAAATTGGACTCTCAGCTGAAGTGCTGAAATAATTTATGCCACCTTCCAGGCACCCCCCCCACCCCCAATTTTACAACTTCAAAATAGCAAGCCTTCCTTTGTATCCCAATCGAACACTGACTTTAACATATGATAACAAATTCATAGGAGCACTATGAATTCTAAGAATTCTTGCAGAATGTGGAAAAATCTCGACCTGCTCATTTTCAGCAGGTTTGTTTACAACACATGGACAGCAATTAAAGCCTGGCCAGAAGTCAAAGCAACTTCAACTTCTGGGTTATCGAAGCAAATCATCTCTTCCTCCATGTACAGATCAATTTTCCCTGCTCAAAGTGTTGTCCTTATTAGAAGGTCATATTGCATACAGGTAGTCTTTGACGTCCAGTTATCTGTGTCATGGCAGTTTGAAGTTATTACAACCACACACACACACACAAAAACTTACTTACAACCCACCCTCAAAGTTACGACCATCATACAACCTCTGCAGTCATGTGACTGCAATCTGGGCTATTGGCAACTGCTGCGCATTGATGACAGTTGCATTACCTTGCGATCATGTGTTAACAATCTGCAATGTCCCAGCTGGCTTCCCACCAGCCATGTCAATTGGGGGAGCCAGGTTTGCTCAACAACTTTGTAGTCTGCTTAATGTCACCGCTAAAATGGTTGTAAACTCTGAGCCAGTCATGGGATGTCTCGCTTAATAACCGCATCCCTTTCGGGACTAAAATGACAGTCCCAATTGTAGTTGTAAGTCAAGGGCTACCTATACCAGGATTGCACTGGAGTTCCTATTGAAAGCAAACAGTTACCATCCACTTCCATTTCTGAAACAGGGGACAGTTCTCTGTTCATACGCTTTGCTGAAGGCAATTCTTCATTTTAACGTGGACTCTACCAGTGCAAATGATTGAACATCAGTATAAATATTCATCAAATTTCATCACTTTCTCAAAACACCCCCTCCCCTAAAAGGAGAAGCAAGCCCTTTTAATTCTCTAAATGAAATGTTCTAAACTAGGGCTCCCTCCCCCCCCACTTTGAAATTCTAACGCTAGAAATTTCAAGAAACTTCTGAACGGTCCATGTTGTTGTGTTCTGTGACAATGCCTCTCCATCTGTAGCCACGTTCTGTGAAATCTGCATTCAAAGCCTGAGAAGAAACCTCAGGCATCACCCTTTTTTTTGCAGTTGGTCCAGTTTCTTTTTTAAAAGACTGTAGTTCTCCCTGGTCCCAGCTGCTGTGGGGTCAAGCTTCAGAGAGACGTCATAGTGTTTCTTGGCTAAGTCGAAATTTCCCCAGCGATGGTACAGCACAGCTGAAACAGCAAAGAAGATTTTTTTTGTTAGCAGCGTTGCTGACGAGCCGACAATCTTGCCAATTACTTAGAAAACATTGAAACATTTGGTTGGCGGTCGGCACAGTGGCAGGCTGCTCTGTAGCCAGCTGGAGCAGACAAGTTTGGAGCCACTCAGGCCAAGGAATGACAAGAGTAGATTGTGCTAGAGCCATCAATGGCTGTTTTTGTCAGGAGAGCTCATTGTGCTTTGCAAGCACAGGACGAACCAATTTGCCACCACTGATATGCACCACCTCTGGGATGCAGCCGGCAGCCTGCCTGGTTGGCCTGGCATACAATGTGATCAGCTTGACACTATTGGAAACCCGCTCTAAGAACCCCAGTATCTTGTTGGCAATTTGTTTAGCAAGCAGGCGGACGAGAAATCTAGCTAGCAGAAGAATGCCTGCAAGACACTGAATGCGAAAAAAAAATCAACCAGTGTCTGATTTTTTTTTTTTAAAAAAAGTTTGCACCAGGGGAGCGATAAAATGTCTTACCCAAATTGCCATGGTAACTGGCAGCCGTTGGATTGGCTTTAATTGCCTTGTGGAACAAAGCTTCGGATTCCTGAATAATTCAGAAAAAGAGATCAACAGGACAAGCTATTTTTGTAGTGCCTACAATGTCAAGTGCAACCAAACACCCCCAATTACCTCATGCTCTATGGTCTATTAATGTGATTATGTCACCCTATTTTATTTTTCCACATGCATTCACACTTCCACTTCTCTCTAATGGAGATACGGACAATATAACGTAATTCACAGGCCGATCCAGCTGTTGGTTGGTAGTTGCTGTCAATTAGACAGTAATTACTTTAGTGTTGGTAAGAACACAAAAACACTTGTGGGCTGCACTAGAAACCAAAGGCTTCTACATTCCAACAAATTTAGTCTTAAGAAAATTGATGGTATGAATCTAAGGTTATCAGATCTAAGCTGCAAAAGTCCAGACCATCTCTCGGTGCAGAAAACAGATATCGAATCCTGCCTTTCATGTGGATTTTTGCATTTAGTTACTTCTAATGACATTATAGTATTTGAGGTACATTCACTTGTAAACTGGAGCAAAATATTTTTACAAGAAAATCCCCCCCTTCCCCCCGAGTCAACAACTCTAACCTAAAAGGATTTCTAGCTTTACAAAATAATTTTCACTATTTCTTTAACAATTTTTGTTTCATATCTGTTCATAATTCTTCCCAATTTTCCATTTTCACTTGAGGCTGAAAATAACTAGCTTAGCCTGAACAATTGAAAACAGTGGGCATTGTCATGATTCATTTTTCAAAATGATTTCTGTAAGGCGTACAGATCCTTTATGGATGACATCCTTAAGGCTTTAAAGACTATATTTAAGTCAATTTCCTTTTGTTAAAAGAAAGGAATTATTTAATAGGTAAGATCAAAAGAACGGTAACCACATGCAACCTACATTGTTTTAAATGTTTTTATCATAAAGTAGGAAGAAAAAACTATCTTGTATTTCAAACAATTTTTGAACTTGATGCTACTTTTATTACAAAAGACTATCTAAAAATTAGCATCAAGTTCACAAATTTGTTGAAGAACAAAATAGTTTCCCCCCACCCTCATATTTGTGGTTTGAGCTTCTTTCATATAATAATTAATTGTAATAACTGAGACATATTTGTATCTGGATTTTGGATTTCTCTAGAAGAGACTCACGCTTGTATATTTCTATCACCTAATTAAAAAAAATAGCGCTTCAGTTTAGTCAGATTGAAAAAAATGAAATTGACCTGGTAACAGCTGTTAGGAACCAGGCAAGGACATTTGGATAGGACTTACATTTTCTCTTAAGATTTCTTTCTCCTGTGATTTCGGAAAAAAAACAACTCTGGGTACAAATACATATTTTGCTGTGTTGGCTTCCAACTTAAATCCACTGGCAATCTTTTCACTGAGTCACATTTCTGAGGACATATTTAGTCCTCGAATCATTGAGAAATAATATTTGTAGGAGTTATATATCTACAAATTGTGGTTAGAAAAACACTTTACCTTATATTTCTGTGATTTCCCCAGTACATTTGCCAGCGAAAACATAAGAGAATGATCATTCGGTATTAACTCCAAAGCTTCCCTTCCAACTGTTTCTGCTTGTGCCAAGTTCCCTAGGAAGAAATTAAAGGAGAGAATGAGATGGAATGAGGGTGAATAGCTATTTTTAATCAAAAGAAGATGCTTAGCTATTTTCCTTAAAGAAAGCATTGAAGAACAAATCAAATGATTAAAAAAATGAATTGCAAGTGAAGAGTATTAAAATTTGCATGGTATTTTTTTCTAGATGTAAAATATAAAATAAATGTTTAGCTACTATGCATTTATATGCATTTAAAACAACTTCATGATTAGAATGTGAATATAACCAGATTAATAACTCTTCATATCAAACACAGAAATGAACTGAAGAACACCAACATGAAATAAGATTTTGTCAGCAACCCGAGGGTCTGTTGGAAAAAAAGAATAGAATGACCCATCAGCAGAATGAAAGATTTTCTAGCTGGTTAGTAAATTGACAGCTACTAGAATGATTTTTTCCCTCCTTTTTTAATTGAATTTTGTTTGAAGCTAAACAAATTAGGACTCTTAATCAATTAATTTGATACTGAAAGATCCAATCCATCATGAAATAAAACTGACATAATACATTGTGAGTCTTTTCAAAAGATGCTTGCCTGAAACCTCTGCATCCGTTATGATTCCAAACACTAGAATATAATAATAAATTTATTTCTTGTTTAATTTTGAAATTTGCCTCCAAGTACTGAATCATTACTTGCCAATGTGTTTTGGAACACAAGACATTGATGGGAAACTGATCTCTAAGGACACACTTCTGGCACAGTGGCAAGTTTACCTACAGATTGTGAGATATGTTGTTTTACAGTAGCTGTAAAATCTTGGGTTGGTGACATTCTAGTTGCTATTTTAGAATTAAAGCCCCAACATCATGTAATCTAAAAAAATGAGCTGGAAATCTAAACAAGATGCAGAAAAAAAATACTCTGGAAACAAGAAAAGCAGATTGTACCTGTATTGTCAAGCAATATAATCATGTTGTTCCAAGCCAAACTATGTTGTGGTTTCAACACCGTAGCGTTTCTCCAGGCATTCAATGCATCTATGTGGCGATTTAGATCAGCATACTGAAAGTAACACAATTGGCTGTGAGATAACAAGCCAAGGAAAGTGACCCTTGCTCAGGTCCCACTGTATGAGAGTCTCTGCACACCAAATAAATCTGCACTGTGAGTAGCTATAATTCCAGAAAAGTGTTTTTATAAATGCCAAATGTGGGGGGGAAATTACACTAAGAATTGCACGTAATTGTGTATTGGGTGGAGGAGTTTGCATATTTTCTGAGCATTTGCCCCATTCTCTATAGAAAGGTCCCCAGTCTGTAAGTCTTTGGGTTGTGTTCTGCTTTGGGCTTGACCATTAAGAGGGGCTTCAGAGTACACAGGGTCTCACAGAGCCCCCATCTGCAATTCTTTAAAGAAGCCGCCTCTCTTTCAAGGGTAGTGCCCATATTGTGGGTCAGTGCTTCTGCCCTCTCTAAAAGCATGGTGATTGGGAGAATGTCCCAAAGGACCTCCTTCGCGCTTAAAGCAGAAAGGCTGCATATTCTGATTTAAACATTGAAACGGCCCAACATTCTGTGCTTGTCTTGTTTTAGAAGGAAGATTAATGTTTATTGATTGCAGAAATTGATTGCTTTTCCAATTGATACAATCTAGGTGTCTTACATGTTGGAATGCAAAGCAAGCAAAACAAACAAGCAAACAAAACCACAAACAAAAATCACCAGAATAATAATAATAAGTGCGGGGCTGGGCAAAATTTGCCTATTATTTACATTTATCCAGTTATTGTCTGAAATATTCAGGTTGGTTTAGGAATAGGACACGGATGATCTATCCATAGTTTATAATCCAAGAAGCTCCCAGAACCCATATTTTCAGGTTTGTGGGAGAAGTTGAGTTTTGTGCAGCAACCAGAGATCTTGTGGTGGCATAACATCCCAAACTGTGACATTCGCAATCCCTAGTTGGTGCTAATCTTTGGCATGACGGTACAGTGTTAAGAAATAAAATTACTTCTCATCCCAATTTGGTGAGCGATAATAGGGGAGAGTTGAACACCCCTCCCCAAAAAAAAGACTGCCAAAAAGAGCAGTTGGGAGAAATACTAATTTTATTAAAGAGCATTTATCCCTGCTATTGTTAAATTAATACTCTCCTCTAGCCCTTTTCTCCCTAGACTTTTAGATTCTTCAATTACAGGTAGTCCTTGACTTATGACTACAATTGAGTCCAAAATGATGTTAAGTGAAGCATTTGTTAAGTGAGTTTTGCTCCATTTTACAGCTTTCTTGCCATAATTGTTAAGTGAATCATCGCAAATGATAAATTAATAACATAGTTGTTAAGTGAAATCTACCTTCCCTATTATTTTGCTTGTCGAAAAGTTGCAGAAGGTGACCACATGACCGTGGGACATAGTAACGGTCATAAGTATGAACCAGCTGCCAAGCATCTGAATTTTGACCATATGAGCATAGGGATGCTACAAAGGTGAATCCCTGTATCTGGTTAAGTTAACCACCTGGTTGTTAAGTGAATCTGGCTTCCCAATGACTGTGCTTGTCAGAAGGTCACAAAAGAGGATCACTTGTCTCCTGCAACCATCATAAAATGAACCACTTGCAAAGCATCTGAATTTTGATCATGTGACCAAGGGGATGCTGCAAAGGTTGTAACTGAAAAGTGGTCATAAGCCTACATTTTTTAATGTCATCGTAACATTGAATGGTCACTAAATGAACTGTTGTAAGTCGAGGACTACCTGTACTTCAGTAACAGTGGTGGGTTTCAATTTTTTTTAGAACCTCTTCTGTAGGTGTGGCCTGCTTTGTGGGAGTGGCTTGCCAGCCATGTGACTTAGTGGGAGTGGCTTGCCAGCCATGTGTCTGGGTGGGCGTGGCCAACTTGTAAAATGTGGTGAAACTCACTTAACAACGCTCTTGCTTAGCAACCAAAATGTTGGCTCAGAAACTCTGCCATTTGAAGCACGCAAGTCTTAAAGCTGTCAAGTTACAAGACACTTGCACCCCTAACTCTTTAGAAAAAAAACCCCAGGGGTGTTCAAACTTGACAGCTTTAAGACTTGTGGACTTCAACTCGCTCTTCATCTTGTTGATGTGTGGACGGGCGGGGGGAGGGAGCTGGAACCGGTTCTAAACGGCACTGTAGATTTGTGGAACCTCTTCTATAGAAGAGGTTAGAACTGGCAGGAACCCAACCCTGTTCAGTAATTATATAGGTCAGAGGCGCCCAACCTTTTGGGCACCAGTGATTGGTTCCGTGGAGAGAAGTTTTTCCATGGACTGGAAGGGACGTGGTTTTGTGTGCTGCCTGCATCCTGCAGATGGGCTTCGCTTGTTTGCGCGGCCCGGTTTCTGGCATGCCGCGGATCAGTACCAGTCCATGGACCAGGGGTTGGGGACCCCTGATACAGGACACAGTGTGCTGCTAGTTTTTACCACTTTAATATATAGTTTTACATATTGTATATTCTTGTACGTATATACAGTACAAGAAACATTTAGTTCCTAAACAAGAGTCTTTACTTGAGCATTTCTGGGACACTAGAAGATTCAATGTGAGGTTTGGTTTGGTTGCCCTGATGCAATCCTATATTATAATTCACTCTATTAAAATTTAGACTACAACTTCAGTGTGTGAAAGATCCTAAGAAGTCTTTCTAAGCAAATCCAAAGTCCAAGAAATTACTCTCTAATAAGCAACTGATCAACATTCAAAACTTACTGCATCTTATGTATCTAGGACAGTATTTCTCAACCATGGCGACTTTAAGATGTATGGACTTCAACTCCAAGGTGTTACTTTCTGGGGAATTCTGGGGAGTTGACGACCAGACAACTTAAACTTGCTAAGGTTGAGAAAGGCTGATCTAGGATCATTAGCAGAAAGATAAATAAGTACACTTACTAAGCGTCCTAGATTATAGTAACAATCTGGGTATTTTTTCCTGTGTCTAATTGCAGTCCAGTAGCTTTTCTCTGCTTCTTCATACCTTCTTAAGCTATTCTGCACTATCCCTAAATTCATCCATGCTGCTGCAAAATCAGGCCTAGGCAAAGAGAGTTGTGAACATTTTAGCATATCAAGTACAAGTACAGCTTTGATGCCCCTTACTTATTTATAAAATTAAAAATGCAATCTGAATTTAAAACTGTAAAGTAATTTAAGTATTTTTTTAAAACAAAACAATAATGTAATAACATGCTACATTAAGGACAAGGGAGTGGGGGCGAGGGGAAGAATAATAATTTAAATACAAGAAATAGACAAAATGCACTTAAAGCCAGGCTGAATATAATTACCCTACAACTGTGATGGCGAACCTATGGCACGTGTGCCAGAGGTGGCACACAGAGCCCTCTCTGTGCGCACATGTGCCATCACCAGCTGCTCTTCTGGTTTCTGGTGCGCAGCCAGCTGGTCTTTGTGCTTGCTGGAGTGCTGGAAACCCAAAGACCACCCCCTAGCTGATGCGCCGGCATGCGCGAAGACCAGCTGGCCAGAGTGGGAATGCACACCAGCCAACTGGGCTTCGGGTTTCCAGTGCTCCAGTGTGCGCATGTGCATGGGCGTTCCGTTTTGGGCACTCGGTGCTGAAAAGGTTCGCCATCACTGTCCTATAACTAAAGTGAAGGGAAACATATTCTATAATCCATAAATAATTACAGAGAATCTTTGTTCTCATTGCTTCTCGGCCTTTTGGCTAAGATCAAGGTCAGAGAATCCTTGTTCTGTGTTTGAATTAAGCTAAGTTCTCTTGGCGGGATTTAAAGAAGGGCATCTGAACACAGAGGGGATGGTCCTTCAGTCTAAATCTTCCTTATGCCAAAGAAGCAAACCAGTAGCCAATGGCACTGATCCCCAAAGTATATGACAAGAATTAATATAGCCCCATTTTGTAGAAACGGCACTATTTCCACACCCTTCAAGGCCAAATTTCTGGGAAATTCTGGAATCTTCTCTTATCTCAACCAGACTTTTGGAGTCTAGACCATGTATATATACATCATAGACCATTTATGAAAAACATCCTGAAAAAGACAGCATTGTGTAATCTGGAGAAGGAATGTTCTAGAGTTTCCTCTAATGAAACACTTTACACATAACTGCATCACAGAGTATATTCCAGAAGATTAACTAAGACAACATCCAGATAATACCACAATATGTTGGTGCCCTACAGCTTGGCATTTAAAACATACTGTATTTGAACAGCTAGTGAGAGAAGTTCTTCAGCTTCATGAAGTTCATTTTTTTCTTTCAAGATATTTCCCAAGTTGTTCATAGCGTGTACGTATTTAGGATTCAATCTGGGATTGAAAAGACAAAAACCAATTCAAGAATGATTCAGTCAAAGGAGCCAGCTCTCCTAATTTTATCTGTCTATGCAGCCACAATTCTTCTCTTCCACTGTCATTTTTATATCAATTGGAGACAGATGTAGGCATGTAATAACACCTCAAATATGTATTAAACTGCCCACACAACCCCACTCAGGACTGGACTACTGAACACCTCCACCCCAAATCAAAATGAAACAAGTTAGATAGGCAGGAAAAGTCTCCAAAATGAGCATCAAATGCAATTGTTTCTGTGTACATGCATTTTTGTAGTCTGGCTTTCATCATCAATGCTTTATTGCTCACTACCTGTTGTACAGGTAGCCCTCAACTTACGACCGTTCGTTTAGCAGCCTTTAAGGTTGCAAACTACTCATTGTACTTATAACCTTGTCAGCATCCCCATGGTCACATGATCAAAATTTAAAACCTTGACAATTGCATCAGTTATGATGGTTGCAGAGCCCCCGAGTTGTATGACTGCCATTTGCAACTTTCCCTATTGGCTTCTGACAAAGTCAATGGGGGGATGCCTGATTCATTTAACAACTGCAATGAATCACCTAACATCTGAGGTAAAAAAGGTTGTAAAATCAGGCCTGACTGATTTAACAAGCACCTTGCTTAGTGAGAGAAACCCTAGCTCCAATTGTAGTCATAAATTGAGGACAATCTGTATTAAGGACAATACCAGAAAGTGTAGCTTCACCATTAATTAAAGTCTGGAACTGAACTTCCTCATTATTTGATTTTTTTTTTAAAGGCAACTCATTTATTTCATGTGTCCATAACTCAATTTTGTAATGGCAAATCAAAAGAGAATAACCAACATTTTCTATGCTGTTTACAATAATGCTGAATCTGTATGTCATTTCCAGCACACAATTGCCCTGCAATCTGCTATCCATGTGGTAGTACACATTCTAGTAATAAGAGGTGGTGTCAACGTTCAAATGTGTCTTCAAATTTTACAGATATGTACTTTTATCCAGTTAATACAATTAATATTTTATAAAAATATTTTTCCTGGACCACATCACCAATATTTTTAAATCACTGGGTTAATTTCCAAATTCTTATAAGCCACTTTTATTTTTATTTTTTTATCAAACTAGTTTTACCTTAATGCACTATAAAATCCCAGCCACTGTTACAAGATACACTGTTTAGCTTTGTCTGTACTAAACTACAATGGTTCATTTAACAATGCATTGTTAAAACAAACACAGCTTAGAATGTATTTACTTAATACATCCGCAATATTCTATTATCACAGGTGATGATCTTTCTGATGGTCAAGTTCTTACCCTGTATCTGCTTTCTGATTTTTTTTAAACAAACCAACAATTAAAAAAACACACAGACTCCAAATCATCCATACCTTACAGCCTCTCTGTAGTAGCTGATTGCAGCACTTTGATTGCCATTATCAGCCAAATTTTTGCCAACATTATAATGGACCTGAAAGCAAAAGTCAGAATCATATCATTCTAGACAGTAATTTTCTTTCAACGAATAGGACTTTTGGTTTATAGAAATTTGATTGGGACAATTATAGCAATTTAAATAGATTGCATTTTTTATTCATGTATTTTAACACGATACTTGGTATAACTATCGATGATTGTGTAAGAGACAGATGTTATTGTTTTAGATAAAACAAGAGTCGAAGGGGAAAAAAAAGAGAATATTGAAAGAGCTCTCTCTTAGCTTTAAATGTAAAGGCTCTGGTCACCATTCATATGTCAGGAAAACTTAATGGGACTTAGAACTTATCCTCATCACCACCACTTTCAATGGTCATAAATCCTTATCAAAACATTCATGAGCCCCAGGTGGACAACTCCTGGAGAAATGCCACAACTGTATGCATCCTAGTTTCCAAGCTAGTTAAGGTTCTGCAGAATTCTAGCTTATTTGAAAGCTGAAAGATATTTTTCTGTCAGATATCCATGCTGCAATTTGTTGGAGAATGAAAAAAAATATTCTCAATGGTTAATTGGCTTGATTACGGAACCTGTTCTTTGATAATGGAAATGCTATTCAAAAAGTGACTAAGATTGCATTTTAATTACATATCTAAGTCAAGTAATTCCCAAATGAAAATCAAATTGATGCTGATATTGGCAATTGTCTATGATGTTTATGTCAGATTTAAATTTACTATATTTTCAGTTGGTTCTATAATTGCCTTTCTCATGCAGTCAATCTCAAAAATAAATATTATGATTTCAAAATTAAATCTAAGAATTACAACCTTTGTAATTAAGAAAACAAAATTAGGAGTTACATATACAAGTTCTATGACTATAATGGATTGCTTTCTGCAACAAAAATGTTAAAAGGTTAAGTTCAGCTGTGTGTTAGAATATAATTATACAGTCAATATATTTTCACATTTTGTCTTGGTGGGAACTGTACTCCAAATTAAATTGAAAATGGGTCCCCTGTTTCAGGAAATATTAAAAAACCAATGCCGTTTACCAGTGGTGGGTTTCAAAAAAATTTCGAACCTACTCTGTGGATGTGGCCTCCTTTGTGGGAGTGGCTTGCCGGCCATGTGACGTGGTGGGAATGGCTTGCCGGCCATATGTTCTCTCTCTCTCTCTCTCTCTCTCTCTCTTTCCTTCCTTTTGTCTCTCTGTCCCTTCTTCCTTTTTTTCTTTCATCTCTCTCTCTCACTTTTTCTTTCTTTTTTTCTTTTTTCTTTATTTCTTTCTTCCTTTCTTTCTCTTTCTCTCTCTATGTGAGTCTGTGTGTGTGTGTGTGTGTGTGTGTGTGTGTGTGTGTGTGTCAGTGGTGGGTTTCAAAATTTTTTGGAACCTCTTCTGTAGGTGTGGCCTGCTTTCCGGGTCCACTGGTGGAACCTCTTCTAACCAGTTCGGTAGATTTGACGAACCGGTTCTACCGAACTGGTGCGAACTGGTAGGAACCCACCTCTGCCGTTTACTATAAATATGTATTATAATTACTAATATAAGCCTGTATCCCTACAGAACATTAAGGGGAACATTTATTGTTGAATGTAACAATCTAAGCAGAATACTAGCTCTTTATAGAATTAAAAGACTTATTTCTATTTTGATTTGATTTACAATATCACATTTTCTTCATATTGAAGCTTATATTCCAGATTTTTTCTCATTAACCTGCCTTTTGACATATACTAGAGCAGTGGTTGTCAACCTGTGGGTCGGGACCCCTTTGGGGGTCGAACGACCCTTTCACAGGGGTCGCCTAAGACCATTGGAAAACACATATTTTTGAAAAAATACAGAAAACATAAAATAATTTTATGGTTGGGGGTCACCACATCATGAGGAACTGTATTTAAAGGGTCGCGGCATTAGGAAGGTTGAGACCCACTGTTCTAGAGGAAGACGTAAGAAGGAATAGCAATAGTTCCGCTGCTCACATTTTAGACATAAGCAACTGCAATGAGAGTAGGATGAAGATCATGTAACATCTGTGCCCAATGAATACAATATATTATTAATAGCTTTATTAACAGCATCCAGTTGCTTTTAATAATGCAGAAAACCTCCGTACAAATAACATAAAATCTGAGTTATTTGCAACCATCTTATGCTCGTAAGTAAACAAAATCTTCAACACCCGTTCCCTCTTGAGGATACTAGCTTAATAATTGTTAAGCTTAGAAGCAAAGTAGTATAATTTATTCATGGACCCTTCAAACATCCAGATCGAAAAGTGTATAAAAGCATTTGAAGTTGTTGGTCTATACAATAAGGGATATGTACGCCCCAAAGCCATTTGTTCACTGGATTTATTATGCTTAAAAAATGCTATCCAGCTTGTGACTGTGTGTCCCACACCACTGTATCACAAAAGATCATATAATCCTCATCATTTTTTAACCACATTCAAACATCAACAATATTCAAATTAAATCTAGTGATGGAGAAGCAAAAATAATTTGAGGCCTGAAGGCAAAGCTTTAATTCAGGCAAGATGCCCATGGCATTTCAGAAATCAAGACTGTGTTAATTAGTGTGCCTGTATCCAACCAATAAAATTGGATGTGACACCCTCTCTAAAGCACACAATGAAGATGTTCTTGTTTTTCTATTCCAGAAATATGATACTACCCTGTTTCCCCGAAAATAAGACCTCCCTGGATAAGACCAATTGGGCTTTTGAGTGCATGCGCTAAAATAAGCCCTCCCCAAAAATATTGCAACACAGCAGCAACCGTGAGGTGACCACGCCCGCCTCCTCCTGCACCTCAAAAATAATAAGACCTCCCCGAAAATAAGGCCAAGTGCTTATTTTGTGGGTTAAAAGAAAATAAGGCCCTGCCTTATTTTCGGGGAAACACACTATTCTTATTAGCTATCATTAACACAGCAACTGTACCACTAAATAGGACTTGAAACATTGCTCACTTATTATAAAAAATGGTTTTAATGTGACCTTTTATAGAATGCATAGGATTTTACTCCCCGGAGTCCTGTTTGTTAATTAGGAAATGAAATAATAAAAATGTATACAGAAAACAATTGAGCTAAAACAAATCAATAGGAATAAATGCCTTCATTAAAATGTTCAGGTGCTACTTTAGTTACTAAAACTGCTGATATGATAGAGAATAATCCTAAAGTGATTGGGCAAGAAGATAAATACCAGAAATGATAATTATTTACCATAATGGAACAATAGGAATTATTATTTTTAGAAAACGCAAATGCTTACTTTGGCATTCAGTGGACAGACAGACAAAGCACTTCTAAAGAGCTGCTCCTCTGATCTCCATTGGTTACTACGGATGATGCAACGCCACACATTTATCAGTAAGAGGCCCAGCAGAGCAGCAACCAACAATTTCTTGAGAAAGAAGACACTTATTAGAAATCTCAGCCTTTAAATCTCTTTTCCATTTTTTTGCCCACCATTAGGATAATGTTGCTTGTACCTTATTCTTAGCTTGTTTACACAACAGACAAAATCCATATGTAATCAATATGCAGTAACCAATACTGGGGAGATAGGTGACCCTCTCAGCAACAACAAACCCAACTCTAAAAAATAGGTTACTTGCAGGAAGAAAAGGAATGATGAGAAATCCCAATCCCAGGGTAAGGATTCTGAAATGCAGAGGGGAAAAAAATATTTTACAACATGGAATAAAACTCTTACTACAATATATATGATGCAAGAAATGCAATTTAGATTTGGAATGAGATCTTTAAGCATCCAGCCATACGTTGCCAGGGAGCTCTGCTATCCCCTGTCCTTCTGTGGGGTTCAGTAACATCAAAAATCCATGACTGTCTGACTCCTTTCCATTCTTTCCCCATGGGTCCCCGGGGACGGGGGGGGACGACGACGTAGGGAGCAAGTGATGACAAAACATACACAGCTAATGTACTACTGCAGGGGTGTCAAACTCAAGTCTCGCGGACCAGATCTGTCCCGTGGTTAAATCTGGCATGCGGAGCCAGCATGGAAATAGCAAAGGACCGGCGTGCTGTGCCTCTGGCAGCCAAAACGGGACATCCGATTTTTGCTCGCCAAAAACAGGCCATCCGGGGGTTGCACGTACCCCCCCATCCTATTTTCACCAGCAGGGTGCTGCAGAAAGTGTCTGTCTCGTTTCTCCCCACCTCGGCCTGCAGAGGAGAACTACAATGCTGATCTGGCCCTCGAAGAAATCCAATTTGACACCCCTGTACTACAGTCAAACGTAAGGACATCAGTTCCTAACAAAAAGCTTTGTGTCATTATGCCACTAAACCAATGGTGGGTTGCAGGCGGTACGCCCTGGTATGGGCATACCGGAGCCTGTCTGGAGCACTGGATACCGTTCCGGTACAGTGCTCCGGAGGGCCCATGCTCCTCACCGGTCTTTTAAGTCTTTGGCGCTTCTGCGCACGGTGCATACAGTGCCTGCACGATGCTCTGCTGAGCAGATGGAGTGTCGCAGAGGCTCGCAGAGGCAGTAAGATCTGTGCGCGTTCTGGCCATGTGTGCGTGTGCGCTGCACGTGTCCATGTAGACAACGCCGGGCCCATTCCAACTATACCGGTTGGAACGGGATCCAGAACCCACCACTGCACTAAACGCATGTTGCCATTTGTCTAAGTTTCCATTCCCCAGAAAGAATCAACATGGGGGGGGGAACATATAGGCTTCTCAGCACAGTCCTTAACTTCCATTATTAAAGGATTGCATCCATTTAGAAACAAATGATTCAATCTAATAATTCTGTTGAAACTATCCTCTTTATTCTGAAGAAATTATTATCTCTGTAGAAGAGCTGTAAAAGCTGACTGCTATTTAATTATGAGTTTCACAGGTTTATTACAAGGTCTTTTTCATTATTGTTTGTTTTCATGGACTGTGGCTCTCTGTTTTGGTCCCCCCCCCCGCCCATATCAATGCGTAGACACAGCAGATCAATGGCCTAAATCTAGCTATTTCCTTTTAACGTTTCAGGGATATTAAAGACCAGTCCTAGATATTATCCAGGAACATACTGCATATCCAGAACAAAACACATTTTGATGGCTGAGAAAAATATCAGTATCAAGGAAAATGTAAACATCCAAGGGTAATATAGAAAAGAAAAAAAAATCTAAGGTGTGTAGAGTAAAAATCTGCAGAACAGAAAGTATGCATGTATGTGGAGGGATAGATGGGTGTTAAGCAGAAGTGGGTTGCTACCGGTTCGCACCGATTCAGACGAATCGGTAGTGGATATTGGGACTGGGTCGCCAAATTGGTAGGGCCGGCTGACTGGCCATGCCCCCAAACTGGTTCCCCGTTCGGTTTTTTACTCATTTTATAATGTTCTGCACATGCACAGAACAATTAGCAGGCAACTGCGCATGCACAAGCAACGTGCAGTGGGCACACGCTCAAGTGAAGTGAACCGGCAGTAACACCAGCAGCAACCCATCCCTGGTGTTAAGATAAATAAACTAGATATTTATTCTCTAGTCTCCTGGTCTTTTCAATTGCCTATTGAAAAACATTCTGTAGAAATGGGTCTCTCCTAAAAAATGTTGGATGGAGTAGTGGAGGTTTTGGCACAGAGACAGGGTGACTGGCTTCAAATGGGACTCACAGTGTACCATAAATAATCTCACAAAAATATAGCAATAGCAATAGCAGTAGACTTATATACCGCTTCATAGGCCTTTCAGGCCTCTCTAAGCGGTTTACAGAGAGTCAGCATATTGCCCCCAACAATCTGGGTCCTCATTTTACCCACCTCGGAAGGATGGAAGGCTGAGTCAACCCTGAGCCGGTGAGATTTGAACCGCTGACCTGCTGATCTAGCAGTAGCCTGCAGTGCTGCATTTAACCACTGCGCCACCTTGGCTCTTAAAATTCATAGAAAGAAAGTTTTCAATTTCTTCCCAGCAAATTCTCCCACTTCTCTTTCATTCAATTGCATTATCAGGACAATCCTTCCTTGCAAGTTATGGGACTATACAATAATGCACGTAATGTGCAGTGAACAGTTCAAGAACTGCGATGCAAGTAAAATTATTATTTTAAAACTAATTCTTGTTTTTAAAAAATTGCAATCTCAATCAAAGCAGATGTGCACAGAAAATGTCTAATTTGAACCCAGTCCCTTTTGTCAATTAAAACAATTGCAGATGAGAGAATTATTGCTGATTATCTAATCAGCACAGAAGTGTACCTTAAGAATTCAATTCTGTCAAGCACCTTTCATTTGTTTAAAAATGACAAGATGTTTTCCCATTATTTTCCCTGGATCTGTTTACCAACAAAAGAGTAATCATCCTGGGGCAAAATTCCATTTAAAACTAACACGACCAATGTAAATAATTCTTTTTTCAGCTTCTTATTTTTTTCTTTTGCCAGAGAAACAGTGCTGAAAAACATCACAGATCTATTATACGTTATTCTGAGCACAAATTATTATTTTTACCTCCTACAGAGTTAAGGAGCTCAAAATGTCCTTCAGGAGGAAGATAAAGCAGTCACTTTCCCCTTCAGGTTTTCTTCCCCATGGCCAGTAGAAATGGAGATGGGCCCCAAATTAGGAAAGTACTGCTATAAATATTTATTGGCACTGTATTTGCTAAGTGATATTGATTCCACTAATTCCACCAAGAAGAGTGGTGCTAAATGTCGTGCAATAATGTCTTACCAACACGTTGACCCAAATTTACCTTCTTTTCTGGCCATCTTTTGAACCCAAAGCTTGGCACGCCAGCAGAATCAGGCACAGCCAAAGAAGCACCAGAGCAATTATTCTCCAGTCACTGACTGATTTAATAAGGGGCACGCAGCCCATTGACCAATCAAAACACAGCCACCAGGGGCATAGCAACAGCCAAGCATTCAGAGAGTAGTAGTAATTATAATTCACAGCCTGTCAATGAAAGGGAAAAATATATGTACATATATAACAGCTCGTGGGAATATCAAAAACAGGGAAGGGAATCAACATTTCACGAATGAATCTGAATTTCAAGGAAAACTTTCCAGCTAATTAAACCGAATCAAACCAAAGAAACTTCACAGAGACTCAACCTGGTGGTGAAATGTAATTCAGCCAGTTCACACCTATTCGTTAACTTTCTAAGTAGTTCAGAGAACTGGCTGTTGGAAGAAATCTCATTTTGTTTTTGTCCCACTTTACAGGGTTAATTCTGTAAAGAAGGCGGGAAGGAAACATTCTGGTGTTGTTTCTAGGCTAATCTTCATTGCCCTGCTTACAGAAACTCTCTCTCCGGTTAACCCTTAGTATATTGTAATAGCTAATGTGAAGTGCCCATAGACGTGATTGATGTTGAGTTGGCCACGGCCACCTAGTCACGTGACCACTGAGCCACGCCTACCCAGCCGGTCATTAGGGCAGAGAACCGGTTGTTAAATTATTTGAATCCCACCACTGAATGTAAGTAACATAATGTTATCTCGGTGTGAACAGAATGACCTTGCAGGTCAAGATGATTTCACTTCCTTGAGAAATAATGTATAATGTATGTGTGAATCACAGGCCACCATGGAAAGTTTAAAATTCAAGATGGTTGTAGTGATCACACAACTGGATACAAGCCTCTTGTGTATATGCTATTAAAAGAGGCACAGTTTCAATGTGGGAGAAGTCATCTCTGTTTTCATTTCTTAGATTCTAACCCTTCCTCCCTGTTGGCCCTGATATGAACTTATACAACCACATGAGATCCTGATCCACCCAGCCTCATTATTGTCTATTTTGATCAGCTACCTCTGGTAGACATATTTTTCCCCAAACTATTATTGGCATAGATGGACTTGAACAGGGAACACAATTTATACAGCACATTCACATTGCTGCTGTCTGATCTTTTGAACAATCATTAATGTTGGCAAAACCCCCTATTTTCCCACTTACCCTTACAAACGGACTGGTTGCAAATGAAGCTGGGTTATCCACTTCTGTAAATGCTGGGGGCCCTGTGCCCATAATTTGCCAGCGGGCATATAGAACAGTGGCTCCTCCAGATAACAAAAAAGTAATTCTGAAAAGAAGTCCTTTTCTAAACACCACTAGGCTCTATGAAGAAAAGAGAAATGATAATTATTAAAAAAAAAAAGAAATCTAAGTTGTTAACTGCTTTTTACTCTTAAAAATAGAAACAGAGCAGGTAAGTATGCATAGACTGGGTAAGAATGAGAAAAGTTAACTAGCTCTCGTTAAAAACAATTGTAACAGCCATTAAAACAATCAAGACTGTGGGAGAATAGCGATAGCACTTAGACTTATATATGATTTCACAGTGCGTCACAGCTCTCTCTGAGTGGTTTACAAATGTCAGCATATTTTTCCCCAGCAATCTGAGTCCTCATTTTACTGACCTCGGAAGGATGAGTCAACCTTGAGCAGGTCAGGATCAAAGATATAATAACAACATCTTGCATGCTCCCCATGGGACCCCCAAGGTTTTTGGACAAATCATGGTTTAAGTGCTTTCCAGAAAGCTAGAGGCATAAATGTTTTGGATCATGGCCCAAACTAAATTCCATAGCTGTATAAGAATAACGAAGTTTGGGAAGCATCTATCATGATATATTTTGCTATAAAAGATATTGAAATACAGTTCCTCATTGCAGAAACATCCACGTCAGTGTTACTTGCTGATTGAATTTATGTTGGGGTCATTTGATTTTATTGATCTGTACATTTATGCACTGGCATGATTGTTGGATAGTATAAAATGTCATTAAAAACAAGCATTCTGTTTTATAGTACTGTACCACAATAGGGAAACTTAAGAAATAATTCTATAAATTTCAATGCTTTCACAAGCTTAATAAAATAAAAACTTCTACTTTCACTGAAATCAACAGAGAAGACATTTGGAAGGAAATTTGGTGGAAATATTTGTTAGCTTGCTAAAGGTTTTTAAAATAATTATTTAACATTACCTTCTATATGTATCAATACACTTATTTCAGATATGTCAATGTGAATGTATACAAACTCTATATAGTATTGCCATTGCTTTAACTGTTCATAATTTGAAAAAGTATATTTTTACACTTTTGCTAGATATTAAAAATATTTATAGATGTCATGTAACAGAATTCAATAGTAGCCTGGAATGGTATTTAATTTTTTTTAAAAATTATTTGACAGAGAATATTAATAGTGTTTAGTATTTGACATTAATAGCATTTTATAATATTTTGAATTTGTTAGATGACATGCAATCCTTTATGACATCTGGCAGTTATCTGATACTACTATTCACTGTGTTTGATAACTGAGAAAACAAATTAAACAAGGAAGAAAGCCAATATTACAGTTAACAGTCAGGTTTCAAAAGCTGTGGACAGATGTCACATTAAAGCTTTGATATGATACTTTATTTGTTGTTTTTTAAAAACATTCAGCCATATATAATGTTTAATTTTTTAAAAACTGTTTATTAAACTTGCCCCCTATTGATCATGCAATATGATTGAAGTGTGAGGTAAAATAAAATATGCAGTGCTGTCAAATCTCTTGGTGAGAATACAAGTCACTTAAGTGAGATGGCAATGTAGAAATTTGATGAAAACAAACAAACAAACCTATCTGATTATTCCCACAGGAGCAACAGTGTAATTTTTGCAGATAAATCTCTCTTACGCTGACTTCCTCTACTGTTACTTTCTAGAAGTTTGGGATTTCAGTTGTGAACCTTTATATCCAATCTACGTGCACGTTTATGGAAAACCATGCTCCTTGCATTATATGTCATGCCTGACTGAACAGGTACTTTTAATATCATTACTTGCAGAAACTTCTCAGCTATAATGAAATATCCAAAGAAATCTATTCTGGGCATTGGTGCATGCATTCTATTCCTAAATTTAACATTCTGATTCCAACTATCATTTTATTTGGAGGTAAACTCCACTGAAATAAATGGAAACCATGTGCTAAAAGCAAGATTAGGATAGGCAACAGACTTAAGTAACTTAGTTGAACAGCATTTTGTAATATTCTAGTTTTAACATGATGGCTTTTTGAGAGAGAGGAGGAGGAGGGAGGAAGGGTAGGAGAGAGAGGGAGGGAGAGGGAGAGGGAGAGGGAGGGAGATATATTTATTACATGCTAACATTCTCTACCAAAATCTAAACTACTAATGATGGAAGCAAATGGATAGATGAGGGTCAATGGAATGTCTTGCTTGACCCCTCTCTTGGGCTCGGCCTGGTCATCTCTTACAGAAAGGCAGGATTGCCCAACATTTTCCTTCCCCATAGCTTCTTGCTGGCAAGGCAATCATTTGTGTGTTTGCATACAAGCCACCAAGGGGTGAGAAGCACTGTCCTGACTTCTGACCCTAATGGGCAGAGTCCACTATGGTCATAACTCAAGGACTACCTGTATCTCACACAATACCTTATTCAATCTAAAAACAAAGGGACTTACCTCTACTGACTTGTCCTTATGAATTATCTTCAAAACAACTTCCAAAATATTGAGCCTGTTGATCACGACAGCATCAAACAGAGCATTTAAACCCTAAAAATACAAAGAGAACCAAGTAATAAGAAAGAGAGAAAGAATCTCTCCCCCACCCGAATGGTATGAATGTTGTGTTCTATTTTTAATTATGTATTGCTCTTATGTGTTATTGTTTGTAACCCCCTCCCCATGAGTTGTAAGCCGCCCTGAGTCCCCCCAGGGAAAAGGGCGGCCTATAAATAAATTTTCAAATACTCAAATACTCTCTCTCTGTATGAGAAAATATAAAACTAGGGATAAAAAGAAAATCTGGACAGAGAATGGAACTTTTGAAATATACAGTATTTCTTATTTATGAATATTTCAGAGTACATTTATTAACCATTTTTCTGGTAAACATTTTTGATAAACATTCTCCAAAATAATAGAAATTATGTTTATGATTTAAATTATTTGTGTGCTTGTGTGTCTCTGTGCGTGAGATTATCCAAAAATAAAATCAATTTTATTTACTGGTGTTTAGCATTGGGTAAATATGTAGCCTTATTCTCAGCAGTATAAAATTGTCCCCCAAAAAAGTCCAATCCATCTATCTATAATCAACAATGTCCTGTTGAATTTACTGGGACTTACTTTCAGATGACACAGGAGAGAACTGTAGTCTTAATTATGAGATGTTGAACATAAAGAGAAAGTGGTAAATAAAAACCCGCAACTTGTGTAGCAAATTGAAACTGATATTCAGGAAGAATCTCTTTTTTCAGTATTAAGGGCTCGCAACATAGCTGATAATCCAATTAAACTCTATTTATGATCTAAAAACTCTGAGCTGTGCTACATAATATAGGCATATTCCCCATTTTGCAGGAAAATCATCTTATACATTTGTCTTGAGGCATTTAACAAATCCCAAACATATTTCTGTTTACAATTTTACTTTGGAGGAAAAGCCAGTTCCATACAGAACCTGCACAAGTGTGGTTTATTTCAATTGGTTAGCAAAAGAGTTTGATCCTAGTTTAATCTAAATTTGGATAAACACGGGACAATTTCACAAATCTGCAGATAATCTAAAAGGCCTGACTGCTGTCACATAAAAAGCCTTCACTCTCCTTAAAAGTCTATAGCGTCACCATTAGTAAATTATTTAGCAATGGGGGTCAGGAGGTTAGTTGAGCCCATGAGGTGATGCTGATTTACTGTGGATTGGTGTTGTGCTCAGTTGCCATTGTGCGTTTATTATACTGTTATTTTATATTGTGTGTTTTTTAAACTCTATCTTAGCTGCATAGAGTTGCTATTTTAAATTGATTAAAATATACAATAAATCCATAATGCTTTGAATAGATCATCTGAACTACAGCAAAATGTGAATGCCTTGGATTAACCAGTAAATTGCTGATTTTAAATTTTGGATCAATCTGGAAATTGATCCCGGTGTTATTAGAAATATTAAATAATGGAAGACTAATATGCACACACGCACACACATACACATATAAAACTGATATAGACAAATCCAGTCATTTGTGATTTATAAATCATTGTTTATACTACAGCATACTAATATGGATAACAGAGATATAGGTGCAGAGATATATTTCCTACCAATGCAAGTTTGGTACTTTCTAGGTTACATGATGTTTTACAATTTAATGTTCATCATCCTAGGAAAAAACATTTTTTTCTCCACGTATCAAAGCTTTTACCTTTTTTTGACATACACTGTTCAAATCTCATAAAATAGGCTTAAACTATTTTTTTTTTCACTTCAAATCATGCAACCCAAATATTTCTTTCTGCAAGGTACAGATCATGAGACGAATGGACTTTTTTGAATCAAATTAATTTGCACTTGAAAATGTCCACAATTTTCCAGAAAACCCAAATCTTTGTCAATATAGCCAGACCATGATTAAATCAAATTATGGCTTAGTGCAGTGTCTGGTCACTCATGACAGCAAGGATAATAATAAATAAGGGGAAGCAGCAATGCACCTTTAAAAAAATTTCAGAGCAAAAGAAAGTTGCTGAAATGGTAAGAAATCCTGAGTAATGTGGATGAGAGAAATAAGATTTGTTGATCATAGTCTCCTTGACCATTTCTTTGATATATAGACAATATATAGAATTTATTTTTCTGACAGTGGAAATACAAGAAATGTGTCTTTGTGTACAACACTCTAGTTACCGCTGAACTGAGTTGCCAAAAAATCTTAAAATTACCAGTATTGTAACTCCTTGTTCTTTGCACAGCATCGCCATAGTGCCAAGGAAAACACTCAGTAAAACCCAACTGATGGAGACCTGGGATCCTTCTTTATCTATCAATTTTAAAAGAAAAGACAAAAGAGAGAATATATACCAGGGGTGTCAAACTGCGTCACGCACTGGCCATGCCCAACTCGTTTAGCAAAGGGGGGGGGGAGTCACAATACGTCAGATGATGACAACGTGCAACATACATTTTGCAATTTGTGACTGCAAAATATAACATATATAGTTGTAATTATTTACTGTTAAAATGATGGTTTTTGTATTTTTCAAGTGTTTTAAAAAGCACTTTCAATTGTGTTTTTTCTTTGAGAGTGTATATGCATCTTTATTATGCTTTTGCTTTATTTTTATCTTTCTATTATTTATTTAAAAGCACTAGAAAAATAAAAAAATAACAATATTGGTTCTCTTGTCATGTGCTTAATATTCTGGACCTAAGCAGACATCGTGTTGGCTCGTTCTAAAATTTAAAATTTCTTTTAAATAGTCAGCCACTGTCCCTGACTTGGCTATTTCTGCTGAATGGATTTCTAACTTCTGAACTGCCTTCCTAAGCAAATCCACCTGAACTATCTTCACTTACCACCATCTTAATCAATAAGGAAGGAAGATAGAGACAATACACTGATTCTAAACCAATATATTAGACCTCAATAGATGTAGATTTAGCTCATGAAAAATAGATATACTATTGGAGAGTAATTCATATGAAATGCAAGCATTTCTTTTTTCAGATCTTTGCTCCCAGGACCAGCTTGCTTGCTCCACGCTATCACACAGTTTGAAGAAGCTGAATGCCCTTATGGCTAAGACTGAAGACACTTTGCTTTTTTAAAATCAATCGCTATCAGTCAATTGATCCAATAACCTGTAATTTTTTTTTCATTGCCAGGGTATTCTATAAAAAACAAGATATATGTTGCAGCGCTCAAAACAACAAACGTAGCTTTTGCATCTCAATCTTCGAAAAAGTAAAGCAACAAAAAAAAAAGTGCCAATTATGACTCCAAAGATACAGTACATGCCAAGTGTGTTAATCAGTTTAATGAAGCACACATTCTACAACTATGCTGTTTCTCCCACCATGATCTCCTGTCAGAGAATGGAACTCATTTGTGGTTGGCACCTGAACCTAGTTTAAACTGGTACACCATATTGTGGGAAGGCATTCTGCCACCCTCAGCAGATGGTCACAAGCTTAATGTATGCCAAAGATTTGCTGCAAGCATTTTGATTCCTGTTCCAAAAGATACAATGCCCACAAGTGCTTCTGTCATTTTATAGAAGCGAATCTAGCTTATATAATTGGATTATTATTCAAACTATAAGATTGTGAAATTTATACATTCTGTTTATGTTTCAATGAAAGTTGTCCTGAGATAAAGGCCTACAGGTAATCCTCAGCATATGACCATAATTGAGCCCAGCATTTGTGTGGCTAAATGAAGCATTTGTTAAGTGAATTTTGCCCCATTTTGCGACCTTTTGTGCCACAGTTGTTAAACGAATTTAGGCAAGAAAAACAAAATGCACAGGTACATTATAGGTGGTAGCTTGCTCAATAATAGTAACTGTCAAAGAGATTTTGGATTTCCTGACAATTGGAACAATTAATCAATGGAACAATTTGCCTCCAGATGTTGTGAATGCCCCAACACTGGACGTCTTTAAGAAGATGTTGGATAGCCATTTGTCTGAAACGGTATAGGGTTTCCTGCCTAGGCAGGGGGTTGGACTAGAAGACCTCCAAGGTCCCTTCCAAATCTGCTATTGTATTGTATTGTGTTGAATCACCGCAGCTGTTATTAAATGAATCTGGTTTCCCCATTTGCTTGTAGGAAGGTCACAAAAGGTGATCACATGACCCTTGGACACTGAAACCATCATAAATATGAATCAATTGCCAAACGTCTGGATTTTGATCATGTGACGATGGGATATTATAAGTGAAAAACATTCATAAGTCACTTTTTTCAGTGCTGTTGTAACTTTGAAACAGTCGCTAAATGAACTGTTGTAAGATGAGGACTACCTGTATTTAGATTGCAAGCTCAGCTGAACATCCATACCTGAAGCCTCTTACTATGTTGAACGTCTGTAACTTGCAGTATAAATAGAGTTCAAAACAGGTAGTCCTCAATTTACAACCATCCACAAAGAGAACCATTCAAAGCTACAACTACAATGAAAAAAGGAACTTACAAATGCTGCAGCATTTCCCGTCACAGGATCGAAATTCAGTTGCTTGGCAACTGGCATGTACTTATGACCACTGCAATGTCCCCATTTGCAACCTTCCTGGCTGGCTTCTGCAAGCAAAGTCAATGGGAGAAGCCGAATATGCTTAATGACCTGCTGATTCACTTAACGATTACATTGATTCGAATCAGGACAAAAGGGTCATACAATTGGATGCAACTCATTGAACCACCATCTTGTTTTAACAAGTCTTAATTGTGATTGTAAGTTGAGAACTACCTGTACTGTATTTGTTGTTGTTGTTTTTTTAAAAAAAGAGTAATTTTTAAAAAAAAATCTATATTAAATCATTTTTTAAAATCTTCCTGGCTTGACGATAGGGTAACCAGAAAGAGAGCGAACACACAAGGACCACTCTGATCTTTACCAGTGTGTTAAGGATCATGTTATAAAAATGGGATCATTCATGTATCCCTTCAATTTTTCATTCCATTTTAGTGCCATTTTATAATAATATGTTTTTTTGAAGACGTTACCATTTGGGCCATGTGATAACAACAATGAAGAAGAATGAAAGAAAACCCCGCAGCTATTTTCTTCATCATTAGCAAGCACTATTGATTGGAAGTTTGTTTGGGTAGCCGAGCTCCTCCTGATGAAAATAATGCTGCATTCTCCCCCCCCCCCCGCCCACTTTGGAACCACAAAACTGAAGCAAGTATCTTCTTCCCTCTGTTTGAAAAGCGGGGGGGGGGGAGGGCAGCATTATTTCTGATTGCTAGAGGGAGCTATCACAGTCACAGCTTCCTCTGCTAGCATCAGTGTTAAAACGCTGCTGGCTTTGTCTTTTGTTTGAGCTTTTGCACAGGTGAGGGAAAGAGGGAGTGGGCAGAAGCTGAGGAAGACATCAAAGGCTGGTTTGGTCCAGCTTCAGCATTGACACTAACTACAGCTGAAGTCTAATTGCCATGTGAAAAACTGGAAAGAAGAGACTGGGAGGCCCACCTCCTTCCAAATAATAAAACACCCTAGCGCATGGGTGTCAAACTCTATTTCATTGAGGACCGCATCAGGGTTGTGTTTGACCTCAGGGCCCTGAGTGGGCATGGCCAGGGTGGGCGTGGCCAGGTTGAGGTCACTTGTTTCAGGGGCTTCTGTGGTGGCACGAGCGATCTGCCAGGGAAAATGGGCTCCCGGGCTCTGTTTTAAGCTGCAACGGCATCCCGCTGCCCTCTGCCAGTGAAAACAGAGCTTTGGGGGGGGGGGACGTGTGCAGCCCCCTTGAGCTTCATTTTCACTGGCGGAGGGTGGCAGGAGGCTGCCGCAGCTGAAAATGGAGCCTGAGAGGGTTGTGTGTGGCCCTCCCGAGCTCCATTTTAGCTGGTAGAGGCACCGCGGACCAATCCTTTGCAGTTTCTAGGGTGGCCCCACAGGCCATTTCTAAGCACCCCGGGTCTTGAGTTTGACATCCCTGCCCTAGGGATTCCAGTCTCTCCCAGCACCAAGTCTGTACGCAATATTTATTTTCTAAGCAAGGAGATGAGTCAGAAAACACAGAAGCGGCCTAAGACATCTTAACCAAATGTTTGTACACAATGTCATGCATGCTGCTGATAATATATATGGAAGTCCAAAGTAGGCTTGGCAATTTTAAGACTTGTGGACTTCAACTCCCAGAATTCCCCAGCCAGCATGGGGAATTAAGTCCACAAGTCTTAAAGTTGTTAAAATTTGAGTGCCCTCCCCCCGCCCCCGGTCTAAAGGCATGTCCACACAGTATTCCTAGAATTAATTTGCTTCTTTAAAACAATATCAGCATGGAGAAGTGGTTGGTTTTGTCTAAACTAAGCAGGTTTCGACCTGGTTAACATCTGTTGACATTCCAGGACTGTATGCTAGACTGGAAATTAAAAACAATCAACATCCAGAAGAAAGAAATGATAAAATATTTCCATGAGCTTGCTCAAAAAATGGCACTGTGATAATTAGAAGAAGTTAAATTGACTCAAAGGTGAAAACAAAACAAAACAAAACAGATGCTTTCTCCAAAGGAAATGTTTTAATTGCAGAAGAAAAATCACCTGTAGTTTCTATGCACAATAGTGCAATTTTTTTTAATGATTCCTTTTTGCTCAAATGATTCTTCCAATCAGTCATTGGGTTGCTAATTAAATTGCTATTAATGCACGCGAGTTGGGAATGGAGGTGAGATAGACAAAGCGACATGTTGGACATGCTGATTTCTGAAAAGAAACCATTCTCTCATCTTCAAACTCAGGCATTATGTTCATGTTTATCATCAAATGGCATAGCCTACTGAAAAATATTCAGGAGGAAAGTACTTACTCTCTTTAAAGGCCTTGCAGTAGCCAAGAAAAGATAACAGAAAGAATACAGCACACAAGAGGTCAGCTCTGCCAACAATCCCTGCAATCTTAAAAAGAAAAGGAAAAAGAGTTCAGAGTTAGTGAATGAGCCAGTTTATTCAGCAACAGTCAATTAAATTACAAGTAGTCCTCAACTTATGAGAGTTCATTTAGTGACTATTTAAAGTTACAAAGACAACAACTGTGACTCTAAGTACGATTCAACTATTCTCATAAGAAATAGAGGGAAGATTCAACTATTCTCATAAGAAATAGAGGGAAGATACAACTATTTGCAAAATCCAAGGACTCCTGCAACTATGAAACACTTTGGGGCTCCATGTTAAATTTCATATAAGAGATCTATGCCTCTTCCTCACAAATATGCACTGAAGTGTGAGATGTATAACATTTTTATGGAAAGCGCCCATTTCATCTGTTTGTTATTAATGAAAGATGGGTAACAACTAACCCAATATTAGAGAAGCCTCACAATTTCAACATTAAATATTTTTTTCATTTGATTACCCTTAGCAAATGCCTGCAAGAAACCTATCTATTATTTTCAAATGTGTGTGAATGTGTATGTTTGTGCGTACATAATAAAAACAATAAGCATAACTTTTTTATAATAGTTTCTCAAGAGTGATTACACATTGTAATACAGGTACTCATTGACTTATAACAGTTCATTTGGTCATCGTTACAATGCAGTGGTGGGTTTCAAAATTGTTGGAACGTACTCTGTGGGTGTGGCCTATTTTGTGGGAGTGGCTTGCCGCCCATGTGACCGGATATGAAATTATGAATTAGTACTTAGGTCGGTCCAAGTAGCTATTCAGAAACTCTGGCATTGAAGCATGCAAATCTTAAAGCTGTCAAGTTACAAGATCCTTGCCAGTGATGGGTTTCAAAAATTTTTGGAACCTCTTCTGTAGGTGTGGCCTGCTTTCCGGGTCCACTGGTGGAACCTCTTCTAACCGGTTCGGTAGATTTGGCGAACCGGACCTACCGAATAGGTGCGAACTGGTAGGAACCCACCTCTGTTACAATGGCACTTAAAAAAGTGACTTATGTTTTTCACAGTTACGAACATTGCTGTTTCCCAAGGCAAATTCAATGGGGAGACAAGATTCACTTAACAACTGGGTTACTAACTTATCAACTGCAGTGATTCACTTAACAACTGTGGCAGGAAAGGTCATAAAATGGGACAAAACTCACTTAACAAATGTCTCACTTAGCAACATAAATTTTGGTCAGAAGCCACGGACTACCTGTAGTTTTTGAAAACCAAACTGAGATTCACGGAATAAAAGGGCTAGAACAGGGGTGTCAAACTGGATTTCTTTGAGGGCCAGATCAGCATTGCAGTCTTCCTTCGCGAGCCAGCTGGGGGGAGGAAGGAGATGGGATGGAAATAGTAAAGGACTAGCCTGTGGTGCCTCTGGCAGCCCAAACTGGTGCTGGAGGGCCTTGCATGGTCCCCCATGCCCCGTTTTGGCCAGTAAAGTGTTACAGAAAGCTGTCCTGGCCGAAAATGAAGTCTATGTGGGGGGCTCACACATCCCCTCTGCACCCTGTTTTGGCTGGCAAAGTCCTGCAGAACTTTCTCCTAGCAAAGTGCTCTCATTGATCTCCCCAATTATGGATACACCATGCAGTCTTTATGCCAATCAAGATACACTTTAAAAATAAATAATTATATAAATTATTGCCATCTTTTGAAACCCCAAATCTCTCTGAGGGATTAGTAATATACCAGAGATGTCAATGCAAAGGACACACAAGCGAAGAGAAGTTGCAACATAAAATCAGGTATGTTGTACACAAATACACAAAAGAGGAGTGCATAACAGACAGGTAACTTGCAAGAATGCAAAAGATTAGATGATGGAACCCTAACATTTCTGAGCACTTCTTAACACCTGAGTCATTAGGTACTTACACATTCGGTGTGCACAGGATGTACAGCAAACAGCAAAGCCGCTAGGAAGGAGGATTTGGGGACAAAGTTGAGCCTTCTTCCTTTATTGGTGTAGTGCAGCCCACCCAATAATATTGAGAAGACATCAACAATTAAGACAGAAATAATACAATGGAGTATTATATTGATGATATGAAAGCCCAATGGGTGGAAGCCTCCAGCTAAAAGGTAATTAATCCTATACAAGGGAAGACAAAAAGAAAATAGTGAAGTTAAATACAGGAACAAATGAAATTAGAATATGTTAAAATAA
Organism: Thamnophis elegans; assembly: GCF_009769535.1. NCBI lineage: Eukaryota > Metazoa > Chordata > Lepidosauria > Squamata > Natricidae > Thamnophis > Thamnophis elegans. The sequence continues at coordinate 44,701,327 of NC_045551.1, forward strand.
TCCAAAAGAGTGCTTTAGATGTATGCAGAGAGATGGCAGTGCCAGTGTAACGTAGTATAGAGGAGACATTGAAGGGAAGTGACAAACAGGGATGCAAAAGGCAGACATTTGGCCTAGCAACTAGCACTCCTGTTTCTGAAGCATCAACAATAGGAAATAGGTCCTTCTCAACCTAGAAATAAAAGATCCTTTTAAAAAGAGTTTTGGGTCCTTTCTTCTTTTTCAAGTGTCTTCTTCTTTTCTTTTGGTCTTCCCCAACCAGTGATTCAACCTGAGTTCCAGGACAGTTTCCAAACCTCTGTTAGTACCAGGGCAACATTAAAATAGTAGCAATCAAGAAGAATGATTTTGAAGCCAGATGAATGTATAAATGGTACACCACGTGTCCTGCAGGCCAAAGCTCCCAAGTTTAATCCTTGGCAACTCCGAGTAGGGGTGGAAACCTTGCACCCATCCAATATATAGCAATATGGCACATTGAGTGGAAATGACATTTTATTTGTTTGTTTATAAATAAATAAATAGTTAGTCTTTCCTTGTTATATGCTTACATTGGAATTTATCCAGGGGTGGGTTCCTGCCTCCATTATGAATGGTTCAGCACCCAAAAATGTTTGTGTGCGAACACTCGCTTCGCTACCGCGTGTGCATATTTGCACTTAAAACAGTCTGCGCATGCGCATAACATTAAAAAAGGGATAAAAATTAACATTTTTTTCCAACGAGGATTGTTATGCGCATGTGCAGAACAGAAAATCAAGATGGCACTGCCAAGGATAGAACCGGTACGGTCACATGTCCACCGGAGTTACTACCTATTCGGCCGAACCGTACTGTACTGGTAAGAACCCACCTCTGGATTTATCCCACTAACACCGGTCAATGGGCTTGCGAAGGAAGGCTGGAGATTACACACTTCTTCCTCAAGAGGTTCTGAGAATGTGGATGTGACAGCAAGTGTACAATAGTGGACCATATATTCCAATGAGAACCATAACACAATGGCAACCTTCCAGCCAAGAGAACATGGCAAGCACCAATGAAATTGCATGTTGTGTTAAAATGTTGTTAATATGGTTTATGGAAGCAAACACAGCATATGTTCAGGGTTCTTAGTGATCAAGAAGTGAGGCCCACATTTTACTTATGAGATGTTTTCAACTGTCTGTAACAAGAGAAGTTATTCTATACAAAGATGTTCATGGTTGAGGAACCCAAAATAATGGTCACATAATATAATCCACCAACAGATTATGCATCCAGATGGGAAAATCAATCTATATTTACAATACTAAATGACACTTTATTTCACTAAATAGACAGCACCTCAATGAATTTTATCCCCATTAATGACCCCAACCCCACAAAAAAAGAAAGCAATCTTAAAGTAGCTTAAAATATCTCACCTGAAAGTCAATACAGTAAGCGGTCGGTAAGATTTGTGGCTTGTATTGCTACTGAGTTTATTCCCCCAAAAATCATGATGCCACAGATCACCAAGTGGGGTATCAGCCCTTAGATCCTGAAAGAAATGAGGCCCAAATTTAGGTGATCATCATGGCTCAGAATCTGAGCTCTAAAGATGTAAATCAAAATAATTGTTCAGCTGAGATTGTGCCGAGAGTGTGTATATAACCCTTTAGAATGCTCAAGCCCTACTTTTGGGCTGGAACGATAGACTCTGAAACTTGTTTAATGACAAAAAGAGATTCTGCTAAGTGAGAAATTGCATTCTTATTTCAATGTCTGTAAAACTTTTGGATAAGGTGAGGTAAAACACATTAGTATGTAATTGACAGGAAGATAAATAATGTGAAATAACAACCAATTTCATTGTATTTATTTTGTACAATGACAATAAAGACTATACTCTACACAACACCAGGCAAGGAAGCCAAGAGCATTCCAACTTAAGAGAGCTGTATCCATGCAGTAGATCTGAGGTCTGATGAAAACTCTCTTCAGCAAGATAGCAGATTGACTGATTATGAGCCATCAAATTATTTTTGACTTTTAGAGACCAATCAATCAGAATAGAGCTGGAAGGGGGTCTTCTAGTCCAACCCCTAGCTCAAGCAGGAGACCTTACATCCATGATGGCGAACCTATGGCATGCCTGCCTGAAGTGGCAAGTGGAGCCACGCTACCTGGCACTTGAGGCGTCGCTCGTTCCTCTTCTGGATTCATGGCGCACATGCGACAACCAGCTGGCCTTTGTGTGTGCATCAGTGCCAGAAACCGGAAGACCTGGTCTTCCATTTTCCGGAGTGAGAATGTGTGCCAGCCAGGTGATTGGCATGTGTGCATGCGTGGCAGTAACCGGAAGACTTGCTGGGCGGTGCGCATGCATGTGCCGGAAACCATAAGTTCATTTTCTGGCACGCGTGTGCCCCCTGAAGAGCTCCTCTTTCTGGTTGCAGTCCAGACGAGCATTCATGTGCGTGCAAAGTGCTCCCTTTTTGGCACTCAGTGCCAAAAAGTTTCACTATCACTGTCGTATATCATTTCAGACAGGTGGCTGTCCAGTCTTTTCTTTAAAAACTACAGTGATGAACCAGACATTGACCCAAGAAAGCTTGAGAACATTCAAGCTCTCATCTACTACTGGGGTGATATGAAACCAGCAAGAAAGAACAGTACTGAGAAGCTTAGATGACATATGAGAAAGGTAGTGATTCCATTATGGACATATTTGCCTTTTTGACACACACACACACACACACACACACACACAAACCGTCCTACAACAGTTACCCCACAGCAAGAAGGCCAAGAACTATGTTAGATTTAATTTAATAATAATTTCAATTAAATTATTAAATAAAATCTTTGTGACCCGTTCCTATGTATTTAATTATTTTCTTCTTTTGTACTATTAAAAATGATAATTACCTGGCAACTTTTGTAGGCATTCTGAAAGAGTGTCCAACGTATGCCTGTAATATCTACAGTATAATGAACAACTGGGAGAAGGATGAAATAAATAAATCAATTTGTTGGAATCCATGTCCTACATTTTAAAGCCTTAAAAAGTCTTCATAATTGTACAGCTCGATCCTAGGCATGTTTAATCAAAAGCGAGTCATAATTTAATCAGTGCATTTTGTTGAGAAGTAAAGCACACAGAACTGTAATTTCTAGGATTTCTCCCCCATATTAAATACTTCAGAGTTAGCAGGAACATATTAATATATTTGTTCTGCACTAATAGAAACTTTAGCAAAAAAACAGCAGGCCGTCTCATTACATCCATAAGGCAGAATGCAAACAATAAGAAATTATTCATGCATGCTGCCCAAAGTATTACAGCACTCAGGAATAATGTATTCTACAGCTTATATCCATGGGATTTTTTCCCCTTTATCTTTAGTAAATAAGAAAATAAGGCAAAGCAAACCAAAAGTTCAAAAAACAGTTTGAAATGAAATTCTGGCATTAGTACAGTTTGCACTGAACCTCTTGTTACTTTAAATCAAGGAAGGATTTTACTTGGACAAATGGGACAATGACAACCTCTGTAAAAATGCCTGACTTGTGGAGGTCAGTTAGCAAACAAGGTCTAATCCACTCTGTCATTAGATTTCATTTTTAGTTAATGATTGCCTCCATCAGGGCATATTCAATCTTTCTGGGAGTTAATTTGACAGGAAGCCAACCAACAGTCTTATAATGTTTTGGAGACTAAAAATATCCATTGGCATATCCACATTCACAATCCAAAGCTCACTTCAACAGATGGATTCTTTACAGTGTTTCTCAACCTTGGCAACTTTAAAGATGTGTGGACTTCAACTCCCAGAATTCCCCAGCCAACTATGGTTTTCCCCCCAGTATGTGTGTTAGATCTGCTATCAAACCGCTGCTTCAGCCCTGCTTTGCTTCACTTTGATGGTAGCCTACCATAAAATGTATGGAGTGGGAATGGGAAGATAGGAAGGGGGGAATGACAGGAACCAGAGGCACCATCCAGAGACAACGGTTGAAAGATCCAAGATCACAAGCCTGGGAATGGAATGAGAAACGCACATCCAAAGAAGCACCAAAATGTGGAACTGTTACCAAAACATCTAATTGGAACCTTATTGGACATCACAAAGATGACCAAAGGGGAAAATTACCGAGGTTGCGCAGGAAATCCTTGGATCTGGCTTTGCTACACTGTAACCACTGGGCTTCAATAAAAATAGATTTTTCACTACAAATGGAGTCAAGGGTCTTTTTCTTTCCTGAATATCCAAGCTGGGTCAGGCCTGATAATGTGCGCATAAAAATGTACTCCTGTCCCTTAGATGGACTCTAGCAGCTGGTAGCTAGAGGTTAGTATACAGCACAGAATTTCAAACATGGGTGTTTTGCAATGTTTAGCACTGGGTGAGAAGAGAATTTGTCAATGGGGAGGAGAGGAGACTTAAAAATATGGCATTTTATAGCACATGGAAATGCCCCCCCCCACACACTCTGGAATGCCTCGAGCAACTTCAACCAAACTTGGTACACAGATGACTTACTCTCTGGAAACAAATACTGTGGGGGTAAGACACCCCTAACACCCCTCAGTGTGTGTGTGTGTGTCTTCCAGCATAACTCTGGAATGCCTGGGCCGCTGAAAAGGAAAGGAATGAATTATATCCATAGTGTCAAATCACAGTACTTTTGACAATGATAGTGTGCGTTTTGGATTCAAGTACATGTGTGCTTGTGTATGTGTGTGTGTGTGTTCCAGCATAACTCTAGAATGCCTGAGCCGCTGAAAAGAAAAGGAATCAATTATATTTATAGTGAATTACTTTGACTTGACACTATAGATATAATTCATTCCTTTTCCTGTCTAATACAGGATTAGTATAAATAAATACCCGGGCAATGCTGGGTTATCAGCTAGTATTTTTATAAGAAAGCTCAGAGCATTATCCTAAGGTACGCAATATAGGTAGTCCTCAACTTACAACAGTTCATTTAGTGACCATTCAGAGTTAGGATGACACTGGAAAAATGACTCATGACCGTTTTACATACTTTCGACTAATGCAACATCCCCATGGTCATATGATTGAAATTTTTTTTGGGGTGGTGGTGGCAACTGGTTCATATTTATGACAGTTGCAGTGTCCCGGGATCATGTGTTCATATTTTACAACCTTTAGAGAAGCAAGTCAATGTGGAAGCCAAAGCCACTTAACAACCGTGTTCCTAACTTAACAATTGCAGTGATTCACTTAACTGTGACAAGAAAGTTCGTAAAATGGGGCAAAACTCACTTAACAAATGTCTCACTCAGCAACATAAATTTTGGGCTCAACTGTGGACATAAGTCAAGGACTACCTGTACTTTTTTGTTTGCTGCCTGAGAGAAATGTGCCATGCACTTAAACAGAGACTATGTTCTTGAAATATTTGTTGAATCTTGAGTATGATCGAGGGCAAGGGTGTCCAAACTTGGGAAGTTGAAGTCCATAAGTTTTAAAGTTCCCAAGTTTGGACACCCCTGATCTAGGGAGACAATAATGAAACTTGCACAAGTAATGAAGAGCAATTGATTAGTTGGGTTCCTTTCTCTTGCAACCCTTGCTTCAATGCATATACTTTTAAGTATTTTCAAGATAAGGTTGAACAGGCTAAAGTTAAATCCTTAATAAATAAAACCATTTGACATCAGCCAACAATTTCAGAATATTTATAATAGAATTCCATTTCCAGTTGTTCCCCTCTGTCTAGCGTGTACAATGCCACAACCCGAATCTCATATTATAGGGCATAGATTGGTTGCTGGAATTTCTCAAACAATCTACAAAGATGTCACTTTGTCAAAGCATGTAAGAATAGGCTTGTGCCAATAAAAAGGACATCAATCCTCCAGCTGATTTACTGCTGCAAAGCTTTCTCCAACCTAACAACCAAGGACTTGGTGTCAAGGAGTCAGGTCTTATGGATTTCCTGTCAGGATTCTTATGCATTGAGTTTGGAAGAAGATTATGGTCCCTAATTGACCACAGAGTTATATATCTGATCTAACAATGACATCTTATACTGCATCTATCATTATAGACCAGCATGGCTCTCTTTCCCTAGCAGTGGGGTCTTAAAACGTTTACTAAAGTTTTCTGTAGCTCTGTTACAAGAGGCTTCTGATGATAGGTAACTGAGTGGAGCCAAGTCTCCTGAAATAACTATTCCTAGTGCCTATCATGTTCTGCAGTTTATTCTTGCTTTTAAAAATCATCATTCATGTACTCTGGATATATGATGCCAACCAGTTTCTTACTGCAATCTTGAATGGTCCCCAATGTTATAAAATGGCCTTTCCACAGTATTAATCGTAGGAAGGAGGGCCAATGATGCAAGGTGTCTTCTTAGCAATAGCAGTTAGACATATACTGCTTCATAGATCTTTCAGCCCTCTCTAAGCAGTTTACAGAGTCAGCATATCGCCCCCACAATCTGGGTCCTCATTTTACCCACCTCGGAAGGATGGAAGGCTGAGTCAACCCTGAGCCGGTGAGATTTGAACCACTGAACTGCAGATAGCAGTCAGCTGAAGTGGCCTGCAGTACTGCACTCTACCCACTGCGCCACCTCGGCTTCTTCCCTCTTCATACATAGATACTCCCAGAGTAATACTACTTCTAGGCAATGCACTACTGTAATTAATACTCGAGCATTCTTTAATGCTGGAGCATCAGAAAAATTATTTATCAGTGGAAACCCAAGTTGTACTCCAATTCATTTTACAACGGCAGGTGGCGGAATGCTACACTGGTTATTGTCCCTTTATTTGGAAATAAAAGACTTTTACCTTTTACACTTTTACTACATTCTTCTTATAAATAATAGCAAAAAAAATCAGTAGTTTTGTCTAATAGATGCTGGGCAAATTCCTCCATTGGTTGAGTACTAGCAATGCTCTAGACATCTCTTATCCTGTCAATTCCTTTGTAAACCAGAGGAAGTGGTGGGATCTCCAAGGAGAGAGGGATTGCAAGGGCATGATCTGATCCAAGGCCTCAGCCACCCCCTTATTCCAAGTGACAACCAAGGTTCCAGATGGATCCTATAGCAGACTAACAGGAAAAACATTCAGCTCCTTCTAAAAGCCATCTGGGTTCATCAGTTTCAAGGACAAACCAATCTAATGGGTTCTCCCCCACTGCAGTGGATGGTGCCATTAGAGAATCCCATGGAAATCAGGCGGTGATCCGATTATAACAAGGGAGAAACCAAGAGTTTGCCCATTTCATGTCACATGGCCACTGCTCTGACAGGAACACCTGATCCAAGTATGACCATTGTCCCATGTCAGGTTCTGAATGACCCAGGATAGGCCCATGGTCATCATGTTGGTCATGAACTCCAGAGCAAGCTCAGACCTCACTCCTAGAAAAGGCAGATTGACATCCCTCAGAACCCTAAGTCTGAGGAACTCAACTACCAGCCTAGAAATGGAATTAAGGAGTTCAAATAGGGAGATTACTGTGCAGGTGGGAGGCTGGTACAACAGCTACACTCCAAACTGATCCCTGAGAGCACATCTTGGTGCAACACTGTGAAGGACTTACTGGATGACAATTACCACATCCACACCCCTGGCCCAGGGTCTCAGCTGATGCCACATGCCAAATCTCACTCGGCATATTTCTGAAAGAATGAACACTTCTGCTTCTGGACCTAGTCAGGTCTCGGTAATACATGCCAGCTCTGCCCTCTCATCAATGATTAAATCGCTGATGAGGGGAGCCTTATTACACATTGACCTGGCACTCAGTAGAAGTGGACTGGACCACTGAAGGTCTACAGACAGAATAGAGTTCAAGGAGTGGAATGCAAAACTAGACAATGGTTCCACATACTCTGAGAGTGGTTTACTCCCTGTCTCTCACCATCCCTTCCCATGTATCACCACCAGGATCTCTAAAACCAAGTCCATCGAGACAAAGGACTGAGAACCTCCCATTTTCCTCACCAGACATCCTTAGGAGGGAAACTGAGCACTCAAAGATACAATAGCTTCACCAGCAATTGGTACCATCAGGATATCCAGTCCCCACCTCACGTTCATTACCACACATTCATACAGATCAACACTCCTAGAAGGCTACCCAGAGGATATGCAAGGTGACCTCTGTGGGGCCCCATAACATCCTGCACCTTACTATAGCCTTCACCTGCCAAGCTACCACTCAAATCCCTGAGCCACAATGGCCAACAAAAGCACAAACGTACAGGAAAAGACCAAGCAATGGGGAAGGAAGGATTTCAGTAGTACAGCCTCAATGGAATGCCCCAGCAATAGCAAAAAAAGTGTCCAACAGCAGCACCCACCAAAAACTGCTCCCCCCAAAAGCATCTAGCAGCATCTTGCTCCTCTGAAAATACAAAAGAACCTGCTTCTCTGGAAAACAGACCAGGAGATGGAACCCATTTTTTTTAAAAAAAATATTGCCAGGTCCAGAAGGCAATGCTCAACAGTTTGCAAAATGTTCCCGCAAAATCACTGCATAACACCATAAACTGGGCAGTGTAGTAAAAGAGTAAGTATGGCTATTCTCCAGAATGCTCTGCTCTAGTCTAATCCAGCCTGCTTCCAACCTCCATTCTGAACAGTCCTCTCCTTCCAAGAAAGTGCTTTCACCAAACAATCAATGCACAAGTATCACTCATGAGGACAGCCCAATAGCTCCCTCTCTTTCTGCCATCTTAACTGAAAACTGGTTACGTCTATGAAGTCCAACCCATCTTAGAATCATTTTTAATAGGTCTTGATTCTGATGTGCCAATAAACCCCACTATTTCCATATGCAACAACAGCTGGCTACCAGTTCAGCCACATGTGGCTTCAGCTTTCCTGGATTTTGTGGCACCTTGCTTCCTTGTGATGTGAGGTGATAGAAATGCTTAGAGCGACAATGGAAATTGGCATACGGATAACTGTGGAGCAGGAGATCCGACAGCCACATCACCTTGGCATTCAATCTCGGCTGACAATTTTTATATCGCATCAGAACACTTAGAACATATGCTTGAGAAGCAGTTGTGTGAATCTGACTTAACAAAAAACAAACAAGTCACAGGAGGCCAAGAATCCTGGGAACGCATTCGTCTAAAAACTGTGCTCTTATTACAGGGAGTCTATCATGAAAAAAAAATATCCTGTTTTCCTTTCAGCTTGATTTAGCACACATTCATTAGACAAATTATGTGCATATGATTCTGTTGGATCAGAATCTCCACACTTGATTTTCAACAGCAGTCTTTGCGTTGCAGGCTGTAACATTTGGCAAAAGACACATTGTTCTAATTAACACATGTTCCGAGAGAGGCACTCTGCCTTAAATGCTTTATTTGATCAAATGTTTGCCTTTCTACACGCACCAAAGATAAATCATTGCTCCATGTTTTAAAACAAGACAAAACAGAGAGATGTTTATATGAGCTAGAAAGCCTCTGGAAGACTGTTTGAACTCCATGAAATTCAGCGACAGCTGGCATCACAATGCAGAGATTGCCCTGTGGGGATAAACATTGGCTGCTGTCGAAGAGAAAAGAACAAGGGCTAATTTGCTGGTGGAGAAATCAAGATGGCTGAGGCAACTTTCAGAGTCCAAGCAGACAAGCTGCTGTTTCTGGGCTCCTCAAGGAAAGGAAGCTACACAGGTGGTTCTTGTGTAATCATCACAAGCAAATACAATGAAAAAGCCAGTAAGAAGTTGGAAGTTGCGGTCATGTGAGGTCCTCACTCAAGGACCTGTGCAGTCCTTGATTAAAAATGGTAACCGGGACTTCTGGAATTGCTGTCCCTAAATGGCATGGTTATGTGGGTTTTTTCTTTTTAATTTGCAACTATGTCCATGAACAATTGTTAATGGAGTTAATCAAATACCTTTATTACAGTCATTGATGACCAGGCATTAAAGGAGGTCTATTTGTATCGACGTATAGCTCATCAAACTGAACAGGGTTTTTCCTTAATCCCCAAAGTGACTTAGGAAGGATATATTGGCTAAATGAAATCAGCGGCAGTTCCAAACTTTAGGGCAATTGGGGGTCAGAGAAGGAAGTCAGAGGTGGACAGATTTCATTCAGCCAATATTTTCGGAATACTTGGATGGTTGAATCAAATAATCTCTTCAAAAATATTCAGACAGGTTGTTACTGTAATGAGGAGCAGCAGCCAAGGGTGTGTGTGTGTGTGTGTGTGTGTGTGTGCGTGTGTGTGCATGCGCGTGCAAAGATGGCCACTGTGACTTTAAAACCAAAGCTCCAATGTACATAGAAAGAAGACAAGGTTTTGATCATGTGGCCATGACCACTATCTCGACTTTTGACTCCTCCCCCAAAGATGACCCGGGTAGCAGCTGTAAAGCAGCGGCCCCAGGAATTGATAGTGGATTACTTGCAAAAAGATGGACCTCAGAATGTGCCCACCCTAAAATCAATTGCTGGAATAAATTATTTAAACCACATTTTCTCTCCTTTGTGAAAAGGCAATGCCTTTTTCATAAAGGCAATGCATTGTATTTTTTCCTCTCTTAGCTGCTTCCGGGGCTTGAAAACGCAGAAAATTAACAGATTATATTTTAAATTTATTTCTAGATTTCAAAATTAAGTTGTGGCGGAAGATTAAGCAAAGTGTATGAAATCATGCCCAAATCTCAAATTTAGGACTACTTCCCGTAGTACAAGTAGTCCTTATGACTTGAAGTTATGATGGAATCCCACCCCGCCAAAAAGGTACTAATGATTCAGTTTCAAAGTTATGACAGCTGCCCTCCCCCTCCCCCAGTCATGTGACTGCAATTTGAGTGCATTGCCCCTTGGTCACATGACAGTGATTTACATTTTTGTCAGAAAATATAATTTCCAACAAAATCCAGCCACTGAGAACAATGGTTCACTTAACAACCACAGCATTCTCTTTACAACTGGTGTTCGCTTAATGACCATTGCAAAAATGTTTCGGTTGATTACATAATGACCCATTCTTTTGAGGCCATTTTTCACCCTCCGGAGGCTTCCTTGAAGCCTCCGGAGCGCAAAAAACTGGCCCTATGGGCAAACCGGAAGTTCAAGAACAGACTTCCAGTTTGCTCGTAGGGCTGGTTTTAGCCCTCTGGAGCATGGAGGACAAAAACGAGTGTTCATGGGCCTTCAAGAGGCTTCCCTGAAGGCTCCGGAGGGCGAAACACGACCCTTCTGGCAAACCGGAAGTTTGCTTGTAGGGCCAGTTTTAGCCCTCAGGAGCCTTTAGGGGCCTTCATGAGGCTTGTCACTTCCGGTTTGTTCGTAGGGTCATTTTTTGCCCTCCGGAGCCTTCAGGGAAGCCTCCTGGAGGCTCTTGCAGGCTCCGGAGGGCTAAAACCGGCCCTATGAGCAGAAGTCAGTTCCCGAACTTCTGGTTTGCCCGTAGGGCTGGTTTTTCGTGCTCCAGAGGCTTCAGAGAAGTTCCTGAAGCTTCCGGAGGGCCTCGGGGGGGGGGGGGAGAGGAGACTGTTTTCACCCTCCCTAGGCTCCTATAAAGCCTCTGGAGCTTGCGGAGGGCGAAGAAAGCACATCAAAAATGGGGGTGGTGGTGGAGTGCTGGTCATGTGCGCATGTGTGTTGGGGTTGTGTGCATAGCATTATGGGTGTTGCACGCCCGTGCATGACCCCCCCTGTGCTCCCCCCGCTTTTGGCACGCGAGCCAAAAAAGATTCATTATCACTGATTTAATTGATACAAACATACACAACAGGAAAACACAAAAAGAAATATAATGTACATAAAACCTATTACAAAACCTGAACCACAGATCCTTATTTTTCATCCCAAAAATCATCCTATTTTGCAGCAGCTGTGATGCTGAAAGTGTACCACAAATATACCGTATTTTCACCCATATAACCCGCGGGTTATATGCGGTTTTTACATGCACAGCGCCCCCTGCGGGTTATATGCGTGGGCGGGGTATACGGAAAATATTTTACACGATCGGAGGCTTGCACAGGCTTCTTTCTCCGTTTCTTCCCCCACCCTGATCTCAGCTGTTTCCTTCTCCTCCGTTCCTTTTCTCTTCCCCAGCTTGTGCAGGCTTCTTTCTCCGTTTCTTCCCCCACCCCGATCTCAGCTGTTTCCTTCTCCTCCGTTCCTTTCCTCTTCCCCAGCTTGCGCAGGCTTCTTTCTCCGTTTCTTCCCCCCCCCATCTCAGCTGTTTCCCTTCTCTCTTACTCGTCGCGGGTTATATGCGTGGGCGGGGTATACGGAAAATATTTTACACGATCCCGAAAACCCGCGGGTTATTCGCGTGGGCGGGTTATTTGCGTGGGCGGGTTATATGGGTGAAAATACGGTAGTTATTTGCCACATTTGTCTTCCTAAATGACAGAACAACTTCAAGTACTATTTTAAGATTGTTAATGCAATAGAAAAACACAGAGTTTTAACTTCTTTAAGGCATTTTCTTTTGTATTCTTAAAACATATACTCTAAATAAGTTACATTATATTCAAGTGTTCTTTTTAATTAACCGGAGATGTATTCTAAATCTGTTTAAAAGGTTTTCATCTGATTAATGTAACCAATTATCGGAAGCACAAGTAAAACTGTGTTCCTTTTTAATCCTATTTACAACAATACATTACATCACTAACCTTATTGTTGATTATAGCTTCAGAGTCATCAAAGACAAAATCTCCATCATAACTGTTCACAAAGCAGATAATGGAAAAAAGTCCCACAATGGTTTTGGCCCAATATGGTGGAAGGGTCAGGAGTGGTATATCATGGTCCAGGTTAACTTCTCCTTGCGCCATTCTGCACACTTCTGTTTAAGCATTTGGAGTACCAACATTATGCTGGTTGTGAATCTAAAAGACATACAGCATAAATGCATAAAGAACTAACTCAGCCCTGAGGTACAACTACTCTCTTCTATCTGTGGCAACTCAACTTTACCCAAAAAATTTTTTTGCATGTATTTATTAACATGTAAAAATATTCCGTAGTCCACTTGTAACACACATGGATCGTACATCATTTGTGACATATTGGTAGTTGGAGGAGAGGGGGCTGTATGAGGAGAAAACAAAATAAAATTTCCTTTCCATTATTATAAAAACTCTTTTTCAGCTGTATACAAATGTGTAGTTTAAACATCTTTGATACTTACAAAAGTTGTAATAAGCAACAGCCTGGGTAAGTTATTGTAAGCATTCTGTTTTTAAACGACTACTTGGACAGTGTCGGCATCCAATACTTTAAGATTTTGGAACTCAAACCCTATTTTCTATTAACATAAATTATTATTATTTTTTAAGAAAAAGTAGATGATTGTCCATCTTAAATACAGGTAGTCCTCGACCTACAATTGAGCCCAAAATGTTTGTTGCTAGGTGAAACATTTAAGTGAACTTTGCCCCTATTTTATGACCTTTGGGGCCAGTTGTTAAGTAAATCACTGCAGATGTTAAGTTAGTAACATGGGTGTTAAATGAATCTGGCTTTCCCAGTGAATATGCTTGTCAGAAGGTCACAAAAGGTGATCACATGAACCTGAGACACTGCAGCTGTCATAAATATGTATCAGTTTCCAAGTGTCTGAATTCTGATCATGTGACTGTGGGGATGCTGAAGTGGTTGTAAGTATGAAAAATGGTCAAAAGTCACTTTTTTCAGTGTCATTGTAACTTTGAACTAAATGAACTCTTGTATGTTGAGGACTACCTGTAATACAACTGTGTGGCCAGGAGTGGAAATATATAGTTGCATGTCATCAATGTAGTGAAATTTCACCCTGTGCTGACTGATGACCTCACCCAGAAGTTTCATGTGTAGATGTTAAATAGAAATGAGAAATGAGTAGAGACACTGGACACAGGAAGTCCCAAAAGTGATTGCTTCTTGGATGAGAAGGGAAATGCCTTCAAAGAAAAATCAAACAGTCCAGTTGCCTCTTGAAAGAGCATCTTTGAGACAACTGTGACCTGGATGACTAAGAATCTTCATCCACATAAGAAGGTCTAGGAGGACTGGGCCTCTTCTCCCCTATCAATATTGAAAGAGGAGAACCGCTACAATGGGCATTACTATACTCAACTCCTGAAGCCATTCCAGAAGAATATTATGGTTGATGGTATCACAGACTGCTGAGATTTAGGAAGACAAGAATGGATGTAGGCCTCCTACTTGAGTCCTGCAAAAGTAACCCACATACATGAACAATGCTATCTCAGTGTTATAAGCAAACCTGAAATCTTATTGATAAAGGTCCATACATGATTTTCCTAAGATCCTACAACAAGAACAGAAATCTTGTGGCTCTTCAAATATTGCTAAACTAGAACTCCTTGACTCTCGTGATTAAATATGTCAACTGAGAATACAATCAACATCTGAAGAACTGTAAATTCCTTACCCACTATAGAGAGTAAAGAGGATGGCCTTGATGGAGACAAGGGAGATCCATTACCAAAGCAACAAGGAAGGAAATATTGCTTAAGTCCAGACAATGAAAGAAGAATGCAAAGACAACACTTTCCTAAGTTGTTTTTTCCTCCATTAACAGCTTATGTATTCCTTTATGTAAGCAGCATTGTCATCATTTTAAGTATGTTATTATGCCAAGATACAAACAGATTTTCTGCTAGCTTAGAAGTAGAATGTTATTTTTACGATATTGAATACAGTCAGGCTACAGTTCTTCATGACCTTAGCTAAGAGTAAATTCCTTTGAACTGTTACTTCTAAAAGTCTTTTGAGATAGCTGACTATAATTCATTTTACTAGACTTTTTCATATGAGAATAACATGGTTAAACACAAGCAAGTTCATCAAAACTTCTAGCACTTATGCTTTTGGGACTAATTTGCATCTCTTTTCAATTTTTATCCTGTTAATATCTAGTTTTCTTTTCTTCCTCCAAGCAAAGTTTTAAGCAAATCGATCATCCAACCGACATATGCTTCTTTCCTTTTTTGTATTCTCATCTTTCCTCCCAAACTCTAACCGAATTAGCTAACAGTTACTTCATCCATAGAATGATGGAAAATAAAATTTCTGCTTTTGTAGGAGGGCTAGTATGGAATAGTAGGGTATACAAAAGAAGGAAAGAACTTGACAATGCAAAAACATCAAGAATGAAAGTTCTACTGACTACCCATTAGTGTGGATAACAGAGAGCAGCAAATTCTGAAACGGTATAGGGTTTCCTGCCTAGGCAGAAGGTTGGACTAAAAAGGCCTCCAAGATCTCTTCCAACTCTGCTATTGTATTGTAAATTCTGCTAACCCAGATTTTTGGGGTGGCTTTGAGGAACCCTGAAGATCTTCTTCAAGATAGGCCCCAAATGATGCAAATTCATGAATGGCTGGAAATTTGGAAGTTTTGGTCTTCATCTGGGTATTTCAAAATTAAATCTTACTGTTCCTTTTCACCACTAGCAGAGAATTCTTAATTTCCAATAGAAGAGATTACATGTAGTTAAGGATTGAATTGTCAAGTCCTTGGTGCATTCTAAGCTTGGTTGTTTCATTATCCAACAAGGTAACAACTAGGTGACCACATTAGAATGAAGAATTGGCAAGTAGACCGGCTCTTTGCTGATTCCTGTCTGGACAAGGAGAGGATTTGAGATACAAGTGCTCTAGACAGTTGCTCCTCACAAGGAGTGCAGGACAACAGTCTCCAGCAGGTTTAGAAAAGTCTAGAACAGGGATCCCCAACCTGTGGGCTGGAGCCCACTAAAGGGCCATGGATTCTTGGCCACTGAGCTGCCTGAGTGGCTGGCCAGTGTGTGCGCACACCCCATTTGCGATAGCATCACTGCAAGTGCCACATGTGTGTTATCATTGACACAAGCATCGTGCTTGCAGCCCTGTTTGCATGTGCACATGCACGTGTAATGCACCTGCTCCCCCTCCAGGCTGTTAATACAGAAAGGTTGGGGCATGCTACTCTAGAATGATTAGCCGCGGGCACGTGGCTGGGTCTACTTCATCATGGGACCCCTTGCAGAGTCGACCCACCATGGGTCCTTGGCTGACCCTCCACTGGTGCTCCTCCCCTGCACCCTCATCCAGGGCAGTTTGCCAAAGGACACTTGTCCCCAGCCAATTCACAGTGCAGGACAATCTTGACCTGTGATGAAATTATTCTCCTAGTCAATATGTTTTCTTTGATCTTATTAGGACAATGTTTCTTCTTTTAAAAATGTTTGTGATGGATTTCAGTATCAGGCAGCTCCTCCACTTCCACCTTCTCTTTTCTCTCCCCCTCCCCATTTCCCTCCCCCTCCCCATTTCCCTCCATCCCAAACAAAGTCATATCTTTATAAAGACTAGTAGTTCCTCATACAAGATAAAGTTCTAACTGTGTTATAAAACTAAGGGCTTTTCTATATAATAAACAGGGTTTAAAGGGTTCCTTACAGCTTTATTATTTTTGAGTGTCCAGACCATAAATCTTCTCAATAATTTTGGGATTGCAATTTGGGAATGCATTGGCTTTGTATACTTCTTTTTCTAATTACTTTCATAAATTGCTTCTTAACTGTTTTTCAGCTATTAGAAACCTTCAGATTGACAAGTCTGAAAACACTGCTTGAGTTTCTTGAGTTTTAAATGCAAATTTAAGGGTTTTTAGTTTTTTATGAAAAATACCAATGAGCAATAGAACTTTGATGTTAGAAAGATACAAATGAACTAAGTGTCCAGGTGGATTTGAAATAAGATTTTGAAATTAATTATAAGAACCTCTCCTGAGGGAAAGTGCCTTTGCTTTGAATACTTTAAAAAAAGAAGATACGATGGGACACTAGAGAGAACTAGAAGGAACTAAAGATTATAATTAAAGAACACAAATTTGATTTACTAATATAGAATGGGCCATAATATTTTAATATTAAAAAAACCTGAAGGATAGACTGTGTTCAAAATGTGTTATGGAAGAAGAACTGAGCTGAAAGTGGGAAGCGGATTTTAAAATGACAGCTTATAAAAATGACATGGAAAATATGCTAAACTAGACATGCAAGAGAAATCATCTTAAGTCTGAATAGACATCATTAGACAAGAGATACATAAATAACAAACCAAGAGAGAGACCTGGGTAATTTTCTGAGAAGGAACAAATAAAAATAAATATAAATCAAGTTCTAGGATATTATTTGAAGAGATTAAAGATCATTACAAATGACTAGGAATACAAAGTTGGTTCATTTGATCAAGGATAAAATAGATATATTGTTATTTCTGGTAACTCTTAATGGACTTTTGCTAATCAGGACTGAAATGATGAGATTTCAAGGATTTGTTTATAGATCAGAGATGGGACATGGAAAGATGGTGGATTACTAAATTGTTTATATTTATAAGAGGGAAGTCATTTTATATTTTTTTCTTTACTATATTATTTCTTAGTTTGTATTATTTTTTTATTCTTAAGTGTATTTTTTAATAAAATTATTATTAAAAAAGAGAACTATTAAAAAACAGAATATACCTTATCTCATTAATATGTTGCTTGCTTTTGCAAACAAGTATATATTAGATGACAATGGTACAAGAGGGATTTGAAATGAATGCAGGCTGCAAAATACATTTTAAAATTGTCTTCCTTTCTTTATCTCTCTTACTCTTTAGGCCTATCATCTCAAGGAAACAAGAAAAAATATCTTCCATTACAGTTAATACCCACAACCACTTTGTTAATTGAACCTAGATAACCTTTTCAAAACTTAAAATATTGGAACATAGATATCAAGGGGTCTCCAATTTCATTTCACTGATCATGATCTGTGGCCCTATATTATTGGGGGCGGGATTCAAGCAAAACATTGCAATTCCTGTGCTAAATAAAAATATTTCTTAATGATTTTTTTAAAACTTGGGAGAGCAAAAAAGAAAAAGAAAAAGAAAGAAAGAAAGAAAGAAAGAAAGAAAACAAACACCAGTTAAGATTTGATCAATAGATGATACCAGACCTCCCAAGCAAAACCCTTTCTAAGAATGGGAAATAAATTGATTTGTAGTGGACATTAATCTGTTGAGTCTACAATCCAGCCACGGTTACTATAGCAATATCCCCTATATTGATTTCTATAAAAATACACAAAGTGGTATACTCTGGTTAATTATCTTCTTGTTTTCATGCTATCATTGCCACTCCTTTTTGTTTTAAAGCCAATCTTCCGGACAAAAACAATTTAGTAGGGTGAAAAGGTAAATAGGAGATTAATAACAATTTTTAGCAAAGTTATAAAGGACTTTCCCAAAGAGAAGAATGCCATCTTTTTCTAGGCAAAGAGTATCCTTTGGAACGAAGTTCTGAAATTCTCCAGAATGAATCCCTCCCTCAATCTCACACTTACATACACTGTAAATTTACTCAAATGAGATTTATTAATATGCCCAAGGGTGTGTATGTGTGTGTGTGTTTTGCATTCAGAACATAGACAAAAATATTCTATATTTGCGGTCTCCCCAACAGAAAGACTGGGGAGTTCTGTGCCTATTTAGAAATATGTCCCATGCAATTCAATGGGATTACATGCAAGCAAGCATACAGTGACCATTCTGACATCAATCAGGAGCTGTCTGCAAGGCTCCGGCATACACGAAACTTTCTGATGTTTGACTGAAAACTCATCACCTTAAAGATTTATTTTAAGGTTGGAATATGTCCCATGCATACCCCAGAAGATTGACAGATGGAGGATTCGTTCTACACGTTTTGCCAGAAGGAAATTTCCATTGTGGCCCGTTATTGAATCCATTCCTAAGATAGACTGACCAGGAAGCCTTAACGTGGGTTGTCCCAAAGATGCTTTTTTTTTTCTTTCAAGAGGCAATCGGACTTTCTGATTTTTCTTTGAAGACGTTTCACTTCTCATTCAAGAAGCTTCCTCAGCTCTGAGTTGATGGTGGGGGAATGGAATCCAGTCAGAGCTGAGGAAGCTTCTTGAATGAGAAGGAAACGTCTTCATAGGAAAAACAAGAAAGTCCAGTTGCCTCTTAGGGGAGAAAAAGGCACCTTTGGGATTTAACGCGGGTTCTTTTGGCTAGCTAACTGCCCGGGTCCTTTAAGGCGCGGCGGTCCCAAGTTCGCTCTTTGCAAAGACCCGCCGCGGAAGGTCGGCTGGATGCAGGTCAGCGGTCACCCGTTGCCCTCCGGCAGCTAAAAGGCCGAAGGGACCCAGCCCACCAGGTACCCTAGGACGTGCGAGCAGCGAAGTTTTGCGCAGGGGGTGATGGAAGTGAGTGGGTCCTTCCCGGAACGTGGAAGGGAAGCTCCCCCCTAGTCCGCCCGGGCAGAGAAGCAGGTCCCCGGGAAAGATCGCAGCAGAGATCGCAGGCGGCGTCCGGGGCAGGCAAAGAGGGGCGATGGAGCGGGCGCGGGCAGGCAGGCAGGCGGGGAAACGCCTGGAAAAGTGGCGTGAAGGGCCGGACCCCTCCCTGCCCGCCACGAGAGATTTCCCACCCACTCGCCGCTTTTGCGGCGTGGCTTCCTCAGCAGCTTCCTTTTGTCCTGAGCGGCGCTCTGTGCGGAGGGAGCCGCGGAAGAGCCTCCCCGCCGCATGCAGCTCCCTGATCCTGGACCCGCCAGCCCTGCCCGTCCCGCCACAACGCCTCGCCCCAGACGGGCTTTACCTGCAGCTGGAAAAGGAGCCCGAGCGACATCGCCCACCCGCGCGGGGGAACTCTGCCCTCACTCCGCAGACGGAGACGGGGATGGGCGGGCCGGGCACCGGTCGACCGAAGGAGGAGCCCCTCTGGCCTCCTCGCTCCCGGAAGGCAGGCGCCTGTGGCGGATTGGCTCGCCATCCTTCCCCGCCTCTCCAAAGGACCGCCCCCCACTCATTGACGGGCGGAGTGACGTCTGCGGGGCGGTGCAGTCGGGCGGGGAAGAGGCCGGGCGTGGGGGAGGTGGGGTGTGGAAAGGGTCGAGTCGCGTGGATTCTTTTGGGTGGTGGGTGGGAGGTTTCTGCAACCGCGCGATCCTGGAGGATTTAGCTGGGAATGGGAAATGCAGAGCGATCCTAACTGGATGTGTGTCCCCCGTGAGCTGGGTGGAATTATTCTTTTGTAGAAAAGCCTGCTAGGTTCCTTAGGAATTTAGTAGTTATTTTTTTTATTTTATTTTATCAAGCATGTATGAGATAACAGATATAAGTATAAACATGATTATGAATACAGGAAATGGATATGAATGAGTGGGGACATCAGGATGGTAGGCATGTTGGTACACTTATGAATTCCAATAATAATAATAATAACAACAATAACAACATTCTGATTCTACAAAAAACCACCCTATTTGGAACAGCTTATATCCTTCTATGTTACCTTAACAGTTCCTAGGGACTTGAGCTGTTGAGTCAGCCTCAAACGCTGTGAAGCTCACCAAAGATTAACATAACAACAACAACAACAACAATACCAGGAGATGCCAGATTCGAAGAAAAAGAACTGGAAAAAAATCACAAAATACCACGACCTGGCCGTCGAAACTACCTGTTTATTTTAAGAAGGTACTTGGTTGATATCTAGGACGCTGGCAACAACCCATATCAACCATTAACACCAATCAATGGTATTTGTAATACATTTTTGAATGTTCAATTGACTACATTTCATGTTTAATGAACAAATACTACTACTACTACTGCTGCTGCTGCTGCTGCTACTAATAAAAGATGATGGAATAGAACTTGAGAATGAAGAAATGATAAAGGCAGTAAAACCAGAAGAAGGCTACAGGTACTTGGGGATTTTAGAGGCCTCTGACTTAATGCATAATAAAGTCAAGGAATTAACTTCACCCAAGTACATTCGACGAATTCACAAGATATTAAAGTCCAAATTGAGTGGAGGGAACATCATAAAAGCCATAAATACCTGTGCTATACCGGTGATTCGATACTCTGTAGGAATAATTGACTGGACCCAGATGGAGTTGGACAATTTGGACAGAAAAACAAGGAAGCTTATGACAATGAATCATGCTTTGCACTCTAAAAGTGATGTTGACTGATTATATCTACCAAGAGCGGAGGGTGGTCGAGGACTCCTACAAGTAAAACAGACTGTGGAAGAAGAAAAACACAGCTTGAATGATTACATCCAGAAAAGTGAAGAACCAATGATTAAGGAAGTAAATAAAGGAGGCTTTTTAAAGACAACTAAGTCAAAAGCTGAATATAAGAAAGAAGTAATTGCGAAGCGAGCTGAAAATTGGAAAAACAAAGCTATGCGTAGCCAATACTTGAAAAATATTGAAGGCAAAGCTGACCAAAAGTTAACTTGGAACTGGTTATGATCAGGAGCACTAAAAAAAAGAAACAGAAGGCTTTATTTTGGCAGCTCAAGAACAAGCCTTAGCCACAAACTGCATAAAGGCAAAAATTCAACATGTTACCACCAACAGCAAATGTCGCCTCTGTAATGAGAAAGACAAGACAGTCGATCACTTGATCAGTGGGTGCAGCAAAATTTCACAAACTGACTACCTACAATGCCATGACCGCATTGCTAAGATCATTCACTGGAAACTGCCAGAAGTTTGGATTTGAGTACAGCAAAAATCACTGGGAACATCAGTTTGAGAAGGTCCTAGAGGATGAAAAAGTCAAGATCTTGTGGAATTTCAGAATTCAGACTGACAAGCACTTCGCCTACAACACACCTGACATAACAATAGTTGAAAAGAAAAAAGTTTGGTTCATTGACATTGCAATACCTGGTGATGTGCGAATTGAAGATAAGCAGCAAGAAAAAAATCACAAAGTACCGGGACTTGCAAATTGAAGTTGAGCGACTGTGGAAAAAGAAATCGAGTGTTGTCCCAATTGTAATTGGAGTCCTTGGAGCAGTACCTAAAGGGCTACCTCGTTATTTGGAAATTTTAAATTTATTGGACTTGAACATTCTGATTTTACAAAAAACCACCTTACTTGGAACAACTTATATCCTCCGATGTTACCTTAACAGTTCCTAGGTCCTTGGTTAGGACTCGAGCTGTTGAATTACCAACAAGCACCAAAGGCTGTGAATCTCACCAAAGATTAACATCATCATCATCATCATCATTATCATCATCATCATCATCATCATCACAGGCAGGCCTTGGGGCACAGATTTACTTAGCTACTACTTCAAGTAGGCCTCGTCTTCCATGGAGCAGAGCAAAGACAGGTAGAAATTGATCCTGAGAGAAGAGTTTTTTTCCCCAAAAGAAATGGAAATTTATGAGGGCTCTGAAATGGTGAGGTCTTTCTCTTGACCCCCTCCTATATTGTACTGTATTTCTGAATTTCTTTTAGAATTCCTAAACTTCTTTTAGAAATATCCAAGGCGGTCGAATCTACAAGGACAGTAATTGTTTATATGTCAGTATAAACTGTAGGGTTGCTGAAGATTAATTTAGACTCTAACCTAAATCTGAAGAGCGATGGGGAAATAGGCACTACTTTGTGAAGAAAAGAAAATACATGAAATTGAGGAGTTTTCAACTCTGTAAATGCTGGAAAGTATCACGCTTTTAAAATGAAATGGGATGCTCTAGGAAGCACCAACAAATGGCTTTGACTGCAATTGGCTGTCGAGTCTCTGCTTAAGCATCTTCAGAAATGAAGGCTAATAAATTTGGAAGCATCTCCTGGTCATTGTTTAGTTAAACTGAATAAGCAGTATTAGATGGCCACTGTTCTGCCTTGCCTTAAACTTTTTTTTCAGCTGCTAAAAATGCATGAGTATAACTCATGGGCATGGCTTATGTTCTAAGTATCTTATTTATTAGAATTTTTTTATCCTATGCTTATCGTTTTTATAAGTAACTCAAAGGGGCAAACCTCCATAATACTCTTTCTTCCTCTTATTTTCTCCACAGCAACCCTGTGAGGTGGGTTGGAGAGAGAGTGATTGGCCCAAGGTAACCCAGCCAGCTTTCATGCTTCGTCAGGACTAGAATTCACAGCCTCCTGGTTTCTAGGCCAGCACCTTAACCACTACACCAAACTGCCTTGTGTGCCCTTTGATTGAGGCAGAATTTGATAATCATTGATTTTTAAAGATTATAATGAACCAGATGCAAAGAAAACAACAACCCTGCTGCTTTAGAACTCAGATCTTTCTAGTCTAGAATTCAAAGTAGCCTCAGAGACAGTGTATTTCTTGGAAAACTGCAAAGAAGTCAAGGAAATTGGATCTTTTACCTCAGTTGCATTTGGTATTCTATGACACCACAGGAATAAGCCTGCCCAAATGATTTATTTCCAAATCAAACATCATTTTTAAAAAAGACTGCTTGCTTTAATAAAATGACAAATAAAGCTTTATTTATTAACTAGCTGGATATCCATGCGACGAAACAGCCATCAGGCAATTCTAGAGAAATTCGGTCACTCTCGTTCAATCCATTGGCTCAATGGTGGTCAGTGATTGAAACACATAAGAGAATATCGCTCCTGCTGCCTTGACTCTGGAAGCAGTTCCATAGGTAGAAGGCATAGATATTGTGGTGAGGTACCGATCTTTAGTACTGTAAGGAACCCCAGACCGCTCCCGAGTGAAGGAGTGGAACATCTGCCAGTTTGAACTGAGGTAACGGAATGTGAGGCAACTGGCAGTTGGAACAGAGTTCTTTTCATGTGGGGAGGGGGAGTAGAATGTCTAACTCCTTAGTATCAGAGTGTGTTAATATAAGGCAACTGGCATTTGGAACAGAGTTCTTTTCAGGTGGTGAGGGGGAGTAGACCTCCTTAGCATCAGAGAGTGTTAATTACTGTATAAGAAACTACTAATGATCTGATGGTCATTTCAAAAAAATCATTTCTTAGCGAGCACCTAAAAGCCAAGAGGAACATATGTGCCAAATTTCAAGTTTGTAGGCTTTACGGTTCTGAAGAATTCGTGATGAGTGAGTGGTATTTGGCTTTTATATATATAGATAAATATTATGTATTATTTAGATAACATGCACACACATTCACAATATGTCCTGATTGTTGAAAGCCAACTTTGTCTGCTTTGTTTTAGTTGAGATTATCTACTTAATAGGCCAAGACAAAGATAAACAGATCATAAAATCAAAGAATCCTCTGCCAATCCATTTATTCAAGGCAAAGAAATAAAATACGTTAAAAGTTATAAAACCTATTTAAATATATATGAGAAATCTAAAAAAATAAAATCACATTTGATTCTCTTCACTTTAATATGAATGATAAAACTATAGAATTCTTGCACAATTATAGAGGCAATCTTGAGTCATGGTGGTGCTGTGGTTAGAGTGCAGTACTGCAGGCTACTTCTGATGACTGCTGGCTGCCTGCAAATTTGGCAGTTCAAATCTCACCAGGCTCAAGGTTGACTCGGCCTTCCATCCTTCCAAAGTGGGTAAAATGAGGACCCTATTGGGGGCAATAGGCTGACTCTGTAAACTGCTTAGAGAGAGCTGGAAAGCACTGGAAAGTGGTATATAAGTGCTATTGCTATTATGAAGTTTGATGGGAACATATGCAAGAAAACCAATTAAATCACCCTTGGGAGGTGCTATCCAGCTTAAGCTCTTAAGACTTGGAAGATTCACAGTCTCCATGGGCAGCATATTCCACTCTGGTGTACTCTTAGCAATCCGAAAGCATTTCATTCTACAGGTAGTCCTTGACTTACAACAGTTCATTTAGTGACCGTTCAAAGTTACAATGGCACTGAAAAAGATGACTTATTAATGTTTTTCACAGTTTTATAATCTTTCCAGCAGCCCCATGATCAAAATTCAGATGCTTGGCAACTGGTTTTTACTTATGACCATTGCTGTGTCGCAAGGTCATGTGATTCCCCTCTTGCAACCGTTCAACAAGCAAAATCAATAGGGAAGCCAGATTCACTTAACAACAGGCATTTTGGGCTCAGTTATGGTCATAAATCGAGGACTAAATATGTTGAAATGAAATCTAGATAACCGCAACTTGGCCATTATTTCTGGTTCTAGTTTCCACAGCAATGAAAGTAGCTTCTGCTCAGCTTCCCTATGGCATCCTTTTATTGTATATGTTTGAGCATTTTTCCAAATTTGCCTCCTAGCTGGAAATGAAGAGAATTTTAATCCTGGTTAACATAGGCTCAATGTGGCTTTTCTTCCTTTCTCAACTTGGAGTGATCCAGATTACATTCACGTCATACAAAGCAAATAGATTCATGGCAGTTTTGCTGTAGTGAAAGTTGTATTCCAGTGACCAAAGTATTTTTTGGAGTATAAGATGCACCAAGACTTTGAAGAGGAAAAAAATTAAAAAAAAAGTTTTTGCACTCTGCAGACCTCCCCAAAACAGCCCGTTTTTTGCACATTTCTGCCCTCCCCAGTCCCCAGGAGCCCTCTGAAAGCCTCCTAAAGGGTATGCACGACCATTTTGGTGAAGGGGGCATGGTTTCAGGAGGCAAAAAAATGCTGTATTCAGTGTATAAAAGGCACTCAGATTTTCAGCCTCTTTTTTGAGGGAAAAAGGTTTGTTTTATATTCCGAAAAATACGGTACATTAAAGTCTTGGCGTGGCTGTTTTCATAATTAATTAGACCTTGGTACAGGAAAAGTGGCTTGTTAGACTATCTAATAAAAGTGAATGTACTATCAGGAATGATGTTTCAATTCCAGCCTATACCGATGCTGAAACTACACCTATACTGACAGATAGAGAAATAACTGCACTAATGGGCAAACAAATGGGCACTTGGATGGACAGATGGACAGATAGACTGATGGATGGATGCATGGACACATGGACAATAGAAAGATGTACAGAAAGATCGATAGACAGATGGATAAGTTGATGGACTGACAGACGGGTCAACAGATGGACAGCCAGTCAGGCAGACTACTGGGCAGATGGATGGATGGGGAGAGAGATGAACTGATGGATGGACTAAGGGACAGACAGACTGACATTCAGAGAGATGGATGGTTAAAGAAATGGACAGGCAGATGAATGGACAGACAGGAAGATGAATAGATGGATAGACAAATGGAGCAATAGATAGACTGATGGATGGCCCCATTTTTCCCCTAATATATTGATTTTCTAAATAAGATCAAAACAGATATAGATTCTAGGTATGGAGCTGTCTCAAGATATCTTTATCCAAAGAGGATAGTTTTCATGAAAAAGTAAGGCATTTAGTGATTGAAGGAATGGAGAGACATCTGCATATTATTAGGATTGGTTCATTAGTTACTAAGCATTGATGATCAGATCATCTCTATCATGAACTATTTGCAACATCATCTCGCAGTTAGAAGTTATGGGAATTTTATGAATTTACAGCTCTACATTGACAAGCCTCTACATATAAAGGGGTCAACTTATTTTCCAAAACAACAGAAGGCAGGACGAGAAACAGTGATGGAAACAAATCAAGGAGAGAATCAACTTGGAACTAAGAAGAAATTTCCTGACAGTTAGAACAATTTATCAATGGAACAACTTGCCTCCAGAAGTTGTGAATGCTCCAACACTGGAAGTTTTTAAGAAGAGATTGGACAACCATTTGTCTGAAATGGTACACAGGGCTTTCTGCCTGAGCAAAGGGGTTTGCTTAGAAGACCTGTAAGGTCCAGTCCAACTCTGTTATTCTGTTATAAAAGCTTGTAGAGGCTTGTATGGACAGAAAAGACATCCAAAGTGGTGAAAACCTGTGATTGATCCATAAAATAATTCTATCTAATCCATTAGTTTCATAAGAAAGGAACAGATATTATTTCTCTACTGATTAAGGGAATAATTTCTATTATGCTATGTTTACTTTAAAGAAAGACTAGGACCAAAGGAAAGGCATTCTCATTAAGGAGCCTGAGACTCTGCATTCAGAGTGAAAGTACATGTGCAAACTTGAAAAAAGCCTGTCACATGGTTAGATATTCCCTAAAATGTTCTTTTTTCTTTTATTTCCTGCCCAGAAGGTAGAAACTGCTAAAATACTGTACATAACAGATGCCACACAGCATGTTAAAACAGAACTGAAATGTGTGTTGCAATAATGGTAAGTGGTAATATTCTGTCTTGTGCAAGGATATTGCATGAAAACATATCTAAAGTCTGGCTGTAATGCCCCTTGTTTTTCTCTGTACAGTTCTTAGTACTATTTGTATTATATTCCTTGCAAATTCTCTATTTATTCCCCTAATATGCTGTCACAGAGAAGTGACTATTTCATTCCCAGTTTTAGTGAGCAGGTAATAATATCATTTTTCTGGTATGTTATCATCTTTCTGAGTTCTATTGAGATAACACTTCTTTTGGATTTTTGAACAGATAGTCCTCATTTAATGATGGGTTGCTTAGCAATGCTTTAAAGTTCCCATGGACCTGAAAAAAGGTACTTATGATCTGAATTCAAAGTTCTGACACCTGGGAGTCCTTGTGGTCAGATGACTGCATATTGGGGACTCAGCAACTGCCCTGCATTTTTGGTTATTTAACAGACTAACAGAATAACAGAGTTGGAAGGGACCCCTGCTCAAGCAGGTGACCCCTATATGATTTCAGACAAATACTTGTCCAACTTCTTAAAAGTTCCAGTGTTGGAACACTCATAAGTTCTGGAAGCAAAGTCGTTCCGCTGATTATCATTCTAACTGTCAGGAAATTTCTCTTAGTTCTCAGTTGGTTCTCTCCTTCATTCGTTTCCACCCACTGCTTCTTGTCCTATCTTCAGGTGCTTTGGAAAATAGGTCGACCCCCTCTTCTTTGTGGCAGCTCTTTAGATATTAGACCACTACTATAATATCACCCCAGTGCTTCTTTTCATTAAAATAGACATGCTCAATTCCTGCAAACGTTCTACATACATTTTAGCCTCCAGTCTCCTAATCATCTTTGTTACTCTTCTCTGCACTCTTCTACAATCTCAACATCTTTGTATCACACAGACCAAAACTGATGCAATATTCCAAGTGTGGCCATACCAAGGCATTATAAACTGGTATTAACACTTCACGTGATCTTGATTCTATCCCTCTGTTAAGGCAGCCCAGGACTGCATTGGCTTTTTTGACAGGTGAAGGACACTACTGGCTCATATTAAGTGATTGCCCACTTAATATGCCTTTTGCAGTTCCTACTGTTGAGCCAGGTATTTCTTATTCCAGTGATGGCGAACCTTTTTTTTTGGCTCGCGTGCCAAAAGCAGGGGGAGCACATGGGGGTCATGCACGGGCATGCCACACCCATAATGCTATGTGCATGACCACAGCACTCATATGCGCATGTCCAGCACTCCCCCCCATTTTTGGCATGCTCTTTTTACCCTCCCCAGGCTCCAGAGGCTTTATAGGAGACTGGGGAGGGTGAAAACAGCCTCCCTTGCCCCACCCGGAGGCCCTCTGGAGACTTCAGGAGCTTCCCTGAAGCCTCCAGAATGCAAAAACCCGGCCTTATGGGCAAACCAGAAGTTCGGGAATGGACTTCTGGTTTACTCGTAGGGCCGGTTTTAGCCCGCCGGAACCTTCAGGGGCCTCCAGGAAGCTTCTCTAAAGGCTCTGAAGGGCAAAAAATGACCCTAAGAGCAAACTGGAAGTCACTTCTGGTTGCTCGTAGTGTTGTTTTTTGCCCTCCGGAGCCTTCAGGGAAGCCTCCTGAAGGCTCCTGAAAGCTCCGGAGGGCTAAAACCGCTCTACGAGCAAACTAGAAGTCTGTTCCTGAACTTTCGGTTTGCCTGTAGGGCCGGTTTTTCATGCTCCGGAGGCTAAGCGAAAAATGACCTCAAAAGAAGGCCAAAGTCAGCTGGCCAGCACGGGCAGAGCAAGCCTCACGGACCATGACAAATTGCTCTGTGTGCCACCTGTGTCACGCGTGCCATCACCGATCTATTTTATACCTATGCATTTGGCTTTTCTTGCTAAATATAGAACTTTACTTTTCTCACCACTGAATTTCATTTTGTTAAATAGGGCCCAGTGTTCATGTCTGTCAATATACTTCGTATCTTGAACCTATCTTCTGGAGTATTGGCTATTCCTCTAGGCTATTTGCAGGGTATTTGTCTGCAAATTTGATGAGTTTGCCTTTTATCCTCTCATCTAAATCATTGATCTTGATGCTCAGACTGGAAATGAAAGAATGTCGCATTCCAGTGATGGCTTCTAGTGAGAGGTGGATCGCTGCCGGTTTGGCTCGGATCGGGCAAACCGGTAGTGGCGGCAGTGGGAGGCTCCGTCCACATGCCTGGACGCTTCTGTGCATGCACAGAAGTGTCACGCAATCATGCAAGCATGCACACATGAGTGAACCAGTAGTAACATAAATTCCAACCCAAGACTGCTTCCAGTAGAGAAGTTCATTAACACTCCTTGTACCATAGTCCAGTTTGCATATTCAGATCCCTAATAACCATACAAAGTTCTTTGAGAAGGACTATTCCAAATTAACTTTAATGACACAAGAGGGATTTCTCCTCCTTGTATCCGCTGTCACATCAGATACATATTCTTAGTTGTGTAGTATAAGTGACTAGTTGTGCTATGGCTAAGATTTCTAATTATTTTGCAATCCTTCTCTGGTTTCATACTTCAGACAGATCAGAATCTTTCCTGCACTTACTATTTAAAATATATATTCACTGCAACCAGTAGTTTTAATTTCATATCAATTGCTAAGAAATATTCAAGGGCAATGGTGTTCTTGCATCTTGACATTCCTCTTTTATCCACTTCATTCTTTTAATGATTAAATTTAGAATGATAAAATCATGTATTCATTAAGTAGGGAAGGGAAGTTAGGGGAGATGTCTCCTTTCCCATAATTTCCCTCTCATTTTCATGTTTCAAATTGTCCCACAATGCCGTATGAATATTAATATCAGTTATACAGTATAGCTACTGTCATATCTCAAGAATCCTAATATATATGAGTGTCTTGCGGACTTGGAAGCTTTCCTGAAAGGGGGCAAAGGCGGTGTGGAGGTTAAGCCAGCTTCATTTTTCATTTGATTTTTGCTACACTGACAGAATGCCCCTTTCTTTTTCCTGGCTTGCCCTGGCATCTGACCCTCATGCTGGTGCTGAGGTTTTAGGAGATGGCAATGATACACTCAGTTATTATCACACTGAAGTTTGGCTACCTGCTGTGCTGGCTTTACACAATGGATGTTTATAGGGGAACTACCAAAAGAATAAAATGGTATACAGTATGTACGGTGAATATGGCAAGAATTTTTAATAAGCATATTCTTATTAAAATAATAGAAAACTAGGTAGCAATCATGTCAGGCTTTCAGAATAGAGCTGTTGCTATGCAGTATGGGGAATAAATCTTGCAACGTACTAGAGATGAAAGTTTTGAATTTCAAGAAATATGAATTGCATCATAAAATTTTCCGGAATACGTTGCAGAGTTACTGGTTTGAGACATACCAACTCCAGCTACATATGATATGACTACTATTCATTTCACTTTATTGTTTCATCCACCTCAGTCTTTGCTGCCATCCACCAAATTAAATAACATTTGTAGCTACAACGGGCAGCTCATCTCTTTCTTCACCTTCTAATATCTGCTCTATATTTCTCTTCTATTGTAGATAAACCCAGAAAAGAAAAGTGTGCAATTTGTCACCAAAACTATCTAGAAATCTCTGAACACACCAAATAAGAGAACAAAGTTAAAATTCTATACATGTGATGGCGATCTTATGGCATCTGTGCTGGAAGTGGCACGCAGAGCCATCTCTCCGGGCACACGAGCCGTCGTCCATTGCTCTTCTGGGTTCCGGCACTCTGACCAGCTGGTCTTCATGTGTGCGGGAGCACCAGAAACTGGAAGAGCAGCTCCCCAGAGGACATGCGTGTGCCAGGAAGATGATCTTCCAGTTTCCAGTGTGCGCATGTTCACTGGCCACCTGATCTTCCGGTATCTGGTGTGTGAAGACCAGCTGGGCGGTGTGCATGTACATGCCGGAACCTGGAAGATCACCTTCCCGGAATGAGCATGCGCACTGGGTGGCTGCTCTTCTGGTTTCCGGCACACGCATGCACCTCTGTTTTCGGCACTCGGTGCCGGAAAGGTTCACCAACACTGTTCTACATCTTCTGGGAGGCAGTCGTAAAATAGGCTAGGGGAATTCTCGGAATTGAAGTCCACACTTATTCTAAGGTTGAGGAAGACCAGTTTAGAGGACGCTGTTCCATAGCAGCAGTGTGGAAGGAATGCCTTCCAGTCTTCTTGTTTGCAAGAAACAGGAAATGGTGCCATCTTGTTTTACATCCCAAGCAGCAAAATGTGTTGCGATGATTCGGGCGCAGAAGTTATTAAATGCTCCTTTTGTAGTTCTGGCATCTCAGTAAGCAAGAATTTAACATTGATTCCTGCCAGAAGGTAAAGGAGAGTCTCTCAAATACGCTTTGTAGCAGTTGGTTACAATGCCATCTTTGTTCCTTAATTCCATTGATTTAAAAGTGACATCTGGTAAATTTGTACTCAGTTGAATCACGTATGTATGTAGAAACATGCTTTGTACAATTCGCTACAAATTCTTCAAAGAAACAAAGCTTCAAACGAACTCCCCCCTAACCCAAAAGCCCCTTCACTAAATGACTGCCTATTGGCTGGTAGAATTATACTGAGCAGATGCTATGCAAAGTAGCAAGGGACACCTGCTATGAACATAATATCGGTTTTGGCTCTCTAAGTTGATCTAAATTTAAAATTGCTTTAAATGGTTGATTTCTATATGCTGTAACAAGAACCTCTTTATTGGCAGACCCATAGAAAATTGAAAATAGAAATAGAAGAATTGGCTCCTGTTTTTCCCCATTATGATTTTGGTACCACCATTACTTTAGATTCGCCGGAGTACATGAGAGGCACCGAGATGGACATTTCCCTCTGTAATTTACACGTTGATCAAAAACAAAACTAACACCAGTCATTGTCCCTAATGTTAGTTGCTTCCTTGTGATGAAAATCTCCAGGCATGAAAGGAGCTTATTTTCAAAGTGCTTCCTGGAGAAATGTCTTCTGCTTGGCCAGTTGGTAGTACTTGGAATTTATTTTCTCTCACTCATTGCTGATATCCTGCCAAGATTATCATATTGGTCTTCTAGCAAACTGGAAAAAGGAGCAGACCCCCAGCATTAATAGAAAGAGAGCCCTAATTCTCATAATAGAGAAGGCTGTCCTCCAGCCAACTGGCATAGGTGAGACTCATTAATGCTCTTGGAGAACAAGAAAGGGAATTGTATGATTCCCATCCTTGCTTGATGAAATTGAGGACAGCGAGTGTGTAATTTTCTCTCTCTCCTCCCCTCTTCCTGCTTTTAGAAAGCCTTTGGATGACTTCTGAAAAGTCTGGATAGTGGTGATCTGGGAAAATGGTACATTTTGCTCAATTTCTCTTTCCATCAGGGGTAAAATCCAGCAAATTCTGACAGGTTCTGGAGAACCGGTAGCGGAAATTTGGGAGTAGTTTGGAGAACTGGCAAATGCCACCTCTGGCTGGCCCCAGAGTGGGGTGGGAATGGAGATTTTGCAGTATCCTTCCTCTGCCACACCTATCAAGCCACACCATGCCCACCAAGTCACGCCCACAGAACCGGTAGTAAAAAAAATTGAATTTCACCCCTGCTTTCCATGAAGCATTCTGAGTTGTGCAGTGCTCATTCCAATGGTTGTTTCAACAATGCTTACAAAATGATGACCTGCTGCCATAACTCATGCATTTGTTGTTGTTAGTTGCAAAGTTGTGTATAACCCATTATGACCCCATGGACAACATTCCTCCAGGCCTTTCTGTCCTCTAGTTTAGTTTAGTTTAGTTTAGTTTTATTATTATTTATAGGCCGCCCTTTTCCCTGAGGGGACTCAGGGCGGCTTACAAAATATAGGGGAGGGGATACAAAACAGTAGACATGAAACAATACATGAGTAAAAAATAATACACAACATTCATTCATCATTCGGGTGGGACAGATTACGATCTTTATCCCCAGGCCTGACGGGATAGCCAGGACTTGAGGGCTGTGCGGAAGGTCTGGACGGTGGTGAGGGTATGAATCTCCACGGGGAGGTCGTTCCAAAGGGTCGGAGCTACTACTGAAAAGGCTCTCCTCCGTGTGGTTGCCAGTCGACACTGACTGGCAGATGGAACTCGGAGGAGGCCTAATCTATGCGATCTAATAGGTCGCAGGGAGGTAATTGGCAGGAGGCGGTCTCTCAAGTACGCAGATCCACTACCATGAAGGGCTTTATGGTGGTAAGTAGCACCTCTACCATCCTCTGGAGTCCATTTAATCTCACATCTACTGCTTCGGTGTCTCCATCCATCCATCCACCTCATTCTTTGTCGTCACCCTTCTTCTTTTGCCCTCCATCTTTCCCAGCATTAGGCTCTTCTCCAGTGGTCCTTCCTTCTCATTAGGTGGCCAAAGTATGTCAGTCTCATCTTCAGGATCTGGCCTTCTAAAGAGCAATCAGGGTTGATCTCCTCTAGGACTGACCTGGATCATCTTGCAGTCCAAGGGACTCGCAGGAGTCTTTTCCAGCACCACAGCTTAAAGGCCTCAATTCTTTGGCGCTCAGCCTTTCTTATGGTCCAAGTTCAACAATGTGGTTCAGCTTTAACAATTCGGAGTATTTAACCATCACACCAGATAAAGAAGTGAGCTGACTTTTAGAGCAGGACTTGTAGTTTGCAAGCTTATATTTAATGGGTTCAAATAGAAAATTTGTCACTTGTTTTGTCATTTATTAAATTAAATTTCATTTATTGAATCTATAAGATTTGTCTGACCATATTACAATCCCGATTAGGAACTCCTAATTAAAAGGCTTGTTAAGCAGAGCCTGGCTCCTTGCGTATTTTGATTAATGGAAGTCACCCAAGATTGGTTGGCATTTTAAATTAATGTTATCCAACATGATTTGAGTGGGCATCTGCTTGCCTACACAGCTTCTTGCTCCTTATCTTTCTGCAGCATTTTCTGACATGGTGGGGCATTTTGGTGTGACATGAAGTCTCAATATAAAGGAAATAAGGGGATAACAGAGTTGGAAGGGACCTTGTAGGTCATCTAATCCAACCCCCCACCCAATCAGGAGACCCTACACCATTTCTGACAGAGGGCAGTCCAGCCTCTTCTTGAAAGCTTTCAGTGATGAAGCAACCCACAATGGAGAAGTTCTGGAAGTACACTAGATGTATGTATGGGGTGGGGACATGCAATACATTGATGCTGTGCTATAGTACTGACTGTATATGAAAATTTCAAGTTGTATGCAAACAATTTCTGGGGAAAACACTAAGAAATGCAAGGCTTTCCAAGAGGTACAATGAAAGTCTTCACTAAAAAGATAAAACATTCCACTTTTCAGATGTGGAATGGGGGGGGGTACTCATATCAATTTCTGTGGGGACAAAGACATCAATCCCAACATGAATATGTATGTGTTATGTCTGTGTGGTGTGTGTGTGTGTGTGGTCTGTGTGTGTGTCTGTGTATGTGTATATGCATGTGTGTGTATGTGTATACAGACATGCGAGCGCACGCGCACACACGCACACTTTTTGACAGCGGGCAACAGAATTTAATTTTAATGTCTGCCAGTGGCTCACAGTAAAAAATGACAATAAAGGTTACCTTATCTAATTTCCTATTTAATACTTTAATTAGACCTTTTTAAACAGATAGGAAAGAGTCTGGTAGGTATCAGAGCAAATATATGCACATCATGTGACCTGCTCCAAACTTAAAACCAAACTAGATGACCATCATTCTCAACTTGATCAAATATTGGATGACCTGATTTTAATAACAGAAAGGACAGCCTGCCATGATGGCACAGTAGTTAGAATGCAGTATTGCAGGCTGACTCTGCTCACTGTTAGGAGTTCAATCCTGACCGGCTCAAGGTTGACTCATCCTTCCATCCTTTCAAGGTCGGTAAAATGATGACCCAGATAGTTGGGAGCAATATGCTGACTCTGTAAATCGCTTACAGAGTGCTGTGAACCACAATTAAGTGGGATCTGGATCTAAGTGCGATTGCTATTCATCTGGGGATTATAGAAAATCTTCAGTCCTGCTTCTGCTCTCATCAATTCCCCTTTTGAAGCATCTTTTTGAGCACATTTATGCTGGTTGCACTTATGGGAAGAAAATATCCTGAAATACCAAAATATAGATGGATATCGTGCCAGGACAAAGGACAATTCCTTCCCTCTGCCCTCCTCTGACCCACACAACCTTTACTATTAAAAAATGACCCACAATCTGTTTTCTGTAAGACCGGGACAAGATTATACTTGGACACAATGAACTGCCTGTGATAGCGCTCAATCTTGAAGGATACTGTCTCTGATTACAGTGCATTGCAGTGTCCCTGGCATTAGATTGCACTATAAACATTTCACAGCTCATCTTTTTTTAAAAAATTAAAACATAAAAAGCTATTTTTTAGTACTGAAAACCGTCTGGCAGCAGTTTCAGACATCTAAAACATGACACCTATATATTTCAAAAGCCGTACAGCTGAAAATTAATAATAGGATCAAAACATCTAGTCCAATAAAAATTCTAAAGTCCAGTAAATAAATGCAATTAATGTGCATCTAAGTTCCAAAAATCCAATTACAAAGAATTCTGTGTAAGAAAGATGAATCTTTAGAGGCCTTTAAAAGGTTTCCCTGATTGATATAGCATTTCACAATTGTATAGCCATTCTCCTCTTCATTTCTACTAATCTAGCACTTGCTATAGGGAGGTTTGGAAGCATTGTAGAATTTATGTATGGAGCCAGAGTTTTTCAATAACTGCAGAAGACTTTGATGTTCACTCATAATGCAAATCCCAGGAGGTGTTAAATAAATTGTTCACCTTTCCTTCCTTACATTTTGCACATTTTGAAGTTTCCAAACTGTCTCTTAAAAGGAAACCAGTGTAGAAAGCGTTATACTATTCAGCACAAATCATATTTGCATGGAATTCTGATGGAAAGTTCACTTTCAAGGTCATAAGGGAAGCAATTTAAGCTGGTAACATTGATGGCCATCAACACCACTTGAGCTTCTCCACTCAGATTTCAGTTCAGGGGAATTCCCAAAATATCCATGTGGCTCTCAATCTGATCTGATAAATGGGATTTGCCATAGTTATATGTTTTTTATTCTAAACTACCATATTTGAATGGCTTGGTCACCACAGAGGACCAAACTACTGTATACTCAGGTGGTGGAATCCAATGATCTGAATGGCCCTAGTAAATGCTGAATGTCAACTCATAAAGCATTTCCATGTCTGTGATCGAGTTGCCATGTGAGGAAAGGGGGGAGCGCATTCCACACATACCTTCGGCTAGAGTCGGATCTCAGACTACCATAGCAGTTGTGAGGTGTGGGATTCTACAGCCTGCTAGAGCACCTCGTTGGATAATGTGATTTATGACACAGGCTTAGGGGAGGGGGGAAACAGAGACAAAGTTCAGCCATAACTTATATGAGGTCAGATCCGACTCAGTCGGGTATTGCTGAAATGTTCCTAATAAATGACTGGATTTCTTTTGAAACTTGGCTCGAGGCTCATAAATTAATTAGGGCATCTTTCGGAAACCTGACAGAGAGTCAGATCTGACCTCACGTAAGTTACAGCTGAACTTGACACTCAGTCTATTACTTTAAGAGAGCGTGGGGGCTTATATAGCTAGTCCTCAATTTACAACAGTTCATTTAGTGACCATTTGGAGTTACAATGGCACTGAAAAAAGTAACATGCCATTTTCACACTTATGACCATTGGCACATCCCTATGTTCATGTGATTTATATTCAGATTCTTGACAACTGACATTTGTGACATTTGCATTATCCCGGGGTCATGTGATCCCTTTTGTGACCTTCTGACAAGCAAAGTCAATGGAGAAACCAGATTCATTTAACAACGGTGCTACTAATTTAACAACTGCGGTGATTCCATTAGCAAATGGGGGCAAGAAAAGCCATGAAATGGGACAAAACACACTTAACAAATTTCTCACTTAGCAACAAATTTTGGGCTCAACTGTGCTCAGAAGTCGAGGATTGCCTGTATATGTATGTGTGAGAGAGAAAATAATAGAGAAAGTACATTTAAATGTAAAGATATTTCTTTGATGAAATTGGAAACCTCTTTATCTACCACAATCTCCAATGAAATTTGAAGTTTACAAATGTGTCACAATAGAGGTATCAGAGTCCATCAAACAGTCCAAGTAATACACGAATAAGACAGTCAGTCATCAATGTCTTTCAGTTAAGGGATAATCAAAATAACATAGTCCAGTATCATAATCAGTTCAGTACTCAAAGTTTGCTAGCAGTTGCAAAACTTACAATAGCTCACAGCACTTTCTAACAGCCAGCTTCCAAAACACTCAGATCAGATCAGCCCAGCATCTAACAGAGAGCTAACAGTCATTCTGGCTCCCTCTTATGGCCGATTGAGGAAAACAGCAACCAATCACATTATAGTATGATTTAAAGAAACAGATGTGGCATTATTATATGATTTATATATTGCCAACCCAACCGTTAGATTATATTCCCAACACACGTATCATATAACACTGATCTAAAATGGACTTTGAACACCAGAGGGTATGCAAATTCATTCAAAAGATGCTGACTCCAGCATTTAGAGAAGTGATTGGTTGCTAGAAATGAGCATTTCATGTTTACTATATATGGGTAATTTAAGTTCATTGCCTTAATAATTTAACAGCAAAGCTGAATAAACAGCTTTTGGCAATTTCAAACACCTGCCAGGGCCTTTTAATCTTTTGCTTCCTCACCTATCACTAATTGCTGCCAGGGAAGAATGATTTATTGAAAGCAACGGCAACTCATATTATCTGATGATCCACATCGTTTGGTGCTTAGTGCTACTCCCATTAATAATTCTTTTCAAAATAAGCATCTAGCTCTTTTACTCTTCCTGCTCCCGTCCTGGTTGCAAGCCGAAGTGAAATGTATGTAAGTGATCTGCATATTACAACTCAAGGGCTGCAATCATCTCTAAAATTTTGCATCATTTAATGAAGCAAGTGAGGGAATATTTATTTGTGGATTATAATTTTCCAGCCTAGAAGATTTATTGCTTGCGATCTTTTCTTATGCTATTTTGATTCATATTTACTGGAACTGCTACGTGAGGACTGGGGAAAGATGAAAGGCTCTGTTTGGCTTTGAGAGTTTAGTTTCCTTTGCTTTATTGTTCATTGCCCTTTGTACAACGAAATTAATGCCATCTTCAGTCTACATTATAACTATAAAAATAAAACACAAACACACATCCTTCACATTCTATACAATTAAATTGAAAACCCATATGCATTAATATAGCACTATACCCATGAAGGCCAACCTATGGCACGTGTACCAAAGGTGGCATGCTCAGCCCTCTCTGTGGGCACTCGAGCATTCACCCAGCTCAGCTCCACCATGCATGTGCATGCACCTCCCATCGGCCAGCTGATTTTCAGGTTTCTGCCGTGCATGTGGGAGATTCACATGCATGTGTGGGAGACCCATGCATGCATATGCGGGGGGTTGCATGCACATGCATGGGGTGGAGGAGTACGGAGAAGGTGCGGTACCCCCTCCGTGGTCCATTTTTGGTTCAAGGAGCCTTCAGGGAGGTCTAAGCCCAAAATGGAGTGTGTGTGTGTTGGGGGGGGTTGCGCACGCATGCATGGGGGGTGGGGGGAGCACAGAGTATCATGCGCACATGTGCAGGGTGGCAGGGAATGTATGAGTGTGTCACATCTGCAGTGCATTATGGTGTGGGCACTATCCCGCACGAGCACATGCTTTCAGCACACGAGGACAAAAAGGTTAGTCATCACTGCACTGTCGTTTTTATTATCCTGTACTGTCTGCCAGATGGTAATAGTTCAAAAAAAAGGATGTCAAGGATGAGTTGGATCTTTAAGAAGGGGCGTTTATTAAAACTTGGATATAAAAGGATGCAGTCTTCAAAGTATCAATGAACACTGTCAGTCCAAAGGTAACCCATACTCCAGAAACTCTCTCTCTCTCCATCTCTCCTCTCTCTCTCTCTCTCTCTCTCTCTCTCTCTCTGTCTATCTGTCTGTCTGTCTGTCTGTCTGTCTGTCTATCTATCTGTCTATCTGTCTGCCTGTCTGTCTATCATCTGAGGTGGCCCAGCAGGAGGGCCCTATGAGTCGGCTTTGAGGATGTGGAGGACCCTGGATAGGGTTCCGACTCCGAGCAGGGCACAGAGAGGCTGGTTGGCCACCAGGAGGCCCCTGAGCCTTGGACCAGTGAGGAGGAGACAAGGGAGTGTGATCCGGACGTCAGCAGTGAGTTGTTCCTAGATGCCCGGCACCACAGAGCTAATAGGTGTAAGGAACAATTACGCAGTTACAGGAGGTAATTGCACTCAGCTGGTGGTAATTAGGCTCCTCTCCAGACTATAAAAGGAATACTTGTGCACACGTCCCTTTTGCAGAAGTCAATGCATTAACTAATGTTGGATGAACAGTATTGTGAGCTTGGCAGGCTGGATTGCTGTTAGGGCTTATCTGTGCTGGATTGCTGCCCCAGCTTATCTGTGCCAGTTTGCTGCCAAGGACCTGTCTGTCTGTGAATAAATTCCGTAAAGTATCTTTGGCTTGGAGTATTTTGGTGTGGGACGAGGGGGGTCAGAACACTATCTATCTATCTATACGTATATATAATAAATAAATACATACATACATACATATGCTGTACACACACACACACACACACATACACGTCGAAGAAGGCAATGACACAACCACTTCATCACTCAGAATTTTGCACTCATGGCTAAGTTACAGTCTCTACATCATTTTTTAAGGTAAGCCGTAATGGCCATAATGCATCCTAATGAGCCTAACAAGTCTACTTTGATGCAACATGAGCCCAGTTTCAGAAGCGACAGGCTAAGTGTATACAAATAGTCTTCGAGTTATGACCACATTGAGCCCACAATTTATGTTGCTAAGCGAACCATTTGTTATGTGAGTTTACCCCAGTTTACAACTTTTCTTGCCTCAGTTTA
Source organism: Thamnophis elegans (assembly GCF_009769535.1). NCBI lineage: Eukaryota > Metazoa > Chordata > Lepidosauria > Squamata > Natricidae > Thamnophis > Thamnophis elegans. The sequence continues at coordinate 44,741,355 of NC_045551.1, forward strand.
AGTGAATCATTGCATTTGTTAAGTTAGTGAATTTCAATTCCCCATTGACTTTGCTTGTTAGAAGGTCGCAAAGCTGATCATAAGATCCTTGGACACTGCAGCCATCATAAGTAGGATCCACTTGCCAAGCATCTAAATTTTGATCATGTGACCATGGGGATGCTGCAACGATCATAAGTCATGTTTTTCAGGACTGTTGTAAGTTTAACGGTCACTAAATGAACTGTTGCAAATCAAGAACTACCTGCATACTGCTGGGAAATGTTGAAGAAAAATATCCATTGCCTGATACCACCTCAGAGCCTTAGCCGTATAAAAGTCTGTGTGTGTGTGTGTTGTGTGTGTGTGTGTGTGAGAGAGAGAGAGAGCGGAGAGAGAGAGAGAGAGAGAGAGAGAGGGAGAGAGAGGAGAGAGAGAGAGAGGAGAGGAGAGAGAGAGAGGGAGGTAGGGAGGGAGGGAGGGAGAGAGAGAGAGAGAGAGAGAGAGAGAGAGAGAGATATGAGAGAGAGAGAGGAGGAGAGAGAGAAGGGGTAGATTCCTACATATCAATTTGACTGGATTGAAATTAATACTATTACACTTCATAAAGTTTCTAATTCAAGGGCTCCTTAACTATTCTGAAATTTTAAACTGTGGTGTCATTACTTATCAATCATTGCTTTATATTTTTGTTCTGCCTTTAATTATAAGCATATAATTACTGCTTGCTACTACTATTATTTCATAAAAGTTATTATTGGCACTAAGACTACCAGTGCTTTAAACACTTGGGAAGATGTATTTTTAAACATCATATTTAAGTAATAGTTGGGTTGAATCAATTCTCCTTTGGGTGAGTTGGAAAATATCCTTAAAACTTGTTAGTATAAATATTAACATAATGAACTTGGCCATTATCCCAATTCCTCACTGTTAATTGGGGTGAAAAATAGGACTTCTTTTGAGAGGGAAGGATGGCCTAATGCTTATGCATCTACTTGAATTTCCATATGAATATATTCTAAGGCATGTGAAATGTATACTTTAAAAAGCTGCAGATGATAAGACTCTAGAAATCCAATACACAATTTCTGTCTTATCAGTCCCACCCACATCACCTGATTCACACTAAGATATAAATGTGTCTGAAAATGTGTTACATGCGACAGAGGTGGATTCCTGTTATGTCTTAGCCTCGGAGATGTGGCTTTGTCACTGAGGCTTTGCCTTTGGTCGAGACGCATGGTATGCCAGAGCGGGAGAGTCCACCATTCTCTTATTTGGCTAACCGCGGGACCTGTCTGCACATAAATTGCTGTCAAGCGGGAACTGTTCTTTATCTTGGGTTCTGGAGTTGCTGTTGCGTTAGCTGTTTTAATAAAGCCTTGTTAGCCAAGTCTTGCCTTGCCTCAGTCCATTGCCACCCCATTGAATACAATAGTTCCTACCAGTTCTGACTGGTTCAGCTGAACCGGTAGTGGTTTAGCAGCCTGGATCGCTGGAACCGGCAGTGACCCAGGCCTACCACGCCCCGAACTGGTTATCCTGCAGGGCCACCATCTTGATTTTCAGTTCTGGGCATGCACAGAACAATTGTAATTGCACAAGTTAATTTTATTTCTTTTTTTAATGTTTTGCGCATGTGCAGACCTATTTTTGTGCAAATGGGCATGCACGTGCACCAAACTGGCAGTAATGCTGGTAGCAACCCACCTCTAATATACGATAATGGTGAATATCTGTAGCTTTGGTGTAGGATGAGGGTACAGGATCATTCTCTGAGGTTTGGGGTTAGTTTCTGAACGTTTCGTTACTTGGCTACGTAACATTTTCAGCAGAATTTAGAGGATGCCAGTGTTGGTATTCTTCTGCTTATAGGGGCTTCTGTTATGGCCTGTTGGCCAAGAGCCCCTCCAGCAGCTGAATCAGATGAGGAGGAGGTGTGGGAGTCAGGGTCAGCATCAAGGCAACCTGAGACCTCTGAAGGGGAAGCAGGAATGGAGCTCGCAGAGTGAGAGACAGAGGTGGAGTTTGGGCCGTCCCTCAACCCTCAGATGGAGAGTCAACAGCCCCCAGGTCTGGAAGTTGCTGATGAGGAAGAGAACAGGGTCCAGTGCCTGACATGTGGATGCGCAGAAGGCAGAGGAGAGGAGAACAGTGGAAATCTATGGATTGATCCTTGGGAAGGAAGAGCCACTGCTACTAGTGAGGCCCCACCTTAGCTCTGAGGATAAAGACAGGTGGCAGAGATGAATAGATGTGGCAGGCAATTATTCATCCCTCCCTGCCAGACAGACTTGTTAGCCTGAGGTGCTAACAAGTCTGCTGGCGCTCCTAATAAAGGAATCATTGTTTCAACTACAGAGGGTTTGTTGTGCTTGGGGAGTTGGGTCAGAGCTATTTTGTGTGGTCAGTAGGCTTTGTGATGGTGAGGTCAGGTCAAGTGAGGGTCATAGCAGGTCAAGTTCTTGTGATGGATCTTGGGGTGGATCTTGTGATGGGTCAAGTGTGAGTTGGGTCAAGTGAGGGTCTTGTGGTGGGTCAGGTGTGGGTCTTGTGATGGGGAAGTCACGTTAGGAGAGGGTCACGTTGGGAGGTGATGTGCTAGTTGGAGGTAGTTGCATTGGTTGATTGAGGATTGGGGCTGTCTCTGATTGGTTGTGCAGTTAATCTGAATTCTGAGGGGTTCATAGGCTGGTTGTATGTCTGTTGATGGATATGCTTGTGAGTGTGGCAGGTGGTGGCATAACCGATGATTCTTGTATTCTTCCAATCAAATTGGTATTGTTTGGTGTCAGTGTGGGTAGAGATTAAGAATTTGGGATCATGGTGTTTGACTGCCAACTGGTGTTCATGGATCCTGGTTTTCAATTGATGTTTGTAGAATTGTAGAATTGGTTGCAAATATTACTGTTGAATTTGTAAATTACATTGTTTCTTTCATCCTTCTGTATCATGTGCTATACGCAGATTGTAAAACTGCAGTCTGATTAGTCATGATTTCAAGCTATATGTTTTCTTGAGTCTGATATATCTGCTCTTTAATTAAACTTTAATCCATTAAGCTCAATGTTTACTTTGAGTAGATACATACAGGATTGCATTATATGAAAGAACTTCTCGCAAGGACATCCTTGGTGACATAATGGAAATGATGCAAATCAAGGCTAGATCCTGAAGATGAAACTCAAATACTTTGGCCCACCTTATGAGAAGGAAGGACTCACTGGAGAAGAGCCTAATTCTGGGAAAGATTGAGGGCAAAAGAAGAAGGGGACGATGGAGAATGAGGTGGCTGGATGGAGTCACCGAAGCAGTGGGCGTGAGCTTAAATGGACTCCAGAGGATGGCAGAGGACAGGAAGGCCTGGAGAACGTTGTCCATGGGGACACAACTTCGCAACTAACAATAACAAAATAGCATTCATGCCCTTTCATCAATGATGTCATGACATTTCAGCTGTCACCTTCCTGATGCCTGCTTCAGAAATTAGTCCAAAGTTTTATTAATGGTATAGTTAGATATGAGACTTTCTGGATAGGATGGATTATGAATAATTTCAATGATAATATGACAGATTTATTTTCCTCAGAAAGTCTTGCACTTAGCAGCATGCTGGTTATATAGAATAATGAGTAATCCTTGATTTAAGAATAAACTATGCAAATTTCTTTCGTTTCATCTGTGAATTGTTGGGAAATATGCATTTTAATATGCATATTTTAGTAATATCTGAAGGGCAGAGACATATTTTTCATTTACTTCAAATAAGTTGCCAAGCAGCTCAGTGTCACAAAAATTGGCTTTCCTTTATAGTTTATGACCTTTACTGAGGCATATGCTAAATTTGCATGCGGCATGTAAACTTTTTCCAGATCTGGCTATGTAGATTATTTGATTTCCCTATTTTTAAATTTTGTGATAGCCAATGGCCAAACATTAGAAGTATATTGAATTACACATTAAAGCAATGATACCCCACTGTTCCTCCTGAATGATTCCAAGAACAGCATGAAGATTATTAAAATAAGATACTCCCTGCTCTTGGCTCTTTACAAACTAAAATGCAGGAAGAAACGGTGACGCTGAGGTAAAAGGAAAGTAAAGAGGGCCAAGTTTTGAGGGGAGGGTGTTATTTTTATAAGGATTGCCTAGCCAGAAATGGACTGTTCATAGTGGAATAGATGAATTACAGTGGTGGGATTCAAATAATTAACAACCGGTTCTCTGTCCTAATGAACGGCTGAGTGGGCATGGCTCAGTGGTCATGTGACTGAGTTGGCATGGCCAACTCAACATCACTCACATCAATGGGCGCTTCGCTTTAGCAGTTACAATGTAATAAGGGTTCACGGGAGAGGCAGTTTCTGTAAGCAGGGCAATAAAGATTAGGCTAGAAACAACACCAGAATGTTTCCTTCCTGCCTTCCTTACAGGAATTAGCCCTGTAAAGTGGAAAGAAACAAAAGGAGATTTTTTCCAACAACCGGTTCTCCTGAATAGGTGCGAACTGGCTGAATCCCACCACTGATGAATTACCAGAAAGTTCTGCCTAACCTCAAGATCTGTTATTTATTGTCAGGATTGAGGGGCAACTTGACCAAGTAGGGGAATAAAACAAAAGTGAGTTCCTGGTGGTCTCACTCCTCTGGGCACCTGTTTCATTACAATTTAAACAAGAAGCAATGTTTCTGCTCTTCGTTTTGTAATGCCAGAGGGGTAAGGCCACCAAATATTATGACCCAAAATCCAAACTGACTTTTGACCTACCCAGTACGGCAGATCTTAATCTATTTTATTGATCATCGCACAGTCAGCCAGGACTTGGGATAGGCAGGGATGGATTTTTGATGGCGCTAGATATATCATTGCTGGATGGAAGCTGTTCCAAGTAAAGCTGCCTTCTGCAATTGACTGATGTCGAATTGTCGATGCCAATAGCGTTCAAGTGGTGCTCCAGTTGTTTTGAGATTGCACCCAAGGTGCCTATTACTGTTGGTACTTCCCTTGCTTGCCTTCATTGTTTATTTCTATTACCTTACCTTTTATTCATTAAACATGAACCTCAGTCAACTGAACATTTAAAAATGTTTCACAAATACCATTGACTGGTGCTAATGGTTGATACGGGTTGCTGCCAGTATCCTAGGTATCAACCAAGTATCTTCTTAAAATGTTACATGTTTCATCCATAATCGCATACTTTTGATGGCCAGGTTATGGTATTTCATGATTTTCCCCCCAGTTCTTTTCTTTGAGTCTGACATCTCCTGTACAGTGATATCAATAAACTACGCTTTGGCCCTCAAAAACTGTGATATCTGGGGTGTTGTGTTTCAAATGACAATCCATTTGTATTTGAAAGTCCCAGAAGATCTTCACCGTCCCATTTTCGGTGACTTTTTCCACTTTGTGCTCCCATGACCTTTTGGATACAGGATGTCATATTTTTACATAATGATTGGACTATTATAATTAGTATTACTTCTCTTGTTGTGTTTTAGACCCAGAAAATACAATATTAAGGCAGAGCAGCAGAAAAAAAGCTTTTCATCCTACAAAACATTCCACTACTTCCACGGGTTTTTTCAAACTTTATTTCATAGAAGCCTGGGATTTGCTCAAACACAGCTAATTTTCTTATCCCTAGATCTCTGCCTCTTGACAGGAATTCCGGTATATTAGATCATTAGGTTTACTATGAAGTTCTCCTGTATTTGTACTCTAAAAGTTGCAAGATGGGGGGGATGTAAATAGGTGGGATTTCCCGGGTTCACAACCTGGTCCAGGACTAGAATGTTTCAGAAATCATTTCATATCTAATAAATTTTTGAGCAAAAGCCTGGAGACACCTTGAAGTTAGGGCAAATGTTACTACCGCCCGAACCGGTAATAAAAAAAAAAGCTACTGTTTTGGGTGAACCGATAGCATTTTTAATGTTCCAACAATCAGCTGTGTGACAATCCCTGTGCCACGCGATTTATATCGCTAGAAAGCAGGAAATCCTACTTCCTAGCAAATCTAAATTCGCGGCACAGCTGTTTCCCTCCTCACTGTTTCTACTTACCTTTGCAGACTCAGAAAAGGCTTCTTAATTTCTCCTTTTTTAGCACTGTGTGGTAGCACCTGCGAAGCACACATTTGGTGCACATACCAGTGGTGGGTTCCAGATCCCGTTGCAACCGGGACAGTGCAATGGGGCCCGGCGTCCACCACATGAACGCACACAGCATGCGCATATATCCTTACCTCTTGCAACACCTCTGCAAGCCTCTGCGACACTCCAGCTGCTTGGTGGAGCGTCACGCATGCACCGTGCGCTCTGTGCATGTGCGCGAAGTGCTGAAGAGCTCAAATACAGATAAGGAGCTCGGGCGGGCAGGTGAGTGTACTGCCTGCAACCCACCACTGGCACACGACGCATGCAAAGTGAACTAGTAGCAGACCTTCAGAGCATTTCACCCCTGGTCTGTGGGCCTCCAAGGACACAGAGTCCTCCTAATGATAATAAATTGGACAGACCCTGGAGGGCTGATGTACTGTATGTTTGCAATTTTTAAAGAAATGTTGCTAGATGCTTTGAACATTTGCCTAAACAGAAGGGCAGGGGGTGGGGTGGGTGGAAGATGAATAAATAAAAATAAAAAAGACTTTGAGGGAGGGTTTTCTTTCGTTGGAACGTGGTGGTTTCCCTTCTGGAAATGGGGAGAAATCATGCGATCAATTCACAGAGGCCCCCATACAAACAAAATCCTCAATCAATAATATTAGCACTGCTTTTTCTAATGAAGAAAATGTGGGAGAGGTCATGATTCTCTCTGAGCAAAGCTATTTAAAGCCGGAAGCAAAGTGAAAGCTGAGAGCTGAGTAGCACTCTCTCTTAACTGCAGAGTAGCACATAACCAGTCCTGGATGTAAATCTAGAATCCTGTCTCAATGTGGAATATTTTCAGTAAATTTAATTAGCCTGGTCAGAAAGGTTCAGCAAGCCAGTGCATGACCTGCCTTGGGGATAGAAAAGCGTCATCTAGCACAGGGCTCTCCAACTTTGGCAACTTTTATGACTTGTGGACTTCAACTTCCAGAGTTCCTCAGCCAGCTTTGGGTCTCCAACCTTGGCAACTTTAAGACTTGTGGACTTCAACTCCCAGAATTGCTCAGCTGGCTGAAGAATTCTGGTAGTTGAAGTCCACAAGTCTTAAAGTTGCCAAGGTTGGAGACCAGAGGTGGGTTCCTACCAGTTCGCACCAGTTCGGTAGAATTGGTTCGTCAAATCTACCGAACGAGTTAGAAGAGGTTCCACCAGAAAGCAGGTCACACCTACAGAAGAGGTTCCAAAATTTTTTGAAACCCACCACTGAAACACACAGACACAGACACAGACACACAGACACACACACACATAGACTCACAAGAGAGAGAAAGAAAGAAAGAAAGAAAGAAAGAAAAAAAAAAAAGAAAAAAAAGTGAGAGATGAAAGAAAAAAAGGAAAGAGGGTCAGAGAGACAAAAGGAAGGAGAGAGAGAGAGAGAGAGAGAGAGAGAGAGAAAACACATGGCCAGCAAGCCACTCCCACCAGGTCACATGTGCCGGCAAGCCACTCCCACAAGAAGCCACACCCACAGAGTAGGTTCGAAATTTTTTTGAAACCCACCACTGTTGGAGACCCTTGTGCTAGATGACTAGACCAGGCCCCACCATGGCCACACCCACCCGCAACCGAGGTAGAGAACCAGTTGCTGAAATTTTTGAAGCCCACCACTGCCTCTTGCCCCCTGCCAATATTATCCATATCTCTGTTGAAAATAATAATGATGCAGACTTGGAAATATCATTAATAGGGACTGTGAGTTCCAATTTCAAGGGGAATGGAGAAAGAGAGACCTGTCTTTCTTCCCCAATACATATTGACCTTACTCTCAACCTTTTGGCTATATTTAAGTCCGCCTGTCCTACTGTGATAACATTACAGGATCCCTGCTCCAGCTCCTCAGCCAACACAATCTTGGCATGCTAATCACGCACACCAATTTGGAATAAACCACATTCTTTTTTTTCCAGCCAGACAGCATCCTTTTTAAAAATCAAGGTAAAACTATATACACTTTTGGAAATGCATAAATACCGCCCCCCCACAAGTTGTCCTTGCGGCTACTTCTTAGTTGTGATTGAATGTTCACCATGGGAAAGGCACAGATTACCCAATGCAAATATTCTCTGCCCTTCACAGCCAGGCAGGAAACAAAACCTGTAAGAACATGGATTTGTTTTGGTTTTTCCTCAGCATCTCCAAAGAATAAGCTAAATTCAAAGAATAAGCGCGCGCACACACACACACACAAGCACACATTCCCCCCTTCCTCTCTCACATTCACCTCTGCCCCCAGACCTTCTCTTTCTTCTGCAGACCACCCACTTCCTTCATTACTCTCATTCAGGAATAACTTAAAACAGATTTTTCTCTTTCCTCTCCCTGGAAACAGAACTCAAGTAGATGGCTTGAAGCAGCAAAAGTTCAGGTTCCTCTTTTTCCTTCAGGGCTATATGATAAAGGAAAGAAAAATTGGAGGCAGATCTTTACTGTTTCCTAGCTGTATGTGTGCATACCCAAAAATCATCTCCCACAAAAATGCAGAATGATTTGTATCAGTAGAACGGGGGGACCAGCATTAAAATGATGAGCTCACTCCTTGCTGAAATATTCACAAGATCACGAGTTGAATTTGCTTTCAACTCAATGTCCATTCCTTCATTCCTTCATTAATGTATCTATAATCTCTGTAGCTGTGATGGCGGACCTACAGAGGTGGCACACAGACACCCTCCCTGATGGCATGCGAGCCGTCGCTCTAGTTTAGCTCCACCGCACATGAGTGTGTGCCTCTCACCAGCCAGCTGGTCTTTGGCTCTCTGCTGTTCATGTGTGGGGTTGAGTGTGTGGGGGTCGCACACGCATGCATGGGGGACATGCACAGGGGTGCTGTTGTGTCCCAGCAGGAGCCGTTGGAGCTGCAAACAGACTCCGACAGAGAGGGGCCCTATGAGTCGGCTCTGGAAGATGTGGAGGACCCTGGACAGGGTTCTGACTCCAAGCAGGGACCAGAGAGGCTGTTTGGCCACCAGGAGGCGCCTGAGGCATGGAGCAGCAGTGAAAGCCAAAGGGAGGGTGCTCCTGACCTCAGGCCTTGGAGCAGTGGGGAGGAGACAAGGGAGTTGGTCCTGGATGCCCGGCAATGGCGGACAGATCGACGCAGAGAACAACTATGCAGATACAGAAGATAATTGGACCCAGGTGGTTGTAATTAGGCTCCTCTCAAGATAGTATATAAGCAGAGACTTTGGGAGGAGGCTGTTTGCAGGATTCAACTTAATTATCAATGCTGGAGAAGCTGTTATCTGTATCTGTCGGAGTCTGGGTTGCTGCCAAGGTTCTTTATCTGTTCATTCGTGTTTGGGCTTTCAGCCACCAAGATTATTAGTCCTGCTAATAAAGTGTTGTGGCATTCCAGCTAAGCTTGTCTCAGCATTCATTACTGGATGGAGGAGGGGGTTCAGAACAGATGCACACATTGCATTTTGGGGGTTTGGGTGCACGCGCGGGGCTTTGGGCACTCCAACCAGAAAAGGTTAGCCATCACTGCTCTATAATGATCTTTTGTGGCAAAAATAACAGTATTCTTCATTTTAAAAAAATATTATTTTGAGAAGACAACCTGAATTTGTTACTGTCACAAGCTGATGTATGTAATGTTCATGACCAATTTATTAATCAGACAGCAAGTCAAACTCTAGAACTCTATTGTTCTACAAGATCATTTAATATGTTTATTTTGTATGTGTGTTACTACTTTTGACTTTCCATTACAGATTTTAAACTATGTACTCATTTGAAAACAAGAAACAAATGAGAGAGAGAATGCGGAGCTTATGTACATTAAAGATTTCAGACTATTTCTTTGTTAATATATTTTATTGTTTATATCACAATTCCCTTTCTATATTGAACAGTGTTCAATATAGAAACTACATGAGAAAGAAAAATTGATTAGTAAATATTTTGATGGTTATGTAATTGATATTATAATGGAAGATAGTATTCAATGATTGATATTATCGCATATATGTCTATATCTACATATTATAATGATTATGATTTCAATTTAATTTTATATTTTAACACGTTGGACACCTAGGTTTCAGGCTATTTCTGAAAGTCTCAACGAACAATGGGTTTTTAAAATGTCACAATTGATAAAGATTTTGATAAGGATTTTGTAATCTTATGTATACTTAGATCTGCATAACAATCCTGTCTTCTCCACCCTTTCCCTCTGTTTTAACCTATCGTAATTTAAGCCTTACTACAGTTTAACTGCTACGTAAGTGTGATGAAATGAATGACATTCCTGAAAGTTGTGACTTTTAATAAAATGTTACTCTGTAAAAGGTGCTATTATATTCCTTCTGATTTCAAGATAGATGAAGGAACCGAAGAAGAATTATGCTTCCTTTTACTACTGCTAGATATTACCTTGATAAGACCTCACTTGCAATTCTGGGTCCAGTTCTGGTCACAATGCAAAAAAGATATTGAGGCACTGGAAAGAGTGCAGAGAAAACAACAAAGATGATCAGGGACTGGAGGCTAAAAGTTATGATGAACAGTTCCCTAAATGGGGTATGTTTAGTCTAATGAAGAGAAGCGACATGATAGTAGTGTCCATATCTGAGAGACTGTCACAAAGAAGAAAGAGTCAATCTATTCTCCAAAGCAAGACAAGAAGTAATAGCAATAGCAATAAGCAGTTAGACTTATATACCGCTTCATAGGGCTTTCAGCCCTCTCTAAGCGGTTTACAGAGTCAGAATATTGCCCCCACAGTCTGGGTCCACATTTCACCCACCTCGGAAAGATGGAAGGCTGAGTCAACCCTGAGCCGGTGAGATTAGAACTGCTGAACTGCAGATAACAGTCAGCTGAAGTGGCCTGCAGTACTGCACCTTAACCACTGTGTAACCTCGGCTCTGATGGAAACTTATTTAGAGAGATCCAACCTAGAAATTGTGGATAAAGTTCTGACAGTGAGAACAATCAATCAGTGGAATGGCTTACCTTTGGAAGTTGTAGGTGCTTTTATCACTGGAGGTTTTCAAGAAATGATTGGATAGCCATTTATCTGAATGGAATAGGGTCTCCTGCTTGAGCAGGTGTTTGGACTAGAAGACATCCAAATCAGTGATGGGCTGCTGCAAGTTTGGACTGTTTTGCCCGAAGTGGTAGTTCCAAGCACTGGCTGGCCCCGCCCACTTGTCCCGATGCTATATGGTCCTAGATATCTCACTTTCCGGCTCACCCCACAGCCCAGCTAATTGGCACGCCTCTCCTGTTCTACTAACTATGGCTGACGTAGCAGATGTGCAGGAAGCTACCCCCATCCAGTTGTTAAAGTAGGTGCAACCCACCTCTGATCCAAATCCCTTCTAACCCTGTTATTCTATGTTTAAAGTTGCTTTCTCACTCCTGATAGCTACTTGTAGTCTTCAAAATAGTCTGTATGATTAGTGGATGGAGTGGCTTTCCTCAGCCAGGATCCTGCAACTAGAGTAGTGTTTCTCACCTTCAGCAGCTTTAAGAAGTGTGGACTTCAACTCCCAGAATTCCCCAGCCAGATGAGAGTTGAAATTTCCATTTCTTAAAGATTGAGAACCACTGAACACGAGTGAGCAATAGGAAGGCAAACAGAAACATGGGGATTTTGCTAGAGGAAAGGTGTGTGTGTGCTAGGGGAAAGGTGTATTGACCTCTGATAGCCAAAATAAAGATGATAAGCCAAGGCTCAAGCTATGAAAAAATAAAACATGACTAGATTTTTATTTTCAGGATGAACAGTTCCTAAAGAAGTAGAAAACCAAACATCATTAGTGGAAAGGTGAAAAGTAGCAGGGGAGAAGGTGTTTTCTACTTTAGTGCACAGTGTGTCAAAAGTATCATCTGCCTTTTGACAATTAGTCATGGGTTTATGCTCAGCGTAATGAGCTCCGGGTCTCAGGAAAAAATCCTTTCCGTTTGTGGATGGACAGACAATGTTAGAGCAGCCTAGAAATTTGTAGATGAGATCTTCTTTGATGAGATAGGTTTGTTGTGGGACTATAGATCTCTTGCTGTCAGGGAGAATTGGGATCTTGACTAGAGTTCTTCAACTGAGATTAGAGTGTGCGCACACTTTTTGAGGAACCTCAGTCTCTTGGGGGAACAAAGCCAATCCTCTGTCGTAAGGTTACTCTTTTTGAGGTAAGAGGTCAGTGATGGATTCAAAAGTTTCAGCAATGGGGTCTCTGCCCGATTGCTGGGTGGGCATGGCCATGGTTGGCATGGGCTTTGTCAGCCTCCGCACCATGGCATGGGGGTTTGCCTTCCCCAGGTTCTGGAGGCTTTCCTTGAGCCTCGGGGGGGGGGGGAACTGCCTCCCCCGGGCTCTGGAGGCCCTCCGCAGCTTCCAGGAGGCCTGTTTTTCCCCCACCCCAAGCCTTCACACAGGCCCTGCACTTACCTCTCATCCAAAACAGGCCGCATGGAGACTCCTGGGAGGGGCAGGAAGGGGCAGGGTGCACGGGGCCAGCCAGGGGCGGGATTTGGAGGTTCTCTGAACCAGCCATAATGTTAGCTACAGGTTCTCCCGAACCCATAGCAGCCCACCCCTTTAAGGAGGACATCTGATTGTGGTTCATTCAATCATTAGAAACAGAGCAACAGGTTTACAATGGCTGTATAGCTCACAGGAAAACTTGTTCACCTGGCATAAACTGTGTGGATATCACCTACTTTGTAGAGAAGTGGACCAATACGGTATCAAAAAGAGTCTGGTGTAAATGCTACCTTTCAGATCTGTAATATAGTGAGGTTAGAATAGCTGGAGTTCTGGTCACCCATTTGGGGGCTACATTTGAAAAAGGATCTAAGATACCTGGGAAACATGCAGCAGTGGGCAACCAAAATATTCAGAGAGTTCAAACACCTTTTGAGAAAATAACTAGAACGTTTGGGACTCTTTAGACTTAAAAAAAGGAATCTGAGGTGATCAAGGGATAAAATTTTTCCTTGAATGGAGAGAGTGCACCCCTCTGCCTCTCTCAGACTGGAATCAGCTAACGAGACTGATTAGAAGGAAACTTAGAGCAGAATCTTAAATAGTGCTTTTTCACACACTACAAATCCAGGGAGTTCATTATTATGATACCAAGGAAAATCATTAACTTCCATTGCTTTTAAAATAGGATTCAATAAATTATTGGAAGTGGGGCTATCAAGAACCACTACTCTTGGAATTCAATGTACCTCCATATTGGGAGCAGCAGGCTTTCAAATACCAATTTCAGGGGAAAATAAAGAATGAGAAATATGATCTTTTTTTCTGCTTGGAAACATCCCAGATGCATCTGATTAGTTATTGACCAAAAATGCTGGAACTAAGCAGGGCATCAATACAATATGGGATAGTGACTTCATTCTTTTATTGTCCCAGTGAAATGGACTGATAACACATAAAGCCTTTTTCCATGAACTTCATTATTGTTTTTCACAAAGACTCCATTTAAACATACCTGGGGAAGAAAAACAACTTTTTTGTCTGAAGTCCCAAGCAGCTTTTGTAAGTCACACATCTCTTATTATAATATTTGAATAGTGTGACGTAGTTGCATTCTATTAGCTTCTTTTATATTCTTGAATGAGCTATGGTGGTGCAGTGGTTAGAATGCAGTATTGCAGGCTAATTCTCTGGCTGCCAACTGTCAACAGTTTGAGTTTCACCAGCTCAAGGTTGACTCAGCTTTCCACCCTTCTGAGATTGTTAAAATGAGGACCCAGATTATTGGGGGCAATATGCTGACTCTGTAAAACCGCTTAGAGAGGGCTGTAATTTAGTTTTCCTAAATTTCCCTTTCCACCGGTTCCTATCTACCGGTACACATTAATCAGTTTCCAAGGAGCACAGCACAGATAAATCAAACTAGAAGATCTCAGTGATTAGAGTACAGTACTGCAGGCTACTTCTGCTGATCACTGGCTGCCAGCAGTTTGACAGATCGACTCTCACCAGGCTCAAGGTTGACTCAGCCTTCCATCCTTCCCAGGTCCGTAAAATGAAGACCCAGATTGTTGGGGGCAATATGCTGACTCTGTAAACTGCTTAGAGAGGGCTGTAAAGCACTGTAAGCAGTATGTAAGTCTAAGTGCTATTGCTATGTAGAAAACTATGTTATATTATATAATAATTTTACATATAAATTATGTTATATAGATCAAAGGACAAAAAAATAAGATACAGTATTTCTGCCCCCCTCTTCAGTTTTCTATTTGTGTTCCTCCATCACCTCGTTATTTCTGCCAGCAGCTGCAAGCTTTCAGGATACATTCCAAGGCACATCATTTGTAAACAGAATTTCTAATTCCTTGGAGCCAAATCAAAGAACTGAAAGGACAACTCGCCTTAGTGTTCTTGAGAAATGGCTGTCAGACTTTGTCTTGAACGAAGTTTGTAAACATATATTATCAGTGGAGTGTACTGGCAGGTTGTTATTATTTGGGGGCTAATTCTGAAGTTTAAGTTCTGTGAACAATATTGTCTGCAAAGCGACTTACAAGCTCCTGCTGCTGTGGATTTATGAAGAAAATGAAAAGCTCATTAGGCGGCATTAGAAATAGCCGTGAAAACGTTCTGTTCCAGCTTGTGCACCCAGGTTAGTGCACAAATGAAATGAATATGCGAGTAACTTTTTCATCTGAAAAGGTCAGGTTTAGTCATTACTGCAAGTCTCTGCTATTTGAATTGCTCTGGAGAACATGCCAGGTGAATGGCTCTAGCAACATCCTTTCTATTTCACAGATAATTGTATTGTTGACTGTTTTCCTTCTGGCGCACAAATCCCTCATTGCTTCTTGTAATTCCAGACTGGGTTTTTACTTGCAACTTGTGGTACTTACTAGTCATGATGCTACAACCTAGACATTGTTCAGGGCAGAATAATAAAGAACCAACTGCTCCTGCTCTTTCAGAAAACGAAGTAGGAATTGTACTTCATTTTTAAACATGGTAGTAATTTGTGGAAGCTGGGAGTTGGAACAACCAATGATAGAATGGACAATGCCATGACAGTCATGTTTTCCAGCAAGATCACCATATCCCATCTCATAGATTGCTAGGGAAGCTTTCAACCGTACTACGTGGAGAAGATAGCAGATAGGTTGCAGTGGTGGGATGCTGATGGTTTAACAACAGGTTCAGTGAGGCGTGTGCATGCGTGCCTATAGCACTTGCGCCCAGTGCTGAAAATGGAGCATTTAGAAGCTCAGCTGCTTACCTTCTAAGTCACCAATGGTAAGTAGAACAGTGAAAGGGGGTGGGGAGAAATCAGCTGTGCCACGTAATTGAGATGAGCTAGAAAGCAGGAAATAAAGGAGAGGATAGGACAGGGGCGGGCAGTTGGGTAGGGTCAGCTGATCATCAGAGCTACCGGTTCGTCTGAACTGGTCCAAATCGGCTGAATACTACCTCTGATAGGCTGCCATTTTAATGAGAAAAACCCATCAGAAAAAAATTGAACTCTTCACACACACGCGACGACAGCTACCTTTCACTCGAAAGTATAGCTTCCTGAACCAGCTCATCATTTAAAATGTCAAATCTTCATTATAATCATTTCCACAAATAAGCAT
The DNA here is from genome assembly GCF_009769535.1 of Thamnophis elegans. Lineage (NCBI taxonomy): Eukaryota > Metazoa > Chordata > Lepidosauria > Squamata > Natricidae > Thamnophis > Thamnophis elegans. The sequence continues at coordinate 44,757,050 of NC_045551.1, forward strand.
TGTTTATTTATGAATAAGAGACCTTTCCACCAGCTGTGCGCTCTCATTCCTGCCTCTCTGTTTCTTCCTATTCTGAAATCCATCACATTTATTCAGTCTGTTTCCCTCCCCATATAAACCTGCTGGATGACTGGTTTTATATTGTCAGTCTGAGTGTGGAACAAGTTGCTGAATGCTGACAATTCTACGCTGCTAACAAACTGTTAAAAGGAAACGTTGAAGCACTAGGGTCCAAAGGAGAATTTTGAGTATTATTTAGAAGAGAGCTGGTTTCCAATAAGAGAATGCAAAAGAACAGTTATGTCAGACAAAGCTCTAGTTTGTTCAACCATTGTTTATTGAATAAGCATGGTTGGTTGAGTTTGCAAGCTATATTAAGCTAAATTCAAACAAAACACATTCTTGATGTAAAAAGGTAAAGGTGCCCCTCACACATATATGCTAGTTGTTCCCAACTCTAGGGGGCGGTGCTCATCTCCACTTCAACGCCGAAGAGCCAGCACTCTCCGAAGACATCTCCGTGGTCATGTGGCCGGCATGACTAAACGCCAAAGGTTCACGGAATGCTGTTACCTTCCCTCCAAAGGTGGTACCTATTTTTCTACTTGCATTTTACATGCTTTGGAACTGCTAGGTTGGTAGAAGCTGGGACAAGTAAAGGGAGCTCACTCCATTATGCGGTACTAAGGATTCGAACTGCGGAACTGCCAACCTTTCTTATCGACAAGCTCAGCATCTTAGCCACTGAGCCACTGCATCCCTATCATTCTTGATGTAGCCTTTGGTAAACTTGCTTCCTACAGAGGTGCAAACTTTTAAGTTCCAGAATGCTTAGCAATGGTTAGGTTGACTGGGGAATTCAGGGAATGGAAATCATGGCTGGGCAACATCCAGGGAAGACTTAGCATATTGTGTGAAGGTTACCTTCTCAACCTTCACTGTCTTCTCTCTGGTGTTACGTTCTGTCATCCAAACCAGCCTTTTCTCAAATAGGGACGGGCAGAGAAATGTCCATGATCTTAGTCCAAAGATGCCCCATTTATTGTTTGCCAAGCTTTGTCCTCATAATAGAGCCTCAATCATATATTGGCAGGTTGAATGAAGCCAATTCATGGGGTCTTGGCATGGAAGTCATATTTTCCCTGTGATGTTGGAAGATGCATCCAGACACTACATGGTGTATGGAGGAGGCAGCTGAAGTGCATGTAACTGAAAGTGCAATTGAAATGACTCTTCTGTTCAGTATCTGTAGCCTATGTGGCATGGAATTCACTTCCCAGGTCACTTTTAGCAACGGATCCCTGACTTCTCAGTTTCTCACCTCGTAGAATTTTTAAAAAATAATTTCACTTCATCCCAGAATGTATCCTGGTAAAGGTATGGCTCCCACCTATACATTAGTATTTCTTTCCCTATCGTATAAGCAGAGTCATGGATGAGTTGTGATCTGATATCAGTATCAAATTCCAGCTGTTGAGGTAGATTTATTTAGCAGCTGTATCTCACCTGGATGAATGTGGATGACCAGTAGATGGCAGACATGAGAAACCACCCTCCAATTCTTTGCTGCCATCTAATGGCTGACAGATTGATAATCAACAAGCAAATAATAATGGTGAAGGAATTATTGGATAAACCCAAGAGCACACCATTCTCCCACACATATACCAACATCTCTCTCTTGAACTCTAGCAGTTACAACAGTCCTGTGCAAATTTAAGATAAATTCTTAGCTGCCATCTTGCGATGATTAGGTCAACAGGATGGCTATTTTTTTCAAAGAGAAAGAGGAAAATTTTTGGCCTGAAGGCCTCGAGGAACTGGCCACCATTTTTAAACTACATTCACTCTTTGCACGGTTGGTGATATCTACATTTTAGTTGGGGAGTTTTGCCAACAGCTGCCTTGATGGCATCACATGAAGGAACTGTACAGACAGCAGCAGGATAGGAGCCCATTTAGTTGCATAGGAAGGGACAGCTGTGGACACCGCATAATTTACGTTGCCATGATTTCCTCCAGGTGCTGGGTCAGAATAAAAACATTGCAAGGTGGGTAATCCTACCAAGGGGATCCAGAATGATATTCTCTCATGCCATTTCATACAGTGTTCTTTATTCAGATGAATATCAGCTTCAGTTTCAGGCATCAAATACAGGATCTGAAAAACAAGCAGCAAGAAATGAGAATCTGGGTATGATTAGATTACTCAGCACAACAATTATACTCATAGCTTCTTGCCTCTAGACTATTGTAAATTACTCTATGTGGGGCTCCCCTTGAAGACTCAGAAGGCCCACTAGCTGGCTGGCTGGCTGTGGATAGCGTGCTTATTCTAAGGGTGTTGCATTGTCTGCCACTCAGCTTCAAAAAAGTTATGCAGATTAAATCCTTTTTACCTGCAAGAAATCTCTTCCATGTGGAACCTCCCACCCTGCCCATGGAAAATGAAGACCCCCCCACCAATCATGCAGCGAGAGGGGTGGAAGTTTGAAAACAGGACATCATAGTCCTGTGGAACAAACTGCTCTGTGAACTTAGACTGCTCCTCCCCTTTTACCAATTTTTTTTGGAAGATGCCTAAATATCTGGTAATGGAGAGTAGGAGGTGTTTTATCTATATGGGCTGTTGCCCCTCCTGCCATTTTTAATTGAGAGATTTTATTGCTTGCTGTGGATTGTTTTATTGATAGTGGATCTGGGTCAGGGGCGGGTTTCAAAAATTTTAGAACCTCATCTGGAGGTGTGGTCTGCTTTGTGGGAGTGGCTTGCCAGCCATGTGACTGGGTGGGAGTGGCTTGCCAGCCATGTGTCTGGGTGGGCATGGTCAACTTGTAAAATGTGGTGAAACTCACTTAACAACGCTCTTGCTTAGCAATCAAAATGTTGGCTCAGAAACTCTGGCATTTGAAGCACGCAAGTCTTAAAGCTGTAAAGTTACAAGACCCTTGCACCCCTAATCCTTTAGAAAAAAAACCCCAGGGGTGTTCAAACTTGACAGCTTTAAGACTTGTGGACTTCAACTCCCAGAATTCCTCCTCTTGCTCTTCATCTTGATGATGTACGGATGGGCGGGGGGAGGGAACTGGAACCGGTTCTAAACAGCACTATAGATTTGTGGAACCTCTTCTATAGAAGAGGTTAGAATTGGCAGGAACCCAACCCTGATCTGGGTGATGTAATGGTGAGACACAGAGGATCCAGACTGGGATACCATACAGAGAATACACGCTGCAAAAAAACCTTTACATTCCAAGTCAGATTAATCTTAGGGAAAGACTATAACGCATATGTCTGCCATGTTCATAGATTAAAATAGGTGGAAAATTGTGGCTGGCAGAGTCACACTGTTGTGGCCTGTCGGCTGTTGGCCCCTCCAGCAGCTAAATCAGATGAGGAGGAGGAGGCATGGGAGTCAGGGTCATCCTCAAGACAACCTGAGAGCTCTGAGGGAGAAGAGGGAATGGAGCTGGCAGAGAGGGAGGGCCAGAGTCTAAGCTATATGCAGGGGTGGGTTCCGGATTCTTTTACTGCCGGTTCGCTCAGGGTGTGCATGCGCAGTAGTGCCAGATTTTTTTTACTGCCGATTTGCTTCGGGCAGGCATGCACGGTAGTGAAAAAATTGCTTCTGCACATGTGCAGAAACATGTGCAGAAAAACAAGATGGCGCCACCTATGGCACCACCGATAGAACCGGTTCAGGGGCGTGGGCAGCCAGGTTACTACCTACTCTGTTGAACCGGTCCAAACCGGTAGGAACCCACCTCTGGCCATACATCAGCCTTCAGATGGAGAGTCAACAGCCCCCAGGTCTGGAGGTGGATGATGATGAAGAGGAGGAACAGCTGACTCCAGTGCCTGATGCACAAATGCGCAGAAGACAGAGGAGAGGAGAGCAGTGAAAATCTGTGGGCTGATCCTTGGGACGGAAGAACCACTGCTGCTAGCGAAGCCCTATGGGGATAACAGGCAGGGGGCGGAGATGAATAGATGTGGCAGGGAACTATTCATCTCCCCTGCCAGACAGACCTGTTAGCGTGGGGTGAAAGAGAAACTTTTTGTTGGGGCTGCTGGCGCTCCTAATAAAGGAACCATTGATTTAACTGAAGAGGGTTCGTCATGTTCGGGGAGCTGGGTCAGGACACCCACAGCTAATTTTGGGTGGCATAACAAGCAGCAAGTTAGGGCTTGTACTAAGAAAAGAGCTGGTTAATGATAGTTTGTTATATAAAGCACAATTGCCTATATTTGCCCATTGGGTGAAGCTATTAATTATAATTCACAATTCACAAATCATAATGGCTGTATTTTTGTGCAACACAATCACGCAAAACCAAACCAAACCAAACCTATCATGACTTAAATGAATATTTAATTAAATATTTAATTAAATATTTCCTCTCCATCTTGCCATTACAAAATTTGCAATTATTCCTTTTTCACTCCAGATGGGAAAAATAGCATACCTTGGGAAATAGCGGGAACATCTGAATAGATCTGGGCAATACCTGCAGACTTTCTCTGGTTCCGAAACAACCGGGACAGAACATCTTTCGGATGGAAAAGACCTCAAAGCTAAAACAAAGAGCAAGGGTTGTTTAACAAGTGGACCTGGGGGAAACCCAATGAACCAGGTTGCTTCTGGTTAGGTAGCCCAATGTTTTGCTTAAGGATGGATTTCTGAAGAAGGGTCCAATCTCGGTTTGGGAATTGCTACCTACTAGGCAAAGGAGTGTCCCAACCACTCTGGTAAGTGATGAGGAATCTCTGTCAGTTATCTCTGGATTACAGAAAAAAAGAGGATTTGTGGCAGGTTAAACAAGGCCAAAGCTTTCCTTAGAGGGATGGAGAAAGAAAAACAAAAGGGCATATTAAGCACGCAACTCTTTGAAATAATTTTTTTAAACAACATTAAGAAAGCAATGGCTTGCTTTGTAAAAGTATATATATCCTTAAACCAGTGGTGGGTTCCTACCAGTTTGAACTGGTTTGGCCAAACCGGTAGTAACTTGGTGGCTTAAGTCGCTGGAACCACACCCACGAACTGGTCCTCTTGGCAGCGCCATAGGTACAGCCATCTTGTTTTTTACTTCTGTGCATGCGCAGAGCAATTTTAATTGTGCTGCGCATGAATGCAAAGCACACATCAAGCGTGTGCGCCCCTACTGGACAAACCGGCAGTAGTCTCTGCCGGAAACAACACCTGCCTTAAACAGATAGTGCTAAATACTGTTGAAAATAGTCTTTTGAATGCACATTGTTTCCACAGAATCCTATTTCTCTGCATATTGTCTTGTTGTTGTTTTTATCAGTGTGGCTGGCAATGAGGAGATAAATCCAGTGGTAACAGAAAAAACTCCTATGAATATCATAAAAAGTTATTAATACATTCACCTTTCCTCAAGTAGTCTACTTCTGATTTTTGCATATGGCTGGATTCCATGTGCTGGAAGAGACAATCTAAAGATAAGTTAGATTAAATGTACATCAAAAAGCACATCTTCATTACCTTCTCTTACTTTTCCTCCTGCTTCCTGGAGGTGAGGATTACTATTTATGTTTCTCACCATGTTCTGCAATAATTAGGTTGCTATATGGCAGTGATGGCAAACGTTTTTGGCACAGAGTGCCAAAAAGGTCACATGGAAATGTCACTTGCACACTCATGCTCGTCAGAGCTGTGCTCCAGAAAAGCTGAACTTCCAGGTTCTAGGATGCATGCATGCCCAATGATCAGCTGGGCAGCGCACATGCACACACCAGTTTTTGGCACTGCCACACATACGAAGAACAGCTGATCATCTCATGTGCATGCACACCAGAAACCCAGAAGACAAACAGGCAAGGCCATGTGTGCCAGGCAACATGGCTTCGTATGCCAGTTTTGGCATACATGCCATTGGTTCGCCATCACGGCTATATGGCAACTGCACTGACTAACCAGGGTCTATGACAAGTCAGCACGGCCAACTCATCACAGTCAACTTGGCACAGCCAACTTGCCATGGCCAACTCACCATGGGATAACTTTCTGTGGGACAAGAGTTATGCTAATATCGAAGAAATAGTGGAATTCAATAATTAAAGAAAGGATACCAAAGGAGGGACAAAATGAATTATGAATGACAAAAAATAAAATGATTTTTAAATTATTTTAATTAATTAAATTGAATTGTCGAATTATCCCACAGTGAGTTGTCCTGTGGTAAGTTGGCCATGGAGAATTCGCTCCAACAAGTTGTCCTATTCGAGACCAATGTACATATTGCACTTATATTTATTACTAAGCAAGTGGACGATGTGTACCCAATCTTGGCTGATCCTGAAAAATCTAAGCAGAATGATTTGAATGTTGGGTTGTTAGAAAATTCCAGCTGTATAGGACAGGCAGATGGATGGACAGACAGAAAGGACAGACAAATGTCAATGAACTATAGTGCAGATCATCAGTGATGATGATATTCTACAATGTAGCTCATTCAGAGCCCAAAGGTGACTCCAAGAAATGATTAATAAAATAAAAACAGCAAAATAGCACCAGACTCTAGGTGACTGACTGCAGCTTGAAGCTCTTTGCAGTCATTATTACGTGCTTAACAAAGCAATCCTGACAAACATCCATGGGAAGATTTTTCCAGAATATGGGTCTCCCCACTGCTAATTTGGGATGGGAACGACATTATAGCCATGAAATGCTTGGGCAAAGTCAGAACTTTGCCAGGACATGCTAGATGGGAATTTTAGAAGTCATCCTTTCAACATATTTGAAGGATATCATGTTGCTATTCTAGAGTCTCATCATTTTCTGTACCATACAATTCAAATGCTGGGTATTTGAATCAAACTGGGTCTTTGAGAATCTTTTAAGGCCTTGGAAATTATCTGAGAGAAGGATCCTGATACTCTTCTGAAGACTTGATGGTTCTTCAGAACACCATTTGAAAGCAATCGATCTGGGGGAAACCGATGATCTCCAGAAATACCAAGACCTTACTGCTATAAAGTTTTATTAAGCTGCTCACAATGCAAGCAACGATTATATGACTTATGAATCCTCAGACGAAATAGGTGAGCTATTCTGACCATTACATGAAATAACCTTGGGGCCTGTGGAAGAATAGGAAAAAGGAAATATAAATAATTTTATTGATACTTTAACCTATAAATGTGGCAGCTGCTATCCTTGAAGACTTTTGTGGGCTCTGAGTATATTCCTGTGCTTGGTCCAAGAAGCCCCTCAGTTTTCCAGGATGCTCTTTAACCTAGAAAATAATTTTGTTCCATATTAAGGAGCACTCCTCAATGTAATCTACAAGATACAATAAGAATGAAATCCCCATTGAGTTAGGCCATGCTTCCCCAACTTTGTGCCATCATGATATTTTGGAAGCCCATTCCCTAACACAGTGATGACTAACCTTTTTGTTGATAGGTGCCAAAAATGCGAGGGCACATGTGTGATAGCTTGCGTGTGTGCGTGCTGGCACTGATAATGCAAAACATGCCCCCACATGCACATGCGGCCACACTCCCCCTCCCACCCACCCCACATGCGCCACACTACTCTTCTCCAAGCTGAGCTTGGTATTTACTCGGGGGGACGACAACACTGTTTCCCCCCTCCCCAGGCTCCAGGAAAACCTCCAGAGCCTGGGGAGGGTGAAAAACAACCCCAACAGGCCAAACGGAAGTTCATTGGGCCTGTTTTTCCCTCTCCCCAGGCTCCAGAGGTTTTTCTGAAGCCTGGGGAGGGTGAAAATGGCCTCTCCTGGCCCTCCATAAGGCCGAAAATCAGCTGGCTGCTACCTGCATGCGCGCTGTAGCTCATAGCCATTACAGCCCTAACATGTCTGAAAGGTACTAGATTGGAGAAAGCAGAACTAGAATGGTAGTCTCTTTGGATGTTTTCTCTAATGCCTATAATGTAGGCATTATATGTATAATGTATAATGCCTATACATGTGTAATGTATGTATAATGCCTATACATCTCTTGAAATGTATCTCTTTTTTAATATATAATTTTATTTATATATTTTTTCTTTAACATCCAAAAGTGCTTGGTGAACAATGTATTGTCTGGGTCAATATACTTTACACACAATTCTAATAACGATAGTACTATTTAAATATACACAATCGTAATATTTCAACTTCCAACATTTGTGTATACATAATAATTATAATATATTTTATTATATTTCAGTATACACAATACTGTTTTCCCAATTTCTTCTTTCTACTTCTTTTTTCTAACACTTAATAAAAAAAACCCACCATGTTAAAAAATATTCTATATCTATCCATCATCTCTTACCCTTTTTAGAATGTCAACTTTTTGGTGAACCTTTCATGCTTCTCCCCCGGTATCTTGTAACTCCTTTCATCATTTATTTAATCTAAATATTTCATCTGCCACAATATCTATCTCTTGGATCCCTACAGCACCCATCTGCAGTTCCCCGATCAATTTTTGTATCTCTGGCAATCCATGTCAAGACCCCACATGTGAATATATCATACTGAAAAATTCAGTGCATATGAACAAAACCTGGTAATTGATCAGCCTTAGGCTGATCGATATGTTGGATTTTCCTTGCCTAGGAAAGATTCTCAACAATGTGATTTCCTTGCACAACATGCTGAGATTGTAAAGGGTGGAGAAGAGCTATTGGATAGATGGAGAAAACCAGTGGTGGGCTGCTGGGGGTTCGCAGGGGTTCAGGAGAACCTCCAGCTATGATTCTGTGCAATTCGGAGAATCCCCTAATCCCACTCCTGGCTGGCCTCACCCACCCCACCCTGCACCTCCCAGGAGTCCCCACCCAGCCCATTTTGGATGCTGATAAGTGCAGGGTGCACATGGGGGCTCAGGGAGGGCAGAAAATGGGCCTACCTGAAGTTTGGGAAGGCCGGAAATGGGCCCATTTCCAGAGGGCCTCCGGAGCCTGGGGAGAATGTTTCCATCCTCCTGGAGGCTCGAGGAAAGCCTCCTGAGTCCGGGGAGGGTAAAAACACCCCCCTTCCATGCTGCAGGAGGTTGACTAGGCCATACCCACCATGGCTATGCCCACCCAGCAACCGGGCAGAGACCCCCCCTGCTAATATTTTTGAAGCCCAACCCTGGAGAAAACTAATATGCTTCAACAGTATATGCTCTGTGTGATAGGCAGGGTTGGTGTGAGCATGTTGCCTGGGTAGCGCACAGAGAAATCTTTCTTCCTAATAATAAGAAAAGGGAGAAAAACGATAGCTGTGAATCAGTAGTGGGATATGACTGGTACGCCCCGGTACGGGCATACCGGTGCCTGCTAGGAGCACCAGGTACTGTTCCAGTATAGTGCTCCAAAAGGCCCACCTGCCCACCCACTCTCCTTACCACAATTTGAGCCGACCGGGGCATGTGCACACATGCACGGGGCGTACGACATCTGCGCAACGCTCCTCCGAGCAGCTGGAGTGTCGTGGGCAGTGGGTACACATGTGTGCGCTGAGCGCATGCACGTGATGGATGCCTGGCCCCATTGCAGTGTGCCAGTTGCAATGGGAGCCAGAGCTCACCACTGCTGGGAATACATTCCTACCTGGTTGGGGAAATTGTTGTAGGGTAAATGGCTTATTAAGAAGCATGCATGCTAAACAAAGGAAGCTTCTCCCCCCCTCCTTCACCGTCTTCATCTTTACTGGATGATTTGGAATCAATAGATTAAAAGGAGCAACATAGGACTAAAAAGAGCCCAATATGCTTTAATGGGCTTACCAGATGCTTACAGAGCACATTCCAAAAATTCTCATTGTCACTTGTTGTCCACCCCAAGAAGGCTTTGCAAAGTTGTAAACTGTCAGCACGAGACTGCAAATCCAGAGAAAATAAAAACGTTCCTCCGAGTGAATAGACCAGGATTTGAAAAATAAGAGGGAAGGAAGGCAAGAACATTCTTTAACAAGCTATTACAAGCAAATGTTTATCCAGATAATAAAGAAAAAGGGTCCCGAGTTCACTACGATATATAGTTATAATTCTTTCAGGGAAGTTTAATATGTTTTGAGCTTTAATATTGAGAGGGAAGTTTCTGACTTTTACTATGACAAATGCTTTTAAATTAAATCACAGTGGCACCCTGAAAAATGTTACAATTATGATAAAAAAGTGCTATACATAATTTTAAACCCATAAGCATTTTCCATATTGAAAATGATGCTTTTCCTTCTGTCAAATAAGACAGTTGTTTAAGTCTGACATTCTTTAATTTTTTTTTTTGAGCATTATAATTTATTATGTTCCGGTTTCAGGGTGTGTATTGTGCAGGAGACTCTATAAGTTAAATGTAAAAAAAAAAAAAAAAATCAAAGCAACACTTACAAATGTGCAATGGAAGCCCTGTACCCCCCCGCTCTTTTTAATTTGTGTCACATGTAAAAATTGATGGGCTGTGATCATGCAGTTGTGGTTACATCTGTGTAACAGGATCATGCAGTTGTGGTTACACCATGACTTTCTTGATATCATTCTGCTTCTGTCCCTATTGTGGGAATTCATAGAAGAGAACCAGAGAGAAAATGATGTCAGATCAGAGGTGGGTTGCTCCCGGTTCTCCCAAAACGATAGTGGAATTCAGGCCTGGGTGGCAGAACCGGCAGCGACCCAGGCCTGCCATGCCCCTGAACCGGTTCCCTCACTGCCACCGGGCTGCTGCCATTTTGATTTTTCGTGATTGCGTGTGCACAGTTCACGTATGCGCGAAGAACAATTTACATTGAACAATGCACACACATGCAGTGCATGTTGGGCACATGCGGGGTTTGTGTGCGGGGTTTATGAACCGGTAGTAAAACCGGCAGCAACCCACCCCTGCGTCAGATACATCACAATGCCTTTGCTCAAAAGCACAAAAGATGTAATGTTTATCCATCTTACAATATGGATTATGTCATCATTTCATGATGTTTGTGCTGCTATCCTCCTCCTCCTCCTCCTCCTAGCGTGAACCAGGTGGGTACAAATATGAACAACTTGGTTTACCTTTGTCGCATCTAGATGTGGATCTTCTAGATTTAGCATCAGTGTTACAATACTATTGAGAGCCTGATCCTGCATAGAGGATTTGTCTTTTGTGTCCAAAGTGTTTAAGATGTCTTGAAACAGTTGATTTGCAGCACAACATATATTGTTCCTCCTCTGGAATTTCAGAAGAAAAGGAAATACTTCAATTTCTATCAGATTTGTAAATATCAACTTTGGAAGTAAAACGAAGATCTAGCTTTTTAAGCTATTTTCTCTTAGGCTCCTTCCTAAGGAAAAGTGGCATAAAACAACTTAATTTATTAATGATAAAAAAGGGAAATGCTTTATGCCACATTTCTCCTATAATAGAAGAAAAAGATATTTTTAAAGATTTCCCAAATCCACCATTTTTCTATTTATCCTCCCAGTTTGAAAAGCCTCCCTCATGTGAATGAATGATATCTTCTAAACTTACATCTGCCAAAAGTGGCTGAAGATGTTTGACAATCTTTAGAAGTACATGGCTGGCAGTTTTGTGGTGTGCAACCTCCTTGGTTATGACCTCAAAAGCTGTCAATGTCACCTTCTCATCAGAATCATTGAAGTTTGGAAGTATACTCAGGATTAGGGATGTGAGTTCTTTCCCCTGAAATGACATCAACACATATTCTTCTTCTTTTTTTCTTTTTGTATTTCTCTATTTATATACTTTGATACCACTATTCTTGAATAGATCAGCAATGGTTATGCTAAATATAATAAAACCTTTTTCTAGGATTTGAAAGTTTAAGATGTAATTCTTCCCAAAATTGCAGGCAGCAAAGGGCTTCTAGAGAATTAGGCTACAAAAATATAAAAGACATTTCCCACCTTATTAATATTTGAAGAGGTAAAAATTGCACTTTTATGGACTATTTAAGGGAAGGTGGCTCAGTGACTAAGACACTGAGCTTGTCGATCAGAAAGGTTGGCAGTTTGGCGGTTTGAATCCCTAGCGCTGCGTAACGGAGTGAGCTCTCATCACTTGTCCCAGCTTCTGCCAGCCTAGCAGTATGAAAGCATGCAAAAATGCAAGTAGAAAAAATAGGAATCACCTTTGGTGGGAGGGTAATAGTGTTCCATGCACCTTTGGCGTTTAGTCATGGCCAGCATGACTTAGCTGGCCACATGACCATGGAGATATTTTCGGACAGCACTGGCTCTTTGGCTTTAAAATGGAGATGAGCACCGCCCCTAGAGTCAGGAACGCCTGGCACATATGAGTCCCCTTCGGGGAAAAGGGCAGCATAGAAATATAATAATAATAAATGTGTTAGGGGAACCTTTACCTTTACCTATGGACTTTTTATTTACCTATGAGATTTACCTCTGCCTCAATCAATAAATGGACTTTCAATCTCACTTCTAAGGCAGGAGGCTGGTGATCTGTCTCAAAGAAAGTGTTTTATGGATCAAAGACAGTAGCTTGAATTGTCCTTGGAAATAAATGGCTCAATCAATTCAGTTAATTACTCCAAAGAGTAATAATATCAGCCTTATATTTCACTTCTAGAAGAAAACTGGCTGCAACGCTCTGAACATACTGAAGTTGCAAAAGTCTTTTTAAGGCAGTTTCATGCAAGGAATCTTACAATATTCAAAATAAGAGGCGGCTAAGGCATTATTCACAGTAGCCTGACTGAATGGTACCAGCACCAAATTAGCTTCATTTCTTCAGAAACAACTGATCTATTCATCACGTTAATCTTATTCATAAGTTAAAGTTTTTTTCAAACATGCAAATAATACACCAGGTTCAATCACTGATGGGGGGAAAAACATGATCACTCACATTTTGCAGATGCTGAATTACATTCCCCATCCCGTGAAGACTTAGCCAGCGGTAGGTTGGATTTGAATCAATCTGCCAACTCTTTAACAAGCTCAAGATATAATGCTTTTGTAGCACTGTATAGGTAGACTCAGAAGAAAGAAGCTGAACAACATATATCAGTAAATATGTGGCAGAAAATCAGAGCACTTCACCTATCCCCCATTAGCTGTGGAAAGATAAAGATGAAATCAGGGCTATATTTTTGGGGAAGGAGGTCAAGAAAGTCAAGATGGTGGCCATCACCGCTCAATTGAAGGACATGTTTAGGGATTTTGCTATATGGTCATGACTTTTTTGTCCTCTCTAGGATGCCCTGGAGGGAGCTCTGATTTTCTAACCCTTCCCTGCTTCTATTTCCTCTTTTTCTTCCACATCTATTTTTAACTCATCTATGATCCCTAAGAAAAAGCAGCAAAATAAGGCATTAGGAATTTGTTCATTTATTGGTTGATGAATTAAAAAGGCCATGTAATGCTACAGGATAGAAAGGACAACAGAAATATTGGTGTATAATCTTGAGATGACCTAAGAATAAGAATTCCATTTGGAATTTTGGGTTTCCCCTTATAATGTTTTTTTTTTAAATAACATTATGATACCCGGTTTAGCTGGGATGAAAATTAGAATATTAGTTTGCCAAACTGGCAGGTGGTAAGACCTACAGATTTTAGCTAGTTGGAACAGGAATGTAGCAACCAATGTCTCAATCATCACCCATACATGAATTGCAAATAAATGAACCCATAAATGCCTATTAACAGTGAACTATCATATCTTCTCATAGAGACATTTATGGCAATAAAAATATTGATGTCAGTCACCATTGCATGGATAAAGCTTTGTCCATTTGTGTTTGTATTGCACTGGTTGTGGCCACAATCTTGATCTTTTTGGAAACCTTCCCCTATATCCCTGAATGCTCAGGGTTTTATATGTCATTTCTCAGCTAGAGCTCCTAAGTGCTTAGGCTTAATCTGTCCCAAATAGCTACATGAAGGAGGAAATAAACCTACTGCGGTGAAAAAGGCCATTGCTGTTAGTTTCTGTTGGTCATCCCCATGATGGAGAAATGGTATCACTTTGGTGAACACAGCGTAATCAAGCCCATGATGATGCTTGACAAGAGCTCTAGAACAACAACATTAATCAAATTATTATATATCACAGACATGGCGAACTCTACCATGAGTTTTTTTTCCCCCTCTATGGTTTACCTGGCCAAGAGGAGAACACCTTCAAGATAATTATCTGGTGAAGATAGAAGTTCCCAGTTTTCTGTGAGACTTGTAAAACATGTCTGTGATGATCTCTCCCTTTTAATCAAGGCTTTTAAGGTTTCCATGGTACAGCTGAATTAAGGACAAGAAAAGCGTTTGACTGGTGGAGTATGGAGAATCTAGCATTTCTCATAAGAGTTTATCTCTCAAGGAGATAAATAAGTCTCTCTCTCTCTCTCCCTCCCTCCCTCTCTGTCTCCCACCCATATCCACACACACACCAGTGGGTTCCGGATCCCCATGCAACCGCATGCATGCAGCATGCGTGTGTGTCCTTACCTCTGCAATGCCTCCGCAACGCTCCAGCTGCTCGGCAGAGCGTCGCCCAGGCACTGTATGATCCGTGTGCGGAAGCGCTGAAGAGCTCAAATACAGGTAAGGAACTCGGGTGGGTGGGCCCTCCGGAGCACCATACCGGATCGGTACCCAGTACTCCCGGGAGGCACTGTTACACCCGTACCCGGACATACCTCCTGCAACCCACCACTGATGCACACACACCACTGCAATCCAAACAAATTCTGAGCAGTAATTGTAGAAGGTGTGCGGAAGTGAAGAAAAGAAGTTTTGTAAAGGGTGAAATACCACATATCTCCTTAATAAACTGCCATTTTGAATGCTATAAATCTAATGATATCAGAAGGCCATGTCATCTCTGTTCAGGAAGTGTTGTGGAAGTGATGACTTCTATTAATTGATCAAAAGAGAAGAAAAGTATCCAATAAAGATTGGAGAAGCATTCAAGAACGATGCTATCTCCCTTCTTTCTTCCTTCTCATCTGAATTCTGAAGAAGAACAAAAGTGTTCCACTGCTAAAGATGTGAAGGCTTAGGAGAAACAATCAGAGGAATTCTGAATGAATCCCCCCAAAAGCCTCTCACCCTTTCCTGTCCTTTCTCCAATTTTTCCAATTTCTTTCCAGGTCACCAGATTTGTAGAAGTATGATTAAGGTCTGGCTTCAACCTTGATACTAACTGCTTCTGAATCCACTGGAACTTACTTCTCAATGTACTGAATGTTCAGCCATAATTGATGATTAGTCACAACATGTGACAATCATTCTTTCAAGGTTAAGGAATTTTCTAGGGGAACATTTTAATTTCTCTCACGCTGATGTACACAAGCATCAATATCCCTACAAGTCTCTGTCCTTGAGAAACAGGAAATAAGAAAAAGTTTATTATGTAACATCTAACACCGATATTACCTGTTTTGTATCCCACTAGTTACCTTATGTAGTGCGATGTTTTGAGGATCTCCTCCTGCTCGTAGTCAGCATCTAAAGAGCTCACCAAGTAGTGCAGTTGAATGACCAGGAAAATTATCACAGAGACGTAAAAGCTATTCATAGGAACTTTGCATCTTTTATCCTTAAATATTATGCCCAGGGCTTTTGTTGCCTGGGAAAAGAATAGAGATAAACACATTATCTAAATTCTAGACAATCTGGTGCTTATGTGCCAAACACATATCATTCATTATTTGGATTCTCAAATGAGTAAGTAACCATGGAAGAAACTCACAGCCAGAGGGGAATAGGAAATATTGTTATCCTTGAAATTTAGGTCTGAGGCCAGGGGCTCACTGTTGAGGCTGGGTCTCCTTTTTAGGACTTCAAGGAGTTTGGCAAGGACCTGGAGTCTGACAGGTTGTTTAGCTTGGCCCAGGGCTTCCCAAATTTGAGTAACATGTCTGAAAATAGAAAACAAGACACACAAAGATTTTTCTTTTAAAAAAGAGCCATTGCTGATTACTTTCTCAAACCTAGTTTGGGATACAGTTCCAATGGTGCTTTTTCAAGAGGCAACTGGACTTTCTGGTTTTTCTTTGAAGGTAATAGCAATAGCAATAGCAGTTAGACTTATATACCGCTTCATAGGGCTTTCAGCCCTCTCTAAGCGGTTTACAGAGTCAGCATATTGCCCCCAACAACAATCCGGGTCCTCATTTTACCCACCTCGGAAGGATGGAAGGCTGAGTCAACCTTGAGCCGGTGAGATTTGAACAGCCGAACTGCAGAACTGCAGTCAGCTGAAGTAGCCTGCAGTGTTGCACTCTAACCACTGCGCCACCTCGTGTTTTGCTTCTTATCCAATAAGTCTTCAAAGAAAACCAGAAAGTCCAGTTGCCTCTTGAAAAAGCACCTTTGGGACAACCATGACCTGGATGACTGAGAATCTCCATAAACTTGGAGATTCTTGGCTATTAAAGACTGCAGAGGATACATACAGTATGTGATTTGCTTTTTAAACTACGAAGATTAGAGAAGTATTTTAAAGGAGCATTTGTCATTGTTTTTCACTGAAACTGAGACACTGTTGTCTTCAATAACCACAGCTCCAGATTGTACAAGCCGGTTCAGACGCTGCCTTTCACTCGCCAACTTTGCTTTGTTGTTCCCAGCATTCTTCTTCTAGTAGATTTGTGAATTGGTCCCTGCTTCATCTTTTTAATAATTGGAGCGGCAAAGAAAGCACACTCCATGCTGCTGAAGCATACACGGAAGGCTCATGAAAGTTCAGCTAAGTAATGCAGAAGGAGACAAATAACGTACAATTCTTGGCATCAATAAAGTCAATGTTTCGTCTTCAATGCACAATTTGTGTGGCTGGGTCTCCAGGAGGCAATCTTATAACGTAGCACCTTGAAAGCAACAACCTCAGAAACCAGATTCGCAGTGCAGTTTGCCCTGAATTTAGTTTTATGTCATGCAACCAAATTCAAGTTCATCCAAAGATGATCACAGGGGATTAATTCTTAGATTAGGCATTTCAAATTTATGTTTTCAGCATCTTGCTTTGGAACATTTCTGCTGTTCTTATTTATGACTATATTCCAACTAATGATTTACAGAATTGTCTAACCATTGTTGTGCCAACCTAAAGCTTGTCTGTTTTACTGTTATGTTGGCAAAAGAAATATAGGGTGATTCCAGAAAATGGTCTAAATTGCTAATTAGAAAATAGCCCAAGACTGAACATGGAATTTTTCAGAAGATGACATTTTTACAGCACAATCTATATAATCAAAGGGATATAGTTGCTCAATGGCTAAGATACTGAGCTTGTCGATCAAAAGGTTGCCACTTTGGTGGTTCAAATCCCTAGTGCCATATAACAGGGTGAGCTCCTGTTACTTATCCCTGCTTCTGCCAACCTAGCAGTTTGAAAGCATGTAAAAATGCAAGTAGAAAAAATAGGAACCGGCTTTGGTGGGAAGGTAATAGTGTTCCATGCGCCTTCAGCATTTAGTCATGCTGGTCACATGACCACAGAGATGTCTTCGGACAGTGCTGGCTCTTCGGCTTTGAAAAGGAGCTGAGCACCCACCCCTAGAGTCAGAAACGACTAGCGCATATGTGCGAGGGGAACATTTACCTTTACTTTTACCTATATAATCAACTCAAAAGATAATATTCAATTTTGGCATAATCTTCTTTTGCATTCAAAGAATTCCAAATTCAGCCCTTGGTATTTTCAGGCATGGAAAAGATCCCTATCGAAATCTCTCAAAAGCTATCATTAGTAATTGTGGGAGGATGTGATTATGACATAAGGCAATTTCTTGTATTTCATGCTCATTTTTGTCTGGGCAGTGCTGTTAAACTATGACCGGATGAGGACTCTGCAGATTACTGGCTTGTCTTGCCATGGTAGGGTTTCATAAGTACATGCCCCAAGCTCATAGATTTGAATGAATCTTTGTATTTTGATTACATGTGCATTGATACCAAATAAAGAGAGACTGACAATTGCATTAGCATCCCCTGCTTCAGTTCAACAATTGAAGTGAATCATCAGTAACCCAATAAATAAGAGACAAATGAGTGCATTTATGTGCAGTATTCCAGTAATAAAAGTGCAGAGTATTCAAAATGGTGGGGTCATTGGTATTATGTAGAGTAGAGTAGAGCAGAGCAGAACAGAATAGAATAACAGAGTTGGAAGGGACCTTGGAGGTCTTCTAGTCCAATCCCCTGCTTAGGAAGAAAACCCTACACCACTTCAAACAAATAGTTATCCAGCATCTTCTTAAAAACTTTCAGTGTTGGAGTAGTCACAACTTCTGGAGGCAAGTTGTTCCACCGATTAATTGTTCTAACTGTCAGGAAATTTCTCCTTAATTCTAAGTTGCTTCTCTCCTTGATTAGTTTCCACCATTTATAGAACTAGCTTGCCATTGCCTTCTTCCTAGGGATTTTTGAAAATAACTGGCTAAAAGTTTCCCCAGCTTGCTTAAGACAGGAACAGAACTCAGATTTCCGCACTCCTAGTCCATCACTTTAGGCACTAATAGACTAACCTGTCACAAAAGAGCGAGAGCTTCAGAAGACTTGAGATGGCCTCATCTGTGTGTGCTTCAACCAACAGGCAAACAGCTCCTATTGCTGCTTCTCTTGCACTGCGATCCTGGATAGCATTCAAGTGGAAATAAATAATATCTATGATTTCTGGCACCTAGAAAGGAGAAAAGAGAGATTGCCAAGGGTTGTATTTTCTTGAGTTTCTAGAGCTTGACATAATTGATTCATTCAAATATGTACTGAGCATCTGGATAACATTGGGTTGTTCTTGGGAAAATGGTCCTTAGAAAAACAATCTTGGAGATTAGTGTACTGTAAGTTGCAAAATATAATAAGAATGCAACCCATTTTTGCCATACATTTTGAATCCTGACGAAAGTCAGGAATTTGAACTATTCCCTGGATCAAAATTTATCTGAACTGATGGGTATCAGCCTTCTGGGTGTTCAGTACACTACGGTACACTCTTAGTACACTATGTGCCAATGGGATTTATGTAACAACAACTGTAGATTGACTTCTGGGGTAATCTTTAGGTTAGAGATCCTGGCTTGCAACAAATAGCACAAGTATGCTTAAAATTAAATTGGGCTGTGGTTGTACAAAATAATGTGCCAACATTGATTATTATGGTCTTTATCATTAGTAGCTAATGCTGTATGTGCCACAAGCATATCTATAGTTTGTGTCTACATCTTTTTCTAGTCTACTAATATTACAAATTACAATTCAAACATTCAAAATATCACAAATATTATGAAAGCATAACCAAAACATGATAGGCAGTGGAGGCCAATCTATGGAACTTCATCTAGTGATGATAATGGAAGATTGTTACTTACAATGTTAGAGGGTCAAATGGTAAAGAGCATTTAAAGTAGCAAATTAAATGAATGAATGAAGAAATGGAAGAAGAAATGTATACTTTGACACTAAGAGCAAGAGGAAGGATGTAGTAGAATTGGATGAAGATGGTATGATCTTTGGAATGGTATTGACTAAAACTCCATCAAATCCATTATTCTTTCTAATGATATGCATGAATGACCTTGGTAAATAAGAGGGAGAGTATAGATTGGACAGCTGGCATGAAAAAGATATCTCAGTCTACTGAAGGAGGGAGGGCCTGGGAAACATTTCAGAAGGGACTCACTCTAGTTTTCAGGAGAATAAAAGGAAAGGAAGGTGAAATCCTTTTAGTTTTGCAAGATTCTGTTAATGTAACCTTACAATAATGATAGACTTAGTACAACTGGTTGTGTTTCTGGTTTGAAATAGCACTCTTACTGCAGGTTATCCCTTCCGCCAGTAACAATCTCAGTGAAATAGACAGTCCATGGTTAATTGATAACTACATACTTTCTTGTGTTTTGGTAAACCCTCCCTACAATCTTCCGAACTTGGCTACATACTGTATTTTTCAGACTATAAGACACACCGGAGTATAAGATGCACCATGATTTTGAAGAGGTAAATAAAAAAAAAAGTTTTTGCACTCTGCAGGCCTCCCAAACCCTCCAAATGCCTCATTTTTTGCAAAAAAAGTGGGGCATGCAGAGTTTTGGGATGCTTGTACAGTGCTCCTGTGGGGGTGGGGGGGAGATGAGGGGGGCAAAAATGAACAAAAACTGCCTGGTTTTTTGTTCATTTTTGCCCTCCCCAACCCTCAGGAGCACTTTGCAAGACTCCCAAACCCTCTGCTTGTCCATTTTTGCAAAGGGGCAGGGTTTCGGTAGGCCAAAAGTGCTGTATTCAGTGTATAAGATGCACCCAGATTCTCACCCTCTTTTTTTAATCTTTTATATTTTATTCAATTTTCAATTTTCACATTCCATTTGCAATCATTTATACACAGGGTATTTACTATAAGAAAAGAAGAAAAAAAAAAAAA
This sequence comes from Thamnophis elegans, assembly GCF_009769535.1. Taxonomy (NCBI): domain Eukaryota; kingdom Metazoa; phylum Chordata; class Lepidosauria; order Squamata; family Natricidae; genus Thamnophis; species Thamnophis elegans. The sequence continues at coordinate 44,777,400 of NC_045551.1, forward strand.
AGGAAAAAAGGAATAAAACGAACAGATAAAAAGGAAACACAACTCATCATTCCCAACCCCACCTAACCCTTGCATCCTCCATACACCCCATCTACCCCCTCCAACTTTCCTTTCTCCCTCTAACACTCCCCTCCTACTTCCCTTTCCCCTCAAACCTTCCTTCTCCCCTTACTCCCCAGACACCCTCCTTACATACTCCTTACATTCCCCTTACTCCTTCCTTACTCCTCCCTCTTCCTTCCCTCTACCTCCCTCCTTGGTGTATGCCTTTATTCGAGTGTTGTTTGATCTAATAAATGTAAAATGAACCAAGGGAAAAAAAAAAAAGATAATAATAATAATAAAAAAAAAAAGGAACCACCGTATATAAATACATTCTTGTTCTTATTAAGATTATGTTAACCCCCCCCCACCCCACCCCCCACAATCCCCATCCCTAATCCTCCCGGCTTCCCAGGGCCCACACCTGGCACTACCTTCTATCTAAAATATATGGATTAAAAAATAAAAGTAATATATAAAAAAGAAAAAAAAAAACCACTCTTTGTGTTGATCTCAGCCCCCCATCTTTATCTATGCTTAAATAGTATAAATCATTCTATCTATATTTTATTCTCGTCTCTTACTTCTTTGCTATTTACCCCGATCTTCTGTAGACTCTCCCGTTCCCTTCCTAAACCTCATGATCCCTTCCAATAAGATTTAGGCAGCATAGTTCCTGCCATATATTCAAATATAACTTTACAGACAAGTAATCAAACTTTCCCTTCTAGTAAAATTTAAACAACGTGAATGATCTTTCTTTACCCCTTTTTCAAACCGTAATTCAAAATAATCTAACCAGATTTCCCCTTCTTAGTAAAGTTAAGCAACATAGATCAGATATTACTTTACACAGGAATCAATTTCTATCTTAAGATAATTCCAACCGACTTCCCCTTCTAGTAGAATTTAAATAACTTAGTTCATTCCACATGCATTTTACTCTCATCCCCCACTTGTCTGATATTTACCACTATCAAATTTATGCTAACATTTGTTTAAAATATAGCTCAGAGCGATTTGTAGCATGAATCATTCCACATATTCCAGTAATACTTTCAACAAGAGTCAGTTAACCTTCTATTTTAAGGTAGTCGCTTCTAACAAAGTTTAAACAACATAAATCATTCCGCATTCTTTTTACAGTTATCTTAAGATAATCCCAAGCGGCTTCCTGTTCTAATAAGCTTTAAACAACGTAAATTTTGCCCTCTTCCCTTGCTTGTCTGGTATTTACCACAAATAACATAATTCATTCCACATACATTTTACCCTCATCTCTTGCTTGTCTAATATTTACCACTATCAAATTTATACTAGCGTTTATTTAAAAAGTAACTATAACAACCAACTTTCCCTTCAAATAAAAGTTAAATAGCATGGATCATTTTCAAATAATACTTTCAGCAAGAGTCAGTTAACCTTCTATTTTAAAATAGTCCCATCTAACAAAGTTTAAACAACATAAATCATTCCGCATTCTTTTAACCACTATCAAATTTGTGCTAACGTTACTTTAGAATCTAGCTCAAAGTAGTTTCATCCAGCTTTCCCTTCTGATAAAAATTAGTCCACTTTTTCTACCGGAGAGAGGTCTCAAACCCCCATTCAGTCCTCAACTTTAGGAAGTCTTTTGAAGTATCTAAATTCTCGATCTGCGTTCTTCTGCTTCTCCGAGAGAGGAGGGGCTACCCCCTCCATCTTGCAGCCGCATGGCCAGCCGTTTGCTTTCTCCTTCCGCTTGTCTCTCCTCTCTTCCGAGCGCGTCAGGAAGTCCCGCCTTCAGAATCCTACAATAGAAATCTTGAGCCTCCGAAATAGAGTTAAGACGAAATCTTTGATTCTCAAATGTAACCGTGATGCCGGCAGGGGCCTCCCATCTGTATCGAATCTGTTGACTCCTAAGCTCTTTAGTTAAAAAGGCGTAGTCCCTTCTTGCTCTCAATATCTGGAAAGGAATCTCTTTGAAGACAATCAGGTCCTGATCATCAATTCGGAGCCTATTATTATAAAAATTTTGCACAATCGCGTTTCTAGATTCTTTTGTAGAGAAATATATAATTATGTCCCTCGGGAGCTGTCGCTGTTCCGCTATCAATGAGTTCTGGCGATAGATTTTCCGAATCTGCCAATCAAAGTTAAGTCCCGGGCTTCCCAGCGCGTGGCTGAAGGCTTCAGCAAAGGTCTGTTTTAAATTCTCTTGCTTCTTTTCACGGAATCCTCTGACTCTAATTGCAAATGCCTTCCTATTAAAATTTAGTATCATAAGCTGTTCTTCGTTATTTCTAATTTTTTCTTGTAAAATTTGAATATTGGTAGTCAAATTAAAATTAGCCTTCTCCAGACTTTCCAATTTGTTTTCTATTTCAGCAGAGTAATCTGACAGGGCAGACACAGCTGCAAAAGTATTCGCCTTCATTTGATTAACTTTAGATTGTAAATCATCAAATAATTCCAATACAAATTCCCTGATTTCTTTCTTAAAAGCGTTAAGCATTTTAAGGAGATATTCCTGTGTTAAAAGTTCCTCAACAGAAGACATAGGAGACAAAGGCTGTGTTTCCAATGAAAATTCTTTAAATTCTTTTGTAGCAAGACGCTTCTTTGATTTGGATGGCATAATAAATAAGCAAGTAAGCAGAGCTTCGCTCCCCTCTATTTCCAAAAAAGAAAAATTTATTTTCTTAAGGAGCAGTCTGCAGGAAGATAACACCGGCTAAGTATATCAATCATCCACGGAGAGAAATCGCCATTTTGAGGTCTAATTAGACAAAGAAGTCTCTAAGACGAATGGTGCTGGTATTTACGATAGTACTAAAAACATAAATCTCACAGGGGTGGGACCCGCCCGTATCAATTCTAGCTTGAAAAAAAAACTTTGTCTTGTCCTGGGGGGGGGCTAGCCTGTCTGGGGCTGCCAAAAAAAAGGCAGCTGAGAAGAAATGGCTGGAGATAAGAGCTCCGCTTCGGCCGGAACTAATCTCTTTCCACAGCCAAAAAAAGAAAAAAGGCTGTGGTTTACGATTAGATCCTAACCTACGGGGCTATTCTCCCTGCCCCTTTCTTAGCCAGAAAGGGGTGCTATCTATGATCTTATTTAGATATACAGACCAGATCTCTGAGGAGCTCGGTGGAGCCCTCCTCGGCAACAGGCCACACCCCCCGGAAGTCCTCTCACCCTCTTTTTTGAGGGAAAAAGGTGCGTCTTATACTCTGAAAAATATGATAAGTTCATTTGCTCTGGCTTGGAAAGAGATTAAGTAACTAACATGAAATGGGCTGGATGCACTTTCATTTATTTTTCAAGTTTTCTTCAAAAATCTTAATAGTACTTGAAGAAAAAGAATGGGTTCTGAAGTGGAATAGCTCATGACTTATTATTGCACCTCCTTGCCTTCTAGTACACTTTTGATATAGGATGATTTTATTGTTATTGCAGGCACTTAGTTAGAGTTAGAGGGCACCTCACTGGGAAGTGTAAGAACCTTAAGTGACAAGGCTGGTGTAAGACTTCCTGATGAAGGTTTTGAAAATCTAAACAACAAAAGGAAGCAAAAAAAAAAAAAAAAAAAAGGACCAAAACTGGATCATAATGAATTGGAAGTTCTTGAAAGATGAATAAGTGCACCCTATTAATTGAAAAGTGTGTATTAGTTGACTGAAGTCACAAAATATTTTCAGAGCACTTCTCTTAGGAAACACTTATTTAGAACTTTAAATATTGCAATACAACTTTTCCCAGTGTAGGACTATCTCCATCATATTAGGATTGAGCAATATGAATGACATGAATCCTGTTGCTTCGGAACAATAATGCAATTCTGAGTTAGTAATCTTTGGACACATGTATTTCAGAATACAGATTACAATCAGTGAATGCGCATGTAATGTCAGATGGAAAAATATTCTTTTGTTTCTAGAATTCTTAGTATTGAAGAGTAAAATTGCACCCAGCTTCATCTAGGGCGGTGTTTCTCAACCATGGCAACTTTAAGTCCTGTGGATTTCAACTCCCAGAATTCCTGGCTGGGGGATTCTGGGAGTTGAAGTCCACAGGACTTAAAGTCACCAAGGTTGAGAAACACTGATCTAGGGAATTCAGAATTATAGGTATTTCTGATGATGATGATGAAGTTTTTACTGATAATCAATGCATCCTTAATGTTAGCTGCCATCTTATGCTTGCTTGTGCTTTGCTGCTATGTGGTGAAAGACTGCCATGAACTGTGGGGAGGGGGAATGAGCAGGTGGGGAGGGAAATGAAAGTAAATCCTGTATCCCTTGAAGATGTTGCCTCAAGGTCTTCCAGCTAGAAGAAGGAGTGGGGCTGCTTCCCAAGCTGCACTTGGACCAGGGGTGGATTCCTGCCAGTTCTAACCTCTTCTATAGAAATCTACAGTGCTGTTTAGAACCGGTTCCAGCTCCCTGCCCCTGCCCGTCCGCACATCATCAAGATGAAGAGCGAGAGGAGGAATTCTGGGAGTTGAAGTCCACAAGTCTTAAAGCTGTCAAGTTTGAATACCCCTCGGGGTTTTTTTCTAAAGGGTTAGGGGTGCAAGGGTCTTGTAACTTGACAGCTTTAAGACTTGCGTGCTTCAAATGGCAGAGTTTCTGAGCCACCATTTTGGTTGCTAAGCAAGAGCGTTGTTAAGTGAGTTTCATCACATTTTACAAGTTGGCCATGCCCACCTAGTCACATGGCTGGCAAGCCACTCCCACCAGGTCACATGGCTGGCAAACCACTCCCACCCAGTCACATGGCTGACAAGCCACTCCCACACGGTCACATGGCCAGAAAGCCACTCCCACAAAGCAGGCCACACTTACAGAAGAGGTTCTAAAAAAAATTGAAACCCACCACTGACTTGGACCAACCATTAGGAAAACGTCTTGTCTGAACCTGATTGGTTATGCTGGGGTGAGCAATGAGAGACAGTTAAGGGAGGGAAAAGTAGAATTTAGGGATTGTGGTGCATTACTTTGCATTACACTTGGTTTTTAATAAATTATACCTTTCTCAACAAATGGAGACAGGGTTGTTTTTTATTTAGAGGTTTGTGGCCAGTCTGACACCTCTACATCTATTTCAGGAACATCACTATAGAGATGGCTCAGCAAATCAAAATTGTTTTTGATTACAGTGATTATGCTGTAATATGATGTTTGATTTAAAGAAACAATAATGCAATTAGCAACTGGTAATGGCCATTTATGGGGGCAGGTACCACTGAAAAAAAAATCAAAATAGGTTGGTTGCTATTGAAACAGTGTGCAAATCAGTTTGTTACTATTTAAACTTGCAGTGCTACGGCAAGGCATAATTTCAAGATACCTGCAGGGTGAATCTGAGCATCAAATCAACATAGAACCTGACAATGAGACCTGCAAAACTCTCATCTTTTCTTACCTTTCCCCTTAATTTGTTCTTCTCTTTCTTCAAAAGAGAATTCAGCATAATTGCAGCTGCCTGGATATTGTTTCTGTCTGGGTCCCGCAGGCTAGCCACTGCCAAGAGGATCTGCCCAGTAACGGTGGCTGTTGGATCGGTTTTGAGAGGTTTCTGAAAGAGACAGAGAAGAGGCCGCCATAGAACACATATTTATAATCGGAGATCAAGTGTAAATATCTGCAATTCTTAAGCAAGTGGCAGAGCCCACTTGTGCTTTTATTAAATTTTACTCCTTGCTGCAAGGAAAAGTCTTGGACAAGTCACTCTAAGCTTGTGATGGCGAACCTATAGTATGTGTGCCACAGGTGGCATGAGGAGCCATTTGTTAGGGCATGCGAGACATTGCCCTGTCAGCTCCAGCTGACTTTGGCCTTCATTTTTGGCTGTTTCTCACTCTCTGGAGGTTTCTCTGAAGCCTCTGGAGGGTGAAAAACAATCCAACGTGGTCATGTACCTTCCCACTATTACTATTACCTTCCCACCAAAGGTGGTTCCTATTTTTTCTACTTGAATTTTTACATGCTTTCAAACTGCTAGGTTGGCAGAAGCAGGGATAAGTAACAGGAGCTCACCAGAAGTTCAGGAAAGTTTGTGTGTTGGGTGTGTTCTCCCTCCAGAGGTTTCAGGGGAGCCTCCTGAAGCTTCTGGGGGGGGGGGCAAAAAAATGGCCCTACAGACAAACCGGAAGTCCATTCCCGAACTTCTGGGTTGTCTGTAGGGTCATTTTTCACTTTGAGGGAAGCATCCTGAAGCCTCTGGAGGCCTCCAGGGGGGCGGGGGAGGCCATTTCACCTTCCCAAGGCTCCTAGAAAGCTTCTGGAGCCTGGTGAGGGTGAAAAACAGGTCCATTGCATGCCAAAAGCAGGGGGGGAGGGGGTCATGCGTGCATATGCATGGGGGGGGGTTACGCACTTAGAATTATGGGTGTGGGCACGCCCATGCATGACCCCCACCTGGGCTCCTCCTGCTTTTGGCACACGATGGGAAAAAGGTTAGCCATCACTGCTCTAAGCATTAGCTCTGGACCATAACATTATGTCTACTTCTGGGTTCTCCAATATAAAGTTTGACAGCTGTGTGAGACTACAATTCTCCTAATGCTTAAGTAGTAAGACCACAAATTATGCTAATTAGCAAAGATGGGGGTTGAATTCCAACACGGCTGGAGGAGACCAAACTGGGAAATGCTAGTTGAAGTGTATATGGTGATCGGACATGAAATTAAATGAACTAAAATAAATTGAAAACTGGGCCTCAAGGCAATATATATGCAGAAATTGGCTAAGAACCAAAGTTAGTCTTTGAGCAGCATATACTAGAAGCCATATTCCAAAACAGATAGAGTCTCTAAAAAAGTGGATTGAGGTAGATTAAAAATGCATTTGATTTAATTTAAATGTTATTAATAGCTTTCAGTAGCTGTATTGGGAAAGTATATAGTTCCACTGCTGCATAGCTCACAATAGAATCCCTTATGCCACCAGGCTTGAAATTTTGGGCTTGGACAACCTGAAACTACGCCACCGATGGTCTTACCTAAGCATAGTGCACAAAATTGTCTGCTACAATGTCCTTCAACCTCAATAATACATAGGTAAACAATATGTACAAACTCAAGGTTAACTGCTTCAAACTTGATTGCAGAAAATATGGCTTCAGCAACCGAGTTGTCAACACCTGGAATGCTCTACCTGATTCCATTGTTACATCCTCAACCTTAAACTGTCTACCATGAACCTCACCCCATTCCTAAGAGGTCCGTAAAGGGGACGTGCATAAGCGCACAAGCATTCCAGGGGTGGGATTCAAATAATTTAACAATCGGTTCCCTGCCCTAATGACCAGCTGAATAGGTGTGGCTTGGTGGTCATGTGACTGGGTGGGCATGGCCAACTCAATGTCACTCACGTCGATGGGCGCTTCGCCTTAGCTGTTACAATGTAATAAGGATTAACGGGAGAGGCAGTTTCTGCAAGCAGGGCAATAAAGATTAGGCTAGAAACAACATCAGAATATTTCCTTCCTGCCTTCCTTATAAGATTAGCTCTGAAAAGTGGGGAAAAACAAAAGGAGAACCACTGGTTCTCCCAACTCCTTAAAAAGTTAACAACCGGTTCTCCCAAATAGGTGTGAACTGGCTGAATCTCACCACTGCAACATTCCTACCGTCCCTGTCCCGATTTATTTGTACTCATTTCCTTTGTTCATGTCCATGTTTATACTTATACCTGTTATCTTTTATATGTTTGACAAACGAAATAAATAAAATAAAAATAAAATAGAAGTTATGAAGTATGAAGAACTGGAACATAAGCAGAAGACTTTTGGAATTAATAGTCTTCCGATTCATAGATTGATTGTACCTCATTACATTCTTCTGTAATCGGAGTCAAGGAGATACTGCCATGATGATCCAAGCCTGTAATCCCTGTTTCATGTTTTTCCTCCAGAAGGAAGTTCTCAAGATCCAGCCCTGATTGGACTGCGGGACATTTCTCTTGTAGGCTTCTTCTTCTTTTCCTCACATAGTATTCTTCTATTTCTGGCACAAATAGGTGAGCTTCCTGTGGATTATCTAATATGTCCTCAGAGGAGGTCTGTGTAGCTTTGTCAAAGCAGATAAACTCTGGTTCACTCACAAAGGGTATGTTCAGCCTCAGATGTGGGCCATCGGCCTTCTTTATTTTTTCTTTTATAACCATAGCTGCTCTAGGAGAGAAAGAAAGATTGTGAAGTGGCACCTCAAAAGAACTTCTAAAATTATTCTTGGCTAAAGCATGCTGAATTTGATGAGGAGAATTTTCAGCTAAACCCTATGGGATTTGGAAACAAAATCCCTGAAATAAGGATTTCATAAAAATGTGTACAGGCAGTCCTTGACTTACACCCACAACTGAGCCAAAAATTTCTGTTGTTAAGTGAGATATTTTTAAAGTAATTTTTTCCATGTTCTATGACCTTTCTTGGCTCATTGTTAAGTGAATCACTGCAGTTGATAGGTTAATAATCTGGTTGTTAAGTGAATCTGCCTTCTCCATTACTTTGCTTGTCAGAAGGTGATCACATGATCTTAGGATACAGCAACAGCCATAAGTATGAACCAGTTGCCAACATCTGAATTTTGATTGTATGATCATTGGGATGCTGGAAAGGTTGTAATTGTGAAAAACGATCATGTCACTTTTTTCAGCGCCATTTTAATTTTGAATGATCACTAAATGAACTGTTGTAAGTCGAGGACTACCTGTATATAGTAATGAGAAATAAAAATGTTGCTGTTGTAAGAAAGCTGTTAACCTTCTCAATGAAAATTCAGAAATAAAATTACTCCCATAGTTCATGGCTTTTTGCTTTTGCTCAAAATATTGTGGTGATTCACCTGTACAATTCATAGCAGTGTTTCTATAGTATTTCCTTTATTCTAATTCTATAATCACAATTGATAATTATTTTCATATCTATTTTATTGTAATAATGTGTAGGCATATATGTAGATATGCTTTTAAGATGTATAAAGAACTAATCAATTCTCTTCCAGAACTCTTAATTCAAATTCCTCTACTGTAATAAGAAATGTAGGCAATGGACATGCCCAATGATATTCCTACAAAATATATTCCTACAAAAAAGGCCCAAGAATTTTTTACTTAAACTATGGAAAACTGAGATGAATAACTTCCATCCATTTATTTTTAATTAAACATACAGAGAATACACATTTGATTGATTGAGTCATTGATTGATGGAGGTGCCATTGTTTTTGTTTTTTGTTTTACTTCTTGTGACCACATGGATTTTCTTCATGGCAAACATATGCATATGAAAAAAGAGTAAAGACATTATGATTATAGCTTTTAAGTGATAATTCTTGATTATTTTAACCTTTGACATCAGAAATCTCTTGCTCCCAGTCTTAGAGGTTCAAATTGCATGTGCTATAGAAAATTGCCTTGATTTCACTTATAAACAAATCAAATTTGATCATTTTTCTTGATATTTATTTAAATTTCATTTATCTGATACATGACAAATACAATAACTTTGTTATGAAATAAATCTAGATGACAGAATAGATTCCTGTAAGAATGAATGACACATCAGAACCACAGAAACAGTGTGGATATAGATGTGACTTGTGACCTGGCAAACTCTGAAAAGTTAATGGAGGCTTACGAAGTATTTGACAAACTGAGATAATCTACTTACAAATTAGCATGGTTAGAACCAGGGTTACAGACTTCTCTTTCTGGTGCACCAGTTTTTGCCTCACTGGAATGTGCTAAAGAAAAGATCTCCACTAACATACACAGGTAACAATGGATTTTATTACATCATTACTTTGTTGGATACCCTGGTTACAATATTACCAAGAGGGCCAGTGTTCCAGTGGTTGACATGGGTAATCCCTCGTACAACCAACTCAGATAGTACTATTCCCAATGATAGAAAGCACGGAGACAGAAACCATTCATTCAAAGTTATTTTTGTTGCAAAGAAACAGAAACTCAAGAACAGGGGTGTCAAAGTCACATCATCATGGCGTTGACACGTGATGTACCAGGACTTCCCTCCCTTCGCTAAACCATGTGTGGGCGTGGCCAGTGCATGACACATCCAGCCTGTGAGCCATGGTGAAATTTAGTCGGTTCCAACAGGTTCGGGAGAACAGACAGCGGGAGGCTCCACCCACCCACCCACCCAGACGTCATCACGTCCTGTTTTTGACACTGCGCATGCGCAGAAGCTCGCATGAGCTAACATTTGCAAACCGGTAGCGAAGGTAAGTTGATTTCAGCACTGCTGTGGGCTGCAAGTTTGACACCCCTACTGTAGAAGCAAGTTTGAAAGAAAACTAGAAATGGTAAGCATCATGGATCTTCAAAATTCTATGGAAGCTCAGTCTGCATGGAGACTCCTGGGAGGGATGAGTTGGGAGGAGCCAGCCAGAGGTGGGCTTTGGAGGTTCTCCAAACTGGCCATAACGTTAGCTATGGGTTCTCCCGAACCAGGGCGAACCTGTAGCAGCCCACCTCTGGTGGTACAGCCTTGAGAGTCCTGAAAGGACAGGTTAGGGACAGATATAGATTGATCATCATGGAGAAACTTGATGGCACATAATCAGTCAAATCTGATGTTGAGTAAAAAGTTTTGTCGTAGCAAATAAAGTTAAAAGGAATTGCTTGAAACAAAAAAGCCATTGTATTCACCATGATTTAAATCATATAGAATGGAATGAAATGGACTGGAATTCTTTATTGGCCAAGTGTGATTGGACACACAAGAAATTTGTCTCCAGTGTGTAAACTCTCAATATACACACAACCAACAAGTGAAAAATCATGATCACAAACATAAAAGCAATCAACATAAATCCTATGATACAAACAACAAAGTGATAAGAAGCTAAAGAAATAGGCAATAGGGATGATGAGAAGGATAATAATAATAATACAGCCCTACTACATGGCTTGACATCTCAGGGCATAAGACAGTGTTGTAGAAATTAATTGTTTAAAAGAGTGATAGCATGGGGGAAAATGTTAATATTAATATTAAATAAATCTGTGTATATAGAAAGTAGGGCTATTATTTTTTGAAATGTAAATGTAAAGAAGATTGGAAGCTACTTCTTTATTATCCGAGTCCTCCGGGATTGGGTGGCCTATAAATTGATTTAATAAATAAATAATAAATAAATAAATAAATAACCTTTTTCTTTTATCTCTTTCTTTTCTGCCTTCAATTTTTTTATTTTTCAATTACTTATCACTTTTTAACTATTACTTACTTTTATTTCTTTTTGTCTTTACATCTGGATGTGTCTATGTGTATGTATGTATGTATGTATGTGTGTGTGTGTATGTATGTATGTATGTATGTATCAGTGGTGGGTTTCAAAAATTTTTGGAACCTCTTCTGTAGGTGTGGCCTGCTTTCCGGGTCCACTGGTGAAACCTCTTCTAAACGGTTCGGTAGATTTGACGAACCGGTTCTACCAAACTGGTGCGAACTGGTAGGAACCCACCTCTGGTATGTATGTATATATGTGTGTGTGTGTGTGTGTGTGTGTGTGTGTGTGTGTGTGTGTGTGTGAAGGGGGCATATGCTTGCATGATTGGATTTTGTGTGTGAGATAGGGAATGAATGAATAAAAAAGCTGAGAAAAGTGGGAGATAAAATGATTGCTTTACTCAGTGATTGCTTTGCCCATGCCTGCATCCACAGCAGATGCCTTCTAAATATTTTTCTATGATCAGAATTAATCTCAGATGTGGTCCAATCTATGTCAGTCACTAGGACCAGAGATTTTGTCTTCCAAGGTTTCAGCCCATCTTCCTGGAACTTCTCTCTAGCAGGGTGTGTGCTGTTCTGTGTGTGGCATTTATATGGTGCTTGTTGTATGTGACTTTTTAGATGCTGATTGGGGTGTGTTGATGGCTGGCTTTTAAGCCATTGGCTGTTCGCTTGTGCTGCCCAGCCCACACTTTCTAAGTACTTGGTAAGCTGATGGTAAATCAGCACTCCTATTGACTGATGAGGGGCCTATTTCCCAGGCTTCGATCAATTCCCTGGCTGTTTTCTGCCTGCTCATCCAACAATCCTAATAGCTGCAAAGATGAATGTGTTCATTGCAGTGTTTTTATCCTGTTTTATCCTGCAGTGTTTATATTAACTTTCATTTGTCAGATGGGGTTGTTCTCCTTGGCTGGAAGAACAACAACATCCAGGTAGGTTTTGCCTTCTTCTCTTTGCATGCCCCATGTCGTTCTCCTTGTAATGCTGATCAGACTTTTATCTTTCTGTCTTGCCTCCCACAGAATTTCATCTACTTTCAAGCCTCTATGTAGATAGGAAACTGCAGATAAAAAAATGCATGTTGTCCTTAGGAGTGCAACACTTTGATCTATAAACCCAAGATTTTTTCCCCAAGTAGCTTCCAGTACTATGAAGTAGTGCAGTTCCATCTGATACCTGAACTCAGTGGCAACCTTATGTTTGAAGTAGATAATGATTAAAGGATGAGGCTCCCTTGCTGACTATTGCCTTGAATTTCTGACACATACGATTGGAAACACAATTGCATCTTTCTGCCAATGCAGATTAAAATCATCTTTCTTGTCAATCCTTATAAACCTTGGAAATGACATTTCTGCATGATTTCCAAGACATAGAAGAAGCAGCAAGAGAATATTTATTATGACAGGCATAAAATATCTTGGATATGATCAGCTTTCTTTTTACAAACCCGTGCACTAGATACAAACCAAAATATATTATTCTATTGATTAAGCTGTCTCTAGGAGAGCTGTAGGCTAGACTGAGATGTCAAAAAATACCCAGGAAGAAAGCAGTGGCAATCTCTTTTGTTCCTGTTGCCAAGAAAATTGCACAGACATGCTCACAAAATCAAAATGAGTCAAGCTCAACTCACAGGAAGTTTTTTCTTCTTCTTTCCTTTATCTGGCATTGAAGCAGCGGGTATTGGTAAAAACAATTTTCAGTTCTGGTTAATTGTATTATACAAATTATAACTATACCGTAATGCCTAGCAACACAATTTTATTGTAAATTCAAGACAGCCAACAAACATTTGAGAGCACTCGGTTCGGTAGCACTCTTTTGTGAATGTAATTAATAAACTCTGATGCAAATCCACATATGAAAAATACGGTGCCAGATATTGAGCTAAGCTGGTCTACATTTGCCTTCATCACAGCCGACTTCAAAACACTGAATACTCCATATTCAAGCTGTGTTCTCTTGACCAGATGAAGAATGCAAAATGTAGCCCTGAATAAGTGGTGGTGTTCTTTCTATGTGTTTACATATATATATATAAGGAGTCGTATATATATATATACATATATATGTGTTTACATATATATATAAGGAGTCGAGCTCTGTAGCTCAATGGTTAACACATCTGCCTGAGAGGCAACAGAGCACAGGTTCGATTCCCAATATGGGTATGGCTAGCTGATGAGAGCTAAATAGCTTGAAATAGATCTATACTAGTCTCCCTTTATTTATTTATCAGCATAAATATAACATATATATATATATATATATGTTATTCCCCCCATTCATAGTTCTATTCTTGCCATATTGTTTTTGTTGTTGTTGTTAGTTATGAAGTCATGTCTAACCCATCACAACCCCATGGACAATGTTCCTCCAGGCCCTCCTGTCCTCTACCATTCTCCACTCAGTGACTCCATCCAGCCATCTCATTCTCTGTCATCCTATTCTTCCTTTGCCCTCAATCTTTCCCAGCATTAGGCTCTTCTCCAGTGAGTCCTTCCTTCTCATTATGTAGCCAAAGTATATGAGTCTCGTCTTCAGGATCTGGCCTTCTAAAGAACAGTCAGGGTTGATTTTCTCTAGGACTGACCAGTTTGATCGCCATGAAGTCCAAGGGACTCGCAGGAGACTTCTCCAGCATCATAGTTTAAAGGCCTCAATTCTTTGATGCTCAGCCTTTCTTATGGTCCAACTTTCACAGCCATACATTGCAACTGGGAAAAACATAGCCTTGACTATATGCGCTTTTGTTGGCAGGGTGATGTCTCTGCTTTTTAGTATGCTGTCTAGATTTGCCATAGCTTTCCTCCCCAGGAGCAAGCATCTTTTAATTTCTTGGCTGCAGTCCTCATCTGCAGTGATCTCGGAGCCCAGGAAAATAAAATCTGTCACTGACTCCATTTCTTCACCATCTATTTGCTAGGAATTGAGATGGCCAGATGCCTTGATCTTAGTTTTCTTAATGTTGAGTTTGAAGCCAACTTTTTCACTCTTCTTCTTCACTCGCATCAAGAGGCTCTTTAGTTCCTCTTCACTTTCTGCCATTAGATTGGTATCATCTGCATATGTGAAATTGTTGATATTTCTCCTGGCAATATTAATTCCAACTTTTGATTTATCTAGCCTTGCCTTTCTCATTCTCACCATAGGGTTTTCCAAAATGAAAGCCAAATCATAAGCAAATGCCCTTAGTTTAGGTCAACCATCCCACTCAGTCATCTAGAATGGAAAGACTCCTGGCCCAAGGTTTCACCAACAGTATACTTTATTAAAGCTTAAGTGTTTACAGGTGTAGCAAAGCTGAATCTGGCGTTCTCATGTGCAAATGATACAATTAGCTTTTCTTTTCCCCCCAGCCATCCCGCTGTTATCAGTTAATATCCAGTTTGGTACTTGGATATTGTTTGGGTAACAGACCCCCAGTTTGTGGGATTTTCAGCTCTGAATACCAATGGCTGACCTTCAGCTGGCTGGTGTCTCTCATGCCTTGGGTTAGCATATCTTTGTTTCCTCCCCTTCCCTAATTCCTACCTACATTCCAATCCTCCCTTCCCTCTTCCCATTGCTCATGTCAGACTGTCAGCTTGCAATGCTTGGCTAGCAGAATGGTAGCTATGACAGTTAACTTTATATGCTTCTTTTTTAACCTTCACCCCGGCAATTTTGTCCGATGTCTCCATTAAAATTGCCAGAGCTAGGATGAATAGCAATGGTGAAAGGGGATGTTTTTCCCTTGTCCCTTTGCATATTTAACCTGATTTTGTCAATTCCCTTTAAACTAATAATAAAATTAATTTCATCAGTTTAATAGAATTATCTCCAAAGTCAAACTCCTATCTTCCAGGAGTTTGACCAAAAAAGTCCAGTTCAAATTATCAACTGCTTTTTCCACATCAAGGAAATCAGTGTGGTTTGTTTTTCATTGTGTTACTCCAAATGTTCTAATATATCAAGAATATTTCTAATATTGTCTCTTAGTTTTCTTTTTGGTTAAAAAAACTGTATTGATCTTCATAAATATAATCTTGCAAGACATCCTTTTAGCTAAAACCATTATAAATATCTTATAATCATTATTCACTGAACACATTGGTTGATAGTTGTTTGGTTGAGTTTAATCTTGACCTTCTTTAAGAATTAATGCAATATTTGCACCTATCCAGTTGTCTCTATTTTTTGGCTATCTAAAATAGAATTCATATTTTTTTAACAGGTTGTAGAAATTTACCTTTGAAATGTTTATAATAGAAAGCCAGCAGGCTATTTGGTGCAGGCACTTTCTCTATTTTAGTTTTTTTTTAAAAAAAAAATTGCCATTCATCATAGGTCATAGACCCATTTATCATCTGTTTTTGTTTGCATGTTATCATTGGTAAATTGAGTTTCTTAAAATCTTCCTCCGCTGTTATTTTTAAAATTTTCTCTCCTTTATATAATTTTGTAAGTACAGTACAAGTAGGATAGTCTTTTGATACTTGAGAGGAGATAAAGGTAGAAAAAATAGATTGTTGGAAATCACAACCCTGAGTTTGAAAGTAATGACTGTAACAATGTTGCTTCAAGCAATTCTGTCAACTGGAGCAAAACAACAACAATTCAACCCTAACCCTAACCCAATTTTACAACCCTTTTTGCAGTGGTCATTAAGTGAAATCACCACAATTGTTAAGTGAAACCATGGTCATTAAACAAACCAAAGTTTAACATTCTTTGTTTCCACCAATCATGGCCACATTCTCCACATTCATTGACTACTGAAAGTAAGTTCTCTAATGCCAGAAAGATTTCCTGTTCTCTTTTGCTCTGCTAAAATAATAAATATTCTTTTTTCCCTAAAATTGGTCTGAACAATCCCACCTAAAGCCTCTTTAGACAGCTGCCAGAATTATACATCTGACCAGCTCTGAATATGTAAGATGAAAGAAGGAGGCTATAGAAACAAATGTCTCTTATTTCAGGTCACCAAATGGAGCAAGAAACATTCCTAAATATAGAAGGGCTTAAATTACAACTGTTTTTATGATCAATTGATTAACTGGGTCACTAAACCTCAATTACACCTGGGACATTGGAAAAGGATCGCTCAATAAAATCACTCCAACATCTTAGCGGTAGGACGGGATTCTGACATGCTCTTGGCATTTTTCAGTCCTTTTCTGCTACATGTTATCGACTACAATTCTCTTTTATCTTCAATTCCTACTGGTACAATAATTCTCACTCTTCTACATCCATAACTTAATTGTGCATTTTATTACACCTAAATATAAGTCAATTCATCTCTCTTTTTCTCTTTCACTAGCATTTTTTTTTAAAAAGTAATGGTAGGAAAAAAAAACTTTAATTGCAAAAAGAAGGATATAGATTCAGGGGTGTGTTGTTAAGCATGTAAATCATATGGATATTCTATTTAAGTATAACAATATTATAATGAGGCCACAATAAAACTCATCTTTCAGTAAAGAGAAATCCGCAACCCACTCTATGAAATGTGGAATTGCTTTGATAAGCAGTTGCAGAACTCAATCAAAATGAGAAAGAAGGCAACAGAATATAGTTTGCTACAGTTTAGAAATGTAGGACACATTGGCTGGGTTATTTTCTGTGTGTTTCTGAATCTACAAACATTCATATCAAAAATGTGTTTATTGGTTATTTTCATTTTTAATTATTACTGCTCATTTTGAGTTCATTTTGACTTTGGTGTTGAATATTTCATTGATTTGGGAATTTTTAAATGTCAAAGTTCTTTTTTTTTATTATACTGTATTTTACTTTGTTAAAAGCTGCCAGAAGTCAAATGTTTTGATAGTATACAAATTTGGAAGGAAGGGGTAAAACATGACAAATCTCATAGTGTGCTCAACAGCATGGCAATACATAAAATAACTTTCATATCTATAGTTTTATCTTCATCTGTTTTTTAAAATAGGTTCATGAATGTTTATGATGATTGCTATTAATGGGAGCCGGTCCCTGTTTAAAAATGTTCTGTCTGTGTTTGTATAAATATAAATATGGAACCATTATATTTTGTAAAACAAAAGAGATGAAAACAATAATAGGTAATTTAGCAACTAAAAATAAGCATGACAGAATAATGAAGATTTAGATTTAGAAAAGAATCAGACATAGAGGCATTTAATAGAAATGCCAGCAAGCTTGATAGGCTTTTATTAAAGGGAAAACAAATATAAGTTTAAAGGCTCTTTAATTAAGAGGCTAATCAATATATCTGATTTTCACTCAATAGTGTCTGCTTTAAACAGAGAAGGGGAACTACTTTTCCCAATAATGACATTCCCGTTAGAGTAGATTACCATTTTTAGCTGAACTGGGATCTTTTCAATGCTAAGTGTATGTCTCATGTATTGTTATACCACTGAAAGTGAAGATGGATTCTTGGTTTTCCACTTCAACACAATTTGAATTGCAGATGGAAGAGAGGAGATAGCATCTAATTACAGAGTCTCTGCAGCATCCACCCCACTTATGGAATTGGTAAAAATTTGGAGCACTTCAAAAGTTTGCATTTTCCTATAGGTAATTTTATGTAGACAATTTTTGATTAGGCATGGAGTCAGAGAGTCATTGGAGTGAACTAACTCTTGCAGGGTTTCCCCCCCCAAAATGAAATGCAATATGTAAATGTAGACTCAATTGCATTTCATTTTGGAGAGAAATCCCTGCAAGAGTTAGTTTATCCCAACAACTCTCTGACTCTATGCCTAAACAAAAAATGTCCTTTTGACTGAAGAAGTTACTTGGATAAGTAATGAAATGTCTCTGTTTAATAAACTTTGGTCCAGTTGCCATGATTTAAACTTTTACATGCTTTTGTCCTGGATGATTGAGTCTACATTTACATATTAAACATTGTTTCTGTCTTATCAATTTTAAGCCAGAGTTCTTAAAGAAGCCCTAGTGTTAAACTTGACTTCTGGCTACATTAATACAATTGTGTTATTTTGTTCACAACAAAATAATGCAACTATATAATGCAATGACATTGGAAGTGTCATTGACTTCTTCTGGGATGATCTCAATGCCTAGATTTCCCCAGGTTTGCTTCTGTTTAGCTTTTGAGCTCAGAAAACTTGGGCAGTGCTTCCATCTGCTGATACAAGACAACAGCAAATTAATTTACTGAATCTTTTGGTTCATTTTAATATATAACAAAGAAGAGGAAACAGCACCCCATCACAAATTCTTACAGAAGAAGGACTAAAGGACTACAAACAAGCAAAACAGCCAGCATGGCAATGAAAAGTTGAATGTGTGTATTATCTATGCAAATTTGTGCATTCTTTGTATATTCCTTCCTATAGAATGAACACCCTGACTGCAGAGCATTTTTTCCTACAAGTTTATCTACACATGTTGAGTAAAATGTCCAAGATTAGAAGTCTGCAGAATTCAGAATTGAAGCAGGAAAGGTGTTTCAGGATCAGGTGTGGATACTCTATCTGTTCTTGGGTGCAGTTCCTTAACAAAGCTGTGATTTTTTCCCCCTGCTTACAGAATAGCCTTGTGGCCTGAAGAAAAATATATGTTGGAACTAAGGGAGAACTATTTGGACTGTAATAGGGTATTAGTAACCCAATCAAGGATGGGGTCTTTCCAGTGGTGGGTTTCAAAAAAATTTTGGAACCTCTTCTGTAGGTGTGGCCTGCTTTCCGGGTCCACTGGTGGAACCTCTTCTAACCGGTTTGGTAGATTTGACGAACCGGTTCTTCCGAACCGGTGCGAACTGGTAGGAACCCACTCTGGGTCTTTCCAGCTCCTGTTGACCAGTTGAGGTTGCTGCATCTGCCTAGTCTATTGGTAACTGCTCTCCAAAGCTCAAACATCATTTCCCATTGCAAAATGCAACAGATTTGGATTTTAGCTTTGCTGTACTTGACAGAACTATAATCAGGATTCCCTTGTTCAGGTTATATACATCACAGTAACTGTGTTTAGCAGCAGCTTCAAGTAGATAGAAGCTGTCACGAAGTAATACTGATTGCATTGTACTTGTGCTGTGGTAAAGGTAAAAGTTCCCCTTACACATATGTGCTAGTTGTTCCCGACTCTAGGGAGTGTTTCCATTTCAAAGCCGAAGAGCCAGCGCTGTCTGAAGACGTATCTCTGGTCATGTGGTTGGCATGATTAACGCTGAAGATGCATGGAACGCTGTTACCTTCCCATCAAAGGTGGCTCCTATTTTTCTACTTGCATTTTTTAAGTGCTTTCAAACTGCTAGATGGGCAGAAGCTGGGACAAGTAACGGGAGCTCACTCCATTATGCAACGCTAGGGATTCGAACCACCGAGCTGCCGACCTTTCTGATTGACAAGCTCAGCGTCTTAGACACTGAGTCACCGTGTCCCTTGTGCTATGACTGCTTTCCAAATCATTTTTGGGCTCTCTTAAAACTTTGCAAAGTGTGGCAAAAAGTTAAGATGGTAGCTACTGTTAGATAGGGTGAATGGATGAGGCAGACTCAGGCTTCAGCAACAAACAGCTCTTTATTAAATGACAACTATGTACAATACAGCAAAGACTCTGTCTGGCAGCAGCCCTTTTATAGGGAGCTGTCAGACCATTCAACCAATCAGATTTGAATACTGTCGCCACTGAAACAGAGGACCTTGGTGGAAACTACCATACTGTTTGTCAGTATGTAACAGCTACAGAAATATGACCAATGCCCTTGCCTGATTTTAAATATGCATCCTATCATTGTGTTTGCTATTATGACTTGTCTGGCTTTGATATACTGTGTAGCTGGAACTCCAGTGCATTCATTGTCTGACTAATAGAATATCCAGAATAAGGACAAAAGAGGGTAGGAAGTGAAGAAGGAAGAGAACAAAAATGATTAGTGATTATGTTGAATATCTCAGCTGGTCTTTCCTTAGCCACAGAAATAAGTACATTGATGCCATGAGGTTGGCCAGTAGGTTTTAACTCAACCTATTTTACAAAGTCAGTTGTGGGATTAAATTTGGAAACAGGAACGCTTTGTTTGAGCTCTTGGAAGACGGACTAAATATAAACCTAACATCAACAGTTACAAAAACAGCAATAGGTAAAGAGATCAATCTGCAAACATTAAAACAGACTAAGGAGTAATGGGTTTGCTTAATTAGACAATATATTAGAAGAAAACACAAAGCAAGAAGCTAAGGGCTTTACACAGAGGGCTGTAACTGAATGTTTTCATTCTTGTGCATTGGAGAAACTCATAACTACACACAGATAACAAATGGAGGAACAAAGAACAACTTGTACACAATGATTCATTCATTGTGTTTCAAGAAAGTAAGGAAATAGCTACATCAAGTGGGGAAACATAGCTGAAGACTATAGTGCAGATTAAACGTGAAGCTTTATTTATCATGAGAAAACTGTTAATATGTTAGTCACAGACTTGATGACTGATTATTTTCACATCAACTATTGTAAAGATACTTTATAACTAAGAGTTGGCATAGATTAATTGTTGATTTGTCAAGAAATGTCCTTTAATCTAGACTACTTGTGAGCACAAGAAAAAGCAGGAAAAGTGGGGAAGAGAGCATGAAAGAAAGAAAAAAGAACTAAAAGCCCATTTTTCCAGGTGTTTCTGCTTGCTTGCTTGATATCTTTAAAGTCTCAAACTATGTATGTACCCAATGTAAATTATATGAATTACTAAAAAGAAAAAGTATCTAACAAAATGAAATTCAATGTAGATAAAACTAAGGTTTTACAATTAGACAAGAAAAACCAACTATGTAAGTATAGACTCAGTGAAACGTGGCTTAATCCCAGCAATTGTGACAGAGATGTAGGACTCCTAGTGGACAAATATGAGGCAACAGTGTGTGAGGACAGCCAAAAAAGCCAATGCAATCCTAGGCTGCATTAATAGAGGGATAGTATCAAGATCACGTGAAGTTCTAGTACCACTTTACACAGCCTTGTAAGACCACACTCAGAATATTGCATTCAGTTTTGTATGCAAAATACTGCATAGTATTGAGACTCTGGAAAGCATGCCAAAAAGAATAACAAGAATGATTAGGGGGCTGGAGGCTAAAACATATGAAGAACGGTTACAGGAACTAGGCATGTCTAGTTTAATGAAAAGAAGGACTAGGGGAGACATGACAGCAATGTTCCAATATTTGAGGGGCTTCTACAAAGATGAGACAGTCAAAACATGGGATGGAAACCAACCAAGGAAAGAAGGAATGGACAACTAAGGAGAAGATTCCTAAAGGTTAGAGCAATCAATTAATGAAATAGTTTGCCCTCAGAAGTTGTCTATGAGTGGAAACTTTTAAGAAGAGATTGGACAACTATTGGTATAGAGTCTCCTGCTTGAGCAGGGGGTTGAACTACAAGACCTCCAAGATCCATTCCAACTCTATTATTCTATGTTCTATGTTAACATGACCATTAGCTCATGATTCAACAGTTCAAATGGAGAAGAAAGCTTCTTCAAGGCACGAACCTCTGTTTGTAAATACAAGAAGATGTGGATTTATCTACCGGATGGAACCTCCAAGCTGAATTTTATAGCAAAAGAATTTCAATGTAAATGAATATTAGCTCTAGATTTGATTCAGGTTGTGAGAGTATAATAGGACCAATAGTTTGATATTGATATGAAAGGAGAGATCAAGGAAGGTCCTGTGAGTTGTGTTCATTGAAGATCAAGCTAACTGACTAATGCATTTGGGTGGCATTGGAGATATATAGAAAACAAGGCTTTAAGCTTAGGCACCCCCTTTAATTAATACTCATCTATTCTTTGGGACACTAATACTTAAGAGTGGTTCAAGGCAAGTCAGAATGGATGGACACCTGGAAATCAGTTGATGCTTGTACTTAGAAATTCCTTCTCTTAATCAATTCAGGACAAATGTAGGTCACATATTGTTCAAACATGGTATCATTATTATCAATGTGTTTTTAAAAATTCCCTGTCCCTATAATTTTACTTTTGCTAAACCATCACTGAGATACCTGATGGTTTCCTTTCGCTATTCCAGTTCTAAAGTAGCGTCTTTCCACTTTATTGGATGTGGTTTTCTGCTCTGGAAATGATTAAGCGATTTCATTAATGATGTGATTGACAATGCAATCAGGTGTTGAAGTCCAATTCTTATGAGCCACGTGGGTTGCTATAGACACACCCTTCTCTTCCAGTTGTTGGGTACTGTGGTATGATTATTTTAAGCTTCAGGAGAGACCAAATTCTTGGGTTCTGCACATGTTTTCTAAAATGGATCTTATAAAGCCTTGGTTAGAGTTGAATGAACAACTCTTGGTTAGTAAGTATGAAGACAAGACATTACCAAGTCTATCATGCATATGTTAACACCTAGATTAAGAAACAGAAATGGCACCAAAGTTGCTTCTCCAACTCTTATCTCCAGATAAAGATGATAAACATGATCAAGCTGTTGGCAGCACTTCCAATTAATTCAAATGTTGCAGGGGCCAAATGCAATAAACAATATTGGATAAAACCATACTTTTTTAGGCCAAGAGTCAGATTTAACCTTCGCCCATCGTTTGACATTCAGAGGTATTAGGTTTAACTCCTCACAATGCCAATTAATGTAATTGAATCACTTGACTAAGGAAGACTGTTACAGATATTGTACTGAGCAGTAGCCAAGAAAGAGGTCCATTTCAGTGTTGTCATCCATCATCTCTGAAGCTTTAAAAAAGAAATCTTTGGCATAAAATTAGTTCTCAGGCAGAATCCTCCTTTATTAAACACTGGCTTTTCTGGGTATTGCTAGTGTTTTGGAGTTCAGATGTTCACACTGTGAAATGTTCCCAACCCTAATCTTCCAGCTAGTATAATGTTTCTGCCATTCTTTTCTCTTTTTTATTTATGGTATACTCCATGTATTAAAATAAAGACTTGTCACTGCAGAAGCAGCCTAAAGATGCCCCCTACATTCCGACTGATCTTTAGATTACCACCAAAATTGCAGTCTTTGTATACTTAGGAGCTGATGTGATAACTGAAAATAACTTCCATTAACACTACAGAAACTCCAGCTGATACCAAATGAATTTCATTTGATACCAGCAGAGAAAAATATTGGCTACTGAGATATTTTTCCTTCATGGTCATTTACAGTTAGCTGGGATCCATGTAACATTCAGGAAGTTTCTGGATGTTTTCTTTTCCTTAAAATCCTTACCTAATACATTCCCATTCCGTGGATCTATTAAGAAAACATTTATTTCTTGTTTTGGAAATGTTTAGGATGCAGAATGCGAATTGCTTAGAACCGTTGATAAAAGTTAAATTTGTTTTTAAAAAGTAGATATTTTACTATGTTGTAGCTAATTGCCACTGGCCTGACTCCTGTTGGAAAAAATGATTACTTTTAGCATCATATTCTTCTTACTACATAAATGACAAATCAGCCCATTGCATGTAGAGCAAGATAAGGAACATCTACATGTAGCATTCAGGAAAATGCATTACTATGAAAGAAAGCTGGCAACATCGGGAGCTTTTTAGCTTAGGAAAAAAGTAAGCTTGCAACATGAGCATAAGGCATGATATGGAGAAAACAGGGGAAGATAAACAATTCCTCTTCCAGTACTGGAACTTGGAATCATCCAATGAAATTGAATGATGACAGATAAAAGGATGTACTTCATCCCATGGACCGTAGTTAAGTTATGGGGCTTGCTATTATTTAATCAGCTTTATAAAGAGATTAGACGCATTTAAGAAGCTGTGACAGTCAATAGCTACTAGACCAGTGATGGCTAATCTTTTTGTCTCTGAGTGCCGAAAGCATGCACGGACATACCCATAATGCAATATGTGCACAACCACCCACGTGCGCCCCGCCCTCCATGCATATGCACATGAGCCCTTGCATGCACCCCACATGCATGTGCGGCTCCCCCACATGTGCACATCACCCACCATTCAATTCAGGGATTGGAGATTATGTTCAGCTTCACTCAATTTATGGAGATTTTATTGGCTAAGTTTTAATTACTCCTTAAGTCTAACCTACTTCAAATGTTGGTTGAAGAGGAAAAATGAAGCAATATCATAGATTGCGCTGAGTTTCTGGAGAAAAGGTAAACCAATTATTTACTAAAACTAAATAAACCTTTGGAACACCTGTTTTTTTTTCTTATCACAGAAACAAGAAACATATGGTGAAGTTTCATGAACCTGAGCAAATTAGAAAAATTGTGTGCAGAAAAAGACTCTGCAAATTATCCTGGGATTGTAGCATCCAAATTTTCTAGATTGCTCATTCAGGAAAAAAAAAGGCCTAGTGTTGAGAGAAACTCATGACACGGCAGAACGTACTCAACATCTGCTATTTTCCCTACAAATGATTATCTTCACAAAACACTCAGGCTGTTTTGCCTTTGGCATTTAGGAGATTCAGCAGAAGTGCACCAGGCTGCAGTTCAATTTTGAACAGGAACATTTGTAAAAATAAATAAAGAAGATCAGACACTGCAAACAGTACAATAAACAAATAAGCTGGCATTCCAGAAGAATCTGGATGAATGCTGTTTTTAATGTTCCTCAGGGATAAGGCCAGCTTGCAGCATACCCTGAAAAACAGCCTTATTCAATAATATAATACAATAGCAGAGTTGGAAGGGACCTTGGGGGTCTTCTAGTCCAACCCCCTGCCTAGGCAGGAAACCCTATACCGTTCCAGACAAGTGGCTATCCAACATCTTCTTAAAGACTTCCAGTGTTGGGGCATTCACAACTTCTGGAGGCAAGCTGTTCCACTGATTAATTGTTCTAACTGTCAGGAAATTTCTCCTCAGTTCTAAGTTGCTTTTCTCCTTGATTAGTTTCCACCCATTGCTTCTTGTTCTACCCTCAGATGCCTTGGAAAATACAGTAGTTTGACTCCCTCTTCTTTGTGGCAACCCCTGAGATATTGGAACACTGCTATCATGTCTCCCCTAGTCCTTCTTTTCATTAAGCTAGACATACCCAGTTCCTGCAACCGTTCTTCATATGTTTTAGTCTCCAGACCCCTAATCATCTTTGTTGCTCTTCTCTGCACTCTTTCTAGAATCTCCACATCTTTTCTACATCATGGTGACCAAAACTGAATGCAGTATTCCAGGTTTGGCCTTACCAAGGCGTTATAAATTGGCATTAATACTTAACGCGATCTTGATTCTATGCCTATATTTATGTAGCCTAGAACTGTGCTGCAGCTTATTATTCACTGGAATATATTTTCATCGAAAAGCATTCATCTCAATTTTTCAAGAACCCTTTTCTGAGTTTTTAAGGAGAATTCTTGAGAATTCTTGAGCTTTTAGAATTCTTTTAAAAATGTAAAAAATAATAGGTCCATTCTAACATTCTACAATTCCCAAACTTCCTCTTCTTCTCCAACTTAACTTGTGTGCTAAACTTTCTGGTTTCTCTGTGCTTCTATAGTGACCAAAAGCACACCAAGAAACCTTTTTGGATTTGGGATTTTGGGATTTATAGTTCTAACACTTTTGGTAGCTTGAGCAAACTGCAGTGGGATTCTGAGCATGCCTAATGTCCCTTATATTGCAAAGGACAAATAGGAATAGAAAGCTTAAACTGTATGTTGCCTGCAGACTTTAATGCTGCTGATTTCCATTCTCTTCTCACAGTTTAAAAAATTGGTAAAAGAAAGGGAATCAACTCAATGGAAGATCACATCTGGCTTATATTTGAAAACTGGGCAGGCAGAAATTCAAGGACATAGCTCTGAGAAAGTATTTGTATTTCAGATATTCATAAACCACTTAGTCATTAAAAAACAGCTACAGGACAGAACACATTAATAGGGTTGGAAGGGACCTTAAAGATCTTTTAGTTCAATCCCCTGCTAAGCAGGAGATCCTATACCAGTCCAGATAATTTGCTGTCCAGTTTCTTATTAAAGACATCTAGTGAAGCATCCACAATTCCTGAAAGCAAGCTGTTCCACTGGTTAATTGTTCTCACTGTTAGAAAGTTTTTCCTTAATTCCAGTTTGCTTCTCTCCTTGATTAGTTTCCATTCATTGTTTTTTGTCTCACTTTCTGGTGCTTTGGTAAATAGGTTGACCCTCCTTTCTTTTGTGGCTGCACATCAAATATTGGAACATGTCCAATAGTTGCTATCATGTCTTCCCCAATCCTTCTTTTCACTGGACTAGACATACCCAGTTCCTGCAACCGTTCTTCATGTTTTAGCCTCCAGCCCCGCAATTATCTTTGTTGCTGTTTTCTGCATACTTTTTAGAGTCTTTTCTATACTATGGTAACCAAAACTGGATGCAATATTCTAAGTGTTTTCTTATTAAGGTGGTACTAATACTTCATGTGATTGCATTGGCTTTTTTTTTGCCTGCTGTCACACACTGCTGGCTCATATTTAAGTGATTGTCCAAGATCCCTCTCCCAGTTACTGCTATTGAACCAGGTTTCACCTAATTTGTACCTGAACATTTGGTGTTTTTTTTTGCCAAAGTGTAGAACCTTACTTTTCTCTACATTGAATTTCCTTTTGTTAGATAGGGCCCAGTGTTCAAGTATGTTGAGAGCAGAGGTGGGTTTCAAATTTGTTTAGAACCTCTTCTGTAGGCATGACCTGTTTTGTGGGAGTGGCTTGCTGGCCATGTGACCAGGTGGGAGTGGCTTGCCAGCCATGTGACTGGGTGGGCCTGGCCAACTTGTAAAATATGGTGAAACTCACTTAACAACGCTCTTGCTTAGCAACCAAAATGTTGGCTCAGAAACTCTGGCATTTGAAGCATGCAAGTCTTAAAGCTGTCAAGTTACAAGACCCTTGCACCATAACTCTTTAGAAAAAAAACCCAGGGGTGTTCAAACTTGACAGCTTTAAGACTTGTGGACTTCAACTCCCAGAATTCCTCCTCTCGCTCTTCATCTTGATGATGTGCGGATGGGCGGGGGAGGGAGCTGGAACCGGTTCTAAACGACACTGTAGATTTGTGAAACCTCCTCTGTAGAAGAGGTTAGAACTGGCAGGAACCCACCCCTGGTTGAGAGCCATCTGGATCTTGAGCCTATCTTCTGGGGTTTTGTCTATTTATGCCAGCTTGATGTCATCTGCAAATTTGATGAGTTCCCCTTCTATTGCCTAATCTAAATTGTTTATGAAGATGTTGAAGAGTATTGGGCCTAAAACGGAGCCTTGCTTCTCTCCATGTGGATGTAATTTCATCGAGGATTGCACATTGAGTACAATTTGTCAGCCAGTTACAAACCCACCTGGTGGTAGTGCTGTCTACCCCGCATTTTTCTAGCTGACCAAAAAGTAGGTTGGGGTCTACTTTGTCAAATGCCTTACTGAAATCCAAGTATACTATGTCCATTCTATTTTGCAGGTCCACTAATTTAGTCACTTTGTCCAAGAATGAAATAAGATTTACTTGCTCCCTGACTTACAACCATTTATTTAATGACCATTCAAAGTTACGACAGTAATAAAAACAGTGATTTACAGTCAGTCCTCACCCTTGTGACCATGGCAGCATCCCCATGGTCATGTGATCAAAGTTTGGGTGATTGGCATTTGACACATATTTATAACACTTGCATTACTGGAAAGGTCATGTGATTGACCTTTCCAGACAGCTTGTAACAGGTAGAGTCAGTGGGGGAAGCGGAATTTGCCTAATGTCCAACTAATTCACTTAATGTCAGTGATTTGCTCAACAACACTGGCCAAGAAGGCCATCAAAGACATGAAGCTCACTACCTTGCACAACCACAACATTTCAAAAACAAAACCTCAAAGAATGTACATAAGCTTACCTATCCCAACCCCATTTTGATCAGCTGCCCCAGAACTACGTGCTATTGCTGGTTTTGTCATCAATAAACAGAGCCCTTCTTTCCGATCAGTCTCCATTTTATTTACAGCGCCTTTCTCCCAGCTTGGAACCAAACCAGATTTTTCTCCCAACTTCTCTATAAGAGTTGATATGTGTGCATGCACTAAGAAGCAGAGAGGGGTCTGCATGTGTTTGGCTCTGAGTCATGTGACTGGGAGGGGGTCTATGGAAGGAGAAGCCAGCTGCATTTGAAATCATGCTATCAGATAACCTGGCGTTGCCCAGATATTTATTTATAGGGGGAAAATGTTCTGACCAAACGTAATTTCTAATGTTGGATTTTCCCCTTTACCAGAGGAAGCCCCCTTGTCGAGTACTGTGAAGCTATTACCATGGCAACTCCACTGTGCTGTTCAGTAGAAGCCATTTTACGGCAGTACAGTAGAAGCCATTTTAAGGCACAACAGGCTGTATCTTAACATAACACACACCTCAAGGGGTGTTAGGGGTGTCTTATCTCCACAGTATTTTTTTTTCCCGAGAGTAGTTAATTTGTGTTAATCTAAATTTGGTTGAAATTGATGGAGGCATTCCAGAGTTACACTGGAACACACACGGACAGAGCCATACACACACACACACACACACACACACACACACACACACACACACCATCCACACCACCCACAAGGCATTCACACTCCAAATACATCAACCATTCTATTATTTTCTGGGAAGGGAAATAAGTTTTTGGATTCTCCTTTGCTGTGTGTGTTTGGAAATAAATATCCTTTCTAGGAATTTCTAGGAGATATGGAACCAGCAATAGTGATCTATATTTGATTTGAGTTTTTAAAGAGACGGTTTCATGCACAACAATATCATCTCCGAAGCAGGATTGGGAAATACGTGGTGCAGTTGTGTGAACTGCTGCTCCATCTATTAGGGTTAAATGGCAGCTGCAGCAAATGAACCTAGAGGGCAATGATGGGAAGAACCCCCCCCCAAAAAGAACAATGTATTTGCTGCAAATGTGGAAAATTGCTGACAACGGGAGGTGTTGACACTTGCAAAAAGGAGACAAAATGAGGCAGATCTAATAACAGCCAGTGGGAAGATTGTCAGGGCAATTGGAGCTCCTCTTTCCCCCATCCCCCTTTTGTGTTCAGTTCATCGCTTTCGTGCGAAGAGATAAATGGTAACATGGGAAAAGTTTGCAATGAACAAACCTGCAATATGCTTGATGAGAAATTGATAAATTTTCAGGCCAGACAGCTCTCACAGTAGTAAGTTATTCCAAGCAAAAACCTCAAGAGCAATGGAGCAAATTAACTTTTTTTGCAGAATACTTTGGTTTTAGGAAGCCAATCAGGAGGAGAAAGAATGTTTTTTAGAGATGTAGAGTGAAAGCCAGTCAGCCAGCAGCGTAAGCTATAAATATTCTGAAAATTGTTTTTTTTTAATTAATGGTTTGTTAATCCACAAAGATGAAGTTCCTCTTGATAGATTACAAATGTTATTTAGCAAGGTATATATTCTTATATCTTATATACTCTTTTATCTTATATAGGGACGTAGAGGCACAGTGGCTAACATGCTCAACTTGCCGATCAGAAAGGTTGGCTGTTCGGCGGTTCAAATCCCTAGTGCTGTGTAATGGAGTGAGCTGCTATTACTTGTCCTAGTTTCTGCCAACCTAGCAGTTCGAAAGCATGTAAAAATGCAAGTAGAAAAATAGTGACCACATTTGGTGGGAAGGTAACAGAGTTACATGCACCTTCGGTATTTAGTCAGTGCTGGCCACATGACCATGGAGACATCTTCGCACAGCACTGGCTCTTTGGCATAAAAACAGAGATGAGCACCACCCCCTAGAGTCAGGAACGACTAGCACATATGTGCGAGGGGAACCTTTACCTTTATCGATGGGCTCTTTATTTACCTACGAGATTTACCTCTTCCTCAATCAATAAATGGACTTTCTATCTCACTTCTAAGGCAGGATGCTGGTGATCTGTCTCAAAGAAACTCAGTGTTTTATGGATCAAAAACGGTAGCTTGAATTGTCCTTGGAAATCAATAGCTCAATCAATGCAGTTGATCCCAAAGAGAAATAATAACAGCCTTAT
Organism: Thamnophis elegans; assembly: GCF_009769535.1. NCBI lineage: Eukaryota > Metazoa > Chordata > Lepidosauria > Squamata > Natricidae > Thamnophis > Thamnophis elegans. Next base: position 44,807,648 of record NC_045551.1, read on the forward strand.
AGTTCCCTTCTAGAAGAAAACTGGCTGCAACGTTCTGAACATATTAAAGTTGCCAAAGTCCTTTCAAGGCAGTTTCATTCAAGGAATCTTACAATATTCAAGATAAGAGGCAATTAAGGTATTATTCACAGTACCTTCACCTTACTCTTAAAATAGTTTAGGAGAACAGATATTCTGTTAAGGGGCATCTTAGCCCCGGCAGCGTTTACTGCATCCCTGTACAAACATTGTCTGAAAGCATTTTATGAACCCATTTACAGGAAATGACCCAATCCTAGACAAAGGTATTAGGCAGGGAAGGGAGAAAGCTGTTATTTTGCCATACCCTGACCTGAGATTGACAATCTCCCTGCAAATCATCCTTAGTGCAAAACAGGAGTGATTTATTTTGGCAGAGCTGCAATTGAGTCCCCACTGGTATCAGTGGAATTATTCTGGTCTCATTACAGGCAAGGGTGTCTCCTTTACTCTAATGAAATTGGGAGCACATGGTAGGAAGAATTCATTGAAAGAGGACAAGATAAAGGACTGAAGTTTGTGTTAGGAGCTTCTCACCGTCTGTGTCTGTTGTTCCACCTCCCAGTTGCTGGAAATATTATTTTTCTGCCATGTCCTCATGACCTTACCTTTATCTCACCCCAGCCTAAGAAAATCTAAGATAGCATTAGCTTCACTCATGTGAAAGTAGCAGTTTCTCCCTTTTTCTGATGCTGAATATTCAGGTTGAGTGGTGTTGAGTGGAAATAGGTGAGGAACAGGGGTGGTATTCACGTACTTTCCCTACCAGTTCGCAAATGGGGCCTTCTCTGTCCACACATGCACTCAGCCTTCCACACATGTGCTTTGATCGCATGCGGGGCTTGTATGCATGTGCACAGCTCCTCTCCTCTTCAACCAAACTATGTTGCTGTCTACTATCTACCGTATATCTTTTTGCTATTTTTTCTGTTCATTGGGTTCCTATCAAAAGAACATCTTTAACAATGAAGACATCTAAGCTGACAAAGAAGGACTAGGGGTGACATGATAGCAGAGTTCCAATATTTAAGGGCTGCCAGAAAGAGGAGGGGGTCAACCTATTCTCCAAAGCACCTGAGGACAGGACAAGAAGCAACACTTGGAAACTAATCAAGGAGAGAACTAGAACTAAGGAGGACTTTCCTGATAGTTACAACAATTATTCAGTGGAACAAGTTCCTCTGGAGGTGCTCCAGCACTGGAGGTTTTAAAGAAGAGATTGGACAATCATATATCTGCATTTGTATTGGTTTTCCTGCTTATGAGCCGAGGTGGCGCAGTGGTTAGAGTGCAGCACTGCAGGCTACTTCAGCTGACTGCAGTTCTGCAGTTCAGCTGTTCAAATCCCACCAGGCTCAAGGTTGACTCAGCCTTCCATCCTTCCGAGGTGGGTAAAATGAGGACCCGGATTGTTGGGGGCAATATGCTGACACTGTAAACCGCTTAGAGAGGACTGAAAGCCCTATGAAGCGGTATATAAGTCTAACTGCTATTGCTATTGCTATTCAGTAGTGGGTTGGACTAGAAGACCTCCAAAGACCCTTCCAACTTTGTAATTCTGTTATTATCTCAATCACCATCCCACTTTTCAGTGCTTTTTAAGAAGAATTTTGAAAAAATTATAAACTTTCTTCATTTTCCTCTTGATGGACTAAAGAATATAAATTAAATGTTAGCAACACTAATTAATCAGATGCCTCACACGCATCTGGCTAGGTCTATCAGAAATAGGTTGCAAAAATCGAAAGGGTCCTTATGTGGAGATTGTCAATCACCCAGGTCATGGTTGTCCCAAAGGTGCCTTTTTCCAAAAGGCAACTGACTTTAGAGTAGCAAAAATTGGTGTTCATGTCTGTGCATTTAGGATGTTAGTTTTGGTCCATGGAAATTAGTGAAGGTTTACTTCCAATTATACTTGAGAAGAAAGGAAGAATGATATGCTTCTAGAATATCTACTGTACCCATATTGAAACCTTGTGGATGGTTTTATAGAAAGAAAAGTTGTAAGATTATAGCCTTCCATTCTTTTAAATCTTCCTTCCTTCCTTCCTTCCTTCCTTCCATCCATCCATCCATCCATCCATCCATCCATCCATCCTCTCTCTCTTTTTCTTTCCTTCTCTTGTTCCTTCCTTCCTCCCTCCCTGAGAAATGAATTAAATTCAGCTTGTTTCTTACTGGATATGAGATTTACTGAGTTTCTAACTAATAATTTCAATACAAATGTATATTGCTATTGATTTTCAATGCTAACACAAATTTAGGAATGAAACATATTTTAATATGAAACATATTCTTTTCTTTAGTGGAAAAAAAGATTATATCCTTAAGATACCGCTGATGATTTCTGTTGAGTATTAAGAGCTAATCTGATGAGTGCCTCATGCAGTAATAATGTCATCAAACAGCAGGCAACCTGTTTTATATTTTAATATGCAGTTAGAGACTATCTGCAATTTTTTCTTAAGAGATCAATTTGTAGAAATGTTTCTAAATTATAGCAAGAATTAGTAAATGGTAGTATCAGTGATTCCCAATTGACCAATCAGTTTTAATTTGACAAAAGTTATATCTGTTTTTGGCTAAAGCAACACTTTCAGCTTGTTTCTCATCAACAGGATTGAAAAATGAGATGATAGAAATTGTAATCTATTTATTAAAAAAACAAAATAGAGGAAGAAAATGCACATCTCCATTAATCTAAAAAGATCAAAGCATAGTCAAATTTAACATTTTTGTTGCAAAAGTAGACCCATGGGGAGGAAATAGCTTTCTTCAAAGCCACAGTTGGGTAATATATTTTTGAGTCTTAGCAAAATTCCATTAAACATTTTTTAGTTGTCTAATCATGTGGATGGGAATGAAAATAGATAATGGGAGAAATATGAAATGCCTAACCAAAGGATACAAAAATTAAGCTATTTGTTCACAATAAAGGGAGCCAATGAGGATGTCATGCCCCAGCATATAACTTTTAAACATACTGTTGTTGCTCTATAGCCCCATCTAGTGGCCAGTGGGACAAATATGCCCCAACATATCTTTATATACTGTTGTTGCTCTCTAGCCCCATCTAGTGATTGGAGAGACAAATACCAATTATATTGTTTGAAGCTGACCCAACCCATTTTACCCATCAGCCAGCACTCTCAAACAAGTGCACGCTGGGAAGCCAGACTCCATTTCCTTTAGCATTTGGAGACGGCAGAAGCACAAAGAAGAATCCATCTCAATCTGTGGCACATGGTCATCCAAAGACAAATCCACATCCCACACACAGAGCATCACTGGTGAGATTTAAATTACTTGTATTTATTAATCGTTATGTTCGGCAGTAACTCAATATTGCCTATCTTGTATATGGTTCTCATTGTATGTATTCCTATTTTCCCCAGTTTCACCATATCCTGTTCTTTCAATAAAGCTTTCAGATCTATGCAGACAGTCTGTTTTATTGGAGGATAGGTGGGTTTAGATGCATGTTGATCTGCACACAGACTAACGAGTAGTGGGATAGAACAGAGGAAAAATATGCCAGTTCCACTTTCTTCATTGACTTTCATGCACTCAAATCAACTCTGGGCAATGGAGAACTTTTTCTAATGCAGCTTCTCTTTGCACAATTCTGAATGTGGAAGCCAGGCAAGGGTTTATTTTACGTAGACTCCAGAGATGGGTTCCTACCGGTTCAGACTGGTTTGGCTGAACCAGTAGTAACTTGGCGGCCTGGGTTGCTGGAACTGGTAGTGACTCAGGCCTGCCAAGCCCCCGAACCGGTTCTCTCGGCAGCACCATGGGCAGCTCCTTAGGCAGTGCCATCTTGTTTTTGGCATTTTTTAGTACTGTGCATGCGTACATAGTGTGCATCAAGCGCATGTACACAGCGCATCCCTGAGCGAACCAGCAGTAGCAGCAGCTGCTACTGGTAGACTCCTTCAAAACATAAATAGTGAAGCAACTTGAGGGCAAGAGAAGCAAAGGGATCCCTGCTATTTCAACTTTCATATATACATTATCTTCTTTAAGATGTATTTTAAGGATGGGAAAGAACATTGAATACAGCATAACAGAGTTGGAAGATATCTTGGAGGTCATCTAGTCCAACTCCCTGAAGTGAAGTGGTTATCCATTCTCTTCTTGAAAATGTCTGGTGGTGGGGCACTCACAACTTCTGAAGGCAAGTCGTTGAACTGGTTGATTGTTCTCACTGTCAGGAAATTTCTCCTTAGTTCTAGGTGGCTTCTCTCCTTGATAGTTTCCATTCATTGGTTTCTGCCTTGCCTTCTGGTGCTTTGGAAAACAGTTTCCTCCTTCTTTTCCTGTAAATGATCTCATTTCGAAAGCTGCGTACTTGTTGAGAAGAAGAAAACAAGGCACTGGAGATTTAGTATGTTTCAAATGTGCAAAGCAGGCAAGGCATGGTGCCATTTTTTTCCTCAGTTGTGGGGGGTTGGTTTGAGGAAGCTGATGCTCAAACAACTGTCATCCTGACAGGTTGCATAACATTCTTCACCGAGGGTCTCATTAGGAAAGGAAGCAGGAGGCCTTGCGATCAGTGCCACAGTCTTCCAAGAATAACAGAATGAGCAAGCAGTACTGAATAAGAATAATGAGATGGAACATTTTATGACTGCAGCAAAGTCCCATTGTTGAGGCTGAATGTGCATCCCAGACACATGGTTTGCAGCAATGTTACTGGCCACAATAATATGTCTGTGTATACCGGGGCGGGGGTCCTCAAACTTTTAAAACAGGGGGCTGATTCACTGTCCCTCAGACTGTTGGGGGGCTGGACTGGCTGGCTGGATGAGGCTAGGTGGTCATGTGACTGGGTGGGCATCAGTGGTTGGTTTCAAAAATTGTTCGAACCTACTCTGTGGGTGTGGCCTCCTTTGTGGGAGTGGCTTACCACCCATGTGACCGGATGGGAGTGGCTTGCCGCCCATGTGACTGCATATGAAGATGCCGATGACACTTGTCAGAATCACCTTAAATTACCTCACACACAGCACTGGCATGCATAAGAATATGATGTAAACTTGTTTTTTAAAAGGCATCTTTGGTTTGCGTTAAAACAACTTCAACACACACAATGTTCTGATTGCACCACAAACACAGTAGTCATCCTTACCTTTCACAGAGGCACTGAGTTTTATAAATATGAGCATGATAGTGTAGAATAATCATATCCAAGGACCAGTGGTGGGTTTCAAAAATTTTTGGAACCTCTTCTGTAGGTGTGGCCTGCTTTCCGGGTCCACTGGTGGAACCTCTTCTGACCAGTTCGGTAGATTTGATGAACCGGTTCTACTGAATAGGTGCGAACTTGTAGGAACCCACCTCTGGTGGGCGTGGCCAATTTAGCAGTCCATTTTGCCTTTGTCCTTGCTGTACTTGCCCCTCCCCTACTCACCCACCGGCCCTGGATCACCTGGCTGTGAAAAACATCCTGACCCTGGATCACCTGGCTGTGAAAAACATCCTGAAAGGATGTTTTTAAAGCGTTTTTAAAGACTTTTAAAGCACCATCGCTAGAGGATATCCAGCGATCAAAGCTATTTATGGAAATTGGATTGGGTTCATGGACATGACATGTTCAGAGGTTTACATTTGGAGGCAAAACAATATAGCATAAGAAGGTGTTACTCTTGGCCAAAGAAAAATGAATTAAGTACAAGCAATAATCCCCCAAATTCTGTGTTAACTAAATTTTTGTCCAAAGTATTGGACAAAATATTTTTTTTAAAAAAACTTTAAGATGGTGTTTTTAAGATATGTGGACTTCAACTCCCAGAATTTCCCAACCAGCTCACAGAGATCTGGATTTCTTATTAACAGTTTTTCACATTTCCAAGCAAAGTTACAAGATGAATTAAACTTTCTTGCCTACCTCCTTTAAATTTTTATAATGTAAACAATCTGACACCTTTCCATATACTTTAGACTTCAATACGCATCAGCACTATGGAGAAAGAGAAGAGTGATGCAAAACATCTGGAGAACTCCAGGCTGACTACCATTAAACAAGATTACACAGAAAAGTGTGGTGTTGTTCTCCATAAACATATGAATGGCAATTTGTCTCTGACACTATATCAAAGAAAGTCACCATATTTTATATTGAAAATATAATGAAACCTAAATCACCACGCTATGAACAATTATGGTCATGTGGCCAGCATGACTATATCTGAGTTAAAATTAATGCAACCTAGCAGTTCAAAAGCATGCAAATGCAAGTAGATACATAGGTACCACTTTGGTGGAAAGGTAACAGCATTCCACGTGCCTTAGGTTTAGTCATCTCTTCAGAATATGCTGGCTTCCTTGGCTAGGAAATAGACATGAATATCACTCTGTAGAGTCAGACATAACTGGACAGGGGAAACCTTTATCTTTACTCTAAAATTCTAGTTAGAATTTTATATATCCTGTGTTATTTTGTGGAACATTGAGCAGTTAATTCAACACCAAGATGAAACTGGCCTTTCCAAAATGCTATACAATTTATACATTATTGTAGCAATATGCCATAATGTATATCGCCACTATATCAAACTGATAATTATTTCAATTTTATTTACATTTAAATGTATTATCTCTAAATACAAACTATAAATAAACACTTAATGAGAATATGTCTTCTTGCTCTCTTGCTTTGGAGATTCAATAATAAGTGGTCATTCAAAATGAGAAATATAGAGACTCCAGTTCAGAAGCTTTCTTTGATAAGATTTTATTTTCCACCTGATCTGCTAACAGTTGTTTTATTAATACAAATTATTTCTAAAACTCGCTCTATTCAAACAAGAATTTGTTCTACTTAAAAATCTCCAGTAGCTGACATCTCAATAGCCACATCCTGCTTTTATCCTTCGTATTGCCCTCACTCCATTTCAATTTCGGAGCCATTTGAAAACATTCAGTTCTTGCAAGAAGAGTATTTTGCAATTGAATGAAATGTGCACTTTTCAAAAAAGAGGTAAGATGGTGGTTGGGGAAATTGTTTCTCTTTTCCACTCCTTTGTTGCAGAGGACTGAGAAAACCAACATGTAATTCAATCAGTGGCAAAATGACAGCACTCCTTGTTTTCTATTACTCTAAATAGGTGAAGATTGGCTTACACCAGGATCATCCGAAACCTGAAAGATTGGCTACACCAGGATCATCTGAAACCCAAATCAATTTGGGTCATTCCTGTTTATTGCTCCAGATCATTAAATTAAAACACATGGGAAAAGGCACAAAAATGCATAGACTAACAGAGTTGGAAGGGACCTTGGAGGTTTTCTGGTCCAACCACCTGGTCCAGCAGAAGATCTTATACCATTCCAGACAAGTGGCTGTCCAGTCTCTTCTCAAAAGCCTCCAGTAATGGAGCACCCACAACTTCTAAAGGGAAGCTGTTCCACTGGTTAATTGCTGTACTCTCAGGAAATTTCTCTTTAGTTGTAGGTTGGCTCTCTCCTTGATTAGTTTTCATCCATTGCTTCTTGCCCTGCCTTCTGGTGCTTTGGTAAATAGTTTTCCCCGCTCATCATTTGACAGCTGCTCAAATATTGGAACACTGCTACCATGTCAGTCCTAGTCCTTCTTTTCACTACACTAGACATACCCAATTCCTGTAACCATTCTTCATATGTTTCTCTAGCCCCCTAATCATTTTTATTGTTCTTCTCTGCACTTTTTCTACAGCCTCAACATTTTTTTTAATATCGTGGCGACCAAAACTGGAAGCAATAGTCCAAGTGTGGTCTTACCAAGGCATTATTTTATTTATTTATTTATTTATTTGTTAAATTTCTAGGCTGCCCAATCCCGGAGGACTCCGGGCGGCTTACAAGGAAAGAAAAAAGAAAAAAAGAAAAGCAAAAGAAAAGAATAATTTAAAAATTCCCAACACGCATACATTTCTAATCGGGGCTGGACCTTAACAATAAGGTCAACAACCCCAGGCCTGCTGGAACAGCCAGGTTTTAACAGCTTTTCTGAAGGCCATGAGAGTGGATAAGGTCCGGACCTCTGGGGGTAGCTGGTTACCAAGGCATTATAAAATAAAACTAATATTTCACGTGAACTTGCTTTTATCCCTCTGTTAGTGTAGCCTAGGACTGCATTGGCTTTTTTGGCAGCTGCAGCACACTACTGGCTCATATTTAAGTAGTTGTCCACTAGGACTTTTAGATCCCTCTCACAGATTGCTAGCAATTTCCTGCTTCTCTCTTTGACTAGTGTTATGCATTTAAGTATAGCTCCAGTTAAAACCTGTATTAATGAAACATCAAAGGAAATCAATGTTTAATATAGTTTTGATTTTGCTAAGAATCTGCCTCTCCAAACACTTGCATGAGAACTGTTGCAGAGAAGAAAGGTATGTCCTAAAGAAATAACAAAGGTTATTTATTTGTTTATTTAAATGAGTAATTCTTCATCCTTCTGTTCTCATTCTGTTCATTCATACAAGATGGATCCTTACTGCTAATTCCAATCAGAATTTAGAACACGCGCGGTAATAATATTTCCCTCAACCAAATTTTAGAACCCCGTTTATTCATTGTGATAATCAACTGGGCCATCTTTACTTCACCAAAATTCATTGAATCATAGCTTTAATTCAATTATCCAACTAGGTCAAAGTAACGCTAAAAGTATAATGCCTAGGAGTGGCAGGTTCGAATAAATAAAGTTGAATGATTCAAGATTCAAATAAATAAAAAAAGCTGAATGAATTAATTTTTTTTTTAAAAATGTGTTTTTTAAAATCATGAATTAAAATGTTAAAACAAACAACACATTTCAGCAACCACTCCTCTTTTAATTAGTCACTTATTCTATTTGCATCTTTTGGCTTTTACTATCTATTGCTGTGCAGGCTTATAAGGTCTTTCTTAATGACTGGAAAGTAGTTTTTATTAAAAGATTTTGCATATATTATAAGAAACAACACTCAAGAAAAAATATAGTACATAAAAAAGGGGAAAAAGAAAAGAGAAAAAGAAAGGAGTCAGGAAAAAAAGAACAGAAAACAAAAATATCTAGAAGGGAGAAATATGTATTTTCATGCCACGAAAAGTTGATTTATATGAAACTCATTACAATGATGACAGGCAGCAACTATTTTTGATTAGCAATTGAACTAGTTTATTCAGACAAATGTTATGTTGTATTGAAATTGCCATTTTATATGCTATTAATACTGAGTTTGTCTATCAGCAATAATCTGATATTGTCAGATTGAAAATCCACTATTTATGTCAGGTATTCCATGGAAACAGGACATTTTACCTTAAACATGGTTTAATGCACCTCAATTTCACTAATTTCATATATTGTGCTAAGTCTTATAATTTGTCTAGTGCTTAGCCATTTATGAGAATTCAGATATTGTAAAACAACAATTAGTATGTCTCATTCATAAATCTTACCTTAATATAATGTCGGAACAGATAATGACTGGGTTCACATATTGGGGTAAGCAACGGTTCCTTCATTTTATCATGATTTATTGGCTATGTCACCCACTTTTCAGGCCAAAGTTCCCTCTGTTGTAACTGCCTAAACCAGTGTTTCTCAACCTTGGCCACTTGAAGATGTCCGGACTTCAACTCCCAGAATTCCCCAACCAGCATTCGCTGGCTGGGGAATTCTGGGAGTTGAAGTCCGGACATCTTCAAGTGGCCAAGGTTGAGAAACACTAGCCTAAACAGATCCCTGCAGTTTTCTTTACAAGATTTTCAAAAGGGATGTGACTTTGCCTTCTTTCTCATTCAGAAAAAGAGTGACTGACCCAGCTATCTTTGTGCCAAGGCAGGATTAGGTCCCATGATCTCGTGCTTTCTAGCCTGGTCTAGAAACCACTATGTCAAACTGACTCTCACTCATCCTTAATATAAAACCTTCAATTCTAGCTTATAATGGCAAAGGTTGCCTCATTTCCCCTCCTTTCAGTAGAGTGAGAAAGAAACCTTCTTAAACTCACCTACCACCATGTATTAGTGGTTTAAAAACACCTGTAAAGACAAAAATTCCCCAGACATTCACATTTATGGGTCTTCTTTAAAGTAAAGGTAAAGGTTCCCATCACACATATGTGCTAGTCATTCCTAGGGGGGCAGTGCTCATCTCTTTTTCAAAGCCAAAGAGCCAGTGCTCTCCGAAGACGTTCTCCATGGTCATGTGGCCGGCATAACTAAACGTCAAAGGTGCACGCTGTTACCTTCCCACCAAAGGTGATTCCTATTTTTCTACTTGCATTTTTACATGTTTTTGAACTGCTAGGTTGGCAGAAGCTGGGACAAGTAACAGGAGCTCACTCTGTTATCCTCTGGGATTGGGTGGCCTATAAATCAAATAAATAAACAAACAAACAAATAAATAAATAATAAATAAATAAATAAATAAATAAATAAATAAATAAATAAATAAATAAATATGGCGCTAGGTATTCGAATCACCAAACTGCCAACCTTTCTGATTTAAAAGCTCAGCATCTTAGCCACTGAGCCACTGTGTCCCTGGGTCTTCTAAAAGCACTAAAACCTCGCTGTAGATCCAATGGCTCAGATTAACTTCACTCAACATACCTTTTGTTTTCAGTCCAAACAGAAAACACAACAAATCACTTGTCTTAGAAGTGTGCAATCTAGCATATGGGGGTTCGTAATCTTACCATTGGACACAGGTTTCAAAAGTTGCAACAGGGCAAATCTGAATTGCCAACAGTTCTGTGGGATTGCTGTCGGGTATAAATGTCATAAATCAATAAAATATTCATATGTGAAGGACCAGTGCCAACTTTTTTCATGATAGGGTTCCTGACATGTTTGAAACCACATGGGGCAGAAATTAAGTCAGGCAAATCATTAACAAAGCTCTAACTGCTTTATTATTATGGTTCGTTGCACAGTCAGCCAGATGTTCAGAGTGAATTTGGCATTTTTATCCACGTATCAAGTCCTTCCCAAGGCTCTGAGATAGGCTGATGTTGATGTTTTATGGTGTTAGAGATATCATCACAGGATGTAAACTGTTCCAAGTAAAGCTGCCCTTTTCAACTGACTGATGGTGAATTTGTCATTGGTATTCAATTGATGCTCCAGTTGTTTGAGGATTGAACCCAAGATACATGTCACTATTAGTACTACCTTTGATTATTATTATTATCATCTCTACATTTGCTAGAAATTTCTTTTTTTCTCAGCTTAAGTTCCATATTTTTCAGTATAAGATGCACCGGAGTATAAGACGCAGCAAGGTTTTGAAGAGGGAAAAAAACCCAGTTTTTGCACTCTGCAAACCTCCCAAAAATGACCCATTTTTCATGAAAACGGGCCCATTTTAAAAACAAAAAACAAAAAAAGGCATAAATAGCTCTTAGGAGGCTTGTAGAGTGTTCCTGGGGGCTGGGGGGGGGGCAAAAACGAGGAAAAGTTGGCCTTTTTTTTTTTTAAAAAAAGGGCATGAATAGCCCTTAGGAAGCTTATAGAGTGCTCCTGGGGGATGGGAGGGGCAAAAACGGGCTGTTTTTCTCTCATTTCTGCCCTCCCCAGCCCCCAGGAGCTCTCTGAAAGCCTTCTAAAAGCTATGCATAGCCACTTTGGTGAGGGGGAGGGGGAGTTTCGGGAGGCAAAAAATGCTGTACTCAGTGTATAAGATGCACCCAGATTTTCAGACTCCTTTTTGAGGGAAAAGGTGCTTCTTATACTCCGAAAAATACGGTAATCTCTTTTAAAAATGTAACAAAAAATAAAGCACGTAATATTATTTTCATCTCCTTTTACTAAATGACTGTAACGGGACAGCTGTGTATAGTGGCTAAACTCTCATGCCTCTTAATAAAATTTATTAGTTGGGATCAGTGGTGGTATTCAGCCAGTTTGGACCGGTTTGCCCCAACAAATAGTGGAAATCGTGGGTGCCCCCCCCCAGCTGTATGCCATCCTATTTAGGCATATTTTTGAGGCCAGATGCATGTAAGAGCAAAATGTATGCGTGGAAGACCAGGCGCATGCGCAGCAAACCAGTGGTAATAAAATGTGAAACCCACTGCTGGTTGGGATAAACACTACCAAATATTTTTATCCTGAGCAAGAACCTATGCAAGTCCTTATTCATTTATTATTTTATCAAATATCCAGGATGTATTATATTCAAACAGTAACATAAAATGTCCATGATTAACAATGAGATATTTATAAAAACAAGTTAATTGATTAACAGTAAAAAATAGGAAAGGGTTACCTGAGTTTGGCTGATCCTGGAAAGCTAAGCAAGGTAAATACAGGTTAGTATTTGGATAGGAGATTCTCATGAAATATCTTGGCAAGAAGCCCAACAGGGGAGTTACTACAATAACGACATCATCAGACCTTTCTGGAAGAAGAAAACACCGTAGCATAAGGCACCCATATTCTTGTCAAGAAAATCATATGCCCACCTACATGTGAATCTCCAGGAATTGAAATTAACTCGAAGGAAATTTTGCTTTTAAAAAAGCAAAGAGTGACACAGGAATAAAACAAGAAAGAGACCAACAATCGGCTTGAAAATCCACTGAAAAACTAGTTTAAAGTAGCTTATTCGTAGAAAAGTACTGTACATGTCTAATCAGTCTAATTTAAAAACTGAACAAACGTTTTCGCTACTATACCTTCTGAGAGGGTGGAAGGGAGAGAAAATTTTTCTCATGTCCAATTCTCCGCTGAGGGAAATTATTGTGAAGGGAATGCTGGCCCTCTAGTGTTCAAAAGCTAAAAGATACTTACAAAACAGCTAACATCTTCACACTAGGAGTAAGTATAGCAACACATGACTCTTGACTCTTGAATATTGCTATCATTTTTAATCCTCAGTTCCTCAAGTGGAGTTTGAAGATGAATGCCACCATCACAGGCTCAGAAGCCATGATAAATCCCAGAAATCGCTGCGCACGGAGCAGTGATGGGTTCTGGATCCCGTTGCAACTGGTACGGTACAATGGGGCCCAGCGTCCCCCACATGGACGCGCAGAGCACACGCGCACAAGTGGCAGCATGCACATGCGTCCTTACCTCCATGACACTTCCACAACATTCCAGCTGCATCGTGCAGGTGCTGTACGCTCCGTGAGCGTATGTGGAAGCACCAAAGAGCTCAAATACAGGTAAGGAGTTTAGGCGGGCAGGCGGGTCCTCCAGAGCACCATACTGGAATGGTACCCAGTGCTCCCGGCACTGGTATGCCCGTACCAGGGTGTACCGTCTGCAACCCACCACTGGCACGGAGTCTGCAGGAACACCACAACAATACACCATCTTTTCCACTCTGCTCAAGGCCAAAGGAAAGATGAATAACTTACAGACACCTCCTACAGTTGCAGTCATTTGTCTGGCTCTCCGCAAATAAACAAACTGATCAATCAAATAAAATCCTCATGATTCCTATGAGGAAGGAGCTGAAAGGCCACCAAGCTGTCAAGCCATCTTTCTCTTTGAAAGCCTCATTAGTACAGATTCAGTCCAGGATAAGGAAGGATGGATAAAAGTATTTGGGGGAGGGGAATCATCTATAAGCTGTATGGCGTTGCAATATCTCAAATAGTTCAGCTAGCTCAGCTTTAATTTCAAGTAGGCCGCAGCTCAATCAGAAATAAAGTGGAAATTTGGTATTATGGGGGAGGAAACCCTAATTAGAGCAGATCTAAGGGAGTTTATGGAGGTAACCATGGCTGACATTCTCACGTATAAACATCCCTCAAAACACTGACTTGTTAGAAAGTGCAAACTACTTTTTATTGATATGGTATGAAATCTTTGATCGTAGTGTTTGGTATAATGACAAACATTCAGGTTATGGCTTGGATGATGCCATCTGAGTTAATCATCTATATTAAGCAGAAGTATAGGTTTTTGTAAAACCTGTGGTTTATTAAATATGGCTTAGCAGAACAGAACAGAAGAGCAAAGTTGGAGGGGCACTGAAGGTCTTCTAGTCCAACCCTCTGCTTAGGCAGGAGATCTTATACCAGTGATGGCGAACCCGGAAGTGGAGCTGCCCAGGGAGAAAACAAACTTCCTGTTTCCAGCATGCACATGCGCGCCGGCCAGCTAGTCTTCTAGTTAATGGCACACATGTGTGTTGACAATCAGCTAGCCGGCAGGCATGCTCACACCAGAAAACAGAAGAGAAAACTCTTCCAGTTTCCAGCACTGCCGCAAGTAAGGAGGCCAGCTGATTGCCATGCGTCCATGCACTCCAGAAACCCAGAAGAGGAATGGGTGAGGCTGCACATATCAGGCAACATGGGTCCATGTGCCACTTTGGGCATGCATGCCATAGGTTCGCCATCACGGTCCTATACCATTCCAGACAGTGGCTGTCCAGACACTTCTTAAAAGCGTTCAGTGAAGGCAACCCATTCCACTGATTAATTGTTCTCACTGTCAGGAAATTTCTCCGTAGTTCTAGATTGCTTCTCTCCTTGATTAGTTTCCATCCATTTTTTTCTTGTCTTCTGGGGCTTTGGAAATTAGGTTGACCACCCTCTTCTTTGTGGCAGCACCTCAAATATTGCAACACTAGTATGTTTCCCCAAGTCCTTTTCACTAGAATGTGAAGTAAATTGCTGCAACTGTTCTTTATATATTTTAGCCTCCAGCTCCCCAATCATCTTCGTTCCTGTTTTCGGCTCTTTTTCCAGAGTCTCTACATCTTTTTATAATATGGTGTCCAAAACTGGATGCAGTATTCTACAGGTAAGTGTGGTCTTACTAAGGCTTTATAAAGCAGTACTAATGCTTCACATGATCTTGTTTGTATCTCTCTGTTAATACAATTTAGGATTGCATTGGCTTTTTTGACTCATAGTTAAGTAATTGTCAGTACGACTCCAAGATCCCTCTCTCAATGTCAATGCAATTGAGCCAGGTTTTACCTAATCTGTTAATGTATATTTGATTTTTCTTGCCTAAGTGTAAAATCTTACTTTTCTCTACACTGAATTTCATTTTGTTAGATAAGAGCCCAGTGTTCAAGTCGGTCGGCATCCATCTGGATCTTGAGCTCATCTTCTGGGGTGTTGGCACAGGGTATAAAGCCAGGCTATCGTGGCTGTTCATTCAATAGATCTTGCTGAAGTAATCAAGATATACATAAAGTATCAACTCACCCACAGAATACTCCCTGTATCAGTGGTGGGATTTAAATAATTTAACAACCAGTTCTCTGCCCTAATGGCCAGCTGGGTAGGTGGGGCTCAGTGGTCACATGACTGGGTGGGTGTGGCCAACTCAACGTCACTCCCGTCGATGGGTCTTTCGCCTAAGCTCTTACAAGCGATTACATCTTACAATGTAATCAGGGTTAACCGGAGAGACACTTTCTGTAAGCAGGTCAACAAAGATGAGGCTAGAAACAACACCAAAATGTTTTCTTCCTGCCTTCCTTACAGCATTAGCCCTGTAAAGTGGGGAAAAACAAAAGGAGATTTCCTCCAACAACCGGTTCTCTGAACTGCCTGGAAAGTTACCAACCAGTTCTCCCGAATAGGTGCAAATCGGCTGAATCCCACCACTGCCCTGTATGGATGGAAGCTCATCTATGCAGCAGTAGCTTGATCTGCAACACATAGCTACAGAAATGTTACTGGGTTTTTTGGGGGTGTTGGGGGGCTTGTTTTCAAGTGCAAAACTTGATAGTGCATCCTCCTCCCTTAAAATTCAGGAAAGTTCTTCAGATTAAGAAGACTGACTGAATTTCAGCTACCAATATTTTGCTGGAGAAAGAATTAGACCTATTTCCTGCCAGTTATATATTGATCCTTAAACCAAGGAATTACATCAAAGGGTTTCTTAATAGTATTAGTACTTCTAAAACTCCATGAGAAACCAATATCTGGCTGAATGTAAATGGCAGATCAGCATGATTATTCTGGCCTAAAAGCACGAATGATGCTCGGGGAAGAATTAAAAGACACAGCATGTCCAGCTGCCAACTTAGGAGCCATCCAGGCAGGCAGGGATCTCCAGAGCACTGCAGTGCTGTCTGGCAGATGGCAAATGCAGCTTTGTCCACAAAGGTGCTGTCTAATTTCTCCTTTCTTTGCTTCTCAACCTGCTGTACTTTAGAATAGTCTCCTCTGCACTGTGGCAGATGGGGCCAGATGGTTTGCAGTGCAGAGTATAAAACCGGCCATTACAGTTGACTTTCTTCCTTGTATTCTTCAGCTGATGCCAAAACCCGGGTCTTCTTTAAGGAACAGGGATTGAAAAATCTAGCAATAAAAACATGAGCAACAGAAATATACTAGTGTGACTCCAGACTCCTTAACATATGCTGGATGCCTGATTCTTAGATCATTATCAATCTTGGATCATTAACGATTCTTAGGTTCTTGGTTAGGCATAGCTCATACGTCCTTGTTTGAAATTTGCTGCTGCTGCTGCAGTGTGGTAATGGCAACCTCAGTAATGGGTACCAGTTGAAGATACCCTGGAAATGTTCAGGAGGCAGGCTGATAAGGAGGTGAGAACTCAGAAAAGATGGGAGGATGGCTCAGAGCAAGGTGAAATGATGGTCCACAAGAACATTTGCAGTTATTCTGATCATTGCAAACCTGGAATAGTAAATACTGTAACATACTTTTAAGCCTCCGTGGCATAGTGGGTAGAGTGCAGTACTGCAGGCTATTTCTGCTGACTGTTAGCTGCCTGCAGTTCAAATCCTACCAGACTCAAGGTTGATTCAGCCTTCCGTCCTTCCAAGGTGGGTAAAATGAGGACCCAAATTGTTGGGGGCACAATGCTGACTCTGTAAACCGCTTAGAGAGGGCTGTAAAGCACTGTAAATCGGTATATAAGTCTAAGTGCTATTGCTATACTTTTACATTTCCACTGCTTGATTCAGCTCACATACTGTATGTACATGGTTTTGAGAAACTGTTGTTTCTACATAGTTGTTTATGAAGAAACAAAACCAACTGGGCTGCACTTAGATACTGCACCTATATGGGAAGCTAATATGTTAAGAAAGTACTTTGCTTGGCTACTTTTTAGATTATCCAAACACGCAGATATGTAACAGTTAAAACCTGTTTGCCTGTTTACTATTCAATTTCTCAATTTTGTGCAAAAGGCTGCTGCTAAGGAAGAAGCCGGGGAGCTGAGTGGGGAAAGGAAGAAAGGCGACTTAAGAGGCTCTATGATCAACTGCTTCCATATAGCCAAAGACAATTGGGAGATCTATGCAAAGCCTCCTACAAGTAGCCTTTTCCTGAAAGGGCTGTAACTCACATGGGTCAAATCACTTGGAACAAAACCACAAGCTCTGATCTATAGGATTTTTAGTAGAAAACCTTAAGGAACCAAATTCTATAAAGACTTTTGCCTTCAACTAAATGAACATTCACAACTTTTCCTGTTACAGAAACCTGATTTGTTTTAGTTTCTGCTTTGTTTTGTTTTTTTTGCACATTTTAAAATTAAATAAATTGCAATTATTATCATAGTATATATAATAACAGGGTTGGAAGAGACCTTGGAGTTCTTCTAATCCGACCTCTTATTCAGGCAGCAAATCCTAAATCATTCCAGAAAAATGGCTCTTCTTGAAAATCTCCAGTGATGGAGCACCAACTTAGATTCCACTGATTGTTCACACTTTCAGGAAATTTCTTAGTTCTAAGTTGGATCTCTCTTTAATGAACTTCCATATGTTTCTAACTGTCCTGCCCGTAGTTGCTTTGGAGAATAGTCTGACCTCCTCTTCTTTGTTATAACTCCTCAAGTACTGGAAGACTGCTATTGTATCATCCCTGGTCCTTCTCTTTGCTAGACCAGACATATCTAGTTCCCTCAATCATTCATCCTACGGTTTTGCCTCCAGACCCATTTATCATCTTTGTGGGTCTTTTCTGCACTCTTTTTAGAATCTGAACATCTTTTTTGTATCACGGTGACCAGAATTGGATGCAGTATTTCCAGTGCAGTAAAAAATGGTGTTATTTCTTCATGTGATCTTGAAACTGCCTCTCTCTTAATGAAATCTAAAATCTACTCTTTATCTATTAAGCTATTCTGAGTTGCTACTGTTATTTGGTTGAGATGTATCCAAAATGTTTAAAATAAATAAGACGAAATATAGACATTGCATCAAATAATGTATCAAAACCACTGAGAATGAAATCCTAAGCAGCCAACCGCTGAAAGCAACTATCTTTTATTGACATTATATGTCAAAGGATATTTGCTAGAGGTTTAAAAAGAATATTTGCTGTAATAATAACTAGGAAAGTTTCTGTAATTAAGCACAGTATTGAAAGTTCAAGAAAACATATTTTATAAATCTGAATATCGCTCCTGTTTTTTATTTTTTTTCTAAAAATATTAAGTTAAAGTAGACATAAAAGAAAAGACAAATAACTATCTTTGACAATAGTAGGAATGATATTTTGTGAAGGTTTTTGATGTAATCTAGTTAAAACAACAAAATGCACAGGTTTAGTAAACAGATTGTAGGAAGTTTCCATGTAAATGTTAACGCTAAACAGCAAAATGTACATGTGGACAACTACATAAAGACAGTATGTGACCAAAAATAATCAAATGCAATACAAGTCTGTGTATACATATCTTTTGGCTAAAATCAAACCTGCATTAAGAACAAAAGCGTGCATCAACCTAACACAAGATTGTTAGTTTTGCTGGGACTTTTATGTCCATAAGGCTCTTGGAGAACATGGACAAGGTACAGTTTTTAGCGTTTTTTTTTTAAGGTGAACTCTGATGTTTCTGGTGCTTTCAAGCTGGACTTGTCATAGTAGTGCAACATATTTTCCATAGGAAATGATGGTAGTGGCAAAGATTTCACCCAAAGATGCCACTGTTGGAAAGCAGATACAAAACCCCACAAACACTATTGATTATGTGTAGGCATCAGAATCCTTTTTCTTCCTCCCCATACATTTAATTGTTTGATAGAAATAGTAAGATGGCTGTCGTTTGGTCATACTACATATGATGTTCATCTATGGTTTGGAAACAAACATTCAAAATACTGAGAATGCCTCTGATTATAGCTCAAAGAAAATTCCAAAATGCTCAGAACAGATTGCTTCCTATTTGAAACAGCAGTTTTACACCCAGAACAGGACATTTTGTGAAATTTCATACATTAAAGCTTCAAATATAAAATATTTTGCACACCATTAAAGCACAATGCAAAGACATACAAAAGAAGGTCACACTTTCTGGAGGAACCATTAACTGATCTCATATTCTGATCAGTTATGATGCCTGCCAAATTTTATCCTTCACAGGCAAATTGAAGAAAATCTTAACTCTTCCATTTTGTATTTAAAAACCACCTGGTTCAAGTTTTGAATGAATGATTGTGGTGAAGGTAAAAGCACTTCAGAGGTAGTAAAGACATACTCTTCATTACTGTGGCCAATACAAAACTAAAATTAGGAAGATGCTCTACTCATCCTTACTCTTGAGACAATAATCTCTGTCAAGTTGCTGGATTTTCATTTCTATAAGCAATAATTGAGTAGTTGAAACAGAGCAGTGGTTAGAGCCAAACTTTTCTCCAGCTTTCATAATCTTTAATTTTACCCAATGCTCATGTGTCTCCCTCATTTTTCTATGACACTTAGATGCATAATGAAGATTCATAACCGTGTGCTCCTAAATGCTCATTTGCTGTTTTTCATTAAATATCTGGAATTCAGAATCTTTATAAATAGAATTGTCAACTATTTTCTTTTCTTAATGCATTATTTCATATTTACCTTAATAGTGATTGGTATCAAAGTATTATTTTTAAAAAAAGACATTTCAAGCATGACTAGAAAATCGATTACTTACAAGAGCATACTTTAGTTAATCTCACATAATATACTTAATGACTAAGAATATAATGTATACTTATATATAATAATATAATAACTTTTAAATAGCGAGTTAGAAATAATCTCTGACAAAAACATTTTAATTTCTAACAAGGATAATGAAGCACAAAATCAGATTTCTTTCTAGGCCTGCCATGAGTCTTATATCCAATATTAAGTATGAACTTACATGTATATATGTATGTATGCATGTATGTATGCATGTACAGAATGTATGTATATATGTATGTATGTATAGAATGTAGTTAAATAGTTACATCTATACTGGTTATTTTTGTTTCATTTCTAATAGATGATAGATATTAACAGAGGATGAAAAAGCAGGGAACTTATTAAACCGGTGCACTGATAAAAATCAGTGAACGTCAATTAAGCACATTATAAAAATGAACAATGAAACCCTATTTTTAAACCAACCACATTATGCTTGCATATTAAAATATACATATTGTAAAAAACAGAAAATAAATAACCTCTTTCTGAGTTCATTCCAGATCATTAAACAACACTAATATTGATGAGTAGAATAACATAGGAAAATAAAATCAACATTGTTGCTGTTTTGTTTAAATGATTATTTTAGGGCAAAGGAAATCCTGATAATATCAGAGAAAGTATTGTCACACTATCTCTGTATGTAAACTTTAACACAAATCAAATGCATGGAGTATTGTTTATCAAGTGATGTACATAGACAAGGATACTATTTGTCTCAATAAGAGAGGCACAACCTGAGGTCAGTGTATTGCATGGTGCCCTCAGAAATTTTCCCCAAATTGCTACTAAAACTGCAATATTTAATTTGAAAAAAGAGAAAATTATAAAATACACACAGAGTAATCTTATTAACCATATTTAATAGGAAATAATGTAACTAAAATAGATATAATAAATTGAAAGTATCTTAGTTTTTTTATCTTGGTTTATCTGTTTTGGGATCACAGTCCAACCCAACCATTCAGTGTATGCCTTAGCTTGAAAGAAGTCAACTACCCTGAGCTAAACAAAAATATTCAATGATGTGAAACATTTAGCAACATGTCTATACCAATATTCTCTTTATGGTGCTTTTACTTCCACAACAATTGTGTCCCAGTGTCTCTAAACAAAAATATTGTGTCCTCATAATATACCCATACTATTAAAATAGAATATCAACCTGGTACACCTCATGGCATGTTGTATTTTACTATTTAGTCCTGTGTTGCTGTTTCCCAAATTTTAGGAAGCAACAATATACGTTCAGAAAAACCTGACATTTCAAATGTTCGCTGAGTACCAATATTGGAAAGTAGTCTGAGGCAGAGAGGCTGAAGCGTTTCTCATGATTTATGGGAACAAGGCCAAAGCTCCTCTATTTTTTCTGAACATTTATGTTGCTCATTAATAATCATGGATGTTCAAAATAAGCATTAAGTAGTCAATCTTGCTAAGTTCAAGGAGAGTGAGTTCCAAGGCTTATCTTGATATAAACGATCAATTAGAACTGCTTATTAAGCCATGTCCAGAGTTGCTATTCCTTCCCAGTTGTGTTGCATAAGTGTGTCTTTGATAGGAATCATTTCCTAATCAGATCTCAAGCAGGTCTTCTCCACTCTCATCACTCTCCACCGTAAGTTGCCTTGTCCACCACTTCTTAACTTCTGATCCACATGAAGCCATGTCTGACATGGGATTCATTTTGCACACTACGGATTTCATAGTTGTCCGACCACCAATTTTTATGTTGACTGAAGACACTGAATGGCTTATTGGTTTTGGGGCTAGGAAATGAAAAGAGAAAAATATTCACTGCAAACAAATTGTCATTATGCTGAGCAATTCTGGTATGATGGAAAGTGGATTTGTGGTTTTGGATTTCAAGACTAATGAAAAGTTTTTTTTTTTAAAAAAAATATTTAATTGCTCAGTAATACCAACAGGAGGAAACACAATGTTAACTCCATGGATTATTTTCTTTGGTGAGAGAAATTAGAAACTTTTGATTCTATGAATGTAAGGCTTCCATAGTGTATCTTTTGTCACCTCACTTTCTCCTCTATTGAGGGCAAAACATTTTTCATGATAAATCTACACAAAGGAGTTCCCCAAGAACATAATTCCCCCTCTCTGAGTTGTTCTGTACTGATAGGTACTATATCTTCCCAGGGTTGGGGTTAGGGTTCCAGGTGCTTGATGTAAGCTGATAAACTATAGAACTTTATTGTATTTTCACATTTTTTCTACAACAGTGAAACTGTTTTTATATATAACTGAAAGTTTTCATATATTAAAACAGCATTATTAACAATTGGAAACAAAATTTTAATAAGCCCATGCCCAGCCCATTTAGTCCAGTAGTGATTAAAGCAGTGTTTCTCAACCTTGGCAACTTGAAGATGTCTGGACTTCAACACCCAGAATTCCCCAGCCAGCATTCGCTGGCTGGGGAATTCTGGGAGTTGAAGTCCAGGCATCTTCAAGTTGCTAAGGTTGAGAAACACTGGATTAAAGTGTTGAACTGGGACAGGAAAGGCTGAATGTGGCTAAATTGGGCCATTTACTTTCTCTCAGACCATCATATTTCACACTGCTTTACTTGAAGGAAAATAAAACACTACCAGACGAAGCTGAGCATCCACAGGACGCAATGTAAGAGTAGTACAGGAGCAACTCCTGTATGGCAGTTGGGATTGGAATTTCCATTGTTAAGCAACATGGTCATAAAGCATGACATCATGTGACCATGCTGCTTAGTGATGGCAGTTTTGGCACTTCTGGTTGCTGTTGTTAAGTGATACTCACACTCAATGTCAATGTTAATGCATTGTTAACTGCAATGTCTTGACCTCAATGTCAGCTTGCCCACTGACTTTGCTTGTGGAAAGCCACCAGTGAAAGTCACAAATGACAATCATGTGACCATGGGATGGTGTGACCTTGTTATTATGAATGTCTGAATCATGATAATGTGATAGTGAAGAACTGCGACAGCTGCAAGTATATGAACCAGCTGTAAGTATCATTTGTTCAATGTGGTTGTAGGTTTGAATGGTTCCTGAACATCATGAAACAACATTAAGCTTCTTCTCCAGGAACATTGTATTGCTAACTAGGGCACACAAAACCTTTGCCAGACCAATTCTTGAATACAGCTTGTCTGCCTGGAACCCACACTGTATATTGGACATTAACATGATTGAGCAGGTTCACGAGAAGAATACTCTACTCCTCTACTCACAATAGAATTTTCTATGCCACCAGCCTTGAAATTTTGGGCTTGGACAATCTGGAACTGCATCTCCTGCGGCCCAAACTAAGCATAGTACACAAAATTGTCTGCTACAACATCTTGCCTGTCAATGACTTCTTCAGCTTCAACCACAATAATACATGGGCAAACAATCAATACAAACTCAAGGTAAACTGCCTCAAACTTGACTGCAGAAAATATGACTTCAGCAAGAGTGGTCAACACCTGGAATGCTCTACCCGACTCTGTTGTTACAGCATCAAACCCTCACAGCTTCAATCTCAAACTGTCTATCGTGGACCTCACCCCATTCTTAAGAGGTCCATAAAGGGGACGTGCATAAGCACAACAGCGTTTCTACCGTCCCTATCTTACTATCCCCATTTATCTGTATTTACTTCCTTTGTTCATGTTTATGTTCTTACCCATACTTATCTTGTATATGTTTGACAAACAAATAAAATAAATGAATAAATCTATAACAACAGTGGCCAACCTACTTGACAAGGAAGCCAATTAGACTTCAAGCAGATGGCCTTCCGAAGTCTTGCCATCAAGACTAATAGCCATTGATCCCCATACTTCTATGAATTTGTCCAACTCTCTGTTGAAACCAATCAAGCTGGTACCTAAGATTGCATCTCATGGTAGCCGTGGATCTTCAAGGTGAGCCTTTTATATTAATTCTCTGAATCTATAAAGCCTAGTTGTTTATAGCCCCATGATCTTAACTTATTGCTGTTTTCACCTATTGCCATTGTTAATGTTTTTGTTTCTGTTATTCTGTGTAGGAATAATTATTATTCATTGTAATCATTATTTGACGATTGATCAGTTTGAGTGGCAGACATTAATCTGCCATAATCCCAGTTCAAGAGAACATTCCCCATATTCTGTTTTTTTAAAAATGCCGTATTTATTGAACAATATATTTTTATCCAGGCACTCAGAGCTAGGATTTTCCTCTTTCCTTTCTTTTCTTTCCTTCTGGTGTCACCAAAGGCCTAACTGAATTAAAATTATTGATTCTAGACAAGTGCTATAGTGTAAGAACTGCCATCCTGAGCTGCAGCTTTACTTTGCTAGATTACTTGGCATATCACATCTCCCATAAAGGGGTAGAGACAGACCAGAGAAAGTATGAGCTGTGCTCAAATGGGGAGTTCCCTGTATTCCATGATTCCAAAATGGCTGGACACTTTGGATTTGTCAAAACCTTACACCTGGTGAAGTCCTATTTTGCTAAATTGGCCCACCTACTTTCTCTCAGACCATATTTCACACTGCTTTATTTGGAGAAAAGCTATTTTGCCAGTTGCCCTGTGTGTTCATCCGTGAAGGGTCACCCCAGAAAGCGACCAGGTTTACTACAACCCATAACTAACCCTATGTTTCCTTTGAAGGAGATTTCTATGAACTTTATTGTGGAACTACTTGATAGCTCTGGGAACATAGTAATATGGGTTGTTACTGACCTCTTCTCCAAACAGGATTACTTCATGGCTTGTCCCAAAATCCCTTCAGTATGGACCCTAGCAAAACTCTTTGTGCAACATATCTACCAGTTCCATGGAGCTCTAATCACAATAATTTTAGGCCAGTTTGCGTGCAATTTACTTTTCTATTTTGACAAGAATTTTAAAGCTCTTGGTGACCTCCCAAGAACTCAGTTCCTCTCATCATCTCTCAACGTAAGGATGGCATGCTGTAGCAATACCATCATTGTTATGTCAACAATGTCAGGGAACAGGGAACAGGGAACCAAAACAATTCCTTTGAATGTGACTGGACAATAGGGGGCTATCAAGGGGAGGAATGGGAATGTTAACTAGGGAACATTTGGCTGCCAACTTTTTACCATTGCTTTAATGTAATCCACTTGGCTTTTAGTAAACGTATACTTTTCACTACAAATGGGGTCTTTCTTTGGTAAGAGACCAAGTCAGGATAGGCCTGACAATGAATTTGGGGGCCCATTTCTTATGGGTAGGTAGATTTTAAAGTATGGCTGGAGGAATAAGGTGTTGATTCATCAATGATGATCTGAGGGGAGACGTTACGATGAGATACTTTTTGCGTAAAATGGACTAATATTAGAATAATTTGGTGTACCAAGTAGATGAAAATGTTCCCAAAGTGATTCAGAATCCATTTCAAGCACATAATTTCTTTTGAGGGATAGGAAGTTTGAAATTGCCTCATGTTAGGCTAGAATATGAATCAGAAATTTCCTTTCCTCTTGAGAATATATTTGACACATGTTGCCATAAAATGCCTAGGATGATCATGCATAAGATAGGTAGCCATGTAACTTTTCTAAATATAACTAAACGTTTTTTTGATGATTTTCAGAGCTGCATCAGACAGAACTTCAAACTTCATTTACCGAAGGCATTTCATATTTATTTTGTAGTCTCTTTGATATGGAAAGCTACTATATCTATATTCTGAAACTGTATCAGTTTGGGAATGTGCTTTATATCGCTTGTCACTTACCAGATGGCAAACGCCATTGCCCAAACTTTCGCTGAGGTCTACCAGTATCACCAGAATCTTGTCGATATCCACCTCTGTCAGAAAGCGTGGGGCTAAGCAGCTGCTGTTCACTACTTGTCTGAATAGAATGAGAGAGAAGAGGAATTAAAACGTGGGGAAAAACAACCCAAAAAGGACCTTTGATTTCTGGCCCTTATTTCACAAATTTTGCAGTTGAAATTTTGTGTAGATTTTTCTGTTCAGTCCTCATGTAATTTCTTTTTGTTATTTTTTTAAAAAAAGCCATATTTATTATTATTGGCAGATTTGAATGCAGATTTCTCACGTGTGTATGTGTGTGTGTGTGTGTGTGTGTGTGTGTGTGTGTGTGTGTGAATGTTTTCTATGCATGTTTTTTCGTATGTAATTTTCCCAATCCATTTTGACACATTTCACTCAAATATAAACAACCATATTTGGACTCTAAATGTTGCTGTCTCGTTTAGATACTAATAGAATCTGTTGTGGTAGATCAAGCCATTTCATTCCCATTAATATCTGTTAAATTTCTTTTACATCCCTAGCTACAACTTATTGATAATATTGTTTATTGCAACATTTATTGCTAGAAACATTTTAGGAAAATGTATTCCTAGAATGTAGGTTATTTATACATATCTGAGCATTAGAATACTCCCTTATGCATAACGAATCACAGAAATTAAGTTTTTTTAGGCCTCATAAAATTGAATATAAAAATTATATTAAGCATAGAAGAATGGAGAAGTAAAAGAAAGAAAAAGAAAGAAAAGCAAGTTCCACCGGCCTACAAACATTATGTGTCCTTTACACATATTTTTGGGGCAGGAATGAATGGAAAGGTCTGCTCTTTTATCAAAGTGCTTTAGACATGGTGGGTATCTACCAAATATGTCGTGGTCAGATGCAGTTGAATGTTTTCTCATATGTTGTGTACTATTGCACAGACTCATGATTTTTCCTAATGCTTCTAGGCCATTTTTGGGTGGTGGCTTCAAGTCAACGTTGACTCCTGTCAAGTTTCTGGACAAGTCCCTGCAGTTTTCATGGCAATATTTCAGAATTGTTTCAGTTAGTGAGAGTGAGGGAGTGTGAGAGAGTGACTGGACTAAAACAATCCAACGGGCTTCATCTGGGACTAGAACTCATGGCCTCCCAGTTTCTAGACTGATGCCTTAACCATACACTAAACTGTCTTTATTACTAGGTCACTAGCTGAGATTTTTGAGAACAACAATAGGGATGACCCCATACCTCAGGCTGTACATTGTTATCCTGGTTATTAGCATTCATATCTTCACTTGGCTGTGTTGTCTCAATGCTTGGTGGATTTAGGAAACGGCTTAATTCCTGCTGTTGACTCTCTCGGAGGCTGTGAATGATACTGCATGACTGCTGTTGTTTCTAGAAAAATAAGACAAACATGGTATATTTTGTTTTCTTTAAAATTTCTTTCCAAAAATAAACATAGAAGGGTAATTAATGGTGGTGGTAGATGGATGGGATCAAAGAGCTATGGTTTATCAAAATAAAAACTTGGGAATTTTTGACTTACTGGTTCCACTGCATAGTGGAACTGAATTTTCATTATCTGTATTACAGGCATTTCAAAGATATGATATTGCAACCACTAAAATAATATATGAATTTGTGTGACTCTCTTTTGTAAATAAAACTGGTGATTTCATTGGGTTTAGGATTGGGCAAGAGAAGACAAAATAAACTTATTGTTTTCATTATTCAGTTTATGTATCCTAAGGATTCTTAATTTTTGCAGTATTGTACTTGCCAGTTTCAAGGGACTGCCTCTCAAGATCGGTGCTGCATGATAAGGACTTATTTTTTCTCTTACCAATGATCTGCTGATTTCACTGCCAAAGTGATTCTTTGCTTGTGCTGCTCCCTGATTTTGAATGGGAGCACTCGGAAATGACGAAGATTACTTTTGGATGATTGTGGACCTGGTTGGAAAAGAGGCCTTGAAGATTCCTATTCTCTCTGGAAGCGATAGTACTCACTGGGCATATAAATCTTCCTGTCAGCAATATAATTACCTTAAGCATGCTCAAGTTTTAACTTTTCTTTTCCATATGGAAGCATGGTTGCCCTTGGGATGGTAGTGGAGTTTTTTAGACTCACCACTGAATTTCTGTGCTTTTTGAATCTGCAAAATATTTTGGAGTTTATTTCTATTGAATTTTTGTTGTAACCTTGGATTGAAATATAGAGGAAAAATCTTTTCTTTGTTCTTTATTCCCTGATTAAGCTTCATGGATTGAAAAGGCTGAACAGTGGCTAAACCCTAAGTATGGAGGGTGGAGGGATATGCAGTTCTTAGCTGAATTTCTTTTTAGAAAGCTTGATGAGACGATATTGATTTTCCAAAATAAGTTAGGGCAGTGATGGTGAATCTTTTAGACACCGAGTGCTCAAACTACGGACGTGCGCATACCCAAACTGAAAGGTGCATATGTGCGAACATGTGCATGTGCAAACATGCATATGCATGCATGGAGATGCATGAACACATGCATACACAGTCATGTACACTTGTGTAGCAGAGACCCGAAGACCAGCTGGCTGGCGGGAGCCGGGGCATCCCAACACCAGCAGTGTGGCAAGAGGTAGGAAAAACTTTCATGAGCTTCTGTTTCATCTTTTGCAGGGAAACAGAAGCTCACAAAAGAAATGCCATGGAGATCTGACCTGGGGTGATGGCGCATGTACCAGCAGAGCAGTGGTGGGTTGCAGGCGGTACGCCCCGGTACGGGTGCATTAGTGCGTGCCCGGAGCACCGGGTACTGTTCCGGTACAGTGCTCCGGAGGGCCCACCCGCCCGCCAGAGCTCCTTACCTGTATTTGAGCTCTTTGGTGCTTCCACGTACATGCACGGAGCACACGACTCCGCCGAGCAGCTGGAGTGTTATGGAGGCTCATGGAGGTGTCGCAAGAGGTAAGTATGCATGCCCGTGTTCATGTGGTGTACGCCGGGCCCTGTTGCAACCGTACCGGTTGCATCAGGATCCAGCACCCCCCACTGCAGCAGAGAGAGCTCTGTGTACCACCTCTGGCATGGGTGCCATAAATTCGCCATCATGGGGTTAGGGCAAGAAATTTTGGATGAAGATCTATAAAAGGACTCTGACTGAGTTCCAAATCAAAGACAACAATGCTGGTTTTCTGAAATGAATGACAACTCTGTGGTATGAAAACCCAAAAAACTAGGCCCCAAGCTATGAAGAAGAGTCAAGTCATGTTATTTCTGTTAGACTTTTAAAATAGCATTCAAAAACATATTGATATCGCAATAATGTTAAACTCACTGCTCTAATACGCTTCAAGCATTTTTTCAACCACATGCGTATTGTCTGCTTGGCAACCTCTTCCTCTATGGTGTACTCCAGTTGTTCCCTCGCAAGGAGTTCTTCCAGCTGAAGACTTTTTCTGATGTCCACCGATCTATATGAGAGCATGCTAGAAGAAATGTATATTAGTAAATATTCACTTTTAAAAAAGGAAAATGAATCTGTGTGAAAACCATATAGTTCCTTTAAAATGTTTATTTGGCTTGTAAAACGATGCTTAATGTCTCTGTGTCCATTGATAATTGCAAAGTGAGAGTGTTGAAGTAATAATACATTACAAGGAAATATGTGATCAGAGCAGAAAAAGTTTGGTGGGTGAAGATCCACTTAAGTCAACTGCTTCCATGATTGTTTAACGATGAGTCCACAGACAAAAACTTTGTTTCTGTTAAAGTTTTCATTCTTACCTCTATGGATAATATAAAAGCTACACTTTTCATAGGAACAGTAAATAATAGAATAATAAGAAAAGTCAATTTAGATATGTGATTTATTAATAAATAAATTTAATAGATCCCTAAATGAAAAAAAAAGTACAGTTTCCCCGAAAATAAGACCTCGCCAGATAATAAGCTCAATCGGGCTTTTGAGCGCATGCACTAAAATAAGCTCTCCCCCTGAAAATAAGCCACATAAGCAACATATCAGCAGCCATGAGGTGACCACGCTCGCCTCTTCCTGCTTCTCAAAAATAATAAGACCTCCCCGAAAATAAGGCCAAGTGCTTATTTTGGGAGTCAAAAGAAAATAAGACCCTCCCTGTCTTATTTTTGAAGAAACACAGGTAATTTTTATAAACTGTACTTATATCTTTAGTCTGTTTAGATACAATGAAACCATAACAGATGTAGTCCTATCTGCTTGGTTAATCTCTCCTGAAGCTTGTGAGTTAATTCTGATGTTCAGGTTTGCAGGCCAACTGTGCTGCTCAATATACCTCAATACATCATGGAATGTTACATCTCCACCGTTATGCAGCCTCTCCATTTCATAGCACATATGCTTGAACAGAAGTTTGTCCTTATCCAGATCTACCTCCAGTCTTCCACGCAATAGCCTCAACAAAAACTTGACTCGGAAAGTAGGAATTACTCCCTGGGAAGAAAGACACAATTAAAAAAAATACACTGGTAAAGAGCTTTATATTTGTCTTTTATTATTCTCCAAATAAATGATTTAGTAACATTTTTGCCAATAATTTTGCTATTATAAGTACAATATGAGGAGTTTTGGAGTCCCTGGGCAATAGGGTGGCTGAGGTGATTTGCAGCAGGAACAAATCAGATGTTGAAGTAGATGCCAAGCTGAATTCTGCAGCTGTTACAGAGCCTGTCACTTGAGTAATTCTCTCCCTAAGCTAAAAGGTATCTGGTTTCCTGGACGAAGGATAGAAGGGGCAGGAGTCACATTCAGAGTGGCTCAGTCTGCAGATGGGAGTTAGGGTGCTGTTTATGTTAGTGCAGGGATGGAACTGGAGTTATAGTCTTTGTATAGGTGCTGAGATAGGGTAGTGGTAGCTGGCTGTCTAAAATTACCATATTTTTCGGACTATAAGACACACCAGAGTATAAGACGCAGCATGATTTTGAAGAGGTTAATTTTTTAAAGAAGTTTTTGCACTCTGGAGGTCTCCAAACCCTCTGCACGCCTCAGTTTTTTTTAAAGGGCATGCAGAGCTTTGGGAGACTTGCAAAGTGCTCCTGGGGGCTGGGAAGGGCAAAAATGAGCAAACAATGGGCCATTTTTAGTCCCCACCCCAACCCTCAGGAGAACTCTACAAGCCTCCTAAAGCCTCTGTATGCCTTTTTTTTTTCAAAAAATGAGCTGTTTTTGCCCCACCAGCCCTAGGAGCACTCTAAGAGCCTCCCAAAGCTCTTAGAGTGCACGTCCATTTTTGCAAAGGGGTGGTGGTGGTAGGTCAAAAATGCTGTACTCAGTGTATAAGATACGCCCAGATTTTCACCCTCTTTTTTTAGGAAAAAGGTACATCTTATATTCCGAAAAATATAGTAAGCAGTGTAGTATCTATTGCAGAAGTGACCTGAAAGAGCTAATTCAGGCAACTGGCTGAAAATTTGTACTGTGACCTGGCTGTCAGATGGCGCTCTCTAAGCTGGGATAGTGATGGGTCAGGGAAAATTGGACGTTTGGGGGAGGGGTAGGCAATAACATCATGTTGGTGATAGGCAGCAGGAAATAAGGTGAGAGGGATGGATTGTTCTCAAGGAAGACTGCCTTGATATGTCATATTGTGTTGCATTTCATATTATGGACCTGATTATGGATGGGAGGGCTAACCTGGCATGAATAACAGAACTGAATGGGGAAGCAACAAAAGTTGATATAGACTTCTTCCAAAGATTTAACGTTCCATTTTTACTTTCATTAATTGATACAGTTTAGCAGTTGATTCGTTGAGCAATAAATCAATGAAATTTACAGTATTCCAGAGAAATGTCTTACCTCTCTTTTGTCATCAACCATATTCCATATAATCTGAAAATGCCTAAGATCATTATAACTTAAGAGCTGGTCTTCTTCAGTAGAATAAAATAAAGAGAAGTTTTCCACAATTATAGCTGTATAAGACAGAAACATTAAAAAGTAAGCATTTCCTAAGTTCAAAAGTCTTTATAATTGTACATAACTTAAATTTGAAAAATCATAAAAGGATTTTGCTCTGTGTAGGAGGAGAGGCAAAGCATAGGGGCAGAATCAAAAAAAGAACCTGGCTGGAGTCATTACGCTCCCACAAGCGATACATGTCCATCCCCTCTTAATTCCATCGACTGTTATCTAGCACCAATACACAATGCATAAGCAGGCAACACAAAAAACTTGATTCTTCAAGTTTTTTTGCATATGATGTACAAATGTATCATTTTAATATCATAATAGACCCCCATATAAAAAAAATACCCCACCCCCATTTTCTGCTGTTTTCATTAGAAACTGAATAAGTTACAAAGTAGCCTGGTACCATAATGCAGCGGTGGGATTCCCTTCCCTTCCCTTCCCTACCAGCTTGTAAATGTGAGTGTGTGCATCTTCTGTGCATGTGCAGAAGGTCACACATTATGTTGGGGCGGGTGGGCGGAGCCTCCCACAATCACCGCTACCAGTTCGCCCAAGCCAGAGAGAACTGGCTGAATATCACCTCTGCCATAATGCACTTAGTTTTTCAATTGTACATATAAGATGTTTGTACAAAGGAAATTACAAATGTTGAGCATAACAAAGGCAGCAAAAAAATTCCTACAATATTTTGAAAAATCTGACATTTGTTAAAGCAAACATAGATAATTTTTTTCTCCTCTGCTAGGTTCTATTTTCTCAAAATTAATCTGGTCATCATGGAATATGAATGGGACTGAAGAAAGCAGTCAAAATAGAGCTAAAAACTGGTGAGAACAGTAATTTCTCTCTGGTAATTGCCTTTCTGATCCACATTTAATTCATAAATAGTTTTTTTTTTTAGAAATCTGAACCAAAGTTCTACACAGGATATCTGAGATTAGCTGGATGGTGCCATGAAGAACTCAAAATCATATATAGTTTGAAGTCGTTCATGCTGCTTTAAACATTCATGTGACTATTTTAAGGAATGTACAGCAGAGTAAAAGCCAGAAGTGAGACTCTGTTCCACTTGCTTCTTAGGTGATGTAAGCAGTTTTGTGATAGCATCTTTCATTATGTTTCCTGAGACTCATCAGAACAGACAGAAAATCTCGGATGTAGAACTCATTTATGTTTTGGAGATTTTTGACACTCTAGCAAGCCTTATGGGCAGTGGTGGGATTCAGCTGGTTTGGACCACTTTGGCAGAACTGGTTGCTGGCTGGCACTGCCTCTTCCTGCCCCACCCATTTCAGGAGTCCCCACATGCTCTGTTTTGGCTCCCAGGTAAGTGCAAGGAGGTCTACTAGGCCCAAAACAGGGCATCCCATTTTTGCTCCTGGGGGGGTGCAGGAGCCGAAGTGCTGCCTGTCACACACCCTGGCCACACCCACCATGGCCACACCCACCATGGCCACGCCCACCCACCTGGTCAGAGAACCAGTTGTTAAATTATTTGAATCCCATCACTGCTTATGGAATATTTACTGATTTTATTTTGGATGGCATAATTGATTGCATTTATTAAGCCATGACTACTTGTTTTTATGTTATGGTTTATAATCAGATAATTTAATTGTTATTTGATTTTTTCAGTAATAATTATGGGGGTTGTCAGGATTGAACAGGGGTTTGATCATACATAGAGAAGAACTGGTTAGATCAGTAGTATTTGTTATTTCTGACTGATTGAAACATGGTCTTAATGGCTGTTTTTAAGTATGACTTGGTCTTGATCAAGTCCACAATATAGTTAAAACACACAGTGTAAACATTATTGCTGTATTTCATGACTAAAACTTACCCACAAGCAAATTCAGCATTATGTATGCAATGATGACATAAAATGAACAGAAGTACATAAGAGCACCGGCATAATTGCCACAATCTGTTTTCCAGTATGTTCTGATATCTGGAGTACAGAAAGGAGGTTGAACCTGCATGAAACAAAAAGCTATATTACATGTAATAGGGGTACAAAAGTAGATATGCTCCCCCTTTCTCACATACACATATATTATGAACTTCATGTTTATCAGCAGAATGGATCAACTTCCTCCTTTCCCTGATGCTGTCCACTCCACATGTTTTTCTTCCAATCAAGCATTCTCTCAACATCTGAATCAAAAATATTGTGTGTGTGTGTGTGTGTGTGTGTGTGTGAGTCACCATGAATTGTAGGAAGTCAATCTTTTTACTGCTTGTACAACACATCCACTCCTTTCTTTTGCTAAAGGACTACACCATTTTCCCTTATGACCAAAGACAAAGATTATTCTGAATTGACAAGAGAGGAAGATGGATCACATCAATCAAAATGCTATTTCCAATAATGACCAAATATTCCTACAGAATTGCCAACTTGAATTATTTGGACTGCATATTTTCATTTATATTTTTAGTTCTATTCTGCTAACCTTCATAAATAGATATATTCTTCCTAAACAGATTTCTTCTTTTGATGCAGAATATAATATATTATTCTTTTTATACAACACCCACTTAAAGTGCTTCCTAATTTAGAGTCCATTACCACATCAATGAGATAATTTGGGGGAAGGGAAGGGAGAATTATTTCACAGTATTTCTCACTGACTGCTTCAACGATCCGGCCAAAAAAAAAAAAAGTTATTTACATTGTTAATACATTCCACTGAAAAAAATTGTTAAAATATTCTCTAGAACTGAAAACCTGTCACTTTTCATTTTAATAAATGCAATAAAGCTGCATAAACCTAGTTGGGTATATAGCACAAATATTTGCTAATAAAATTTGCAAAGTACTTACACATTTATTTCTATAGTATTTTCAGAAGTCAATAAATCAAAATTTGGGTGAAGGATAATATTTTAAAAATAAAATGTAAGATATTTTTAAGATGCAAAGCTTCTACTGGCTAAAATGATACATGATTTTAATCAGTCAATTTACCATACAATCGTGCATTATCTTGTTCCAGTCTTCTCCAGTGACTATTCTGAAGAGTACCGTAATGGCCTTACCAGCCGATGAAAAGTTGGCATGTCTGTTTTTAACAAATAAAAAATATTATTCAATATTTCAGAACTAAAAGCATGCACAAACAATCCTTTAGGGCAGTGTTTCTCAACCTTGGTCACCTAAAGATGCGTGGACTTCAACTCCCAGAATCCCCCAGCCAGCTCTGCTGGCTAGGGAATTCTGGGAGTTGAAGTCCACGCATCTTCAGGTGGGCCAAGGTTGAGAAGCACTGCTTTAGGGTATTTGGGTAATTCTCCCCCTCCCTACCGAGGCTAACTTATACAAGTCTAGTCTGCTACCTGAGATGAATGGTAAAAGGGTATATTTTCCCCAATCTGCACAGAAAAGAACTGGTCTGGCATCTGAATGAGACTCCCTAGTTGGAAGTAAGGTAGTGTTTATGACATTATTTAGAGCAGCAGGATAGCTTAGATTGTTCAGAACTAGCTGTGTTACATATACCTTTCTGTCACCTGACAGGGTAACCAGCACTGCCCTGAAAATTGCTTGAATATGTCTCTTTGTGGGGATGTTTTGGATCTTAAGCTTGAACCTGGACTAGCTATTATTTATAATAACAGGCCAAATGAAATCCCCTGTTGTTTCCCTGGCTTGCAGGTTCTGCAAATACTCAAACAGTCATTGCCGAGTGGATTCATGTATACTTGAAATGCTATATAAGCACTCCTTTGATATTTGATGCTGGGTTTTCTGAGTCACAGATCAATAGAGCTGCCTCTCTAGTAATGTAACAATGCAGGCATCCATCAAAGCAAGGATGCTCTAAAACAACATCACAGTATCAAATATTTTCAGATGAAGTGACAGAAATCATACCTGTTAATGTTCTCTCCATATTTCACAGTTCCAAATAAAACTACTCCAGCAAAAGCATAGCAAAGCAGCAGTAGGAACATTCCTACAATGATGAAGAAGCTTTTGTACATGCTGACAACGACTGT
This sequence comes from Thamnophis elegans, assembly GCF_009769535.1. Taxonomy (NCBI): domain Eukaryota; kingdom Metazoa; phylum Chordata; class Lepidosauria; order Squamata; family Natricidae; genus Thamnophis; species Thamnophis elegans. Next base: position 44,843,242 of record NC_045551.1, read on the forward strand.
CAACAGTAGCATCTTCAAAGTCACCTGGAAATCAGTGGGAAAAAAAAGTCTTGGTATGAGACATGGGTCAAAAGGGAAATGTGCTGAAATTGAAGTGGACCCTGTTCCAACCTCATTGGGATTGTTCCAAGGATGCTCTAACTTTGCTAGAATCTCTGCAACAAATCCAGGCACTGTTTCAAGCCAGCAAAATTGACACAGATCCAGAACATTGTTTTGTGAATTTAAAACTGTTCATTTTAAACGGAAAACATTTTAAATTCAACAAAATAATTACTACTAGATGGATATAGTGAAGTGGATTAGAATGTATTTGTGTCAGAATCAGTAGTAAAATTCAAATTTTTCTTACTACCGGTTCTGTGGGCATGGCTTGGTTGGCGTAGCAGGGGAAGGATACTGCAAAATCTCCATTCCCTCCCTACTCCTGGGGGAAGGATATTGCAAAATCTCCATTCCCACCTCACTCTGGGGCCAGCCAAAGGTGGTATTTGCCAGTTCTCTGAACTACTCAAAATTTCTGCTACCGGTTCTCCAAAACCTGTCAGAACCTGCTGAATTTCACCCCTGGTTGGAATGTTATTGGTAAAGGTTTTGTTAATTTATTGTTGAGGATGTTTAAAAGTCTCATGTTGATGTTTATTTTTTGAAGATGTTACTATTGTGTGCAAACACTTATATACTCATTCATTCTGTGGATGTTTTTGTTGTCAGCTTCCATCTATATGGAGTTTGCAGCATGAAAACTAAACAATTTTTCATATTTCTAATTCTGATTGTGTAGCTGTTCCTTTTTCATTATTATTTACTCCTAGGCTATAACAGAGTATTGGTTTAAACCAATAAGAGCCTCAATTCAGTAAAATAAAGCAGTCCAACTTACTCAATGTGTAATTACTGTAAGCATGGGGGAAAAATCCTCATGGGTACTTACGTGCTTTCCACAGATTGAAAAAAACCTGAACACAATTACACACGCTCCCATCATATATGTATAGGCATTCTGAAACACAAAGTTATCAGTGTTAGAAGAGTTACTGATTATTAATTACTCAGAGCTACTCAGGATTTACTTTCACAACAACCAATACAGCTTTTATATAATACATCAAATGATTGAGTGCATAGTTCTTGCATTATTCAGGTGTTATTACATGGAACTTGTTAGAAAGAAATAGCTTCATATCATAAATGTGACCTCATATGTATATATAAAAAGGACTAACAGTTCAACAGATCATCTGTTGAACCACATATTCCTTATCCCGAGAGAACGATTTCAGTCAAAATAATGGAAACCTCTGATCCTGAGGCTGAAGAGAACTTGGCAAAGTCTCAGCCTGTGGCTGGAGAGTCAAGAAGCTGTCAACTAACTGAGAATAATGATGCACTCAGAATGACTCAAAATCAGCACAGGTGGCTCCTGATTCAGAGTACAAGAAGTCAGTTCCTGAATTTAGAACACTAAGCAAAGGAGGTTAGAGACATAGAAATCAGCAGTCCTTCTTAAGAGTGAAGTACATTGAATCCCCCAATTAGATAAGGATTCAAACTCCAGTTATTTAAAAGTATTCCCCCTCTTTGGAAACACTTTTCTGTTGTTAAACCTTGTTCCTGTGGCCCCTCATTCCTGACTGTTTCTGAAATTGATCTTTCGCTTACAATTCTGGACTGGAGGCATTGTAGACTGTAATGGGTTTGACTACTGGACTGCACCAAGACCTGTTCTTCTTGGCCATGTCTAAGCCACAGCTATGTGCTTCAGGTAAGAGTTACTTATTCTGCAGGTCTTCCTCTGCCTAATTTATAACATGCAGTTTTAGTTTTATCTATTACCTGATTTACAATTAAATTAATAAAACCCAATGTGTCAATTACTGATTACTGATTCAACCTACTGTGGAGCAATAGGGAGACAACTGATTCTAAAAATCAGAGAAATCAAGACAATAGCTCTCTTCCATTTTTTGCTCCCATCCTCTGGTATCCATATCCGAAAGCATGTTGCGTCTGACATATAGGTTCCATAGAGATTAACTGATTTGTTTTCCTGTAATTTAAGGCAATTATTCTATGGGATGATAGAAAACAGGTCTTAACTTTCTTCTGATGGATAACTCTTCAGATACTTGAAAAGCTCTATTATATGTTTCTCTTAGTTATCTTTGCTTTAACATAATCGAAACATAAATTAGATTTAATTTTCAGTCTGCCTATAATCCTCTTTGATCTCTCTGCCCTTATTCTAATTTTGTGTACCTTTGATACCATTAAGTAGAACCAGATAGAGCACTCAACACTGACTTGACCAATACAAAATATAATGGCACTATTTTTAAAGTCATAATTTATCTTCCATGAATTTCTCAACTTTACTTTTAAAGTCATGTAAGCAGCTTTTGTAGGAATACATTTCATCAAGTTTTTTTTTTTTTTTTTTTTACAATTGCTAACATAAAATATACACAGGACTAAGAAACTTCTCTATAACATTGATTTTACTATTAGGGAAAAATGTTAATAGACAGGAATATTTTAGCATGAAGGAATATTCAGTCAAGTAAAATTCCATTCCAGGCCTGACATGGTACAGTTTATAAACAGATGTGCTACAACGATAACAACTAAGCCCAATGCAAATATTTAGTAAACTGTGTTTACTTTCTGGAAGAATTCTTTGAAAATTGCATTCTATTAATTCTAGTTAAAATTATTTGTGGCTATCTGAATGAGCTCAGTTATAATATTAATTGTAATTACAAAAAGAAACCCCTTGTCTTTTCAGGAATGACCATAACAAGGCAAGATCAAGCCTCAATGAATTGTACATTTTGCAGATTTGCAAAAAGAGGAAAAATATCCTGCATACTTTGAATAGACAAACTGGTTCTTGAAACTTACCGTTATGGCAAAGTGGAGAATCACCCATATGACCCCTAATGATGTCACCAAGAGATCATAACGATTTCTTCTGCTCTGCCAAAATCCAGCAGGTGACATGGCAATAATTTTCATCGTAACCTTGCAAAAATATATAGGTACTATTTGTATAATCTGGAATGATTCCTCAAAGTTATGGTTCAATAATATTCAAATGGATAATTACTGAAAATTAATATGGCTATTGGATTAAAATATATATGAGAAAAAAACAAATAAGAAAATGTTACTATATACATATACATATACATATACATATACATATACATACATATACATACACATACATACATACATACACACACACACACACACAAAATTAAACTTTAGTTTCAATTGCTAGCGCAGAAAAAGAATACTGTGTTTAGTGTTTGATCGACCCCTTTCTAAGGATAAAACAAATCTAGGTAAAAAGGTAAAGGTTCCCCTTGCACATAAGTGCTAGTCGTTCCTGACTCTAGGAGGCACTCATCTTCATTTCAAAGCCGAAGAGCCAGCACTGTCCGAAGACATCTCCATGATCATGTGGCCAGCATGACTAAACGCTGAAGGTGTACGGAATGCTTCCCACCAAAGGTGCTTCCTATTTTTCTACTTGCATTTTTACAAGCTTTCAAACTGGTAGGTTGGCACTAGGGATTTGAACCACTGAACTGCTGACCTTTCTGAAAATCTAATTAATCTAATTTGATTAATTAGATATTTTTTCTGAAAATCTAATTAATCTAATTTGATTAATTAGATATTTTTTCTGAAAATCTAATTAATCTAATTTGATTAATTAAAGAAAGTTGATTAATCTAAGGATAAATGAAATCTGTCACAAGAACATGAAAAATTGACAAAGCCTCTCTTTTTGCCATTCATTATGATTTTAATTAACTTAACCCTATAGTGTTTTTGTCACCATCCATTAACACGGACCAAGTCGATACAGGAGCAGGGCTGAGATTCCCATTTTTAGGTATTTTAGATAAACCTTATGAGTATGGTACTAATACTTCTAAAATCCTTCATTCAAACCCAAAACCTTAGCTTCACTTGCTTGTAAAAGCATCTCCTTTTTTCTTGGATTATATGTCATGTGACAGCAGAATGTTTATAGCTTCAGACAGACAATCCTGAAAATTTTAGCTACCGTAATCTGTATACCTTACAGACAGGTTTCAGATTAGGACATGGTATTGAGATGACATTGGTGATAGGCTCACAGGTGACCTCTGGTGGAGCTGGGATGCGGGTAGTGCATCTCCTTGATGTTAATGAGTTTTGATACTCAAAGGTCAATGGAATCCTTTTGTACCACTCGCAGTGATTAAGATTGGGAGATATGATGTCAAGGTAGTAATTCTCCTTTCTCTGTGATCAGGTTCAGGAACAGCTTGTTCAAACTTGGCAAGCTGAATGGCTAAGGGTATTTGGACAACCCAGTCCCATTTTTTTTTAAAATTTTTAGTTCTGAATGGGGTTGCACTACTTTCAGAATTGGTGTGCAATTTGAAGACTACTTGGATTCACAACTCTTGCTTGAAGAGCAGGTGGCAACTGTGGATAGGACTACTTTCATATAAATTCATCAAAGTTATCAATTGTACATTCCAGAGTACTGCAGGCGGCCGTCCTTGACTCAGAAGATTATAAAAGGGAGGAAAAGTAAAATATTTTATCTTTCAGGCTTGCAGGATTCTGCTACTAGCCTATGTCAATAATTTATCATTCTAGTCTTCCTATGGAGTCTGTTTCTTGATCTGGTCTGTCTCTCTCTCATAAAGTGATCAAGTAGATCAAGCAAGTATTAAAAAAACAAAATCTCAGAAATGTACTATTTTTATAAGTTTATAAAACCATGTCTGCGGAGGTGCGGTTCTGTCACGCTCACCGTGCTCACACCACCATGGCCACGCCCACATCAAACCTGGCCCTCCAAGGTCAAACCCAATCCTGATGTGGCCCTCAATGAAATTGAGTTTGACACCTCTGCTCTAGAATGATATTCCCTCAGAGATTCATAGTGTATAACACTCACTCTTATCTTATTTAAGACAGCCCTTAAAACCTGGCTTTTCCCTGGCCATGGGTTAGAGTAAAGGTCGATTCCTATGAAGACAATTGGATTAATCAAATCAGTGTTATGCTTCCAGATTTACTTTTTACATTGAATTGTTCTAAATTTATATACGCCACTTGGGGTAATGATGCTCAAGAGACTTATAAATGTAATTAATAAATAGTATCTATATTATCTTCTAATATTATAATGTATAATAAATGACACAAGGCAAATCAATCTGAACATTTATAGAAACATTGAATATATATTACCTCTAGAACAAATATGAAGGTGAAGACAACTGACATTGCAGCTAATGGACCAGTTACTGGATCTTGATCATCCCACTTATGCAAAAGATAAAAAGAGTTTATGAAAAAAAAACTCATTTCAATCTCTATTTAAAATTCTACCACAATTGCTTCCTATTTATTATAAACACAATGATTTTATCCCCTTTATGTTTGTTTGTAAGTAGTTAATAAAGCACCTTAAAAGTACCTTAACAGATAATAGCACAGATTGGGCCAGTACAAGAACGGCAATGGTTCGCTTGAAAAATGGGTGTTGGGTTATGTCATACATTTTAGCTCGGAATCCATCATTATCTGAAAAAAACAAAAACAAAATAAAAGCAAAAGTTTATTTAGGCCCCCTATTTGCAATGGCTTCTAAGAATTTCCCCCCCTCAGTGTAATTGTTAGTTGTGGGCACATATTAATCAACACACTATAATATCCTTACTGTCACGTGTTAGCAAAGCAGACATATTTGCGCCCTACAAAGCTGGCTTCAGAAAAAGTTGAGAAACATGAGACATTATTTCTGATGAATACTGTGTAATTAATAAAAAATACACTCCAAAAAAGAATTAATTGATCATAAAAAGCAATTGATTGGGTTAGCCATGCCAAGATGTGGAATATCCTTAGGAAAATAGGAATCTCAAAATAACATTATCCTAATGAACAACTTACACATGGGAAGTCACAATCCAGACAGAAAATAGCAAAACAGACTAGTTTCTGGATGACAAGGGAGTGAGATAAGGCTGTATACTTTCTTATTCATTCCTTCTATATGCCGAATATATATTGAAGCAGGCTTGAATGGAAAAAGATGAGTGTAGTTTTAAAACACATCCATAGCTTGAGCTATATTGATAAAACTACTATGATACTTGAAAATACATAGAATCTGCAAGTTCTAGTTATGAAAGTCAAGAAGCCTTGGAAAAGATATTCAGTTACTGTGCTATGTTTATAGCTTCAAAGATCTGAAGTATGTAGGCAATAATTTTCTCTATGACATTCTATGGAAATGAAAGCTGGACCTGAAGAAGCAGGATAAAAAGAATATGGATGTTTTTGAATTCTGGAGTTAGAGAAGACGCCTGAGAATATCACAGAACATAGAATAATAGGATGGAAGGACCTTGGACGTCTTCTATGCCAACCTCCTTCCCATGGCAGGAGATCCTATATCATTCCAGACTTCCTTTGGGCTTCATGGGATGGATACACATGATCATAGAAAGAATAACAAACTAATAGAACAGAATGTCTATGGAGAGTCTCAGTCATCCAGGTCATGGTTGTCCCAAATGTGTTTTTTCAAAAGGCAACTGGACATTTCCTTGAAGACATTTCACTTCTCATCCAAGTACCTTCTTCAGAACTGAAGACTTCTTGGGTGAAAAGTGAAATGTCTTCAAGGAAAAACAAAGTCCAGTTGCCCTTTGAAAAAGCATCTTTGGGAAACAGAACAGAATAATACGGTTGGAAGGGATCCCACAAGTCCTCCAGTCCAACCCCCTGCTCAAGCAGGAGATCCTATACCATTTCAGACAAATGACTGTCCAATCTCTTCTTAAAAACCTCCAGTGATGGAGCACCCTCAACTTCTGGAAGCAAGCCATTCCAATGGTTAACTGTTCTCACAGTCAGGAAATTTTTCCTTAGTTCTAGGTTGCTTCTCTCCTTCAATAGCTTTCATCCATTGCTTCTTGTCCTGCCTTCAGGTGCTTTGGAGAATAGGTTGGCTACCCTCTTCTTTGTAGCAGCCCCTCAAATATTGCAACAGTGATATCATATCTACAAAACTGGATCATAGAACAAATTAATCTAGAGTTCTTACTCACGACACAAATGATAAGACTCAAATTATAATATTTGGACATGTTATGTTAAGACCCAATTCCCTTGAGAAATCTATTAATGGTGGGAAAGATGGAAAGAAAGAAAATAGGATGGCCAGCAACAATATGAATGACTTAGCTATAATGGTGATGAGTGCGCTGCTGGAAACTTGAAGGAACTATGGTGAGAAGTTTGGGGATGGATAATCCCAGAGGTCTATCTATATGGTTGCTAAGACTCATCTTTAAGTTGATGGCACATAATGATGCAAGCATTTGATCAGTATGCATTATTGCTTAGTGGTTACATTATCTCTTGAATTTGAGTTTTAAAAATCTAGATACCTGGGCGAGGTGGGAGGTGAAGAGGCTGTGCTATCTTTAATCTGCTCTTCAGATCTTCCCATCGCCTCTGGTCAACTGTTAGTAGAGCTGTTCCCTAAAAGAATAGAAACCATTACCATCAAAATATAGTTGCTTATTTCTTATCATATTTATTATTGGAATGAATAATCTTTAGGGAGTCTTTCACTAGAAACAATGCTCTATTTTACTTCTGCTTTAGGGGTTGTTTTCTAATTCCAGTGTGTGTGTGTGTGTGTGTGTGTGTGTGTGTGTGTGTGTCAATATATTGTATACCTAAGTATTTAATTGTATACCTAAGTATTTAAAATTAAGAATCTTACTGAAAATTTGTTAAATCAAATCCAGGTTGCCTGCCTGGTAAAAACTATCAGAGGAAAAAAAATGCTTACACAAAGCTCAGAAATATTATTCTGCACTCCATTACTATAAATTAATCCTGGAAATACTTAGGTATACAATATATTACATGGGATGCAAAAATATTTTCATAATTAAAATAATATTTCTGGTGTTTAATATAAACACAACTATATGTTAACTCAACAACATTATTTGATTACACATGAAAACAAAAGTAACACAATATAAACATAACTACTATAGAAAAACGAAAATCTGAAGTATTACCTTATTTTCATTGAAATTAGCAATGACAACCCCAACAAAAAGGGTAAGTCCAATCATGCAGCCCAGGAATACAAACACATGAATGTAGATACCATGAATCTGCAACATAAATTTTTTATTAATATTACTATTATCTTCTTAATAGGAATTCATAGGAAAAATCTGACAAGTCTAACAAATTGAGGAATATACATACCGGACCCACACGATGAATGATAACATCTCTGACTTCTACCCACCCCTTTAATGACAGGACTTCAAATAATGCCAGCATTGCATTACCAACATTGTCAAAGTTAAAGTTTCGAGGGTTAGCCCTGCAATGCAACACAGAAATGAGGAGTAAAAACAATGTTGTTTGCCGACAATATATCCTGAAACAGTTATGGTTAATCTTTTTGGTGCCGAGTGCCCAAAGTGTGAATGTGCCTCAATCCCCAAAATGCAGTATCTGTGCCCCCGTGCATGCGCTCTGCCCCCCTGGCTGTTTTGGTTTCCAGGTTGGTGCAGGAGGCTTTCCGGGCCCAAAATGCGGTGTGGAGGGCCTCGTGTGGCACCCTCGCATCCCGTTTCCGCAATTTCTCCTCCCAGCGCAACCTGGCTTTCTCCTCCATTTCTGCCACCTGTGCTTTCCCCGATCTCCGCAGTTTCTCCCCACAGCACACCCTACCTTTCTCCTTTTCTGCCATGGAGAGGCAACTGTGGAGATCAGGGAAGGCATGGTTGACAGAAATGCAGGAGAAAGTCAGGGGGAGCTGGGGGGAGAAACTGTGGAGATCAGGGAAGGCATGGGTGGCAGAAATGCAGGAGAAAGCCAGGGGGAGCTGGTGGGAGAAACTGCAGAGATCAGGGAAGGCATGGGTGATTGAAATGCAGGAGAAAGCCAGGGGGAGCTGGGGGGAGAAACTGGAGATCAGGGAAGGCATGGGTGGCAGAAATGCAGGAGAAAGCCAGGGGAAGCTGTGGGGGGGGGAGAAACTGAGGAGATCAGGGAAGGCATGGGTGGCAGAAATGCATGAGAAAGCTAGGGTGTGCTGGTGGGAGAAAGGTAGGGTGTGCTGGAGGGAAATTGTGGAGATCGGGGAAGGCCCTGCCCCTGCGCATGTGTGGCAGAGACCCAAAAATCAGGTGGTCTTTGGGAGGCCTGCACGCATGCATGGTGAAGCTGGACTGGGGCAATGGCTGGTGTGTCCACAGGGAGGGTTCTGTGTGCCTCCTGTGGCATGTGTGCCATAGGTTTGCCATCACGGTCCTAAAACATTGCCAGGGTAGTAACCTGTTACTCCCTGACGTAAGTGGCTCTCTTGTTCTAGCCTCTCCTGAAATTCCCTCCATGCCATTGATTTTCTGTACTCCTTAATTTTGAAAAAGAGTCCTTTCTTGGGAGGGGGAAAGGGGGATGAAGAAACTGACAAATGGCAGCTCAAGAAAATTAAGCAATGTGATTAGTCCATTATTCTTTTGTTATTTACCTTACAGTAATAATCTCTAGATATACTGTCTTTTAAATGAAAGACTCTGGCTGTTGAATTAGGATTGGAAATTATCATTCCATTGTATTAATCCACTGGAGTAATTCTAGTTATCAACTCTAACAATAAATCTAGATTTAAGGACAAAAACACATTACTTACCAGACCCGAGGCACCCAAAATCCAGGCTTTTTTTCACCAGGTCTTAGCTTCAAATTCAGATTTTTGGAAACACTCACATTTATTCGGAATATACCATGACAATCTTCCTGTCAGAAATATAACATCGCATTTTGTAAAGAAACCAAAATTTTAATATAATCACAAAAGCATACTGCAAACAGACAAGAGTTAATTTAGGGAATCTGCCATTTATGTTCAGGAATGCAGAAAAGCTAATCTTTTCATGAAGAAGCCAGAACCTATGATGAGAAACTCTTTGCCAGACTTTTAGCAATATTTTCTTTGACTGAGACCACACATGTTTTGTAAGCAACAACAGATTTACCACACCAGTCATCTGCTTGGAGAGTTGGAAGAATAAGTCTGTGTCAGAGTGTGCATAGTGTGACTATTTTGAGACTACCCAGGAGCAAAATACAGTAAACAGAGACAATTTGTCTCATTCAGCTGAGACACCACGGAACCTCCTCCCATTACGCTGACGGAATCCATGTTGCCTGTTTCCGTTACAAGCACTAAGCACTAACACACCACGATGCACAGTCCCTTTGGCTCTGGTGCAAGCTCTCACTGGGTTTTTCTTCTCTCTGGTTTTTCTAGTCACTCTGGCCTTCTCTCTGGACTGGGCCCATAACCTGTCAGAGTGCGCATAGTGTGACTATTTTGAGACTACCCAGTATCAAAATACAGTAAATAGAGGTTTATCTTTCAAATAGTGGTTTATCTACAAGGAATATACAGGAACTAGGCAAAGTCCGCAATCATCAACTAGAGCACGGAAGCACATATGGAGAGAGATACGCCCTCACAGGGCGTCTCTTATATTACAGCCTCTTAAAGCGGTAGCATCCCTGCTAACTCATTGCTACCATTGCATCATCATTACAGTGTTACAGTATTACAACATTACAGCAGCTGGTCAGCTATTAAATTATCATTCCCTGACAGTCTGGACTCTGGAACTCTTTCAGCTAAACTGTTCCTTCTCAATGCCTGAATTCTTACATACTGGGAAAGGCACAATTATTGGACTTTATTGTTCTCACTAAGCTAAATACTAAACCTCATCAGTTACATAGCTAGTCCTTGCTTGTATTTATTGCATTTTGTGATAATTTGTTATTATATGAAAGTTGCATTGATGTATATCTGTTTATGCTTAAATAAACGTATATGGTAGAAACCATTGTGAGAGGACAACACTCTAAAAGGAAGTCCAGAAATATTTTTAAATAAATGAAACAGAGAGAAGTGACTTGACGTTATAGAAATATACTTTCACTTTCACTTCTATGCCTTTTTTTTGGGTGTTTCTACATAATATCACCATAAGTTAAGCCTCATCGGTTGATGAAAATGCGCAAAAGAAGGAGGAATTTATCTAAGTACATAAAAGTTGTTCTTACTCTTGCAATTATATGTGGATCGTTGCACTTCGCCAGTTTTCCAGCAAAAAGTTGAACTCCAAAGCTTGCAAAAACAAGCATTAATGTCAATAAAAGGATTGAAACCTGAAAAAAAAAGCCATGAAAAGGAGTCAAACTTTTTCCAGTGCACCTGTATTTTTCTCTTACATTTTGTATAACAACAATAGCTACGCAATGACTTTCATTAGAGGACTGCAAGGAAGGAGAACAGCAGGGGTGGGATTCAGCTGATTCAAGCGAACCGTTAGGTCTGGTGATCAGTTGGCCCTGCTCTATTCCATTCTATATTTCCTTTGTTTGAAGCCCAGCTGATTGGCGCAGCAGAGCGGATTGCCGTGTCTCAGCTGTTTTACTCATTGGGGCTGCAGGAAAAGGTAAGATTTAGTGCTGATTTCAAATGCAAAACGCACACGAAGCAAAGTGGTTGTTACACTGACTGAATCCCACCATGGGTTACTATAATGGTGTTTTTAGGATGGCAGCTAAGTGGTTTCTTTTGCACTTTTTCTCATCCTTCTTTTCATATGCACTAGGAAGTAAGCTTACTGTAATCAAATTTACTCCCTATCCTGTTCAAATAACAAACTACTTGTTATATACGTCATGAATTCATACAATCTTTTCTTCGAGCATGTGCACAACCAAAAATGTCCTAGTCTGCCAGCCATAGGAATCAAATTCTTTAAAAGCAACCCATATGCTTACATGAAACCATCTCACCCATGCATAGCAAAGTGCAAAGTTTACTTTTAACACTTGCTAAAATTTGGTATTCAGAACTTGGGAGAACATGGACACATCCTGATGTGTCCCTCAATGAAATAGAGTTTGATACCCCTGATTTAGAGGAAATTACAAGAGACAAGAACCCAAGAGATTAATTCATTAAATGTATTTGGAGAGCTCTTATGAAATATATGTTTTGATGGTTTCCTTTGTAAAAAATATGCATTTGGAAAGAGAAACCATACGTAGTACTCACTAGAAAGATTTCTTTGAAGCCACTAAATAGTTCCCGAACAACTTTTCTCATCTGAGGCACCAGTTTAAAAATCCGAAGGGGGCGAAGACACCGTAGAACCATTAGCAGCTGAGCTCCTGATTTAGCAGGAACGTTTTGGGGCATCCAGCATAGAAATATCAGGCTTACCTTTGGAAAGGGGGAAAATAACCTGAAATATAATGTGAGTTTTAAAATGTGTTTCATACATACACTACAGGTAGTCCTTGACTTATGGCCACAGCTGAGCCCAACATTTCTGTTGTTAAGTGAGGTCTTTGTTAAGTGCATTTTGCCCCATTTTATTACCTTTCTTGCCTCAGTTGTTAAGTGAATCACTGCAGTTGATCAATGAATAACCCAGTTGTTAAGTGAATCTGGTTTCCCATTGACTTTGCTTGTCAGAAGGTCACAAAAGTAGATCGCATGACCTTGGGACACAGCAATGGTCATAAATATGAACCAGTTGCTAAGCATCTGAATTTTGATCACATGATCATGGGGATGCTGGAAAAATCATAACTGTGAAAAACAGTCATAAATCACTTTTTTCAAGGCTGTTGTAACTTTGAATGGCCACTAAATAATTGTTGTAAGCTGAGGACTACCTGACCCAATTTATTACATTAAACTTGAATACAACCTATTCTTAGCAAAGGGTATATGGATTAAAATATGTATGAATATACAGTATGTGAATATGATATATTAATGTATGAGTATTAACATTACTTTCTAAAGGAGAGAAACACAAAATTATTGTATATGCTGTATGCTGTATTTCCTTCTATTTTACTTTTTCTGGAGGATTATCTTAAATTCGGAGGTGGCTTCCCTTTGAGTATGTGTGGCAATTTAACACAACCTGTTTTATTTAATAATATATGCATGCATTATATTTTGTTTTATCTATCTATATCTATATCTATAAATCATTGTGTCTGTGTGTGTATGTTCCAGCATAACTCTGGAACGACTTGAGCAATTTCAACCAAACTTGGTACACAGATGACTTACTCTCTGGAAACATATACTATGGAGGTAAGACACCCCTAACACCTCTTGTGTATGTGTGTGTGTTCCAGCATAACTCTGAATTATATCTATATTTGGCAGAGTTAGTGTACATTTTGGATTCAGGTTCTGTTAAGATATAGCCTGTTGTGCCTTAAAATGACTTCTACTGTACAGCACAGTAGAATTGCCATGGTAATGACTTCACAGTACTCCTCAAGGGGTCTTCCTCTAATACAGGATTGGGATACATACATACCTAGACAACACCAGGTTATCAGCTAGTTTACAATATTTATATAGTGCTTCCAATTTGGAAAAAAACCCAATCAAAGCCAATTCAAATAATACAATACTATAAAGCATGAAAGAAGTTACATTAGAAATGGTATTAGAAAACTGAATTATTGGATCAAATGGATTGTCTTGGTCTGTTTCAGATCTAAATGTAGAGGAAAAACAACCAAAAATTCTGCTGGGTCATTTATATTGGGAGAGAAAGATGGAGTATTGCAATTTGTGACCTTTTTGATAATGGTATGTTTTTGGAGCACCTGAATGAGTTGACAATTGGAAATACTGCTTTGTAATGGCAACTCATGTACTCATTGGGTATGATTCAATGCTTTGGATATTGGGAAACCCCTGATTGACTTTCTTGGAACTATCTTGAAGGATCTGCAGATTTCTATATAGTTTTCAGTAGTAGCAATATGCAATGAGTAGAAATGTGTTACTTATATCCTAATCTTTCAGCCATATTTTTTTCCCCATGTGAATTCAAGGTTGTCTTTGGGGCCATATGAATGCCTCCAGACCACAAAACTTTATCCATTTAGATAAAATGGAGTTTTTACTGATGCTCAAGGCTCAGAATATGGTCTGTTTTAGGTGGAGAACCTGAACTTTTTTTTTCAGGAACAGGCTTGCACCTTGGGAATCTTCCTGGATCCAGCCAATAGAATAACAGAGTTGGAAGGGACCTTGGAGATCATCTAGTTCAAGCCCCTGCTCGAGCAGGAGACATTGTCGTTTCAGACAAGTGGCTATCCAGTCTCTTCTTGAAAGTCCCCAGTGATGGGGCACCCATAACTTCTGAAGGCAAGCCATTCCACTGGTTGATTGTTCTCACCATTAGGAAATTTCTAGGTTGCTTGTCTCCTTGATTACTTTCTATCCATTGCTTTTTGTCCTGCCCTCAGGTGCTTTAGAAAATAATTTCTCTCCCTCATCTTTGTGGTAGCTCTTCAAATACTGTCCTTCTTTTCACTAAGCTAGATATACCCAATTCCTGCACCTTTTGCGAACTTCTGATGAGTAAAGTCAATGCGGTACAAGATTCATTTAACAACCATTTTTCTAATTTTACAACTGCAGGATTCACTTAACAAATGTGGGAAGAAAAGTCATGGGGCAAAACTCACGTAACAAATTTCTCACTTAGCAACATAAATTTTGGGCTCAATTGTGGTCGTAAATTGAGGGCTACCTGTACTTACTTCCCTCCATGTTGATTTAATTCTGTTGAGGACTACACATTGAGTACGATTCATCATCTGTAAAATAAAACCGTTAGCACCATGATGAAAATAAAGCAATGGAACTTCTTTGTTTATTTTAAATATTCATAGTCTCCAGGCAGTATATTTTTGCAAATATGTTAAGTCTAATTATTTATATATTATAAATATTCAATTGAAGGTACTCGGAACTTTGTATGAAACTGACATGAATAGGGATACAAATTATTTTTAACTCTTATCATAGGTCCTACTTTTTACTGGTTTGAATTAACCTTAAGAACAAAAACTTACAAGGTATATAAAAATATCCATGACACCTCCAAAATCTCTGATGACTGCCGTTGGTGTAAAAAACAATCCATCAGCCATAATCTTCAAGTTAAGTTCAATACTCATAAATATTACAAAAACATATTCAGCAATCTGAAAAACAAAGAAAAAACATTGACAGAATAACAATAAGACAGTCAAACTCATGGCCCGTGGGCTGGGGTGCTTAAATCCTAGGAATATCAAAGGATGAGCCTGTGGTGCCTCTGTTGCCAAAAATGGACCGAAAATGCATGGACCCTCCTGTACCTTTTTTCCCCCTCCATGTCCTCCAGCAGTACTCTGCTGGCCGAAAAGGGGCTGCACAGAGGCCTTGGGAAGCCCATTTTCACTGATAGCGAAAACAAGGTGAGGGGGGCTGTGTGTAGCCCCCTCCATGCCCGATTTTGGTTGCTAAAGTGCTGCAGGAGACATCCATGCTTCCCCCCCACTCCCTGCCATCCCCCCGCTGGCCCAGGAAGAAGAACTACAATGCTGATCCACCCTCGAAGAAATCCAATTTGACACCCCTGCAGTAGGGTTTGCAAAATACTATATCCAAACCAATTATTTTCAGAAAATTACCTGTAAAGTAGGTGCATGCATTACTCTTCGAAAAGGGGATTCAAACATCATTGAAATACAGGAACATATGGTGACAATGATCATTACCCAGTCTAGATAAGTAACCAATCCCAGCAAATCACTGCAAAATAAAATGGAACACACTAAGTGGCAATGAGACTCCAGAAATTATAAATATCAGTCAAATATAAGTTGGACTAGTGAAAATAAGAGAATCTTTCATAATGTTGAATCTTAGAAATAATTATTCTAAGAAAACACTTTCCAGAGAGAAATATAAGTTTGGAAAAAAGTGTACATCAATATAGAAAATGCATAAATTCATTTATGCTTACTAAAGTTGATGATATTTTGTGTTTTTAACTGCTCCAGTAACAGGATCTGTTTTAGAGCTGTAACAGAGAAGAAAAACAACGTTTAGATTATTGTTCAATTTTTATTATACAAAACTGTCTCACAAATATACAAGACAATCCACATTAGAAATGAAGAGTATTTTTTAAAATAAACAAACAAACAATAACATAACTACAAATTCATAGCTATTTGAGGATTGAACATTTTCATTTATGACCCCACTGTTCACAGAAATTGACTAAAATATCATACCAATTTCTTAAATCTAATGTTAATAGATATAGTTTAGACTGAGACCTAATTTTAAAACAGACTTAATTTTAGGCACTGGGAACATATAAGGAAAACTTTTGTCTCTTTAATTAACAGCTACATTGTCTACCCATGAATGGAAACAGAATTTGTGACTTAATAGGTCTTGTGAAATATCAAGACAATTTATACTGTATTTTATTCTTTTAGTTCAAATCTAAGTCCTTAAATCCATCCTCAACCTGGTGCTATACAATATCTTGTTTTGTATCTCTGGGAATCGATATTCCAGTTCACCTGGAGAGAACTGGATGGCAGCAGGTATTCCTTCACTGTTGCAAAGTTTGTATGGCTCTGGCTTTGTACCACACCACTTCTGTTTAAATTGTCATGACTATCCCCAAAATAATCTTTGTTTTAGCGGACCGCATGCAGTTTTTCTCAGGGAGGGTTTTGGAGTCCAGGCATACTGCTGGCTGACTGGAAGGCTTTGGGAGAACTATAAAGCAGGGCTGGGCTGCTGTGGGTTTGCAGGGGTTCAGGAGAACCTCTAGCTAAGATTCTTAGCAGTTCGGAGAACTCCCAAATCCCACTCCTGGCTGGCCCCGCCCCACCCCTCGGAGTCTCCACATTGCCTGTTTTGGATGCCATTAGTGCAGGGTGCACGCAGAGGCTTGGGGAGGGCAAAAAATGGGCCTACCGGAAGTTTGGGCTTCCAGAGCCTGGGAGGCTTTTTTCATCCTCCTGGAGGCTCAAAGAAAGCCTCCGGAGCCTGAGGAGGGCAAAAACAGCCCCCCACCACCATGGTGCAGGAGGCCAACTAGGCCACGCCCACCATGGCCATGCCCACCCAGCAACTGGGCAGAGAACCCCTTGCTAAAAAATTTTTTATAGCCCACCCCTGCTATAAAGTACAAAGTGAGGGAATGTTCTCCTCTATCAGCTCCCACATTTGAAATCTTGCACAATATTCAAATGGGTGTCAAGGGCAACCTGCACAGAAATCATGATGACATTCTGATCCCTGAATTCATTTGCAAATGTTGAAAAAAGAAAAACAATTTTGTCAATTTATGTTTCAAAAGCAGTGCACACAGATCTCCCAGTTTCTGTTTATGGTTGAAAGAATAAAACAAATAAAATAAAAGCAAGAAACATTTGCAAAATACATAATTGCTGGATATGTTAAAATGTCTCTGATTAGTTATTGATGGTATTTTGCAGAAGCTTTTTAATAACAGAATACAGTGAATCAAAACAAGTGAATCAAATCATATGCTACACATATACTTACGCATTAAAGCGAGCTCTAACTACAACACGGCAGAAATTCCTAAATCTGTGCTCCCGACCCACTATGAAAAGAGGCTTGTCAAAATAGGGGTGATTCTCCCGCAACTCTTCTTCCTGAACTTTTCTTTCAAGAACAACATGATTACAGAGTCAGCAATCAATAAACACATTTTTCCCCTAATTTCTTTTGGATAGCAAAAATATCACAGTATAGTATAATTGAGACCGTGTTAAATGTGGGCTTTAGAAAACCTATGGTCCAAAGATGGCATTCATCTTGCTCTTTCTGGTCTGGTGAACCAGTAGCGGCGGCTGCAGGAGGCTCCCCCCCTCCTGACATAATGCGTGAGCACTGTGCATGTGCAGACGAGACCCGTGCAATCACATTTGTGAACTGGTAGGGAAGGTAAGTGAATCCCACCGCTGCTCTGGTCAGCTATGATGATTATTCAATGGTTACTATCAAGTAGCTGGGAACTAAACAAATACAAAGAGTCCTATAGGCAAGACCCAGAGGGTGAACCAACAAGATTTCAATGCATACATTCCCTTTCTATGTGAAAAGTTCACAGAATTGTTGAGAAGCTGAATCTGCTTCTCAATGAAAGGGCCACCTTGAAGGAAACATGGAGCAATGCTAGAAAGTGCTCTTGAAGAAGAAATGGTTCTCTCTTCAGAGATCTTGAACAAGAGTTCTAAGAATCTTTCAAACCAGAACTTGTTTGTTTGCTTGCTAGTAGGGAAACAATCACACTGATGATGTAACCTATTTGGGTAATGAAACGTCTGCAAATGAACAACAAAGCCCAGAGCGCGCAAGACTCTGTATATGGACTCAGTTACAAGTGCTCATGGGTGCACTGTTGGACCAGGTTTGTTTTGGGGACAATCTAGCAATGTGGTTACTAAGAGTTGATACTAACCTGATGGTACATAATCAGTCAACTAATATTTGTGAGGCACATTGGAAAAGTACTGGAAAAGCAGTTATAAATATAGAAAAAAAAAACCAAGCTAACCCTTGTTTTATTTAACTATTTGCTTGCTGTTTTTTCCCCATTCAGCTTCTCATAGCTTTCAGCCACCAGTTCAAAATCAAGTCCAACAACAACCATGGTTTTCTTGAGATGGAGATTATACAATTGAGTATCATTCAGATATTAGTGATACCTCCACCCAGTGCTGATACATAATCTTTCCAAATAGTGGCTTCATGTAGACCAAGGATCCCCAACCTTTGGATTCTACAGACCAGCAGTGGTGGTGGCTTTGGCGATTTTGACAGCAGGGGGAGTATTTCATGTGCACAACCTAAATCTTGTGCATGTGCAAATGAAGCTTTGTGCATTTGCCCACCACTTTGGTGGCTTGGTGCCCAATGGTCAGCAGCCCTGTAGCAATCCGTGGCCTGGGGGATGGGGACCCCTGATGTAGACCTTAAGCATTAGGGAGGAAAAGGATGGTTGTTCCCCCCCCCCCCACACCCCCAGCTCTCTACTTTGGAGTTCTTGTAAAGTTGACCTGTTCCCCAATCATTTCCTGAAACTGGTCTTCAAGGAGGAGAACACAGTAAGACAGTGTTTCTCACAAGCAACTTTCATGGTTCAGAAGGATACCATGTTCAATTGAACTGAAGGTTGTTGAAAGAATCAGTAAGACTGGAAAAGTTGCACTCCCCCATTGTGGTTCCACCACAGATCATCTCTTGGAAGGAGCATTGCAACTTCCACTCTGTAACCAGGCCTGAATCCTGACCAACAAACATTCAGATAATCTTTAGGATTTTATGTGGTTAAGTACTATCCCAATGTTGTGGCTCACCAGATTTAGACAGTGAGGAGGATGGGAGGAACATGGGCCAGTCCTGGAGTCTGGGGAAGGCTCTGATGAGTGCTCTGCATCGGAGGCATAGATGGGGCCAGGGCCCTCTGATAGCTATCAGTTGCTTTTGGAGTCAGACATCAGGGGGCAGATAACCTGCTGGAGCCTGATCCTAGTGTTGCCAGACGAAGGGAACAGCTAAGGAACAAGGATTGACTTGGGAGTAAGGCCACAGGTGGACGGTGAATGGCCCCTCCCATAGGGAATAAAAGAGGAGTGAAATGGAAGGGGTGTTTGCAGGAGACAATGAGTTCATTCCTGCATTCTTGCCTAGTATTGTGGCGTCTGAAAGATATTGGCTTGGCCACTCTCAAAACTTGATAAAGGTCAGTAATTATGAACTATCTTGAAAGACTGTGGGTTGGGATTTTGATGGAGAGGAACACTATAAATGAAAGGGGTTTATTATGATGAGGACTTAGCTTCCTGCTGCTGGGGAACCCTAGGTCAGCGCACCCAACCACTTCATCCCATAGAGAAGGTTGGACACTGAGTGATAATGGCCTAAATATGCCACTAACTGTTATGATTGCAAGGTCTCAGAAGATGTATGTTCAGCAAGGAATGCCCCTTTTAAAACGATGCTGACCTTTGAGATTTATGCATATCTATAAAGAAAATATGCTTGATTCCACTCATAAGCAATTTGTTCAGATTTAATCAATCAGTGGAGTAACCACTTAAAATTCACGAAGTAATAAATGCCTAACTGGGATTCAGATCTGTCTTATATACTGATATAAAAGTTACATTTAAAATACCTTTTCATTTCTGCTTGTTCTTTCTTTTCTTGGATCATTTTTATTTCACTGTCTTCCCTTTGTGCATTTCTGTATCTCACTGTATTAGAATGCTGGAAGAAAAATGTTTTTTAAACCTGTTTTCCATTTTTTACTATAAAAGTTAACAGTATGCAATTGCACAAAACTTTTAAAAGAGAAAAAGAAAGTTTTTAATCTGGGTTGGGAGAAAATAATATCTATCAGTATTTTTGATCAGCTATTTATTGTTAAACATTTTCTCTACAAGTCTGCATTTTAATTATTGCATTGATCCAGTTAAATTTAAGCATGTTTGAAGATATTACTGAGTTTAATATTAATTCAGCACTGAAGTAGCTATTAGTGAGTTAGAAATTACATTTAATTTCTATGATTGGTAATAATGGTAATTAAGCAACAATTTATTTCAATTTTAGGAGCAACGATCAATCCAATAAAATAGAACAAGCGGCCCTGACTTGGTAGAAACAAGAATGTAGCCATTCTGAATATTACAGAAAGCTGAATGTTTAGCTGGGATAGTAGAAATGCATAGCATCATTTTGAAGTGAAATCACTGAAAAAATAAAAAGCAGGACAGAGATTTTGATAAAATTTCCAATTGCACTGCATTAGGCTATTTTATCCATATCCAAAATACATTGTTTAAGCGATTATTTAGCTTAAATACCATAAAAGATGGTGAAAAGCCAAATATTTTTTATTTTATTTTATTTATTTATTGAATTTATATTGCCGCCTATTTGCCCATGTTTGCCTTCTTTGCTCAAGGAGGCCTACAGAATATAAAACCACATTTAAAACAATAAAAGCTAACAAAAATAATCAAATAAATTAATATAGTACAATATAATAAAATCACACACCCCCACACCTCCTGCCCTGGCAACAGCAGTTCACAAGGGCCATTTAATGGGCTCCATCCCTCTCTGGGTTCCCCAGACTCACTTGCAGAACCAGGTATTCAGTGCCTTCCAGAAGAGTATTAGAGTGGGAACAATTCTAATTTTGGGGGGAATGACAGAGAAGGCCATTCTTCTGGGTCCCACCAGGTGTATCTCGCTCGAGGATGGGACTCAAACATTCTCTATCTCCCCACAGTGATGGAATATCCTTAGTTTCCTAGAGTTGATCCACTTGGAAGGATGTTGATTATAGAAGGTTAAGGGAGCTTTGAATAGCTTTAGGCATAGCAAATCTACTTTGTCAGAATTGGGATTCTAGAGAAATAAGGCTGGCTTCACTATGAAGCAGCATTCGGAACCCAATAGAGTAGGTGAGTTGCTCCCGGTTCAGCCCGGTTTGGCCGAAGTGGTAGTGGAATTCAGGCCTGGGTCGCAGAACTGGCAGCAACCCAGGCTTGCCACGCCCCCAAACTGGTTCCCTTGCGGCCACTGCCATTTTGGTTTTTAGTGAATGTGCGTACACAGTTCACTGTAAATTGTTCTGCACATATGGGAAAAACAGTTTAAACAGCACACACATGCAGTGCACACTGAGGTTGCAAACCGGTAGTAAAACTGGTAGCAACTCACCCCTGCAATGGATCACCTTCAGAAACTTGCATTGGTGTTTTCTCAAAATGTATAGATATTTATAAGCACAGAACTTAACTGTTTTGTCCTAAAATCAGCAAAGGGTTGAGGATATGAGGGTCTCCAATTAGATAGAAAAAAACACACACATTGTAGATAATTACCTTGGCTTTTCGTGTGTGTAACATGAAGGATTTGAGTGTCAGTAAATATGCCCAGACTATCTCATTTGTTCTGAACATGTTCACTAATATTCCATTTACTGTTGATATTTTTGATAGGAAATTAAGTTCAGCTTTGATTTAATTTATGGTACATCTTTCTTTCTCACAATTAGTTGTGAAGGACAATAACATTCATCTTAATCCCACCACTGGGAAGGAATGAGTAGGCAGTATCATCTGCATAAAGTAAGACAAGGATTTGTCTAGTAGCCAAACATGATGTCTGTCTGTATGCTATATGCAATTTTGCTAATGAAGAAACAGCTGTCATCTCGCCCAAGTACCGTAGTATTCCAGGAAAGATGTGATGGATTATTATGAATTCTGACCCAGCTGGAGATGTCTTTTATTCCAAATTATAATTCCCAGGCACAATTTACTTTGCTTATTTGTGAACTGAGATTCAGTTACCGTGTAATGAATGCACAAAAGAATGCACTCAAATGTAACACCAGCATTACAGAGTTTAAAAAAATCTATGTTATAAGATCCAAGGTATTTTAAACTTCATTCTGTTTTTAGTTTTACTTAGGTATGACTCAGACTATTCACTTAAACTTACATCTTGAGTTAATGTTTCAAGAGACTTTCCTCTGCTGATTCGCTGACTGTTGGAGCCGTGCCTTAGTGACCTGAAAAAATGACATTCATTTGGTGAAAAAAACTAAGATCACTGAGCATGCATCAGTGGAACAACAGACCTTGCAATTATGGGTTTGATTTTGCATTACACTCAGCTGCATCTTACTTTCTACAATTGGTGGCTTTTATTTGTTTTGGATTACAATTCCCACATCGGCTGGGAATAAGGACAGCTGAAGATCAGTCATGACAGCTGAAGCTGGAGGTGCTAAGGAAGTAGGGAAGTAAGAAGTTGTACCTGCAGTGCAGAATTAATAGTTGTACTAATCCAGGGGTGTCAAACTCACATAGTCACGGCGGTGTCACGTGACATAGCGGGACTTCCCCCCCTTCGCTAAACCAGGTGTGGGTGTGGCCAGTGCATGACGCCTCCAGCCCACGGCGCCTAGGAGTTTGACAGCCCTGTACTAGTCCAAAGAGATGGTTCATTTTTTTCCTTTTCTCAAGAGACACAAATGATTTAAAAAGTGATGATGTGAAAAGTGGAAAGGTTAACTAATATAGTACATCACTGAACTAATCCATAAATCCTGCGAGGGCAGTTGAACAATAAAGGTCATGATTGGATCACCCTGGTTACAGAATTTTTTTCCTGACGTTTGCAACCAGAACTTGGATATTTTGAAAACAATTATATTTTAAACATAAGAGTTTTCTATTATGATAATGTCATTATTATTATTGCAATAAAAATACAGCTGTCATTTGTTATGAACTAATTGTAATTTACTCATGTTTGCTGTGTAATGTACAAGAATTTTAACTTCTACTTTTAACGTGTCCTTAAAAGGTTTTTATTGAGTTCTTCTTACCTGCGTTCTTGGCGTATATGATGCTGAACACTAAGAATAGATCGTTCTTTTGCAGGCTGTCCCTCAAGAGATCCACTAAGCATACGCTGATGAGTACAGGCTCTAGGTAAACAGATACTATGATAAGTAATAATTAGGGATATACAGCATTTAGGAAATAACTTTGAATGTTTGAATGTAACATTGGTGGGAAATCTTTCAAAGAACCTACATAATTTTCTGGGATCATGGAAATGACACAGTTGTCTTAAAGAATTCCAGATTTACATCTGCACCATCATGCTCCAAAGTATTGTTTTAAAATTGAACTTGAAACATGCATAGCCAGGAAACTGCAGCTCTCAGGAAGGATAAGAGACAGCTTTCTCAAACATTGTCTATGCAAGGGATGGAAAAGTTTGAATAATAAATGCCATTTTTCAAGATAGGATGAAAAGAGCTAGATCAAGACTAATTCACTAAGTCAGCCGTCAGTAAATCTCACCACTAAAATGGCAACCTTCTCCACTCATCTCATTCTTGATTTAGACTTAGCCATTGTGTGGAACTTGGATCTCAAGCTGCAAACTGTGATGCATTGCATTTTACATTGCTTTCATTTTACATGAAACCTACTCATAATGAAGGGACCCTCAAATCCCCCTTAATACCTAAGAATTTTATTGATTGCAGATTCCTTCTCCAGAAGGTTTCTTGCCCTAATGCTGAAAACAGATTTGCGAAGCTGTAAAAGAAAAGGAAACCAACTTTATTGACAGTCTTAGTAGTTAGACTATGTTGTTTAAAACCTTAGCTACTGAAATCAAATGGAAGCAGACAAATGCTATTACGGTGAACCAAGAATTATTTTTGTTTGTTTTGAATTTGGATTTCATCTGGAAGATGATTTGGAACCAATAATTTTAGGGTAAAGTTTCTATTCTATACCATATAGTAACATATTTTCTACCGTATACCTTAGTATATTGGCATACTATGCTCATCATGAGTGAAAATAAAGATCATGTATAAATAAGTATAATTATTAATGGTCATGAGCCAAGGTGGCGCAGTGGTTAAATGCAGCACTGCAGGCTACTGCTAGATCAGCAGGTCAGCGGTTCAAATCTCACCGGCTCAGGGTTGACTCAGCCTTCCATCCTTCCGAGGTGGGTAAAATGAGGACCCAGATTGTTGGGGGCAATATGCTGACTCTCTGTAAACCGCTTAGAGAGGCCTGAAAGGCCTATGAAGCGGTATATAAGTCTACTGCTATTGCTATTGCTATTGCTATCTACAAATTATCCAGGCAGTTTTTTGACAAATTAATAAGATTTCTCTTTCAAAAATGAAAACAGTCCTGAAATAATAAAACAGGATATCAGACTCTTCCTCTGGTTTCCAATCTCTATATTCAATAATATGACATCTCAACATGTGTCGCTAATTGTCCCACATGGCAAGTTGGCCACAGCTAATCATTCAATGACTATGGCACAAACCAGCAGGGGTAATTCCAGTGGTAATTGGCACACTGGGTGCTATTCCAAAAGCACTGGAATTACATTTAAAACAGTTAAAAATTGACAAAATCACCATCAGTCAAATGCAAAAAGCCACACTGCTTGGATCTGCACGCATATTATGAAAATACGTTACGACATCCTAGGCCCCTGGGTGGGGCCCGACTAGTAACCAATGCCAAATCCGGCGAAACAACTGGCCGCTGTGATACAATTGTATAATAATAATAATAATAATGCTACAAAGATGATTTGCAAGAAAAATGCTTCAGAGAATTACGGGCCACACAAAGGCTGCTTGATTATCAAGCATGATTTAACTTGATAAATCAACTTATCATCTAATATAAATTAAAACATGGTTGCCAGACTGAACGAAATGATACTTGGTGACCAGTAAGCACAATCAAAATATTAGGTGAGTTATCGGAACTGACTGGACTGTATGGATTAGAGTTTCTGTATGGAAATGTTGTATAAAGCCTCCTGCACAAGACTTTGCTCATTAACTGAGGTATTTACCATGGTATTTAGAACTACATCACTTCAATCTTGGAATAGAGACGAGGAGGAGGAGGATGCAATCTTCCCTATACTTTAAAGATATATTCTCTTCTTACAGGAAAAAGAACCATATAGAGCAGTGGTCCCCAACCCCTGGGCTACTACCAGGCGAATGAGCGCATGTGTACAGTTCCACATATGTGAGCAGCAGATGAGCATGTGCCTGCACAAAGCTCTATATGCGCAAACAACGTGTGTGTCCATCACTCATGCAAATAGAGCTGTGCATGCCTGCAGCTCATGTGCAACCAATCTCTCTCTCTCTTCCCTGGTGGTCCAAAGGGCCGGAAATGTTGGGGACCACTGATATCGAGCAGTATTTCTCAACACTGATAACTTTAAGCTGTGTGAACAGAATGATGGGAGTTGAAGTTATATAACTTAAAATTGTGAAGGTTGAGAAACATTGATACAGAGTGCTAATTTTTATTTTCTATTTACTTGATTATGATTCTGGATTCCTGGGCTATTATTACACCTAGCTTCTTCCTTAAGAAAAATGTTGCATTATTTCAGTAGTTATTCTAAATAATCTTATTCTATCTCAGTTTTGCAGAGCTGGTTGGTAAAACCGTCAGAGGTTTCAGTCAGATTTCTTTTAATAAAGGTCTTTAACCTAAGAGGTGACAAATATTTTTAAAAATAGCTTCAAGTAGAATTAATTCTAACAATAAAACTGAGATGAGTCAACATCCATTTTATTTGTTTTACAAAGAGAGGTGCCAGAATAAAGAAAGATTCTCAAAAGGACTTCTGGAAGCCACAGTTAAAATCTGATTTCTGTTAAATGTTGTGATCGAATTCTCATAATTTTATCATTCAGTATTCTGAGTTATTTGATTCAGACTGCATGAACCACGGATAGCATACACACAAAGGAATCTGACAGCTGTCAGCAGATCATTTTTTTTTGTTTTTGTTTTCGCTGATGTATGTTTAATTAACATTTTCTATAGCTTGTGCTTTCTTTCTCTTCTGCTGTGCACACAGACAAATGTTCATTTAAAAAAAATGTTATTTCCAATGAGTATTAGAGAGAAGAAGACACTTTGGAGGATATACTTAAATGTCAGGTTGCTATGGTAATTGCCTCTGTAGAAAGCTATAATCATCTAACAAAATGCAACCTAATGTTCCAGTCACATAGATAAAATTCCTGCTGAGTACAGGAAACTAAGTCAATTCGTGAAGCCCAATATTATCTCGCAGTAGTGTTCAAGACCTCAGAAAAGATCCTTCCTAGATGACTGACATTTATTTTAATATTTTTCTGATCTTTAAAAAAAACAGATTCTAGAAGTTATGATTTTGTGTACAGAGCATTCATTGTTGGTTGACTGATATTGACTGTTGTAGAGCTTGGGTAAACAGAGTAATATTATCCCCCTTTGCTCTTCAACACTAGAGGTATCAATACTCAGAACGACCATGAAATGTTTAAAAAATACATCTACACACAAACTCACTTTCTGAAGACCTTTTCTGTTATTCATAGCCTCAGTCGTAAACCTTTCCAAGAAGCTCTGTCTTCCACCAACCCCACACAGGTTAGTTTATATCCATTCCTGGCTAGAAAAATGATGAGCTAAATGTAATCACCAGCTACAGTGACACCCCACATACATTTAAGATGTCAGATCACAATATGAGTGGAGATCTTTATATACTGCTGTATCTAGTGACTTGCCTTCTGGTCAATGTATTTGTCTTCAATTGCCAGCCTTTTAGCGTGATCACAGGAGGAAGAAGAAGCTGATGGAAGCCTTCTCAATAAACAAGTTGTATCTTGCTGCTGTCGATCAATAAACTGCTTCATAAAGCTTTCCCTTTTGAGAGAGAGAGAGACAGAGAGAGGGAGGAAGGAAGGAAGGAGAGAGGGAGAGAGGGAGAGAGATACATTGCCTGTTATTTATATTTTCTTTATATATGTATAATGAATAAATGACAACCAAATTTGAATAAATATATCCTTCATATCAGTGGTTCTCAACTTTCCCAATGCCGTGACCCCTTAATACAGTTCCTCATGTTGTGGTGACCCCCAACCATAAAATTGGTGTCTCGGTTCCTAGGATCATCCAAAATATGTGTTTTCCAATGGTCTTAGGCGACCTCTGTGAAAGGAGTCCCGACCCACAGGTTGAAAACCACTGCTTTCTATCATATATCATCCAAAGCTCTTTGTTATGTTAGCTGATAGACCAATTTCCAGACTTTGAAATACCAATAAAATGTATTTTATTTTTTTCAATAGTTTATTATAATAAATGGGGCAGCAAACAATAGGAAATGAATCAGTTTTTGCCTCTTCTATCAATTAGGCCTGTTCCAAAATCCTGCTTGTACATCAGGCAGTTCTCTGTTGGCGGTTGGATTCAAATGTTGCTAGATTACCTTCAAGAAAATTTTATACAAAAGTGTGGTATCAAGGCTATGGCTCGTGATTGGAGCAGTCTTTCTACCATCTTTCTTTGGTATTGGGGTAAACATTGACCTTTTCCATTCTTTTGGCCATGACCAGACTTCCATACACTTAGTACTGACAATGCTTTTGCTGGCAGTGGTCTCGGCAATTTAAAATGAATTCCATCCACTTTTGGGGCTTGGTGGTTAAGCAATTGGTTTTCAACAGTGAAGAGACATGTTTTCACTAGGAGCTGTGTCAATGGCTGCAGAGCCATTAGGATTTACCCCATCTGCATAATGGATGCTCTTGCTACTATGATAGTCTCTTTGCTCTTCCCCTGTAGTTTTATTGATATGTCCCAGCCAGGGAGACTCTCTGCTCAGTACCATATCTTCCACATCTTTGAGTCGACCCATTTTTTGGTGGGGAAAACTGAAGTAGTTCACCAGCTTTTTCTTCCATATATGATAGTGTTAATTACCAAATTTATTTAACTTAAAGTAAGAACACAGTTGGGGGTTATTTTTAAGAACACATTATTATAAGACTACTTTCAACAACAACAACAACAACAACAACAAATGCTGCCCAACTGCCAGTGGCTCAGTGAGTTGTAAATTTTGGCACAGGAGACAAGAAAAAGGAGAACTCTTCTACACATTTAAAAACAAACTACTACAGACCCCAAAATATGAAAATTAAAAACAAGAAACCCTCTGCCTGTGAAGTTCAAGAGAGTCAGCTTTGCAGTAAGGAGGCAGAAAAAGTTTACTACCTTATTTTGGGAACTGTGAAATCTGAAGGCAGCTTGGAGATTTTTACCATTTGGGGCCTGTTGGGGAATTTTTCAAATATCCGTAGGCGTAGTGGAAGCTTTTCCTTGGTATCTGCATTTGCTTCACTTTGCTTCAGCTGAAAATTAAAAAAAAAAACTTGGGTAATCTAACATCATAGGGAATCAGGTTTTTATTTTTGTTTTTCAGAACAAAATGTTTTGGGAACATTTTTTCCCCCCAGAACAAATGCAAGCAGTTGAAAAGCCACCAGATGGCAGGAAAGAACTACAGAAGATTCTGACATCATTCTAATACCAGTTTCTCACTATTTTAAGAATACTGTTACAGTTGAAACTCAAGCAGTCTATTTCTTGAAAGATATTAAATGCAAAGGATGTTGTATAAATATTTACTTTTTTCACAGTTCTCTAAATGCTATAAGAAAAATAAACTCAATATAAACTCATCTGTTATTAATTAATAGAATTATGTTTTGGACTTGGATTGCAAACAGAATCTCTATTGACTTAGAAGTTATTAAATTCTTAGTAAACCAAGGAATCTTGACTTGGAATTTATTGATAGGGAGTGGCACTGTACGAAAATTGAAGGCTTCATAACTTGGTTCAAGAATTTATTTTCTGTCTCTCAAAGACAAGCTAATTTATCTTCTAGCTACTTTAAAAGAATTGCTAGGTGCTATCTTTTGAATTTTTGGTTTTTAAATTGTTTTTCATGCTGCATATTTTTATTGCTGTTGCTGTGAGCTGCCAAAATCTGGGGATATAAAATGGGCAGCCACGCATGAATCCTAAAATAAATAAATAAATGGTCAATGGAAAGAAAATAGGAAGAAGAAAGAACATATGCAAAGGACTAAGGGAAAACGTATTTCCCAGGCAGTTAAACAAGCTTAATGCTAAACAGTTTTCCAAGACATTCTCAGCCAAAGGAATGAACATATTGTAATGAGAATTATATCCTCATTTAAATAGCTAATAGGCAAAGGTATTTCTTTTACAGCAGTATTGGGAAGAAGATATTTTCTTAAATGAGCCATGGTGGCTACTAACACACCCATTAACTTGTACAAAAATTTGTTTGGCAGACACAGAATGGAACCAATAAAGGAAAAAGGAACTTAAATTCCGATATCCTATTTCCTCAGAATAGAGGATGATAATAGAATGATAATTTAAAACATACACAACCAGATGCATTGCATAGACCACCCCACCCACCCACATTCAACACAGATATTTGTTTATATCACAGAATTTGCATACTCCAGGGTGCCTTCCTCATAAAGACTGCCCAAATGAAGTATCTCACTAAAGCAAACCAAGCATATAGTTGAATTTAGCACGCTCTCTAGGAAATTTCATGAAGAATAAATAATCATGTCAACTCGCAAAGCATCCCTGGCCTGCTCTCGAGTTTCCATAGGCAAGGGGGTTGGGAAACTGACGAAGCAGCACAGCAGCCACAAACAGAAGTACATTCCAGGCATATCTTTCTCAAGGCTGTCTCCCAGGTTACCCACAGCAGCTGGAGGAGGATCTCTACAGCCCAGGAAAGTGTCCGTTGGAGAATGTGATTTATGACACACTTTGGGGGGAGGAGGGAAACAGGGTCATAATTGGACCATAAATTACATAGGGTCAGAGTTGGCTTCACTTGGATATGACATGTTGCTCCTAATAAATAACTGGATTTCTTTTGAAGCTTGTCGAGAGGCTCCATCGGAACCCTGACACATAGATCATTTGAAGGTGTTCTAATGGGCAGATTCTCCTTTCGGCCTTCCGTGGGGAAGGATAACTGCCTCCAAATAGCTCTTGCTGTAACAAACTGCACGTACCTTAGAAACACCTTGAGCTGAAGGATAAACAAAAGGTACAGATTTAATGATAGCATAGTGAAGGATAAGGAGATCTTTAAGGGCATTGGAAGGGCCACAATTATCTTCAATCTTATCGTCAATGAATTCTTAGCATGAAAGTACTAGTATACTAATTAAAACAGTTTCAGAACAAATCAGGGGATGTGACAAGCATTTAAGAGAAACAAAGCTTCCTGGAATGGATAGAAGTGCTGTTCCTTTCAGGTTGCCGACAGGGAGTTGAGCCCATGACCCCTTTTCCTCAGCCCTTCTTGGGTCTTCGAGGGAGATGGGAGGTAGTAAGGAGATCATTTCAGGTACAAATGCAAGGTTAACTGATGTGTATCTCCTTATACATACATACACACTTCTATAAAAAAAGACAGATTCTCCATACAACCCCGTTGTGAATCTGAAATGTTGCTGATGGATTCAGAAACTGCTGATCACAGACTCAAAAGTCCACTAAGAACATGTTATGGCATGGTGGTCCTATATATTCTGTTTGGGTGTCATTTTTAAAAATTAGAGCCTGTCTGTTGTTCTTTTAAAAAAATATGAGACAAATAAATCAATGACAAAGACTCTTCACCCAAATGGTAAAGCAGTATTTCAGAAGGAGAGGAGAAAAACTGCCATCAGTCAAAGATGGGAAAATAATATAAATAGAGCTTAGAATCCCCCCACCCACCCCAATGAGGAGTACAAAGTGAAGGAGAAGGGAGGGCTTTTAATAAAACTGCACTGCCATAAAAGCAAGAATGGCAGATAATTGTCCTACAGCATTCCTGTTTTAAAGGAGCCCCTGGGCAATAGAAAAGAAGGAAAGAGACATTTTGAGTGGTAGCAACCTATAGAGTTTATCAAATTTATGTCTCAAGTAGGCACCTTTTGAGTTGAGAGCCATTTCTACTGTTTTCATGTACTTTTCTTTGCAGCAATGCAGCATGGGTTTACTATTGTTTTCTTCTTGAAGTTTTTAGTTAGCCTATATCCCAGTAGTTTCTGGTGATCTGCCATCCAAGTGCCCCATTTAGCTTTAACAGATCAGTTGGTTTTTCAAAGGGAAAGAATGAAATATCTCATCCCACAATAAAGCTTTTAGATACATATAAAGAAGCTTTTTGGTTGTATGGCATGACTAGTATATGGAATGCCACTTTATTTAAAAATACTCAAAACATGAAAAAACTTTATAGGACTAAAGCAGGGGTACGTTTTAGCTGGTACGCACCAGTACGTGCATACCCAATTGTAAAGTTTAGCGTGCTTTCCTGTACCTGAGCTTCCTGAAGCTCCAATACTGGAACACTCCCTCCCCTGGCCTGCCACCCCCGCTCGCTCCCCCGCCCATCCAGTTGCCGCTCGCTCGCTTGCCCTGCCTGTCCGCACCAGGCTTGCCCCACCCACCCACTTCCTCTGCCAGAGTGAAGGATTGGGAGAAGCACACATGGCGTGCACTCACTTCTCTTTGACAGCTGCCTGGTTTCCAAAGATGGGTGAAAGAAATCCGTGAGTTTTTCCTCCCTCTGCATTGATTTCTTACCTCTCCCATTGGAAACCAGGCAGCTGTCAAAGAGAAGGGAGCACATGCCACGTGGGCTTCTTCCAACAGCCGAAGAAGGAACAGGAGGGGAGGATTCGGCTATTGGGGAATAGCCCATGTGGTGCACGCTCCCTTCTCTTTGACAGCC
Source organism: Thamnophis elegans (assembly GCF_009769535.1). Taxonomy (NCBI): domain Eukaryota; kingdom Metazoa; phylum Chordata; class Lepidosauria; order Squamata; family Natricidae; genus Thamnophis; species Thamnophis elegans. Next base: position 44,875,478 of record NC_045551.1, read on the forward strand.
GCCTGGTTTCCAATGGGGAGGGAAGAAAACTACGCGTTTTTTCTCCCTCTACATGGATTCCCCCCCATTGGAAACCAGGTGGCTATCTCATACACACATATACACAAACACACACTACACAAATCCCTCTCTCCCTTGATTTCTCCCCAGCCACACTCGCGGAGGAAAGAGGCAGGGATACTGGCCGGTGCTCTCTTCACTTACTGCTTGCCACTGCCACCCCTGTGGCCCACTGGCTGCAGCCCTGCCTGCCCTGCTTAGCTGGCTGGATGGCCCAGAAAGCAGTGAGGGGGTGAGAGCCGGCCATCATCCCTGCCTCCTTTCTCTGTGAGCTGTGGAAGAGGAGAAACAGAGGCTTCTTTTTTGCCAGCCTCCCAGTTGATCCAGTCCCCCTTACACATGCGCCTTACATTGCAGAAAGCTGTGTGTGTGTGTGTGTGTGTTTGTGTGTGTGTGTGTGTGTGATGTGCATGTCTTCCGTGGCATGCCCAACACCTTCAAACACCCACTAGGTCACCCGCCGAACAGCAGATAAATCAGGCTTTGGCAAAAGGAAAAAAAGCCATTTGAAATTAGCCCTCTCTGCCACTCTGCTGAAAAGGCGGGAACCAAGACCAAGAGATAATAGGATGACTAACCATATTTGGTTAACCCCCAGAGTGGTAAAAGGCTGAATAGGGAAAGAGAAAGAGAGAGAAAGAAAGAGAAAGAAGGAAAGAGAAAGAAAAAAAGAAAAAAAGAAAAAAAGGAAAAAAGAAAGAGAAAAAGAAAGAAAAAGGAAGTGGGAGAGATAGACAAAAAAGAAAGAAAGAAAGAAAGAAAGAAAAAGGGGGAGAGAGAGAGACAAAAGGAAGGAAGGAAGGAAGGAGGGAAGAAAGAAAGAAAGAAAGAAAGAAAGAAAGAAAGAAAGAAAGAGAACTTATGACCACAATTGAGCCCAAAATTTTGGTTGCTAAGCAATAACATCGTTAAGTGAGTTTCACCATATTTTCCAAGTTGGCCACGCCCACTCGGTCACATTACCACTGAGCCACTCCCACAAAACAGGCCACATCTACAGAATAGGTTCTAAATTTTTTTGAAACCCACCACTGGACTAAAGTTATTTTTCATGTTGAACCAGAACTGCATTTTTTTTGGAGGGGGGATATTTGTGTGTGTGTATTGGTGTGTGTGTGTGTGTGTGTGTGTGTGTGTGTTGACAGGGGTCACAATTTTGATTCAAAGTTTGACTGGGATGGCTTCTTAAGTAGAACTGCAGGGAGTATGTTGGAGCCAATGTCTGTTGTTGTTTTGATTCAAAGCTGCAAACATTTTGACATGCATTTCACCCATTAAAACCTCATGGACAAATCCCTTCCCCCCAAATAGGCTAAAAACATTGATCTGCCAACCAGGAGTTTGGAAATTCCTTCTACACTAAGCCATAGTAATGCAAACCCATCCTTTACCATTTTAACCCATGCCACCTTTCTTGTGGCAGCTTCACATGTTCTGTTTTGGATACATGTGTATACATTAAGCCAAAAGCAAATAAAATAATTATCTTTGCACAAGGCAACCCAAAGTGTGGCCAATTTCAATACAGGCAAAACTGAAGAACAATTAAATACTGATTTGTGGGGCAGTCTAGCAAAAGAGTATATAAGCAAGGGTCGAAAAAAAGGATCGTGCTGAAACAATATAATGATTAATAATATGCTTTAAAAATAATCTAAGCTCAAAATCATTCTGCAGTGCCTCACAACATCTGTCATGCTGAGATAATACTACCTATTGGGAAGTATAAGGCATTTAACTTCACTTAGTGCCTTTGAACACTTTTGGGTGTAATATTTGCTCAGCATGATGCATATCTTGTTCTTCCTCTGCATTGTTCAATTTATAGAAAGTGCTTGCATTATTTTAACCTCCTCCACCCAATGGCTGACAATAATATCCCAAAGGTTCAAAATCCGTAAAAGTTCTTGATAATAACTTTTCCAGTTTTTAAATTCTGTATCTAAAGTTCATAGTGAAGTGTTTTTTTTAAAGCTTTATTGCACTTTAGTTTAATCTGTAAGTGTTTGGTAACTGTCTCGGAATTTTCAGGTAGCATGTAAGTAAGTAGGGGTTTGAGAGAGCCGGTTCCATCAAACTTTAAACCTCTGTGTAAAATAAACATGAAATAGTAATGTGGGATGCCTAACATTAGCAGACAAAAGTAAACTTTTCCATTCTCCTTCCCTCTGCAGTTAACACATATTCCCCCAAATCTCTTTGGCGGATCAGACAGAGGATTTCGAAACTGCAAAGGCACAAAATATTTACTTTCCTAAATTTTTTAAAGGCTACACAAAGGGGGGACTAAGGTAGCAGGCTGAACCAAAGTAAGCCTCAAGCCTGAACCAAACTAGGGTTTCACGATATTAAGCTTTAACTGTTCACATAGAAATTGCAAGGTTTGCTTTTAGGATATAGTGCAGTTAGACACGGGTTAGAAGGAAGTCTGCACATGAAATATGCTGAAGTAACACATCTATTTTTGCCCATCTGCTGGCTTGGCTGTTAATCTGTTTGGTAGACACATATTGTTAGTTCCTCAAACTACGAGCTATGCATGTCCGTTAGCTGACCCATGTATTATGACATCCTGTAGATATACTTTCTGTAACTCAAGGGCAAATCTTGAGGGGTGTTTCCAAAACTAACAGGTGGCTTTAGCTGAAAGTGATAAACTATATAAGGAATTTCACTCAGTGTTCAGGCCATTTATTCTTTGTTATGAACCTGCACAAATAAACTTTTCCTTCTCTGAAGAGCTGGCTTGTGTATCCTGTCATTTTCTACAACAATCCTACACTGAATTACCAGAAACGGGACAAAATGATTTCTGACATACTGTCAGATTATACATATATATTACATGTGTGTATGTATAAAATGAATTGGTTACCAATCCTTTTTCTGGAAACACAAGGAGGAGAAACAACATTCAGTCAATCAGAAAAGCTGGAGTGAACACTGTTTTTTTTTTAAAAAAAATCCCAGCATTTTAAATAATTTTTTAATATGACTTGAAAAATTTGTGGATTACATTTGAACAACTGAAAAATAAATTTTTTACTAATAATCCTTATTGGAGTCTATTTAAGTCCAATATTAACAATATTGTTTAAGTCCAATGTTAGTATTCTACATTAATTTTGCAAGCTTTGTCAGGATTGTATGTAACAATATCAACCAGAAATAAGCTAAGCCTGGAACAGTTTCCAACAAGTTTGAATAGCCAACTAAATAATGGATAACTTTTTTCACCATCATGTTTTCTCCAATTTTATTTATGAGTCACTATCATGGGTTGAGGAGTTACATTTACACATTTCAAAGATGTATTTGCCATTTTGTTAAACAGCCAAATATATGAAAAAGGCACACACATATTTGACAAATAAAATGTTCACAGGAACTCATGAATGTTCTATTTTAATCCACATGATACAGTCTTTGAAAAGGTCGGATCTGTCTGAAATCAATGGTGCATTTAGAATGAAGTGCTCTTACTAAGAGGCACAGTTTTCCTAAAACTGGCTAGCTACTGTGAGTGACTTCATGGTGCGGATGCCCAACACTTTGGAGACTTGTGTCTTTTTTTTTAAAATTGAGAACCTTTCTGGCTGTTGTATGAGGTATAAACACGACAAAAATGAATCAGTTAATACACAAGCAGATAAAGAAATAAAATGTTTAGCAAGTGAGGCAGGGGTGGTTCCTACTAGTTCTAACCTCTTCTATAGAAGAGGTTCCACAAATCTACAGTGCTATTTAGAACCGGTTCCAGCTCCCTCCCCCCGCCTGTCCTCACATCATCAAGATGAAGAGTGAGAGGAAGAATTCTGGGAGTTGAAGTCCACAAGTCTTAAAGCTTGTCACGTTTGAACACCCCTGGGTTATTTTTCTAAAGGGTTAGGGGTGCAAAGGTCTTGTAACTTGACAGCTTTAAGACTTGCACACTTCAATTCCAGAATTCCTGAGCCAACATGACTGGAGGAGGAATTCTGGGAGTTGAAGTCCACAAGTCTTAAAGCTGTCAGGTTTGAACACCCCTTGGGTTTTTTTTCTAGAGGGTTAGGGGTGTAAGGGTCTTGTAACTTGACAGCTTTAAGACATGCGTGCTTCAAATGTCAGAGTTTCTGAGCCAACATTTTGGTTGCTAAGTGCCAAGCCACTCCCATTTGGTCACATGGCTGGCAAGCCACTCCCACCCGGTCACATGGCTGGCAAGCCACTCCCACCTGGTCACATGGCCGGTAAGCCACTCCCACAAAGCAGTCCACATCTACAGAAGAGGTTCTAAATTTTTTTGAAACCCACCACTGAAGTGAGGGGACATTTCAAATGAATAGGGCTTGATGATGAAAGATGATGTATTTCAACAACTTAACATTAATTGGATTGCCACTTTCCAAAAGATCGTGGGAGTCGGGCTTGAATTGATTTTGTAAACATATCAGTTGGTTACATTTCAATGCTGGAACACTGTTTAACATACAAACAGTACAGTGGGAGTTAATTTTCAGTTGTTCTCTTTTCTCCTATCTGTTTGATTGCCAGGTTTATAGAGATGTATTTCCAAAAACTCACAAAATGCTTACAGCAATGGCTAATCCAACAATGAACGATTATGGGAAGTGGAGCTAAATCACTAGAAAGTACAACATAACATGCAAAATCTGAATAGGCCTAACATTCATACAATCTTCTCTTATATTACAAGCACATTCCGATTAAGAGCGTTCACAGCTACTTTTCAACTAGTTTTATTAGGTTTTTTTTCCTGATTACTGATATGCGTTTCATGAAATCAGTATGGAATATTGTTAACATCGTACAATTATTCTTTACTGATCTTATATTAATTGGGAAACTGAGCAGTTCATATGCAAGTTCAAAAAAATTCTACAGTTAGCCAAGGCTACAGAATCTAGCATCTAAAGTTTCTAGCATCTAGTATAATATCGGATAATCAAGAAATATGAGCAACATATCCCCAGTCAGGGTATTCTATATATTGTGAAAAGATGGCACTTGGGGGCAGGGGAGATACACAAGCAATAGCTATGCAAAGAACAACTTCATTCTTTGGGAAAGATCAATAAAAAGTTTCTCCTTTTCTAAATTTATCTTTAGTTGCGAGAAAAAGAAAATGGGTTGTTTGCATCTTCTTTGCTGATTGTTGTTTGCAACATCAGATGCTTAAAAATGTAATCGTGTGGGAGAGAACTATCATAACCCATTGAATATGTAGCGGTAGAGGAAGAAAAATTAGAAAAAAAATATACAGAGAACCCTTCGTAATGTTCTCATGGCCTTTATTTCCATTTTGATTGTTTACATATTTTGACAGCATATACTCATAGTTTGCTGAACTCAGTTGGTTTCTGTGTTTAATCAGAACTTAAGAAGGTTATAGCACAAACCTTTCCTACAGTATTTATTTATATGATATTGAGAGCATAAATAGAACTTGACAATCTTTCTGGGGATTGCCACTTAGTATGGAGAAATTACTTTACATATTATCATAATCTCACACCACCACAAACCTCCATGTCAGTTTCTTAAATGGTCTGCAGTCCAAGTGGTAAATTGTTAAAAAAGCTGCCAAAAAAGCCAACACAGTTCTAAGCTGCATAAACAGAGGGATAGAATCAAGATCACGTGAAGTGTTACTACCACTTTATAATGCCTTAGTAAGGCCACACTTGGAATACAGCATCCAGTTTTGGTCGCCATGATGTAAAAAAAGATGTTGAGACTCTAGAAAGAGTGCAGATAAGAGCAACAAAGATGATTAAGGGACTGGAGGCTAAAATATATGAAGAATGGTTACAGGAACTGGTTATGTCTAGTTTAATGAAAAGAAGGGGATAGCAGTTTTCTAATATCTTAGGGGCTGCCATAAAGGAGAGGGGTCAACTTATTCTCCAACGCCCCTGAAGGAAGGACAAGAAGCAATGGGTGGAAACTAATCAAGGAGAGAAGCAACTTAAAACTAAGGAGAAATTTCCTGACAGTTAGAACAATTAATCAATGGAACAGCTTGCCTCCAGAAGTTGTGAATGCCCCAACACTGGAAGTTTTTAAGATGATGTTGGAAAACCATTTGTTTGAAGTGGTGCAGGGTTTTCTGCCTAAGCAGGGGGTTGGACTAGAAGACCTCCAACGTCCCTTCCAACTCTGTTGTTCCATTCTATTTATTGTGTAGAAAAAAGTAGCTTTTCTGCTTTAACTGGAAAACAATCAGGACTAAGCTTAGTATTAGGTAAAATAATAATATATTTATAATGCATAGAATATTCATGATTGGAAAAAAAGTACTGTAGTGCCTTGAAAAAATGTATCTGTTGTCAGTTCCTGTCTTATCAAATATCAGAATTAAGTTGGATAGGAAAGAGGGAATAAAGAGCTACTTCTCGTGATATTGTCATTGGTGGTCATTTATCTGAAATATACTGTATGGTATAACCTAGAGAGTATCTCGTTCTGTCAGGATCTACATATTATATTTAGGACATAATAGAATGCAGAACTTTTCAGGAATTTTAAACTAACTTCTATGCAGTGCTAGAATTTCAAAGAAAGCTTGTTTCCATAAGTCAAGAACAACCAACAATAAAATGACTTCCTTGAGGTGGAATTAGGTTTGCATTACATTATACAAATAGTTTTTAAGTATGAGAGTTTTTAGACTCATGTAAGTATTAAAATGCTGTGATTTTTTAAAAGTCTATTCCCAACTAAAGAAACTGTTCTTTGCTTCCTTTTCTATAGTCTATTGCATCAAACTAAGTATAATATTTCATTCAGTCTGAATATTCAGGAAATATTCAGTTTAAACTTTGCAGTCTTGCAGTCACACAGACAGGCAAGACACCAGAATATAAACTGACAGCAAACAACACTCCTTACTAGCATTGAGGATGTTACCTACCATGTCCTAATAATAAGGCCATGCCACATTTTTCTGGTGGGAAAAAATATAAGCCCTCCCCCGCAAATAAGCCCCCTGAACAACCCCCCCTTTGACAAGGCACAGCACCCTCACCAGCCTAGTGGTATCCCGAAGGTGCCAAGCCACAGGAACCGGGAGTGGGTGGGCAAAGATGATTGCATTGCTTGCTGCCTTCAGGATACCGGTAGATTGGTGAGTGGAGCTGTGCCCAGCTGGAGAGGGGGGTTGCTGGGCAGCTGCTCTCTTGCAAGTGGGCTCCCAAAGAGCCAGCCTCAGGGATGAACAGATGTACAGATGTGTTGCATTGTCGCAGCAGCGCAATACAGCAGCCATGAAGCGACCACGCTCATGAGCAGCCACCCAGCAAACCCCCTTTCCAGCTGAGCACAGCGGCAATCACTGACCTAGGGGTATCGCCAAGCCATGTGAGTGCCTGTTTGATGCCGCCTGGCTCCCGTGGCTTGGCGCTTTCGAAATGCCAGTGAATGGCGCTCTGCACAGCTGGAGAGGAGGGGTTGCGTGAATGGCTGTTTCACTCCTGCTAGCACGCCTCCCAGCCTCACGATGCCCTGGCCCAGCTCTCCCTGCAGAGCCAGAGCACCTCCGCTGCTGCCTCCACCTGCCGCCACCACCATCCCAACCCGGCCTTTTTGGCGGCTTCCAAACCGAGTCTTCTGGCAGTGGCCACTCTGGGCATACACTCTATGGTTGTACGCTCTGGGAGTATGGTCTGCCGACAACTGGTCCACAACTGGGAGGCGCGCGAGCAGGAGCAGAACAATCACTCACACAACCCCCCTCTCCAACTGTGCCCAGCACAATTCACTGGCATTTTGAAGGTGCCAAGCCGCGGGAGTCAGGCGGCAGCGAACAGGGGCTCACGCGGCCTGGCAATACCCCTAGGTCAGTGAATGGCACTGTGCCCAGCTGGAAAGGTGGTTTTCCGGGTGGCTGCTCATGAGTGTGGTTGCTTCATGGCTGCTGTGTTGCACTGCTGCAACAGCGTGACACAGCTGTTCATCCCTGAGGCTGTGCCCGGCTCTTTGGGAGCCTGCTCACCCAGCAACCCCAAAACAATAAGCCCTCCCCTGATAATAAGGCCCAAGCCATATTTTGTGGGTCAAAAGAAAATAAGACCCTGTCTTATTTTCGGGGAAACATGGTAGTTATGGTAATGAAACATTTGCAAGAAAACAAGCAAGCTCAAAGAGCACCAAGGACCCCTCAAAAAGACACCTGATAGGTGAGACTAAGACTACCAAAGATCTATACAAAATAAAAAAATGCAGAGATATCAACCTGCCAATTAAATAAGTATTTTCAAAGGATGGCATTGTAATATATAAACTGGGAAAGTTCGACCATCAGAAAGACTGAATTAAAAACTATCGCCTTGAATTGTGCTACTGGAAAGAATTTTTGAGAATACTAAACAGCAAAAAAAATTAGAAGTATTTTAGAATCTTTTGAATTAATTAAGTTTATAAACTTTATATAGGTGTATTTTCATAACTGGCCTCTATATAACCAGTCCTATACAACCAGTCCTCTTCAGACTTTCTCAAAGCTTATGCCTGTTTATGTATTTGAAAAGCTATTACCAGACGCAACTTTAGTCTACCACCATATGCTAATATGCTTCTCCTCCTACAATATCTTGAATGACAAGAAGAACAAACAATTCATACAATTTGAAGTAAAATCAGGCTGCTCAAGCATTAATAATACAACCAGCATGTAAATATTTTGGATGCACAGTGATAAAAGACATTGAACAACGCAATGACAAGAGACATTGGAAAACAGCCAACACATTTATTTATTTTTTTGTCCTGAAGGTAATAGAAAAAGAAGCTGATCAAAGACAAGTGACTAGATATTATCCTGGAACACAGAAGTATTCAGCAGCTTCTGACCACTTCTGAAGAACTGGTAGCGGAAATTTTGAGTAGTTCAGATAACCGGTTAATACCACCTATCACTAGCCCCGCCCACATCTATTCTCTGCCTCCCGAGTCCCAGCTGATCGGGAGGGAATGGGGATTTTACAGTAACCTTCCCCTGGATTTTATAGTATCTTTCCCCTGCCACACCCACTAAGGCACACCATGGCCATCAAGCCATGCCCACAGAACCAGTAGTAAAATTTTTTGAATCACACCACTGACACAAGCATGGACTTACAAGTACACAATGAAGCTATTATGGACAGGCAAACCTTGCAAAGTATTTACATTTGTTAACAAAGAGTCAGAAGTGACTGAATGAGCCAAAACAATATCAGTCATCTGATATTGTCATGTAAATATAAATATATACTCACAAAATTCATTAATTTGAGATAAAAGAGTCTTGCTAAGACTTGGAAAGTTTTAAAACTCTTTATGATATCTGGAAACACCAAATACATTCGGCACATTGCATACTATTTGTTCCAATACTTGAGCTTGGCTATTGTGTAACAAAAGTGACATTCATGCTTTGAAGCACTGATATTTCAATAGAAAAAAGAAAGGCTGTTAGCATTAGAAAGTTTTTGTAGAAAATAGACAATGAATAAAGAATAAAAATGGAGAACAAAATGCCTGCTTTATCCAGTTATTCCTGGTTATTGCCTAAGCAAGAAAGTTCTACAATAAGAACTTGGAACATAGATGTAGAATAATAGGGTTGGAAGGGTATTGGAGATCTTTTAGTCCAAACCCCTGCCCGTGGCAGGAGATCCTATACCATTCTGGACTTTCTTGGGCTTAATAGGTTGGATACACATGATCACAGAAAGAATAACAAATTAGAATAATGGAATTGATCCTCCAGTCCAGCCTCCCACCCAAGCAAGAGATGCTATACCACTTCAACTAAATGGCTGTTCAATCTCTTCTTTAAAATCTCCAGTGATGGCGCAGATGCAACTTCTGTAGCCAAGTCATTCCAGTGGTTAATTGTTCTAACTGCCAGGAAATTTCCCCTTAGTTCTAGGTTGCTCCTCTGCTTGATTAGTTCCCATTCATGGCTTCTTGTCCTGCCTTCAGATGCTTTAGAAAATAGGTTCTTTGTTTCCATTTCAATGTAATTATTTTTACTAAAAGTATTGGATTGGTTTTCATTTCAGAACTATTTTAATACATGAAAGATCTAGGAGTTCACAAGGAAATATTGAAGGGGAAAAAAATCCCCAAAACTATGAACTCCTGGAGAATATTCATTTAAATTGTAGACAATCAAGTAAAAAAATCCAGTGGCAGCAGTAGTGTCTAGCAGTATTTATAAAAATAGCATGTTCTTTCACTAGTTTAAAAAAAAAACTGAGCTGAATGCGGTAACACTTTTACCTAAAGATATTACAGCTTTTTTCTTTTCTTTTCTTGCAATGCCATCAGAAACACTAACCAGCTTAATGGCAATAGCAATAGCCCTTAAACTTATATACCGCTTTATAGTGCTTTTACAGCCCTCTCTAAGCGGTTTACAGAGTCAGCATATTGCCCCCAACAATCTAGGTCCCCAGTTTACCTACCTCAGAAGGATGGAAGGCTGAGTCAATCTTGAGTCAGTGAGATTTAACTGCCAAACTGCAGCTAGCAGTCAGCTGAAGTAGGCTGCAGTACTGCACTCTAACCACTTCACTCTAACCAATGTGCCATATATAGCAATATTTTTTTAAAAAAACAAAGAAACAATAATCTACTTTTCATGCTGATCACTTTTATGTATAGATGAGAATTAAATGAATTTTGTTAATACTGAAATAGGTACTAGATTGAAATTTGTGAAATTTGTAAATGGGTTTTTACAAATTGACAGTATTGCCGGTATACTATTTACAACATCACAAATGATTAAACTAATTTAATTTGGAATTTATCCTTTACCAAACCATGCACTTCACTTTGAAGTATGCATTTGAATTTAATTTCTGAAGGTTTACATCAGGATATGGTTTAGTTCAGCACCCTTAAGTGATAAACCGTACTTCATAAAATTGTTTGTTTTTCTATTCATAAGCAAGAAAAGATTCCCCAAAGAAATACATTAAGAATTCTGCTCCATGAGAATGAAAACTATAATGTTCTAAAAACCATTAGGATGATGCTGGGTGCTTTTATTTTTTTGCTGGAAAAAAAACAACAGCAAAGTATCCTATAATCTCAGATTTGCCACTGAAGTTAGCTATTCACTAAATAACTATTATCTAAAACCCTTTTCCTTTCATCCCTGGAGATAGTGGAGGGGATGAGACTTCTGCAAGGAGATACACTTACCACGCACTCAATTATTTTCTGAATCATTTAAGTTGCTTCCGTGATTTCACATTCTGGCAGTGTCTTTACACACAGTAAGTGTTATTCATCCCAATAGGACTGACTTCCAATAAAATAATACAAAATCATATTGCAAAGAAATATTATGGAATTCAATGTGACATGGTCCCTAAATTCTGGAAGGTCTGAGAAAGGAAAAAAAGGGAGTCTTTTCAGTATTTGTTCAGAGAAGGAAACCATAAGGTAAAGGTTTCCCTCACACATATGTGCTAGTCGTTCCCTACTCTAGGGGGCAGTGCTCATCTCCGTTTCAAAGACGAAGAGCCAGCGCTGTCTGAAGACCTTTCTATGGTCATATGGCCAGCATAACTAAATGCCGAAGGGACACAGAATGCTGTTACCTTCCCACCAAAGTGGTCCTTATTTTTCTACTTGCATTTTTTATGTGCTTTCAAACTGTTAGGTTGGCAGAAGCTGGGACAAGTAACGGGAGCTCACTCTGTTACGCAGCACTAGGGATTTGAACCACTAAACTGCCGACTTTTCTGAAAATCTGATTAATCTAATTTAATTAATTAAATATTTTTTTCTGAAAATCTAATTAATCTAATTTGATTATTGAAATAAGTTTGATTAATCTAAGGATAAAGGATTTGAACTGCCAAACTGCCAAGCTTTCCGATCGACAAGCTCAATGTCTTAGACACTGAGCCACTGCACCTCCTTCCAGTAAAATAATACAAAATCATATAACAAAGAAATATTATGGAATCCAAAGTGGCATGCTCCCTAAATTCTGGAAGGCTTGAGAAAGAGGGAAAAATGAGTCTCTCTTCAGTATTTGTTAACAGAAGGAGACCATAAAAAGACCATAAAATCTACCTATGTCACATCTGCTAATAAAACTTGAAAAACTATGAGGATGGTATATTCTTTATTGCACCCATTCCCCATTCACTCAAAAGTATTTGGCATCTCCTTCAAGAAAACCGTCTCTCTCTCACACACACATGCCCAGCAGCCACCAAGGAGATAACCTTTCCTGTCACTTTATTTCCTTGCTCAGAGAGAGTGCTGCTTATTGAAACCTCTCTGTCATGACATAGCTGTGGCCTATTTGTTTATACGGGAAAGCTTCTGCATAACTGCAGTAGGCTAAAAGTCTACTTTTATTATTAACTGACAATCAGACCCTAAATACATAAAGGACACATCCCTGTTTGCACATAGGAATCAAGCCAAGGGAAACTGACACATTCTATGCTAACAGTATTTTCTAACAATAGAATCCCTTACGCCACTTGAAATTTTGGGCTTAGACAACCTGGAACTGCACTGCCTATGATCTGACCTAAGCGTAGTACACAAAATTATCTGCTATAATGAGGGGAGGAGGAGTTAATGTCGCGACGATATGACGTGCTATCTTGGAGCTCCAAGACTGCAGTCAATATTTCTGCCGCTGGATGGTCCATTTGGACCTAAACCGTCCCGCAGAGATGGTGATAATGAAGAGTACGTCCTGCTGATCTCAGGGACACGGCAAAGTCCCTGATTGATCCAGGAGAAGCTCTTATTTCTGACAGCAGAAATGCAGCCATTGAAGCTGCTGAAGTTGGGACAGCTCTGGAATGGAAAGAAAGTGGAAAGAGAAAGCGTGTCAAATTGGTGAGGAAATTTTACTATTAGAAAAGAGACTACCCCCCCCCCAAAAAAAATCAAAGCTAAATTAAAATTGCTACATTAAACTTAGTCTGTTATCTTTTTTAATTTTTCTTTTTATGGATGGTTATTTTTGCAAATGTTCCCTACTTTTTAAACTGAATGGATTAGTTTTTCTTCTGCTTTTTCATGCCTATGGATTTTTTTATAATGCTTGATTGGATTGTTTTTTTCTCCATTTAAGAATTTTTTTCTTTAAATTTGGAACATAAAGAAGATATAAAAAGGAATATATAGAGGGATGTAACAACAGAGGGAAAAGAAGTAACACTGCCACTTAGAGGCTGGAGGCTTGAAAACATTGTTTTTCTTTTTTCTCTTTGATCATTTGACACTTCAAGTTTTCTCAGTTTGTTTACTGAGGGTGATAGTAGGAAGAGCACAGTTTGTTTAAACAGGTGTTCTTCAGGAGTTCTATCACCAGCTGGATTGGAGGGAAGACAAAACCTTGACTTGAAAGATTATAATGAACTTGCTTGAAATTTAATAAAAAGCCTTGAATGCTATAGTGGCAGTGTTTACAAATTGGAAGAATGGTGCAACAGGAAAAAGAAACTTCAACATTGCAAATAATTATGTTTGAAATTCAAATTATTAGTAGTAACAGAGAAAATTGAGAAGAGATTGGAGAATATAGAACACAAAACAGAAAAATTTGATGGAAAAATTGAGGATGTTTATCAAATGAAGAAAGTGGAGGACAGAGTCCTAAAAATTGAAGAAAAAAATGAGCAAAGAGATAAGAAAATTGTGGATACTGACAACAAACTGAGCGTGGTTGGAAAAGGCAAGAGCAGAATGTGGAAAGGGGAGAAAGATGGACTGAAACTCTACCCCAGATTTCAAAGTATAGAAGAAGAAAAGAGAGAAAAATTGATGGAGGTAAGGAGAGAAATCTTGACAGAAGCACCAGTGATAACCAGAGACAAGCTGATGGAAGGAGTAGATGGAGGGTTTCGAGTTTTCATGAGATACGAAATGAACATCAACTTGCGAAGAGAAGTCCATACAAGACTTACCAGAAAGTAATCAGAATACTAATGCTATAAATGGCAAAAGACATAAGGCTGCACTATTACTAGAAAGATACAGGTTGATGTAATGAAAGTGTATAATAAAAATTAAGTTAAACTTAGTTCAATTTAGAGTATTATGTATAAAATGAAGTGATAATAGTTTCAGTCAAATAAATGATTAATGATGATATTGCATTTTTATATAAATGCAAATTTTATATAAATTACAAATGGAGACTATGAGAGGAGGTTTAAAAGTTTTGTTATTAAATATAATCAATTTTTGTTTTTTGTTCTGTCCATTTGTGTTTGTTCAAAAAATAAAAAAAATGTTTTTTTAAAAAAATATCTGCTATAATGTGTCCTACTTGTCAACGACTACTTCAGCTTCAACCTCAATAATACACAGGCAAACAATCGATACAAACTCAAGGTAAACAGCTCCAAACTTGATTGCAGAAAATACATCTTCAGCAACAGAGTGGTCAGCGCCTGGAATACTCCACTTGACTCCATTGTTATATCCTCTAACCCTCACAGCTTCAACCTTAAATTGTCTACCGTGGACCTCACCCCATTCCTAAGAGGTCCATAAAGGGGGTGTACATAAGTGCACCAGCCTGCCTACTGTCCCTGTCCTACTGTCCCCATTTCTCTGTTCATATCCATGTTTACTTGTTGTACATATTCAACTAATTAACTTAATAAAGAAAAATATAAATTCCAAAGGTGGCACTTACTTGTGATTAGCTAATTTTTGAACAAGGCTGAGACTTAAATTGTATTGGCTATATTTAAATTCATCTACAGAGAAAGGAAGTGCAATAGAAAACCATAATAGAACTGCCCTCCACTAGAAGTGATGCTAGACTCCTTTATAATGGACTTTGGATGTTTTTAAAGTCCAAACTTCAGCTCAACTGTTACATAACTCTAGTGTCTAGAATACTTTAAGAAATAATGTCAAGTGGCATCATTGAGGAATTTATACAAGCCAACAATGTATTCTTATACCAGAAGTTGTGGCTATGATCCGTTTCACTTCATTCTGAACCATGTACAGTGGAAGGAGTGTTGGGTGTAATTTTACAATTTGGCAGGGTATTAGACAGAATCACTAAGCAATTTGTTTGTGTGTGTGTGTGTGTAGAAAATGAAACTATAAAACATGGAAAAGCTTAAAAGACAACCATACTGGGAAATATAAGATTATTGTATGTCAAATCTGTGGCCACTGCTATAAAAAGTTGAACAAAATTATTTTGAAAAAAAAAAACATTGACTAAAATTAGCTAATATTTACAGAGAAAAATGATGTTTAAATGATGGTGAAGTCGTTACACATGATTATAGTTACTGCAGCATATAAATTGCAAAAATGTAGAAAAAGTTGTATTTGAGTCATCTATATATAATAGTAATAGGAAGAGAGAGGTTGTGTAAGAGGACAGATCTTTCAAAAAAGAATGTGAACCAGATATAAAATGTGGGTAATGACTTTGACATAGGTGTCTTCAGGAGAGGGATGGATAAAGAGGGCAAATCTTGAAACATTCATTGTGACATCATGAAAAGATGAACTTGCATCATGATGTTATAATCCACTTTGAAGATCGTGAATCTTCCGAAAGCACTGAATTAATACTGTGTGAAACAATGAATAACCACTGACATTTCTCTAGCCATACTGTTTGCTTTTTCATGTGGTGTTACCTGAAAGTTATTTCACCAATAAAGACCAGCTATGAAAACCCACACTATGAAATAAAGTACCATTTGATTGATCCTAGGATTTAAATATGCAGTGGGAATTGGGGCCAGTCAAAAGAAAAAACATGCAAACTTCAGATTTATTCTTACCATTTAATTTCTAAAAAGGCTCAACTCTGTTTAATGTCTGATATAAAATGTTTGAGGATGGAATGACTAAAAACTCCAATCTCATATCTATCTCACTATAAACATGTTAGGCATAATATAAAAAATATATGTTATTCTGGGATCATAATTGTCAGGGACAAGATAAAGCCAAAGCATAGATGTGAAGATTTTTTTTTTTTGTAATACACTATATTTTAGTGTGATTTGCTGGGTTGAAACCCTAATTTATTTCCCTTATTGTTCAGAAAACTGCTGTAGGAACTGAGGGCTGCCTCTCTTTAATTTTGATCTGTGGGCTGTCAGACTACTGAATGCGATGTAACATCATAAGTATGTAGTATGATAGACTTGCAGGGCCGCTGCAACATGTTTATATTCGTGGAATATATTATAATGTAATGTTATACACATAAATGTATAGAGGATTGTGTGTTGTCAGTATGATTTATTGGGTTAGGGATTTTCTTTCTTTCACTGTAAGTTATTGATATGTATTTATGTTGGGGGGGGGGTGCACGAAGGAAGGCTTAGTCAATCTCATTGTACACATGATGTGCATTGACAATAAAGGTTAAATTGAATAGAATATTGGTTTTATTTTTATCCCTGGGCTTTGACTCTGCTCAAGCAATTCCTCATGCATCCTGTAGCTGCAGAGCTCCCAGGCAGCCATCTTATCTTCTTTCTCCCCTGCTGCCCAGTGTTGCTGTTTGATTGGCAGTTAGATCATCCTGATGATGAGGGAGGGCCAAGAAGGGAGGGAGAGGAAGGTGCACCAGTATTTGCAATATGCTCAGGCAGGTCCATAGTCTACCTTTCCATCTGCACCATGCTTAATGTTCGCAGGAAATGTGAGATAATAGTCTCACCTGGATTCTCAAGTAATTATTTTGATAAATACGATACAGTATTGTGCTAAACACTACTGAAAATGAGTTCTTGAATGCTCAACAAATATAATCATAGGATATCCTTCTCCTGCCTCTTCAAATGATCTTTAATATTTAGGCATATCCAGTTTTAGTACATTATACACAGCTCTTACCTTACTTTCTGAAGATGACATCTACGTTTTCAAGAGAAAAGTGAATGTATCATAGTACAGCTTTGGCATAAATAGCATTCAACATGAACAACCTTACTTGTTTAAGTTTCTTTAAATCTTCATCAAGTTCCAGGTTGTCTAGAATAACAGCAACGAACAAGCTCAGCAGAATCTACAAAAAAAAAACAAAAAACAAAAAATCAAACAAACCCAGAACTGAATACTTAATATTTTTAAAATAAATTAACATCCTTTTAGTGAAGTAAATATGAAGAAAAAGTCCAAAATAGAAGAGAGATATAGTTATAGACTATTTGGATTTCTGGATAGAGATTTTATGGATTGCTTATGTATATTGACTGGATTACTGTAACGCGCTCTACTTGGGGCTGCCCTTGAAGAGTGTTCGAAGACTCCAGTTAGTCCAGAATGCAGCCGCGCGAGCGATTGTGGGTGCACCTAGGTACACCCACGTTACACCTATCCTCTGCGAGCTGCACTGGCTGCCCATTGGTCTCCGGACACGCTTCAAGGTGCTAGTCGTTACTTTTAAAGCCCTACATGGCATCGGACCTGGCTACCTGAGAGACCGCCTCCTGCCAATTACTTCCCAAAGACCGATTAGATCGCACAGATTAGGCCTCCTCCGGATTCCATCTGCCGGCCAATGTCGGCTGGCGACTCCCCGGGGGAGGGCTTCCTCTGTTGCAGCTCCGGCCCTCTGGAACGATCTCCCCGTTGAGATCCGGACCCTTACTACCCTTCCGGCCTTCTGTAAAGCAATTATGACCTGGCTGTTCCGGCAGGCCTGGGGCTGTTGAATTATCCAGCCCCACTTTAAGTTATGAATGTTGCTGTAATTTTAAATTGTTTTATTATTTTTTATATTTCCCCTCCCTTTTTATTGTAAGCCGCCCTGAGTCTTCCGAGAGTGGGCGGCATACAAAACTAATAAATTAATAATAACAACAACAACAACAACAACAACAACATGTAGAACATATAGTACTTAAGTACATGCACATATGTTGCTCAATAATAGTTCAACCCTTTGTTCAGCCACTGCTCCAGCTAAAAGCCTAATGAAAAGCTGTTCCAAGATTTGATCAAAGAATTGTGCCTTGGGTGCAAAATACCGTGTAGTTTATGGTGATTGTTTCCCATTTCTATGGCTGAGAACCACAGGCATAGAAGGAAGATTTTTACTGAATGTCAAAAACAAGTCTAGAGCATTATCACAAAAGAACAGTTAAACCTTAGTTTATTATTTAACTTCACCATCCCCTTTTGAGTTTTAATAATAGACTTCACTCCTAACACAGTTTTTGCTTTTCAAATGTAACTTCCATCTTAGCCCCTGCTGTGAAAACTATTCATTTCTCTCAGCTCTCTACAAAATCTGTTTCCAAGTGCATACAATTAGCACTTTTGAACTTTACCCGCCTTCTCGTTCTGAGTTCTGAAAGTTATCATTTGCTGCAATGTTTTCCTGCTGTTTTATTGCTTGTGTTCCCTGTCACTATTTCCTAGAGCTTTTTTTTTGTTATGGTTACTGAAGTTTTATAGGACTCCTAAATAACTATTAATCATGACAGGTGCTTTTGTTAAAAGGATAATAACATTGTCGGGCCATCCTGATGCAAGTTCTGTCCCTTTCATATGCACTTGTGATGTCACGATGTACATGTAAATGGGTTGGTGCTTGCATTAAGGTAGTTTTCAGCATTTGCTCCTTCTGATCCCCTTTGAATAGTGGTATTATTAAAAATATGCATGCACACATGTATACGCCAACAACCTCTGAATAGTGGTATTATTAAAGTATTCATGCATACATATATATGCACCAGTGGTGGGTTTCAAAATTTTTTAGAACCTCTTCTGTAGGTGTGGCCTGCTTTGCGGGAGTGGCTTTCCAGCCATGTGACTGGGTGGGAGTGGCTTGCCAGCCATGTGACTGGGAGGGAGTGGCTTGCCAGCCATGTGATTGGGTGGGAGTGGCTTGCCAACTATGTGACTGGGTGGGTGTGGCCAACTTGTAAAATGTGGTGACACTCACTTAACAATGCTCTTGCTTAGCAGCCAAAATGTTGGCTCAGAAACTCTGGCATTTGAAGCACACAAGTCTTAAAGCTGTCAAGTTACAAGACCCGTGCACCCCTAACCCTTTAGAAACCCCCCCCCAGGGGTGTTCAAATTTGACAGCTTTAAGACTTGTGGACTTCAACTCCCAGAATTCCCTCACTCGCTCTTTATCTTGTTATGTGCAGATGGGCGGGGGGAGGGAGCTGGAACCAGTTCTAAATGGCACTGTAGATTTGTGGAACCTCTTCTATAGAAGAGGTTAGAACTGGCACGAACCCACCCCTGATATGCACTGACATTAATGTATGAATCAGAACATCCTGGGATTGCATGTATGTTGCAAAGGGATGCAGGAAAATCTGTACTCCTTAGAAGAGTATGTGTCTCAAAGATAGAAGAGACTATAAACTCTAGAAAACTAAATTTCTGCCTAGATCACAAATAACTATACATTAGGTCAAAACTGAATAATCCTCCCCTTAATGAATTGGATAGTTGCTTGAATAGAAGCCGTTGTTGTAATTGCCAAATTTGCACCACATAACACCATCAGTCCTTATGTTTCGTCTATTTAATGAGATTGTTTTCACATATGTTCCACTGTATTGGACACTTACTTTCTTATAAAAAGCACCTGTTCCACATCCCAGAAGTATAAAGCAATGATGGTCTGCTAAAATTGCATCCCTTCATTGTGTTCTGTCTATATATGAAATTAATTGTTGGTTTGCTCTTATGTTAGTATGCCAAACCATGACATTTTTCATGTGCTTATTCGGACATCATAAAATAGGGAAGCCCTGTACTAACTTCTAATTATCAGCCCCAAGTCTTTTATTAGCTTTCTGTTTAATTACAGCTATGGGAAGATTGCAAGGCAATGAAACTATAGAAAGCTTTGCTTAATAAATATATGTCCTTGCTTCATTATGATCCCTGTTTTGCTGTGATTCAGGATGTTAATAAATATTCTATTAGGTTAAAGAAGAAGCATGATCTTGTTTAAAAAACACCTTGTATTTTTTGTAAACACAGATCACCACATGTTACAGATCTGAACTCCAGATTCTTTCCAAGAATTAAGATAGTTGCAGAGGTGGTATTCACTTACCTTCCCTATCGGTTCTCAAATGTGAGTGCATGTGCCACCTCCGTGCATGTGCTCAGCTTTCTGTACATGTGCTTTTACTTAAAAAGGGCCTAAATGGGATGCCATACAGCCGGGGTGGGTAAAATACCACCTCTCCATAGTTGCACTTATTGACAAGTGAAAATCCATGAGTTGAAAAGGTAAGTTGTCTCTGCCAAACAATTCTGCATGGATATTTGCCTCAATGGGTATCCATTCTTGGGATCTAAGTGGCAATCTTTATTCAAAGTGACAGTAATAAATGAAAACAATCCTATTGAATAGTATTCAAATGCAAAACGTTCACATAATAAAATTAAAAGTAATGACCAGACCCTAACTCAACAGCTGAGTATCTCTAAGCAGACAAGGAAGAAGGATTCTGGCAATGCCCAAGAATTGTAGGAAGGCAACACAAGGCAAAGTTAGAAGTTATCTTGGGAAATACTGCCTTCCACTCTGCAATTGGTATAATATTCAAGAAATAGAGAAAAGCAAGTATCAATCAAAAGGAAGTTCCTCTTGTTCCTGACAGCTTTCTCCCTGACCACTTTTCTTCTGTAAAAGTAAACTTAAAATGCCCAGAAGCAATTGAATGGGAGAACCAATCAGTAGAGGAACAGAAAAAAGAGCCATTCTTCCTTTGAATTGTTGCTGCCCTGCATGTCCATCTACTTAACATGCAACCTACTTAACATATTTAGTGTTCTGGGAGGTCTACTGACAATGTTACACCAAATGAGCTAGTTTTGCACTCATGAGTCAGCATGAACTATTAAAAATTGATATATGCATATGGTGCATGCAACTTACCAGGGTAGCAAAAAGATGATATAAAATAAAGTAAATAGCAACAACTGGTGCCCACATGTGACCCACAGCATTGAGAGTCTGATCCATGACATCCACCCATCCTTCCTGTGTCAGAATTTGAAACATTGACATGAAAGCCTAAATCAAAACATAAACAAACAAGCCAGTTAGATATCCTTTATTGAAATAAGCAAATACTGTAAGCTCCTTAATAGCACCAGGCTTTTGATTGTAAGGACAATCTGGTTAATAATAGGATACACTGCTCTGATGCTATTATTGGTAGAAACCGCATGCTTTTGTTTATTAGCAGGAGTTCCTAATATCTTCCAAAACATCATATCTTTACCATGTTTTTTAATCCAAACCACATCACAGCAATAAACCTTTGTAAAATCCAAGGAACACCACTGAATTTCAGAAGTACAGTTGTAAAAGCACAGTTTAGTGCCATTCCTAAAGGTATCTATAGCTAGCAGACTATATTTTCACCACCAGGTTCCATGCACTATTTCTCAGATAGGGAAAAAAGTTCTCCAGTTTCTATTCTGAAATTTATAGCTTCTAATATGTCACAGGTACTATATCCAAATGATCATAAAACCTCAATTCAGATGTTATACACTAAGTCTGAACTCAACTCTGCATCAGCATTTGAATGCAGATCATAATGTGATTCATGGTCAAACCAACATATATTAGTCTAAACTCTTCTACAGATATGAATATATCACATAGTAAAACAGAGAAAAGAAGACAAATATTGTTTACATTATTTCTTGGTAGTAACTATTTGGTTCTGGTATTAGCTGCTTTTATTTTTGAACTTTTTTAAAAAAGTATCATCTTTTTGTCTAAGAAAATCAAAACCACCATTTATAATATGATTCATTCTAACAGTGTCCCAAGATGTTTCCTGTAAGTGACAACCTCTGCATTGGAAAAACATTAGTTTTAAGATAATATGGCTGTATACAGTGATTTTAACTTTGGAAAGTAGCAATCTTTCTTTCAGAGCAAGATATTTTTAGTTGAAAGATATACTTCCCACCAGTTATGCTAAAAGGAATCAGAAATGTAGCTATCTTGCTGTCAGAACAACTAACAGCTGTGAAAATGAGACCCAGAGATTTATGCAAATAGAGGGTTTTTTAAAAAAAAATTAAATTGTGTGTGTACTGTATATGTGTGTGAAGAACGTTTCAGATTTATTCTAATTATTTTTAAGTTTAGTTAATGCTACTCATCATGGTGATTCAGCAGCGACTTTTTCACTTTTAGCTGCAATGTATGACTTGTCAAATATCAGATCATGGAAAAGCTACAACAGCACATCTCATGGCCTGGTATCTTCAGATTTCCTCAGTCCACTGTCTGAAGAATGGGGTCAAAAAAGTCAGGATAATGGCAACAGGTATGTTATCAATTAAGTTGTTTCTTGTAATGCGTGCACAAAAGGGCTAGGGGTTTGATTATATGGTTGTGACTGCCATCTTGATTTTTTGACATTCCTCTTTGATCACATCGAACAGATTCAGAAAGCATTAGTATACAGGGAAGAAAAAAGGAGGAAGAAAAAGACTACATTCCCATCACATTAAACATTACACTGGTCTATGAGGAAAAAGAAGGTTAATTTTACCACGTGTCACTAAGAGAATTAATTGCCTCCAATTTGCAAAATACAGCTTCAGGTAAACTGCATCAAAATAATTCAAAATTACAGAGGGGATGTGCGATTATGCTCCATAACGTTTCTGTAAAATGTGATATAGCAATGAGAATGGTGCAACATGAATCACTATAAATTTATCTTTCTATTGATACCAATAACATAACTTTCCATTCATTTATTGGTTTTTCATGTAACATTTTTATGCTTCTCGCATGAAAAACTGACAAGTTCTAATATCAGATTAAATGACAAGGTTCTATCTTTATTCGATATCTAAACTATGTTTTTTGGCTTTTCTCTTCTGAATGGCAATAGGATCATCCCTGGGGAGTTTCCAGCAGTAATCAGCAAGCATGGACGGACTCCATTTCCCTTGTTATCTTCTCTCCCCATGCTCATCACTCACTGCTCAACAGTTCAAAGGGAAATAGTCTAAATGTGATTGTAAGAAGTGAATTTTTAGTGACATGTTTGCACAAAATGCTTTATAGGATCTAAACAAATTTCCCACCTGTTTTTCATAGTCATCTGCCTTGCTGTTCTCAAAGTGAAGATAAATTTACATGCTTTCATGTGGTACCATTTTCATTGTTCTACTGTACTTTTTCAAGAAGTTATGAGGCATCATGATCATTACACACCTCACTCCTTTGTAGGCAAATATATTTATCTGTGTATACATCTTTATTGTGAAATATCTTGAAAAGTTTAGCAAACCAGCACCGTTATCACCTGTTTTCTAATTCATCTAATCAAAATATGTAAAATTAACACATTTTATCTCAAAGGTCAATTATTTCTCAAAATTTGTAGACCAGTCTAATCAGTCTCATTTTTTGAATCTAAAGCACTATCGGAAGTTTCAATCCTGGATCCTGCATTTTTTAATAACATTTTATAATTTTCATGGATTTCCTGATATTCTTAGTCTCTGTGGTCTATTTGTATGTTTGGTATATATTTCACACCTTTACTTCATATTTTAACCATCTCATATTTAAAGCAAGGATATTAAAAATAGCTCTTTTAAAATACATTACTTTCGTTTTCTAAAACAAAATGGTTCTGGGAAAAAAAATCTCATTTTTTTAGGTTACCCCCATTTTAGAGGAGGCTTAACATCTTTGAGTGTGATATTAATCAGAATATTAATCTCTATTTCCTGAAGTAACTATGCCTCATAAAAAAATTCTTCCCCAACACAAAAAGCACAATGCACAAAAATACTAAGTTTCTAAGACAGTTTAAAAATGCAAGGCATGTTCCATATTTTTAGTTAAACCATAATTTCAACAATTAAAAAACAAGGAAAAAAGGAAAAGAAGTAATACTACTCATCACAAAATTGGATCTTAAAAGCCTGAAACATTCACCGGAAAACAAAATATAACAGATCTTGCAATCTGAGAAAGATGAACTAGAGAATGCTGTAGATGGTAGCCATGGCAACCATAAGCTTCTATTTATGTCGTGTTTGTCAAGATGCCATGTGAAAGCATGGAATTTAGAGGCATTAGGAAATAAAAGTGGTCTGCCTTTTCTCTTTTTCTCTTAAAAACATATAATGTTCCTACATTGTACTTCAGCAACATTAATGGATGTGATAATCAATTGTTCTTTCTGCTAAGTCTTTTGGCATCTAGAGCAAAAGATTCCATGTCAGAACAGGCCGACCATTTTAAGTTTGCTTTTACTTAGAGAGGAATGGTACTGTGCCCAGCTAAAATGCTTGACTTCCTCTTCCCTTTCACCCAGGAACCCAAAACATTTGTCCATAATGAGTGTTTAGATATGCAAAGTCTTCTGCTGCCATTGTTCTGATATGTCAAAGTCCCATAGGAACTTTTATTATTTGATTTAATATGGCTACCCATTCCAGAAGACTCTAGGTGGCAATTTTCTATCTTTGCATTGCTGGGTAATTTTAAGATGTGTGGACTTCAACTTGCTGAATTCCGCAGCCAGAAAAATCTGGAAAACCATTTTCAATGTAAACCTGAGTTCTATTCTCACATTTATGGAACATAAATCGGCAGGATTCCTCTTCTTCATTCACCTAGAATCTAGCTCTAGATTTCTTTTAAAATACATACATTTCTCTTTAACTGTACATATAACAAAAGTGTTTTTTTTAATTAAAATAAATGGCTGCATTAAAAACCAATCATAAAAGAATTCTCAGCAGCTTTTTGGAAAAGTAGGGAAAGGCAGAAAGTATAGTGCCGAGGTGGCGCAGTGGTTAGGGTGCAGTACTGCAGGCCACTTCAACTGACTGTTATCTGCAGTTCAGCGGTTCTAATCTCACCGGCTCAAGGTTGACTCAGCCTTCCATCCTTCCGAGGTGGGTGAAATGAGGACCCAGACTGTGGGGGTGATATGCTGACTCTGTAAACCGCTTAGAGAGGGCTGAAAGCCCTATGAAGCGGTATATAAGTCTAACTGCTATTGCTATTGCTATAGTATTGGCATTAGAATAACGAGCTAACCTGGAGGATATTAACAAAACACCACCATTTTAAAGTAATGATGGGACATATCATTTCTAAATTATTATTTCATATTTTGTTTTTAGTATCCTGCTGGGAAAAAAGCAAAGTTCTGCCACATCTCATTGTTATTATGTTAATTTTCTATTCATTAGATGGTTTAAATGTAATCCTCCTTATTCTGCAAACAGGGAAGGTGTGAATTAGATTAAAAAAACAAACAAAAGCTATACTCCAGGACATTTGCTAATCTTCTGTTGAAATAGAAGTAAGAAAATAAATTCCCATGTGACAATTTTCCAAGCTAAAAGAGATATTAAAAAGTAAGGGACTTAAAGTAAGTAGGCAAATCTAATCAGTAGGCGTTTGTGACCTACAATGTTAGCCTCAAAAGCCTCAAAAGTTTATTTTACTTTCACATATGTAATGTATGACAGGTCAATTGGGTTGCAAAGAGATGCACAAGCTTATAAATTCTGGACTTGTTTTGCAAGGGGAGAAGCTATTCTTGCAATAGATTTTTCAGTGCTCAACTAGGGGAGATAATATATGTTTTTGTCTTTTGTGTTTTTTAAATTCACATTTTTTTCAATGTTTTTATTTAATTTTGTTCTGTTTCTATTCAATTCTTTTCTTTTGGATTTTGGTTCTTAATCTTTTGAATAAAATAAAATAATAAAATAAAATATAAACAGTTACTCCACCACTCAAATGTGATTTAAAAGTCTAAAGAATTTCCCAATCTATATATCAAGATTAGGGACAATTCTTCAATGACAAAATTGTATTCACTTGGTTTATATCTTTAGGGAAAAAATTCTGCATTTTTAGTTAATTATTTTGAAATTTTTATTTGGAAGTTTCTTTACATAAGACCTTTCCTTCTATCCATATTTACCTAGTAATTTGACATGTACATTGATTTTAGTTTAATAAAGATGGAGAATTTGTTGAAAACAATTGTACTTTTCAGTCTAGAAGTGATAATTTTCTCAGAGCAACAAAAGGGCAAACTCGCATTTTCAGGTTCAATTATACCGATATATTAGTTTTTAAATTGGAAAAGAAACTTTCCTTTATTCAGATTTGTAGGAATGATATGTTTTGCCTATCTTTCTGTTCTAATTAAAAATAGATAGTGCCATAATCTATAGTGTTCTGATGCTGCTCTTTTTGCGTGATAGTGGAGGGTTACTGTTGAAACTAACAATTCAGGCAGAGTGATCTTGCAACAAAATGTATTCTTACAGAAGCCAAGGAACTGGCATTGATAAGATTATAGTATGAAGCCATTTCTAAACAGCCATAATTTGATTGGTTGCAATGGAATTTTTAACTTACTCTTGGAAATGTGGTAAATCTGTCCAGTTCTTCCACGAAACAGAACATTTGCAAACTGATGGCTGACATTACAATTAATAGACTGGCAGTAAATACAACTAAACTCCCAAGCTTTTTTCCAGGTCCAAAAATCTTGTACACAAAATCTTCCAGGGCAGGAGAAATCTTGATAAGTCGAACAACTCTAAGTACCTGCAGATAGAAATATATTTTTTTAATTGATATAGCTGCAAGTTTTCAAGTGAAACAAATTGGTTCTTTTTCTAGTAACACCTATGGCATATATACCTTGAAAATTATACAATAGATGGAATGGTTACTACAATGATAGGGATGAGTAAAACATTCAAAAGAAGTGCAAAGCATTTAAGAAACTCTGCCCTTTGAAAGGTCTGCTCAGCTGATTTGAAACACCCTTGGCACTATGTACATGTCTTTTTCTGCTGTGCTGTTTCACTTCACTGGAATTCTTGAGAGTGACAACTGGACTTTGAAATAATTTTATGATGCTTCCAAAGATTGTGGCCGCTTTAATGCTTGGGGATACTATTAGGCTTTCCAAATCACCTAATTTAAACTCTTTCCTAAGTCATGATATGCATCCATTAAATGTATTATTTTATATAATTTCAAGATGATGGCCAAACTTTCAGCATTTCCATATTCATAAAACTGAAATTTATGGTGAATTATAGTTCATTTCTCTTCTTTCTGTCAGGCTTTTCTTTTGGATCTTTGGCCTGCCACACTTTCTATTATTCTACTATGCATTTTATATTGTGAGAAAATGGGAGGGGGGATTGTAAGGAGTTACATACTATGTAGCCATAACAAAATTCTTTCTAGAAAGCCAAGGCCATCCTTTGTCTCTGCACCTCTGCGCCTGACCAGAATTGGATGGGTAGGACTGCCAGCATGGCAGTGAGAGATTGGACCATGTGATGGACTTGTGGGTGTGGGGGATCTTGAACTTTCAACTGGATGGAAAAAACCGGGAAGCTTTCAGATTCGGGTTTTCCCAGATGTGCCAACATGGCTCTCTTAATAAATTGGAACTTTGAGCAATACTTTGCCTTGGACTCTAATTCACCTTTGGATGCTATTTGGAATGCTGACACTTTCTTTAATTTGTGTCTAAATATGATACCTTGTAATCAGTACAAACATGACAGAAGGAAGGAACACCAAATTAAATAGCCAATAGTAACTTACAGAAACAGGCAGCAATTTCTACAAAAATTTAGGTCAGAGCTGTGTGTTAAAATGAAATATTTCTAGGGTTATTGTTACAACAGTTATGAGAAGTCTTAGTTTTTCTGCAATTCCACCTTGAATCTTACTTGAAAACTAAGGAGTTTGCAGGGTGGGACAATTTAATGTTTTCATCTTACGTTTCCTTCAGCCTTAGTCAGCATAACCCCAAAAATGATAAGTCTAACATTCAGAGGACATCAGGTTGTCTATCCCTGAATGTCAGTCATACTGAAATCTCTTCTAATTCCCATATGTCTGCTAGTCTTTTGTGACTTAGTCTCTTACATTATCCCTGGCTTTGAAGGAGTAGAGGGTATGCCTACAGTATGTCTGTTGATATCAAAGTAGAGCAAGTGGGGCCCAAACATTTACTTTTTTTTAAAAAGAGAAACTAACAGAAAAATACATATACATGGGAGAGTCGGGAAAGGTTTACAACAGGTACAAAAAAATTCCACTTAAACATTCCTAAATACCAACCTTCACCAAAGGGAGGAAGCTCTCTTGTTCCCCATTCTGAGAAAGTGAGATATATAACAGATAATCTGTACCTTGGACATAGTATCTCCATATCACCCTAAATATCATACTCCCTAAGCTAATTGACTTTTAATCAGTCACTCACTCAATCACTCAATATCTGTTTATATATTTTAATCAGAATAGCTGAAACTCCAGTTTTTCTTTAAATGTTAAAAACAAGTTACTTGTTTGATGCTTAACTAGTGTCCTGCTAAATATTTTATTGTGGGTGCTTCCATCCATAGCTATGCTACCTTAATTGACATTTAAGTATCCAATTAATCTTTCCAGAAACCAGTTTACAAGGCCATTTGTTTTCATCAAGAGAGAAACAGGACAAGCTTCAAACAGTATCCTTTGCAAGTCTGTATTTTTATTTGAGCATGGTTTGAATTGTTTGGGAGGATTAGAGGCAGGAAACTGCACTCAATTCCAGAGATTTCTCCCTCTCCAACACATGATAAATGTTTCTTATTCCATAAATCCAAAATCATATATGAGTGCATCAGAGTGTTTGTATATCTGAGAAAAGCTACACACTTATATTACCATCAATAATGTGAAATGATTGGCTCCTTCAATTTATACCATATTGTATAGAAAAAAAAAATTGTTTTGTTTTTGTGGTGTGTGTCAGACGCGGGTTTGCTCCTGGTTCAGCCCAGATCTGGCAAAGTGGTAGTGGTGGTGGCGGGTGGCTCTGCCCACCTGCCCGGATGCTTCCGCACAAAAGCATCGCGTGCATGAGCGCATGCTCACGAGCAAACCGTTGTTTAAAAAAAATGGAAACCCACCACTGGTGTGTGGGTGTGTTTGTATGAATATATGTATACAGACACAGACATAGACACACACACACTATTATGAAGGATAATCCGAACATTGTTCAAAACATTGATGGTGATCATTGTGAAGGGAAACAGTTGTTTCAACTACTTTATTTTGTGATTTTGGCTGCAATACAGGTAGTTCTCAACTTAGGGCCACAATCGAAACTGCTAAATGATGATGCAGACATTAAGTGAGTCATCACATGACTCTGCCTAATTTTACAACCTTTTTTTGCCACGGTCATTAAGCAAATCACTGTGGTCATTGAGTGGCTTCAGCCACTGATTTTCCTTGTCAGAAATCATCTGGAAAAATGGCAATCTCCTGAGCCAAGGACAAGTGTTCCATTGTAAAGAAATGCCAGTTGCCAAGCAACCAGATTGCAATCAGGTGATTGTGGAGCCCTGCAATGTTTGTTAAGTGTGAAGCCTGTTCATAAGTCACTTTTTTCAGCACCATCATAAATGTGAATGGCCGTTAAATAACTGTAAGTTGAGGACTCCCTGTAATTATTTCAGATGTATTTATACTGTATTTTCATTCCCTCTGTTCTTCCAACATCCATAGGCTTTTGAATATCCATAGGCTACTAGATAGCCTGTCCATTGAATTAATTTGGCTCTTCGATTCATCTTTAAAATTATCTCTTTCCAATAAGACTTCAATTTTCTATAATTAAAATGTTAAAATTTTAATCAAATCTAGATCTAACAGTCATCCATCAGGGCAAACATGGATTTTCATTTTCCTTTGCAGGGAAGATTTATGGCTATATATTTGCTTGTGTGTGTGTATGTGTGTATAATTATAGTTTAAAATCTATCTATGGGCTTTTGGGAAATGAATGTTGGCCACAATGGACAGAAGGATAACTCATGTAGCAAAGGCAATGCATTTTTTAAAGTCCTCCGACTATCATTTGAGGATAGGAAGCCTTCATTGCAGAAGGTAACTTAAAATTGTCAACATGCTGATACTTTGCCTAAAAATCCTATGTAACCTTTACACAAGACAATTTAATAAAAATGACCATGAAGCAAGTATTAGAAGATATGCACTCTTCATTTTGTGGTGTCCTAAGATCTATATTTTGACTGGTTTGAGAATACAGCATTTTCAGCCACTGATTTATGAAAAGCTCTTGATTTTCAAATCTTAAACAGTCATTTTAAAGATTACGCCTTTAAAGGTTGTGGTGAAGCTTAAAATAAAATACTGAATGTATTATATATTATTTAAAAAGCTATGTCTTAATCAGAATATCTATTTAAATCTAAGGATCTAACTGATCTTCAGAATTTCTGTGATGAATCAATTAATGCATTTCAATACTGCAAAACATTAAAGTCTCTTAAGGATCCAAATGTAAGGGTCTTTGATGTATCATATAATAAATAAAAGCCTGATTATTATAAGGAAAACCCAATACCATATTGGAGTTGAGAATATGCAAAAATTCTTTCTTCTAGAGATGCCCCAAATTATCTGTTGCCCTGTGGCTGGAGCCTGGTCCATGAAACTCTAAACAGGAGGAGGATACTGCAGTGGGTTATGGGAGATGTAGTCTCCAGCAGAGATCATGGAATCAAAGTACAGGCCAGCAGAAGTACTAGATACAACAACTCAGAGGAAAAGGAGGGAGAACTATTGCAGTGTCCCCAGCTATATAGGGCATTCCTGCTAATGTAAGAAAGATGAAGATCCTAAACCATCACGGAAGTTCAGAAGTGATTATGCTCTTGATCCAGTTGCAGATTTTTGATTCATCACCCCTGGCCAGAGAGGTGAGCCCCAGGGTCTGCAGAGGGCACACCAGAAGGAAATCAGCAAAATAGGGCTATTATCTTAATTACAGCCTCACAAATCCCACAAGGCAGGCTGGTCATGTGAAAAGAGGGACTAAAAGAACCAATCATCATCAACTCCTTCAGAAGTGAGTGCTGCAAATGCGGAGTCATCTGGGACTGCTTCTGGTCCTTTCACAACAGTGAAGACCATGTCCAGAGAAATGAGCCAGGTGAACAAAATGGACCCTGCCACCAATACCAAATAGCAATAGCACTAGCAACAGCAGTTAGACTTGTATACTGCTTTACAGTGCTTTACAGCCCTCTCTGAGTAGTTTATAGAGTCAGCATATTGCCTCCAAACATTTGGGTCCTCATTTTACCAACCTCGGAAGGATGGACGGCTGAGTCAACCTTGAGCTGGTGAGAATCAAACTGTCAAATTGCTGGCAGTTGGCAGTCAGCAGAAATAGCCTGCAGTACTGCCCTCTAACCAGTGCACCACCATGACTCAAACGGTGCAAGCAGTGGTGGGTTTCGGCTCCTGTTGCAACAGCTATGCTGCAACGGGAGCCACGCGTGCACCATGGGCATGCACGCTGTGCATGCATGCAAACCCACCACCTGCGATGCTCCAGCTGCGCAGGCGCCATATGCTACGTGCGCATGTGCAGATGTGTCCATTTCCTTCAAATACAGGTAAGGAATGAGGGCAGGTGGGCGGGCCATCCAAAGTACCATTCCGGTATGCTGCTTCTGGCAGGCACCGGGATGCGCATACCGGGGCGTACTGCCTGCAACCCACCACTGGGTGCAAGGAACAAAATGGCCAAATGGATTTGAACATAATGATTGATATTCCCAGAGACATCTGGACAAAACAACAAATCCTTCAACCAGTGATGGCGCTAGTTCCAGATCAGCAAGGAAAGAAAAGATTAGGTTAGGAAATAAATTCCATCCTGCTTCTGGGTTGACAGCAATCAACTCACAGGAGATGTCAAAGTCTGGCGGATAATCCATCCAAACCATCCATCCAATAACCCAGAGACCATAAGCCAGGCCACGTCTCCTGACAGGACTTCAGCTCCATGAAAAGAAACACCTGCCCCTTCAACCTAAGTTTGGGGTTCTTCCCAACCATGAGGGACTTGATGGACTCTGTGCACTCAGGCCAGCACCTCCCACTCGGGCACCAGTTGCAGAAAGCTGAGAATCTTTTCTGAGATGTAACCTGTATAAATTGGAGAAGACGACTACGGAATCTGGATGAAACAAGCCATGCAGGCAGTGGAAGAATGAGAAGTTTCAGAAGCTCAAAAGGAACAGAAAAGTACATTTTATTTGACAATTTTAATTATTGGCTTTTAGGTTAGATTATATTTTAGCATTTTAAGCACATCGATATTTGGAGGGCTTAGCTATCTGAAAAGCTATGGTTGAAGTTGAAAATCTTTCAAGTAAAATTGAAAGGTGGCATATACATTTTACAGTGCTTTGGATTTGATTATAAAAAAGTATATTGCCACAACAAATATGATAAATTAATAAGAAATATCTACTTGACAAGTACTTGATAGGTACTTGACAGGTGACCATCACGCTGAAAATGAAAACAATAAAGCCACAAAATAAATTAATAAACATCAATAATATTTAGACACTTTTCAGAGTGATTTCAAGTCATATTTTCCTCTGGTATACTGAAGTGGAAATTAGCACTCTACCTGAAAGTACGTAAACTGTGAATGGTAGAGGACAGGATAAATGTGAAGAGTAGTTCCAATAACCAGCAGCAGTTCAAATTTATGAAGAGATGAACTGATGTATCCAGTAAATCCCAGGCCCCAGATCTTTAGGAGAGCTTCCAGATCAAAGAGGACTGTAAAGGCCACCTGTGGGAACAGAAAAGGACAAAAAGAGTCTAAGCAGAATTTCTTAGAATTACTATATGTCGGCAATCATTTAGCATGAGAAAGCTCATGAGCATACTAACTTTCTCAAGAAAAAGACCTCAGATTCAGATCAAATCTCGGAAACAAGGAAAAAGAAATATCTGCAAAGACTGTGCTTTGCATTGCAGCAACTGGCTAGGATATATAGGTATCTGCTTATCAAAAGCTGAGTAGTTGCAAGAGAGCATTTCCCTTATTCCTGAAAACATTCATGCTTAGCTGTCAGTTGTTCAGAGTTGCAGAGCAGAAGAAAAATACCTGCTACATAGTTGTTATGGCCTGCTGGTGACCAGCAGAGCTGGTAGCAGTCAGAGAGTGAGGGCATTAGGGAGGAACATGGGCCAGTCCTGGGGGCTGAGGGAACCTCAGATGAGGGCTCTGCGTCGGAGGCAGAGAGGAAGTTAGACAGAAGTGAGGCAGAGAAACAGCGTGAACCTGTTTCCAGTGTGCGCATGCACAGAGCTGCCAAAAGACAAGAACAACTATGAAACAGTGATGTGCGGTGAGCTTTATGGCTGGTGAAACAGCTTTTTAGACTTGTGGACTTCAACTCCCAGAATTCCACAGCCAGGCATGCTCAGTTCCGATTTAAAGCGACAGCATTTTCCCCCCTTGCAAAATAAGTTTTCCCATTCTTTTTCTTTTCCCTCCTCCTCCTTCCTCCCTCTCCCCTCTCTTAAACAGACATACGCACACAGAGAAGTTGGTTCCCCTCTCTCACTCACTCACTCTCAAATAAACACAAACACAGAAGTTGGATTGGATATATTTTCCAAAGGCTTGAAAGCAGCTCCTCTGTCATACGCCCCCCCCTTTCCCCTGCTGCCTCCCCATCGGATCCTTTGATTGCAGGTGAATCACGTTGCCTTTTCAAACTTGTAATCAGTGAAGTTGGGCTTATATACTTTTATCCAGCTGTGTGTGTATGTGTGTGTGTGTGTGTGTGTGTGTTTGAAAAGGCAACATGGTTCTGCCAGAGCTCTGAGTCAGACTGAGCTAGTTGCTCCTAGAGAACTCTAAAAAGCCTCTAAAAATGCCCTCTACAGGAGGCGAGAGAACACGTGCCTCCTTTGCATACGAAATTTTTCACTTTTTAACCCTTGCTTAACTCTTAAAAGGCGAAAAATTGCTTATGCACAGGAAGCCCCTAGTTCTCTTGCCTCCTCCTTCACTAAGCACTGCTCCAAGTCACTGTGACTTGGAATCTGGCAGCAACTAGCAATAGCAATAGTTAGACTTATATACCACTTCATAGGGCTTTCAGCCTTCTCTAAGCAGTTTACAGAGTCAGCATATTGCCCCCAACAACAATCCAGGTCCTCATTTTACCCACCTCGGAAGGATGGAAGGCTGAGTCAACCTTGAGCCTGGTGGGATTTGAACAGCCGAACTACTGAACTGCAGTCGGCTGAAGTAGCCTGCAGTGCTGCATTTAACCACTGCACCACCTTGGCTTTAATTATTTTTTAAAAATTCTTTAAAATTCTTTCCTTTTCCTCATGACTGGTGAGGCCACGCCTCCCCTGCCTCTAGTGACTGCACGTCCCTGCTATGAAAGCAGGGTCAATTTGGGAGTAAAGCCACACCTTGGAGATGATTGCCGCCCCATAGGAAACAAAAGAGGAGTGAAAGGAGAGTGGCTTTTGCAGGAAACAATTCATTTCTTCAGTTGTGTCAAGAGAGGAAAGTTCTGTTTGTGATTATAAGAGACTCTGTGCCAAGTGTTATTTTGCCCTGTGTTTGGAAACTAGTTATCTGGCAGCTCTCCAAGAGAGACAAGGTTTGTGTTGATAAACATTCCTCTGAAAGACTGTTTGCCAAGCCTTGCTGACTGAATGAAAGGAATTCACAGTTGTATAAATAAAAGAGGTTTTGCTGGAACCTAGACTCTGCTTTATGCTTGTTAAGGAAGCCTAGGTCAGAACAATAGTTACCAATATCTGTCTTAAAACAAGCCATATTGTAAGGGAAATTTCTTTGTCCTGCACGCTTTCCCTTTTTGAAAGGTGGTTGGCAGGTTTTTGTCAAAAGCAAGATAAATATATATAGCTAGTGCAAAACATTTTCTTGAATGAAATATCAACATCTAAACAACACAAACCAATGTTAACCCCCCCCTGCACTTTTAAATACATACAATGTGGTGTATCCATATATGTGGCATTTGATGTTAATGGATATGCTTTGAACATTAGTATTGAAGAAGATTTATGAGAATACTGTGGACAGCTAAGAAAATAAATTGATAAGATTATCCAACAAATCAACCCAAAGTTATCAGTCAAGACACAAATGACGAGGCTTAAATTATCCTATTTTAGATACATTCTGCAAAAACCAGGAGAAAGCTGTAATATTGGAAAAGGTAGAAGGAAAGTGAAGAAAAGGATAACCAGCAGCAAGGTGGATAGGCTCAGTTACAGTAGTGATGAATACAAAACTTGAAAGGTTAGGGATAGATCATCATGGAGATTATCTACTGTATGTGGCAGTGGAGGGTTTCAATTTTTTTTAGAACCTATTCTGTAGATGTGGCCTGTTTTGTGGGAGTGGCTCGGTGATCATGTGACTGGGGTGGGAGTGGCTCGGTGATCATGTGACTGGGATGAGAGTGGCTTGGCAGTCATGTGACCAGGTGGGAGTAGCTTGGCAGTCATGTGACCGGGTGGGAGTAGCTTGGCAGTCATGTGACCAGGTGGGAGTAGCCAACTTGATGTCACTCACCAGATGATGTCATGGATTGGGTAAAATGTGGTGAAGCTCACTTAACAATGCTCTTGCTTAGCAACTAAAATTTTGGGCTCAATTGTAGTCATAAGTTAGAACTATCTTTGCCTTCCTTTGCATGGCAGCCTTGCCCTAGTAAACTCCTTCTCCTTTCTGGAGGACTAAAAACGACCCTACGAGTAAACCGGAAGTCACTTCCGGTTTGCTCGTAGGGTTGGTTTAAGCCCTCTGGAGGCTTCAGAGAAGCCTCCTGAAGGTCTCTGAAGCCTTCGGAGGGCCTCGGGAGCGGGGAGACTGTTTTTGCTCTCCCCAGGTTCCTATAAAGCCTCTGGAGCCTGGGGAGGGTGAAAAAAGCACACAAAAATGGGGGGGAGCGCCTCTCATGCGCACATGTGCACTGGGGTATGTGTCACATGTTGCATTATGGGTGTGGCATGCCTGCGCACAACCCTCCTGTGCTCCCCCCTTATGGCACACGAGTCAAAAAAGGTTCGCCATCGCTTGACTATAGGTTTGAAAAGGCAACGTGGCTCTGCCTGCAATCAAACCAGACTGGGGAGGGAGAGCATGAGTGCGCACTGAGGAGACCACAGGAGGAGGGAAGACAGGCAAAGGAGCATGCTGTAGAACACACACTTTCCCCCAGCCCCGTTCTTTTAGAAGGTTCTGATTGGCTACCCTCCAGCTTCTGTGCCTCTCTTCTCACCCCAGCCTGCCAACAGAAGGTGAGTGGGTTGGGTTTATTGCATTCCAGGCATTTCCCACTGCATTTACATGCTGCATTTACAATGGGGGAGGTGTTTGAGGAAGGCAATGGGGGAATGGGGGGGGGATGGCTGAGGAACTGCTTTCAAGTCATTGGGAGAGATACCCAATCCAACTTCTCTGTGTGCACACACTGTGTTTGAGAGGGAGTGAGAGAGGGAAGGGGGTAGGAGAGAGATACCCAATCCAACTTCTGTGTGTATGCAAAAAGCCAGCCCTCACTGGCGCCCAGCTTCACTGACTACAGGTTGTATCAAACTCCACAAGGGAGGGAGAGAGTGAGGGAGAGAACATGAGTGAGCCAGGGCCCCTCCCTCCATCCTTTGCCCAAAGCCCCACACTGCACCAGGAGGATGAAGTTTGAATTCCTCCCCCCCCTCTGACCCATGCATACCTTTTCCAGCTGCTTCCTCTGAAGAAGCCCCACCCTCACTTCCTTCTCTTTGAGAAGCACCTTGCAAACGCGGGCAGGCCAGGAGAGCGTACCAGTACGGGGGTGTGGTCAAGCCAACGTGGAATGGGTACGCAAAAGTACAGCAAATTTCTGGCCCCGGTATGCCCATACTGGTGCGTATCGCCAGAACCCACCTCTGGTATGTGGCCATTAGAAGTCAAAAATAACTTGATGGCAAATAATCAAATCAATATCAGTTAAAAAGCTTTATGGTTGCATATAAAAGATATAACTTGAAACAACCAGCCCCGTCATCATTGCCCATCATAATTTAAATCATATTAAATCAGTCTTATCTTGGTCAAGGCATCTGCAATAATGTTGATTTGTTTCATAGAACATAGAATAATAGAATCGGAAGAGACCTCCTACTAGTCCAGCCCCTTGCTTGAACAGGAGACCCTGTATCATTTCAGACAAATGGGTGTCCAGTCTCTTTTTAAAAGCCTCCAGTGATGGAGCATCCCCAACTTCTCAAGACTAGTTATTCCCTTGGTTAATTGCTCCCACTGTTGGAAATTTCTTTGGTTCAATAAAAATCAATAATTAAAGTAAAACTCACCTCTGCAAGGTAGAACTCATCATACTGGCTCTTGAAAGTTTCCCCCTTGTAATAATTGCTAGCAGCAACAATGACATCCACGGCTACCATGCTCAAGATAAACATATGGAAAATTGAGGATCTCATCATTCTCTGTAGAGTTAAAACATAGGTGTGCTGAGAAATGCTTATCTTGGAAAAAAAGAGATGATTTTATTCTCTGAAAACTGTAGCAGCCAGAAGCATTGTATCTGAATGTTTTTTAAATGCCATTTATTCAGAAGTTATAAATACAGTGTATTTAATATTTACAAATGTATAAAAATAATTAAATATACAGATGCATAGTAACTTCAATCTCGGTGCATTGCTTTCCATACATAAAAACCTGGGTGTTATTCTGATTCTCTTTGTTGTAGCTTGCAGCTACTTTTGCTTCCCACTAAATATATTGTGTCTTTCTAATATATTTCAGGTTTTTCTGTTTCTGCTGTTTGTAGGTAAGAATTATGAATTAATTCCAGAATTAACCATAAACTGATTATATGAGATAGTAAAGTAAAAGGTCTCCAAGACTGTCAGAATATTCATGAACTGGCAGAGACAAGGTCAGCCAATGAATAGGCATAGCAACTAAGTCAGCCAATGAGGACTGTTTGGAAACAGAAACTTAAGCAAGGAGTTTGGGCATGGCTTAGCTCTGTGCTCAGCTCTAAAGTGAAACTAGTCTGGACTCATCTGCTGATCTGAACTGAACTGAAACTATTCTCTGCTGTTGGTATTGTGTATATATATATTCTTGTATATAAAGAAGTTTCTAATTTAAATGAAGCCTGCTGAATCAGTTATCTGTGTGCACTTCCTGGATTTGATTTTTGCAACAAACTCTGACTTAATGAGTTCATCAATACATGCATGCTGCTTTCTTGGGAACCATACCAAAATGATTTTCTACTGCCTTCACCTGAGATTCTACGTATCTATATATCCATATTTGTTGTGACTCAGCAGCAGTCTTCTGTGAGTCTTTTCAGGATGCAAGATTAACTATGCAGCTGGGGCTCATTAGGGGCATATTCTGGGGATAAAAGGACGGATGGTGCCACGCCCTAGTTGCAGGAGTCAACGTTCCTTGGTTCGTTCAACATTGATTGATCAGCAGTCGTGGCTTATGTAAGATACACTTGGAGAAGTGCTTTGTTTTTCTGTAACCCTGATTCGTAGAGACTTTGGAAGAAGTGCTTTGCTTTCGTTTTGTTCAACTGGTGTTGCCGTAAAAAAGATTTGTTTTTCATTCCATTATCTTCAGGCAGAGACTGTAATTAGGTTTATTTCGGGCTCGTTGCCAGTCTGAGCCGAGAACTGATAAAAAGAGTTCCTTTTAAGTTGTTTGCCTGTCGTCTGTTTAACGAGCGGAGAAGCGGGGACAGAACACATATCTATATAGATACAGATAGATATAGATACATACACACACACACACTCTTACAAACCTCCCACTGTAGCTTATAGTCTTCCACCCAAATACTAATACGGAAAACAAACAAGCCACTCATAATCGTTTGCTGAGATGGGCGGCTATAGAAATCAAAATCAAACAAACAAAAAACCCAAACTGTTTTTATTTATGCTTTTGACAAAAAATAAAAAAATCTACAAGCTTAAGATTTGAAAATACTGATAGTACAAATATTAATCCTACAGCTATTAATTGACCTGAATCAATGCAATGCAGGATGAAAGTCTCTTCACTGAAAATTAAAGACTGTAATTGCAGATTCTCAGTCATCCAGGTCACAGTTGTCCCAAAAGTGCTTTTCAATTGGACTTTCTGGTTGGTGTTTGAAGATGTTTCACTTCTCATCCAAGAAGCTTCTTCAGCTTCTTAATTCTTCAATTAAGAACAAGGCTGTTCTACCCCCCCTCGTCCCACACCAAACACGCCGAGCCAAAGATACTATACGGAATTTATTAATATACAGACAGGTCCTTGGCAGCAAACCAGCACAGAAAAGCCTTGGTAGCAATCCAGCACAGACAAGCCTTGGCAGCAATCCAGACTGCCAAGCTAGCCACAAAAGTTCTCCAACTTTTAGTCAATGTGTTGACTCCTGCAACGGGGCGTGTGCACAAGCAGTCCTTTTATAGTCTTGAGAGGAGTGCAATTATCTCTTGTAACTGCGCAACCTTACGCCTATCAGCTCTTCGGTGCCGGGCATCCAGGAACAACTCCCTTGGCTCCTCCCCACTGCTCCAATGCTCAGGTGCCACATGGTGGCCAACCAGCCTCTCTGCGCCCAGCTCAGAGTCGGAACCCTGTCCAAGGTTCTCCACATCCTCCAGAGCCGACTCACAGGACCCCTCGCTGTTGGAGTCTGATGGCAGCTCCAACGGCTCCTGCTGGGCCACAACAAAGGCTGGAGGTGTTAACAGCAAACTAGAGGACCATCATCATGTAATTACTGTGATTATATAATTATGCCCAAATACCTGTAACAATATACCGAATATGTACATAAATGATGCCATTGTGCATATTTTGTCACATGCCTGCTCTGGTTTCTTGAATCAATTTAGGGCATTAAAAAAAGATGTTATTCGCTTCAACTTTTCAGACATCCTAACTTTAATGAATTCCTGCCTGTCCCTTCCTTAGTATTCCCCTGCTTTTTTGGAGTGGGGCTATAACTCCAGATTTCAGAGTAAACAAAACAAAACAAAAAAACCCAACAACTCAGAAGTTTTAATTTTCTTTATGGCCAGAGCTGGCATCCCCCCCCCCCCCATGATAGAACCTCTGACTAAAATTGTCAAGGCCTTCAAATAACTTCTTTAACACCATGAGATGAAAGCAATATTAAAATGTAAATGCCAGAGAACTTTATGGGGGAAAAAATCTTCAGCATAATATCCAATATCAGCTGCACTAATTTCCACTATTTATTTTAACTTTGCTAATCACCTAGAGAAAAAAAAGTTTCAATCAGTGACATACTTATATCAAATAATTCGTTAATGCAATCAGTGTGGACTTACCCACATGCAGTTTCTTTATATTAGGAGAAATCATTTATTGAAAGCAGTGTGGGAATGTTCCCTGCCTAAAGGATATTTGAACAGCTGATTAAATATGCTGCATCCCTAAAAGTAAACTTCAAATTATAAAAAGCCATGTTTAATTTTGAAGTGCTTTTGGAAATAAATAGAGCATATGCAGTGTGAGCAGACGAAAAATTCATTAAAATTCAAAATTAAATTTAAGGAGAAAGTGCAGGTAAAGCAACATATGAAGGCGCAAGAACCATGACTTCAGTTTTAAGCACAACTAGAAAGAATGAGCGTGTTGGATCTAAACCACATCCCTGAATGATTTATCTATGAAATCTTCCTTGGACTAGCAGTGGAAATATATCTACTGTTTTCTGACAGCTTTTAAATACATTTGATAACCAAGTTTAAAAAGTGGAATTTTTTTCTTTAAATCTTTATCTGATTATACATTTTATGTAGATACATCCCTGGCACTATTACCAATACTATTGTACTGAGCAGTATTAGCAATGGAAATTGGCTTGCACAAGTTCTGTTGAGAAGCATGACAGCAGGGGCTGCTTCAGCATCTATTAATTAGAAGTTCACTAATTAACTAGCAAGTTCCATTTTTTTTTAAAAGTAAAATGCTACAAAATGTACTACAATTAATAATAGAAATGTTGGATGCAGCACAGTAAAAGAATTCACTGGTTCCTAACATAATCATTCTTTTGTGATTACTGTGTACACGTTTCAAAACACAATGCACATGGAGTGAGTGTAAATGTTGGTTTCACGCACAACCAATATGACCGCAAATAAGAAAATGGCAACTTCTGGAACAATCTAATTCAGTTTTGTTTATCAGTATGGTGAGGTTCATGGCTTCATGAAAGCATCATAAATTAAATTCAGCTTAGACTAATTTTCTTCATGAACCCAGTTTCTATGCATTTATTTTAAAGCAAACAAACCACAAACAAGCATGGATAAAGCTGGACAAGTTTGGATAAAGCTGAAAAAAGTATTAATGAAAATCTATTTCTTAAAAAAATATATAGCTGGTCATTACAAGAGCTCATTTAGTGATCATTTGAAGTTACAACGGCATTAAAAAAAATACTTTCCCCTATGATCACAACTGGATAATGGATATTGTTCAGTCCTATGTTACTCAAGAACAGGTAAGCACTGGCTAGAATTGTATTTGCTAAAAATTGGAAAAATGAGAAAATACCAACGCAGGAGAAAGTCATTCAAAAAATAATGGAATGTGCTGAAATGAGTAAATTGACATTTGAAATTAGAGAACAAGAAGATAAACAATATTACAAGATATGGGATTTATTTTATCGGTGGTTAGATTAAAAAAAACATGGAAATGGAAGACACTAGAGAATTTTATAATACAAGAA
The DNA here is from genome assembly GCF_009769535.1 of Thamnophis elegans. Taxonomy (NCBI): domain Eukaryota; kingdom Metazoa; phylum Chordata; class Lepidosauria; order Squamata; family Natricidae; genus Thamnophis; species Thamnophis elegans. The sequence goes on from NC_045551.1 coordinate 44,917,211, forward strand.
TTATAGAATGATACAGAATACAATATAAAGATACATTATTATTGGATAGATTTAAGAATGTTGTAATTAATTGTTACAATATAAATGAATCCAATATCTAGAATATCTCGTTTAAAATGAAGGAATAATAGTTATAGTCAAATGTAAGAAAATACCAAGAAAATACCAACGCAGGAGAAAGTCATTCAGAAAATAATGGAATGTGCTGAAATGAGTAAATTGACATTTGAAATTAGAGAACAAGAAGATAAACAATATTACAAGATATGGGATTTATTTTATCGGTGGTTAGATTAAAAAAACATGGAAATGGAAGACACTAGAGAATTTTATAATACAAGAATTATAGAATGATACAGAATACAATATAAAGATACATTATTATTGGATAGATTTAAGATGATGTAATGAATTGTTACAATATAAATGAATCCAATATCTAGAATATCTCATTTAAAATGAAGGAATAATAGTTATAGTCAAATAAATGATGTACAATGATAATAATGTAAACATATATATTTGATTGATACATAATATGTGATTTTATATAAATTGTAAGTGAGGACTATGGAAAGGATGCACAAAAATCTTGTACCCAATGGAGGCACTGTATGTAATTGAAAATGGTTTTATGTTTTATGTTTCGTTTGTCTATGTCTATCTAAAAATAAAAACTCTTAAAAAAAAGAATAGGTAAGTACTTTGATGGTTTGAAAATCATTCATATTGGCCTGGCAAAATAGTTTCCCAAATTTTGCCATTTTATCATTTTTAAAAAATGCCTAATTACTCTAACAGTTTGCAAAAATTAGGACAAACTCTGCATATAAAATAGGGAATACTTTGAGATAATCAAATGCAACAACAGTTGCCAGAAAATGATTAATTTGTATTAGAAGATTCTGTGAAGTGAGATTCACAGTCTATCTCAAGCAGAACAGCTGCCGTGCAAATAAGCAAGCAGAAAATGATATTCTGATCGCCATATCACTGATAGGATCTAAAATAAACAGAAGATGGATCCCTTGCTAATTGTAACTACTTTGAAATATAGAATAATAGGAGATTTCCACTTAAGTTAGCTGCTGCATGGTAAGGGTTTGCTTCCCCCCCCCCCCCCACTCTTACTAATGATCTGTTGATTTTACTGCTAAAGCTGCTTCTTTGGCAATGTTGCTCTCTGGTTTCAAATGGAAGCACTTAGAAGTGATCCAAGACAACTTTTGGACGATAGTAGACCCAGGGGGGATCTTGAGGATTGCAATACCCTCTGGAAGCAATTGAAAAGTCACTGGGCATATCCACCTTCCTATCAAGCAGTTTCGTTTTCTAAGCATGTCTGAGTATTAAGTTCAGTTTTTGAACTTATTGCTTTATTTTGATTTTTTGCTTTAAAATGTGACTCGCAGTTGAAAGGGAAAAGGAAGAGAAATATTCCAGAATAAATCCTGTCGTGATCCCAGCATAAAATGAATTAATACATCCCTTTGATATTTTGAATCGCTTTCACACTAAGAGATATTATACCTAATGCCGTTTAGGTTGAGTTGAATGAGCTAATGCTATGATACAATTGTCATGGCATGAGGTCTAAATCTATGTCACTGTAACATTATAAAATATAATTCCACAGAGTAATGCTAGAAAAAGATACAATTATTTGGATACAGATAACCTGTCTACAAAATCCATAATCCATGAATTACTGCAGTATTGAATTTCAGTTCTGCAGTCTGCCATCAGCATTCTGATTGGAAAGGGACTGAATATTCATATAGTAAGCTACTATTTTCTCTTCTGAGAAGGCAACTATCTCTGACTTCCTTCACAAATTCATTGTCCTCTTGATAGCAATTATTATATTAACCACTAAAACACATTAGTCAATTATCAAGAAATTGCCTTGATAGGAAGAATGGATGGATTTATTTTACCATAATCTCCCAAGTATTTCCTGCTTATGTTCATCAAAAGGGGCAGTTGAATTGACCAGTAAGCTATTCCCAGTATAGCAGAAGGAAGCAGGAGATTTTGGCTTCAGGGTATTAACTGTTTGGATTAAGTAATGAAGGCAACTTCCCATCAGATTATCAAGGAAGCCAGGGAAGAACCCTTCTCATCTCCCTGGGCCTTCTGAATGTTGTACTGTTCTGACCTAGGCTTCCTCGGCGGCACGAAGCTGACTCCTCATCCCGATAAAGTCCCTTTTATTTAGTTTAAAGTGAATTCCTCTCTAGCAAAGTCCCGGCCAACAGTCTTTCAAGAGATTCCACAACTATAGATCTTTATTGGAGAGCTGCCAGGCTGATATCTTCCAAACGTAATTGTAGCAGCAATTACTTGGCAAGAAATCAGGAACAGATCTTCACCCTAATGAATTGAATTAATTGTCTCCTGCAAACTCCCCTCCCCTTTCATTCCTCTTTAGTCCCTGTGGGAGGGGCCATTCACTGTCTACCTGTGGCTTTACTCCTGAGTTGACCCTTGTTCCTTAGCTGTTTCCTTCGTCCGGCAGCTCTGCACATGCACACATCGGGAACAGGCTCTAGCTGTTCTTCTGCCCCACTGATGTCTAACTCTGAAGGCAGCTGATAACTGTCAGATGGCCCTGGCCCCATCTCTGCCTCCAATGCAGAGCACTTGTCAGAGCCTTCCCCAGACTCTAGGACTGGCCCATGTTCCTCCCCAACTTCCTCACTGTCTGAGCCTGCCACCAGTCCTGTTGGCGGGCCACAACTTATAGTTAGGAAGATAAGAACAGGAGCAATCTCTACTAGCAAACTACAAAGATCATGGGAACTCTTCAAATATCTAAAACCTTATTAGGGCATTGCTGTCAAACAGAAATGAAGAAAAGTGAGAGTTTTAGAAATTCCAATTTTGTTAACCAAAAGGTCAAAACTGGCACAAAGAACATTAACTGTGAATTATAAACAAAAATTTAGAAGCTAAATGTATTTTCCATTTAATATTAAATGCCTGTGTATTGTTCTCTTTAGGAAATGGTGTTTCCAGCAAATTTTTAAAATTAATCTTATATTTTTAAAAAAGATGGAGACTCATGAATCCTCACAGAATTCAAAGAAAGCAGGAGATGTTGCGGTATGGAGGCCAGAAATGGCAGATCAGAAGACAATGATTTCATCATTATACTTACCTTTCCATTATAATAATTCTCATTTCTGTTCTGCAGTTCCTTTGGGTCTGAATATAACAGGGTTGGAAGGGACATTGGAGGTCTTCTAGTCCAATCCCTTGCACAAGCAGAAGACTCTATATCATTCTGGACAAATCGCTGTCCAATACCTTCTTAAAAAATGTCCAATAATGAAATACCCACAATGTCTGAAGGGAAACCGTTTCACTGGTTTATTGTTCCCCCTGTCTGAAAATTTCTCCTTAAAGGTTGAATTTCATTTTGTTAAATAGCGACCAGTATTCAAGTCTGTCAAGATCCTTCTGGATTTTGAAACCATCTTCTGAATGTTCATTGTTTCTGCCAGCTTGGTATCATGTGCAAATTTGATGATCTCCCCTTCTATTTCCTTATCTAAATTGCTTATGAAGATATTAAAGAGTATTGGACAGAACTTTGGGGTAACCCATTGTTTACTTCCCTCCATGTAGATGTAGTTCCATTAAGGACTATATGTTGAATACGATTGTCCACCAGTTACAAACCCACCTGGTGGTGCTGCTGTCTATCCCACATTTTTATAACTTACTAAGAAATACGTTGTGGTCTACTTTGTCAAATGCCTTACTGAAATCCAAGTATATAATATCCAGAGCATTTCACTGTTCATTCCCCCCCCCCCCCCGCTTTTGAAGATGGGAATAACATCAGCTCTACTGCAGTTTTCTGGTAGTTCCCTGGTGCTCCAGGATCTTTGAAAGATATGGTTCGATGGTTCTAAGATCATGACTGCCAGTTTCCTCAGAACTCTGGGATGTAATCCATCAGGTCTTGGTGATTTTAACTTGTCTAGACAGATATTTCTCTTACAAATTTCTTGCCTAGTTTAATTTATACTCCCAGTCTGTCTTTTCCAGTTCTGTTTTTGGTAAGTTGGGCTATTTCTTCCTTTTGTGTGAAGACAGATGCAAGGAATAAATTAAGCAACTCTGCTTTCCTCCTGCTGCCCGTCACTTCCTTGCCATCTTCTCCCTTTAGTGGATGGACTGGTTTTTTTAGGGTTTTTTTTTTACATGTTGAAAGAAACATTTTATTATTATTTAATAAATTAATAAATAATATTATTTAGTTCATTCTGAGCCTTTCCTGACTTGATCTCTTTGGGCTATATGCTGGTGTTCTGTCTTACTTTTGTTTCCTCCTTTCCATTATTTATACTTATCCTTTTGGTCTTTCAGTTTATCAGAGTGTTTTTATGCAACCAGGTGGATTTCTTTTTGGATTTCTTATTTTTATTTTTCAGTGGTATTGTGGTAGACTAGACTTTTTATAAAACTTGCTTGTGAAAGGCAAGTAACTTAAAATGAAGATTACTTTACAATCAATTTTATTCATGATTAACACTGGTGGTGATGTCAGAAATGGCATTAAAATTCCACACACTTTGATTTTAGATGGCTTCAAGATCCACACCTTAGCTTGTGTAATATGATTTCATGGTTATGATGATAATGAACTTTTCTCAAATAATATTGGTCTCGATAGTTATGGCAGGCTTTTACCTTGTATAGATAAGGATTAGAAGATAATCATTTGTGTATAAAGGAGATGGGGCCAGAAATGTTTCATTACTTATAAACAATGTTTATTTAACCATCTTATTATTTGGCTTTTCACAATCTAGACAGGAATGGCATGTTGTACAAAAAATATGATCACTCATCACCTAGCAGGTGACTTTGTTAGTATAATTAATCACAAATGTAATTGAGCAAATCTGTAGAATAGATTTAATTCCTTAGTTTCTGAGGAGTTACAGATGATGAAATATGGTCTTTACTTAAGGAACCTATTAAAAAAAATCTAGATAGATACCACTCAATTTTTAAACTTCTGTTCCTGATGAAAATATTAGAGGGAGCAGCAGTTTATCCTGGTATAAATGGATCTAATAAAGGTAGCTTCAAATCATTTTTAAAACAACTATATTGTCCAAAATATATTTCATGTTATGAATTAAAACCCTTCAATGAGAAAGCTTTGTTTTGCATCCCCCCCCCCCCAAATTCTTAATTACAAATTTAATTGGAGGTGGGAGAATTTTGTGGAGAATTGCATGATATAGTAATTTGCAGCAATTAAATAAATGCCCTTTTTAACATTTTAAATATCTATTTATTTTTAAATTTCACTCAAGATACTTTTCTTTTCCTAACAAATGTCAGAAGTAGCAAAATTATCTCATATTCAGCACCAAGAAAAACGTATGGCACCTTAAAGACTAACACATTTATTGCTAATTATTAAGGTGCCACATTGTTAGCAAATTGCTTCTGGAAAAGAACTGAATCTAGACAATTGCTTTGGAAGCAAGGCTAGCTGAACAGAACCAAAGCAAATAGAAATGGTTTCAAGGCCAGAGTCTAAGAGAGGCTTGGAAAGAAAGAAACTACCCAATTGCTCATTAAATAGAATATTAGGTACACAAGTAAACAAGCATGGATTTATGCACTTCTGTATTGTTATTGCACAGCTTGAAGCTGGCCAGGGATCCTACTCTGGATGACATTTGAAGTGACTCTGTTGATATAATTCTTAGGCTCCTAAAGAAAAATTATTATTATAGTTTGTGGCACAGTCAGTCAGATGTTCAGACTGGATTTGCATCTATAGAAACTTTTCCAAGGACCTGGGATACATCGTTGTTGATTTTTGCTAGTGTTAAAGGTATTGTTGCAAAATATAAGCTGTTCCGAGTACAGCTGCCTTTTGTAATTGGCTGATGGTGATTTTGTCAATGCCACGGTGGTATTATTATTTATTTGTATCCCACCTTTATTATTTTTACAAATAACTCAGGCAGTAAACATACTTTCCTCACATTTCCTCATATTTTCCCCACAGTAACAATCCTGCAAGATGAGTTGGGCTGAGAGAGTGTGACTGAACCAAAATCACCCACCCAGCTTTCATGGCTAAGAAGGAACTTTAACTCATGCTATCCTACTTTCTACCTTAGTAGTTCAACCACTAGACCAAATTAGTCTTGATTTACTCCTTAGTCAAATCGCCTGGCAAAAGTTTTCCAACATTACTCTTTGATAGTATTGCTGCAACAGTCTTATTTTTCGGTACAATTATAACTATCTGGACATAACATAATGATTTTGTACATTTCTGAATCTATCCCTTATTCAAGGAGCAGATACATATCAATTGATGGAGTTATTGCATGCTGGTAGAAATAGCATTCGATTTTGCAGCAGTCATATGTTCCCTTTAAGCAACGTAATCAGGAGCTGAATAGTATGCATGGATATATATATAGATTACATTTCAATATAATCATAGTAATCCAAATACACTTAATTGTACAAAATCGGAACAAAACAATTATAGTTGGATAGATATGCTATGGAAACTTCCTTTTTTCCTAAGGTAATGCCAGTTAAAATATGCCTGCAATCCTTGACTAAGGATAATTAATCTTCTATGAAAGGAGAGAACTTGTGAAACAACTTTGTCACCTAAGCTCAACTTTAGGCTGTTGAGGAACATTTTTCTCTTCCTTTACACATCTCAGTAACTGTCTCAGCTGTGTATTCCAACCATTTTCCATCAAATTCTGTGCTCTGTTACTGCTTAGAGACCTAGGTGCCAATTTGGTGGACCTGTCTGGTAACCATAGATGACTGATTCTTAAGAGAGACTATGAATCAGGAAAACTATCTTACATCTTGGGAGAAAAAAAAAATCTAAATCCTCAGAGTGAAGAAAACGGAGAGAGAAAGAGAGATACACACAGAGAGAAATCTGTCACTTGCAAGTAAGGAAAGGGAAGTGCTAGAGCCGTGATGGCAAACCTATGGCACATGTGCCCGAAGTGGCCCACGGAGCCATGTCACCTGGCACGTGTGGCGGTGTCTGTTCCACTTCCGACTTTCTGGCATGCATGCATACACAATGATTAGCTGGCCTTCGTGCATGCGGCAGTGCCGGAAACTGGAAGAGCTTGTCTTCTGTTTTCCGGAGTGAGCATGCATGCCGGCCAGTTGATCAACGTGCACGCATGCGTGCCAGTAACCAGAAGACTAGCTGGCTGCCACACATGTGCATGCCAGAAACCGGAAGTTCGTTTTCCGGCATGGGCATGCCCCCTGGGCAGCTCCTCTTCCGAGCTGTGGCCCTAAGGAGCGTGCAACCATGAGTGTGAAGCCATCACTGTGCTAGAGAGTAGCTGAATGTGCGTCTGAATTTTAGCACAAAAGGTTTTGGAGAGTAGTAAGACTGGGAAAAAATATTTTCCCAATAATTCAAGGACTTTTGAGATTGAAATTCAGATTGTCCTCACTCCACCTCCTTTTCAGTTTCAAGTAGCAATTCTGATCAGTAATTTGAGGTTGCTATGGTGTCACTTTAAATAACTCATTCTTTTCTATGGAAAATTCTTAGCATTGTCTTGAAATAAAAAACAGGCCCACCTATAAAAGGTTATTATTTCAAAGAAATCAAGGCAATTTAGCTGCCTCTTCCAATGTGGGATTCGAAGCAATAATGTATGTGGGAGAGGGATGGTTCTGAAGAAGGATACATAATGATTCCCCAAATCAGACAATTTTACAGAATGCAGTTTATACAAACTTAAAGTAATTAAAATCACTTTTGCTCAGCTGCAAATAAATGGAAGAATTACTTACTCTGCTAAGGTGGCGGAGGCTCACTGCAGGGCAATAATTGTTTTTCCAATTGTTAAAAACTTCAGAGGTCATATAATATACGTGTTTTAAAAGGACAATACATTAAAGAATTTCAACATATTAGCATATAATTCACTATGTGGAATGCAAAAGATTGAAAATCTAAGTTTTTTCCCCTACTACTTTTTGTGTTAATAGATATTTGGCAGTTTGTTTGGTGATCCAATTATCTTTACATAAAGTTCCTATCTATTCTGAGAGTCCCTGGTTGCTGCCTTGTCAAGTTTAGCTTTTACATTTTAGAGTTGTAAAAAAATCACGTAACCCACAAATATGAAAGGATAGGGAGAATTTATAATCTACTAAATATTTTTTTTCTTAAAAATCTGGGAATGAAAAAGAATCTTCATATCTTCTTAATGCAGACAATTATTACAGTTTTTAAAAGTATATCCATTACTATAAGAATTAAGCAGACATGTTAAGAGAAAACAAAAATAGCACTTGTTTGATTGGAGCAACACAAAAATCATCAACCACACTACCACCCGTCACACTCGTGCGTTCATCGAAACCTGGCAGTCCACAAGCAATTCAATCAACAGACACATTGACTTTCAACCAGTCTACAAATCCCTCAGAATGCAAATCAACCATACAGCCAACCAGAGATAGCACTGACCCTCAATCAACCCCCAACCAGCAGTTCACTTCCCAATGATCCTGACCTGATGTAACCTCCCCATCGCAAGACCCATTACAAGATCCTCACTTGACACACCCACACCTGAAGCCCTTATAAACCGAAGAACACTGACACTGACATCCCCTAAACTCCCCTGAAGATGTTACCTAGACTGGTAATGAAATGTTCGGAAGCCAACCCACAAGCTCGGAAAACAAACCTTCACCCTCAAAGCAAAAACAGCAAGGAGCATGAAAGCACTTATGTAGTGAAATGTGCTTTGCCTTGATAAGCAAGAGAATATAATTTATAGTTTTAATAAATAAATAAAGCTTATTTATTCATAGGGTTATAGCTGCTCAGAGCTGGTGGCTTGGAGTGGCCTCTAAACCCTGTAAAAGTAGACACATACATAATACAGACTAATTGGAATAAACATTCTTAATTTTAGAATTCTTTTCTATGCTGAGATAATCTTCTGGTTACCCGGTAGTCATTTGTAGTTTTAAATTATTTTTGAGTCATGCTCGATTTTAGGAGAATTCAGCAGCACCATTAGAATTAAATGTTAATTTCATCTACAAAACTTGATCTGTAGGTTAACTCTGTCCAATATTTCAAACCTCATCAAGCTGAAAACAGGCATTTCAATCACACTATAGAGTCTCCTTGACTTTTAATACAATTATAGCAATCAAGCTGTGATGCTGACAAAATTGGTTGCATTTGTTAGACACAACGGAAGATGGGTTTGGATAAAATGGAAGGTTGAGTGTGTACACAAAGAAAAATTAGAATGCTGTTTTCAAAGAGGGAAAACGAGAGGGAGATATGCGGACACATGCTATCAATTAATGTGTCTTTCTGAAAATTTAACAAATATTTATTCTTTGAATAACTCTCAAATTTCTTGTAGCTGATTTGCTCAAACAGATCATATGAATTTTGGTTTTAATTCCGAACAAGAAAAGTAACCAAAATGCAGTAAGTGAAAATGAAAATCTTAATAGGGATATGTACTAGATGCCTGTTACATCCATTTTTCTGGCTTAAGAAAATAATCCCAAATAGCTACGAGACAGTGTTATACCAAAATCAACTAAGTTAGTTGATTAAGGGTGACTAATTAAAGGTGGTCACCACCAAGTAAAGGAGAGTTGTTGTAATCCTGTCCATCTGTCCATCCACTCAGACATCTTGAAACAAGCTCTACCGAACTCAATGGGTTTATGTTTAATATATATAAATATAACATATATACCCACACACAGTATGAGGGTTAGGGTTAGGGTCAGAGGCTAAGACACTGAGCTTGTTGATCAGAAGATCAGCAGTTTGAATCCCTAATGCTGCGTAATGGAGTGAGCTCCCATTACTTGTCCCAGCTTCTGCCAACCTAGCAGTTCGAAAGCACATAAAAATGCAAGTAGAAAAATAGGGACCATTTTGGTAGGAAAGTAACAGCGCTCTGTGCACCTTTGGTGTTTAGTCATGTGGAGTCGTCTTTGGATAGCACTAGCTCTTCGGCTTAGAAACGGAGATGAGCACCGCCCCCTAGAGTCAGGAATGACTAGCACGCATGTGCGGGGGAACCTTTACCTTTATTTTACAGTACGAGACTGTTCTGTTAGCTTTACCCAAGACCGGCAATGTTGTAAAAGGAATAAAGCACAGATCCAGCCATCCTTCAGGAGAAATGAAAACATATGTTTAATATATAGTCTATATATGTATTTAGGAAGATGAAGGTTATGGCTGCAGATATCTGTGGTTTCATTTTTGCCCAACACCTGCAGAGTAGATTGTTACTTTGGGCAGAGCCAGTCATACCATTAAGGAGACTGAGAAAGCTGCCTCCAGCAATGGTAGGAATTGCTTTTGGCTGTTCCTCAAATGCCCCTTGCAGAATCAGTCTACTCATCCACTGGAGTGCAGTCTTTTCTAGCTCTGACAAGCATATTGTGTTCAGGTTTAAAAGTATTTTTTTTAAATGAGCGTTGTAACTTTTATCCCTCTTGTCTCACAACAGTGACAGTATACAATAGTAAGAACTATTTCTCCAACACTGGTTTTGCTTTGGTTGTGTGTTTTTTTTTTAAGAAAACGAATTTGTTTACATTTTAAAGGGTTGGCTTATAAATTGGGCAATATTTTTATAACATTCCCACAAATGAACTCAAAATCATTTAGGGTTGCTCCAGGACTGTTCCTAATCTGAGAAAACTATAGATATATCAGTACTGGATAACAAAAGAATGGTTCCCCTTTAGCATGGCAACGTCATTGAGCCTCTTACAGTGTAGCTTTCTGAAGCTTCTGTAGGGATTACGGTATTTAATTTTCTAAGCAGCTCAGGAAGTGCCATATTTTTCAAAGTATTAGATGCACCTGAGTATAACACGCACCAAGATTTTGAAGATTTTTTTTCCAAAAAAAGGGCATGAATAGCCTTTAGGAGGCTTATAGAGTGCTCCTGGGAGCTGGGAGAGGCAAACTTGAGCAAAACAAATGGCCCATTTTTGCTCATTTCTGTCCTCCCCAGTCCCCAGGAGCACTCTGAAAGCCTCCTAAAGGCTATGCACAGCCATTGTGGTGAAGTGGGAGGGGTTTCAGGAGGCAAAATAATGCTGTACTCAGTGTATAAGATGCACCTACATTTTCAACCTCTTTTTTGAGGGGAAAAAGGCTCATCTTATACTCTGAAAAATATGGTATGTACGGATGTATGTATATATGTATCTGCTGATTTAATAAAAATTATCTCTCATTCATAGTGTACATTCTGAAATTTTAACTCATGGGAATCTGAATTTTGTCTAAAATTCAGCTGCCGGTAATGTTTGAAAAACATCAATGACTTGATCTTGAAATAATTTACACAGTTCACTGTCATGAAAGTTTGTAGCTCGATACATAAGCAGCTAGCCTGGTAAAACATAAATTTCCTCTTCCCTTTCTATGCTCAAAATTTGAATTGTGCATTACTCATGTATGATTTGTTGGAGATAGAAGGTGTCTGAAAGACAGAGTCATTATCTCAGATGACAAATCATATTGCTGGTTATTACAAGGAAACAGAATTTTGGATAGATATCTGCTTTTCACACTAAGCATGTTCTACCCATGTTATCAAAAATACATTTGGCAGCAGACACAAAAAGGAAAAGAAGAAGAAGAAATAGTAGTAAAACACAGATTTTTCCTTTCCCTTTACTAAGAGTGGAAATAATAACAACAGCTAATCACACAAGATAAAAAAAAAAAACACATTATTTCCAACAGAGCCAGGAAAATAAATTCTTGAAACCTGGAGTTCAAATTAACTATTTTCCTGCGACACAGAACTGCAGCAGTAATTTATGGTACTTATATGTGTTCCAGTGATAATATCAAAAGCAAATAATATTTCTGTAAGAGTTCGTTGACAGTATTTATGTGTATACACACACACACATACACACATGCACACACACCCTATACAGAAATATATGTGCTTATATATCTCTGTATGAATGGTATGTTCTTAATAAGAACATATGTTTAGAATGAAATATGACAACCTGTAAAATAACCAGGAGCATTCATTGAGTTCAAAGCACAGAAGAGTTTATTATTGCTACCTATACACAGGAATCTAGTCAACTGATTGTCTAGGCTAAATTAGCTCTAAATAAGGGTCAACAGAATTCACCGGAGGCTGGACCTGGGTCTCTTGTCACTACTCTAAAGTAGGGGTGTCAAACTCAATTTTATTGTGGGCCCCATCAGAGCTATGGTTGATTTTGAGGAGGGGGCATGGCCAACTGGGTGGGTGTAACCAGCTGGGTGGGCATGGCCAGCTTGATGTCACTCCCCAAACTGCTGGCATGTTTCCTCTTTGAATTGGGTAGACCGGGTCAAAGCCACATTGGTCAGATGTTTCCTCTTCGCATTGGGTAGACCGAGTCAAAGCCATGCTGACCCGATGTGATCACATTGGGTCAATGTGTCAACCAAACTGAAGTGACATGTGTAGACTTGACTGAAGCCACACTGGCTTGATGTTTCCTCTCTGCATTGGGTAGACAGGGCTGAAGGGATGTGGGTAGACTGGGCTGAAGCCACACTGCCCCGATGTTTCCTCTTTGTATTGGGTAGACCAGGTTGAAGGGACACAGGTAGATCAGGCCGAAGTGATGCAGGATGGCCCCTTACATTTTCCAGGACAGCCCCATGGGCCTTGAGTTTGACACCCCTGCTCTAAACCAATGTCACATTTAAGTCCGATTTGCAGTTTAGCTTGTTCTTTTCATACACAACCTTATCTACGGCATTAAACTAAGGTATGTAAGTCATATTGTTAATTTATTCATAGAAAAAAAATCAATGTGAGATGCACCTCAAATGCAACTGCCGGGATTCACTGTATAAATGGGGCACAGTATCCTCCCCTCAGTGTGACTGTGGGGTCCCATGTTGAACTGTAGATCAGATTGTGACTGGCTGTAAACTGAGGACATACACCGGTCCAGTTTCTGCTTTTTTTTTTTCAAATATACAATGCTGCACTTCAGTAGATGACTTAGATCATGGGTGTCAAACTCACAGTGTCCCATTGCTGTCACGTGATGTTTCGTGACATTTTCCCCCTTTGCAGAGCTGGGGTGGGCGTGGCCTGCGTGTGATTCATCTGGCCCATGGGCTACTAGTTTAGCACCTCTGGCTTAGACTTTGGGATCTGAATATAGATCCTTTTAACATTCATATTTTATTCTGTTTTTTAATCTGTTACTATATATTGCAAGTCCATGTATGATATGCCATATGCTAAATAAATAAATAAATAAATAGATAAATAGATAAATAAATAAATAAATAAATAAATAAATAAATAAATAAATAAATCAAGGCGAGAATGTTCAGGAAATGAAAAAATGTATCTTCTAAAGAACTAGAAATTCAAAGCAAGTCAATCCCCTGGGGAATATTTCACTGAAGTGTTCCAAGTTAGTGGTGTTCCAATGGAACAACAGAGCTAGAATGTTCTGTATCCAGATGTTTTTAATATTCTACCCAGAGAATATTATAGCCTTGTTTTCCATCAAAAGAAAGACAGCTAACAGTTCCTGATGAAAATCACCAGTCAGTCAATTTATAAAAATCCATTCATCCATCTGTCGCTCTATCCCTCCCCAACATTCTGCCAATTTTTTTTCTTTGTCCTCTAGCAGTGTTAACAGGTGGGAAAGTGAAATTGAGGACTTGTATTCTTTTTAAAAGAATGCATTTATATCTTTTAAAATCTACATTTATTGTAATTATACGATACCAGGCAGGGCAGGATAACCTGCCTGAAGGTCAAACAGAAAAATGAATCTCAGTCCATGCAGGGTTACATTTTTTTTTCTTTTTATACTGTTAATGTAGGTTGCCTAAGTCTTGTAACAGTCAGATTTAGCATTGTTTATTTGAAGGTTTATTGCATTTATATGCCGCCCTATTCCCTGAGGGACTCAGGGTGGCTAACAAACCCAGAAGGGAGGGTAGAACAAATTTGGAGGAGGTGTGGAGGCAGGGCAGTTCTTCTTACCAGTTCGCACCTATTCGGTAGAACCAGTTCGTCAAATCTACTGAACCGGTTAGAAGAGGTTCCACCAGTGGACCCGGAAAGCAGGCCACACCTACAGAAGAGGTTCCAAATTTTTTTGAAATCCACCACTGGTCCTTGGATATGATTATTCTACACTATCATGCTCATATTTATAAAACTCAGTGCCTCTGTGAAAGGTGAGGATGACTACTGCGTTTGTGGTGCAATTAGAACATTGCGTGTGTTGAAGTTGTTTTAACGCAAACCAAAGATTCCTTTTAAAAAACAATTTTACATCATATTCTTATGCATGCCAGTGCTGTGTGTGAGGTAATTTAAGGTGGTTCTGATAAGTGTCGTCGGCATCTTCATATCCAGTCAAGCCACTCCCATCAAGTCACATGGGCGGCAAGCCACTCCCACAAAGGAGGCCACCCCCACAGAGTAAGTTTGAACAATTTTTGAAACCCACCACTGAGGCAGGGAGTGCTGGGCGCTGCCTGGCTGCCCCAAAGCAAAGAGAGTGCAGTTGCTACTTTCTGGAATGAAAACAAGCAAAAGAAGGACAGTTAACTCCTGCTCATAGGAAACCTCCCCAACCCTCCTGCCTGCTTGCTTCAGCAAAGCTTAATATGCTCAGCAACCCAGAACAAAACAGATGTACCTTTGCTGAGCAAATGGAATAGAGCAGAGCAGAGCAGAACAGCTTTATTGGCCAAGTGTGATTGAACACACAAGGAATTTGTCTCCGGTGCATAACTCTCAGTGTACATACAACAACAAAGTGATGGGTCATATATCATAGATCATAATTACAACCACTAATCTTACAACAAGAAGTGATAAATCATAGATACCTATAAGAGAAGGTAGTAGTGAAAATGAGAAAGATGAGAATGATAATATCAATACAGCCCTACTACATGGGTAAATATCTTTAGGCCTAAAACAGTGCTGTGGGAATCAAGTGTTCAGCAGAGTGATGGCATGGGGGGGGGAACAACCTTTGTGTCTAATTGTTTTGGCACGCAATGCCCTATAGCAGCATCCAGAGAGGGGGAAGTTGAAACAGTTTATGTCTAGGATGTGAGGGGTCTGTCGTTATGTTACTAACTACATGTTAGTAAGGCTCTTTTTACATGTAAAGCAAAGGGACAGAAGAATTATAAAAGAACACGTCACAACTTATCTTCAGACTAGCATCTTTTCACTCTAAACCATGTTCTCAAGCCTGCCCAAACAGGGCACGAGAAAGCAACCAACAAGATAAACTCAATAAGCAGAAATCACACACACAACGTGTTTTTCAAATGCACTCAAAATCAAAAGTATCAGAACAGTCAGTGTGTAACCAGCCAGATAAACTAATGCAGACAACTTCTTGGGGGGAAAAATCAGAAACAATCCAAACATGACTAAGCTTGTTTCCGTGTATTCATTTTATGCATTTCCTTTTGTCTTGATGAAGGTAAAGATTTACTTGAATGTGCCATATGTACATCTAGAACTCAAGAGGCAATCACATCAGTACTTGAAACTCCATATAGCATCTCTTTGTATTCAACATCATGACATGGCCAACCAGAGGTGGTATTCAGCCGGTTTGGACTGGTTCGCCTGAACTGGTAATGGAAATCGCGGATGGGTCTGCTCCTCCTGCCCCATCTCTATGCTGACCTATTTAGGTACCTCTTCAATATCCGTGCATGTGTGCAAGTTGCATGCACGATCAAAGAACATGTGTGGAAGGCCGTGCTTACATTTGCAAACCAGTAGGGAAAGTAAGTAAATTACCCCCCCCCCCCCCAATGGCCAACATATTTTAAAGCATAACAGTGCATGTTTTATGTATATTAACATATTCACCACCCCCTTTGAAGAACTGACTTCTTGGGTGGGAAGAGAAACGTTAAAAAAAACACCTAAGAAAGTCCAATTGTCTTTTGGAAAAAGCACCTTTAGGACTGGCTTAGAATATGGTCCCTCATCATCTGCCATTTTTGACATGGAACGTCTCTCTGTCAATACTGAATATATGAGCTTCTTATTCCAGCTACATTTTCTCTTATAGAGTTCTCAGGCAAAATAGACATTGCATTTTTATTTTGTCATGGCTTTCCCCCTACTGATTTTACCTGAACATCCAACGCAGAACAAAATCAAGCATTATCAAAGCTATTTCCTGGAAGACAGATACCTGGTAATTTGATTACTACAGTCTTGCTGAGTTTGTGCTTTGAAGTACTATGGTTTCATTAAGCATCTTTACCTACACATCTGTGAAGCAAGGCATACCTTTCTTTTCAGAAATGTTCTCTTCACGTACATGATGCTTACCTTTGATAAATGTTTTTATAAGGGTTGGCTAAAGAAACCATATAAAAGTAAATATAAAATTCCAGGCATGCATTATTCATGATTTAAGATAAGACTATGCTAATTTTCTAAGGTTATTAGTAAATATAGTCTTATAGTTATATCAAATTGAGGCAAAATAAAATACAAATTACATATGCATTTAGTCTTCAGATGTTTTGAAGTCACCAAAAATGTAGCCAGTGAAAGACTAATGAAAATATTAACAGCAAATTTTCTTCCCTTCTGCCATTCAATGTGCTCTGTAAGTACTGATTCCAGATATGACACTGAATGTACAAAGTTATTTTAACAGCTGTTCTGATGTAATCTGCATGAGTGCATGCTTGAATTTCTTACAGTACTTCCAACCCAGCAAACCCTCAAGGAAATCAGCTCTTTTAACCCAGACTGGATCTATTCTTTTAGTATTAAAAATGTTAAAAATGTTCTGAAGTAGAAATACAACAAAAATCCATTATGCAATTCTTTTACATTACAGTGCCTTAGTGTATCAAATTTGTGTAAGTTAGCAGAGACTTGGGAAAGTTGTGTAAAAACACCATAGAACTGGCTGCACAAAAAAACCCTAATAAATTGCATTACCATACATTATAGGAGATAATGTGAATACTTTTCTCCAGCAATCTAAACAACTCTTTTAGATGTGGACTTCACCAAACAGGCACCAATATAAACTTGACTATTTACTTTGCATTTAAAAACTCTGGAGGAACTCTGTTGCATCCCACAAATTAAGATCTGATACTGACAGAGACATAGATCATCAATCTATTGTTAATTTCTAACTTAAGGAAGAAAAAAGCAAACAGTATTATAAAAACTCAACGAAGAAATTACTGACAGACAGAACTGGCAGGTGAAGGAGTAAAACAATAAATGACAAGATGTCATTTATTGGGTCATAAAAATTGGAAGTGACTGGAGAATAAAACAGAAAATACTGTGTAAAAAGAATATATAAAGGGAGGTAGTTTAATTTTTAACAAGTTTAACAGGGTATGGGCTAGATATATAAATTGTGAAGAAAACCATTTGATTTTTTTTAAAAAAATCTACATTTAAAAAAAAATAGGGGAAAGGAATATTTTAAAAATAAAACCATCTGCTTCATAATGTAATGGAATAAAATAATAAATAAGTATTGCACTTTCATGAAGCTAAGCCAGATATGTCTATCCAAAGATTATTGCCAGCAGCAGCTTCATCTGTGTTACTAAATCAAATCAAAGTATTTTATTATTATCATAGATCAGATCTACAATCCCAAGGATCTGCTGACATAGGTGAGGAATTACAAGAAGTCATTAAATTTGAGACCAGCTCTAGCATGTGCAAAAAAAGACTTCTAACCCATGAATGTGAAATTATTGTAGTTGAATTTATGTCGAACTTCTGCATGTTGCTTTTCCCATTGTTTATTTACTTATGGAAAGCTAAGGTAAACTTGAGTATACTGATCTCTCTTCAATTCACGTATTATAAGAAATACATCAGAGTTGAGGCAGTGTAAGAGAATTATGCATGACATTTTCCAAATGAAGGCAAAAACTCACAATGCATGCCCAAGGACTTACTTGATTATACCGTGACCCGTCAAAAGGGCGAACAACAAAACCGCGCCCGACTAAACCGCGTCGCTGATGTCATCAACGCGGCGACAACAGCCAGCGTGGAGAAAGAAGGACGCTTTAAATAGCGCGTTGAAAGAAAGCCGATTCAACTTAAGGTAAGGGTTAGCTTTAGGGTTAGCTTTAGGGTTAGCTTTAGGGTTAGGTTAAGGGTTAGGGTTAGGTTAAGGGTTAGGGTTAGGTTTAGGGTTAGGTTAAGGGTTAGGGTTAGGTTAAGGGTTAGGTTAAGGGTTAGGTTTAGGGTTAGGTTTAGGGTTAGGGGTTAAGTTTAGGTTTAGGGTTTACAGCGTGCTTCTGTCTCCGCGCTGTTGTCACCCTGTTGATGATATCAGCGACGCGGTTTAGTCGGGCGCGGTTTTGTCGTTCGCCCTTTTGTCGGTGAACCGATTATACATATCTCGAGTTTCTGGACTCCATATTTAGACTTATTATTTTTTCTGTTTTCTTCTTTATATTTTTTACTTTATATATCCGAAAATGGCAAGATGTTT
The DNA here is from genome assembly GCF_009769535.1 of Thamnophis elegans. NCBI lineage: Eukaryota > Metazoa > Chordata > Lepidosauria > Squamata > Natricidae > Thamnophis > Thamnophis elegans. The sequence goes on from NC_045551.1 coordinate 44,935,799, forward strand.
CTAAAATGGCCATCTTCTCTTCACATGTTGCATAATAGTAATGCAATCTTTGTTTTCCTTTACATTGTTTTCAGAACAGAAGAAGGTATACATTATAAATCAGGGGTGTCAAACTCATGTCATCATGGCAGCATCACATGACGTATCGGGACTTTCCCACCTTCGCTAAACTGGGAGGGGGTGTGGCTAGCATGTGATGCATCCAGTCCGCGGGGCTTAGAGTTAGAAAACCCTGCTCTAAATCAATGTTTTAAGAAACTGATTTTCCTCTAACATGCCAATCGTAATTATATCTACAGTCTAATACAATAAGAATTGGATAGAGGTCTCTATGGAAACTCTATGGAGACAGAGTCAGAGAAAGGGAAAGAATTTGCTTATAATGTGCAAAACAAAAGCTTAAACATCAAGATGAATATACATTAAACTTACACCAATTTCTAACTTTAAATTGTGGCTATGGGGAATTTTAACTTACTGTCAATTTCAAACAGCAAGATCCCCACTTGGTTTGCTACTTTGATAGCTTTATTTAAAAAGCAACGTACCTGCAGACATGCTGGTGCTCTTCCTTGAGGCTTATTCACATCAACATCTACCAGCTGCCATCCTCCTGTAGCATCTTCATGAAACATCTGGAGGGGGAAAACACTTGTCAGAATCTATTTATGCGCTCAGATCTACAAACAAAATGGGTGATTCCTATTTTGTGACCATCCTTTTCTCTACATTGCATCCTTTTCTTCTCAGAAATCTCTTGTTATTACAGAGAATTGCAGACTCCATTGACTTCATACTATATTATTCTGCTGCCTTTGTCATGGAATGGTTACTGATTTTTAGTTACAGATTTTATAGTTGGTGCTGAATGTAGGATTGCAAACAGGAACCAATTTAATTTCTTGCATGAGAAATTCTTCCATGCAGAAAACTGTATACAATGCACATAAAATAGTCATGACTGGCAACAGAACAGAGATATTAAGGTAAAGATAAAAGTTCCCCTCTCACATGTATGCTAATCATTCCTGACTCTAGGGGGAGATGATCATCTTGAGCTTGTTTGGAGGTTCTAGCAGGGAGCACAGCTATCGTGTACCCTTGACCGAAGATCGGTACACTGGGATGGTCGTCCTCTTCCACCGAGCGCGCAGCTTTGGGAGGGACGCACATGGAGTGGTGAGGGAGGAAGGGGACACCCACCTAGCCAGCCAAATCAGCCGAATCAACCCTGGCGGTCAATGGGGTGACAGATGTCGCAGCCAGATCGCCCTCACATCCAAGGAGATGATCATCTCTGTTTCAAAGCCGAAGAGCCAGCACTGTCCAGAGATATCTCCATGTTCATTTGGCTGGCGTGACTAAATGCTGAAGGCTCACAGAATGCTGTTACCTTCCCACCAAAGGTGGTTCCTATTTTTCTACTTGCATTTTTACATGCTTTCGAACTGCTAGGTTAGCAGAAGCTGGGACAAGTAACGGGAGCTCACTCCGTTACGCGGTGCTAGGGATTCAGACTGCTGAACTGCCAACCTTTCTGATCGACAAGCTCATTGTCTTAGCCATTGAGCTACCGCGTCAACATAGATATTGCAGAATACTAAAAATGTGCATTTTTTTGCAGTAATTTACCGCAATGAAATATAGAGTGACTAAGAAATAATGTCATGGCTTTATATAAGCCATGTTTCCTTGCTTATTCTCCTCTCCAGTGCAATGCTACAGTGGCTAAAGAATGTCTCCTTCCTTCTCTAATTTGCTTTTCCTAACAGGTAGTGGTGGGTTCTGGATCCCGTTGCAACCAGTACAGTGCAATAGGGCCCAGCGGCCACCACATGGACGCTTGCAGCGCGTGCATGTGTCCTTACCTCCTGTGACACTCCACAATGCCTCTGCGACACTCCAGCTGCTCAGCAGTGTTGTGGAGGCGCTGCACGCTCCGTGCACATGCACATAAGTGCCAAAGAGCTCAAATACAGGTAAGGACGGTGGGCAGGCGGGTGGGCCATCTGAAGCACCATACCATAAGGGTACCTGGTGCTCCCGGCAGGCACCTGTATGCTCGTACCGGGGTGTACTGCCTGCAACCTACCACTGCTCCCAGGCCTTAAAACCAACTATTCTGTTGGAAAAGGGCCAGAATGAGAAGGAGGCAGGCTGTCTCAGGCCTTTTCATGACTACTCTTGCTATTATTATCACTTGCTCCATGGGAAAGATCCTATAAGCTTGTTGCTTTTGAAATAATCTTGTATTTTTATTGATGAGTCAATAAATAAATAAATAAATAAAAGATTTGTATGGCTACCCATGTAAAAATACAACTCTGCGTGGCTCAAATATTGATATTGCTTGTAAGCCTTGTTAGCCTGAGAGGGGGATAGAAATAATTCAAATAAATAAATAAATCTATATAAATGTTAAGGGTTATCCATTGAATTATGAGTATTAGTTATTGTATGATTACTACCCATGATGAGATAAATTGCACACTGCAACTTAATTAGAAGAATGGAATGTCTAGGGTGGAACCACTATATAATGTTTGAAACAAAGTTTACATGATGAAATATAGGCAATATAATATGTGAAAATCAATTAGTAGGTAAGATATGCTATGAAAATGACTATAAGCTGCCCACAAACTCACAAAAGCACTACCAAAAAAGCAAAACAAAAGCACCCATCCCCCAAACCCAGTGAAAACCAAAAGATACCTCACTAAGAAAGAAAGACAATTTACAGAGTCAACGGCAAGATTGCAGCTGACAGTACATTGGACAAACAGGATATCAATTACAGCAAGGATGAAGGTACACAGAACTGCAATGAAGAACAAACACCAAAAATACCCTTTGACTATTTACCCTCTCAAAATGAACCACACATTTGAGTGGGGAAATAGAGGAAAAATTGACCAGATAAATTGCAGAATAACTGAATGAGGATTCAAAGTCCATTTGTTACTAATACTGATGTTGTTACCTAGTTTGGTAATGAAATGGCTGCAAGAAAACAACCAAGCTCAGAGAACAATGAGAACCCCTCATTTCAAACCTGAGCTCCTTTATTCTCCTTTATTGGAGCTAGATAATTCCTGAAAATGCCAACAAGAGAACAAGGCATGATTTATCACCAAGGTCTGTAATCCAAACCATTCACAACACATTAATAATCAGGACAGAATTAACATTAGGTCAGATCGCCAATCAAAACACACTTTCCAAGAAGCAACAAAACCCCACAGAAATTAAATCCCACACCATTATAAATAAGCAAGGCAAGCCACACACACACACACACACACACACACACACACACACACACACACACACACGTTACATTTTACTGATAAACAAATAAAGGGAGACTACTATAGATCTATTTCATTTCAAGTTATTTAGCTCTCATCAGCTAGCCATAGCCTTCTGGGATTCAAACTTCGGCTGCTTGCATATTAGGCAGTTGTATTAACCTCTAAGCCACAAGTTCTCCTCGCTTTATCAGCTGAACCAGGAGTGAGATTAAGTGTTTTTTCCTTCTGTCAGATCACCTGGTCTACCCAAATATGGGAGGGAGCATACTGCTCCCCTTTCACCTTTCAGCTCCAATCCAGGAGCCTTCCAAGCAGTCGCTTTCACGACAAACTATTTTGTGTATACCTACCTACTTACCTACCTACCTACCTACCTACCTACCTACCTACCTACCTACCTACCAACCTACCTATGTATGTATAAAAATACACACGCACACTATTAGTAGCTTTATACAAATAAAAGCTAATGTTTACCACACACACCCATTTGTGCATATAAACATTTAGCCATGTTTACCTGAGTAGTTGCGGTTGAAGTTGTACTGCTTCTGGACCCCCACATCTGTTGAAACTGCACACGGATTTCAGCAAATGTTTCAATGATGACAGCAATAAACACGTTCTATAAAAGAAAGAACATATATGTAAGGAGGCAGACAAAGATTATTTTCAAAGCCTGCTTAATTGGATCCATCACCACAATAGCACTCAAGGCCATTACTCCAGGTGCCTAGGAGAATCTCTTTTGGTTTTAAATAACAAATAAGATTTATTGTGCTCCTCGCTATTCTGCTTCCTCCATCGACCCTCCCTTTTTGGTAACAAGACAGGATATTTCATTTATTTTCAATATGACAACAAAGTTTTTCACTGGACTGAAGATGAAGAATATGAATAGCACCAGCACAAGAAAGGAAAATAATATTAATCATGGGGCAAAATCAAAACCAAGAGGAAGCACTGACAGAGATCAGAACTTTAGAAAAACAATAGAAGTTCTAGAAAAACTAGAAGGAAGGAAGGAAGGAAGGAAGGAAGGAAGGAAGGAAGGAAGGAAGGAAGGAAGGAAGGCTGGATGAAGTACAAATGAGTGAGGTACAGACTTTCTTATGTTCTAATGAATATGTTGCCCTCAATTGGGAAAGTGAAGAGCTTCCTTGCTTGGAAGTTGGGGAACAACTGGAAGCAAGATGAGTATAGACCAACAATAGCCCTTGTCTACCTTTCAATAAGAGGCACCCTGGTTCAGTGGCTAAGATGCTGAGCTTGTTGATCAGAAGGTTTGCAGTTCAGCGGTTTGAATCCCTAGCACCATGTAACGCTAGAGCTCCTGTTACTTGTCCCAGCTTACGCAAACCTAGCAGTTCGAAAGGATGTAAAAATGCAAGTAGAAAAATAGGAACCACATGGTGGGAAGGAAACAATGTTCTACGTGCCTTCAGCATTTAGTCATGCCGGCCACATGACCACAGAGACATCTTCGGACAGCGATGGCTGTTCGGCTTAGAAACGGAGATGAGCCTAGAGCCAGAAACGACTAGCACGCATGTGCAGGGGAACCTTTACCTTTATTTTACCTTTCAATAACTGTGCTTGACTTGGTTAAAACTTTGGTTGAATGAAATTTCTGACCAATTAATTACGGCTAATAGTATCATTTGATTTATCTTGATCTGTTTTATTGGAGTGCTGTACATCACTAATCACTTTCCATCAAATGGGTGACTATATAAACAAACAAACATATACAATATAAACAAATTATAGTAAAATCGATAGGTTAATATTCTCCATTGAAAAATAGGGATATGTTCTCAGGAATTCATTGTTTGTAGAGTAGCTAAAGGCTGGAAGCTCAAAAAGAAAACCCAAATGAAGAGAAGTAAAAACTTTATTGCTGTAATAATAAATTGGGCCGAGGAAATGTAATTGCTAAAGAGAATGAAAAGGCAGAGCAGTCTACAATAAAACATGGAGAAAAATCTGCTCCTAAATGATTTTCTGCTTCAGCGCAGGCATTTCATTTTCGCAGATGGGTTTACAATTACCTAAATATAGTGCTAACTCTGGCACACTACAACCTAGTTGATAGTTAAAAATGAGATGCACAAGGCAAGATGGTACAAAGGATGAGTAATAATGCAGCCTCTTATCTAGCTTAAACTGCCAGGTTTATGATAGTGGCTTGAAAGTTATCTCCTGGCTTTACAGTTACCGTGAAAATAAGAGAGTTGTACCGGATTTTAAATGTTCCACTTTGCCACTGATGATTATCAGAATAAAAGAATTTCTTAGGAGATTTCAAATGGTCTCTTTCCCTCCCTCTCTCCTTCCCTCCCCCCACCTCTCTCTCTGTTTTGGTGAAGAACATATTCATCCCCTGTTGAAGCTTGGGAAGAAAATTATGGTTTATGTGAGAGAATATGCCTAGTCTGAGATAAGATGCTGTGTATGTCATTCACAAGGTCAATTGCTAATACAGTTAATCCTCCCAAAGATGATTGGGAAGAGAGGAGAGGGAAGGGTTGAAGGAAATAGAAGCAGAAAATGACACAGAAAACGTAGATGGTGTAAAAAACACCCCCCAACTCTATCGTTTTAAATTATTTCCCAAATTGAAAAAGATTCTCCAAAGACTTAAAACATTAAAAGCCATGTTAATGGCAGGTATAACAGTTATCACTTAAAAAGGTCATACTAGCAAAGAAGGAAAATAAATAATGAAGATACTTTTCGTGTGTAAGAATACAGATATTGGGTGGGGTTGGTTCAAGATCTGAATGGTTCAGTAGAACTTAATAACATACTGGAATGAGGCCAGTTGGACAAGCACATGTCTAAGAACAGGGAAAAAATGGATTAATTTGAGTTTTCAGCACCATCACCTGAAACTTCAAATAGTCCATCTTGCATGATAGCAGTGTATCAATGATATCAGCATCTTCAATGATAACAAAAATTAAGAGCTGGGAAACATGTAACAATTGATATTCTCTGAGCTTGGTTGTTTTCTTGCAAACATTTCATTCTGAAACTAGGTAATATCATTAAGGCTAGTAAGGGTTTGTTCTCAATTTATATTCTGGTGGCTTGGTCTATCAGTGTTGGTAGGAATGATCTTGGAGGTTAATTGGTTGGGCTGTTTACTGTTTGCTTGTTTGGGGTAACTTATAATCAGTTCCTTGATTGAGGTAACTTGCTTAGCTGTGGTGCTGGAGAAAGCTCCTGTGTATTCCTTGAACAGCAAAGTTGAATAACAAACAGGTACTGGAGAGCATAACTCCAAACATGTCAGTGGCAAGCAAATTTACAGAACTGCGTCTCATTTACTTTGGTCATGTTATGCAGGGGAATTCACTGGAGAAAGCAATCATGTTTGGAAGAGTTAGTAGTAAAAGGAAAACTAGGCCACCAAAGAACATGGTTGTTGGACACCATCAAAGCTGAAACTAGTCAGAACATAGAAAAACTTGAAGAATTAGTGCGAGATCGGAAGATGTGGAGAGACCTGGGCCACAGAATCGCTAAGGGTTATTACTTTGATAGCGAAACGCTTCCTTGGTGTGGGTGTTTTTCAGTAGACTTGTGTTTCCAGTTTGCCATCATGGTCTCTGCTGATCAGGATGATCAGGAAGGATAGTGAGTTGTTGTCTTTCTTTTCTTCTCTGGTAAAGTGGATTCCTCTGAAGTTGTTGCTGATGGTTCTGTGGGTGTTCTCTAATTGGTCCTTTTTTATTATGATGAAGATGTCATCTACATATCTGATCCATATTTTTGGGTTGTATTTGTGGAAGTGCTATGGCTTTCAGGCCTTGCGTAACCACCTCTGCTATAAGTCCTAAAAGAGGTGATCCCATGGATGTACCTTTAATTTGTTGGTAAGTTTGTCCACCAAACTGGAAGTATGTGGTTCGGCATAGGTTTTATGAAATCCATAATCCTGGGTGTTTCAATTTTCATGCATTTGGTTAAGTCAGGTGTGCTATGGAGCAATGTAGTCATAGATTCTTTGGCTAATTCCAGATCTATGATGGTAAAAAGGGCTGCAACATCAAATGAGACCATGATTTCATCCTCATGACTCTGAATGTTTGAAGGCACTGTAGTGGGTGTGAGTGTGTGTGATGGAGTGTTTGCTTTCACTTGTGAGCTGCACAAACTTTTTTGTTAATTCTTTTGCAATGTTATAGGTAGGGATCCCCGATAATGCTACAATTGGATGGAGAGCTTTGTTAGGTTTGTGTATTTTGGGGCATCCATACACATGCAGTGTTGTGTGCCTAATTATGAAGCAGTTATATTACACCTGCATGTTTTGGGGATGTTGAGAAATTGAATTATATAGTGTTTTGATTAGCTTTTATGGTTAATCAATATATGAATAGACATTATGTAAAGGATTACTCTATGGAACTAACATTTTGGTTAGGGGCCAAAATAAGTCTAATAGCTAATATAATGTTTCAATAAAATTCTCCATTCAGTAGAGGTTATTTCTTAGTCTTGTACATTTAGAATCATTTGATTATCACCTTCATATTAAAGTCTCCTACCAATTCCAAATCGTCCCTATGAAAAGATATTACCACTTGGATAAAATAGCGGAATATCTTGCAACAGAACATTCCCAGTGTTTTCCTGGTCTCTTTGAAGAGTCTTCTTCTTTATAATAAGATAATTCAGGAATCACAGTAGTATCTAACTTATGCAAACACTGGCAACCAACACTGACATTGGCATCATTCCAAATGGTAGTTTGACTGAATGTGCCAGGATGGGGAAAAAATGAATTACAAAGCTTAGAAAGTGAATGCAAAGAAAATGACAGCATGGAACATTCTCAGATTAAAAAGGCAATTTGAACAACTACTTCAGTGTAGAAGAAAAAATGCTATAGCATGTTACCCAGACAGCCAGGATAAAGAACTCAATTGCATTCCTTCTACAATATTGCCATATGCCAAGTATATATCTGTATTCCACCAGACCAGTGAAATATTGTATATTCTACTGCAGTGGTTCCCAAACTTGGCAACTTTAAGACTTGTGGACTTCAACTCCCAGAGTTCTCCAGCCAGAAGAGCTAGCTGGCGAATTCTGGGAGTTGAAGTCCACAAGTCTTAAAGTTGCCAAGTTTGGGAACCACTGTTCTACTGAAATTCTGGAGATTGTAGAAATTCTGAAAGCCTTGAGCCGGATATAGAAAGTTTGCCAAAGAGTAATCTAGCAGTGATGGCAATTTAAGTTAGCAATTGGATTTTTTGTTAAGACCTGGGAAAGTTCCTGGAAAACATTTAAACACATTACTGCTCTGGACCATTAACATTCTTCCAATGATGGCCTAGTACAGGGATCTCCAACCCTTGATTCATGGACTGGCACCGGTTCACGACAGGCCAGAAATTGTGTTGCGCAAAGAAGTGAAGCCCCATCCATGGGACATAGGCAGCATGCAAAACTATGCCTCCTGCGGTCTGTGGAAAAACATCTCTGCACGGAACTGGACCCTGGTACCCAAAACTTATTACACTGGCCTAGTGTAATAAGTACAATTGCTAATAGTACCAATATACTTTTGAGAGGGTCTGTTTTGTAAACAAGATATTATTTTAGCTTTCAGGATGGTAACTATCTCAAAATAATGTATACAATTAATCAACATTCTCCCTCTATTAACTTTCAGGATAGTAGTGTGGCCAGTACACCCCTGTATTCATGCCAGAGCATCTTCTATGTCATTATTCTGGTTGTTTTTTAATCTGAATATTTCTTCTGTTTCCCCTTATTACCCTTTTTATAAGGTTCTTGTTTATGTACCTTAACAAGCCAGGCAAGGAAGAAAATTAAGGTGATGAAATAGAAATAAGAACGCCATCGGGGGAAACTGTCGATTGCTCTGTACATCAGAAAGACCCAACCTTCCTGAGATGCAGCTTCATAAACAGTAAATATGCTTGTTCCTGTAAATGATAAAAGAAAGAAAATGTTCTATACAAATTAAATGAATCATTTAAAAATAAGCATCATCTCCCCTTAACATCATTTGCCTATCTATGAAACACATTTCTGTGCCCTAGAAAAGCATTTTCCTTCTACAATTCTTTTGATAAGCTTTCATCTGGTGTGCAAGAACAATTGTGACTATGTGATTTTATGGATATATTAAAATATCTGCAGGTACGCTGAATTAAAAATGCTTAAGTTATTTATACTCATTTGTCTTTTTCTACAATTTGGGCATTTAAGCATGATAGTAGTAGTAGTAGTAGCAGTAACAACAACAACAATAATACAAATTGATCGTCATTTGGAACACAACACACCAGACATCACGGTTATTGAGGGCCAAAGCATACAACTTATTTATTTATTTAAAAAAAGTTTGTATTTTTAGACAAAGATAAAACATACAAACATAACACACAAAAAATAAAAATCCTTCTCCAATTACTTACAGTGTGTTGATTGGTTACAAAGCTTTTGTGCTTTCTCACAATAGTCTGCACTTGCAATTTACATAAAGACTCATATCATCATTCTAATATATATGTATACAATTGTTATGGTTATTAAATGTTCATTTGACTATAGCTATTATTACATCCTTTTTATGTAAATTATTCTAAATTTAAGATAAATTTATATTATGGCATTTACATCATCCTAAAATCATCCAATAGTATTACATCTTTATATTCTATTCGATATAGAATTATTTATCTTTTATAAAAAAAGCTTTTAAACATCCTCTCCGAAATCCTCACTTACAATTTATATAAAATTTAATATTATCAATCTAGTATACGTGTATATATATATATATATATATATATATATATATATATATATATATATATATATGTATATATATATATATATATATATATATATATATATATATATATATACACGTATATATACGTATATATATATATATATATATATATATATATATATATGCATTATTATCATTATTAATTAATTATTTAGCTATAGCTATTAATACTTTATTTTATACATGATACTCTAAATTTAACTAAGTTTAACTCAATTTTTATTCTAACATTTCATTTCTTCATCCTGTATCTTTCCAGTAGTAATGTAATCCTTTATCTCTTGCCATTTGTGGTATTTGTATTCTAATTGTTTTCTTGACAAGTCTTATGTGGACTTCTCTTGGCACCTTGTTGTTCCTTACATATCTTGTAAAGACTCGAAACCCTCCATCTGTTCCTTCCATCTGCTTGTCTTTAGTTATCACTGGTGCTTCTACCAAAATTTCTCTCATTGTGTCTGCCAAATTTTCTCCCTTTGCTTCTTCCATGTTTTGAGGTTTGAGATAGGGTTCCAGTTCGTTAATCTTTCCTTTCAACATTCCACTCCTGTCGTTTCTAACCACGCTCGACTTGCTGTCAATATCAACAATTTTCTTATCACTTTGTTTATATTTTCCTTCAATTTTTTTGAACTCTATCTTCAAATTTCATCATCATTTTATAGATATTGTCAACTCTTCCCTCTATTTTTTCTGTTTTTTGTTCTATGTTTTCTATCCTCTTTTCAATGTTTTTTGTACTTATTTGTACTTTTTGAATTTCAAACATGATCATTTGCAATGTTAATTCTTTTTTTCTTCATGTTGTGCCATTCTTTCAGGTTATAAACACTGCCACTAAAACATCCAAAGCTTTTTTGTTAAATTTCAAACCAGTTGACTATAATTTTCCATGTCAAGGTTTTCTCTTCACTCCAGTCCAGCTATTGATAGTACTCCAGAAGAGCATCTGCATAAACATTTCATACTCTTCCCACTATCCCTTTCAATAAACAAAACCAAGAGCCTTGAAGTATTAGATATGAGTCAATTGTTCACAGGAGATAATAAAAACAATGTTTCCAAGCCTCCAGCCTCTAGATGTCAGTGTTGCTTCTTTTTCCTCTGCCTCTACCCCTCTTTTTAAATTCCGGGGTTAAGAAAAAAAAGTGCTTTAAAGCAAACAATCCAGCTGAGCATTGTAAAAAGAAGAGAAAGAAAATCATAATCCACAAATATGAAAAAAGACAAAAAATAGAAAAGGGAAAAAAGAAACCAGTCCAATTTAAAAAGAAAGAGGCATTTGTAAAAGTTCCATCCATAAAAAATGTAAAATTAAAAAAAAGATAACACACTAAGTTTAATTCAGGTTTAATTTGCAGCTTGCTCTCTTCTGTCTTCAATTTTAATTTTACTCTAAGTCTTTTTGGGTGTTCTCTTCTCCAATAGTAAAAATTTATCTCACAATTTCAACACACTCTCTCCCCTGTTTTTCTTCCCATTCAGGGGCTGTCCCAACCTTTTGCAGCTTCAATGGCTGCTTCTCTTTCACCGGAAAAAAAGAGCTTCTCCTGGATCAATCAGGGACTTTGTGATGTCCCTGTGATCAGAAGGATGTGCCCTTCTCTATCACTGTCTCTACAGGATGGTTTAGGTCCAAAAGGACCATCCAGCAGCAAAGATATCAACAGCAATCCTGGAACTCCAAGATTGCATGTCATGTCGTAGCAATGTCAACCCCGCCCTCCAAAGCGTACAGTTTATTGATTTAGCTGTACCAGGAGATGTCAGAGTCGGGAAAAAAAGGATTTTTTAGGATTTTTTAGGATTTTATTTATGATTTATAGGCCGCCCTTTTCCCTGAGGGGACTCAGGGCGGCTTACAATACATGGGAAGGGGAGTGCAAAACAAAAACATAAGACAGTGCATAAATAAAAATAAAACAATAAAACGCAACTTTCATTCAACATTCGGGTGGGGCGAATTAGAATCTTATCCCCAGGCCTGACGGGATAGCCAGATCCTAAGGGCTGTGCGGAAGGTCTGGACGGTGGTGAGGGTGCGAATCTCCACGGGGAGATCGTTCCAAAGGGTCGGAGCTGCTACTGAGAAGGCTCTCCTCCGCGTAGTCGCCAGTCGGCACTGACTGGCGGATGGAACTCGGAGGAGGCCTAATCTGTGCGATCTAATCGGTCGAAGGGAGGTAATCGGCAGGAGGCGGTCTCTCAAAAGAACAAAATATTGCAACCTGGCCATCAAACTACATGACTATGGATAAAACATGTAACAGTGATACCCATTGTCATCGGGGCACTTGGTACCATTTCCATGAATTTTACAAAACACATCAATAAATTGGAGCTTCCTGTAATAACACCACTGCAAAAAACTACACTACTCGGAACATTATATATTTTAAGAAGATACTTGGTCAATATCTAGGATGCTGGCAGCAACCCGTATCAACCATTAGCACCAGTGAATGGTATTTGTGACACATTTTTAAATGTTCAATTGACTGAGTTTCATGTTTAATGAAAATAATAATAAATATAAAATTCTAGAAAGAGCTAGAAAAAATAACAACATGATTTGCCAATTGAAGTTGAACGATTACAGAGGAAGAAATCAATGGTTGTATCAATAGTTATAGGTTCCATGGAGCAATACCCAAAGGACTGCCCAAATACATGAAAATTTTGAACTTATTAGACCTGAATATCCCGACATGGCCAAAAAAACAACATCCTACTCAGAACTGCCCGTATACTCAGATGCTACCTTAACACCTCTTAGGTCCTTAGTTAGGACTTGAACTGTTATGTTTTACCAGTCCCAGACTGTGAATCAAATTGAAGATTAGAACAAAAACAACAACAATTCTATCTAGAATGTTAATATAAAAGCAATTAATGAATATTAATTAATAATGATTAACAACAACAAGAGCTTTTTCTGTCCCTCCTGCTTGCTTGCATTCCCAAAGAAAACACCAGTTCTGACATTCTAAAATTAAGGCAGTTATTAAGTTTTACACAGTGTATGAAAAGTAAAGGAGAAATAATTTAAGAGGGAAAAAAAATGTAAAGTGTAAAGCAGATGAAGCTGTATGTCCATGAAGTTTTATCTGCAAAGATATGGAAATGCACTCCATTTTCTCTGGATTTTTTTTTAAACTATCCAGAGAACAAATGTTGTCTGGTGATTTTTCATCCAAGTATTAACCAGGCCCGATTCTTCTGAATGTTTCAAAACTAGTCAAATATTGCTAAGTGTAGCTGTCTACCTGGGCACAATTAACCTGATTCTTTTTGTTTTGCTACCGCAAAGGTTTAATGACTATTTTTATTATTTTTTATTCTGTAAAAAGTGAGCTAATAGTTTTACTTTAATTACCTAATAACTGCATTATACATTAATTCAGAATAATGTGGATTTCTTCAATAATTCTATACTCTATACAAGGCAAAGGAGGTCTGTGATTCAAAGTGGATGGGAAGCAACTGAAAAATGCAAACCTAATGTTATCCTGCTGTCTCTGAAACATTAGTACCAGGGGTGTCAAACTGGCAGCCTGTGGGTCAGATGCATCATGCACAAGCCACACCCACCCCAGCTCTGTGGAAAAGGTCGTTATACATCACGTGACAGCAACACCCATGCATTAAACCAATGCCTTTTTGGTTTGCCATATAGTTAAGTTGCATATTATTCTTCCAGTAATGAATTCAACTGTTGTACACAATGCAGTCATCTTATTCTCCCAGTTTTTCTATAATAGCAATAGTACTTAGACTTATAAATCACTTATAGTGCTTTACAGCGCCATCTAAGTGGTTTAAAGAGTCACCATATTGCCTCCAACAATCTGGCTCCTCATTTTACTGACCTCAGAAGGATTGAAGGCTGAATCAACCTTGAGCCAGTGAGATTCAAACTACCAAACTTTTGGCAGCTGGCAAGCAGCAGAAGTAGCCTGCAGTACTGCATTCTAACCACTGTGCCACTACAGCTCAATATAATATAAATAAACAACACAATTCAGCCTTAGCTGTAGAGTTTTCTTTCATTTCTTTATTTATCACATTTCTACACTGCCCATCTCAACTAAGAGACTCTGTTTACAATAAAAAGATAAAAAGTGTTAAATACAACCAAGGGAAAAGAAAGTTACAATTACATTTAATTACAAGTTTAAAAAAGGCAAAAGTGCAAACTCGCTCGTCACCAGCCCATGTTCCATAACATTAATCATCTCTCCATTTAGTTGTAGGCAACGACCCTCATGTAGGGCAAAAATGTATTGACTATGTGCATTCTCTTTTAGTTTGGGGAAATTTGTATAGGGAAAATAAGCTATTTCTGGTTTAAATAATGGCAAACCGTACACACTTGATGATTGATAAACTGCCTGCCAACTCTTTGAACTGAACACAGAAATGGCCTAAATGCCTTTAAAGCATTTTAAAGACAATCCACGTAATATGCTCCATTTGTTAGACTGTTATTACCATATTAATATATGTTTTTTTTATTTGCATCTGGAAGCTACAGTCTAAAAAGCATTTTTTCATCTTTTCCAGAATTTCTTTTCAATTATATAACACTGTGTAACTTTCTGCCTACAAATTAACACATAAGGGTTTTTTCCCCCTGTGATACCAGCCTCTTTAAAATTCTGCTAAAAACTATAAAAATAAATGTCATTAGACTGACATTTGGAACATGAATGAATACTTCAGAATGAGATATATAATCTGAGTAGTTGGGATATTTAAAAACAATTTGCTTGAGGGGCTGAATTGCTACATATCAGAATGTCAAATCAAAAGCATCTAAAAGAGACTATTCTGACATTCTGGAAAATATTTTTTTTTAATGTTGACATTTGCAAAACAGCATCCGCTGTTTTGAAGCAGGATTTCTTGTAAATTAAGACTTTCTTCTTTCTATTTTATTGTCATTTTACTCCTGTATCTCCTTACGGAAACTGATCCGTGCTTAAAAAAGAAGCAAACATCTGACAAATACCTATGGTGAAGATGAGATATGTCTGTAATAACACCTTATATATTGCAATCTGTCCATCATTTTTTTCCCTTGGAATCCCAACAATGAGATGTATGGCCCTCAACTATTCCACAAGGCTATCATATTATATAAGCATAATTAATTATGGGAGGCAGCCTTGAAGTGTCAAGGTTTTAATTATGATGTCAGAGAAATCAGGAGGGACTTTACTGAGCCCTGCAAGCCTCCTCTGAGATGAAATTCAACAGCTGTTACATTAACAAAAAAACAAAAATGTAGTGATTACATACACACACCAGCACCTCTATTCATATAGTATACAGATAGTTACATTTATAGATAGATAAATAGAGATAGGTCATTTTCAGATATAAACAACGGTCGCTGCTAATTCTATTAAGGATTCTTTAGCACTGCCAGATGCTACAAAGAAAATTTAAGTATTTAAGTATTTAATAAATTTATAGGCCGCCCAATCCCGAAGGACTCCGGGCGGCTCACAGAAATACATTTCCAAAAATAAAGAATTAAAATAGAGAGAATAAAAAAACAGATTAAAAGATCACTTCATACACTCAATCTAGGCAGAGCTGGACCTCAACAGCCCCAGGCCTGCTGGAATAGCCAGGTTTTGGTAGCCTTTCGGAAGGCCGTGAGAGTGGGAAGGAAGAAGCTTTGCTAAATCTATAATTAACTCCATCTTCCTGAAATCAGTCTACTGATTTCACTACTCCAGAAGAAAGTTGTTGTGTTTTTTTAAAAAATCATAATTACTCACAGAACCTGTAGAGTGACCTCTTATGAAGTCCCAGTGTTCTAAGAACCTCAGTTTAGAAAGTCTGTTGTATACAAACGTTGCTAGTGTGTTGAGGTGGTACATGTAAAACTGATGCAACCAACATCATAAATTCAGTTAGGGATGATAATAATGTGTGTGTGTGTGTGTGTGTGTGTGTGTGTGTGTGTGTGTATACATACATACACATACATACATACATACATATACACATACATACATATGTATATACACAAACATATATATATAAGGAAATGAGATATAAATTGTAAACAATGATTTGGAAAGAAGGATAGAAAACTTTGTTATTAAATATTATGAATGTTTAGCTAGAATAGGATATAAGGATTCAGTGTTATTGGAGGATTTTAGAAATATTAAATCAAATGCCAATAGATGGTTATGTATTAAATCTTGGTATATTTTATGATGAAGGACGTTTAAACAACTATAGTTAAATGAAAATGGAGGTATGATGACATGTATAAATATCTGAGTTAAAATACTTGAGTTAGTATGAATTATGCTTGATGTCTGTGGAAGAGATGCATGAAAGTGTTTTGTAACCAACTGATACACTTTCTACAGAATGTAAAAAAGGAAGATTTTATGTGTTGTGTTTGTTTTGAAAATTAAAAATAAAAAAACTTTAATATAAAAAAAATAAATTCAGTTAGGTATCTGTACAAAATGACCACTAATGTTCTAGTATTGATAGTGACATTTAAGAATCTAACATAGCAATATCAGTATACATTCCTAAAAAAAAATGTGGCAGTGGATGGGAGGAGTCAAAAAAATAGATTTAATGGATTATACCCTTTTTCCATGAGTAAGTAAATGAATCAATAGTTAACTACAGCAATGAAGCCAAGCTTCGTCATGAGATGGAAGTGCTTAATTTGAGGCAGAATCATATAGCAGGGCACCAAGCCAGACTAGTCAAGTAGCTCAAAATTCCCTTATCCCACACATTTAGGAAAATCCAAATGTCACATAAAATGTTGCTTGTAGCAACCAAAAAAGAAAAGTGTAGAAGGAATCCATATATAAGGAGTTGAAAAACTGGATTTATATATTTATTCTTTGCCTTAAATACCAGCACAGGCAAATTTGCCATCTGAACGACAACAAAAAAAGAACAATGGCTTTATAATAATAATAAAAAACAAATATATAGCAGCAAGTGTACAATTTTTCATATTGCCTGATCTGTCCTTGAGTGGCTGTTCTGCTGATAATTGCTAATGTAATTGTTCATGAAAAGGACATTCATGAGGGATCATTTCCTTTTCTCTCTCAATGTGTATTGGCTGAGAAACTTGGGAGGTTAATTTAACAAACTAAAACACTGTTCAACAGGGAGGAGCTTAATTCTGATCAGATTCAAGCAGTGCTTCAATTTTGTGCTATGTAATTTTCAAAAATACTTCACCCCTTTCGCCAATTTTCTTGCAAGTTGGGTATCCGGGAGCAATTGGCGCACACTGTCACACTATTTACAATTTGTGAATCTGTGGTGAAAAGTAAAAGAAATGAGGGGCTTATTTCTATTTCTCATTTCTCAAAATGAGAAGAGAATTCTCGAAAAGTTTAGTGTAGAGCTTAGAGAAAGTGTCTATGTGCTACAAAACATGTTTATATTTACATTATGTATCCTTACTTAAAGAATTAAACTAAGTGATCCAATTGGCTCATCAAAGCGAAAAAGAAGATAAAGAGGGTCAAAATAAAGAATAATCTACTGTGGGACAATACAAAGAATACAACAAAACACTCTTTGTTGTCATCTTATTTTATCTAGCTGAAATACTGTATGCCATCAATACAAAACAGCTCAAAGATATATCATTAGTAATTTGAATGTCATCCTTATCAATTCTATTCACAGGTTCTGATTGATAGATCAATACAACAAGAAACAAAGATCCTTCAATGAAATTTACTCCAAGTTAAACACATTTCAGACAATCTTTCTTCAGAGGAGAGTTTCTAACTGTAGTTCACAATTACAATTATTATGATTTCCATTTCCATCCTAGCACCACTACTTATCACCAACCACAGAGCATATTACAAGGATAGACTTAGAAGCTAAGTCTGTCTGTATATCTACTCGGGTAATACAATTATAAGATCTAAGCATGTTGTCTATAATACCAAGACTCACATCGCAATTATCTCAAAGACTGTTTTAGATACAACTAACATGTCTACCTGGAGTACATAAATGATGGACTGACAAAAAGCCTGGCTGGTTTTGAGATGGTGGATTTGCTTTCAAGGAAAAAAAATTCAATATACTCATTGAAAATAAAGCTCATCTTCAGCTAGGCTTAAGAAAGAAAATATAAAATAAGCACAAAAAGACTGCTGATATCTTAATTGAAAATTATTTTAGGCATTCATCATTGAAAATGTAGACATCTCCCCCCAATTTTTTTATTTTTATTTTTTACAAATATATCAAATAAATGCGTGAACAGTGTGGTATCTGGGTGTCATACATTCTAGTACAAGCAAAACTGATAAAATTAATCATAATTATTTCATTCAATCCATTTATGTTTTTCTAATAATAATACACGTTTATATTGCAATTTATCGTTATTAAATTATTATTAAATTATTCCATGTTTTCCCTTGTTGTTACTTTTATTTTATATAATAAAAATAAAAAGGTAGTCTTTGACTTTTATGGCCACAACTGAGCCCCAAATTTCTGTTGTTAAGTGACCAAATGGTTAAGTGAATTTTGTTTCATTTTATGATCTTTCTTGGCACAGTTGTTAAGCGAATCACTTGTTAAGTTAGTAACTTGGTTGTTAAGTGAATCTGGCTTCCCCATTGACCTTACTTGTCAGAAGATTGCAAAGTCATCACATGATCCCCAAACTATGCAACGATCAAAAATATGATTTTTGATCATGTGATCATGGAGATGCTGCAATACCTGTGTGAAAAATGGTCATAAATCACTTTTTCCAGCGTCATTGTAACTTTGAACGGTCACTAAATGAACTGTTGTAAGTCGAGCACTACCTGTACTTACAAGTCCACCCCAATTATTTCAATGTTACTTATTCTCAGGTAAGCGTGTACACAAATGCACCATGTATAGCCTCTATACTAGGGGTGTGAAACTCAAGGCCAAGGGCCAGATCTGGCCCGCTGTGTGCTTAGATCCAGCCCGCGGCCTGGAAACAGGGAAGGACTGGCCTGTGGTGCCTCTGCCAGTGAAAATAGAGCTCGGGAGGGCTGCATGCGGGTTTTCCTTAGCTCCGTTTTCACTGGCAGAGGGTTGCAGGAGGCTGTAGCAGCTGAAAACAGAGCTCAGGAGCCCATTTTCTCTGGCAGAGCGCTCAGGCTTCCACAGGTGCCCCTGGCATGAGTGATGTCATGGTGGCCACACCCACCCTGGCCACGCTCACTCTCCCACTCCCTGAGATCAAACACAACCCCAATGTGGCCCTCAATGAAATCGAGTTTGACACCCCTGCTCTTTATCCTTTGGACCCGGTTTTCTGCTGCACAAATTTCAGGGGGAAAAAAATACTATTCTATGATATTTCCACTTCTGTAAAGTAGCTGTAAAATAAAATGAAACCACTTCTGACAAAAACATCATTGTTAGAAAAGGAAAGGAATAAAATTCCGGGATAGAAGAATTTCAAGGAAGACAATTCTCATATGAGTTATTACTGTATACAAGAAATTAGTAGAAAACGACTGCAGATTCACACAATCACGCACACTGACTTGAGATAACAATGAAAAGCACAATCAATAACAGGGCAGAATACAAAGGGGGATCTGATTTTCTCATTTGCTGGAAAAATTAGCTTCAAAGCAGGAAGGATCAGAAGATTTAATATATTTTCTTATCATAAGGAAAATGAGATAAATACAAATCCCACCTTTTTCCAATTATTTCAGGAAAGGGAGAGAGCTAGATTACTTTCTGTATATTCTGGGAAAGAGCAGCACAAATAGAAAGAAAGTACAGAAAAAAAAATCCAATCTAATTCAATAGGTGCTGTGAATGCAGACTAGATAGATTTATACTATAAAGAACCATGAATTGCTAAGCTTAATAATGGAAAAAAACAGAATAAAAAAGTTAATGTTTGTAATTACATTTACCAGACATGCATGTCTTAGAAGAGTATTTACTATAGGACTACCATATTCTTTATATACACTGAGAACATATGCACCAAAAACAAATTCCTTGTGTGTCCAATCACATTTGGCCAATAAAGAATTCTATTCTATTCTATTCTATTCTATTCTATTCTATTCTATTCTATTCCATCTGAACTTTTAAAGAAGAAAACATTCATGGGTGGTTTTACTTATTAACTTTGTTCCTTTAACCCCAATTCACCAGTAGAAACTATTCTCTCTCAGTCCTAGCAGGAGAAGTTCAAAGCAATGGGCATTAGTGCAGCTGAAGCATTGTGGGAATAGTTTCTTTTATACCCAAGTCAAAACATATGTCCAAATAATAAGAACTATGCCCAGGACCTTTTAACTAAATTTGAAACGTGAATTTATGGTGTTCATTTATGAGTAAACAATGACACCAATATCAATTGACTGTTTTCATTAGAATTAGTTTTGACAAAAATAATGTTAAACATATTATTTCCCCAATCATGGGTAGCTTCAACCTCCTGACATTTCTCTCTTTCTCATAATAACTTTTTTGTTGGGACATTCACCTTTACTCAGTCTGTACAACTTACTGCTTACAAAACCACTCCTTGTTATTTGCATAGTAACATTTGGATATTGCGGTTATTCTTTCTGCTGACATTGCTCGAAGCTGTTCTGGGTTTTCATTTTTGGATGGAACTACAAAGGATCCTTGCTTACATCAAAGAACATTTTCTGTTTCAACCCAATAGGATTATGACAATATCACTTTGGTTTGAGGAGCCTGGTTGTAAGGATATTTAAGATTGGGCAGTGAGCCATCTCTCTGTGTGTACTTGATGCACAAGAAAATCAAACAAAACCTCAGCTGGGGACTTCCTATACTGCAGAAGAGATGCCATATAAATTCCTAAGGAGACAACAAGTATCGTCTATAGCAGGGGTGTCAAACTCAATTTCACTGAGGGCCACATCAGGGTTGCATTTGACCTTAGAGGGCCGGTGTGTATGTGAGTGCCTGGGGAGTGTGTGGTCATGGTGGATGTTTGACACAGGCTCAAGATCCATTTTCCCCATTCTTTCTTTCCACAGTTCTTTTCTATAACCATTTCCCTATCTCTTCTACCAGATATTATTGGCAAACATTTATTACTTATTCTTCATACTCCACTAAACTTTTTATTTCTAAATTTATACCTCATTGTTTAATAGTAAATTGCTTTTCCAGGCAGAAAAGCTATTTATGCTATTGTATTTTTATTAATCAATTGATAATAAAAATACAATAGCATAACATGTTAATACAAGATCCAACAACAGAAGTAAATTTCCAGGATAGTAAATAGAAATGGCTGCCAATTATAGATTGTTGATTGTCGATTAAATGGACCTACAACATGTAAAATTTGGTATTAAACTGTAGCATTAACAAACTGTTGCTTGTTTTCTATCCAGATCAGGCACCTACTTGAGGCCACATAATTGTAATCCAGTTTAATCCAGTCCTCCTGCAGCCGGCCGAAAACGGGACACGTTTAGTGCTGCTGGAGGGCGGGGAGCCAAAAAACAGGCACATGGGCCAGATTTAAGCACCCCATGCAGGCCTTGAGTTTGACACCCCTGTTCTTGCCATATGCTATATCAAATAATTTGATGCGCTTAATAATTGCACAAACTATCAAATTATCAGCTACTGCTGGATAATTGTAACCCATACACAAACAGTACCAAGGACCCCCTCATTTTCTGTGATAGTTCTATATTGAGTATATCAACATGAGTGAGGATGTGAGTAAGGATGCCCCTCACTGGGATGAGGGCAATAAAAGGTAATTTCAGCTACTTCCTTTGGTTTCTTTGATACTAATCTTGTTGCATGCCATTAAAAGAATAAAACGAGGCACAAATTTGATGTAGCCTGAAAATGGAGCTAGAGATAACAACAGCTAAGGGCATAATTATAAATCACACTTAAAGATTTCCGAGTTTGCCTAGGAAATATCAATATATGCCTGCAGGGTAGGGATGGTATAATACAGAATAAATCCAATTACTATTAAATGTATAAATCATGCTGACACAGTGTGGTTCATATCTTTATATTAGCTAACATTAACAGATTAACATAGTTGGGAAGGACCTTGTAGGTCTTCTAGTCCAGCTGCACCCCCCCTCCCCGCCCAAGCAGGAAATCCTACACCATTCCTGACAAATGGCAGCCCAGGTGACTACATTCCTGTTTTGAAGGTAACATTTAAAGTTTAAAATTGGTTTACAAAGACTTCAATATATACAGCACATCTATCTACTACTAAAACTCTCATTGCATTTACTTGGTTTGTTTGTGCCCTCAAGTTAGTTCAAATTGAGCACTATGTCAGAACAATTTTGAATCAAAGTACCTGAAATATTCTATAAAAATATGGTCAACTTGAAATTTAACATTGATTCTGGTCACATCAGACTGAACTACGTTTTTCTCAAAGTTAGAACAGTTAGAACAATTAATCAGTGGAACAACTTGCCTCCAGAAATTGTGAATACTCCAACACTGGAAGTTTATAAGAAGATGTTGGCTAATAATTTGTCTGAAATGGTATAGGATTTCTTGCCTAGGCAAGAGGTTGGACTAGAAGACCTCCAAGCAGGGGTGGGTTCCTGCCAGTTCTAACCTCTTCTATAGAAGAGGTCCCACAAATCTACAGTGTTGTTTAGAACCGGTTCCAGCTCCCCCCCCCCCCGGTCTGTCCGCACATCATCAAGATGAAGAGCGAGAGGAGGAATTCTGGGAGTTGAAGTCCACAAGTCTTAAAGCTGTCAAGTTTGAACACCCCTGGGTTTTTTCTAAAGGATTAGGAGTGCAAGGGTCTTGTAACTTGACAGCTTTAAGACTTGCGTGCTTCAAAGGCAAGAGTTTCTGAGCCAACATTTTGGTTGCTAAGCAAGAGCATTGTTAAATGAGTTTTACCACATTTTACAAGTTGGCCACACCCACCCAGTCACATGGCTGGCAAGCTGCTCCCACTCTGTCATATGGCCAGCAAGCCATGCCCACAAAGCAGGCCACACCTACAGAAGAGATTCTAAAAAAATTTGAAACCCACCACTGCCTCCAAGGTACCTTCCAACTCTGTTATTCTATTCTATTCTATTCTATTCTATTCTATTCTATTCTATTCTATTCTATTCTAAAAGATGACCTAACTGATCACACAATTGTCTAGTTTTCTTTAAATGTTAGCTTTTTCTCTAGAACTGCCTAGTTTAAGTGTATCAGTGCCACTAGGTGGCGATCGTGTTCTTTCTGCAAATACAATAGCTATACAATACAATACAATACAAGAGACAATAGCTATGCCAGCTTCTAAAGAAAAAATAATGGGTTGAACTCTTCATTCTTTCCCAATTTCTTTTGGAAAGAAAATGTACTGTAAAAGAGAATCAAGGAACTTCTTCACCAGACAGTCAATAAAGCCTAACTTGTGAGAAGCACGCCTTTACAAAGCACCTATTTTAAATGACACTAGGACTCTATTCAGAGAACATTGACAACGCACACAATCACTATCCTTTCTGAAAGAGTGGCTGGTCTAGGAATCCACATTGCTGCCATAGGACATATGACTGAGGGAGACTCCCAAATGTCATTTATGTTATTATTAGAAATCATGGCTGCATGGGGTTTTTTTTTATATACAGGATATAACGAGACACACTGGGATGAGAGAAGATATGGCAAGGAGGGGGCGATTTCTGACACCTGCCTTATCAATCTTCAGGGACAATGAGTCCACTTTCAAGGACTATTTCTCCTCTCTATGTGTCTATGAATTCTTCTTTCTTTTGAAGCAGTAAGTTTAAGGGCAAAAACCAGACTCTAAATAAGACACCAAAAACCATTCTAGCAATGAAACACACCACAAGATCTGTTTCTTCTGGAAGTTTTGTTTTCGATAGTATACCAACAGAACCCAGTGACTGTTGTGGAGGGAGAACTTGATTTCAAATACAAACGCTTCCTCCATTTGATCTATTTCAAGCCGGACATGGCTCTACAATCAGGCCTGTCAAACTGGTGGCCCGTGGGCCGGATACGTCACGTGCAGGCCACACCCACCTCAGGTGCGCCAAGGCAAAAAATGCCGTGATACATCATGATCTGGACTGTGACGCGATCGGGCTTGACACCCGTGCTCTACATAGGGCTTGGCCCTGTGTCTTTTGCTTACGCCTAATACCCGCAATTACTTTCCTAAGCTTCCATTTCTTATCTGACCACAATCTTGTTTTAAGAATGGGAACTAATGCACATCCTTTAACTAGTCCCGTGATGATGAACCTATGGCACGCGTGCCAGAGGTGGCACATGGAGCCATATCTGCCGGCATGCGAGCTGTCAGCTCCAGCACCCATGGACGTGCCAACCAGCTCATTTTTGGCCCTCTGGAGGGCCAGGAGAGGCAGTTTTCACCTTCTCCAGGCTTTAGGAAAGCTTCTGAAGCCTGAGGGCGAAAAACTGGCCCAAGGGCCCTACTGAAAGTTACACACCCTCACATTTTTGGCACCCAACAACAAAAAGATTAGCCATCACTGAACTAGTCCATAACCTAATTAACTTTAATTGGATGAACTGGTGCATCATAGATGCTCATATGGGGTAAAGTTACAGAATGCAACCAAAATCTGGGACCCATGACTTCTGAGGAAATGGAATTTGGGGAAGCTATGGCAGGTTGAATGCTGCTGGGCTGCAACTGCTGCTTCAGGTCAGTAGTCACATAATGCTCATTTTGAATGTTCTGTGACAGTTTCCCAGCCATTCTTGCAATCTCTCGCTCCCTCAGCTACCCAACAGTAGCCTGGGAGGGAGGGAAGGAGGGAGGGAGAGAGAGAGAGAAAGGATGGGTCAAACAAGGAGGAACGAACCCTGTCACGGCCTTCCAGACCCATGATGACCACCCCCCCATGGACTCCTGATTTGTGCTGCAGCCCCTGCACACTCCATCAATCCATGCAATTACTGTTACGCACCCCCAAGCACCCTCCCCAATCTGGCTCGCTCCTCAAGCACATTCCCCAATTAATGTGGCCTCTCTTGCATATCTCCATGCACCCTCTCCAATTTGCCCCACCTTCCCCATGCACAATTCCCCACTCATTCAATAACTCTTGCGCACCCCTATTTCCCCCATTTGGTGTGGCACCTTCTACACACCCACACATTCTCCCCAATCCCCACTGCACACTCTACACATTCTCTTTGATTCATGTGGCACTTCTTGCCTACCTCCATAAACCTTATCTGATCTACATTGCCCTCTATTCTTCTCTCTCCATCTCTTGAGCATCCCTATGAGCCCTTCCTGACCCATGCCATTCCTCTCACTGTGCACCATCGCTGACCTGCATGGAACACTTCCAAGCACTTCCAAGTACTGTTCCTGACCTGCATCACAGCCCTATGCAACCTCTGTGACCCATGTAACACCTCTCACACACTCTTCTGACCCCCATACACCCTTCTTCACCTGTGTACTGTTCCCAACTTATACCACCTTGTGCACCTTCCCCAACCCACACAGCATCTTTGGAGTACCCATGCACCCTACCTGACCTGTGTGGCACTTCTTGCACAACCACACAACCCGCCCTTGCTCCCTCTTCCACCATAGTTGTTACTTACTTGCTTTGAACTTTTACTTACTTGCTTTGAACTTTTAACTTCCTGTTGGCTTCCCTACTGACTTGCCCATTAACAAAGTAAATGAGAAAGCTGGCAGGAATTCTGGGAAGGAAGGGAGGGAGGGAGGGAATAAGTTTCTCCTTTCCAGCTTCCCTCAAGGAAACTCAATGGAGAAACCAGCAGGAAGTTGCTTCTGCTCCCACTGCTTTTTTTGTCCACTCTTAATCATTCTGTTTCTCTATTTAGGCAAGGAAATATCTCTGAAACCACAACCCAATGGGGCATGGGTTGTCTAGTGCAGTGTTTCCCAACCTTGGCAACTTGAAGATGTCCGGACTTCAACTCCCAGAATTCCACAGCCAGCGAATGCTGGCTGGGGAATTCTGGGAGTTGAAGTCCGGACATCTTCAAGTTGTCAAGGTTGGGAAACACTGGTCTAGTGCATTATAATATGATGGCTTGCAAGATAGTCTCAAGCTACATAGCACTAAGTAAATTTAGTAGCAGGTAGTAGAAATGCAAAACACCATTCAGAGCCCCTCTTTGAGGGAGATGGGCAGTTAAGAAGTGTGAAAAAAAATAGTAAATGAATAAATAAATAAAATAAAAATGCAAATTAAAAAAACTAAAAATGGCAGCTCATTCCATTGTTCTGTAAGACAGCTTATTTGTTTAACCATGGCTTGGAAAGTTCAGGGCTTTCAAATAAGCTGGGTAGCAGGACTGTTACTTACAACTAATGAAGAGAGACTGGAGAATCGAGACACTGCAACCATCAAGCCGTTGAAAAGCTGAAACATCCTTGCTGGATCTTCTATTTGTTCAGAGATGCCATCCTCAACATATCAAGCTTGCGGGAGGGGAAAACTGCTTAAAAGGGCAAACTTGACATAATGCTATCTCCACAGTAGCTTGTGGGTCTTAAAAAAAATGGTTCTGATTTGCAACATGATGTGGTAGTGGGAAGGAAAGGGCAACATGTATTGATTTATCAATGCAAATTGCAGGCTCCCTCGGGCTACTCTAGGATCTGGAAAGGAAAATAAGACATACCTGTAACAACTGCTCCAAAGAGTTTAAAATCTACATTTGAGAAGAGCCAAGAAAAGAAAGCGTTGTATTTTCCAGGCGTGACCCGACAAATGCGTGAACGTCAAAAGTGCGCCGACAAAAGCGCGGCACTAAAACCGCGATGTCAAAAGCGCGCCGACAACAGCGCGCCGACAAAAGCGCGCCGACAGAAGCGCGATTTAAGTTAAGGTAAGGTTTAGGGTTAGGTTTAGGGTTAGGTTTAGGGTTAGGTTTAGGGTTAGGTTTAGGGTTAGGTTTAGGGTTAGGTTTAGGGTTAGGTTTAGGGTTAGGTTTAGGGTTAGGTTTAGGGTTAGGTTTAGGGTTAGGTTTAGGGTTAGGTTTAGGGTTAGGTTTAGGGTTAGGTTTAGGGTTAGGTTTAGGGTTAGGATTACAGCGCGCTTCTGTCGGCGCGCTGTTGTCGGCGCGCTTCAGCACTCATTCGTCGGCGCGATTTTGTCGGCGCGGTTTTGTCACTGCGGTTTAATCAGGCGCGCTTTTGTCGTTCGCGCATTTGTAGTGGAACCTCTTCCAGGACAGCACGATACTAATTAATTTCCCCACAACCAATGACAGCTTCTTATGATTTCTAAAAATAAATTTATATCCAGTTTGGACTTAGGGGTAGACAGTTTGATGCCTCCAAATGTTTTGGGCCACAGCTTTCCAACATCTTTTGTAAGTGCTTCATACTGATAACACCACCTGGAATACTGTGTTCGAGACCATAGTATAAAAAGGATGTTGAAGCTCTAGAAAGAGTGCAGAGAAGAGCGACAAAGATGATTAGGAGGTTGGAGACTAAAATGTATGATGAATGGTTCCAGGAATTGGGTATGTCTAGTCTAGTGAAGAAAAGGACTACGGGTGACATGATAGCATTCTTCGAATATTTGAGGGGATGTCACAGAGAAGAGGGGATCAACCTACTGTATTCTCCAAAGCACATGAATGCAGGATAATGTCAGTTGCCTCTTTATGCTTACTTGTGCTTCATTACTGATGATAGACTGCCATGAACAGTGGGGAGGGGGAATGAAGGGGGGAATGCTTCGGGAAATGAAATTAAGTGCCGTATCTCTTTGAGATGCTGCCTCAAGGTCACCCAGCTGGAAGAAGGAGGGGGCCGCATACCAAACTATGTTTACACTGTCCGTTAGGAAAACATCTTGTCTGAACTGCATTGGTTGTGCTGGGAGGATCAATGAGAGACAGTTAAGGGAGGGGAAAAATAGAACTTGGGGATGTTGGTGCGAAATTTTCAGTTCTGGCTTTGTACTGTTGCAATACATTGGTCTCTAATAAACAATACCTTTCTCCGCAAAAGGAGCCAAGGATAATTTTTATTGAGAGGTTGTGGCAGTTCTGACAGACAAAAAGTAAGAGATGGAAACTTATCAAAGAGAAATCCAACCTAGAATAAGGATAAATGTCCTGACAGCAAGAACAATTAATCAGAAGAACAGCTTTCCTCCAAAAGTTATGGATGCTCCAATGCTGGAGGTTTTTAAGAAGGGACTTGTCTGGGTCTCCTGCTTGAGCAGGGGATAGGATTAGAAAATTGCCAAGGTCCCTTCCAATTCTGTTATTCTGCATTCTGATTATGGCATGGTGGATATGCAATGTTTTTGAGAATGTTTTAAGGGTATTAAGATGTTCGTGACCCGTCAAAAGCGCGGAGGACAAAATCGCGCTCGCCGAAAGCGCGCATGTGACGTCATCACAGCGCGACGAAAAAAATTAAAAATTGAAATAAAATTAAAATTAAAGCAAGCCGATTCACATAAAGGTAAGGGTTAGGTTTAGGGTTAGGTTAAGGGTTAGGGTTAGGTTTAGAGCGTTAGCGTTAGGTTTAGCGTTAGGTTAAGGGTTAGCGTTAGGTTTAGCGTTACGTTAACGGTTAGGTTTAGGGTTAGATTTAGGGTTAGGTTAAGGGTTAGGTTTAGGGTTAGGTTTAGGGTTAGGCTTGGGGGGGTTAGGGTAAGGTTTTAGCTTTATTTTTACATTTTTCGATCACAGCGCGATGTTTTTGTCGCGCTGTGATGACGTCAAATGCGCGCTTTCGTCGAGCGCGATTTTGTCCTCCGCGATTTTGTGGTGGAACCAAGATGTTTATGGTATTATTATTGCATTGATTTATGCCAATTGTTATTTTTACATTAACTGAATATGAATAAAAGCCTGTGAAATAAATACAAATATTCATAAATTAAAATATTTATTGTCTAATTACCAAATTAGATGCAAATGTTTGCAGTATTTTATTCCCTCTATTTTCTTATTGTTTGAGCAACACTGGACTTTTATTCTCATTCATATTTGGTGTCAGTGTACATTCTTTTTTTAACAGTATTTTAGCAGTGGTTTAGAAAAAATAGAGTAAAAAGAGGTGAAAATATGATTGTGGATTTCTTTCAATGAGGAGATAAAATAGCCAATAAATTTTTGCTCATGCTAATATTCCTTTGTGCATTATATCTAATAATTAGATATATCCACTTATATCTAATCTGGCAGTTTAGAAAAGAGAAGTATTTAGTGAACTGAAGAACTGCTCACACCTTTCATACTGCACCATCTGGATCTTTCACATAGAATACTAGGGAATGCAAAATATGAGGGCATTTTTCTCCAACTACTGTGCACAGCACATATTATACATGGAGAGAGAGAGAAAAAAAATGCTCCAAACCATAAATTGCTTATTTTGTACCACCCGCTACTCAAGGGATTAAAAAAGGAAGAAAAAGAATAATGAATGCAATAATGAAAAAAACACAACATTTTTCAAGTGACAGAAGGAGATGAGACAAAACCAGTGCTGTGCAATGTAGGAAAAGTGGTTATAAGTGGTTTTCATAACAGAAAAAGTTCCTTTGTTTTTATTTTAATAAACATTTACAGAATAACAAAATAAGGAAGCTGGAAGGGACAGTCTAGGTCTTCTAGTCCAACCCTCTGCTCAAGCAGGAGATCAGACAAATGTCTGTTCAGTCTCCTCTAAAAGTCTCCAGTGATGGAGCACCCACAACTTCTGAAGGCAAGTTGTTCCGCTGGTTAATTGTTTTCACTGTCAGGAAATTTCTCCTTAACTTCAGGTTGCTTTCCTCCTTGAATGATTTCTATCCATTGCTTCTTGACTTACGTTCTGGTGCTTTGGATACCAGATTGACCCCGTCTTTTTTGTGGCAGCTGCTTAAATATTGGAACACTGCTATCATGTTGCCCTTAATCCATCTCTTCACTAGATTAGACATATCTAATAGCAATAGCAATAGCAGTTAGACTTATATACTGCTTCATAGGGCTTTCAGCCCTCTCTAAGCAGTTTACAGAGTCAGCAATTCCTGCAAATGTTCTTTATTCCTCCTAATTATCTTTGCTATTCTTCTCTTTCTACAGTCTCAATTTCTTTTTTATATTGTAGTGACCAAAACTGGATACAATATTCAAAGTGTGGTCTTACTGTGCCAGTCATTTTCCAAATACATTCTTCCCAGTTCTTGTGAGATGAAGCCCGTACCTTGACAGAAGCCATTCATGTAGGTAATGCAGACCATGGTCTAGGATTTGGAAGTTATTTTGGTGGCACCAACCCTTAAGCCATTGGTTCATTTCTAAAATCTTCTGTTCCTTCATTGGATGTTGATCTTTTCTTGGAAATACAGGTGAAAACACCACATGCTCCTAACTCCTTAACTTTTTTGCCAGGCTGCTTGTAGTCTTTTGATATTGTTTTCAGGTTCATTGTTGTTGTTGTTTGTTCCAACATGAAGGACTAGAAAGGGACAGCAATCCTTGGGTTTGTTTATTTCAGTAAGATTCTCAGCCACATATTTAATTTTTCCTCCAGATAGACAACACAACATCCAAAGTTGATTGTCCAGTCCATAGACAACTGATTCTGTTCCCCTAAGAAGTGAATCTCCTACCACCAATACTCAGTTTTTTGGCGAAGTCTGGGCTGCTTTTCTTCCCATCACAGGAACACTTGATGATGCCTTTTCTCCAGGTGTTTGCATGCTTTCTTCCAGAGTCTATGAAATTGATTGTTCCGCTCCAGTGGGACTGCACTGGACTGGGATGAAATAAACATCATGGGCATTGCTCTTGGTTGTTGTTTTCTTCTATGAGTGACATATTTCTATTGGTCTATCTCTAAAGATTGATATACAAGTTCATTTCTTGTAGCTTTTTGTTCCTTATTGTGTTAAGTTAGGACATGGTGATGGCTAAGACACTGAGCTTGTCAATCAGAAAGGTCAGCAGTTTGGTGGTTGGGATCCCTAGTGCTGCATAACAGAGTGAGCTCCTGTTACTTGTCCCTGCTTCTGCCAACATAGCAGTTCGAAAGCATGTAAAAATGCAAGTAGAAAAACAGGGACCACCTTGGTGGGAAGGTAACAGCATTCCGTGCGCTTCTGCATTTAGTCATGCCAGCTACATGACCATGGAGATGTCTTTGGACAGCGCTGGCTCTTCGGCTTTGAAACGAAGATATGCACTGCCCCCTAGAGTCGGGAATGACTAGCACATATGTGCGAGGGGAACCTTTACCTATATTAAGTTTGGATAGAGTCTTCTCATTTAGGTTGGAGTTTCTCATTTTGTAAGCTGAGTCTCGGAGTGGCTAGTTTGCCTCTAGGCTCTTTACTTTTTCTTCCAGTAATTCATCTAGTCTACATTTGGCATATGTGTAATTTGGGTCCTCTGTGGCCATAAGCACATACATGGAACATATTTTGCAAATCACAACAGTGCCAGGCTCCTTTTCCATTACTATGTCTCTTTTTTCTAGTTCATTTAAGGATTAAACATTTTAAAAGTTTACAAAACTAAAAGTTATAAACACTAGAAGGCAGAAAAATATTCAGACGAATAAAATAATCAGTAGAAAGCTTGGCAAACTCATCTGGTTCCCCAGAAGAAAAAGAATGCCAGACCAATTTCTATTATGGGGAACATCAAAGTTCCATCAGATGTGTACAAGAGGATGGGTCATAATGTAACATTCATATATTGCATACAATACTTTACAAGTGTTTAAAAGATTTGTGTGTGTGTGTATTTCAATCTAATAGATCATTTCCTGAAACATTGTTGGGTGCTAGGATTTGGATAATTCTTAAAGCTAATGCCATCTAAAAGGCAAAAGTCCATGACTTCAATTCCCAGAATATGATTTGACTCCATAGAATAAGATCTGACTACCTCTGTCTGATGATACCTAATATGGATGAAATTAGTCATATGCTACCTTCTAGTGGTCAATATAACTAAAAATACTATATAGAATATACATTGTGTAAAACTAGGGAAATTCTCAAGGCGGAGGATGGAAATCAGTGGTGGGTTCCTACTGGTTCGGACCGGTTTGGCAGAACTGGTAGTGTTTTAGCGGTTTGGGTCACTGGAACTGGCAGCGATCAAGGCCTGCCATGCCCCCAAACCAGTTCTGCCATCTTGTTTTTGAGTTCTGCCCATGCGCAGAACAATTTTAATTGCATAAATTTAATTTTGTTTCTTTTTTAATGTTTTGTGCATGTACAGACCTATTTATTCTCAACTGTGCACGCATATGGAGCGTGCATCAGGCCCACACACAAAATTGCGCGTGCACCCAACTGGCAGTAATGCCGACAACAACCCACCTCTGGTGGAAATCATGTAAAACCTGATACCCAGAGCATGACATAATAACATAATTTATCTCTCTCCATCTCTTTTTCATTTGAGAATGAAAGGAATTGTGCGATGTATAACATTCTGATATATTCAGAATATTGCAATGTCCAAATAGGCTCATATAAGACCCTACTTCAGAGCTTAATTTGGTCTCCTTACTTTGTATAGCTTTGCTATAATATTTGCCTGAGGCTAGATAACAGCAGATAACATTCTCATCTAGTTCAGAAGTCTTCTGATCAGTTTTAGAAGGATGCCCCCAAAGGACTGTAAGCCTGTTTTCATTATCCGAGTTCTACAAATGTAACTATCACTAGAACACTCTGGACTTGCCTTCTGAAGTAGCAATTGATTATTATTTTATTGAATATTTTATGTTTTTATGTAAGCCAAGACATCACAATATTTAAATAACCATGGAATGACTAAAGGAAAGAAATATCTCAAATGAAAGCCACTTATCTGAAAAGATCAAGATTCAATAGGCAAGGCAGAAAAAGCTTGGTTAACACTATAAAAATGGAATACGCAGTATTGATTAATGTGTGATTTGACAGGATGTTTGTGAGAGGAATTTAAGAGTATCAAGTATGTTTCCAAGATTTCGCAGTCGTGGCCATTAGAAAGACCTAAAGAAAATGTCAGTTTTTCAATGAATTATTTTCATTGCCTTGTCTCACAGAAAAAACAAAACCCTTTTATTATCTGTCCTACTATTCACATACCTACAGCTTCATTTTATTATTACAAAGAGCTTTTATGTTTGTTTCTCTGAGAAAATTAAAATACATTGTGCTTCTCGATTATTCATTTAAAACTGTAGTATAGTGTATTTTTAGTCAGCTCATCTGTAATACCTCTCAATCCAAAAAGTTTGATTGTTCTTTACTTTACACAAAGAATCCAGCATAATTAAGACTTTTAACACATTCACCATTTCATCAGTAAAGTTAATTAAGAGCTTGGGTATAAAAGTGCACTTGTTTCACATTTTCATGTGACTGATAATATGATTGCTCACAATTTCTGGCTCTCCCCCATCCAAGCTAATTATGTGTAGAGCCATAGAATGCTCTGTCACTTTTTTGCACATCTGCTTAAAAACTGGCCTTTTTATGACAAGGATCATTGTTTAACAATTCTTCTTAATTGGAACTGGTTACAGCTATGGTCTTGTGAACCCCATTATTCTGGAAGTAAACTAGTGCTTTATTTCCAAATATAATCCAACACTTTGTCTTTTATTTAAAACTAGTTGATAACTTGATGTTGGCCTGGTATTTATTTATAGGGGGAAAAATGTTCGGACCAAACGTAATTTCTAATGTTGAATTTTCCCCCTTACCAGAGGGAGCCCACTTGTGGAGTACTGTAAAGATATTACCATGGCAACTCCACTGCACTGTACAGTAGAAGCCATTTTACAGCAGTATAGTAGAAGCCATTTTAAGGCCCATCAGGCTGTATCTTAACAGAACACACTCCATGAGGGGTGTTAGGGATGTCTTACCTCCACAGTATTTTTTTCCAGTGAGTAAGTCATCTGCATACCAGATTTGGTTGAAATTGCTTGAGGCATTCCAGAGTTATGCGCGCGTGTGCGCGCAAACACACACACACACACACAAATAGATATTTTATACATGCTGACATTAACTTCCTGAGCCCTAGTGGTAGGTCAGGTCACGTTTCAAGGTAAGATTCACACTTAAGAATCTAGAAATAAAACAAAACCTTATTTCTGTTTTGCAACCACTATATAGTATAAATTTATTGAGGATCTTTGGATCAGGAAATAAATTTGTTACACTTATTTTGTGCATATACATTCATACCCATACAGTCATACATACTCATACTTTGAAATGCACTAGAGTAGAGTAGAGTAGAATAGAATAGAATAGAATAGAATAGAATAGAATAGAATAGAACAGAAAAGAAAAGAACAGAATAAAATTCTTTATTGGCCAAGTTTGATTAGACACACAAGGAATTTGTTCCGGTGTGTAAGCTTTCAATGTACATACAATCATACTTACGGTATTTAATCATACTTGATTAATCACACCTTCCTCCTTCTATTTTCCCCACAACAACAATCCTCTGAGGTGGATTTAGCTGAGAGAGAATGATTGGCCCAAAGTCACCCAGCTGGATTTCATGGCTAAAGTGGGACTTGAATTCTCCCACTTTCCAGCAAGGTGCCTTAACCGCTGGACCAAACTGGCTCTACTCCTATAACCTATACAGTATTATTCATCCAAGCTTTAACTTGTATGATAGCTAGGATTCCCTAATCAAATTGAGTTTGTGCCTGTTCCCCATGGTTCATGTATGGGGTTGTTATTGCAGGGACTGTTTGGTATGGTTTGGTGGTTGTGTGAATTTGGCCACTGGGATTGCAAACAATACATTATGTTATCGTATGTATCTGTACACACACACACACACACACACACACACACACACACACACACACACACACACCCTCCCAATGATTTATTTTTTTAAAAAATCTATAGCTTAGCAAAGTTTTAGCAGGAGGTATCTTTGATATTTCTAATAACTGTAGCCTTGATCACAGCAGGGATTCCATAAATTATACAAATGCGTTCTTTGTCCTAACTATACATTCCTTTAGGATAGATTCCCTAGTATTATGTCTGACATAGGAATTTTACAAATCCTTTTCATAGTGCCAGTGGAAAGAGTTGCCCAGGAAGCTAGCATTTATTTAAAGAAAGTACTGTACGCAGAAAGACACTGAAAACATTCACTACGCTATTTACCATAGTCAGGCATCAGAGTTTGTATTTTTTTTAAAATAATTCAGTTTGGCTGTTGGTTTGGCAATTTGATTGCAAACGTTTCATCAGCATTTGAGCAGACATTGTCAGTACAATTGAATACGCACTGACGATGTCTCCGCGAATGGCTATGAAATGTTTGCAACCAAATTGCCAAGCTTGGAGCTCAAACCAACAGCCTAACTACCAACCCAAGCTACTAATATTGAAACACATTTCAATAATTTAGTTTATTTTATATCAATTTCAATAAAGGGATATACTGTAAGTCTATTAGGATAAAAATAAATACCCATCTGTATGTATATATTGCCTCCCAAGTGAGAGGTTGTGTTAGGCCTGACTCCAACCAAAATTATTTTAACTTCAGGTTTACGTTGCTAAACACTGAGAATTTGAACACACCTGATGTAAATTAAATACATATGCCTTCATCTATGAGATTAAAAAAAACATTCAATTGAAATGGAGAACCATCTATTCATGTCAATGTTAGTAAAAGGTCATTCTTCAACTAGACTGTGGAAACAAACTATTTGCTATACTAAGTAGGAAAATGTAAAGGATGTTTAATCTGGGGACATTATACATTTTGACACCCCAATTTCAACAATATTAAAATACTGGAAATATGTTGAACTTAAAATCAATAGGTGTAGTGATGGATGTCACTATCAAATAGAAATCTGAATGTAAAAGAACTTCAGAAAAATCCACGTAATTCACTGTTGTGTTTCTTTATATGTCAATCCCCTGTGGTTGTAAGCCGCCCTGAGTCCCCTCAGGGAAAAGGGCGGCATATAAATCCCAATAAACCTAAACCTAAACCTAAACCTAAAAACATTCAGTGACTGCATTCATACTATTTTAAAAGTCTGATAGAGTTGAGCTGATGCTATCCACTGTAAATAGAGGTAGTCCTCAAGTTAAGACCACAACTGAGCCCAAAATTTATGTTGCTAAGTTAAACATTTATTAAGTGAATTTTCCTCCATTTTAAGACTTTTCTTGCCATACTTGTTAGATGAATCATTGTGTTTGTTAAGTTAGTAATATGGTTGCTAAGTGAACCTGGATTCTGCATTGACTTTTCTTGTGAGGAGGTTGCAAAATCTGATCACCTGACACAGCAACCCCAGGATACAGCAACCATCATAAATATGAACCAATTGCCAAGCACCAGAATTTTGATTATGTGATCATGGCGATAAGGCACTTTTTTCAGTGCCTTTGAAACTTGGTAACTTTGAACGGTTACTAAATGAATTGTTGTAAATCGAGGACTACCTGTACAAAGGAATGAACTTTATGTTCAAATATGAAGAATCTATAAAAGAAAAGTAAATATCCAATATTGATAGCAACGCTTAAATTTTTAAATATTTAAGATAGATGGGTATTATGATAATTTCCTTGAGTCTAATAAGAATGATAGTATGGACAAATTAAGCATATGTGGTAAAGTTTCTGAAGATCAGTATCATTCTTACATAATACAAGGGAGTATTTACATTTGGTTTAACAGGTAGCTTATAGAAATATAGAATGAAGCCCAACAAGAAGGAAACAAACAAATTACTTTCCATGTATATTCTCAATTGAGCAATCAAATAATTAACAATCAAATATACTACATTAATGTGCAAATGTGAAAATGCCATTGATGACTCATGGTCATTTTAAAATGCAGAGTCCCCCTGTGATGAAGTTGGGACGTTTTTAAATATTACAAATAAATAAGAGGGAATATGGAATTTCGAACATACAACATAAAAAGATGTGCTTCTATGAAACAATGTTTATTTTAGCTATTAAACTATATACCTATATAGCATTCTTGGAACATCAGTTTTTCTCAATTTTTGTAAGGATGTTTCTCGAGGTGGCGCAGTGGTTAGGGTGCAGTACTGCAGGCCACTTCAGCTGACTGTTATCTGCAGTTCAGCGGTTCTAATCTCACCGGCTCAAGGTTGACTCAGCCTTCCATCCTTCTGAGGTTGGTGAAATGAGGACCCAGACTGTGGGGGCGATATGCTGACTCTTTAAACTGCTTAGAGAGGGCTGAAAGCCCTATGAAGCGGTATATAAGTCTAACTGCTATTGCTATTTCTATATTTAATAGACATAAGTTACTACACAGTTCTATAAAGACCCCCCCCCCCAAAAAAAATAGGCTTACCAGTTGGGTCTTACTATAAAACATTCAAAACTTTTGACAGGTTGTTCCTTTATATAGTGAAATAAAATGGGGTAGATATTGTAAAATAAATATGGGAAACATTACATGAAAATCAAAATAATGTAATAAAACATTATGCAATAAAAAGAGAGAGGGAGAGAGAGGGAGGGAGGGAGGGAGGGAGGGAGAGAGAGAGAGAGAGAGAGAGAGAGAGAGAGAGAGAGAGAGAGAGTGAGAGAATGTTTGATTTTGATTGCTCAGGAGCAAGCTATTCAAACTAATGCTATCAAGAGCATGATTGAAAAAAAATAATCAAATGATTCAAAGTGCAGAGAACCAAAAGAAACAGTACATTATATACTCAGTTTGTGTAACAAGATTGCATCCTTTTGATTATAAACAAACAATGACATAACACAGCTACCAAAATAATTAATTGGAACATCTTTAAAAATTATCATGTGCCAGTAATGGTGGGAACATATAGTATTTCAAAAGTAATCAAAAATGAAGAGGTTGAAATATTGTGTAATTTCCATATATAAACAGATAAAGTCTTGGTTCATAACACCAGTTTGTGTGGTTGAAAAGAAGAAAAGAAGAAAATGTAATTGATATGGCAATACCAGGGGAAAGTAGAAGACAGATAATTGGAGAAGATCACAAAATACCAAAATCTGAAAACTGAAGTTAAAAGTTTATGACATAAACCGGCCCTGATAATCCCAGTAGTTATTGGTATACTGAATGCTATACCAAAAAATCTTGGAAAGCACTTAAGAAAATCTGGACACTGACAAAATTTTCAATACATATGAAAGTCAATACAAGAACTTGTGTCTGTAATTTACCATTGTAGTGAATAGACAACAACAACAACAACAACAACAACAACAACCCCTTCGAGGAGCTTTACCTTGTCATGGTGGGGGGGCTTGCACACTCTAGTGATCCTAAGGGCTATGTTGAACAGGTGCAACCATATCAGACAGGTCTTAGGTGAAGGGCCAGACAAAATTTGTTCCACAACCCATTCAAATATGGTGAATACGAGAAAAATGAAATTTAGGCTGGCTGAACCATTGCCTGGATTAACAAGGATTCCGTTGGATGCTATGGCTCCTGGGCATTCTGCACAAAATGAGCTACAGAGCTCAGCTCCCTCTGCTAGGCAACCAGGGCATGGAGCTGATGAGCTACTGAAAGAAAAAGCGAAAAATCTGGACCAGGGAAGAAAACATCTCTATCATGGAAGTTTATCAATCTGAGTCAGCAAAACATGGATTTCAAAAATGAATGTATCAGATTTGGAAGGTGAATCACATGGACTGTGATATCAGTGAACAAAGGCTAATGGACCAACGACGTGTAATTTTGAGCCACAAATTTTTCACTGCAACAGAATTAACAGGAATTGAAGAGAAAGCAACTAATGGTCTGAGCATACCAACAAAGAAGAGTAATGTCAAGAATGATTTGCAGACTCAAAAGCAAACTGAGGATGAAAGAGAGGAAGATGTTGGTGAAATGGATGAAGATAAAGAACAAGAAAGCACTGAAGAACAAACACCAACAGATAGTGCTCAATTAGCTGAGAAAATAAAGCACCAAATGGAAGATACTGAAAGAGCACGTTTGCTGAAGCTGAACCAAGTGACCCGGAAAGAATTGGGAAATGTATTAAAAAAGGTCAATGAGGCTATGCAAACCATTTGAACCACTACATTAGTTGAAACAAACCAGATGATGTATGCAGCAGCCTTCATAACCACCAAAGAATTGGGTTTGAAAATACAAAAGAACCAAAGAAGCAAGAAGGGGAAGCCTAGATGGAAAATTCGGCTGGAATTGAAGATCAAAAAAATTCGTGGAGACTTGAGCAACTTGAAGAACCTAAGGCAAGGTCAGCTAAAGAACAAGGAGGTCAAAAGCAGCCTGGAAGCAAGATATGATTTGGAGAATAAGGAGCTTGCGGTAGTAATTGAAGAGCTGAAGCAGAGGGTTGTTGCCATTGCTGAAAAGATTAAACGATATGAAAATCAAGTAATTCAGTCCAAGGAAAACTTATATTTCAGAGCAAATCAGCACCATTTTTATAAGAGCTTAGAAAGTGGAGATGGAGTAACAACAAATGAAAAGCCTGATAAAGAGAAGGCTCTGAAATTCTGGAAGAACTTGTGGGAAAACAACAAGAAGCACAACAGAAATGCAAAATGGATCAAGCAGGTTGATGATTCTGTTAAGGTGCATAAAATGGAAGATGTGAAAATAACAAAAGAAATGGTGCAAAGGCAGTCAAGAAAAGTGAAGAATTGGAGTGCACCTGGACCAGATGAGCTACATGGCTTCTAGCTAAAGGCACTTACAAGTGTGCATGAAAGATTGGCAGCCCAAATGAACCAGGTATTAAAAACACCTGAAAATGATGAATGGATAACAACTGGAAGGACATTTTTGATCCCAAAAAATAAAGAAAGAGAAAAGGATACTGGAAACTATAGGCCAATCACTAGCATCACCACCAGATGGATTCGTAACTGGCTGACCAACCGCACTCAATGTGTATTTCTCAATGGAACTGCATCTACAAGGAGGGAGGTATGCAGTGGAGTACCCCAAGGCTCTGTTTTAGGCCCAGTACTCTTCAACATCTTCATCAATGATCTGGATGAGGGGATAAATGGGGAACTCATCAAATTTGCAGATGACACCAAGATGGCAGGAATAGCCAACAGTCCAGAAGATAGATACAGAAGGATCTTGACAAACCTGAACATTGGGCACTAACAAAATGAAATTCAATGGTGAAAAAGTAAGGTTCTACATTTAGGCAACAAAAACGAAATGCACAGGTACAGTATACTGTAGGTGGTACTTTGCTCAATAGTAATAACTGTGAGAGGGATCTTGGAATCCTAGTGGACAACCATTTAAATATGAGCCAGCAGTGTGCAGCAGCTGCCAAAAAAGCCAACACAGTTCTAGGCTGCATAAACAGAGGGATAGAATTAAGATCATGTGAAGTGTTAATACCACTTTATAATGCCTTGGTAAGGCCACACTTGGAATACTGCATTCAGTTTTAGTCACCACGATGTAAAAAAGGTGTGGAGACTCTGGAAAGAGTGCAGAGAAGAGCAACAAATATGATTAGGGGACTGGAGTCTAAACCATATGAGGAATGGTTGCAGGAACTGGGTATGTCTGGTTTAATGAAAAGAAGGATTAGAGGAGACATGATAGCAGTATTCCAATATTTATGGGATTGCCACAAAGATGAGGGAGTCAAACTATTCTCCAAAGCACCTGAGGGCAGAACAAGAAGCAATGGGTGGAAACTAATTAATGAGAGAAGCAACTTAGAACTGAGGAGAAATTTCCTGACAGTTAGAACAATTAATCAGTGGAACAGCTTTCCTCCAAAAGTTGTGAATGCCCGAACACTGGAAGTCTTTGCCATTTGTCTGAAATGGTATAGGGTTTCCTGCCTAGGCAGGGAGTTGGACTAGAAGACCTCCAAGGTCATTTCCAACTCTGCTATTGTATTGTATTGTATTGTATTGTATTGTATTGTATTGTATTGTATTGTATTGTATTGTATTGTATTGTATTGTATTGTATTGTATTGTATTGTATTGTATTGTAACATACAAGCTCCTTACTGACATCATTGCAAATCAAATTTACAGATACTTGGAAAGAAATGACTTGCTTCCTGTAGAACAGAAAGGATGCTGCAAAAATTCAAGAGGAACAAAGGACCAACTGCTGATTGACAAGGTAATCCTAAAAAATTCAAAGAAAAGATGAACCAAGCTGTTCATGGCTAGGATAGACTATAAGAAAACGTTTGATTTCGTTCCCCACAGCTGGATCAAGAAATGCCTGAAAATCTTTGGCATCAGCAACATACAAAAATTCATGGAAACTTCAATGAACCTCTGGAAAATGAAGCTCATGGCTAATGGAGAAGAACTGGGTGAAATTGAAATTAAACAAGGCATTTTCCAGGGCGATTCCCTTTCATCCCTACTTTTTATACTCTCAATGCTACCATTGAGAACCATTTTGAAGTAGGTGAACTGTGGATACAAACTTGCAAAGAAAAGACTGAAAATTTCACACTTGGTGTACATGGACGATTTGAAGCTGTTTGGTAAAACAAAAGCTGAACTGAATTTATTAATTGAAAGCACAAAAGAATTTAGCCAAGACATTGGTATGCAGTTTGGAATTGACAAATGTGCAACAATGGCAACCAAAGCAGGCAAGGTCCTAGAATATGATGGAATACAACTTGAGAATGAAGAAATGATAAAGGCAGTAAAACCAGAAGAAGGCTACAAGTACTTGGGGATTTTAGAGGCCTTTGACTTAATGCATAATAAAGTCAAGGAATTAATCTCAGCCAAGTACATTTGATGAATTCGCAAGATATTAAAGTCCAAACTGAGTGGAGGGAACATCATAAAAGCCATAAATACCTGGGCTATACCTGTGATTCAATACTCTGCAGGGATAATTGATTGGACCCAGATGGAGCTGGACAATTTGGACAGAAAAACAAGGAAGCTTATGACAATGAATCATGCTTTGCACCCTAAAAGTGATGTTGACTGATTGTATCTACCAAGAGCAGAGGGTGGTCAAGGACTCCTACAAGTAAAGCAGACTTTGGAAGAAGAAAGACACAGCTTGAATGATTACATCCAGAAAAGTGAAGAACCAATGATTAAGGTGTTGCAGCAGATTGAGGTTTGCAATCTACTTATGAAAGACCAGGACTCGAGACCATGAAGGTGCGAGAGAAACAGGTTTATTGATGCATCGAGTTCAGCGTGCTAACACACCAAAATCTGAACTGCCTGGGCTCTGCCCAGGATGCTACTTTTATGCCGTGTTCCACACTGTGCATTCTCAAGGCGTTTCCATACACGAGACAAACATGACATTTCGAAAAGGAGAAGTTCACTTTGGAATGTTACAAACAGAGAAGTACATAGGAAAAATACAAAAAGAGAAGTTCCTATAATGTCTTAAGCTGTCAGCTGTTTTACCTCTGTTCTATCTGACACCCACGCCTGGCTTCCTGTGCCGCTCCTTTACAGCATCTTGC
This sequence comes from Thamnophis elegans, assembly GCF_009769535.1. NCBI lineage: Eukaryota > Metazoa > Chordata > Lepidosauria > Squamata > Natricidae > Thamnophis > Thamnophis elegans. Next base: position 44,978,454 of record NC_045551.1, read on the forward strand.
CACACTGTTCCAGCACTATTTTTAATACTTATGAGGAAGTCAGAAGTCAAAGTTGGACGCTAAAAGTCAAAGTTGGAACTCCAGGGCACCAGAGTGAAATGTCATGCTAATATAAATTTATAAGGTTCATTCTATTAAGACTACCTAACCTGGCCAGCCACTGGTGGGTTTACCTGTGCACCCCCTCCTGCATCATTGGAAGTAAATAAAGGAGGCCCTTTTGAAGACAACTAAGTTAAAAGCTGAATATAAGAAAGAAGTAATTGAGAAGTGAGCTGAAAATTGGAAAAGCAAAGTTATGCATGGCCAATACTTGAAAAGTATTGAAGGCAAAGCTGACCAAAAACTAACTTGGAACTGGTTAAGATCAGGAGTACTGAAAAAAGAAACAGAAGGCTTTATTTTGGAAGCTCAAGAACAAGACTTAGCCACAAACTGCATAAAGGCAAAAAGTCAACCTGTTACCACCAACAGCAAATGTCACTTCTGTAATGAGAAAGATGAGACAGTTGACCACTTGATCAGTGGGTGCAACAAAACTTTACAAACTGACTATCTACAATGCCATGACCGTGTTGCTAAGATTATTCACTGGAAATTGTGCCAAATGTTTGGATTTGAATACAGAAAAAACCACTGGGACCATCAGATTGAGAAGGTTTTAGAGAATGAGAAAGTCAAGATCTTGTGGGACTTCAGAATCCAGACTGTCAGGCACTTGGCCTACAACACACCTGATATAACAATAATTGAAAAGAAAAAAGTATGGTTCATTGATATTGCAATACCTGCACAAATTGAAGATTTAACAGCAAGACAAAATCACAAAATACCGGGACTTACAAATTGAGGTTGAGCGACTGTGGAAAAAGAAATCATGTGTTGTCTCAATTGTAATTGGAGCCCTTGGAGCAATACCTAAAGGGCTACCTCGCTATTTGAAAATTCTAAATTTACCTAACTTGAACATTCTGACTCTACAAAAAACCACCCTACTTGGAACAACTTATATCCTCCGACATTACCTAACAGTATTCTAGGTCCTTGGTTAGGACTTGAGCTGTTGAGCTACCAACCAGCCCCAAAAGCTGTGAATCTCACCAAAGATTAACATAATAATAATAATAATAATAATAATAATAATAATAATAACTCCGCCGTTGCCGGTCCCAAGCCCGGATGAGAAAGGAGGAAGGTTGGGATCAGGTTGGCATCTGGTCCCGTAAAAAAAACCCCGCCAACCCATACAATATGGTGAAAAAAACGAATAAGAATTCCATACCGCATCGGTCGTCGCGCGGGTTAACAAGGGCCGCGGCGGATGTTGGGGTCCCTGGACATCCGTCGACAAGTGGCCTACAAGTGGACCAGCCAACAAAACGACAAAAATATAGTGCAGATGAAAACCGTGCCATAATGGCCTGTTACTACAACTCAGAGCCAGAAAAAAGAGGATATTTAAAGCGAATGTATGAATTATGGAAACAACAATATCCAGATTCAAATGTTAGTGAACAACGACTAGCAGATCAAAGGCGATTTATTATACGGAATAAAGTGTTTAGTGAAGTTGAACATGAGGAAATTCAGGCAAATTGCAAAACCCAAAAAACAATATCACAAGCGGAAATAACTGATATTCAAGACACAACTAAAGACACTATAGTAGAACTCCCAGAAGAAGCTCTCAGGGAGGAAATAACATCACCACCACTAGAACCAGTTATCACTGAACCAACTGATGAACTAACTCAAAAACAAAAAGAATTGAAGGATAAGATCATGGAGCATTTTCTGCTTAATGAGGAAAGGCAACCTTTACCATCACTAAAAACTGTGCCTAAGAAAATTTTGGCCCCTATCATGAAAATGGTTAATGCAGTGTTTTCAACAATTGAACCAGGATCCATCTTGGAAACAAACCAGTTAATGTACAGCGCAGCTGTAATAGTCACTAATGAACTAGGCATTAAAATTAAAGTACCTAGTCACACAACAGAAAAAGCATCAAAGCCAAAGTGGAAAATCCGTCTAGAACAAAAAATCAAAAAATTAAGGGCAGATGCTAGTAACTTAAAGAACATGCATGAGCAACGGCTTAAAAACAACAAAATCATAGATCGGCTAATCAGAAGATATAGATTGGATACAAGAAACATCAATGAAGCTGTAGAGATTGTAAAACAGCAGATAACAGCAACAGCTAGAAAAATTGAAAGATATGAGGCACAAATCATCCAATATAAACAAAATCAGCAATTTCGATCAGACCAACGGCGTTTTTATCAAAGTCTTAATGTAAATGGTGACACCAAAAGTGAAAAACCAGAAAAACAGGCCACAGTTGAATTCTGGAAAGAATTGTGGGAAAATGCAAAGGACTACAACAAGGAAGCAAAGTGGATACATGACTTTGAGAAAAGCATTGGCAACAAGCAAATGCAAGTATTAGAAATAACAACTGAGATGGTCAAAAATCGAGTTAAAAAGGTAAAGAATTGGACATCACCTGGAAAGGACCAATTACATGGTTTCTGGCTCAAATATCTGACCAGTTTACATGCAATATTGGCCAGGCAACTGAATGAAATTTTACAAAAGGGCCAAATTGATGAATGGTTGACAACTGGAAAAACATACTTGATTCAGAAAGATGCAACTAAAGGAACAACACCTGAAAACTACAGACCAATAACATTCTTGCCAACAACGTTCAAATTACTCACAGGCATTATTGCAGATAACATGATGGATTATTTGGAAACAAACAACATCTTGCCAGTAGAGCAAAAAGGCAACAAAAGAAGGAGCAGGGGCACCAAAGATCAGCTTCTAATTGATAAAATGATATTAGAAAATTGTAAGAACAGAAAAACGAACTTGAATATGGTCTGGATTGATTACAAAAAGGCATTTGACTCACTGCCACATAGTTGGATCATAAAATGCTTAGAAACAACTGGCATTAGCAAAAATATTACATCCTTTACTGAAAAGGCAATGAAACAATGGAGAACTGAGTTGGCAGTAGGGAATGAGATCTACGGAATAGTTAATATCAAGCGAGGAATTTTCCAGGGTGATTCACTTTCACCTCTTCTCTTCATCATCGCAATGATCCCACTATCAGTAATCTTAAAAAAAATGAAATTAGGCTACCAAACAGCCAAAGAAGCTGAAAAAATTTCACATTTACTATATATGGATGATTTGAAACTCTATGGAAAGTCAGAAATAGAAATCCAATCATTGACAAACACAGTCCGAGTATTCAGCACCGATATTTCAATGCAGTTTGGCATGGAAAAATGCGCCACTGTATCCATAAAAAGGGGCAAAATCACTGCATGTGAGGGAATTGAAATGCCCAATGGCCAATTAATTAAATGCAAAGAAAATGAAGCCTACAAATACTTAGGCATTCTGCAGTTGGATAACATCAAGCATGGAGAAGTAAAAACTATTGTCAGGCGAGAGTACACCAACAGAGTTAGGAAAATTTTGAAATCTAAATTGAATGGTGGAAATACAATCAAGGCCATAAATACCTGGGCAATACCAGTTATAAGATACACAGCTGGTATAGTTAACTGGACACAAGCTGATTTGGACCTTTTGGACCGAAAAACCAGGAAACTAATGACAATGCACTACAGTTTACATCCAGTTTACATGGGTGCTATTCCAAAAGCACTGGAATTACATTTAAAACAGTTAAAAATTGAGAAAATCACCATCAGTCAAATGCAAAAAGCCGCACTGCTTGGATCTGCACGCATATTAAGAAAATACGTTACGACGTCCTAGGCCCCTGGGTGGGGCCCGACTAGTAACCAATGCCAAATCCGGTGAAACAACTGGCCGCTGTGATACAATTGTATAATAATAATAATAATAATAATAACAACAACAACAACAACAACAACAACAACAATATATGGTATCATCCATAAGGAACTTACAGATATGACACAGCAAATAGTCTTGAACATAATGTGGGACATTGTGTTCATATTTTTATTAGTGCTCTCTCTGTCTCTCTCTCTGTCTCTCCTGGCCTCTCTTGTTAATTATAGCTAATATCTTGCCCAGCTGGAATCTTTGTAGAGAAGAAGACTCAATTAATCATGGAAAATAGGTAATTTTCACATAGGATTTCGTGCGCTCGCATTTAAAATAGAAATCTGAAGAACAATTTTTAACAGCGGTACCAGAATCTACAGATATAAGACAGCTGCCCAGACATTGCCTGGTGCTTCTTGTACAGGATTTTATTTCTATACTATAGAACAGACTTGAGTGAACATGGATGAGAATTTTGGAGTATATTCCTCAACACACCTGGTGTGTGTGAGTGTGTGTGTGAGTGAGAAAGAGAGGTGGGGACATATGCTGCTAGTGCTGTAGAGTATCAAGAACATGTTTATTTCAAGGGTTGATCATCAGGAAAATGGGAATGCATTTCTCTTTTCAAATACACACACACACACACACACACACACATCTATCTCTATCTCTATCTCTCTATCTATCTATCTATCTATCTATCTATCTATCTATCATCTATCTATCTATCTATCTATCTATCTCACCCAGGCCGTTACGACACGAAACAACAATAGACACACAGCCAGCACCAATCAGCACCAATCTACCAATCATGATACAACCACACAACCAATCATTCCACTTACTGAAACAAAGCCAGCACTCCACCCCACCCCTCCCAAGATTTATAGAGATGGCAGCTCCGATCACACTTTAAGCCCAAAACCCAGCCGGAAGATGGCAAGTGACACCTCGCTGAAACATTGTCAAGACAATCTCAATCTTACACGGGAAAAGACCCGAATACAACAAGACCAGCATACGTATGTATGTATGTATGTATGTATGTATGTATGTATGTATGTATGTATGTATGTCACCACCCGCTCGGCCATCATCTTTACCTGTATTTGAGCTTTTTGGCGCATAAAGCACTTGTGTGATGCTCCGCCGAGCAGCTGGAGCATCGCGGAGGCTCGCGGAGGCATCGCAAGAGGTAAGGACGCATGTGGTGGACACCGACCACCGTTGCACTGTACCGGTTGCACTGGGATGCAGAACCCACCACTGAACAAAGCCCACCAGTTTCACTGCTCTAGAAGCCATTGTAGGAGAAGACCAGGTTGAGCTTTTGAAGAAAACGGTGCCTTTAATTTACTAAATTATGTGCCTTATGCTACATGAATATCCAGAAATATCAGAAATAAGAATGGATTGCTTATTCCATTCACAAAGATTGTGAGAATCAATATGATAAAGTCTTGCTATTAGGAACATAAATAAACTCTTCCATATTTCATAAGCTCAGAATCATAAGGGAAAAACTCCACATTTAATTAATCAGAATATGCAGATAAACGTTCTGCAAACTCTTTCAAACATTGTGTAAGCCTTCTCTAATAAGATCTTGTTCAGAATCATTGATCTAGATTTCCCATGATTCACAAACTGCACTACCATTTGATGTTGGATAATCCAGTTTGAGAAACAGATCCAGACTGTAGTGTTTGTGGGAGTACTTTTCTGATAATGACTGACTCGAATATTCTTCAATTCAGGGTAATTCCCCCTTAATTTTGTAATACATTGTATTTCACACGATGATTTTTAAGTATTCTGATAAAAAAGTATGCAACATTTAAAAGACTGTAGAAATCATAGGAAATCCATCCCTACAGGATCTTTTGATTTAGCTGAGAAAAACATTGTTCAACAATGTTTGAGACCTATTGAATACGAAAAAAGACCTATTGAATACAAAAAAATGCTACCATAGCGTTGTTGATTAAAATTTGTCCTCTTGAGACGGTACAATGTGGTCTCAAATTTTTCCCTTTTCAGGTGAGAGATTTTAGATGAGAAAATAAAAACCAGTTTTTGGACTGGGTTAAGTACTAGCCTACCTCTGACCAGGACATTATGATGTTCAGAAACCTCAGTGCATATTCTGATCATCTTACAAATCAACCTCATGCTATGATTTATTCCTCCTCCTCCTCCTCCTCCTCCTCCTCCTCCTCCTCCTCCTCCTCCTCCTCCTCTCCTCCTTCTCCTTCTTCTTCTTGTTAGTCGCGAAGTCATGTGCGGCCCATTCATCCAGGCCTCCCTGTCCTGTCCATTTAAGCTCACGCCTATTGCTTCGGTGACTCCATCCAGCCACCTCATTCTCTGTTATCCCCTTCTTCTTTTGCTCACAATTGTTCCCAGCATTAGGCTCTTCTCCAGTAAGCCCTTCCTTCTCATTAGGTGGCCAAAGTATTTGAGTTTCATCTTCAGGATCAGGCCTTCTAAACAGCAGTCAAGGTTGATCTCCTCTAGGACTTTATTTCACTACCATGATTTAAATAAGTCAATTTATTTAAATTCCATTTCTGAAATCCATGGATAATAGACTGACAGCTGTAAACATTTTACAGCACGTTCTGACAAAGAGTCATTTATTTTATGAACAGTGATGAAGTATAGCAATTTTTTTTTAAATTAATACTTCAAAACTTTTCACAATACGCAATCAGATTTTGTACATGCTCATCTAAGAGAGCTGAGTTGCACATAGCAAACAGAAATGACTTGTCTCAGCAGTCTTTGGATTAGAAATAACCCATGAAGCAAAGAAAAACTGTATCAAATAGAGTGAGTATATCTTGAACCAGAAGTCTCCGAATAAAGCATCAGATAAAAATTTATGATTATTCTTCCAGATCTTTTTTTTAAAATCCTCTGTCATCCCTGAAGTGAGCCTGGCTGAATCCATCATGGAGCCTCCAGGGTCTAAGACATAAAAACTTTTATATCTAAGATATAAAAACTTCCCCGAATGAGCCTATACTTTTCAAATCACTTGTTTGGATTTGGAGATTTACTCTTTTACTTTTAAATCCACAAATGCAAGTAAGAACCGAAACAATGGCAATTTCTCTTAATAATCTGCCCATCCTCTTTTTATACCACTCTTTTATGAGGACATATACCATAGTGTGGGAGTATAAAAAATTAGGGGAAAGTGAGAGAGGAAGACAAACACATACACACACAGTGAAGATACAAAGAGGCTGGATTTTCTCGGTCTCCTCCAGAAGCAGAAGAGGCAAGAAGAAGATTAGGGGACTAGAGGCTAAAACACACGAACAATGGTTGCAGGAATTGTCTGGTTTAATAAACAGAAGGTCTAAAGGTGACATGATAGCACTGTTCTGATATTTGAGGGGCTGCCACAAAGACAGGGGTGGGGAAACCTATTTTTCAGAGCACCAGAAGGCGTCAATAAATGATGGATGGAAACTCATCAAGGAGAGAAGCAAACTAGAACGAAGGAAGAATTTCCTGACAGTGAGAACAATGAACCAGTGGAACTGCTTGCCTCCAGATGTTATGGGTGCTCCAACTCTGGAGGTTTCAAAGAAGAGATTGGAGAACCATTTGAAATGGTGTATAGGGTCTCCTGCTTGAGCAGGGGTTGCACTAGAAGACCGCCAAGGTCCCTTCCAATTCTATTATTCTGTGTAATCACACACACAAACACACACACTTTAAGATTCTTCACTTTCTGAATAATTTGAAGCTAAAGAGCAAGCATTCAGTTTATAATCTGGTAATCTTCATTCCACAATGAAAGTATTTCAGGTGTAATATTAAAATATTAATGGAAATAACTGAAAAATAAATTGTACAAAGAACATTGAAAATGAAATCTAGATTTTTTTTTAAAAAAAAATTGCATACTGTGATTGAGATTCTATTATCTAGTGGATGAAATTAATGTTAAATGGCCAAAATGCCAAGAGAGTAGCAGAATTCTCTTTTGAATGTTACTACAAAGCAGCTGTACTAATCTATTCATATTAGTTTCACCTGATTGCCTCTTTTAATGTAGGTTACCAATTGCTCTGAAATGAACAGACCAAATGCTTAATACTCTGAAGGTCTGCTCTGATATTTTTAACTTTTCAAGCCCTCTACATTTCTAATTCCTATTTGCCAGAAAACATGAAAGGAGACTCTTTGACTTACTTTAACAAACAAAGAAAAACCAATTTATTTTGCATCAACACTGGTCACGTTCTTTAACAATTAGATTAAACCAGTCCCGTTTTAGGAGATCTGTTAAAACAGGGGTGTCAAACTCGCATTGTCATGTGACATATCACGACTTCCCCACACTCGCTAAACTGGGGATGGGCGTGGCCAGTACATGATGATTCCAGCCTGCAGACTATGAGTTTGGCACTCCTGTGTTAAAAGATGGGGGGGGGGGTTGGAGACAGCTCTAGAAGGGGATCTAAAAGTTAGAATCCCAGTGCTTTGATGCTTTTCTGGGTGGATTTAATCCCTTTCTAAATTTAGTTATTATTTGGTAATGTTATTTTTCATTATATTACACCATTTTATATTTTAATTCTTCTATTATAAGGACTACAACCTTCTCAGATTTCTGCTGGATTAGAGGACATATAAGCTCCCTGTATAATGAAAAAATATACTGTATTATTTTTTTTAAAAATGAATTGCGTTGAACAGACTGTATTAATAATGACTAAGACCAATATTATCTACTAAAGTAAGGACCTTGGAGAAAAGATATAAACAATAAAGAAGCTTAACAAATAAGCTGGGTACTTGAGAGACCGCCCACTGCCAATTACCTCCACTAGACCAATTAGATCCCACAGACTAGGCCTCCTCCGAATTCCATCAGCCGGCCAGTGTTGACTGGCGACTACCCGGAGGAGAGCCTTCTCTGTGGCTGCTCCAACCCTCTGGAACGAACTCCCTGTGGAGATTCGTACCCTCACCACCCTCCAGGCCTTCCGCATAGCCCTTAAAACCTGGCTGTTCCGACAGGCCTGGGGCTAAAGACTCGCTGCCCCACTTCGAATGGTATGATTGTTGTGCTTTTAACTATGTATGGTTTCTATGTTTTTGTTATTCTGTTTGTATTTCCCCTCCCTTTTTGAGTTGTGAGCCGCCCTGAGTCCCTTCAGGGAAAAGGGCGGCATACAAATAAAATTAAACCTAAACCAAACCTAAACCTTAACACAGGGAAGAAACAAATCCCATGGCGGTGGCCAGAGGTGGGTTCCTACCAGTTTGCACCTATTCGGTAGAACCGGTTCGTCAAATCTACTGAACCGGTTAGAAGAGGTTCCACCAGTGGACCCAGAAAGCAGGCCACACCTACAGAAGAGGTTCTAAATTTTTTTGAAACCCACTACTGGTCCTTGGATATGATTATTCTACACTATCATGCTCATATTTATAAAACTCAGTGCCTCTGTGAAAGGTAAGGATGACTACTGCGTTTGTGGTGCAATCAGAACATTGTGTGTGTTGAAGTTGTTTTAACGCAAACCAAAGATGCCTTTTAAAAAACAAGTTTACATCATATTCTTATGCATGCCAGTGCTGTGTGTGAGGTAATTTAGGGTGGTTTTGACAAGTGTCATCGGCATCTTCATATCCGGTCACATAGGTGGCAAGCCACTCCCATCCGGTCACATGGGCGGCAAGCCACTCCCACCAAGGAGGCCACACCCACAGAATCGGTTCAAACAATTCTTGAAACCCACCACTGGCGGTGGCTTATTATTTGTTACACATATCCTATGACAAGAAAAGGACAAACAAAACCCCAGGTAATAAATGGTTTCTGTTCGAATTACAGAGCAGCAACTAATGGGAAAAGGAGCCCAACTTTTTTCTATAGCCTGAGGGATATCATACCTCAGGATAAGGCGATGGAAGCCCAAAGGCAACCCAGCCAAGTCTACTCTACCATTTCCTATCACAGTTTTCAACCAAAGATTGCAGAGATCAAATGGAATGGAATGGATGGCAGGCAGCATGCAGGCAGACATGTAGAAGCTGGGCTCTCCTGAATAATCTATTTAAAAGCCTAAAAAAACAACAACCCCTAAACATGCACAGAATTGCACCCACAAGGGGGGGGGAGTGAATGGAGGAAAAGACGACTTGGAGAGAACAGAAAACTTGGAAATCAAACATTTTGTTGGATAAGTTATTCTGGTGAGTTCTGCGGAATAGCATAGGATGTCTCCAGGTTTCTTTGTTATGCTGAAGAGTTTTGCTGAAGAGAAGGGAGAAAACACACCATAATATTTCAGCATTGAGATAATTTTCTCTACATAGGCTGTACCGTTTTTCTTTAAAATTGACTATAGTTCTTTTTACCATTAACAGTGCATATTTACACAGACATAATTGCAAAATGAATTAGGTACAGATCTGTTTGCAGGGTTTTTTTTCTTTTTCTCTCTCTGTTTATTTATAAGGATTTATAAGGATTATGATCTTTATTAAGTAAATAATTATGAATGAACTGAATATGAATTTTATATATGTTGAACGATCCTGAGAAAACTGAGTCATCATTTATTCACAGCTGTTTACAACTATCACTGGGAGGATTGTAAACTTTTATGACCTGGGTTCATAAACCAGAGGTGGGTTCCTACCGGTTCAGACCAGTTCAGCCGAGTAGGTAGAAGCTCAGCCGAACACGGGCCCGAACTGGCCATCTAGATTTTCTGTTTTGCACATGCGCAGAACAATCTTCATGGAAAAGATGTAATTTTTTTTTCCTTTTCTAATGTTGTGCACATGAACAGACCTTTTTTTGTGCACTGAACCAGTAGTAATGCCGGCAGGAACCCACCTCTGACCTGGATGGCAAACTTTTATTGTCTGGATGGTAAACCTTTATTGTATTGAGTTGCAACTATCACTCTACTTTCTTTTATGGATTACAAGTTGTCAGAGACTGCAAAATGTTTATAGTTATGAACCTATTCACTGATATGAAGAGTACGATCTTTGAATAATATTTTAAATATATATAAATGTAAAAACAACAAGCTGACATTTCATTTTCTACTCTCAGTTGAGACATTTTTTCTTTTCAACTAAGATTTTGTTTTTCTTTCATTCATGTGTCATTTTTTAATATATCTGTGGATTGCAAACTATATCAAGAGGGCCACATTAACCACAGAAGGGACCAAAAGGAGAACACAGAACTCCTAATGGAATAATTCCTAACACTGTAAATAATTAACCAATGGAATGGCTTGATTTCAGAAGTTGAGGGTGCTCTATCACTGGAGGTTTTTGAGAAGAGATTGGACAGCCATTTGACCCAAATGGAATAGATCCTTTCAACTCTGCTACTCTGTTATTCTAGAAGACCAACATTTAAGAATTTCAGTTTGATGGGCGGGGCTGATGTCGCTACAACACGACATGCAATCTTGGAGCTCCAGGATTGCTGTCGATATCTCTGTTGATGGACGGTCCTCTTTGGACCTAAATTGTCCCACAGAGATGGTGATAGAGAAGGGCATGTCTTGCTGATCTCAGGGGCATCGCAAAGCCCCTGATTGATCCAGAAGAAGCTCTTTTTTTCCAGCGAAAGAGAAGCAGCCATTGAAGCTGCAAAAGGTTGGGACAGCCCCTGAATGGAAGAAAAGCAGGAGAGAGAGAGTGTCAAAATGATGAGATAAATTTTATTATTAGAGAAGAGAACACCCCAAAAGATTTAGAGTTAAATTAAAATTGAAGACAGAAGAAAGTAAGCGGCGAATTAGCCTGGATTAAAACTATTGTGTTATCTCTTTCACTTCAATTTCATTTCTTTCTATGGATGGAACTTTTACAAATGCCTCTTACTTTTAAATTGGACTTTTAAATTCCTCCTTCTTCTATTTTTCTCCATTTTTGTATTTGTGGATTAAAATTCTATTTCCTTTCAAGGCTCAGCTGGATCACAACTTTTAAGCTTTTTTCCCCTTTCTCTTCTTAAATCTGGAGATTAAAGAGAGGTAAAAGCAGAGAAAAAAGAAGTAACACTGCCATCTAGAGGCTGGAGGCTTGGTAACATCTGATATTAAAAGGCTATGAAGCACGTTTTGTTTATACAGGTGCTCTTTCGGAGTAAAGAGAAAGTCTTTACTTGAAAGATTACACTGAATTTTTTTGAAATCTAACAAAAAGCCTTGGATGTCTTAGTGGCATTGTTTACAACCTGGAAAAATTGCGCAACATGAAGAAGAAAAGGAACTAACATTACAAATAATTATATTAGAAATTCAAAAAGTTCTAATAAGCACAGAGAGAATTGATAAGAGAAAAGGGAGAAAATTTGGTAGAAAAAATGAGAGTAATTTTGGCAGAAGCACCAGTGATAACTAAAGGCAAGCTGATGGAAGGAACAGATGGAGGGTTTCGACTCTCTATAAGATATGGAATGAGCAACAAGTTGCTAAGAGATGTCCACATAAGATTTATTAAGAAAACACTTAGAATACAGATTCTACAAATGGCAAGAGATATTGGACTGCACTACTACTGGAAGGATACAGGATGATGAAATGAAATGTCACAATAAAATCAAGTTAAACAGTTAAACTTTGAGTATTATGTATAAGACAAAGTAATAATAGTTATAGTCAAACAATGATAATGCATTTATATATACTAGATTGATAATATGAAATTTTATATAAAATTGCAAGTGGGACTATGGAGATGATGTTGAAAAGCCTTTTTATAAAAGATAAACAACTTTATATAGAATAGAATATAAAGATGTAATATCATTGGATGATTTCAGGACAATGTAATGAAATGCCATAATATAAATTTACTTTAAATTTAGTATGCTTCCTATAAAAAGGATGTAATAATAGCTATACTCAATGAATGTTTAATAATCATAATAATTGTATACATACAGTATATATTAGATTGATACTAATAATGGAAAAAACATGGAATTGGAAATTATTAGAGAATGTTACCAATACTAAAATAATAGAATGACTTAGAATAAGATATAAAAATACTTTATTATTGGATATATTGAAGATGATATAATGAATTACTATACTTTAAATGAATTCATATTTAGAATAACTTGTTTAAAATGAAGAAACAATAGTGATGATCAAACAAATGAAGTATTACAACAATAATGTATAAAATATATATATTGATTGACAATATGTGACATTAGATAAAATTTAAGTGATGACTATGGAAAGGACACACAAAAACCTTGTAACCAATCGACACACTGTACGTAGTTGAAGATGTTTTTATGTTACATGTCTTGTTTGTTTATGTTTGTTTAAAAATAAAAAAATTATTTAAAAAAAGAATTTCAGTTTAAATTTTCTTTTAAAAAAAATCTTCTAAATTTTGTGGAATTTGAAAATGAACTTTCATAATTTTTAAATTTTTGAAAAAAAATCCTTTTAAGTGGAGGCCTGGTAGCCCAGCTTAGAGGCAGCCCAACGGCCCAGCTGAGTGGAGGTGGTGCGTTGCAAATGGGGGCCCATTGATCAATGGTGAAATGGTGCCAGGTGGCAGCAGACCAATGGCTGTGAGCAGCACAGCAAAACAGCTGAGCCGCAATGGTGCAGAACTAAATGGCAGCGGAGCGGAGCGCTCAGAGCAATGACTGAGAACAGTGTGGCAGCAAATTTTAAAAAGTTTCTTGAAAAAGCATCACATGTTTGAGGGGCTGCTACAAAGATGAAGAGGTCAAAAGTATTTTCCAAAGCATCAAAAGGCAAGATAAGAAACAATTGATGGAAGCTAAGCAAAGAGAGAAGCAACATAGAATTAAGGAGAAATAAGTTTCCAAGCATTGAGTTTAACAGCATTGAGCGATCAATGTTTTGCGTACATTCCTTGAGAATTTATCACCCTCCTTTATGATATGCAATAGTGATTATAATTCTACTTAATGAATATAAATAGTGAGTACATCCTACTTAGATTAAAGTAATTCTTTGAACATTCAGTCCTTGGAATGCAATCAGTGATGGGATCCTGCCGGTTTAACAATCGGTTTGGTGATTGCGCATGCACGCAGTTTTAAGAATACTTACCTTCTGTGTTACTGTGTTACAGCTGAGGCATGGCAATCTGCTTTGCTGCACAAATCAGGTGAGAAGATATAGGTCAGTATAGTACAGGGGCAGGCAAGTGGGCCCACCTAATTGTTGTAAACCGGTTTGCTTCCAGCTGATTGTCGGAGCTACCGGTTTGCCTGAACCGGTCCGAACCGGTAGAATCCCATTCCTGTATGCAATCTTATTATGATCTCAAGGCAAAAAAACACCAGAAAGATTATGTCTCCTCTTGGTCTGAGAAGAGCTGAAGATAAAAGGATGGGTCTGAAAAGGAGATAGTTGGAAAGCCAAATAGGGAGGAGTTTCAGCAGGAAAAGAAGCAAAACCAATTAAAGTGAGTGATCCTTTCTATAACTGCTTTTGCTTTGCAATTATGAGGATTGGCAGGAAACAAGTCAGGGATATGCCAGGATACAGGACTGATAGAATCCCTCCCCCCATAAAACATAAAAAAATGAATAGGACGTAAGTAATGAATATGGAATCTAACTGAAAGGAATAAATTAATGCCATTTTGCCTCTGGGATCCCACCATCCAAACTAATTTCTGCTACAGTGTTTGAAAGCAACCTAATACAGAATAGCATTTGTATTAGCGCTTCCCATTTCAAAGACTATAGTTACAGCAGCAGCAGCAAGGAAATAATGATCATTTCTGTTATAACTTCAATTCACAGCAAATTAAGATTAAGATTGCTTGAACAGGAAAGGAACCCAAGGGCACTTCAACACAGCCTTTTTTTCCCTGCCCTTCTCTTCCTGCAAAACATTTTTAAGTTGGTTGCAAAATGTGTTCACTCCTGAAAAGAGGCAGGGGATAGCATAAGCTTACCCAGTGGTTTCTTCCAGATGACTAAACAGGGCGTGTAAAAATCATAATTCATTTAATATCCACATTCCAAGCTAAGGCAGGTCCAGGAATAACAAAATATTACCACCCCCTTCCTACAGAGAAAAATATTTTCCCTTCTGATTAAGCTGTGCGCAAGCCTGATCTTAATCCCTCAAGTCAACTTCCAGTACAACCATTTTCAACTGGGGGCTCCCTGAGAGATCTCTGGGGAATCTGAAAATGTAGGGATTGAAAGTTGCCCATAAAATCTATTACAGAACTCCAAATTCAGATAGGGGAGGGCAATCAGATTAAGAGGAGTTTCAAGCCCCATGAAGGTGTGAGTTCCATGACAGACGGAGTTGATCATAAGGAAAGACTGCTGTACATTATGAGCCAAGCCATAACTGGACCATTCCGGTGAGGATGTTACAGTTCCAACAATACATAAAGGTAGAATTCTAATTTAGAATAACAGAACATGACCAAATAAGCTCATTTGGTGCCTTCCCTGCACATATGACAGTTGTTGCTTATCAGTTTTTGATTTTTGATGAACCTCACCCAGTCTTTCTGGAGTTATCAGCCTTCTGAATTTGACAAATCAATAAATAGTAGTCTGGCCAAATGTAGATTGCATGCTATGACTATCCTCAACTAATAAGGGAACAAAATCATAGTTTGCAATATAAATGCCATTTTTTTTCTGGAAAGTTGAGACTGGAAATGGTAGGTGTCCTGGATTTGAAAACTTCCAGCAACAACTGTTCCATAGTGATAATAATTTGGTATGTTGGGGACCAATAACTTGAAAAAGAAAAGCAGAGCTTCATATTTAACCACTAGCTGAAGCATGATGTCCAAACTGGCCCAAATGTTATAAGGTAACTCACAGAATGAAACAGAAGTCAACTAAAAATATAAGATATTCAGACTATATCTGTTAGATACTAGCTTCAGCTATAATGGTTTCCACCAAGGTCCTCTGTTCCGGCAGGAACAGAGGTTTAATCTCATTGGTCGAAGGGTCTGACAGCACTGGATTGTACATAGTTGCTACTGAGTTAATAAAGAGCTGTTGTTACCGTTAGCCTGTGTGTGCCTTTCCATTATCCAATCTAACAATATCAGAGTTGCATTATTTATCCCGGTATAAGGTAAAAGGTAAAGGTTCCCCTCACACATATGTGCTAGTCGTTCCCTACTCTGGGGGACGGTGCTCATCTCCGTTTCAAAGCCAAAGAGCCAGTGCTGCCTGAAGACATTTCTGTGGTCACGTGGCCAGCATGACTAAACGCCGAAGGCACATGGAACGCTATTACCTTCCCACCAAAGGTGGTTCCTATTTTTTTATTTGCATTTTTACATGCTTTCGAACTGCTAGGTTGGAAGAAGCTGGGACAAGTAACGGGAGCTCACTCCATTACGCGGCACTAGGGATTTGAACAGCCAAACTGTCGATCTTTCTGATCGACAAGCTCAGCGTCTTAGCCACTGAGCCACTGTGTTCCATATCCTGGTATAAATAAGTGTAAATCAGAGTCCTAAACTGTCAAGATTCTTCATGTCAAAATCATCCTCCATTCCTTGCTGAATGAATTGGAATTTAAATAAACCATCATAAAGATGGATTTATTTATTTATTTATTTATTTATTTATTTATTTATTTATTTATTTATTTATTTATTTATTTATTTATTTAGCATATATTATATATTTGTGCAAAGTGAGAAAACCCAAACCTTACAAAACCACCAAGCAACAGGCAAAGGATGATTTGTATATCTCTTCTCAACCATACACATACACACTTAACTATGTCACATCATAAATAACTATAGCTTGTAAATCCAAGCCATGTGGTCAAGAATTTATAGCTTTTCTATTCTTTAGATGAGTTTATTTTGTGTGATTTTTCTATCCCGATGTTTTAGAACAAGTCTGAATAAAGAGACTTGCTATTTAGACATTTATGGCCTGGCACAATAGCAACACGGCATTAAAATATATATTTTAGAAGTAACCATAAAATCCATAAAACCTTGACAGATTTAGAGTATCAGGCAACACCAGTTCTTACAAGGTATGGATTATATGATAACCTCCTCTTGTTTAGTAATGGACAAGCAAGGCAGTCTTCTAAAGCCTAGCTGGGTACATATACAGATATACACAGTCTCTTAAATTATTGCTCCAAAACCAAGTTACTAACTGAATCTGAAAAGAAATTGTTAACTAATATAATGATTTCAAGAAGTGGGGGGGGAAGGGCCAGTAGCTCCCAAATGTGTTCTGGCAATAAAATCCTGAAAAAATGAAGTTTCCAAATTACGAATGAAGGTGAATATATGTATCCCATGATAATGTTGTGGGATCCAATCTGAGTCAGTCACCGGGACCAGAGGTATAGTCTTCCGAGCTTTCGAACTCATGTTAGAGCCCATCCTCTGGGAACTTCTCTGTATGTTTTGGGCTGTTCTGTGTGTGGAACTTATATGGTGGCCATTGTGTATAGTTTTTTAGATGTAGATTGGGGTGTTTCCAAATTACTTTTACAGGCAGACCTACACAGAAATTCTATCAGTAGTCTGAGTGTAGCCAATGTACGTCAATTTACGGTAATCCCTTACTTCAAAGGATAGTTAGGAGTGCAGAAAAAAATCAATTGTAACTTGCCTACTTTTCATTGGGAACTTGTATACTGCATGAGCCAAAAAAGGGATGGGAAAATATCTACACACCCTGAACATAAACTGTTTCAACGTCTTCCCTCATTGCATGCCCAAACAACCAGACACAAAGAGTTTTCCCTCATGCTATCACTCTACTAAACATCTAATTCCCACTGTACTGTTAGATATTTATCCATGTAGTAGGGCTGTATGATATTACCATCTTTCACATCTTCTCATCTGTCTCATCTTTTCCACTACCTTCTGCTATTAGTATCTTATGATTTACCATTTGTTGTTTGTATCTCATGATTTATGATTGTATCTTATGATTTATGATCTATGACTTATCACTTTGTTGTTTGTATGTACACTGAGAGCTTATGAACTAGAGAGAAATTCCTTGTGTATCCAATCACACTTGGCCAATAAATAATATTCTAATTTCAATTCTAATATTCCAGTTCAGCTTTCTCCAGATAGGGCTGCAGTTAGTTAATTCATCTAACTCTTTAAAATGCTTTCTAGGAACAATGGACATACCTTCTGCTCCATAGAAAGCATCAAGCTCAAGAGCCATGCCACTCTATTAAATCTCTGCAGGAGTCAAGGGATTAGGGACAAGTCTTTTGTCCCTAATAGGCAACTACTCCATTTTCAACAGCAATGAAAAATGCGTGAACTTTTTTTAAAAAAAAAGCTACTTAGAACTTGTGAAAATAGAAAAAAAAGTAAACTTCCTTTAATTAGGACTACCATACCTGAAGCAACAATCTTCCAAGATTGCTGTTTGTCATGAATAGGAAATTTCACAGTAAAAGCAGGAAGTGATGAGGCTGTCCACCATACCAAAGTAAAAGTTATCACATTGCCAGGCAAATATTTCATGATTAAGAAAACCACAACTATCAGAATTTTTATCAGACATTGCATACAAGGTCTCTGAGGAAGACTATCAGGCATGTAATGTTCAGTCTTTATATTTTCCGCAAGATTTCCAATGACTATGTTTAAGTTTTCCTTATACTCACCAAATTCGGGAGGAGGGGGAATCCTAAGGTTAAAAAAATGTGTTCCTTGTGTTTTTTCTAGTGACGAGTTAAAAAGAGGGAATGCATTTGTGGGGGAAAGAAAGAGAAACTTACAAAAAAAAAGTTTCACTTCCATTTAGTTTTACACTTCTCTACTCTTAACTTGTAGAGCAAAAATATAATACTGTTCTTTGGTCACTGCAATAATAGAACCCCGAGAGAAGGAATTGATTTTAATAAAATCAAAGTTAACAGCTTAGTTTTACACTTCTGTATACCAGAAAGTGGTTTTCAAACAGTAAAAATACTGCTTTGTTGAAAAAGATCCTCTGGATTCTGGTTATTTTCATAGGCATAGTTATATATAATTAAATCATAATTCTGAAAATGTAATCACACAATCATTTATTCTTTCTCATTCTCTAATCATTTCAAATCTTTGCAGACACTGAAAATGTTATTATCATTGCACATAAAACAACATAATTAAGATGTTCAGTTAATAAGTTGGGATACAATGAACATAACAATGAGTTTCTGAGTAGATAACTTTATAATGTATGTGTTAGGAATATAATTCTAATGGTTGGATTGGCAATATATAAATCATGTAACAATGTTGTACCTGTTTCTTTAAATCATACTGTAAAATGTGATTGGTTGCTGTTTTCCCCAATCGGCCATAAGAGGGAGCCAGAATGACTGTTAGTCTCTCTGTTTGTTAGATGCTGGGCTGATTTGATCTGAGTGTTTTGGAAGCTGGAAGTGCCGTGAGCTATTGTAAGTTTTGCAACTGCTAGCAAACTTTGAGTACTGAACTAATTATATGATACTGGATTATGTTATTTGGATTATCCCTTAACTGAGAGACGTTGATGACTGACTATCTTATCCGTGTATGACTTGGATTGTTTGATGGACTCTGATACTTCTATTTCCACGAAAGTAAAAGCCTATTTAAACTGCAGTGTCTCTGTGTGTCGGTTTATGTGTTCTCCAACACAACTTTCACAACCTTTCGCTGAACATACTCGTTCTCCCAACAGGGAGCTTACCTAACAGTATGCAGTATTTCATTTCATTTCATTTATTGAATTTATAGGCCACCCAATCCCGGAGGACTCCGGGCAGCTTACAGAAATGAAAAATATTAAAAAGGATTAAAACAATAAGATACAACAAGATTAAGAAGAAATACAACATGCACCCAGTCAAAGGGGGGCTGGACCTCAATCAAGAGGTCAATAGCCCCAGGCCTGCCGGAAAAGCCAGGTTTTGATAGCTTTACAGAAGGCCATGAGAGTGACCAGTAATCAAAACAGCTGGCTCATAGTATTTGACTGAAAAGGTACAGTATTTATAATGGACTGAAAGCTAGGCCTGGCTATACATAAGGCTAGCCTATAAAGTATACACAGCATATACATTCTGAAATGTCAGAGCATGTCAGTTCTTACTTTCTTTAGGATGCTGCCCTTATGGAAAGTAGAGGGATGCAGTGCTACACATTGATAGGCAAAATGTACTTTGTAATGTGCAACGGTGCTCACATAGCTCCTATCCTTAAAGTAGATGAATCTTTTTCCAGCACTGTCTGGCTGCCAGACTTCTCCAAGTCTGTAACATGCACATGGTTAAAGCATCTTTGTGCCTTGAAATCCCAAAAGCTGTTTAGCCAAACTAGAAAGCACAGGACCTCTGAAAGGAGAATATCCAACTTTTAAAAAGTAAGAAATAATATACAATGGTTAAATGAGAAAAGTTTAGTTTTTTTTTTTTTTTAAAATAAAAATTTAAAATTAGAACATCTTATACAAAATGAGGTTTCGGAAGAAAAATCTTAACTTCTCTTTTCTCCTTTATGCAAATGTCTAGATTCTTTTGCCTCTTATTCAGGTGCTGCAGAAGTTCGAAGTGTTACTGTTCCTTGAAGTAATGGACAGGGAAGGTGGCAAATGTTCAGGAGAAGTTATTAATCTCTTTGCTATATACAAGAACCAGTTTATTCTGCCTCCTAGGGTTAGGGTTTCTTTCATATCTTTGATGCTGTTGGGACCTGTCTGCCAGAGAGAATGGTTGGTAAAAAGTACAGATGGGGTTTCTTTGCTGGGAAAGTGTCAACATGTGAGGTTTTTTTTTTTTAAAATGTTTTCTCTCCCTCATGCAAATAGATATATTTTCTTTCTCTTGCTCATATGTCCTGGGAGACATCAGGATCAGTACAGTGTGAAAGACCATCTGAGAAATTGTCAAGATGGAGCCTGAGGAGAAGAGCATAAATTTCTCCCTCATCTCTATGCAAGTGAGCATTATTCTGTCTCCGGCAAAGGCAACTGGAATTTCTGAAAGCCCGGTTGCCTCTTGAAAAAGCACCTTTGGGACAACCATGACCTGGATGACTGAGAATCATCCATAGATTGTCTCTTGCAGAGGTAGTTTGGAAGACTGTCTAGGTCAGGGGTGTCAAACTTGGTTTATTGAGGGCCGCATCAGGGTTGTGTTTGACCTTGGGAGGCCAGGGTAGACATGGCCAGCTTGACATAACTTGTGTTGGAGGCACCTGTGTTGGCCTGAGCACTCTGCCATTTTCGGCTACAAGGACCTCCTGCAACCCTCTGTCAGTGAAAATGGAGCTCAGGAGTATCTCACTGGCAAAGGCACTGCAGGCCGGTCCACTGTTTCCATGGGCCAGATCTAAGTACTCTGTGGGCCGGATCTGGCCCACAGGCCTTGAGTTTGACACCCATGGTCTAGATGGCAAGAATGGAATGTAGGAGGAGAAGACTGGGAACTCCACCACTTCCAGAGAAATGACTGAGAGAAGCTGAGAGGAATGCTGTGAAAAGACTTGAAGGGAAGCTTTGATTGGATAAACCCAACTAAAGTTTATTTGGAAACTGAAAGAAGGACCTGCTTTGAAACAGCAAATTCATTCAGATAGTTTGCCTATCAATGCAAACCAGGAACTCTGCTCCCAGTTGATCACTTCTTTTCATGAGAGGCTAAGGCCTTAATGTTTATTGGTTTTAAGAGGTGTAATGGCATGGCTACAAATTTTGTTTATTCTTTCTTATTCAAACTTTTTTTTTTACTGCAACCTGCCCTAGCTCTATGGCAGTGGTTCTCAACCTTTTCTTCACCACAGGCACCCTTTAAATACCTTTTTGTAGCCATGGAAATGTCCACGGACTCTCAAACTTAAATCATAACATTTCTTCAAGCCTTGTGATGACCCAGGGGTCCGTAGACCACATGTTGAGAACCACTACTACATGATGTTGTAGTTCACTATGCTAATCTGCTTAAGTTGCCTCCACCAATTCACTAAGAATATTGCCAACAAGCCACAACTCCAGCGTAACTGTCTTGCTACCATTGATGAGTGAATTTTTTTCTAGGCGCCACCATGTTTGGCAACTGATTGTATTAATCCTCCTGACATCCTCAAAGTCCTAAGCAATCAGGGGCAACAAATTATTCATCCATACAGAAACAAATCAATGGCTCTTCTTCCGAATCTAGACCAGAAAAGGCCACGCTTTGCAAGTAAGCCAAACTGAGAGCTCCTACCTAACAAGCACAAATAGATTTGCCAAGCAGCTATGCCAACCCCCAGTAGACAAAAAAGTCAGAGATCAGTAATCAGAAATAACAACATACGACACTTTACAAGGACAAATCAATTAACATTATTCAGTGTAATTCAAAAAAAAAAAGTGGAAAACTAAAGAAATGTTGTATTTTTAAACTGGAATCAGATGTATTCATTGGTCTGGCCAACATCTGCATTGGCTATTTGTTAGATAATTTGGACAATGAATGATGTAGTCATTTCTTCATCTTTGCTATCTCTGCCTTCAGAAAGCTACAAGGAGAACATTTTAAAATCATTGTGGAATATAACTAAAGCCTGACAGAATTAATTTCTTCTAGACAATTTACAGTCCCTGAGATTTTCATTCTACTCTAGCAAATAAGGAGTTCCTTTAGAAGCCTTGGGTTTTCCTCATTATAACTTATGGACACATTTTTTTAATTGAAGCACAAAGCTCAAACAGCTGAAATGAATAGATTTGCCCTCAAATCTCAAATCAAAAACTCATAGCAAACCATACCGTCTTTAAATATTGAATCTCAATCAGATCAGATCAATTCTGATTTACACAAGTCATACATAACATTGGTCACTATCTCTGTAATCTGATCCCACTTTATTGGGGAGAGTACTTGTATTTTCTACTCGCGTATGTTGCTTTCTGCCCATCAATTTCGGCTGTGTGTTTTAAGGAAAATGTTAACGGATTAACTTCAATGCTCGTGACAGTGTCACTAGAATGTATTTTAAGGGCCAAATTAGACATGACATCTCCAAACTGCAATAGAATATTGCAGTCACCTAGAATAGCTTTTGTCACCTTCATAGAAGGTGAAAATAAAGCTAGGAGGGAAACGATTAAAAATCAACAACCTATGTTCTCCATTCCTGGACAGTGCTGTACTCTAAAGCTGCTATTGCTTTACTTTGAAAGAAGGTAACATCAACAAAAATATTCTATCATTAAGATCACCTGGAATTTGAAAATTAGAGTTGAATTGCACAGACTTAACTATGCATTCAATAATCAGTTTTCATTCTGAATAATGAGGAAAAATATACCAAAGAGGGGGGAAATACCAAATTTGTGCTCCTTCCTAGTACATCAATACCCTATCTGCTCAGAATAGCTTCTACAAACTTCATAAGCATTTTCAAATAGGCACTAGAAATAGATTGTAATGATAGACATACCTATCTCATTAAAACCGCTGTAGCCCAGCTCCTGTCGGCTTAACCCCAGTTCTTCAAGGTCCAAACACTCAAATCCTGGTGGACACTGGTAACCTTCTTCTGATGCTTTTGAACAATGTGTGTCTGGGATTGCCAAATTATTCCAGGTTATGTTTCTATTGGGATGGCAAGGAAATCAGTTAGTTAGAAATTGAATTCTATCTGGGCAATCTTATTTTTTTGGGGGGGGGGGGCAGTGTACAAAGAGAAGGAAAAACTATCTGGTTAGCTTCTACCTTTACCTCCTTGAGTATCCAAATCATTGCCTGCACAGAAATAACAGTCCTGTATAAAATTTAGGTGCCAGGGAGTAACTGAGGAATAATGGATAGAAACAGAGTTATCAGCTGAAAAGCTTTCTGATCTTCTGGGAACGGAGAACAATATCAACACTCTTTATCAAATTCACACATCATCATCTTTAAATGGAATAATGGCTCAAGAGAATGGAAAAGGGATTTTCAATTATCAAAAGGATGCATCCCTCAGCAAATTGAGATCTACTGTAGATCAATCTACTGAAGGAGAGTGAGGAAAAAGGGGAAAAAAACCTATTAATATAAGTTATGTAAACATTCAAATGACAAAATGAGAGAAAGGGACAAATGATTTATTTGAAAAGGATACCCTCTATCTTTAAGTCATTTATTTTGGAGTATTCTTATTCATTTTCTCTCTCCATCTGAGGAACTAAGAGCAATTGGATTAAGTTAATTCAGCCTTAAGAAAATAATATTAGATTTAGGACGATTCAGGTAAGACCATGGGGGAAGACTATAGAATAAATAGAGATCTTACAGAATTGAAGTGCTTTGGCCATCATTTATTGTAATTTCATTCTTTATTTAATATGTGAGTTGTGGAAAATAATATAGGCTTGGTTTTAAATACTTAAGGGAAAGAACAGCAGATAGAAAGAACAGTAGGTACTTTGGGAAGTGCTTGTTCCATTGTTTCTGCAGAGC
The DNA here is from genome assembly GCF_009769535.1 of Thamnophis elegans. Classification (NCBI taxonomy): domain Eukaryota; kingdom Metazoa; phylum Chordata; class Lepidosauria; order Squamata; family Natricidae; genus Thamnophis; species Thamnophis elegans. The sequence goes on from NC_045551.1 coordinate 45,002,762, forward strand.
ACCAAATCAGGGGAAGCTGGAATAAAGTGTTGGATTGAGACTCTAGAGACCCTAATTCAAATTCCTATTTGCAATGAAATTCATGAGAATCTTGGCATAGCCATTCACTTCCACTTTATTGTGAAAATAAAACAAAGGAAAAGAACCTAAGATGTTCTCTTTAGCAAAATGCTGGAGCTGAAAATTTGTCAATATGGAACTGATAAAGGAACTAATATAGAAAACCAGAAATCCAGCTCACTCTGACAGTTATTTAATACATTAACATGCTACTTTTAAAAGATTTTCTTTCTTAACGTGCATTGCTCCTTCACAGAGATTAAACAAATATGAACAAGTGAGCAGCAAATAAAAATAAATCATGGTGAAGCCCTCAAAACAACAACAAAACGTTGCATATTGGAAAGTGAGAAAGAGAAGCCAGAGAGATAACAATAAAGTGCAGATAGATAAATAACTGTCTCAGAAAAAATATAGTGAGCCATGTGATAAGCAAGCCGATGAGTATGAATATTGGCTGGCAAGATTTGGAATTATCTTTAAGGGAACTGAAGGAGCCTAAAAACAACAATGAGGTAAAATTAGGAGAAGCATCACAGAAAATGTAACAGTTGTATAGCAATAGCACTTAGACTTATATATAACTTCACAGTGCTTTACAGCCCTCACTAAGCATTTTACAAAGTCAGTATATTGCCCCTAACAATCTGGGTCCTCATTTTATCGACTTTGGAAGGCTGGGAGGCTGAGTCAACCTTGAGCCGGGTGAGATTTGAATTGCCAAATTTCAGTCAGCCGGCAGTCAGCACGTTTGCTTTTGAAAATCTTGTGATAAAACAATGGGTTCAACTGTGCTGAACTTATTAAAACATACAGTTAAACTAATGTAGCCTATTTATGTTTATTTTAACCTTGAACATTTCACCACTGCAAGTATCTTCCTACACTTGGGAAATCCAATGGAAAGAATAGCTGACTTGGAGGCAAAACTATAGAAGCTTCAATAAAGCAGTGTGAACTTTCATATGAGTAGCCTTCAACTTATAGCTACAGCTGAAACCAGAATTTCTGTTGCTAAGCAGGGCAGTGGTTAAGTGACACATGCCAGATTTTGCCACAGTTATTAAACGAATCACTGTAGTTCTTAACTGAATCACATGGTCATTAAGCAAATCTGGCTTCTCCCACTTGATTTTGCTTGTCAGAAACCAGCTGGGAAGATCACTAATGATGATCACATGACCCTGGGATGCTACAACCATAGTAAATACATAGAATTGCCAAGTGCAAAAATTTTTGTTCATGTGACTGTGATGATGCTGTGATTATTGTAAGTGTGAGGACTGATTTTAAGTCATTTTTTTCTTCCAGTGACATGATAGCTTTGAATGATCAATAAATGAATGGCTGTAAGTCATACTTTTATGTATCTCCCATTTATTCATTTCAGATAATGTATGCACTAGTTTCTTAACAGAATATTTCAATCAATCAAACGTTTATTACAGACTTTGTAACAGATATTTCAGGCTGTTTTTAAGTTTCAATCAGTAAAGTGCAATAAAATGCTAAAGAAATACAGATACCAAAAAGAAAGAATCACACCTTCTATTAGCACTACTTAAAAACATCATTAGAAACAGCTGCATTTAACATGTAAGGTGTAATTAAGTAAAACTAAGAATGTTGTTTCTGTGTTTGTTTCTCTGCTAGCCCTTTCCAATTTAGTTGACCCCTTTCTCATTTCTGTACAAATTTTCTAGGAATTCCACCACAACACCTTCCGTCTGGCTACAACATTGTCTTTGATAAAATTATTCATGCAGGATACATTTCCTAAGGGCCTAGAAATCTAACGGCAACACTGTCAGACACTGTTGTATATGCTTACAGCATCTGACAACTATGTTTCATGGGAAATTAGAACTTATTGTTCCCAAGTTCCCTCACATAGCTCCAAAAGTTCTTAAAAACTGTGTTGCTAAAGTATCAAATCTCACTGAAACACTTTCACATTTCAAGGTCTCATCATCAAGACCAATTATCAAATACAAAATAAGATAGGGAATAATCCTTTAGAAAGAGACAGAAAGGGAGACACACCGAAAAAATCCTGGTTGAGACTTACCCTGGTTTTGTATCATTTGTTACGCAATGATATGTGAAAGGTCCAAACATCTGGACGCCCAAAATTCCATACAGAAGCAGAAAAAACAGAAGGAAAATGGAAACACTCCAAATTTGTTCACCTGAACGCCTAGTTTAAAAAAAAGAAAGTGAGAATGAAAGTGATACGCATTAAACACACACACACACACACACACACACACACACACACAAAGAAAAAAGTAGGACAAAGTTTCCAAGACTTCAGATCCATCAGAAAAGGCTTTGCAGGTGTAGATTAATCACCCGTTTTATCAAGTGAGAATGAGAGAATTATGGTATTTTTTTTGTTCTAAATACTGCATTGAATTCAGGTGCTGAACTACGCTAGACTGTAATTTAGAACAATTTGTATTGTCAGATGTGTACCGTCCTAACCTATTTTTAAAATCTTAAGTATGTGTATATACTTAACTGCTTCCATCATCTGTCAATTGGCTCGTCACAAGAGTCCATCACGACAGAAACCCAATATTTTTACTGTTGCCTTTGTTATATTTGTGTTTTATTTGTGCTGATAAATAAATAAAGGGAGACTAGTATAGATCTATTTCAAGCTATTTAGCTCTCATCAGCTAGCCTTACCCTTACTGGGATTCGAACCTGTGCTGTATTGCATCTTAGGCAAACGTCTTAGCCATTATGCCACAGGTCTCCTCCTTATCAGCTGAAGCCAGGGAAGAAGGTATATATTTAGTGTCACAACCCCTGGTAAGCCCCAGAGCTAAATACATACATACATACTTAAGACTTCACCCTGGCTTGGCTGATAACGGATCAGAGCCTGTGGCCTAATGGCTAAGATGTCTGCCTAATATGTAATATAGCCCAGGTTCAAATCCCAGTAAGGGTATAGCTAGCTGATGAGAGCTAAATAACTATATATATATATATATATAGCGCATATATATATATATATGTGTCTACACACACACACACACACACACACACACACACACACATATATATATATATGGTTCTCTCTCTCTCTGTGTATGTATCTGGGTATGTATGTCTGGAACTCCTCAAACAATTTCAGCTGAATTTGGTACACAGATGACTCTCTGGAAACAAATACTGTGAGGGTAAGACACCCTTAACACCTCTTGGGGTATGTGTTATGTTATGATACAGCCTGTTATACTTTCAAATGGCTTCTATTGTACTGCCGTAAAATGGCTTCTACTGTACAGCGCAGTGGAATTGCCATGGTAATGGCTTCACAGTACTCCACAAGGGAGCTCCCTCTGGTAAGGGGGAAAATCCAACATTAGAAATTACCTTTGATCTGGACATTTCCCCCCTATAAATAAATACTTGAACAACGCTAATATGTATATAAAAAAAAGTGTGCCCAAGGAATTAATAACGATGATTACTGTTAACTAAGATATTTATTGAAAACCCAGAGAACTGATGATATATATTATATTGAGAAACCAATCAGGCTTTGGCAATTTTTAAAAATGCTTGGTTTTCCTTCTCAAAGAACAGAGGTCTTGAATAAGTCTGGAAGTTCCACAATCATTCACCCATATTGCAAAGATAAATAAAGTAGGCAAAGACATATGGAATAATAGGAAACTGAATGCAAGTCTTTCACTCACGATATATTTTTAATACAGCTGTGCCTAAAAAGTTACCAAAGCTACACTTTAAAATCAAAGACAAAGAACAGACTTACTTTAAAATATTGGTTATCCTGGTTCTTGGTAATTCAAAGCGGAAATAAATTCGGAATGCTCGAATCATAATAAGCGGCCGTGGAATCCTTAGCATGCCCCAAGGAGACATTTGATCCACTATATCAGAGATTTCAAAAACCTAGGAAGAAAAGGAATGCCTTTTTCTCTCAGATGTTTCCTAATCATGCCAGTCTTCTTCTGCTAGTTTTAAATTATTATTTCTGCAAAACATTATAATTTCCAGGAACAACATACTTCCATTGTTAACTTTCAGTGTTTTTGTTCAATTGAGGATTTCCATTCTTCTTAAAAAGTTGCCTTTGCAACTGATTATCCTGCAGGCTCAAACCTCAATGATCTCATTCAACAATATGAATGAACCTTCAACGTATTGATCGAAAACAATCCCATGCTGGTTTACTTAGGTAGTCAAACAGAAGGTGCAGGATGTCTTTGCTGATATATGGTGCTCCCATGATAGAATTGCCCTAGGCTAAACTGAAGAGGAAGAGTTCTATGCGGAGAGCAAGCTATGTTAGGCTACCAAATCAAATAATGGTAACAAGCTCTAGTGCACACACTTACCGGTAAAATTCTATTTCTCCTTAAACACTGACAAGAGAATAAATCATTTAAATCTGGAATGCAACGTGTAATGCATAACATATCTCACTGCTGTGATCAATTATTCTGATAGGAGCATTTCAAAGGGGAAATCCTACCAGTTCGGACCAGTTCGCCTGAACCGGTAGTAAAAAAATGCTTCCGGTGAAGGCAAATCGGTATTTCCGACGATCAGCTGTGATTTCCTGCTTTCTAGCTAATCTAAATCGCATGGCACAGCAGATTCCCCCCCTCCTCTGCTCTCCTTAGGTTTGCAGGTGCGCTCGGTAGCAGGCTCTGCCCACCCACGCGGACATCATCACGTCCATTATTGATGCTCTGCACACGCGCGGTCACAGTCACATTTGTGAATCGGTAGTAAAGGTAAGTGGATTTTACCCCTGGAGCATTTCATTAGTTGTATATATTTATATACAGATAAATCCTTTTTCAAACCATATAAGGTTTGGCCTGATAAGAATTTTTTTATCTGAAAGCCTCATGAAAACCAATGGTAGAACATTTCACTTTTAGTTTTGCGTAGTTCAGGTAGTGTCCAAGCAAGAGTACTCAAAAGTACACAATTTATCTAACTGGTACAAATTTCAAAATGTTAGGTAATTAACACTGATCTAGGTTGTTTTAAAAAAACCATTACATTTTAGTTTAGTTTGGCTTGGTGGGCGTGGCAGGGGAAGGTTACTGTAAAATCCCCATTTCCTCCCCATCAGCTGGGACTCGGGAGGCAGAGACTAGATGGGGCCAGGGCCAGTCAGAGGTGGTATTTACTGGTCCTCCAAACAACTCAAGATTTCCGCTACTGGTTCTCCAGAACTGGTCAGAACCTGCTGAATACCACCTCTGGAGCAGGGGCAGCCCAGCACCGGCAGCACAGCAAGAGGTAAGATCTTTTTCTTTCATGAGTTTCTGTTTTGTTTACAGGGAAACAGAAGCTCACAAAAGAAACACCACAGATATATGACCTGGGGCGATAGCACATGCCAGCAGAGAGAGCTCTGCATGCCACCTCTGGCAAATGCCATAGGTTCACCATCACAGGTCTAGGGCCTGTTTATTTGAAGGGCCACCAGTCTTTCATGGGATCTGTCCAGGTGATTCAATCTTACAGGATTGAGGAGCTCTGGGTCCCCTTTGAGTAAGTAATGTCATACCAGGACTCCAGAAGTGTGCTTTCTATGTAGGAGCCCCTGCCCTCCAGAATTGGGCTCCTCCTGAGCTCTGAATGTCCTCCACTTTTCTGTTGCCCAGAAGAGTGGTGAAGACTGGTTCCACCACAAATGCGCGAACGACAAAAGCACGCCTGACTAAACCGCGGTGACAAAACCGCACCGACGAATGAGCGCTGAAGCGCGCCGACAACAGCGCGCCAACAGAAGCGCGCTGTAACCCTAAACCTAAACCTAACCCTAAACCTAACCCTAAACCTAACCCTAAACCTAACCCTAAACCTAACCCTAAACCTAACCCTAAACCTAACCCTAAACCTAACCCTAAACCTAACCCTAAACCTAACCCTAAACCTAACCCTAAACCTAACCCTAAACCTAACCCTAAACCTAACCCTTACCTTAACTTAAATCACGCTTCTGTCGGCGCGCTGTTGTCGGCGCGCTTTTGTCGTTCGCGCATTTGTCGGGTCACGGTGAAGACTTAGTGCAGGAGATTAGGACTCCTAACTTTATTCCATTCGGTCTTTTTGTCACTTTTATCATCTTTTTATTTTTCCCCTCCTTTTTAATTGGATTTAATGCAATTTCTTTGTTTGGATTGTTGTAAATCACTCAGAGACATTGGGATTCAGGCAGCATACAAGTTTAATAATAAAAGGAAAAATAAAACAGATTCTATTAGGTACACTCTGTGGCATTCAAATGCACATTTCAGACACTTGAGTTTGCTTAAGAAGAGCCAATCAGAGGATTTTTAATTTAAACTCAATACTCAGTACTTGGGCAGAGATGCCCTTGTTATAATGAAATATAATTACCTGTAAAACTAAGGACACCCACAGACAAAATACCATGAATCCATCAAATACGCACCAGCGGTCCTTCACATAGGAGCTATCCCCCTACAGAAAAAGAATTACATTGGATCATATTGTGTGTTCATTGTGTTATTTTGTAATCATAATTAAACAAAAATAGCATTAAAAATGTTTCTCCAAAAGGATATCTTCAGGTGTGCAGCAACTATTAATTCAATGGCTCAAGAGGGCTATAAATTGGAGAATGCTGCAATAAATATATAAATAAATATCCTGAACAGAATGAAATAGGTTTAGTGTCTTAGAAGAATCATTTGCTTGCAGTGTGGGATCTTGGAGTCCTAGTGGACAACCATTTAAATATGAGCCAGCAGTGTGCAGCAGCTGCCAAAAAAAGCCAACACAGTTCTAGGCTGCATAAACAGAGGGATAGAATCAAGATCACATGAAGTGTTAATACCACTTTATAAGGCCTTGGTAAGGCCACACTTGGAATACTGCATTCAGTTTTGGTCGCCACGATGTAGAAAAGATGTGGAGACTCTAGAAAGAGTGCAGAGAAGAGCAACAAAGATGATTAGGGGACTGGAGACTAAAACATATGAAGAACGGTTGCAGGAACTGGGTACGTCTAGTTTAATGAAAAGAAGGACTAGGGAGACATGATAGCAGTGTTCCAATATCTCAGGGGTTGCCACAAAGAAGAGGGAGTCAAGCTATTCTCCAAGGCACCTGAGGGTAGAAGAAGAAGCAGTGGGTGGAAACTAATTAAGGAGAGAAACAACTTAAAACTGAGGAGAAATTTCCTGACAATTAGAACAATTAATCAGTGGAACAGCTTGCCACCAGAAGTTGTGAATGCCCCAACACTGGAAGTCTTTAAGAAGATGTTGGATAGCCATTTGTCTGGAAAGTTATAGGGTTTCCTGCCTAGGCAGGGGGTTGGACTAGAAGACCTCCAAGGTCTCTTCCAACTGTGCTATTGTATTATTGTAACTTAGAACATAACCCCCATTTACCTTGTAGATGTTTTACTGTTGATAGCACCATGCAACTATTTGACACAAATGTTCAGTGCCAAGTATTTAAAAGCACCTCTTTTATTTCTCTACCATAGTGAATAGCTTAAGTTTGTAAGCAATGCATCTGGAATAAGAGAAGTGAATTAGGTAAACTAAACACAGGAAGACTGTTTTCCCCAAATGTAACCCAACTTACAAAGCAGTGGTGCACTGCTGCCTAGTAGTTGTGATCACTGACTGGGTCTGGCCATCCACCTCTCCGCTATCCTCTCCATATATTACTAACTTTCTAGCTCGCCCCCCCTCCCCCTCACTGCCCAGCTAACTTCTGTGCCGTGCCTGCTGTACTCACCGGAACTGCCTGAATAGATTAGTTGCATGTTTGAAGCTGTGTTTCAGCCACAAAGTGGTGCATGCAAGCAAAGCTAGCGTGCATGCGCTCACAACCAGCGAACCTGTTGTCAACGTAAGTGCAGCCCACCTCTGAAACAAAGTGCTCTTATATATAGTAACTGACTTTTGCTATTTGTGGATATTTTAAAATATTTTTTCTTTCTTGACTTGTTAACTTTCAGGTTGAACCTGGGACATCCATAGCGTATGAGTTACAAGCACTGCTGGCAGATGCATCTCGATCCTTTCATCTTTTTGCTGACCAAGAAAACTCTTAATGATTTGCAGCTGTAGCAAACAGAGGGAAAAAAAAGATATGCTATGGAATTCTCTGTCTCAGGCAGGTCTTTGAATGTACCTTTAAGCTAAGAATTTAAGCTCATCCATACACTGTTCCACATATCATTAAAATGAGTAAAGCTATAGTGTGCCTTAGTATTATGCTAACGCCTATTAATGCCTTTAAATAAAAATATATAAATTCAGCCCAAGCTTTTTAGCATGTATTTAATTCAAAAATAGACACAATGAAGAGTTATTTCTGTACAGTATCGTGTTTTGTAGCATTCAAAAAAAAACCCCAAACCCTCAATTGTTTCCTTCTCCCCAAAGTGACAACTGCTGTGAAATTACTGAGAAAGTATAATCATTCTCACAGAGATGTGCACGGACATAAAAATTATTCATCATTCTGTTAGCATGGGAGCAGGAGTTTAGATGCTACTGATGTCATTTGAGAGATCACAAGAAGTACACAAATGTAGCCACAACAGAATGATTAAAGGCTACAAAGGGCCCAAGTAATATACTTCAACTCTCACTGCTCCAATTTCTAGACTTTCAAGAAAAGAATATCCGTCTGCTTTCTTATGGAAGGCTTAATACATGAATGAGTTCTGCCATGGTTTTTTTAAAAAAACTGTTATATACTAAGGACCATCCTATCATAGCCTTTCCTTTTTTTGTATAGATCTGTGATGGTGAACCTATGGCACACATGCCAGAGGTGGAATGCACAGCAAGGGTGGGTTGCTGCCAACATTACTGCTGGTTTGCTTTGCGCGTGCGCCCACCACACATTGCTTGCACAGGTGCAGTTGCCTGTAAATTGTTCTGCGCATGCGCAGAACATTATAAAATGATGAAAAAACATGCCAGCAATGGCACGGTGGACCAGGTAACGTGTTTGGGGGCATGGCCAGCCTGCCCAATTTCCCAGTCCCAATTTCTGCTATTGGTTCGCCCAAACCAGTGCGAACCGGTAGCAACCCACCTCATGCGCACCGGCCAGCTGTTCTCTTCCAGGTTCCGGTGCCCGCATGTGCGCCAGCCAGCTGGTCTGTGAAGACCAACTTGCCCAGCGCTCATGCGCATGCCGGAACCCAGAAGAGAGTAGCTGGCCAGTTTGCATGCACACTGGTCCAGCTTAATAATGTGCATGCACGCGACAGAACCCAGAAGAGCAGTTGGCCACCATGTGCATGCGCATTGGCCAGCTGCTCTCTTCCAGGCTCTGGTGCTCCGGCGCATACATACGTGCTCCAATTTCGGCACTTGATGCTGAAAAGGTTAACCATCACTGGTATAGATGATAAACTTTAGCCACTGCTCAAGTCAGTTGAGAAAATACAGTGCTAAAGTGGAAAGAAAATTAAGAGCTATATTATTGTTTCCAAGTGATGATGCTAGAGAAGTGCAAGACGGGGTTTTGTGTGCTAAAAATTATGATTCACCATAGGAATCTTTAGTATTTCTCCAGATTTCTTGCCATACTTGTTATAACAACATATGACACATCCTAAGATGATCTGGCCAGAGCAGAAAGATCTCTCACTTCTCTAGGCTTTTATGGCTGAAATTTCAGAGGGCTGAAAATATTCTATGTTCTGCTACTGCCCTGCCTTCCAATTTTTAAGTTCCTAATTAGGCAGTTTGTTCGATATATTGGTTTCAGATACTGTAAGAAAAAGAAATAGTGTTCTCCTTTGTAGCTGTGATTTATTCTTTAACCTCCTCACACTTGGCTTTGCATAATAACAATGATGATAGCACCTTATTAATGTGTGCAGGGATGTTTGCAATATGCCTTGACTAAGGTTAAGCTGAGAATACAATTGTAACACTTTTTTATTTGTGTGTGTGTGATATAGCATATCCGTTTCTAATGTTATCATGACAATTGCCTTAAAACACGAAACGCTAAGGAGTTGGGCATCTACTAAGGACTAATTCATTGGCAAAACAAACCTTTTTCACACATTAATAGGACTCCTATCCCTGTCAATAAATTATTTTTTTCTTTCAATTATTGTATATTTAACTCAGGCTAGATTTATATAAGACCATTCAGAGGTGACATGTAGTTGTTTAATAAAAACCAGCAACCATAGTATATTTGGATGTAGGAAAGGCTTTTAATAAGGTTTTTTGGATGTTTCTGAAATGAATACAGAAGAGAGTCAATTTGCTCCAGAGGTTTAAGGTTCCATGCTAGAAAGCAGAAGTCACCCTTTGCCATATAAACCATCTGGTGGGGGACTTCAGGCCAGTCACTCTTTTTCAGCCCAATTAACATCACAGGGTTGTTGTTGATGAGGAAATAGGAGCCAGAAGGAATACTGGATTTGCTTGCCACCTTGAATTATTTGTGAAAATAATAAAGTTGGGATATAGATAAATACATTTTGACTGCCTCCAACTTTCATATTCTGAATAGTCATATTTTATTTAATTTCTACTTCATAACTGATTAACAATAGCAATATAGCAAGAAACCATCTTTCATCTTAAAATATGTATTATAATAAACATCAAGAATGTCCTGTTTCTGTATTTAATTTGTTTCTATAAATTCAAGGTTATGGAATTATATTTTTAAAAAAATATTAAGGAAATTGACAAGGGTAGAGCAGAGTATAAGATTATGTGGATGATACGCTGCAATTTAATGTTGTTAATCTATGTTATCATTATGCTATTATCCCAATAATACAATTATAATTTTTCATCACTATGCTGGACACAAGCATACACTTTGCATGATTTATATGATGTAATAATAAAATCATCATCATTTCCTCCCCATCAATCTCCTACTGTTTTTCTATGATCCATTGGTAGGATGATTTATTGCTTAACAACTGTTATCAGGAGGAAATGTTTCTTCATGTTTCTTCTAAAACTTGTTTAACTTCATTTTTGTTTCTTGCTCTGCTCATTGTTTCAGCTACGAACAAACCTACCCCCCCCCCCTTTAATCTTTCTAGCATCTTCCTTTAAGTGCAGGAGCTGCTTTTTTCAGTTCCATTGGTTGTGACAGGAATTGACCCACTGGCTTGTTGCTTGAGCCTAACCTTGTGGTCTGAGAAAGAATGATTCACCCAAAGGCACCCAACTGGCTTTCATGGCTAATACAGAACTCGAACTCATAATGTCCAGGTTTCTAGCCTGGTGCCTTAACAACTAAGCCAAATTTAGTTGTTAAGACACCAGACTAAAGTGAAAAGTCTCTACGCTAGCTCTCTTTAAAGGGCCTTGCTGCCTCTTCGTAGATAACACAGTCTTTATATGCAGTATTTATTAACCACTATAACAGTGATGGCTAAAACCATCCTGCCTGGACCATGCGGCCTTTTTGGCCTTCACGCATGCAGGAGTGCCTAAACCTGGAAGAGCAGTGTTCTGGCACGAATGCGTTCACCAGCACCCTAACTTCTGGTTTGCGGCGTGGGCACGTGCCCGATAACTGCTGGCTGTCGCACAAACTTCCAGGTTTTGGCACTCCTGCGTGCAGAAAGTCCAGGTGATTGGCACATGTGTATGCACAGGAGCACGGAAGAGGAGCCAGTGAGGCTGTATGTCCTGCATGGGATGGCTTTGAGTGCCACTTCCGGCACACATACCATAGGTTCACCACCACAGAACTATAACATCTCTCCTTAGTTTCTCCTATGCAAACAAAATGTACCTAACACTTAAAGGTACTTAACCTTTACTCGTATGTTCCGTTTCCAGAGTCCTATCATCTGTCTTCCTCTGACATTGCTCCAGCTTTTCCATGCTCTTTTTAAATGCATCGATGCCCCCAACGGGGTACAAAACGCAAGCATGGGCTATCTAGAGTAAAACATAATAGAATGATCACTTGCTATATTCCAGATGCAGTGCTTCAGTGAATGCGTATCAAAATTGCATGGGCATTTTTAGCTTGATGTTTATGTTCAATAGGCAGTTAGATCCTTCACATGCATTGCCATCAAGTCAAACCCTACAGCACAATATATTGTATTTATAGATACAGGATCTTGTAGTAAACACCACTGAACATCATTTTCTGGGTTCTCTCAAACGTTGATTTTTGCATTGTCTGCTAACATATTTTCTCCCAAGCTTGATAAAAATTCATTTCATTTCATCCATATGCTTTCTAGCAATATCATCCATAACTGCAGTCTACCAAAACATCAAGAATATGAACTCTTCATGCATGAGTAAAGCAACAGAATGATAGTATAAGTATAGACATGATTTGCAGAAGTACATTGCTGATATTATTTTTGGTATTTGGATTATAAATAATTATTCTACAATGGGTTAAGGAAGAATTGTAAGCAGCAGCTATTTTTTGGGGGTTTGTTGGCTTGCCTACAATACATGGGAATGTATTCCCATGCCCCGCCCCACCCCCTCTCTAACACTGGTATATTACTTGTGCAGAAATGTTGTTGGTTTGTTGGAGATCACATCAAATATGATTTGCAGAAAATGACATTTAGAACTTAATAGTTTGAAATGACGAAGTATACACACTGTAGCATCTGTTGTGAAAGGCAAACTTATGTTTAAATATCCTGATTGCCTCAGCATAAACACCAGAGAGATGATGGTACAGAAACCCGTCATTTAAATATGAATGTGATATTCATAATAATGGCATATTCTGTTCAGAGCAGCACTAGATGTCAGCAAAGAGGTACAGAAACCTCATCTTCTAGCGTTCTGGACCTCTGCAGTATGGATAGTGATGGTCCTGTATCGGTCCTGCTATTGAAACCTGATGATCCCAATTAAACTAATTCTGTGCAATAAACGGTACCTTTGATATGCAGTGTGTCTCATTTCTTGCTAAAAGATGCAGCCTCTAGTTCCTTCCATTGAAGCTGAATAGGCAACAGATACAATGAGCAGGAGACTAAGGCGCATGTTCTGTTCCTGATCTAAGCACATTAATTGAAATTTCTGAAGTGAGCATCTGTGCATTTATTTATATACATAAGGGTTTTTTTCAGTTATCTGTGAATACTTACATCTTGTCATGATGTTATATCTCTCCCATATGCATATTTCTTACCCATACTTTGAATATTGATAAAGAGCAGATAATGAAACTGTGGTTCCAGAGCTATTCTTTCTCTTAGGTGGAGAGCTTTGGGGGAAATCATCTTTTGTAATTTCATAGAAATATTCCTTAGAGTTATGTTCTACCAACTTATTCAATATCTGACACATTGTTAGCAGGAAGATTGGGGGAGCGGGGTAAATACCCAGATACTTGATGGATGTTTTTCCTCCTGGGAACATTCTCCTCTTACTGGGAACTAGGCCAATGACTACAATGTCAAAGCCAAATGACTCACTATATAACCAGATAATACAACACCTCCAATTGTGGCTTTTATTTAACATTATAAGATACGGCTCTTTAAAGCCTTTAATTGTCTAGTTAATATCAATGAATCCATGGACAGGTTGATGAACAAACTGGCAGGTTCACACATCATGCTAGGACATAATTCACTGGCTTTAGCTTAGTTCGCCAATCCTTTCCCTAACGAATAAGAGGAATAAGAAACAAATCAAAGCAAGTGATTAGGTTGTTGTGTCTTCTTTAACAAGTTGAGATAGAAATGCAGTTGCTTCATTTTCCCTTTTGTGCATGCAAGCAGAAGTTTCAATGATGTAGCTTGATATTTCATTAAAACAAGTAAACTATAGTTAATGGCTCTGAAATAGCCATTATAACATTATAATGACCCAGAAACCTTAATGATTGGTTACACAAATTAGAGTTATTCAGTGCACATATAGCATTAAGCCACAAAGCTGGATTCAGACTACCCTAAGCCAAACAAAGAACCATCATCTGATGGTTCAGCATAGGGTGTAGGATAATGGCTTGAAATTGGTTAAATATTTTTTCATATTTCCTGCAAATTAAACCCTAACCCTTATTTGTCATCTTGATGGCTGAAGCCAACCACAAAAGTAATTAATTTTCTAAGCCATTCAGTCTAGGTGAGTATTTTGCTTTTTCATGCCATACCACTTTCTTACCTATATGCATTTTTCTTACATTGGAAAATGCAGGGATAATCTACATTTCCACAAAAATGGGTGAAATTGGAAGGAATCCCAAATTCATTGGACTTTACTAGTAAACGTAATATAAAGTACCTTCAGTGCATTTTTCACAACACTCATATTTTTTTTAATCATGTGCTAGGCTCCTGAAGTAGTGGAAGCCTTCAGCAAAGTTAAATCTCTTGACAGTGCTATTTTAATCACAAGGGATGTCTCCTTTCCCCCCCAATGCTTGAATTCCTTAGATACAGGATTTCTGCCCCAAGGGAACAAGCTATATCCAAAATAAAATGATGCTGTCATTTTATTTTGTATAAGAAAGATGGCACATTGGTGTCCATTATATTGTCCCACCTGATTTGTCCATGTTTTATGGAGCCTTCATGGCACAGGGGATCCATGAATAATAATGGTCTTCATCATTCATGCAGAACAGCAGGGATTGTAGAATTGAAATCCTTAATGACATTCAGTAACACATTTTTAAAAGCCTTATCCTGCCCCCATACTTCACAGTAACACAATGAGTATGACCATTGTCAACAATTTTAAGTTATGTAACTGAATCCTGGAAAGGTTGTTAACCAAAGATTACTGAAATAATGAATGTCATACAGCAAAAGCAACATCTGCATTGTTTGCTTACACCAGTGGTAGTCAACCTGGTCCCTACCGGCCACTTGTGGGCGTTCCAGCTTTCATGGTGGGCAGTAGGGGTTTGCTGTAACTCTGCTTTATACATTTTATAATGTAAAGTTACTTCCCTACTTTATAAATCACCATTACTGTGGAACCGGTGGGCGGTTAGAAAATTTTACTACTAACAGAGATACAAAAGTGGGCGGTAGTATAAAAAGGTTGACTACCCCTGGCTTACACTTAGTTCACTATGAAATCCAGAATCTGATGCATAATTCAGTATTACCATTAATTTTGTATTTTTCTTTGGTTTAGTTTGAAAATTATCTAGGTTTGAAAAACATATACATGTAGGAATGGGTAAGACTCATAAAATGAAACTCTTCTCCTATTTTAGGTCCTCCTTACACAATATCATTTCACCCCAATCTGTTCTCCATTTAACTTCGCTAAGCCCTACAATATCTATCCATTATGTTTTGAGTGAAGAATCATGTTTTCATGAAAAGTTTGGGCGAAGCATACTCCTCTACTATCAAAACAGCATACATCCCCACTCCTCCAGTCCTCCATTTCAAATTAGAAACTTGGAAAAAGAAACAAATGATCAAACTAAGTAAATGATTTCAAAAGTATGGATACTGATTTTGGATTTATTGGTATCCAATGTAAATGGGGGTAGTTTTTGTGAGTGCAGAATAACACAACCCATTCTGCAATCACATTTTCAAATAAATCTGTGATGGCAGTCAGTCTCCAATGAAACATTGTGCATGCAACATTTATACATACCACAGAATCTAAAAAAAAAATCGTAAGTAATTATGACTTGAAATATATTGGAAAAAAATCAGAGCAGAAATGCCTTGAAAATGGAATTATGAAATTCAGCATATGACCTTATCAAGAGAAGTAGTGCTAGCTTTCAGTATCCATGGAGAAGACATTATAGCCATATATGAAGATGAGACAGCTTAGTGTGATTACTGTTATGCAATAACATATGATCCACTTTAGTCTCCATAGCCTTAGGTATGCAATTCATTTTCAGCTTGGGCAGGCAAGCATTTTTCTGGTTTTACCTTTGATAAGGGAAATATCCCCAAGCAAGGTGAATTTCTTCCATCTTACCTTGAACATCTGAAATGGCTGTGGTGTGGTTAACCTCCAACCTTTTCCCAACTCCATCTACAGAAAAAAGGAGATTACCTCCATTCATGAGCTTTGTACAGTGGCAGTGTAGTCTATCAATGTTCTGAGTGAATCTCATGCCATGATATATCTGGTTCGGCAGATGCTCAACCTCCCTTCAATAATACCTTTGCTATGTCCTCAACCTATGAAATGAAACACTGTGGTCTTTCTAATCCAGGCTGAATTTAGTTATAGTGCACTTAAGAAGACAAATTTGTTTAATTCTTGTTCTTTTTCATATTTTAGGAAGTTTGTCTAGTCAAATCAAGACTTGGATAATGTTGCCAAATTTCAATTATTGGTGATAGTTAATGATGAGAAATGATGAGAGTTGCAGCCTGACAATATGAAGAGAGACAGACAGAGCCAGATAATGCTCCAAGTTAACCCCGCAGAACACATTTCCTTGGTCAGTTATCAAGGATCAATCAAATTTGTTTTTGGGTTTAGGTCAATGTTTCTCAACCTCAGCAACATTTAAATATATGGATATCAATGCCCAGAATTCTCCAGCCAGCATGGCTAGCTGAGGAATTCTGGGAATTGAAGTCAATTCATCATAAAGCTGCTGAAATTGAGAAATACTGTTTTACTACAGGTAGTCCTTGACTTACGACCAGAATCGAGCCCAACATTTCTGTTGTTAAATGAGACATTTGTTCAAGTCAATTTTGCCCCATTTTACGACCTTTCTAGCCTCGGTTGTTAAGTGTATGATGGCCGTTGATAAGGAAGTAATCTGGTTGTTAAAAGAATTTGGCTTTCCCTTGACTTTGCTTGTCAGAAGGTTGCAAGAGGAGAATCATATGACCTTGGGACATAACAAAGGTCATAAATATGAACCATTTGCTGAGCATCTGGATTTTGATCACATGATCATGAGGATGTGGCAAAGGTAATTGTGAAAAATGGTCATAAGTCACTTTTTTCAGTGCTGTTGTAACTCTGAACTGTCACTCAATGAACTGTTTTAAGTCGAGGACCACCTGTATTGTGCTCCATACTACTTATGGAACTTCCATGGTTCCATAAAGTGTTTTGAATAGTGCTAAATAAGGTGCTATTTTTTTTATTTCCCCAGAAATATATGTTCTCCTACGATGACAAAGAATTGGGGAAACACATATCCTTTTCAGATATTCTTTCCCTTCTCAAATATGCACAGTAAAGCAATCCTGCTATTTCCCACACATGTGATTGAAATAAGAGCATTCCTAATGTCATAAGGTTCCATATTTATAAATATTGATTAAGAGTCTAGAGTTAGGCAGCTAAGGGCTAATTCCTCCAATTTCCCTCCAGGAAACAAACAAACAGCTGCATTAGAAGCTTGCATTTTTAGATTTTAAAAAATCATCCTAAGAAGAACAAGTATAGTTTGCATTACTTAAGGATCTAAAGTCAAAAATTCAAATGGATTCCAAAACGTCATGTGGTTAATTATATGCAATACATCTGTACACAGTTCATCAAATAACAAAAAGATCATGAATAATTATCCCGTGTTAAATACCTGGCATTTAACACTGGATAAGTTATCTAGAATGTATAAAGGTATCTCAAATGACTGTGGGAAATATAAAAGTAAAGAAGGGACCTTTTATCATTTATGGTGGACATGTGATAAAGCAAACAAATTTTGGAGTCGGAATCACATTTTAATACAGAAATTTCTGAAAATGAAGATGACACCAGACACTTTCTTTCTGGGCTTAATGGAAAAAAAAACTTGGGGGAAAAAAAACGTGGAACCTTGATCTTATATATGTTGATGGCAGCACCAACATGGAAGGACGTTTCAATTCTCACCATGGACGAATGGCTACAGAAATTGATGGAGTTGGCAGAGATGGCTAAGTTGACTGTTTTGATTAAAGAAAAGAATGTAAGTACTTTTGTTGCTACATGGATACTGCTTCTGGACTTTGTGCTTGAGGTGCAAAAAAGTGAAATTTTGATTTGTTGTTATAGAAATGGCTATTTTACATTGTTTTGGAAAAGTAAAAAGTTCATTGTTAATGCTCTATTTTACTGCAACACAGAGAGTCGGAAGTCAGCACTTTTTTTTTCTTTGCACCCTCCCCACCTCGCTTTTCTTTCCCCTTTTCCTCCCCAAGTAAAGGTAAAGGTTCCCCTCGCACATATGTGCTAGTTGTTCCCGATTCTAGGGAGTGGTACTCATTTCTGTTTCAAAGCCAAAGAGCCAGTGCTGTCCGAAGACGTCTCCGTGGTCATGTGACTGGCATGACTAAACGCCGAAGGCACATGGAACACTGTTACCTTCCCACCAAAGGTGGTCCCTATTTTTCTATTTCCATTTTTTACATGCTTTCGAACTGCTAGGTTGGCAGAAGCTGGGACAAGTAACGGGAGCTCACTCCATTATGCAGTGCTAGGGATTCAAACCGCTAAACTGCCGGCCTTTGGATCAACAAGCTCAGAGTCTTAGCCACTGAGCCACCACATCCCTTTTCCTCTCCATTGTGACCTATTATTTGCTTTCATATTTTTGTATTTTATTCTATTTTATTCTATAATCTAATAAAAATATTGTTTAAAAAACAAAGGGTTGTGAATGATTGCCCATCTATAGATTGGAGTTTTATCATACCTCAAATCATTTTAAAAGGTGTAGTTAAATATCCATTTCTATATGAACAAGCTGCAATGTTTCTACACATCTCTCAAGAAGATTCACAATAATTAGGCCTTC
Source organism: Thamnophis elegans (assembly GCF_009769535.1). Taxonomy (NCBI): domain Eukaryota; kingdom Metazoa; phylum Chordata; class Lepidosauria; order Squamata; family Natricidae; genus Thamnophis; species Thamnophis elegans. The sequence goes on from NC_045551.1 coordinate 45,021,545, forward strand.
GGATAAACTTAAGCTTCTTTCTTTCTTTCTTTCTTTCTTTCTTTCTTTCTTTCTTTCTTTCTTTCTTTCTTTCTTTCTTTCTTTCTTTCTTTCTTGCCAGGAGGGGGAAAAACATCGTGAAATATCAAATATAAACATGATGCAAGTTTCCTGAAGACTGGTGGGGAGGTTTCAGAAGGGAGCGATGACGTCTTCCAGTAGAGCGAAAGGACAAAGAGTTTCCCCAATACAGCTTCAACATGTCAAGATTTGAGCAGAAAGGTGAGATAAAAACTGAATAAATTAATGAGTCAAATGAGTAAAGGATTCCTGAAAATGCTACTTCTGGAAAGGATACACTATGAAATGTGGTGTTGATGTGGACTCAACTTCCCTCCATTCAGCTCTCAACAGATCTATCAACTCCCAACCCTGATGCTGGCACAGGTATTTTCAGCCCAACTTAGGCCATGTTGGTTCCTCAACGGAAGAGTAAAAAATTATCTTCCCCACTTTTTTTGGGGTCAGAGTAAGCCCACAGGGTTTGGTACCCAGTGGATTACCTTTTATTTCAATCTGCATTTCATTCAATTTAGGATTAATTATTGCACTGCTGCAAAATGCTCAGTCAAGAATTGAAGTGGTACGTGCACCTAGTAAAATAAAATAAATAAAATAAAATAGATAAAATAAAATAATAAAGTAGGGCAAAACATGGAAGTGTGTGGCATGATTAGAAGTTTCGCATGATACCCTGAGAAATGATGACTTTGTTTAATTGGAGCCCAACGTATTTAATTAGAACTGCCTCAGATAAAAGCAATCTTGGTTAATTAATCCTGAAAGCTATAAACCTGGATGGATTTAGATGAACAAAACAGTAATTCAGAAGGGAAAAACATTATTTTCACTGTTCTTATGCATACATGAGCTTCATCAAGTAAGAAGAATTCCCTAGAAACGAGAAAACAGAAAATGTTCCCCTGGAGAGTTTGACTGTCATTCACTGACTTGTAAATGGTTTGCATTCAATATAATTATATGCAGCCTATATTTTTTAAATTAAAAAAATAATTTAAAATCAATGGAAAATAGCTGACCTGGTTCTACTTGTTACAATTATTATGCAGGTTTGCTCATATGATTTATAACACAGAAAGTTTTGTTTGAACCAAGGAATTAATGTCAAATAAACATTTTAAATTAATTTAAACCACATTTGAAGAGTTGAACTCAATCTACACTATAGGTCCTACTGATTTTAGAAGGATTTCCTAACAATATTTATATATTTATATATATATATATATATGATGTGTATGTGTATGTGTATGTGTATGTGTATGTACACACACACACGCGCGCGCGCGCGCACACACACACACACACACACACACACACACACATATATATATATATATATATATATATATATATATATATATATATCTATGTTTAAACATTCTAATTCATAATGTGTGTTGTGACCCGCCAGTGGCATGGCAGACTCATATAGTAAGGAGGTTGGGGAGGAACATGGGCCACTCCTGGAGTCTGGGGAAGGCTCTGATGAGTGCTCTGCATTGGAGGCAGAGATGGGGCCAGGGCCATCTGACAGTTATCATCTGCCTTTGGAGTTGGACATCAGTGGGGCAGAAGAACAGCTGGAGCCTGTTCGCGATGTGCACATGTGCAGAGCTGCTAGGAAAAGGGAACAGCTAAGGAACAAGGGCTGACTTGGGAGTAAAGGCACAGGTGGACAGTGAATGGCCCCTCCCACAAGGAATAAAGAGGAGTGAAACGGGAGGGGAGTTTGCAGGAAACAATTGGTTCAATTCATTAGGGTGAAGACCTGTTCCTGACTTCTTGCCAAGTAATTGCTGCTACAGTGTGGCATTTGAAAGATATTGGTCTGGCAACTCTCCAAGCCTGATAAAGGGCTGTAGTTGTGAAATATCTTGAAAGACTTTGCTGGAGAGGAATTCCCTTTAACCTAAATAAAAGAGATTTTATCAGGACGAGGAGTCTGCTTCATGATCTTGGGAAGCCTAGGGCAGAACAGTGTGATTGATCTGGCCTTCTTTTGTTGGGTTACAGTGACGTGGAATCAGTAAATAAACTGTAATTTATTTTGAGGTGATAAAGTAGTCATTGAAGTCATGGTTTATTATACGTTCAAATAGGCCCACAGGAACCTCTTTTTTGGCATTAGATGTTCTCCTGATCTAAGTGACTTTTTTTAAAAAAGATAGTTTTAATTTTTTAAAAAGGAAATAATAAAGTAGAATGAAAAACCTTAGACTCTAACATATTTATTTACAATAATGGTTTGCATCCTTTAGATACTTCTAAAATATAGCAATATATTAAATTAGGATTGCAGATAGTGTACTGACTGAGGTGAAAACAATGGTGGAGAAATACCATTATATTTTTATATATATAAAAGTTTGTCCTGTAATCAGCCACATTCACCATGACTGCCATTTTATGAACAGGAAAGACCCCAAAGGGAATTACTATGAGAGGACTACTTCCTCTATTTTGTGAGAGGAATCACAATATATATTTTATTGCACCCTATTTCCTTATACCCAATGTACTTTTTATCCACCCATCCAAGTAGTTAACAAACACAGACAGCTCCCGCCAAAGGTAAAACTAAAAAAAAAAGGAGAAGGAGGAAGAGAAATTGGCCATAAGATTCAGGATTGCTCAGGCTGTCTGAACAAAGATGGATTTTGTCTTATTCAGTAGGCTATGGTTGACGTGAAGCATAAGTAGCACAGCAAGTGTGTCACAGAAATAGCTTGAAAGTGATTGTCAGGCAGGCTGATTGGTACTCTCACTGTCTTGCACTTTTCTAAGTGCATTTAATGTTCCAGTGTTATGTCTAGTTTAAAGCTCTTCTGAAGAGAGGCTATAAAGGAATAATATATGTAATATTTTTTATTGTTCAAAGACATATACATAAATTGGTATGTTAATGAACTATTTTCAAACAGGATTTTTTTCGATAGCAAGGTACCAGTGGTGGGTTTCAAATTTTTTTAGAACCTCTTCTGTAGGTGTGGCCTGCTTTGTGGGAGTGGCTTGCCAGCCATGTGACCAGGTGGGAGTAGCTTGGCAGCCATGTGACTGAGTGGGAGTGGCTTGGCAGTCATGTGACTGGGTGGGCATGGCCAACTTGTAAAATGTGGTGAAACTCACTTAACAACACTCTTGCTTAGCAACCAAAATGTTGGCTCAGAAACTCTGGCATTTGAAGCACGCAGGTCTTAAAGCTGTCAAGTTACAAGACCTTTGCACTCCTAAGCCTTTAGAAAAAAAACTCCCAGGGGTGTTCAAACTTGACAGCTTTAAGTTTTGTGGACTTCAACTCCCAGAATTTCTTCTCCAGTCATGTTGGCTCAGGAACTCTGCCATTGAAGTGTGTAAGTCTTAAAGCTGTCAAGTTACAAGAGCCTTGCACACCAACCCTTTAGAAAAAAAACCCAGGGGTGTTCAAACTTGACAGCTTTAAGACTTGTGGACTTCAACTCCCAGAATTTCTCCTCCAGTCATGTTGGCTCAGGCACTCTAGCATTGAAGCACGCAAGTCTTAAAGCTGTCACGTTACAAGACCCTTCCACCTCTAACCCTTTAGAAAAAAGCCCAGGAGTGTTCAAACTTGACAGCTTTAAGACTTGTGGACTTCAACTCCCAGAATTCCTCCCCTCGCTCTTCATCTTGATGATGGGCGGATGGGCAGGGGGAGGGAGGTGAAACCAGTTCTAAACGGCACTGTAGATTTGTGGAACCTCTTCTATAGAAGAGGTTAGAACTGGCAGGTTAGAACCCACCCCTGCAAAGTACTCTTTTAAGTACTAATAGTATTCATTGGTCCAAGTATATTTTACATGCTATTTAAAAATTAATGAGATTTTATATAAATTTAGACAAGCACAAGAAACCCTCTAAAATCAGCATTTGTGAGTACATCATTTCCCTATACAAAAAGAAGCTGCACTAATCTTGCCCCTTTATCACAACTCTCTGTTGTGGGTCAGCATAACACAAGACAAGAATGACTGCACACACTATAGAAGTGGCTTCAGGAATGAATAGTTCTGCTGAGAATTAATACTGGAAACAATGGGAATGCCCTGCTGTAGTAGAAGATTCCCTTCAATTCCGCCCCCCCTATTCAAAAGTTAAAATTGGCTACAGAAAATCTAAACAATAGCAAAAAAAAAAAAAAACCCAACCAGTAACGTTTTATTTTTTAAAAAAAATTATAGTTTGTAACTATTATTATTACTATTAATAGTTTGTAACTATTATTTCCCTTAAAGTCCCAATTCCCTTAAGGTTCAAGAAATAGGTAGAAGACGGTGTCAGAGTTCACGAACAGAAGATGCATTTTCTGAATGTACAAGGCAGAAAACAATACTGGTCACAAATCATTCATCAGTTTTATTTCAATTATTCTTAGCAAATTCATTCCAAAGTCACCATGCTCATTTGATAAAAGAAATCAAGGTGGTTTGCACCTGGGAAGTGTCAAATATCTTATGTTCTGCCTTATCCTTCTAAACATAACTGGCGTGTTTCCTATCCTTCTCTTTCCCTTGCTCTTCCATATTTTTCCTCATCCAAACCTTAGCTAGCCAGCTGTCTTTACCTTTACATCCTGATCTCACAACTTCAATCAAATAATACTCGACACAATCTAGCCAGTGTGTCTATGTATCCCCATGTGGCAGTGGTGGGTTTCAAATTTTTTTAGAACCTCTTCTGGAGGTGTAGCCTGCTTTGTGGGAGTGGCTTGTCAGCCACGTGACTGGGTGGGAGTGGCTTGCCAGCCACGTGACTGGGTGGGCGTGGCCAACTTGTAAAATGTGGTGAAACTTACTTAACAACGCTCTTGCTTAGCAACCAAAATGTTGGCTCAGAAACTCTGGCATTTGAAGCACGCAAATCTTAAAGCTGTCAAGTTACAAGACCCATGCACCCCAACCCTTTAGAACCCCCCCCCCAGGGGTTTTCAAACTTGACAACTTTAAGACTTGTGGGCTTCAACTCCCAGAATTCCTCCTCTCGCTCTTCATCCTGATGAAGTGCGGATGGGCGGGGAGGAGGGAGCTGAAACCGGTTCTAAACGGCACTGTAGATTTGTGGAACCTCTTCTATAGAAGAGGTTAGAACTGGCAGGAACCCACCCCTGCCATGTGGAATCAGCAGGTTTTCAAAATTCCTGTGGATATTCATCACTGCTGTAAATGTTATACGTTATTTGACAGACTTGCAACACTGAATGCTATTTAACAAAATGAAATTAAATGGTGAAAAAAAGTAAAGTTCTACATTTAGCCAAGAAAAACCAAATGCACAGATATAGTATAGTCGGCACCTGGGTCAATAGTAGTAATTGTGAGAGGGATCTTGGAGTCCTAGTGGACAATCACTTAAACATGAGCCAGCAGTGGGCTGCAGCTGCCACAAATAGCCAACAGTCCCAGCCTGCATTAACAGAGGGATAGAATCAAGATCATATGAAGTGTTAATATCACTTTATAATGCCCTGGAATGCTGCATTCAGTTTTGGTCGCCACAATATAAAAAAATATGTTGATACTCTAGAAAGACTGCAAAGAAGAGCAACAAAGATGATTAGGGGACTGGAAGCTAAAACATACAAAAAACAATTGCTGGAATTGTGTCTATCTAGTTTAATGACAAGAAGGACTAGGGGAGACATGATAGCAGTGTTCCAATATCTTAGGGGTTCCCACAAAGAAGAGGGAGTCAGCCTATTCTCCAGAACACCTGAAGGCAAGACAAGAAGCAATGGATGGAAACTATTCAAGAGAAGGAAAAGTAAAAAGGAATTTCCTGACAGAAATTGTTCTAACTAATCATTGGAACAACTTAATCTCCAGAAGTTGCAAATGCTCCAACACTGGAAGTTTTTAAGAAGAGATTGGACAACCATTTATCTGAAATGGTACTTATGTAGAGTTTCCAGCCTGAGCATTGGACTAGAAGACCTCCAAGGTTCCTTCCAACTCTGATATACTATTCTATTCTATTCTATTCTATTCCATTCCATTCCATTCCATTCCATTTAGCATATGATGTGAACATGACAGAAGAGAAGTGAACATATACACACAATTCACGTAATTATATACAGAACTTCTACAAGTGGCCTCATAACTGGATGTCCAATTCAGCTATCCAGACAATTGACTCTGGCATTGTTTCATGCAGATCTAGGCTTGTTTTGGACAATCTTGGATAATATGATAATTGCTTGCATATCAGTACCACAATTGCAACAGGGGGAATCTGATACAGGCAGAGGCACTTCTTTCAGTATAAATTTTGTCCAGACAGAGCAAGGGAGGTCAAACTCAGGTGGTTTGGTAGTGGGATCATTAATGGTCAGGCCATAAGAAGGTATCATGGACCATTTGTCTGGTCAGGTATTCTCAGGGTTAAACTGGGAAGATGTTAAGTGAATATCTGTTTTCCCAGATGGCTTAAGGCATTTCAATCTTGTGATGGGCTGGGCATTGTCCAGGAGCCAAGGTGGCGCAGTGGTTAAAAGCAGCACTGCAGGCTACTGCTAGATCAGCAGGTCAGCGGTTCAAATCTCACCGGCTCAGGGTTGACTCAGCCTTCCATCCTTCCGAGGTGGGTAAAATGAGGACCCAGATTGTTGGGGGCAATATGCTGACTCTCTGTAAACCGCTTAGAGAGGCCTGAAAGGCCTATGAAGCGGTATATAAGTCTACTGCTATTGGTGAATAGGGAGAGCCTTGTTATTCAGCATCCTTGACCATAGTTGAATGAGAGCTTGTGGTCTTCTAATGTGAGGTGGTATGATATTGCTAAGTACTAGGAACCGGTACTTAGTAATTGCTGCTGCAAACTCCAAGACAAGGCCTCTCCCCACCCTCTGAGATATCCCATGCTCTGTTTTCTTCCCTTTGGATTCCTTACAGCCCTATGGGTCTCCTATCTCCCCACCCTGTAACAATCACATTTACCTTTCAAAGGTATCTAATGCTCAGGAAGTTGGAGTAAAGAAGGCTGCTCCACTGCTGGGTCACATGGCACTATCAAAGAGGAGAAACCCTGCCAGTTTTGTTTTCTTTGTTGTGCTTTACTTCCCCAGTGCTATTGTGAAGCTAGCATTGCTGGTGCTGGGGGTGGGGATTAAAGCATAACAAGGAAAGCAAAGCCTGCAGGATTTTGTTCTGACCTAGGCTTCCCAAGAGCATGAAACAAACTCCTTGTCCTGGCAAAAAACCCTTTTACTAATTTACAGTGAATTCTGCTCATTCACAGCCAGAAAAATCTTTCAAAGGAGAATTTACAGTCACGCACCTTATCTGGCTTGGAGAGCTGACAGGCCGATATCTGCAGAACTTGGCAAGGAGTCTCGAAGAATCACTAACTGATTAGCGAACTAATTAGCAAACTCCTACAAACTCCAATCCCATTTTGCTCCTCTTTTATTTCCTCTGGGAAGGGCCATTCATCTGGCCTTACTCCCAAGTTGACCCCTGCTCTTTAGTTGTTCCCTTCATCTAGGAACTCTGCACATGTGCACACTGGGAACAGGCTCCAGCTGTTTGTCTGACTCTGACAACAACTGATAACTGGCATATGGCTCTGGGCCCCTCTCTGCCTCCAACACAGAACCCTCATTAGACTCCAGGACTGGCCCATGTTCCTCCTCAACCTCCTCACTGTCTGAATCTGCTATCAGCTCTGCTGGCCACTGGTGGGCCACAACAGAGCTCTTCTTGATCGTGCCATGTGGCCACCAACATCCCAACACGTCCTTCCCTACATCCTGAGCTCTAGATATCTTCAAAAGGTAAGTGAGCGAACGATGGAGGGCAGTGCGGAGGAATGTGTGGAAGCTGGTAGGGTGGCAAGGCAGGCCCAGTGCCTGTGGGGACTGGTGAGATAGGATGGAGAGAAAATGGGTGGATGGGTGTACTGTAATATCTCCGCAGTCAGTTGCAAATGTGAATGTCTGGGTGCTGCAGGGATTGTAACTTTGAAATGGAGTTGTCTGTAGCTGGGGTGGGTGTGTGTTGTAACTTCGAGGGGTTGTTAAATGGCCTGTTGTACCTTGAGGACTAGCTGTACATATGAACATAACTATGCACATCACACACATGGAGATTTGTGTAATTCAAAGCACCAATATAGTACAAGCTATCTGCTTTCTAACAAATTGGTTAATATTTCTTATCTGCTGTAAAGGGAAATGAAGGTCATATTAAAAGCACTTCTCTTTGTTCAAAGGACTATGAATCGGGGTGGGGGTGGGGGGAACCAGACTCCCTAACTAAACTAGGTCATAAATTGATTAGAACAAAACACATTTTTTTTTTCCAAAGTTCACGAAAGGAACAATATCAGCTACTGAATAAAGACACTTCTATGGAGTACACTTGAGTTTTTGCAACTGGCACAATTCAGGCATTTTACACCTACAACATGAGTCTCATGCTGTTATAACTCCAGTAATCAGCAAAAATGTTCTAATCCATTGCAGAGATGTGGGATTAGTAAAACAAGAGAAGACAAAAGGAATGGGAAAAGCATGTGCTGAAATAATTAATAGGAAAGAAGGAGCAGAAAATTAAGATCTGTAGGCTAAGCATGTTGTTTGACAAAGATCAAAATCATATTTACTGTGAAAGACATCACAGCATGAGGCTGTCAATCATTCTGAAATTACCATTCAAGCTTTTGATAGGAATAACTCCAAATTCCCTTGCAGCTAAATACAAAGCCACCTCCACATCAAACTAATTAGACAATTCAGCTAGGGATTTTTGAAGTAGTCAAGCCCAGGACTATAAGCAGCCAGCTGAGAGCAAATAGAATAAATTAAGGTAAATAGACATTGTCCTTCAAAGGCAGACAGTAAGACAATAATATTCTACAGCTGTCCTAAGTTTTATTCTGTGAGGACATTCTGTGAATGATGCCAGGGATACTGGCAGGGTTAAGTGTGCCAATGTTGGATGGTCAATTCATTGTGAAATTTACCTCTATGACCCCTGGTATGTGTGTGGGGGGGTGCAGTTCCCTGTCCAGTGCAGATAACAGAGTAAGAGATCCATTGCATTTAGAATTATGGACAATTGCAGAGATTTATTCTAAGGAAGTAATAATAAGGAATACTAACTTGAATATAGCTTGGATCAATTATAAGAAGGCATTCTACTTTCATAGGACAGGAGAGGATTCTTTATTCACCAAGTGTGATTGACACACAAGGAATTTAATTTTGGTGCATACCCGCTCAGTGTATGTCCAAAACAACAAAGTAATAATAATCATAACAAAGATAATAATCATAATGATACCAGCATCAATACAGAAGGTAGTGGAACAGATTGAGAAGATTAAAAGTGATATAGCCATACTGCCAATACATGGGTAATATACTTAGGCATAAGATAGAACTGTGGAAATTAAGTATTCAGCAGAGTGATGGCACAAGGGGAAAAAAAACTTTGTGTCTAGTTATTTTGGCAAGCAGTACCCTATAGCGGTATCCTGAGGGTAGGAGCTGAAACAATTTATGTCCAGGATGTGAGGGGTCTGCAGATATTTTCTCAGCCCTCTTTCTGACCTGAGGTCCTCAATGGAACGCAGTCTGGTTGCAGTACTTTCCTTTTTCTCCAGACCTAACTATCTGTAGCTGTCTGTACAGCTGACAATCTGTATTTATCTTGTTTGGTTGCTGTATCAAACCAGATAAATATAGAAGAACAAATCACAGCCTCAATAATTCTTCTGTAGAACTGCATTAGCAATTCCTTGGGCAGTCTGAACAGTCTGAGTTGTCGCAGGAAGAATATTCTTTGGGGTGCCTTCTTTTAATGATGCTTCTAATGTTAGATGTTCATTTCAATCATCCTGGGAGATTATAGAACTCAAAAACTTGAAGGACTCTACTGTTGATGCTGTGTTGTCTAATATAGTAAAAGTTGGTAGAATAGAAGGGCTCCTTCTAAAGTCCACTTTCATCTCTACACTGGGCTGCGGTATGCCAGCAACCAGGCTGTGCAAACAAGCAAAGCCCCATTAGCGAGATGTGTGTGTTTTAGGAGAATTCAAAATAAAAGCATTTTTCCATGGGAAGGATTTTTATCATTCACTCAAAAACCTTATTTCAAATCCATCTGGACCCTTGCTCCATTTGTAACTTTCCAAAATCAAAGTGATAATCGCTCTTTTGCTTCTCATTCAAAAAAGAAAATGAAGTCCTTAAACTTTAAAACTTCCATTGCTAAGGATTATAATTCATACTTTTCTCTTTCTTCTCTATTGCCAATGTTCCAAATTATCTGCACAATAGAATGTTAATAGCTTTAATTAATACTGTACTTAAACAATATAATGTACTAGCTGATAACCTGGCATTGCCCGAGTATTTATTCATCCTAATTCTGTATTAGACAGGAAAAGGAATGAATTATATATATAGTGTCAAATCAGCCCCCTTGTGGAGTACTGTGAAACTATTACCATGGGAACTCTACTTTGCTGTACAGTAGAAGCCATTTAAGGCACAACAGGCTGTATGTTAACAGAACTTGAATCCAAAATGCACACTATCACTGTCAAAAGTACTGTGATTTGACACTATAGATATAATTCATTCCTTTTCATTTCAGTGGCCCAGGTGTTCCAGAGGTATGCTGGAAAACACACAGACAAACAGACATACACCCCCCAAATGGTATTAGGGGTGTCTTATCCCCCACTGTATTTTTTCCATAGAATAAGTTATACATATGGTATCTATCTATCTATCTATCTATCTATCTATCTATCTATCTATCTATCTATCTATCATCTATCTATCTATCAATCTATCGAAAGAAATACCATTCTGAGAGCTAATAAGGATAAGGATGATAGCAAATTAGACTCAATTATTCATATTTACCCCAGGGAGTCTGGGATGGAAACCTTCATTGGAGCACTTGGTTGGGAAAAAAACATGCTCAGTTTCATCGGTAGCAAGACAGAATGACTGATAATTCAGAAACTTACAACTTTGGAGAGAGTTGGTCTTTGTTAGATTATTATGCTGAGATTATATTATGATTACTATTTGTTTTGGACTGTTGATTTTTATAGTGTATATTCCAATTTAGAGTTCTTAATACCTGGTAAAAAGTTACATATAGTATGTAAGTACATAACTAATTAACCTGCTTAATGGATCAGTAATACAAACAATATACAGCTATTGTATTATACCTTTACAAATTTACAAGGAGTTTTTTTAACAAGCGCAGAAGAAAACTTACATTTCCGGAAACCAAATTTGACCAAACTGTATTTTTCTGCAACCATTTATATGCACGCCTTTTTATTTATTTATTAAATATCACGCTCTTTTTCTTAAATGGAAAGAAATAGACAAGAAACAATGCTGCAGTTGAACCAACCATGTTGGCATCTTCAAGCAAATAAGCCAGTGGGAGGGAAAGTATGTTCTTATTCTGAAAGAATTTGTTTTTAACAGATGGTTAAACTGAATAATCTTCCCTTGGGCATAGCAAAGGAAGAGAGAATATTTCCAGGTTGTGAAGTGCTTAGGACACTTTATTCCTTAATATGTAGCTACTTATGGCCAGATTTAATGCTATTTTAAGCTTGCTTCATTTCCCCGCCCCCCTGCCAGTCTCTGCAATGATTTCATATAGTCTTTGACATCTTGGCCTTCCATAGTACCTATGTAGCTGAGGGAGAGGGGATGGGGGGGAAGCATTAAGTAAATAGCAAAAGGAAATCTCCGGAGAGGCCACTTTTGCAAGTGGAATTGGAATAAGACAGAGAGGAAAGGGGAGGGGAAATAGACTCAACTGGAAGAGCTGTCGGGCATCTGAGTCAGAACAGAACTGCCAACACTAGCTATAGGAATGGAAGCTGTCCAAGGTTATTAACACTCTTTACCAGTTAGCCTTTGCTGTGTGATTTCTGGAATTCACAGAGGATTCAAGTGTCTGTACAGATTCCTATAAAAATGGATGCATTTTTTGTTTGGTTTTCTTTTCCTGCAAAGGAGGGAGTATTCATGGGATTGCCCCTCTTGCCTGCCCCGACTTCCCCATTTTTATCCTCAGGCAGCCTCAGGCAGCTTGCCTAAATCTGAAAATGCAATACAGATGTTGAAAACATAAAGAAAGGCCTGTGTGTTTGCCAGGGTTTTTCTGCAAAGCAAAACAGAATTCTACCCTGCCCTACCCTTTCCTCTCTGTATGTCTGCATTTAGACTAGATTGTCAGTTTTTCTATAGCCAAATGAAGTTCTCCCAGACAATCAGACCAACTTACAAATAAGCTCTGAGTTCTTATGGTCCTAGGGCAACCTTAAACACTCAAAGAGCCATTTTGACCCTTCTCCCACAGCAAAGAAAACACCCGAAGCCACAAAACCCTTTTGATATCTAAAATGAAGATAGCACTGTATATATTATTTTTTCAACCTTTATGTGATATATATATCACATTTGCATTTGTGCTGATAAATAAATAAAGGGAGACTAGTACAGATCTATTTCAAGCTATTTAGCTCTCATCAGCTAACCATACCCTTACTGGGATTTGAACCTGTGCTGTATTACCTATTAGGCAGTTGTGTTATACATACATACATACATACACACACACACACACACACACACACACACACACACACAAACACACACGGATTGTTGGATTTATGAAATCAATGAACTGCTACAGAGAAAACATTTTTTTTATTTCTGCATGCAACAAAAACATTTTGAACTCTGAAAAAAAGATGCATTGAAAACCTCAATAAATTGTGTGTGATGCATATTTTGAGCGACAGGGAGCTGCAGCAGAGGGATGAAAGAGCCACATGTGGCTCCAGAGCCATGGGTTGCAGACCCCTGTCCTAGGGATGGCAGGATAGCCCAGGAACCAGTAAGTCCTAATGGTAATGCACATATTAAAGGCTTGATTAATGAAGGGCTAAGTACCAACCATATCATTCTATAGCAGGGTGTCCTATAGCTCCCTCCAAAACCCTGAATTTATGAAACTGCAACCTGACTGAAGAATGGTTTTTGGTGTTACAGTTGTGTTGATTCTTCCTCCTTTCAATGTAAGGGTGGAAATGGGAAGAAATCTGTAGGAGGCAAACGAAAATGACTTTTCGGCTTTAGGTGCATCCCTCAAACTCAAATAATCTGAAAAATGAATGCTGAAATCTTGCCATTTTGCTATCAAATATCAATGGATGATTTTACAAATGGAGGTGAGGGTTGGAGTTGGGGACCTTTAACAATAGAAATGGGAATGCTTTGTTCCCCAGATGTTACATCTTCTCCCATATGCACAGTTAAAAATCTATCCCCCTCCATTAAATGGTCTCACCCCAATCATCTCACTTCCATCTCATGACTGGCTTCTTCATTTATCCCAGGTCTGAGAGATCCAGGTCTAGGTTTAAGAAACTTTTAATCTCTGGTTTATTAGAGCCGAGGTGGCGCAGTGGTTAAATGCAGCACTGCAGGCTACTGCTAGATCAGCAGTTCAGCGGTTCAAATCCCACCGGCTCAGGGTTGACTCAGCCTTCCATCCTTCCGAGGTGGGTAAAATGAGGACCCAGATTGTTGGGGGCAATATGCTGACTCTCTGTAAACCGCTTAGAGAGGGCTGAAAGCCCTATGAAGCGGTATATAAGTCTACTGCTATTGCTATTGCTAGGTCCAGGCTCTTTATGCCCCAAAGTTCAAAATGTTCATGTGAGCTACATTACAGAGACACCAGTCTCTGCAAGTTTTCCTTGCCTCCTTTGAAAATAACCCACAATTGTTCCTTTTCACTTCTCATTCATTTAATTTTATGCATTTCACCCTGTATAAAAGTAAAGATAAAGGTTTCCCTTGCACATATGTGCTAGTTGTTCCTGACTCTAGGGGGAGGTGCTCATCTCCGTTTCAAAGCCAAAGATATCTCCATGGTCATGTGGCCGGCATGACTAAATGCCGAAGGTGCATCGAATACTGTTTCTTTCCCACCAAAGGTGGTTCCTATTTTTCTACTTGATTTCGAACTGCTAGGTTGGCAGAAGCTGGGACAAATAATGGGAGCTTACTCCGTTACCCAGCCCTAGGGATTCAAACTGCTGAACTGCCAACCTTCTGATCGACAAGTTCAGCGTCTTAGCCACTGAGCGACTGCATCCCTGTATACCGAATTGCACAACCTGTATACCAAATCACAATCCTTCCCCCTTGGCACCTTCTGGAGATGTTGGACTGCAATTCCAATCATGAACCATCCTAGCTGGGGCAACTGCGACCATGCTGGATCCTTTTCCTTTTAAAACAAATTCCTTAGCTGAATTCTGAATACATTTTAGCCAGTTTATTCAGTATGGGAAGGAAAAAACCAGAACAGGGGGAAAAAAAATCTTACATATCTAACATGTGGGAGGAAGAGATGTGAGTGAAAAACAAGTAAAAGGGAAACAAGAAATTGCACATGGGAGAAAAGAAGCTATGTTAACCCTGAGCAATATATATATATATATATATATATATATATATATATATATATATATATATATATATATATATATATATATATATATACATACATACATACATACATACATACATATATATATATATATATATATATAGTGTCACAACCCCTGGTAAGCCACAATTATGGGAGGAAGCTAACTGCTTCCATCATCTGTCAATCGGCTCATCACAAGAGTCCATCACGACAGAAACCCAATATTTTTACTGTTGCTTTTTTATATTTGTGTTTTATTTGTCCTGATAAATAAATAAAGGGAGACTAGTATAGATCTATTTCAAGGTATTTAGCTCTCATCAGCTAGATAAGGAGGAGACCTGTGGCATAATGGCTAAGACATTTGCCTAAGATGCAATACAGCACAGGTTCGAATCCCAGTAAGGGTATGGCTAGCTGATGAGAGCTAAATAGCTTGAAATAGATCTATACTAGTCTCCCTTTATTTATTTATCAGCACAAATAAAACACACACACACACACACACATACACACACATACACACACACACACACACACACACATATATATATATATATATATAGTGTGTGTGTGTGTGTGTACATACGCGCACGCGCACACACTTTGGAGACACCCACTCTAAGAATTCTCTGGAGGTACAATATAAAAGAAGACAATATAAACCTATTTATACATGTAATGTACAAATGTTGCTGAGCTATTTTCAATGGTAGTCCAAGGACAAACTCAAATGGATCTCCTTAAAAATAAAAGTGAAGTGTTTATATGTAAGCTTTTACTCATTTTAATTCCACAATAGATTTTGTGAAAGGCTTGGTTTAATTTTTATTATAATTATTAAATGCCCATCAATAAGTTAAGTGAGCCTCTTCATTTATTTTATATTGCTGGGAAGAACTTGGCAATGCAAAGGGCTCAAAAAGCCAAGTTATTTTCCCCCATAGTTTTAGTTATGTTATGGGTTAAAATGAGTTGCTTGTTCTTAGCAGTGAAGCTCCCACCTATAAAAGCTTTTCTTTATCTCTAGTTTGCTCTATTTTTTTTAAAAAAAAATGACTCACAACTACTGTATTTCAGTACGTTACACTCATAAAACATATACATTCTCTTCTCCCATGTATGTCTTTATATGAAAGATATAATAAGAAATATAGCAAATAGTAGAAAAAGAAACAAAAATACTATCCACTGAATTTATAATTTTTAATTGTGTCAGGTACTGAGGATTTAATAGCTGCCAGCTGATGAAAGGTTGTAAGCTGTAATCAGTAAGCTGATGCAATGTAAGGCAAGGCTGATAAAATGAGGATGATTGAGCAATACAGGCATAGCCTCTTTAAGACTCAGATGGGAGGTCCACACAAGCCTCTATATAGATGGCTATTAGAGGGTGTTTCTCTCTCTCATCATGTATTTCATTCTCTCCTTTGCAGGAGGGTTCTTATTGGTTTGGACCGCTTCGGCCGACTGGTAGTAACTTGGCCAGCCACACACCCTGAACCGGTTCTATTGGCGACACCATAGGCAGCACCATCTTGTTTTTTTGCTTCTGAGCATGCGTAAAATCTACTTTTTAACTACTGCACATGCGTGCATAGCGTGCATCAAGCGTGCGCCCCCTGAAGCATGTCCCTGAGCGAACCAGCAGTAACAGAAGCGGGAACCCACCCCTGCTCCTTTGGGTCTAAGCTGTGTGGTAAGGGATTTTTATCTATCATGTATATGTTTGTATATTTCTGTATATATAAACCACTGTTAATTGTGTTAAGGCTCTGTGTGCTGTGTGCTGTGTTTTGCTCCTGGGTTTATCTCATATTAATAGTCATTCTGCCAAAACTCTGACAAATTGCAACATAGTTCTTTTGCATAATAGCACCAATATTCATAATGAAAACATAAGGAAACATAGATAAAGGCCCAGCTTCACATTTTTCTTTCATCTGTAAGAGGTGGGAAACTCCTTCTGGAACCCCAAAATACTACAGCTCTGACTGTTAAAAGTTACTGTTATAAAGTCATCTGATTTGAGATCCACAAAAGCATGCTGATGTTTATAACAAGAAGCAATATCCAGATACTTGAGATTTTTATCCCATTGCCCTTTTGTGCTAATGTATAGCTATATCCAGTTTTATCTGAAAGCTGAATTATTGCTTGGCATGCCAAGTGGTACATAGCTAAAGGCTTCAATATGCATCCTACTTTATGGAAGGCCACAACCAAGCAATAGATTTAGATGCACATTAACATTTACATCATTTGTCTGCCTAGAAGCCTACTTCTGCGTTTGAATTTATTGTGATGGGATAAGAATAGGATAGGCCTAATTCATAGCTATGTAATCTTGATTAAGCCAACTGACATAGTTATGTTTTACTTTTTGGTACAGCTGAGAACCTACGACAGCAATTGTGTAAAAAATCCAATGCATCAAGATATAAATCAATAATGTTTTGTGACAGCAGCAATAGCAAAAAGAAAAAGAAAGTCATGTTAAAAAAGGAGGTTACACAAACCTTATGGTTGGTTCAGAACATACTTCAAATACTAAGCAACGAATTCACTTGACTGAATCACAATGAATTCATTAAATAGGATAATCACAATTGCAATGTATTTTCATACCACTCGCAACTTATGCAATTCCACCCCAAGAGGACTAGAAGTATCATCTCATTCAGGAAAAAAATATGGCTGAAATTTGTATAATTTACATAAGCTAGAACCGCGATGGCCAACCTATGGCACGCATGCCCGAAGTGAGCCATGTTGTCTGGCTTGTGCGCCGCTGCCCATTTCTCTTCTGGGTTTCAATCAACTTTGTGTGTGCAGCAGTGCCACAAACCGAGGTGGTGCAGTGCTTAGAGTGCAGCACTGCAGGTTACTTCAGCTGACTGCAGTTCAGCAGTTCAGCTGTTCAAATCTCATCGGCTCAAGGTTGACTCAGCCTTCCATCCTTCCGAGGTGGGTAAAATGAGGACCCGGATTGTTGGGGGCAATATGCTGATTCTGTGAACCGCTTAGAGAGGGCTGCAAGCCCTATGAAGTAGTATATAAGTCTAACTGCTAACTGCTATTGCTAACTGGAAGAGCTCGTCTTCCATTTTACAGCGTGAGCATGCTCGCCACCCAGCTGATCGTTGCACATGCATGCACCCAGTAATTGGAAGACTTGCTGGCCGGCACGCATGCATACACCGGAAACCAGAAGTTCATTTTCCGGTGCGCGCAAGTCCCCTGGACATCTCTACTTCCAGGTCATGTCTTAGACAAGCACATGCGCGTGCACTCCCTTTCCGGCACTCAGTGCCGAAAATGTTCGCCATCACTGGGCTAGAATATCAACCTTTTACTGATGCAAAATTTGCGGTAGAGATTTTCTTTATCTGAGGCACACAGATGTTTGATAAAGAAAAAAAATAGTATTTATCCATGTTAAAGTCTAACAAGGCTTCTATAACTTCCACAGCAATATCTAAAACTTTTCAAGGCTTATATTGATTCCAATGTCATCAGCTATAATCAACTATGTAGCCGTATCTTTACAATTACAGATAATGCAAAAGAGCATCTGAAGACATCTGTTATGGAGGTCTTCCAAATTCTCACGCAGTCCCAGCTCTGGCACAAGAAGAACACACCCACCTCACCTGCCCTATCAAATAACAGGTAGGGCATTTACAATCTAGATTTGTACCACTGCCATTTTATCCTTAACAGGGAAATCCATTTTAGCTCAGCAAATGCCATCTCAAAAACTATAACGTATCGTTACTTTGTGATTCAAGCGATGGCCCCTACTGTTACTGGTGGGTCTTTCTGATTGGCCCCTAGCTCAAGGCTGCCATTGTCACTACATGGTAATGCGATGAGAAAAAGAGGTTGGAACACAAAATTGCTGGTTTGTCAGCATTTAAAATCACAAGAGTTTCTAAGAAAGGATGTCAGCTGCCATGCTGGCTGCAAAACTTATTAAGAGTTTCAATGCATTTATTTGTTTATTTTTTAAAGAAACTGACCTCCTCATTGCATAGCTTCCTTTCAAGCTACTGAAGGGGGTCTTTTTGTTTTTGTTTTAAACAGACATGAATATTTGTTCACAAAAAGCTGACCAGAACAGCGTAGAGTGGAATATCACTGAGTGTACGAAAACACAAAAGAAAGTTTGTTCAGGGACAGACTCAGCAGAATGTGAGGTAGAGGAATAAGGCACCCAATTTAGGGCCTATCTAGAATTACAGCAGAAAAGCACCAACTATTATGCTCAGCTATTGGTTACCAAGTAGCTAAAGCACAAAAATGGCATCTTGATATTCAAGATCTCCAACAGCCCATGCTAAATTTTAGTTTTGGATTCGGTGAGGAAGAATTGGGAGATGAAAAGCCTGGCCATTTGCAAGATCACAGTTGATGCTCATGTACCCTTTCACACACATACAGGCTCCTTCATGGTAAAAAAAAGGTTAAACAATGCAATGAAAGAAATGTCTTTTGAGGAAAAAAAAGTAAACATAATCAATAAGATGGTCCCGAAGGCTAATTTTACAAACAATGAGTATTATATGTAATAGACAGCTTCAGAAGAGGAACATAACATGATTTGGAGATTTCATTTAAAGGTAAAGGTTCCCCTCGAACATATGTGCTAGTTGTTCCCGACTCTAGGGGGCAGTGCTCTGTTTCAAAGCCAAAGAGCCAACGCTGTCAGAAGACGTCTTGTTATCTTACCACCAAAAGTGGTTCATATTTTTACAAGCTTTCAAACTGCTGGGTTTGCAGAAGCTGGGACAAGTAACAGGAGCTCACTCCTTTACGCGGCCCTAGGGATTTGAACCACCGAATTGCTGACCTTCGGATCGACAAGTTCAGTGTCTTAGCCAATGAACCACCGCATCCCTATAGATTTTATTTAGAGCACAGCAAAGTTTACTTCAGTTAATGAGCCCAGAACCTGACTATAAAAGATATACATGTCTCTTTTTTTTTGTTTCTGTTAAAAAAAATTGAAAATGACTTACCTTGACTATGCCACGGATGTGCATTTTTGCTATCATCTCTGCCGTGTAGAGAAACATCAGCAATGTATCAAGAGCAAATGTCACATACTGCAGGGGAGGATAATGCTCAAAGGTCTTTGGGGTATTCATGCACACCGAAATGACACTGATAATGGCACAGATGCGCAGTAAAGAATGCACCCACTGAGGAATACAAAACAGCAATAAAGTTTTTATCAACTCGTATAACTACATATACTTTTTAATGTTGTTTCACATCTAACAGTTTAAAATAACATACTGAATGCAAAAAAAAATGTTTAGGTATTGAATGCTTCTACTGCTAAAAACATCTACTATTATATCATATGCTGTAATAGGAATTAAAACAATTACTCTTGCTCATTGGTCCTTTAGCACTATTCATGTATAGTCCACCCTTGATGTCAGCTAACTGGAAGAGCTCGTCTTCAGCTCTGCCATGCGAATCAGCTGAGCTAAAAAACAAGGTAATATAGAACAGGGAATGATGGGGGCGAGAGGCCAACCAGAGGTGGTATTTGCTGGTTCTCCAAAATACTCAAAATTTCCGCTACCGGTTCACCCAAACCGGTCCGAACCAGCTGAATACCACCTCTGGTACCATGTAAATGAGACAGTTTCCCCTTTCCCTCTCCACAAAATTTAGAATAATTTGCATTGCAGTGGTTTAGGACAATCAGGATTTCATTCCATTTTTCATTTGTTTAAAGTTTTGAAATTGCTACCTGCTTGTCCAGTCCTCATGGTTCTCAGTCCAAGCAGGAAATTTTGGGTCCTCCAATAAAAATGCACATGTTTTTTTTAACAATTTAATTGTGTTTTTCCTCTTTTTGAACAGTTGTATTATTTGATATTCTTTTTAAAACAGCCCTTTTAAATATGGTGTATGTAGCATGGAGCTAGAATATTTCCATGTTTCCTGTTGGCTTCATTATTGTCAGTAGTGAATTTCATTATGAGCTTGTATACTTGATTTTCCCTTTTCTTAACGGAATGTGACACTTCTGTTCCACTTCTGTTTTAATAGAATGCTTCAATACTCCTCAGAACTCAGAATTGTTTTCAGATTATTTTTTTAAATTTGACAGAATACTTTTGTCATGTTAGACTGGATTTATGCAAAGTATTAAAAAAGGAAAGGGATTAAAAAATAAAATAAAATAAATAGTAAATAGTAAAATTTACGAAGGCCTTGTTCAGAGGTGTGCAAAGATAAGGCTTAAAGTGGGTCTTTTCAATCCCTAACTCTTCTTCTTCAATTCTTTTTATATATTAATTTCCTTAGATAAACAGCAGTTCTAAGAGAAGAAACTGATATCATATATCACATATGAATGTGTGTATATATATTTAAGATTCTGTAAGATAATATATACATACATACACAGTATGTATGCAGTTGTGGGCTTCAAAAATTTTAGCAATGGGTTCTCTGCCTGGTTGCTGGGTGGGCATGGCCATATGGGTTTGGCCTAGTCAACCTCCTGCAGTTGACTAGGCGTTTTCACCCTCCCTTGGCTCTGGAGGCTTTCCTTCCTCCGATAGGGTGAAAATGGCCTCCCCGAGGGTGTGGAGGTACTCCGGAACTTCCGGAAGGCCTGTTTTGCACCCTCCCGAGCCTCTGTGTGGGCTGTACTTACCTGGCATCCCAAAAGGGCCATGTGAGGACTCCTGGGAGGGGCGGGGCAGGGTGGACGGGGCAGATTCTTAGCTAGATGTTCTCCCGTGCAAACCCACAGCAGCCCACCCCTGTAAATGTATGAGTGTGTGTGTGTGTGTGTGTGTGTGTGTGTGTATTAATGCAACTGCATTATACATCTCTTTCTTCATTTAGTCATCATTTACTATTGATTCATTCGGTCATATTATGAATTAGAAACTGTTATTTAGATATTCCCAATAACAAAGTATCTTTTCAAAATCCACTGAATTCAAATAACAGATATGTAAGCACATACATTTGTTTACCTATTGAGAGAAATTTAAGTACATAATTTGCATTGATTGCAGCAACATCAATGGAACTTAACAACACTTAATTACATACAAAGGTAAGAAAGTTAAGGCAGTATTTCATACTTACTGGTTTGTTAACCCACAGGATATCCGCGTTGTCTGATAAGGATTCATCAGGACCAAAATCTGTTACAGGCTGGGCTTCTACCCTAGAACTTTGTTTCCTTTTCAGCATACTGAAATTAGCTTTGTTTATATAAAACTGTGAAATGTCCTAAAAAAAAGAAAAGCAGGAAAATCATGCTGCAATCTGCTTGACAAGATTAAAGATTATGACATTCGTCCAGATCCCTGTTGTTTAAATTATGGAAATAAACACAGAAACAAGGCCATTACAGATTTGACTTTACTAGATTAGGCATGTACATGGCAGCCAATTTACGTTACATTATCCCCGTCTTTTTTTCTTCATTTAGTCATCATTTGGTACTGATTCATTCTGTCATATTATGGATTAGAAACTCTTATTTCGTTCTTCGCGCTAACTAAAAAAAAATTAGGTAGGAATAATTTGTTACTAGATGTTTGCATGTCGCTCCTTTTAAGAAATCAAAATTCTTAGTTTACGAATCCTAGATTACTTGGGAAGAAACAAAGAATTGTTGTTGAGCCTAAGTATGAACAACATGCTAAGGAAATCATTTATTGTTTTCCAATAATGGTTTCCATTTGGATTTGGTACAGAACTTTAAAAAACTATATTTATATGGATGCATGTTTAAAATAGACATTTACACATAGATACACCTACAATTGTTTGTTGTTGTTGTTGTTGTTGATGATGATTTTATTTATATGCCGCCCTTTCCCCCCGAAGGGGACTCAGGGCGGCTCACAACTCAACCAGGGAAGGGGGATACAAACAAAAAATTAAAAACAACACAAAACAATACATAATTAAAAACACACAGCAGTCATACCAATTCGAGACGGGGGCAACAGTTCTTTAGCCCCAGGCCTGTCAGAACAGCCAGGTTTTAAGGGCTTTGTGGAAGGCCTGGAGGGTGGTGAGGGTACGAATCTCCACGGGGAGATCGTTCCAGAGGGTCGGAGCAGCCACAGAGAAGGCTCTCCTCCGGGTAGTCGCCAGTCGACACTAGCCGGCAGATGGAATTCGGAGGAGGCCTAATCTGTGGGATCTAATCGGTCTAGTGGAGGTAATTGAAATATTTCTGTCTTTTGCTATCCATTTGATTACCAAAAGTGACCACTGAGTGTTTGCCACCACTACCAAATTAAGTGGCAGATATGTTAAAGATATGCAGCAGAGTGCTATGATAGAAGATAACTGAAGTTTCAAGATGCTTTCTTCACATCTCAGCCATGTCATTGTACAGTGTTATTAATAATTGCTTTAACATTTACTATTCATTATTGTAGCTTATTTGAAAAGCTGAAGGAAAGCGGGATTATAGATTTGAGTAAGATCTTGTGCTGCTTGTATATAAAATTCATTGTACAAAAACATTAAAAGTAATTCTCTTTGCTAGAGTTGACTGCTTCTGAGCAGATTTTAGCTATTACACAAACCATGATTTATATTATCACCTGCATGCGAAAAAAATTATTGAATGAAAAGCATTTTACCCTTTAGCAAAAATAAATAGTGCTGTGTTGAAAAATGCAAAACCATGTATTCATATGTTACAGCAGTTTTCAATATAAAACACCTGGATATAAGCTGAACTGAACTGGCTGACAGGAAGTCTAATATTAATTCTGCTGATGTGATCAGGAGAACGGAAATACCAAAAGGTTTGGATTAGCAGGAATAGGTAGATTTGTAAAAGCAGTTTTACCATATTATAGGAATGAATGTGTGAAATTAGAAAAAATAACAAAAATACTTCCAAATAACTGTGATGAATATGTCTTGTGTATGTATTAGCATACATAATGCTAATTAAACTAAACCATGCCATGGGGTAGTATTTACTTACTGTCCCTACTAGTTCACAAATGTGACCGTGTGTGCACGCATACCAGGGGTGGGTTTCAACCGGTTCGCGGCGGTCCCCGCGATCCGGTTGGTCGCCGAACCCGGAAGTAAGTAACTTCCGGGAACGGCGAAGGCCCCCCCCCGCGCCCGTGCGCCCGCGCGCGCCCGTGCCCGCTCCTTACCCGGTTTTGCCGAATTCTGCACTTCCACGCATGCACAGGACGCATACAGCGCCTGCGCGATCCTCCAGGAGCAGCTGGAGCATCGCACAGACGCTAGTATGCATGCGCGCGGCGCACACGTGCACGTGCACGCCGCGCGCATGCGCGAGGACGCCGCCGGCCTCGTTCCAACCGAACCGGTTGGAACGGGGCGAGAAACCCACCCCTGACGCATACCCTTTTGGTGGAAAAAAGGGCCTAAATGGGATGCCATAGAGGAGGGGTGGGTAGGCGGGGCCATCTGCAATTTCCGCTACCGGTTTGGGCGAACTGGTCCAAGCTGGTAGAATACCAGTTCTGATACTATGCTAATATGAAGAAGGAACTAGTAGGAACTCAGTCTTTTTCTATAGATTTGACAGTCTAAAATGTGTAAACAGCTTTCAAAATTGCTTCTTCCTATACCTTCATTTCTTTCATTTAAAACTGGAAAACTGTAGGATAATTGACCGATGACAATTTTAAACCAACTTCTTTCTGACAGGTAGAATTATGGTTAGTAAATTCCACATTAAACTGCAAATCCCATTTTGGACATAATCATATTAAATTATGATGTACACTCAAAATGAGGGAGAGAAGAGGCAAGAAAAGAACATGAGGTACTATTACGCATTCTCCGCCAAAGTTTATGAAACTAGAAACTAGGTCCAAAAACTAACATAAAATTTTACTTTAATTTTAAATTTATGAGTGCTTAAAATCTGAAATGAGTTTTATAACTGTCTTAAACAATATTTTTATTTTAAAAATATTGGACCTACATAACATTTATGCGTATAAACATAAAACATATACCATATTTTACATTGTCCTGCAAACTTCTCAATTTAGCTATCTTTGAAAATATTTGGCAACCAAAATGTTGGCTCAGAAACTCTGGCATTTGAAGCACGCAAGTCTTAAAGCTGTCAAGTTACAAGACCCTTGCACCCCTAACCCTTTAGGAAAAAAAAACCCAGGGGTGTTCAAACTTGAAAGCTTTAAGACTTGTGGATTTCAACTCCCAGAATTCCTCCTCTCACTCTTCATCTTGATGACGGGTGGATGAGCGGGGGGAGGGAGCTGGAACCTGTTCTAAACGGCACTGTAGATTTGTGGAACTGTAGATTTGTGGAACTGTAGATTTGTGGAACTATAGAAGAGGTTAGAACTGGCAGGAACCCATCCCTGCCCCATCCTTACATGATAACTGCAAATGAATATTAAAAAGGTTTCAGTACTAACATATCTTGTTCTGTAAATCAAATAGACTGTCACAATATGTTATTTAGATACAGCTACCATTACAGATAAAACCCCGAAATATTATCTTCAGCTTTTCCAAAAAAATTACAGCTTTCCATATACCCACAACTTCTGAAAACTTTATGAAACTCATAATAGCAATGATAGGCAAGTGAAGGCTATGGCCTGTTTGTGTATTATGTCATAATATTCAAGAACTGAATGTTAATATATACAATCTGGGTAAATAAGGTAAACAAAACAGATTCTAATAGCTTATTTTGACCAATGAGCTTGATGATAGTTTATTAGAGATTAACAATGTTACAGGTCTAGCTATTGAGATTTGGAGTGGGAGGGCAAGTGGTTAAGGCACCAAGCCAGAAACCAAGAGGTCATGAGTTCAACTCCTGCTTTAGCCAGGAAAACAGCTGGGTGACTTATTCTGATCTAAATATGTGGATAGACTAGCAATTTGCTGAGCAGAACTTAAACTGGAAATTAACCACACTATTTTTCCAACACCCAGAACTCTAGAGAGCAGATGCTGATTACCTTCACAGCACCTTTTAATGCATCAGATGGCCATGGAACTTCATAAAGTTCCCATTTCATGCAGCCATATAGAACATAACTACCACAACAATGGAAAAAATAATTTCCCAGTACATTAAAATGTCTTGGAAATCGCCAGCATATTTAAGGTGACCAGATTTTCAGATTGGTAAAGAGGGACAGCATTGACCGGGGGGGGGGGGGTGTTGATTAAAAAAATTATATTTTGTCAAAAGGTCACCCCAGGACACTGAAACCAGCATAAATACGAATCTGTTGCCAAACAAAATTTTGATCACGTGACCATGAGGATTTCGCTAAGTGTGAAAAATGGTCGCAACGGTCGCTAAGTGTGAAAAATGGTCATCAGTCACTTTTTTCAATGCCATTGTAACTTTGGTCACTAAATGTTTTCCCCCTCCTCGAGACACCTCACTTCTTCCTTCATTCCTCTTGCTTATCTACCTTCACCTTATCCGTCTTCTGCTCTTTCCCTCTCTTCCTTCCTTTCTCTGTCCATCCTCTCTTCTTTCCTCACTCACTCCCTTCCTCCTTTTCTCTTCCTTCCTCCTTCCATTCTTTCAGCTTCACTTCTTTTGCCTATCTACCTTCTCTGTCTTTCTGCTCTTTCCATTTCTCTCTTCCTCTTCGCTTCTGTTCCTTCCTCCTTCCATCCTTTCCTATTTCTTCCTTCTTCCTTTCTTCTGCCTATCTAACTTCACCTTCTCTGTCTTTCTGCTCTTTCCCTGTCTTCCCCTTTCCTCCCTCCCTCCCTTCTTTCCTTTCTAGTTCCATATTTTCTTCTTTCCTCTCTCCCTCCCTTTTTCTTTCTTCCTTCCTTCCTCCTTCCTCTTGCCTATCAACTTCATCCTCTTTGTCTTTCTGCTCTTTCCCTCTTTTCTCCCTCCCTTCTTCTTTTTCTTCCTTTCTTCTTCCATCTTCCTCCTTCTCCTTTCATTCTTTCTCCTTCCATCCATCTTTTCTCCTTCCATCTTCTCCCACCTCCCTTCTTCTTTTCTTTCCCCCCTCCCTCCTTCCTTCCTCTCCTTCCCTTTCTCGCACACAGGAAGGGGAGGGGGCGGCTTTCTAGTCACTTTCACAGCATAATTTCTTTATCTAACTTTTAAAAAACAGTGTGCAAATCAAACTTGAGATTTACGTAACCTGCAAAGGACCAAGTTATTATCTGCTGTTGTTGTTACAAATTCGCAGCTACTCCATTCTTTCCGATAGGAAACTGCATTTCCCAATATGCCTCAGGTCCTCAAAGCACTGAACGCGGTTTTGCAATTGACTCCAGCGAGGCCCGGTAGCTGCCGGCGGGGATGGCTGTCAGGGCGCTGATGGCGGAGCGGATGTGCCCAGTTTGTTACTGCTTCCAGTGATCGAGGTCAGACGTCGGCAGAGACTGTAACGACCGCTCGGGCGAGGTGCGGAGGAAGAACGGAAGGTCCCTCCCGCCCGTGACGACGGCTCCAGCGATGGACGAGCAGGCTGGCCCCAGCGTCGTCGTCGTCTTCTTCTTCTTCTTCTTCTTCTTCTTCTTCTTCTTCAACAACAACAACAACAACAACAACAACGCGCTGCTCTTGCCGCCACCTCTGGGTGGGAAGCAACCACGCCTCGGCGCCTATGCTGTGGTGGGAAGCGAGTCTGCGAGGCGTGGTTGCTTCCCACCCGGAGGTGGCGGCAAGAGCAGCACGTTGTTGTTGGGGCCAGCTTGATCGTCCATGGCTGGAGCCATCGTCGCGGGCGGGAGGGACCTTCCGTTCTTCCTCCGCACCTCGCCCGAGCGGTCATTACAGTCGCTGCCGACGTCCAACGTCCGCCACCGCTGCTTCCCTCATCCGTCTCGATCACTGGAAGCAGTAACAAACTGGGTGCGTCTGCTCCGCCGTCAGCGCCCTGACAGCCACCCCGGGCTCTGGAAGAGGCGGAGGTAAAAAAGGCGGCGGCGGGGGGACCCGCAGCTCGCTTCCCACCACAGCACAGGCGCTGCCAGCGGGCTTGCTTTGCTGAACACGGGGGCGACTGACACTAGTTTGAGCAGCCGTGACCGGCACAAACTACCGTCAGTTGCTCCGTGCTCATCAAAACAAGTCTGGGGAGGTCCTTTGCTAAAAGGGCCACAGTTCCCCATTCCTGTTCTAAAAAAGCATCAAGGAGCTAGACCACATGGAGGTACTGCTCAGCACACGCTCAGCCCCGCTAGCTAGTCCCAGCGAGTAACATTAGGCAAAGGGGCAGAATAGTCCGACTTTAACTTGCTTCTTTGACAACTCTTCTGTCCCGAAGAACAGGAGAAAAGAGTCTGGAATTTAGCCCGGCCACCTCCTTCTGCATTACAGACATATGAATCCGCAGGAAAGCGATAATAACACACTGAGCATTAATCTCGTGGAGCCTCCAGAAAACACCAGGGCTACAGAAGGAGGCAAAAGACACTCCGAAGCAAATCGCCTTTCTCCTCTCGGCACTCACCATTGCTGCGCTCAATATTAATTGATAATCCAGGCTGAAGGCACTTGTAAATGTTGGAATCCATACTAAACTGCCAGAGAAATCTCAAGACGCCTGCAAACTAGCCCGCTACCGCACAAGAGCACTCAACCAACTGCCGCCGTTTTGAATGGGGCGCACCGAAAAGGCTGCCAGGAAACGACGTCCGTCCAGAGACTTCGACGTTTGCAGAACTACATCTCCCAGCATGCAGTGGGAGAAGATGGTAAAATCGATTCAAATCTGATGCAGACAGTTCAGAAAGTGGTAGTCCTTCTCAGGGCGGCCCGCCCAACTCTGCAAAGGGGGCGAAGGAGAGGAGGGTCGTCTCCTACCCCCAGCCGCCCTACTGTGGAGGGACAAAGGCTAGTGGAGGAGGTGGGGCGGGGGGGGGGGAATCCAGACCGCGGCGGCTACTGCCAGCCCGCGGCCTCCCTAGGCGAGAGGTCCATCTCCTCATCCACATGTGGAATTCGCTTCGCCTGGGCAGCCGTGGGAGACGGAGCTGGCGGCTATGCACTGGGCCGGGCGGCAGAACCGGGAGGGGGCGGCAATGTTTCTCTGCTGCCAGTCTCTGCATTTTCCTTCCTCCCCCCCGCACCCTCGCCTTCCACACACACACAGCTTCCAAAATCTGGGGAGTTGCGGGGAGGGACGATCTTCTTCCCCTCTCTCAGATTGCCCGGTCCCCCCCCCACGAGTTCCTCTCATGAGTAGCTCTCAAGGGAAGGATTTCCCTTCCCTTGCTAAAGGCCGCCGCCACCCACCCGAAGCGGTGAAGCCTCCCGATTCCCACCGGCACTGCTGGAGTTACTCACCAGGGCAGTGCAGCAAATACAAACGGCGAAGGCGAAATGAAATGGAGATTCGTGAGAGTTGCGACTCGCGCGGTGTGCTTAAGCGGACTCCAGCCAATTAGTGAGCTGGCTGGGATGGAAAATTTTAAGCACGCCGCGTGCGTGCTTAAAGTTTTCCATCCCAGCCAGCTCACTGATTGGCTGTAGTCCAGGCCAATCAGTGAGCGGCAGGCTGGGCTGGCTTAGATTTTTGGTGTATATAGAATAGATGGGGGAACGGAACGAGCGAGCTAGCAGCAGCTGATGGGCAGGGGAGCCAGCGAGCGCCAAAATAAAGCAGGGGTTTTTGAGAATGGCCCAGAATGCGGGGAAAATTATGAAAAGGCATGCCTGTCCCACCAGATGCAGGACGTCTGGTCACCCTAAGCATATTACATCAACCACCAGGCACGACAGCAGCTATTAAACCAACAACATCTTAAACAAATCCAGAGACAAAACTAAAAAAAGAACAAGAATCATATATAACATACAACGCAAGATTTGTGAAAGCCACCGAGTAGAAAAACTAGGCAGAAGAAGTAGCAGAACACAGACACGAATAGACAAATTTACACGTAGGCAAATTTAATACTGCCCTTATTGTTGTATAGTAGTGAACAATCTGGAGAAGTCTTGTAGCACCATTTCCAAGTAAAAAAAAATATTATCAAGTTTTTCAGCTAACATTTAGAAGCCTTGCCCCATTAATCAAGGCTTCCAAGATTTTTGTTTTGTTTGTTTTAAACAAACAGATTCTGTAGCATGAAATTGTTTGAAAGCCACTGTAATAGTCAAAACAAATCAATTTCTTATTATAGTCAAAGGCAGCCTAAGGAAGGTGGTGGTGGGGTGTACAGTCGTTAAAAAGTATACAGAATAAAATTGTAAATCTAAGAAAAGTTATGAAACTCACAAACTACATATTGATTCACTATCAGTATGAGCAGGGATGGGCTGCTGGCCGTTTGCAGGGGTTCGGGAGAACCTTTTTGCTAAGATTCTGTGCAGTTCAGAGAACCCCCAAATCCCACTCCTGGCTGGCCCTGCCCACCCCACCCTGCCCTTTCCAGGAGTCTCCACACAGCCTGTTTTGGATGCAGGTAAGCGCGAAGCATGAACAAAGGCTTAGGGAGGGTGAAAAAAGGCCCTACTGGAAGTTCACAAAGATTGGAAATGGGCCCATTTCCAGTCTCCAGAGGGCCTCTGGAGCCTGGGGTAGCTGTTTTCGCCCTCCCGGAGGCTCGAGGAAAACCTCTGGAACTAGGGGAGGGCAAAAATCCACACACACCCCGGCCATGGTGCTGGAGGCCAACTAGGCCACATCCACCTAGAAACCATGCAGAGAACCCCTTGCTAAAATTTTTGAAGCCCAACCCTGAGTATGAGTTTATAGCAAAGTCCTGGGTAATTTTTCTAGATTATATCCTTTTTTAAAACAAAAAGATGTCTAATTCTAAACTCACATTTGCAAAAATCTCACTGTCTTAAAGTAATCAGGAAGAAGTTTCCTCTCGGAAAACCACATTCAGATGGTTTCTGGATTTTGTGAAAATATATGGAGCTCCCTGACTTCACAAGAACAAGCATGGCGCACATTTTCCAATGTTCAGTTTCCATGGAAGCAACAGTATAATTTCGAATGCAGAGGGGAGAGAAAAAAGAAACAACAGAAATGATACATATCTTGATATACTTTTGATAATGAGAAATGTCTGAATAACACTGTTTAGTGATTGAAGAATTCAGAACTTGGCAATTAGGATAATGAATGAATCAAAGATAATTACACTGAAAGGGCATGTTCTGCTTTTGGTCTTTGTGATCTTAAATCTCATTTCAATCCAGTGAGAGTAGAAGGAAGGAAGAGCCATACAGGAGTCTAATTCAATTCCTTTTCCAGCATACTCAAAATATTAACAAGATGACATGGATATCTGAACTATGCAATGTTAATACACTAAATAATAGAACTATAATTCTGAAAACTGATCTTATGTCTAAGATATGTTGACTCTTTTCTAAAAACATGGGATATACCCATGATGGCCGAACCTCTGGCACGCAGAGCCCTCTGCTGGCATGCATGCCATCGCCCCAGGTCAGATCTCTGTGGCGTTTCTTTTATGACCTTCTGTTTCTCTGCAAGCAACGATACAGCAGCTCATGAAAGATAAAGATGTTACCTCTTGCTGCACTGCCCGTGTTGGGATGCCCTGCCTCCCGCCGGCCAGCTGGTCTTCGGGTCTCTGCTGCGCATGCATGCATGTTCATGCATGTGTGTATATGCATGTTTGTACATATGCGCATTCACACCTTTCCATTTGGGCATGCATGCGCAGATTGGGCACTCGGTGGATAAAAGGTTCGCCATCACTGGGATATACCATGTACACTCCTATGTCTCATGAATTTCAACATGTTTTGACATACTTAAATGAATTTCTGCAATTTAACTCGGCTTTACTTTTATTTTTAATAAACCATTTCAACAACTTGCTGACAATCCCTGAACTTTTTTTTTTAATTCAGCTTTGTCCTACAATATGGGTTCAATGACACAGCTCAACAAAGGCTTAGTCTGGGTGACTTTGGGTCAATCATTCTCTCCTTAGCCCTACCCATCTCACAGAGTTGTCCTTGTGGGGAAAACAGGAGGAAAAAGGAGTCTTAGATGAGCTTGATTTATTTAAAAAGAGTAAAGGTGGGATATAAATAAACAATTAAATAAATAAATAAAAATAAGCACTATCCCAATAGATAAATATTCCATTTGAATTAAAAGTCGGTGAGAAAACATGTATTAAATTTCTTATTGACTGATCACTTCAGAACTACTAGTTCACACATTCAGTGTGCTTTATTTCTACATAAATAAAACATACAATATGTATAATATCTAAATAAAAAGGTAACATATTTAAAAATATTCATCACTGATGTATCCTTGGAATTCAAGATGGCTTTTGTGTAGATCTGTCATCATTTATCTCCAGAGAGATTCTATTGGATAACTAACTAAAAGAGGGAACAACTGAAGCAGAGAAACCAACAAATTCTATATAAAATATTTTACCCAAACTTAAATGAAGACCGTGAAATTATGTCATAGGACAAATAGGCAGAAAACCAGCAGATGGTATCCACAAAGACTGCAACTGCAATTTAACTAATTTTTCAACAGCTGAATATACCACCTTCCCAGTAGTGGGTTCTGGATCCCGTGGCAAATGGTATTGTTGGAATGGGGACTGCACAGCGCACACATGCGTCCTTACCTCTTGCAACGCCTCCGCGAGCCTCCACAAAGCTCCAGCTGCTTGGCAGAGCATCGTGCAGGTGCCATGCATTCCATGCACGGAAGCGCTGAAGAGCTCAAATACAGGTAAGGAGCTCGGGCAAGCAGTGGGCTCCAGAGGGCCCACCGGAGCACCATACCGGAACGGTACCCAGTGCTCCAGGCAGGCAACCGTACACCTGTACTGGGCCATACCGCCTGCAACCCACCACTACACCTTCTGCCTCAAAGAGGCTGCCAATGCATGGGCCCAGCTGGAAATCATGAATGAAGATAAATATGCATTTCCCAGTATAATGTTGTAGGAACCCATCCTCACCAGAATGTGCCATTAGGTCTAGAAATCCCAGGTCCTAGTCCAGTATCTCCATCCATACTCTGTCATGGGTAACTCATCATCAAATATGAAATAGCTGTGAATTTCTTAATGATCATTTGCATTGGTAAAAGGCCAGTTGTGGCTACTAGATACCTGAGCCCACTTCTGAAATTCACAGAATACGATTCAATTTAATTATTATAAGCTTTCATCTAGTGTCTATGGAGATTCTGAGTCATCCAGGTCAGGGTTGTCCCAAAGGTGCCTTTTTCATACCTGAAGAGATGAAGAAGCTTCTTGGATGAGGAGCGAAATGTCTTCAAAGAAAACCTAGAAAGTCCAGTTGAAAAAAGCACATTTGGGACTTTTATCTAGTGTTTTTATTTCATACTATTCATTTCCCAAATGTCTTTGGTCAAGACTGGGCCATAAGCAACTGCACTATTAAAGAATCGTTATTTTGCTGTTAAAGGACCACAGGGTTGTGTCCAGATGTGATGATATCAACATGGATCAGGTTCAAAATTATATTGGCTTGGGTGTTTGGTTTATTGTTTTTAAATAACTGTGTGAAAACATTCAGAGGTTTGATGCACCTATACTATATTGCCAAAAGCATTCGCTCACCCATCCAAACAATCAGAATCAGGTGTTCCAATCACTTCCATGGCCACAGGTGTATAAAATCAAGTACCTAGGTATGCAGACTGTTTTTACAAACATTGGTGAAAGAATGGGTCACTCTCGGGCGCTCAGTGAATTCCAGAGTGGAACTGTGATAGGATGCCACCTGTGCAAAAAATCCAGTCGTGAAATTTCCTCGCTCCTAAATATTCCACAGTCAACTGTCAGCTGTATTATAAGAACGTGGAGGTGTTTGGGAATGACAGCAATTCAGCCACGAAGTGGGAGGCCACGTAAACTCATCCAACATCAGTGTGTGACCTCACAAATGTGCTTCTGGAAGAATGGTCAAAAATTCCCATAAACACACTCCTGAACCTTGTGGACAGCCTTCCCAGAAGAGTTGAAGCTGTTATAGCTGCAAAGGGTGGACCGATGTCATATTGAACCCTATGTATTAGGAATGGGATGTCACTTACAGTAAGTTCATATGCGAGCAAAGGCAGGTGAGCGAATACTTTTGGCAATATAGTGTATCTTGAAGAAAATTACAGAATGGTTTTACTGCTGAATTTTAGTGGCATAAGCAACGGTTCTGAGAGAATTATAGAATCACATGCAGTTATAGATTGTCCACTCCTGGTATACGGTAAATGCTTCGTGTCACTCTGCTTCATGCACTCTTGGCCTATCTAGATCTGTCACTACCATTGACCTCTTTCTGAACATAAATCATGGCCTCTATAAATGTTCGTGTGAACTGCCTGTGACTCAAGCAAATGAAGAATCCTATGCCTCAAAAATATTTTAAGTGGCACATATGGTATAGATCCATTTATTTGAAAATGGTATTTATATCACCGCTCCATAAGTAAGAAACATTAACGATTAACATTAAGAAGCATGCAAAATGATATAATTTGCTTTGAGCATAACATTTTACAAAGCTTTCTGTTTCAAGTACTATGCAAAAATTACTCCCGGACCATGAGATGTACTGTTTTGAGCATTTCAGAAGTATCTCAAGCTCAAAACAGCACTGTTTCATGCTCTGGGTACTCAAAACAGCTCACAAAGCAGCCTATTTTCAAATCTAAACTAGAAGCTTTGAACTATTTCATGCTTGAAACATTTTGCACACCCATACAAGGTACAAGTGTTTCATGCTTGAAACAGTTTGCATTTTGAAACATTTTACATTTTGAAACATTTTGCATTTTGAAACATTTGCATACCCCAAGAGACACAAGAGGAAAGATGTGAAGGAATAAGCAGTTTGATAACAAATAAGCAATAGCATTTTCGCTAAACTTACATTTCAAAATAATAGATTTTTTCATTACAGAATATTATAACCTAGTACAACATAAAAGCTAGAAAAGGGACAATTTACCAAGGAAGAATACCCAGAGACAGTAAATAATTATAGAAAGGAAGGACATTGGAAACTTAAAGGTCAGAATCAATTAAAATTGGGGAAAGAGGCTAAAAATAGCAAATATGGCTTCTTTGGTACCTTCAAAATAAAGAGAAAGAAAATACCTCTCTATGATCTGTTCAATAAAGATAACTAGGAAAGAAAAGGTAATGGATAGCAAAGAAAAGACAAGACAGAACTGTTCAAAACTATTCTGGTTCAGCGTTCACCAGCAAGAGGGAATGTTTTCTACTGGGTAATTGTAAACAGTCGGATGGAGGAACAAACTGAAGAATTACCAAAAAAAGTGAAACGGCTATTTATGTTCAATGACTTTAAATTTTAAGATGAACTTCATCTTTGTGTATTGAATGGCCTTTTTGATGTACTGGCCAAACCTTTATGACCTTTGAAAAATCTGCAGAAAGATAAGAGGGCCATACAACAGGAGGAAAGCAAATATCCCTATCTTCAAAAAGGGGGGAAGAAGATTCAGCAATCCTCCTCAGCTGGATATGAACACATGGGAAGATTCTAAAACAGGTCATACACTGATGGATCTTATGAGCACTTTGAAAATAATTTAGCCAAAAGCAGCACTGACAGGTTTCTGCCATAATTTTTTGATTGAATAGTTTTCTTACCCCGTTTCCATGAAAATAAGCCTCCCCACAAAATAAGCCCTCCCAAAAATATTACAACATAGCAGCAGCCATGAGGTGACCACGCTTGCTGCCTCCTAAACCTCAAAAATAGTAAGACCTCCCTAAAAATAAGGCTGTGCTTATTTTGGAGGTCAAAAGAAAATAAGACCCTGTCTTATTTTGGGGGAAACATGGTAGTATAATGAAAGAATGCTGTGGACACATCTTGATTTCATCTAACACCATGAGATGGGATAGCATTATAACTAATGAGGAGCAAAGCAGGATTAATAATTGTACTGAAAGAATAATTTTTTTTAACTTTCTTGTACATTACCAAGTGTCACTTGACTGTGAGATGGAGGGCTATATAAACATGACAAATAAATAAATAAAATCAACTGAATTATTAATAGAGAGACATGTTCATTCCAGAGTCTTGAATTGAACATTTTTATTTTTGATTTGAATGAAGAAGAAATATTTGTCAAACTTGTAGATAACACAATATTGGGTGGTTAGTTATGATCCTTACAAACAGAAATAAAATTGAAAACAATGTTGAACAGTTAGGCAAATGGCCTGAAATATCAATATGTAATACAACAATGAAATGCACAGTTGTGCTCTTAGGAAACAACCATCTAATGTGAACATGGGATATTTGGGTTGGCAAAAATACTTGTGAAAATGATCTTGGAATAGTAATTAATTAAGAGCCGAGGTGGCGCAGTGGTTAAATGCAGCACTGCAGGCTACTGCTAGATCAGCAGTTCAGCGGTTCAAATCTCACCAGCTCAGGGTTGACTCAGCCTTCCATCCTTCCGAGGTGGGTAAAATGAGGACCCAGATTGTTGGGGGCAATATGCTGACTCTCTGTAAACCGCTTAGAGAGGGCTGAAAGCCCTATGAAGCGGTATATAAGTCTACTGCTATTGCTATTGCTATTGCTATTAATTTCACACTGAACATGTGTCAGCAGTGATGTGGCTGCAAAATAAGCAAAAACTATTTTAGACTCCATTAACTACAATTTCTAAAACACAAGCAACAATTACTCCATTTTATTATGCGTTGTTCATATTTTATCTTGAACAATAGGTTCTGTTCTGGGCATTACAATTTAAGAATTCAGAAAAGCAGAGCTAGGACAAAAAGAGAAGGACAGCAAGGATGAGCAAGAGATTAGAAACAAGTTTTAGGAAGAGAGATGAAAGGATCTGAAAAGTGTTTAGTCTTGAGAGGACCAAGACAGCATTCTTCCAAAAGGTCACCTTGAAAAACTTAAAAATGTATCTTCTCAGAAGGCAGGAATCAAAATGCAGATCTTGTTGACTTACAATGATTGTTCATCAACTCAGGGCCTCCCTCTCTGCTAGAAGCACCATATATTCTAAATAACAACTGCAACAGGGAGAGCAGAAATTACGTGGGCACCTCACTTAATGACCACAACATCATATTATCATAATTCTGGGCTCAGCTGTGGTCATAAGTCAAGGACTACTTATAAAGTGCATAAGTGCATACTATAAAAAAGATAGATTCCACTTATATTGGCAAAAACTCCCAAACAATGAGAACATTTTAACTACAGCAGAGAAGGCTCTTCTCCTGGATCCCGCCAATCAGAGATCCTCAAGAGGCCTCCTCTGGTTCAGCATTAGTAGGGCAGGCTCTTCTTAGCAGGATGACTGGGTTCATCAGGTTGTCTGGACCAAAGACTATGGAGGGCTTCAAAGGTCATAACCAACACCTCAAACTGCATCCAGAAGCAAAGTGGCAGCCAGTGCTGCTTGCAAAGCAATAGTGTAATATGGGTCATTCTAAGACTAAGCCCCCACTCCCAAACACTGCTTATGCCGATACTTTGTACCAGCTGAAACTTCCCAACGCATTTCAAAGGTAGCCCAGGTAAAGGTAGCCCAGGTAAAGCACACTGCCATAATCCAGACAAGAGATGACTTGGGCAAGAGTGACCCAAGTGCAGGGAGTCCTGATCAAGGAAAGGCCGTGTGTGGTGCATAAACCAAAGTTGTGCAAAGGCTCTCCTAGTCACGACTGCCACTTGGTCTTCAAGCAGTAGCCTGGAGTCCAGAGAACCCCTAAGTTGCAAACTGGGTCTGAATGAGGTAGTGCAACCCCATCCAGAACTAAAGATGTCAAAGACCCAGATCGTGATGTTCCATGCAGCCAAAGCTACTCAGTCCTGC
This sequence comes from Thamnophis elegans, assembly GCF_009769535.1. Classification (NCBI taxonomy): domain Eukaryota; kingdom Metazoa; phylum Chordata; class Lepidosauria; order Squamata; family Natricidae; genus Thamnophis; species Thamnophis elegans. Next base: position 45,058,962 of record NC_045551.1, read on the forward strand.
TAGGGTTTAGTGGTAGTCCACTGTCCCCATCCAGGTTCCTACAGCCTCCAGACCTCCTGAAAAGAGTAGCGCCAGCATCACTCAGTCACCAGACATTAAGATGTAAAATTGAGTATCATCAGCATATTAATAATATTTCAACCCATAGTGATGAATGATTTCATCCAGTGGCTTCATGTAGATCAGCGGTGTCAAATGTATGGCCTGCGGACTGGATCCAGTCCATGATGTTGTCTGATCTGGCCCGTAGGGCCATCCTAAAAATGTAAGGAGCCAGCCTGCATTCACTTTGGCCTGGTTTACTCCCATCACTACCACGTCGCTTCAGCCTGGTCTACCCAATGCAAAGAGGAAACATGCCGGCAGTTTGGGGAGTGGCATCAAGCTGGCATATGCCCACCCAGCTGGCCACATCACCCAGTCGGCCATGCCTAGTGAATGGTATCAAGCTGGCCGCGCCCACCCAGTAGGCCACATCTGCTCAGCCATCTGAGGTCAACCACAGCCCTTATGTGGCCCTCAATGAAATTGAGTTCGACACCCCTAATGTAGATATTAAAGAGCGGAGAGAATACCAAGCCCTATGATGCCCTGTTAGAGAGCATGACTCTCTATCAACATTGATTGAGCATTTGCATCTAATTTCCATTCAATACCACTTCATAATACCTTGGTAAGACCACACTTGGAATACTGCATCCAGTTTTTGATGTTTGGATGTTAGATGATCACACTCTAGAAAGAGTGCAGAGAAGAGCGACAAAGATGATTAGGCGACTGGAGGCTAAAACATAAAAAACAGTTGCTGGAATTGGGTATGTCTAGTTTAGTGAAAGGAAGGACTAGGGGTGACATGATAGCAGTGTTCCAATATTTGAGGTGAGGGACTGCCACAAAGAAGAGGAGGTCAACCCTATTCTCCAAAGCACCAGAAGGCAGGACAAGAAGCAATAGATGGAAACTAATCAAGGAGAGAACCTAGAAATAAGGAGACATTTCCTGATATTTACAACAATTAATCAGTGGAACAACTTGTCTCCAGAACACTGGAGTTTTTAAACAAGAGATTAGACAACAATTTTTCTGGTACAGAGCCGTGATGGCGAACCTATAGCATGAGCAGCCATTTTTGAGGGCATGCGAGGCATTGTCCTCTTAATGGGGGGGGGAGTGTGCATGCACGGGGGGATGGCATTGCATTATGGGTATGGGCATGCATAAGCCCTCCCCCAATGATCCCCGTTTTTGGCATGCCTTGACAAAAACGTTTGCCATCACTGGTATAGAACTTCCTGCCTGAGCAGGGGGATGGACTAGAAGACCTCCAAGGTCCCTCCCAACTCCGTCATTCTGTTACTCTGTTTAGTGATTGATTGAGGTTACAATGGCACTGAAAAAGTGACTTGTGACTATTTTTCACACTTATGACCACAGTAGCATCCCCATATTCACATAGCTTACATTTGGATTTAGGTATTTAGGTATTTATTAATGCTTATAGGCCGCCCTTTTCCCTGAGGGGACTCAGGGCGGCTTACATAGAATAAGGGGGGGGGGGTATACAGACAATAGACACAACAATACATAGAAGTAAAATAGTAAGCAACATTCATTCATCATTCGGGTGGGGACAGTTATCTTTGTCCCCAGGCCTGACGGGCTAGCCAGGTCTTAAGGGCTGTGCGGAAGGTCTGGACGGTGGTGAGGGTACGAATCTCCACGGGGAGATCGTTCCAAAGGGTCGGAGCTACTACTGAAAAGGCTGGATGCTTGACAACTGGTTCATATTTATGACCATTGCATTATCCCAAGATCCCGTGATCCCCTTTTGCGATCTTCTAACAAGCAAAGTCATTGGGGAAGCCAGATTCACTTAACAACCAACTAATTTAACAACTGCAATGATTCACTTAACAAATGTGGCAAGAAAAGTCGTAAAATGGGACAAAACTCACAGCAAATTTCTTACTTACCAATATAAATTTAGGGCTCAATGGTGGTCTTACGTCAAGGACTATCTGTATCTCTGTTTTCAACATCACACCAAACTACAATTGTGATGTACTCCAAAGAAAATCTTTCTAGTTAATGGGTAGGAAACCAGCATAGTTTGAAGCATACTTAACCATCAAAGTTCTTAACCAAAAGCTTCACTCAAGTCTGTAATGCTTGTAATGTAATAGTAATAAACGATACTGCATCTAAATTAAATATTTGATTTTTTTTAAAAAAAATCTTTTTTCTTCTCTGAATTATGCTTTTATAGTTACGCAGAAATGCTCTGATATTTTATAGCACAACCTAAGTCATTCAAAAACAAATCTTGAGTTTATTACCAAATTGCTGCACTTCCGATATCAACATGTTGGTGAGTAATGAAAACACAAATATTTACTCTACACTCAATGTATTTTTAAATCGTTGGGCTTATAAATTGGCATGGGAGATATTGATTGATTTCATGCACTGCTTAACTGTAATTTATTGAATAAGTAATAATTGATTAGATTTGTTCAGCACACTACCCCACAGACAATGGTTAAGTAATGTAAACCTCTAAGCTTTGTGTTTGCACACCACAGTTGGTTAAAACCAAGCAAGTTTCATATTGGTATGTCTAGTTTAATGAAAAGAAGGACTAGGGGTGACATGATAGCAGTGTTCTGATATCTCAGGGGTTGCCACAAAAAAGAGGGAGTCAAGCTATTCTCCAAAGCACCTGAGGGCAGGACAAGAAGCAATGGATGGAAACTAATCAAGGGGAGAAGCAATTTGGAACTAAGGAGAAATTTCCTGACAGTTAGTACAATTAACCAGTGGAAAGACTTTTCTCCAGAAGTTGTGAATTCTCCAACACTGGAAGTTTTTAAAAAGAGATTCAACAACCATTTGTCTGAAATGGTGTAGGGTTTTCTGCCTAAGCAGGGTTGGACTAGAAGACCTCCAAGGTCCCTTCCAATTTTGTTATTCTATTCTATTCTATTCTATTCTATTCTATTCTATATGATTTAATGTGATTAAAGGATTCTGCTATTGAAAATTAATATTCAGAAGCCTTCTAAAAGTATAGTTTGAAGGACTCAATGGAGAGAGGTACGGTTTCAGTCTGTAATAGGAATAAGAGCTGAGTTGCTGGTTGAGGTTCATCTGCTACCACCACCAATCAATGGTGGTCACCCTAGGTGACACTTCATCTAAGAATCTCATGGCACTCCATGAAACCTAACAAAGCTCATAACTAACAGGGCAGGACTCTAAAACGTTAAAGAGCATCTGTTAAACACAGATCAGTGCACCACAACAGTCATGGTGGCACAATGGTTAAAATGCAGTACAGGTAGTCCTTGACTTACAATATTTCATTTAGTGACCATTGTTCTGACCTAGGCTTCGCCAGCAGCAGAAAGCCGAGTCCTCATCCCGATAAACCCCTTTTATTTAATTTACAGTGAATTCCTCTCCAGCAAAGTCCCGGCTCACAGTCTTTAAAGATAGTTCACAATTTAATCAGGCTTGGAGAATGGTCAGGCCCATATCTTTCAGACCCCGCAATACTTGGCAAGAATGCAGCAATGAACTAATTGTCCCCTGCAAACACCCTTCCTCTTTTGCTCCTCTTTTATTCCCCATGGGAGGGGCCATTCACCGTCCACATGTGTCCTTATTTCCAAGTCAACCCTTGTTCCTTAGCTGTTCCCTTCGTCTGGCAACTCTGTGCATGTGCACACCGTCCACATGTGTCCTTATTTCCAAGTCAACCCTTGTTCCTTAGCTGTTCCCTTCGTCTGGCAACTCTGTGCATGTGCACACTGGGAACAGGCTCCAGCTGTTCTTCTGCCTCACTGATCTCTGACTCCGAAGGCAACTGATAACTGTCAGACGGCCCTGGCCACATCTCTGCCTCTTACGCAGAGCCGTCATCAGAGCCTTCCCCAGACTCTAAGACTGGCCCATGTTTCTCCCCAATCTCCTCACTGTCTGAATCTGCTGCCAGCTCTGCTGGCCGCTGGCAGGCCACAACAACCATTCAAACTTACAATGGCATTGCAAAATATGACTTATGACCGTTTTTCAATGTTATGATATTTCTAGCATCCCCTTAATCATGTAATCAAAATTCAGATGCCTGGCAATTGGTTCGTACATTTATGGCGGTGTCCCAAGGGCATCTAATCAGCTTTTGTGACCCTCTGACAAGCATAGTCAATGGGGAAGCCAGATTCACTTAACAACCTGGTTACGAAGTTATCAATTGCAACGATTCACTTAACAACTTTGCAAGAAAGATGGTAACATGGGGCAAAGAAATGTCCCACTTAACAACAGAAATTTGGGGCTCCATTGGGGTTGTAAGTCAAGGATTACCTATACAGCAGGCTAATTCTGCCAACTCGAGTCGAGTCTCACCAGGCTCAAGGTTCGAGTCTCACCAGGCTCAAGGTTGACAGCCTTCCATCCTTCCAAGTGGGTTAAATTTAGGACCCTGATTGCTGGGGGCAATATGCTGACTTTATAAATCGCTTAGAGAGGATTGTAAAGCACTGTGAAGCGGAGTATAAGTCTAAATGCCATTACATATTGCTATCTGTAGGTCTCAAACTGGCCAGTGGTCTGATCCCAATAAAACAATGGTTTTAAGGAACGGCGATCTGCAAACTCAAACGTTAAGAGATTTACATTTGTCAACCAAGCAGTACTGCAAGCTATTTCGGCTGACTGCAGTTGGGCAGTTTGATTCTCACCAGGCTCAAGGTTGTTGACTCAGCCTCTATCCTTCCAAGCGGGTTAAATGAGGACACAGATTGTTGGGGGCAATATGCTGACTCTACAAACTGCTTAGCGGGGGCTGTAAAACACTGTGAAGCGGCATATAAGTCTAAGTGCTATTGCTATTGCTATTGGGGCTGTGTGCTGAATACATCCAACCAATTCCCACCCACCCCCATCACATGCATCCCCCTTTAGACTCTGAATCTGAAGTTTCAGGAACACCTAGCATTATTATGCCCCTGAACAGAATATCTATCTATATCTTATCTATGGGGGAAGAGATCTCAGCTGCCTTATTTTCTCCACGGAAGGTGCAGAGAAGCTGCATCATTCTAGTCCCAGGTAAGGAGCCCACCCGGATCTCCCGTGACCCAACCGGAGGGCAGGAGGCCTCTTCTGCGGGTGGCCGCCACTGCGGCAGCCTTTCTCCAAACCCGCCAAGCTTCCTCCTCCTCCTCCTCCTCCTCCTCCCCCCCAACCAAAAAAAAAGCACCTCTTCGCCTCTCTCCAGCAACCGCACGGCGCCCCACCGTCAAGGGAAGCGGCCGCCTCCCCCGTCAAGCAGCCAGCGTCGCATCCTTATCTTTGCGGGAAGGGAAGCGGGGGGGGGGGGGGGAGGGAGGCGGCAAGACGAACGAAGAAGCGGACCCACCAACCCCAAAGCCCGAAAGCCCTCAGACGGCAACCTACCCGCCTGCCTTGCCCTTCATGGCGTTAAAGGGACCAGGATGCTTATTTGGTGATGTCTTCGCCGGGAGAACATTTGGCATTATTTTGGGTTGGGTTTTTTTTTTTTAAATAAAAAAAGCCAGTCTCCCGAAGCGTCAGCAACCCGAGAGAGGGCGTGACCCACGCGGGGCGGCGGAGAAAGGCGACGGGGGCGAGCTTGGTAGCAGGTTTCTCCCCGCTGGCTGGCCGCAGCCTTGCGGTCGCCCGGCAACCGCGCTTCCCTGCGAGCATCTACCGGCGGGAGCGCGAGAGGACAGGCGCGGGCGGCGCCTCCTGCCACGAGCGGGCGCGGGGCTGGGTGCCGGCGGCCTGGCTGTCGTCCGCCTCACCTTGGGTCGGGCTCCCTTGGGGCTCGTGCCCGACCTCCCCCGCAGGAGCGAGCGAGCGAGAGGCGGAAGGAAGCCCTGCCGCCTGGGAATGGAGGTCTCGGCGTCCTGGCTTTGGCAAATGCCGCAGCCAGAGGAAGTGCTGCGCAGGGCTCCGTTCGGGAAGTGGAGAGAGTGGATGGGGGGCTTCGGTGAGGCAGGGAATCTGTGGCCTACTCGCTGGGTCCGAGCTGCGGAACTGGGAGTGGCAGGCCAATTGCAAATCGTAGGCCACCGGATTCACCACTCCTGCCTTGAAAGGAAAGCCAGTTACTTTCCTCTGTCTGTCTTCCTATCCTATCCTATCCTATCCTATCCTATCCTATCCTATCCTATCCTATCCTATCCTAATCAATCTATCTATCTATCTATCTATCTATCTATCTATCTTTCTTTCTTTCTTTCTTTCTTTCTTTCTTTCTTTCTATATCTATCTTTTTATATCTATCATCTCTGTCTATCTGTGTATATCTAGCTATCTAGTATCATCTATTTATATGTCTAATTTATCTAATCTACCTGTATATATCTCTATCATCTTTCTTTTAAATATCTGTCAGTCATTCTGTCTGTCTATGTTTCTATATCTATCTATCTATCTATCTATCTATCATCTATCTATCTATCTATCTATCTATCTATCTATCATCTATCTATCTATCTATCATCTTTTTCTGTCTAATTTATCTATCTAATGTACCTATTTCTCTCCTAGAGTGAGAGAGGGAGACACTCTCTCACTCTTATACGTCAGTCTGTCTGTCTGTCTGTCTGTCTGTCTATCTATCTATCTATCTATCTATCTATCTATCTATCTTATTTATCCATCCATTCATCCATCCTACTGAGAGAGAGAAATGGAGAGAGAGAGAGAGACAGAGAGACAGACAGAGAGAGAGAGAGAGAGAGAGAGAGAGAGAGATTTATCATAAAATAAAAGATAAAAGACAAAACAGATAATCAAACAAAACAAAACAAAAACATACAACCAAAAAGAAAAACCGGTATACAGAAAAGGAGAAAAACATAATCCAAATATCAAATAACATTTAACATATAACATCCATTGCAGCTGAACGCTGAAACCCGAACCCCAGTAATTTCTCACACATAAAAGAAGAAAAAAGAACAGTAAAAAATCAGACTAATCTTCAAATCCTTCTGTTAACCATCAGTTATTGCATTTGATGTATAGAAGGTCCACAAATGGTTTCCCATCTCATAAAACTGTCTAGTCCATTATCTCTAGTCAAAGCAGTTAATTTTGCCTTCTCTGCTAAATCAATCAAAGGCGGGTTATTTCCCTGATTGCAAAATGTGATATCCACCATAGGGAGGGTGTGCAAAGGGTCACAGTGCCTGTGAAAAATGGGCAGGGCTTTAACTCTGATTGGGAGCCCCCGCCCAACTCCCTTGTCAACTGTATTTGGAGCCCTGCAGTGGCTGGACATCTGTTTCAAAGTCCCTGTGGGCTGCATTACTCATGGAGGGAGGGAGGGAGAAGGGAAAGGAGAGGAAGAGGGAAAGGGAGAGAGAGGGGAGAAAGGGGTAGAGGGGGAGAGGGGAAAGGGAGAGGGAGGGAGAGGGGAAAGAGGGAGAGGAGGGTGGGAGAAGGGAAAGAGGGAGAGGTGTAAGGGAAGGGGAGGGGAAAGGGGGAGAAAGGAAGGAGGAAAAAGGAGAGAGAGGAGAGGGGAAAGGGAAACAGAGACTGCAAAAGGTAGGAGCAATTGCCTTTCCCTGGTAATAGGTTAAGGAAACTGAGCATTTTAGCCATGCTCTAGTCTTTCACATGCTATTGTCCCAGCATGATTACTACTTTCACAAGTATAATACCATAAAGACAAGTATAACTCCCTATAGAAGGAGAGTGTAAGCAAGTAAGAGATAGTGGCAAAACATTTGTTCTCAACTACACCAGGATGGAAACTGGCAGATGGGGAAATGTTTCTATCTCTTGCTCAAGAGGAGAGCTTTACTCAGTCACCTGACAACTTATTTGCAGCTCCATGACTCCCGGCATCTACTCAAATCCATCTTTCTATTAGGAAACATTCTATCCAGGGAAATGGTTGAGGTTAAAAATGGTTGCTGTTGATAGTTGTTGATGCTTTCCCACCTTTACTTGTAAAATAGTTGTTTTGTCTCTAGAAATTGATGGGATATAGTCAGCAATGGGTTCTCTGCCTGGTTGCTGGGTGGGTGTGGCCATGGTGGGTGTGGCCTAGTTGGCCTCCTGCACCATGGGTGGGAGGGCTTTTTGCCTTCCCCTGGCTCCAGAGACTTTCCTCGAGCCTCTGGGAGGCAAAAAATGCTTCCCCGGGCACCAGAGGCCCTCCAGAGGCTGGAAATGGGCCCATTTCCGGCCTTCTGGAACTTCCGAGAGGCCCATTTCCTCCCCCCCCTCCCTGAGCCTCTGCACAGACCATGCACTTACTTCAAATCCAAAACGGGCCACTTGGAAACTCCTGGGAGGGGTGGGGCAGGGTGGGCAGGGCCAGCCAGGGGTGGGATTTGAAGGTTCTCCGAACTGGCCATAGCGTTAGCTATAGGTTCTCCCAAACCGGGGCAAACCCATAGCAGCCCACCCCTGGATATAGTACAGTAGGGCAGAGTAAGAAAAAGAACAAGGGAATGTGGATCAACAGCTGGTAAAGCTGTTTACCAGCTGTTTACCTAACAATTTAACTCTGTTCTTTCAAAATCTATTTTTTTTCCTGTACTTCTCAAAAATTTAAAACAAGCCCAGTTCAGAGAAGACATTAGGCTGAGGAAATGCAGGGAGTGATTGTATCTTAGTGGTCTATCAATTGGTCTTGTTATTTGAGAATTAATTTCCCTACTCAAATGTAGCTAAAATCTATCTTTCAATGTTTAAGTCAGTGATTCCATGTCTTGGCTTATAGGAGAAGGCATGCCCTCTTGATTGAGAAGAGATGGCATTGAATAGGAGTAGAATACAGGTAGACCTCGACTTATAGCAGCTCATTTAGTGACTGTTTCAAATTTACAATGGCACTGAAAAATATGACTTATGGCTATTTTTCAAAGTTACAACCTTTGCAGTATCCCCACAATTATGTGATCATAATTCAGATGCTTGGCATATTTATGACCCCTGCAGTCTCCCAGGGTCATATGATCACTTTTTGTGAATTTCTGACAAGCAAAGTCAACGGGGAAGCCAGATTCACTTAACAACCATGTTAGTAAGTTATCGACTGCAGTGATTCACTTAACAACTGGCAGGAAAGGTCATAAAATGAGGCAAAACTGACTTAACAAATGTCTCATTTAACAATATAATTTTTGGGCTTAATTGTGTCTGTAAGTCAAGGACTACCTGTACTGTAGTTCAGTGTCTTCTTTGTTGGCTACTAGCATTTTGTCATCTTCACTGAGCTTCTGGTAAGCTAATTCATTTATCTTCCTTTATTTTTCATATAGGTGGCTCAGTGGCTAAGATGCTGAGCTTGTCGATCAGAAAGGTTGGCAGTTTGAATCCTAGCACCGCGTAACGGAGTGAGCTCCCATTATTTGTCTCCGCTTCTGCCAACCTAGCAGTTTGAAAGCATGTAAAAATGCAAGTAGAACAATAGGGACCAACTGGTGGGAAGACAACAGTGTTCCATGCACCTTCGGCGTTTAGGCATGCTGGCCACGGTTCCACCACAAAAGCGCGTAGGACAAAATCGCGCTCGACAAAAGCGCGCTGTGACGTCATCACAGCGCGACGAAAAAGTTCGAAAAATGTAAAAATAAAGCGAAAACCTTACCCTAAGCCCCCCAAACCTAACCCTAAACCTAACCCTAACCCTAACCCTTAACCTAACCCTAAACCTAACCCTAAACCTAACCGTTAAAGTAACGAAAAACGTAACGCTAACCCTTAACCTAACCCTAACGCTAACGCTCTAAAGCTAACCCTAACCCTTAACCTAACCCTAACCCTAACCCTAACCCTAACCCTAACCCTAACCCTTACCTTTATGTGAATCGGCTTGCTTTAATTTAATTTTTATTAATTTTTATTTGAATTTTTCAATCTTTTTCGTCGCGCTGTGATGACGTCAAAGGCGCGATTTTGTCGATCGCGCTTTTGTCGTCCGCGCTTTTGACGGGTCACGGCTGGCCACATGACCATGGAGACGTCTTCGGACAGCGCTGGCTCTTCGGCTTTGAAACGGAGATGAGCACTGCTCCCTAGAGTCAAGAATCCTAACCCTAAACTTTACCTTTACCTGTTTTTCATAAAACTGAAGAAACCTTTTAGTATCTTCACCACTTTCAGTTCATTCTGGAGTATAACCTTGTTTTGAGATATATCCAATTCTGGCTTCCATCTGGATATGGTGCCTTATCAACTTTTGTTTTCAAGTGTTCATGAACGATCTGTGCCACTATGCTTTATTTTGCTTTTTTCCCTCCACCAGAATTGTTTTGTTGTTATTAGTAAATTATTTTAGGAACTCTTGATCATATTGAAATGCTATTCCTTTAGGTAGTAATGGAATGCTATCCTTCATTAGAACTGTTCAACACTTAGGAAGTATTTCAGAAAAGGAGCTTTTGCAACAATGTTTGTAAATTGGTACCAAGATCAACTATTTTACGCTGCATGTCGCCCATCAGTCATGGGTGACAAATGGGTGACCTGTGACAAATCTTCAAGTCTCTTATGAGTTGAAATGTAATTTCTCACTGCTTCAGTCCTTGACTTTCTCCTTAAGCGTGTTTCAAGGTTGCATGTTGTGCAAATATAGGCCAGATGGTTTTCAGGCAGGACTGTAAACCTGCCTTAAGATAAGTAAATCTATTCATATGCATTTCTTTCTTGAAACATAGCCTTTTATTTCTCTTGCTCAGGTGCTGGGTAAACCGCATATTAATTTAGAGCAGTGGTTCTCACCTAGGCAACTTGACAATGTATGAAGCAGGCTGGCTGGCTGGCTAGGGAATACTGAAGTTGCTAAGTTTGAGAAACAATGATTTAGAGAAAAAAATTGTTTGGGATTGTTGGAAGAAAAATGCAGTTCCAGTTCCAAGCTGGGAATAAAATGGAGGCTGATTGGAAAGAAAGATTCTGTGTATAGATGAACAGAACCAATACACACAGAGTGTGCAGTTCTGGAACAGCTGATAAAATGGAGTTGAGAGTGGATGGGGGTTTTTATACCTTCTTGATTCCTATGGGGTCATGTGGGGGTCAGGGCTGGCTCTATAGGCAAAAGGGAAATGCAAACCCTAGTGTGTTTGCCTGAGCTAATCTTATCAACCTTTGGCTTGCCTAATTGTGTTGTTTATCTGGAGTTTCTGTCTGACCCAGTCTTTCTGAATGGATTACCAAATCTGCATTTCTAAAAGCTGACCTTCTCAGTTTCTGCTTGGGGCAAGGTGATTGGAGCTGGTTTCTTCTTCTCTGCAGATTTTCCCCCATTTCTTCTTTCGGGGAAATATTATATCGTGCCTTTTTAATGTTCCTCAAAATATTTCATTGTCTAGGAGGGTGGGTGGGTGCTGACTTTCTACAGCACCTTGAACCTTATTTCCAATCTGCTTTTGATTCTTCTTCTTCATTTGCTTACAGGAGAACACTTCCATTATAATGAGTAGGATCAGCCCTTCACAATTAAGCCCATAGTGCAGTGATGGCGAGCCATTTTTCCCTTGGGTGCCAAAAGCGTGCATCCAGACTCATAATTGAATCCCCCTGGTGTTGATCCCACTTGTGCATGTGCGTGTGGACCCTCCCCTTGCTGCCTACCCCATACATCTGTGCGTGGCTTTCTTGGGGTCTGGGGAGGGTGAAAATGGCCTCCCCTGCTCCCCAGGTTCCCCGGAGGCCGGAAACAGCACGTTTCCCAACTTATGGTGGGCCCATTTTTTGCCCTTCCCAGGCTCCAGCGGCTTTCTTGGAGCCTGGGGTGGGCACAAATGGCCTTCCCTGCCCCCCAGAGGCCCTCTGGAGGCTGGAAACGGCCCATTTCCCTTCTGGTGGGCCCTGTAGGTCCATTTTTTTGCCATCCACAGGGTCCAGAGGCTTTCATAAATCCTGGGGAGCACAAAAATGGCCTCCCCCACTCTCCTGAACTCCGAAAATCAGCTGGCCAGCGCTCACATGCATGGTGAAGCTGAGATAGGGCAATGCCTCGCATGCCCTCAGATATGGCTCTGCGTACCACCTGTGGCGCACTTGCCATAGGTTCACCATCACGGCCATAGTGCCTCAAACACAACTTTTATTATCATTTCTTTTATTTATTTAAGTGAACTATGTTGCCAAGTTCCTGTTAATCTGATCTTCTTGCCTGCCTGATTTCTATTGAAATTAGTAGATCAGAAATAATTTAAAATCCTCTCCTGGTTCTTTTTGACAATATCCTTATTTAAATACTGTAAATATGCAAAATTGATATGCTGTGTGTATATTTTTCTATTTTTGCCTCATGTGTTTTTATTAGTCTTGATAATAAATTCTGAACATATATTCAATTCATAGCAATCCTCCCAGATGTATGGATGTACATAATTTTTCATATGAAAAAAATCATATGAACATGCATGATCTATGGTTATTAGGAGTATGCAGTGACCCAGATTGAAAGAGAAAAAGATGATTTGGAATGCACGGGGGCATTTCACCTTATACCTGCTAGCTATTGTTTAAAGGTTCCTCGGCTCATGTGGTGCTAAGAAAAAATAAATTTGATTCAAAGTAGTGATGACCAGTGTTAAGGTCTCCCTTCCCTTTTTTTTTTTTTTTTGCCCTTTGAATCTAAATTGCTCCACAGTTCTAGTGGAAATTAGATGCAAAAGGGTTGCCCTGTTAATAGACACACAATAATCTTTGTCTATGATTTGGTAAGATAAACAGGTTTTTTGGAAAACGGAAAAGGTTAAATCTCCAACCAATTATGATTTTACAACTAGATTAAGTTTTTACATTTTAGTTGTTAGTGATTGTGTTTCAAGACCCCTGGAAATATTACTTGGAAATATGTATTTTTGACAGGTAGACATCAGGGGTGGGTTCTGGCAGTCACTATTGCCAGTTTGCTTGTGGCTGCGCCACATGCACACGTTTGATGTGCACACATGCACATGCACATGCACAGTGCAATAAAAATTGTGCAGGCACAGAAACAAAAACCAAGAGGGCGCCCCCTAGGGCGCCACCCGGAGATCTGGTTTGGGGGCGTGGCAGGCCTGGGTCACTGCCGGTTCCAGCGACCCAGGCTGCCAAACCACTACTGGTTCGGCCAAACAGGTCCGAACGGGTAGGAACCCTCCAGTGGTAGACATAACAATAAAAATACAAATGGCTCAGCAGGAAAAAGAAACTGTAACATTGCAAATGATTATGTTTGAAATTCAAAATCTATTAGTTGTGACAGAGAGAATTGAAAAGAGATTGGAGAATATGGAATAGAAAACTGAAAAATCTGATGGAAAAACCGAGGAGGTTTACCAAATGAAGAAAGTGGAGGACAGAGTTCAAAAGATGGAAGAAAAAAATGAGCAAAGAGATAAGAAAACTGTGGATACTGACAACAAAGTGAGCGTGGTTGGTAGTGGCAAGAGCAGAATATGGAAAGGGGAGATAGATGGATTGGAACTCTACCCCAGACTTCAAAGCACAGAAGAAGAAAAGAGAGAAAAATTGATGGAGATAAGGAGAAAATCTTGACAGAAGCACTAGTGATAACCAAAGATAAGCTGATGGAAAGAACAGATATTGGGTTTCAAGCTTTTGTGAAATACGAAAGGAACAACATGTTGCCAAGAGAAGTTAATACAAGATTTATTAAGAAAGTAACTAGAACATTAATGCTACAAATGGCAAGAGATATAAGACCGTACTATTACTGAAAAGATACAGGTCGATGCAATGAAAATGTATAATAAAAATTAAGTTAAACTTAGTTTACTAGTAGTATGTATAAAATGAAGTGACAATAGCTATAGTTAAATAATGATTAATAATAATAACAAAACATGTAGATATATTAGTTTGATAATATGAAATTTTATATAAACAACACATGGAAATTATGAGAGGAGGTTTAAAAGCTTTATCTGGAGTATGTTATAAAGATGTATTGTGATTAGATGATTTTAGAATGATTTAATGGAATGTTATCATATAATCCTAGATTTTGAATATTATATATAAAAGGATGTAAAAACAATTATAATCAAATTAAGGTTGAGATATAATAATTGTGATATACATGAATATAGATGAATTTAAAATATGTGATTTGATATGAAAAGCAGGTGGTGAATATGGAAGAGATGCATGGAAATACTGTAACCAACTGACCCACTTTCTACAATTTGTAATGGAAGATGTTTTTTTTTATTTTTATGTTTGTTTGACCTTGTTCAAAAACAAATAAAAATTGTTTAAAAAAAATACACAAAAATACTTTTCACTGCTTTCCACATTCCTAGAAATATGTTGCTGGCCTTAATCATTACAAGGTATACATAATTACAATAAAAATAATCCAAGAAACCACTGGAATTGAGTAGCCAATAAATTGAAATTATTTTTTTAAGAGTTAGATTTTGCTTTTCTTTTAAATTGAAACATTAAAATAGATTACTTTTTTTTTTAAATATAATTTTTATTAAACATTATTACCTTTAAAAAACAAGAAGAAAAATACAACGACATAAATACAACGACATAAGCAAGACAAATCATACATAACAATATAAAGTAAAACATACAGATACAAATGCCGTTTTAAACATACAACCCCCCCTCCCCCCCCCACGGTGACAGTCATTCACAGCCCAGTTTTTTCTTTCTTTCCTCATTATTAGGTCTCTAAGCCACATCTTCTCATTGCAAGATTCAGGGATCTATTACGGTACCTATGTTAACTTTCCCCATTTTAAGTCCCTGCTGTTCTCCTAGTCGCCCACATATACCATAGGTTCCAGCTAAGATAATGTTCTGTTTCTCCTTTGTCCCTCAGCCAGCCCGTCATTCTGTCCATTTCTGCACATTCGTAGATCTTTTTAATTATAGCATCTTCCGACGGTATAGTGGTGGATTTCCAAGATTGTGCATAGGTTATTCTTGCGGCCACAATTATATGCAGGCTCAAGTGCCATATTGAACTGCTTATGTTATCTGGTTTGATGCTTAGTAACAGGTTCTCAGGTCTCCATTCAATGTTTGCCCCGGTAACCTCTTTTAACCATTTTTTAATCCTTTTCCAATATTTCGTGGCCTCAGTACAGGACCACCAAATATGATAGAATGTGCCCTCCTTTCTTCCACATTTCCAACACAATGGAGATAACCCAGGAAACATCTTGGCTAACCTCGTTGGGGGGAAGTGCCACCTATAAACCATCTTGTATATGTTTTCTTTGAATGCAGTAGAT
Organism: Thamnophis elegans; assembly: GCF_009769535.1. Taxonomy (NCBI): domain Eukaryota; kingdom Metazoa; phylum Chordata; class Lepidosauria; order Squamata; family Natricidae; genus Thamnophis; species Thamnophis elegans. The sequence continues at coordinate 45,074,225 of NC_045551.1, forward strand.
GTTGTAAGTTTAATGGTCTTACTCCATAGATCCCACCATTTGCCCATTTCAATTTCATAACCTAGGTTTCTCTCCCATACTATTAGAAGACTTTTGTCCATCTCTTCATTAGTATCTTGGCAGGTCAAAAATTGGTTTTTTGAAACATTAAAATAGATTAGAGTTCAAAGTAGAAAACAATAATATGCATCAATACATCAGTGACAAAGACATAGAATTCAAAATAGGAATCAACACGCTTATTACAATTCAAAACACGTGACAGTAAAATCCAGCAAGTGTAATACTATATGCAGATTAAATTTCAAAGAAGGTGATAACCATTTTTCTGTTTTGATCAGAGACTGGAATCCATAAGTATTAGATAGGCATGACTGAACAATATGTTTGCTTAATGTTGGAATATCCCCGAATCAAACAAATCATGTAATACATACCACACCGTGCCAGAATTTGTTTAACCATGGTTCGCTGAATTAATGAAAATCATAGAAACTCAAGTAAAATTTTTTAATTATGAAACATAGTGGAAGGCATTTTCAGACCTTCCCCATTAAATAATATACAATGGATACAAAATTGTGGTTTTGTATTGGTTATTTATTAACAAAGTTTAGATTTCTATCGATGGGTGTTTTATGGGACTAAAATAAATCTAGGCAGTTATTTCCTTCTTCTGCTCTTTTATATGAAAATATTGAGTTCCTGACATGTTTTATGTAAGGGCATCCTAACAGTTGATTCCCAGTGGCTTTTTTCTTTATAGCCTGATTAAGTTATCATGAAACAGGCTCTGCAACAAGCACATTGAAGAGGGATGGCAGGTGTTGCCCAAAATGAGAATATTCTTGTAGCTTCCTTATAAGTCTCCAGTCATCTGTGTCAAATGAAATTTGTTACAAGATTATAAAGCAATAAAATCTATGTGTCGGAGATGATTTTTGTTTGGTTCCTGCCCTCAGTAGGGATTGGAATTTATGACCACAAGACTTCTTCCAACTCTATGATTTTATCAGTGGGGAACCTTCCAGGATATATGGATGCAATACAGATGAGCCAATAAAATGTATTTGGGAGTCTTGTTTCCAAGCCCATGTCCGAGTAAAGAAAATTATTTCTTGTGCCCAAAAGATATAATTAAAACTAAAAGCATTTCATTTACTACTAACAAGAATTCTAATAAGACCATGGGCAGGAATCAACATTTTAAAAGAAAGTTCACTTGAGTTCATGAATGACTGTATCGAGAAATATTTTAAATTTTATGGGGAGTGTTCAGTTTTTCTGAGTCATAAATGCAAGACATATCTAGTGTTTTCTCATCCATCATATTATCTGCCATTGGACAGCTGTAACTTCAAAAAATGGAACATTTTAACAACCTGTTTGAAGCTCAAGACACTGCAGTTTTATCACTGCTTTGATTGATTAGACTTCCATTATTTTGGCATGTCCATAAATAAGTGGTATGGTGCTGAAAAATCCAAAGTGAGTTTACATGTGCAACTTTGTTCAAATTATGGAAGCAAAGAGATAAATTTGCAGAACACAGCTAGTGCTTACAAGATTGGGGGTTGCTTCTGAGTAGCTATATCTCCAGTGTCTTTCATCTGGAGAGACTGTGGAAATAATAAACGAATGAAACAGATGAGAGATAAAAATGAAAGTAGGCAAGCTTGCCTGTTGTTTGCCTGTGATTCATTTAGGTCAGTGGTCCCCAACCTTTTGGACACCAGGGACTCGTTCTGTGAAGAAAGGTTTTTCCGCGGACTGGAGGGGTATACGTTTGCATGCTGCCTGCATCCCGTGGATGGGGCTTTGCTTATTTGCGTGGCCTGGTTACTGGAATGTCACAGACTGGTGCCGGTTGACAGACTGAGGGTTTGGGACCCCTGATTTAGATGCTCAAACCAGTGTGCAGCAAAGGTCTGTATGGAGCCATTGTGATAACAGAGATCTGATATGTGCGGATGAAATAAGATAAAAATTTAAAGACATATAATTGCAGATTATGAGTCTATCAGGATTTGAGCAAATCACCATATTTTTTGGAGTATAAGATGCACCTTTTACCTTCAAATAAGAAGGTGAAAATCTGGGTGCGTCTTATACATTGAATTCAGCATTTTTTGCCCCCCAAAACCCCACCCCTTCGCCAAAATGACTGTGCATAGCTTTTAAGGGGCTTTCATGGTGCTCCTGGGAGCTGGGGAGGGCAGAAAGGAGCAAAAAACGGGCCATTTTTTGCTCAATTCCCCCCCCCAGCCCCCAGAGCACTCTATAAGCCTCCTAAAAGCTATCCATGCCTCTTTTTGGTGCAAAAGAAATGGACCAATTTTCACAAAAAATGGGCCACCTTTTGCTCGTTTTTGCCCCCCCCCTACCCCCCAGGAGCACTCTACAAGCCTCCTAAAAGCTATTCATGCCCTTTTTTTTAAAGAAATGGACCAATTTTTGTGAAAAACAGGCTGTTTTTGGGAGGTTTGCAGAGAGCAAAAACTTTTTTTTTATTTGCCTCTTCAAAACCTTGGTGCATCTTATACTCTGGTGCATCTTATACTCTGAAAAATACGGTAAGTATGTTGGCCCTCTTCACTTCAATATTTCTTCTCCAGTTTTTTTTAAAAAAATCAGGAGTTATGGAGGAACAGACAGTCTTGGCACATACTAACCTATAGATTTTTATATTACTATTTATAGGATTTGTTATCCTCTCAGTGTTATCCACTGAGCCAAGGTGGCGCAGTGGTTAAATGCAGCACTGCAGGCTACTGCTAGATCAGCAGGTCAGCGGTTCAAATCTCACCGGCTCAGGGTTGACTCAGCCTTCCATCCTTCCGAGGTGGGTAAAATGAGGACCCAGATTGTTGGGGGCAATATGCTGACTCTCTGTAAACCGCTTAGAGAGACCTGAAAGGCCTATGAAGCGGTATATAAGTCTACTGCTAAGTCTACTGCTATTTCCCACAATAACATGGAGTTTATTTCCAAGCAATTGTCTTTTAGCATGAGAGCCGCACAACCAAACCTCATTATATTCTTATGAAGTGTCTGTGGAGAAACAATTTTAAATCATCTCACCTGGAAATCTGTACAGCTCTCACTCTTTGGATTTTCTACAGATTGCTGTTCTGCAGAACTTGGCTGTTCTCCAAGACCTAGGACTAGGATGGTGGTTGATCCTCTTTGGTTTCTGATTTTATTTTTAGGTTAGCTGCATTCAATTTCTTTGATATTAGTTATTTTATTTTTAATGTTTAAATTGTAAGCCACCCACACTATAGAGTCAGGGAGGCTTGAAACTGAATAGTGTGCCTTTAACATTATCAAACATCAATATCTGTCTTCCTAGGTCCTTGGGAAGGACTCTATAGATGGATAAAAATGCCAAATCTAGTCTGAACATCTGGCTGACTGTGCAAGAGCTATAATGATAATATACAGCCAGATATTGCAACGGAGTTTGGACTGGACAAATGTCCAGTCTTATCATCAACAAGGGAAAAATACTGACAAATGAAGGAATCAAGATGCTGTTATGACCCGGGTTGCCTAGGAAAATGCAAGCTTCAATAAAGTCCTTTATTGGTCTGCTATCCCAAGACAAAGGGCCCTACAATGGCTGGGAAAATTCCACCCCAAACATCCCCAAAAGCAGCCACCTGCATTCAGTGCAACACAATCCCACAAACTAAAGCCAAGAGTCACCAGAGCTGATTCATAAGACAAGGAGGGCATCCATAGTCCCAAAACAAGGTGAAAAGTCCAAAAGGCAAGATCTGTGAGTCATTAAGAAGATTCAAGGTCCACAAGCAACGTCAGAGTCCATGGACAGAAACATGGTCTCAAGCAGAGTTTACAAAGGTTGGGGAAGTGCATGCCAAAGCAAAAAATTGTTTCTTACTAAGACACCCTACCCCCTTCCTCTATTAAATCAGATCAAGCCAGATGTTCTTGTGAGAAGGGGTGGGGTGGCTTCCTCACCAGCAGCCTCACAGACCTCTTTTGAGCTTCTTATCCAACCATCTGCTTGAGCAGGAGACACTACACCCCGGGTGTCAAACGGCATCACGGCGTCACATGTTGTATCAGAACTTTTTTACCCTTTGCTAAACCGAGCATGGGCATGGCCAGTTTGAAAGTCCTGCCCTATACCATTTCAGACAAATGGCTTTCCAGTCTCTTCTTAAAAGGCTCAAACTCCTGAAGGCAAGCCATTCCGTTGGTTAATTGTTCTCACCATTAGGAAATTTCTCAGTTTTAGGTTGCTTCTCTCCTTATTTAGCTTCCATCCATTTTTTTCTTCTCTTGCCTTTTAGTGCTTTGACAAATAGGTTGATCCCCCTCTTCTTTGTGGCAACCCCTCAAATACTGAATCATTGCTATCATGTCTCCCCTAGTCCTTCTATTCACTGGTTCACCAACAAATGCACAATAGACATATGCGCGCCTACAAAACCGCGATGGACAAATGAGCGCCGTTGAAATCGCTAATTGATTTTCGACAATAGCGCGCCGACAAATGCGCACTGACAAATGTGCGATGACATTTAAATGGTGTGCGGTCACATTGAACTAATTTGTTAATCAAACAGTAACAGTAATTTTTTCGATTTTATTGTGCTTGTCATCGTGCTTTTGTCATCGCGATTTTGACATCGTGAATTTGTCGGCGCAATTTTGATGTTGCGTTTTAATCACCGCTATTTTGTTGGGCGCGCATATGTTTATCGCGCAATTGTCGGGTCACGCTATTCACTAGACTAGACATATCCAATTCTTGCAATGCTTCTTCACATGTTTTAATCTCCAGTCCCCTAAGTATGTTTATCATTTTTTTCTGCACTCTTCCCAGAATCTCAATATCTTTTTTATATTTTGGTGATCAAAACTGGATGCATTTGGTTAAATAGGACCCTTTGTTCAAGTCTGTTGAGATCCATATGGATCTTGAGCCTCTCTTCTGGAGCACTGGCTATTTCTGCTCACTTAGTGTCATCTGCAAATTTGGTGAGTTACTCTCCTATTCTCTCATTTAGATCATTTATGAAGATATTGAACAGTACTGGGCCTAAAATGGAATCATGGGGTACTAACTGCTTATTTGCCTCTAGGTGGATATAGTTTTGTTAAGGATTACATGTTGAATACAGTTTGTAACCTAGTTACAAATCTATCCGGTGGTGGTGCTGTCTATCCCACATTTTTCTAACTTACCCACAAATAGCTTGTTGTCTACTTTGTCAAATGCTTTATTGAAATCTAAGTATACTACGCCCACAGCATTTCACTGGGCCACTAGTTTAGTCACTTTGTCAACGAATGAAATATGATTGGTTGCTTTGATCTGTTTTTGACAAACCCATGTTGGTTTCTGATTATAACTTTGTTTGCTTCTAGGTGTATGCAAATTTGTTTGAATATCTTTTCCAGGATCACCCCAGGCTGATTGGTCTGTAGTTTCCTTGGTCTGGTTCCCCCCCCCCACACCTTTTTTTTAAAATATGGGAACCACATCAGCTCTTTTCCAGTACTCAGGTAGTTCTACAGTGCTCCAAGTACTTCACAAGTTATGGTACGGTGATTGCAAGATCAAATCTGCCAGTTCTTTCAGAACTCTGGGATGTAACCCCCCCCCTCTCCCCTCAATACCATCAAGGCAATTAACACCTGAACAATTACAGACATTAGATACATATCTGTAACAATGGACTAAAGCAAAATTAAAAGCCCTGAATAGGAAGACCAAAAAATAATGAATCACGACATTCACCCCCTGCAGCAACTTTGACAGACTGTATATACCAAGGAACATTGGTAGGTGTGGAATGTTGCAAGTACATCAGACAGTTGAAGAAGAAAAAAGGATGTTGGAAGAATATCTGAAGGACAGGGAAGAAGACGCACTGAAGCATTAAACCATGAAGGCTTACTGAATACCCAAGAGATTATGCTGGCCTAGAAGAAAGATCAAATGAAGAATAGAAAAGAGACATAGCAAGGTAAAATATTACATGGCTGGTGCATTTTTAAAAAGGAGAGATAAGAAGAAGTCCTGGCAATGACGAAGAGCAGGAAAATCGAAGAAAGAGACAGAGGGACTAATTCTGACTGCACAAGACCAAGCCTTTAGAACAAATGCATATACTGTAAAGTCAAAATTGAGGAGAAGCAACAGATAGCAAATGCTGTTTCGGGGGACACTCCCCCCCCAAAAAACCCCCAGTGAGCCATCTAGTTAGCTACTGCAAGAAGACTGCACAGACTGACTACAAACAATGCCATGACAAAATAGCAGTGACATGCAGTCAGGGGAGGCAGGGGAGGCAGGGCCTCACCACTGTCATCATGAAAAGAAAAAAAAATTAAAAGGAAAAAGGCTGAGGTAGTTGCTGCCAGAGTCACGGTGGATGACTCTGCTTAGTGCTTAACTGTTAAAAAAAAGCCTCTAAAAAAAGTGCCCTCTGCAGGAGGAGGCGAGAGAACCACGTGCCTCATTTAGTCTATCTTTATGATCACTTGAGCAGAGTTAAGCAAGGGTTAAAAGGTGAAAAAATCCTTATGTAGATGAGGCACATGGTTCTCTCGCCTTCTCCTGTAGAGGGCCCTTTTTTAAGAGGTTTTTTTTAAAACAATTAAGCAGAGTCATCCATTGGAGGCTTTGGCAGCAGCTAATCCAGCCTGACCAGTAGCTCTTGCCTTTTTCTTTTTACATTTTTTACATTTTCATCATAGCAGACAAGAGAAGAGTTGAAATCCTCTGTGAAACAGCTGGAAAAGGTATGTGGTTCGGAGGGAGGGGGGAGGAATTCAAAATTATTGTAATTTGTAAGTAATTGTAATTTGTAATATTATAAGTAATTTGTGTGTGTGTGTGTGTGTGTGTGTGTGTGTGTTTTACCCGCCTCTGCTGGCGCGCGGGCTGGCACTTTATTTTTTATTTTTTAAAGCCATGCTGCCGTGCCCACCATAGAGCGGGACACGTCCCGCTCTATGGCCGGCGCAGCACCAGGACTTTAAAGCCATGCCGCCGCGCCTGCCATAAAGCAGGATGCATCCTACTCTATGGCTGGCACGGCGCCAGGACTTTGAAGCCATGCCGCTGCGCTGGGACTTTAAAGTCATGCCGCCGCACCAGCCATAGAGCAGGACACGTCCTACTTTACGGCCAGTGCTGCGCCGGAACTTTAAAGCTATGCCGCCGCGCCGGCCATTTAAAGCCATGCCATGCCACTCTATGGCAGAAAGCCACGTTGGGTCTTTGGCGCGGCTTTCCAAAAGCCCTGCCGAAGCCCCGGCGCTGGCAGACATAGGACGGCAGACATAGGTACCAAGAGTAACAGGTCCCTTGACTAAACATCTTAAAACATCTGGAGTACCACTTGAACACCATTGGCATTGAAAAAATCTCCCATTAGTCAATTGCAAAACACAACTTGGAACAGGTTACATGCTACAATGATACCTTTAATGGAAGGTATATGCATTAATGTCATCAAACAGCAACTGCCTATCCCAGGTCCTTGGGTAGGAATCTATAAGTGGATAAAAATGCCAATTTGTCTGAATATGTGGCTGTGCATCAACCATAATGGTAATAATAAATTTAATTCATTATTAATTTACTTAATAATAAAGAACAATAGCATGCATTGGCTGATAATTTAAAAGACAGCCAAGAACAAGCATTGATACAAGTTAAAAATTGGAACAGAAAACAAAATACAAATATTAAAATAATGTAATAAAAACATGAACGATATACTGGCAAGGAAATGGTTTAAATGGTCAATGACAGACCTGCCCCAACTTAGACATTTAGGAAAGAAGAAAATGGCAGACTATAGTCCAGGTTCCTCTCTCATTTTTTTCTTGGACTCTGCATAAGAAGAGAGGCTGTGATTCTACCATTGAAATGCCACCTTGCCTTTTTTTTTCTTTGAGCCTCCAAAAGATGTACCTGCCTAAGCTGATATTTCAGGGCTTCACATCTATGCATCAGCAAATAAATGCAGAGAGCACCCACTGCTTTATAGGTTCTTTCCCTGTCAAAAAGATAAGTGCTTGGGGCAGGGGAGGGGATATCTAATTATGAACACAGGAAATACATGTTTGTAGATCTGTGTTCTGTGTCTTTTGCCTACACGCTGTCAAATGCAGTGAGAAGCCTAGTTTTGCTCTTGTGTGATGTTTGAAAACTGATTACATCTCTTACATTGAGCAGATGCTTGGACACTGCAGTTGTTGTCAGCTTGACATCCTGAAGGTCAGCAGGAACAGTTTCTAATGTGCTGCTTCTGCTGGCTAAGAGGGAGGGGAAGCACCAAGTCACTTTCTCTTTTTCCGTCTCCGCGGAAGAATTTGAAGCATTCACCTGTGCTTTTAACACTGAGTATGGCTAGATTTCCATGCCAAACCTACCAAAGGATATATTTCTCCCAATCTTTTTTACCATCACTATCACACAAACCTCGATTCATCAAAGAACACTTCTGGGGAAAAAGGTGTCTTAAGGTGTCTGGCTTTCAGAATCAGAAGTGTTTGCTCAAAACCATAAACAGGATGCTTTATTATGTCAAAATAAGCCATCTGGCTGTACAACTGTTTCTAATTACTTCCCCAGCCTAGACTGTAAAGTTCAGGGTTTGGCACTAGCCTTTCCTTCCAGGATGCTGCCCAAATCCAGCTTCCAGACAGCTAATCAAAGGCACTTGGTGGAGCACAGTGGGGGAAGGAGCTGGTTTTGGCCAGCTCAGAACATAGCAAGCCGAGTGGGTCTCTGCGTTTCAAGTCTCCAGGAGAACTTTTACCGCCACCCTTGGATTTAATCATGCATACAAAGGGCTTTCTCAGCTTGGTGCGGCTGCTATTCACCTCTTCAGTCTTCATTTTCTTGCCTGCTATTCCACAAAGTTCATCCTTGTCCCCGCGGTAAGCTCTATCAGTCTGCTTTGACAATAAGCTTTGAGGTCTGGACAACAGGGTGCAGGGAGAAAGTGCTGCTAAATTGAGTGCGTCTATGGCTTTTTATTTCCTCAAACGGCTGCTTGTCTCTGTAACTTTAAGCAGAAATCCTGTTTTGATGTGAGAACAAACCTCTTGATGTACCGTTTGTCAGTGAAGCGGAGATATATTATATATATATACGCCATACATCAATACTCCGGATGAGTGGGGCTAGGCTAAACTGGCCTTGAATTTTGAATGTAGTGCCCCCTTGAGTGCAAAAGGGGAATTTCCGAAGTGTATCTGGGTCTTTAAATAGTCTCTATTTAATTTAATCTACTCATTTATAAACTTGCCGGTCAGGGCTGCCAGTTTCATGCTATTCCGTTTAAACTCATGTCTTCTAAAAGCCCTGACTCAGAAGTACCAATAATAAAGAAATGCATACATCTTCAAAAATTCTGGTTATGAGACTAGCAATGTATCCAGGAGTGCTGAAAAGACCCTGGCCTGGCATTTGTACGGCCTTGAAAGTTTATACTTAAAATCTGGAATAGGATTTGAAAGGACTTTGACACCTTAGTGGTTCCTTTATCTAGATGAATCTCTTAAAATCTATCCCATTGTCAACAATCTGAAACTTTTCTTTTGGGGAATGGCGAACTGGTGAGCTATAATTACCAAAGCCTGATGCTTTGCAATATAATAAATTCCTATAGAAAGGTTTCAAAGATGAATTTGCTCACAAGGGAATAAATGATTTGTCAGAAATAAAGGTGACATGTTTGATTACTTGGACAACTTTCCCAAACATTTTTGCTAACAATGGTTCTATGTTAGATGACCTCTTTATAGCTCTCTATGGATGAATCAGTCATAGGATTGTGCAGTGCTTCAGTTTCAGTTCCCAAAAGATGCTTCAGAATAGCAATAGCAGTTAGACTTATATACCGCTTCATAGGGCTTTCAGCCCTCTCTAAGCGGTTTACAGAGTCAGCATATCGCCCCCACAGTCTGGGTCCTCATTTCACCCACCTCGGAAGGATGGAAGGCTGAGTCAACCTTGAGCCGGTGAGATTTGAACCGCCGAACTGCAGATAGCAGTCAGCTGAAGTGGCCTGCAGTACTGCACTCTAACCACTGCGCCACCGGGCCTCCCAGAACACATGAAGTTACAAGCAGAACGGTTGCCTGCAACAGTTTAAAGCAGCTGTGTCAGGTCTCATGATTCTTAGAAGACCAGGCTGCTTTAAACAGTTGCAGGAAGTCTCTCACTGAAATGAACATGCTTCTGAAGCACCATTTTGGAATCAAATCAAAAACACTGCACAGTGATAGTAAGCATCATCCTTTTTATTCTTGAATCTTTTCAGCATCCTATGAAATAGTTTATTTGCAGGTCAGCAAAAGCATGGATCCATTTTAGTAAATGTGTGACTGACAGAATGGTTTATCCAAGGGCTAATTCAGATTGTGTGGTCTTTGCAGAAGAAAATAATGCTATGAACCAAGTTTTGGGTTTGGTTTGGTTTCTTCCATAGCTGTAATATCCCTGTGATTAGAGAACAAACGAAAGTATATGATACCATCAAGAGAGTAAAAGAATTGAAATGGTCACACAGCAAGAAGAACTGATGGCAGGTGGATCAAGGCAGTCACAGAATGGATCCCACTTGATGAAAAGCGTCCATGAAATAGATCTAAAACAAGATGGATCGACGACATCAGCAAATATGTAGGTCCAATTGGCAGAAGAAAGCTCGGGACCATATAGGTTGGAAACATGTGGAAGAAGCCTTCACCCTACAGTGGATAGACAATGGCTAAAATGAGATGATGAGGATGAATGCCCAGGTCTTTGCAACTTGCTATTTTTTTCATCCTCTTCAGGAGTGGTTTACAAAGCACCTCCTCTTGCAGACTTTCCCAGTCTGAGTCAGAGCAGCGATGTCAAATCCCAGGTGGAAAACTGTGCAGCGGCAGAGGCCAGTGTGACTGTGGGGTCTGCATCTGTCAAGTGACTGAGCCAGGCAAATATTATGGACCATTGTGTGAATGTCACGAATGGGTATGTGAAACCTATGGTGGAGAAATCTGTGCAGGTAAGCAAGATGCAGCAATTCCAAAGGGTTCCACAGTATGTTTAAGGACCGGTCCTGGCAGTTTTTACATCCATCTGAACCAGTGTTGGGCTTTACCAAATTGTGGGCATTTTTCACTGGATTGTTTTAAATTTCTCAGTATAGATAACTGAATCCACCAACAGAATTAGAATTAAAATGGCACACTCATTGAAGGACAATAGCAAAACAACAACAACAACAACCCAATAGTGTTATAGAGCTAAAATTCCTCATCCTCTCCATCTTTAAATATTTGGGTCCTTTGTAAAATTAAACAGAAATTTTAACTGAACTGCTATTTCTTTAACTGAAATCACTTTTGATTTTGGAGTTGGATTGATGGACCAGCATTAACTTGATACCTTTTGTTAGGTAAGCTCCCCATTGGGAGAGCGAGTACGTTCAGAGAAGCGTTGTGAGAGTTATGTTGGAGAACACAAAAACCAGCATACAGTGACACTGTAGTTTAAATAGGCTTTTACTTTCGTGGAAATAGAGGTATCAGAGTCCATCAAACAGTCCAAGTCATACACGGTTAAGTCAGTCAGTCATCAATGTCTTTCAGTTAAGGGATAATCCAAATAACATAGTCCAGTATCATATAATCAGTTCAGTACTCAAAGTTTGCTAGCAGTTGCAAAACTTACAATAGCTCACGGAACTTTCTAACAGCCAGCTTCCAAAACACTCAGATCAGATCAGCCCAGCATCTAACAAAACAGAGAGCTAACAATCATTCTGGCTCCCTCTTATGGCCGATTAAGGAAAACAGTAACCAATCACATTTTACAGTGTGATTTAAAGAAACAGGTATAGCATTGTTACATGATTTATATATTGCCAACCCAACCGTTAGAATTATATTCCTAACTTCTTTTTACATTCCAGCTTAACTAGGAAGGTTGTTGGGCTTCTAAATCTTTTTTTTCCTGACAAACCACTATTTAGATCTATTTGACGCATACCAATGTAATGTGATGCTGTACAACAATAGCATGTCCTTAATGACCATTAGAAATAAAGAATTTACTATAGTATATTATATTAGGAATATGAGTGATCTGGATTTGAAAGGGAAAATATGATTTGAAATATATAATGGGCGTGCACCTAGTGATGGTTATTATCTCCTTAATGTCCCTTCCTGACCCTGCATTAACCATGCATTGATTAAATGTTAGTTTTAGTTTTACATTGTATTGTATTTGTATTTATTAGTTTGTCAAACATGTACAAGATAGCAGATATAAATGTAAACATGGACATGAACAAAAGAAATGAATACAAATAAATGGGGACAGTAGGACAGGGATGGTAGGCACCAGTGGTGGGATTCAGCCAGTTTGCACCTATTCAGGAGAACCGGTTGTTAACTTTCTAGGCAGTTCGGAGAACCGGTTGTTGGAAGAAATCTCCTTTTGTTTTTCCCCACTTTACAGGGCTAATCCTGTAAGGAAGGCAGGAAGGAAACATTCTGGTGTTGTTTCTAGCCTCGTCTTTGTTGACCTGCTTACAGAAACTGTCTCTCCGGTTAACCCTGATTACATTGTAAGAGCTAAGGCGAAGCAACCATCAACGGGAGTGACATTGAGTTGGCCACACCCACCCAGCCACGTGACCACTGAGCCCCGCCTACCCAGCTGGCCATTAGGGCAGAGAACCGGTTGTTAAATTATTTGAATCCCACCACTGGTAGGCACGCTGGTGGGCTTATGCATGCCCTCTTACAGACCTCTTAAGAATGGGGTGAGGTCCACGGTAGACAGTCTAAGGTTGAAGCTGTGAGGGTTTGAGGATGTAACAATGGAGTCGGGTAGAGCATTTCAGGAGTTGACTACTCTGTTACTGAAGTCGAATTTTCTGCAATTGAGTTTGGAACGGTTTACCTTGAGTTTGTATCAATCGTTTGCCCCTGTATTATTGAGGCTGAAGCTGAAGAAGTTGTTGACAGGTAAGATGTCACAGCAGACCATTTTATGTACAGGGCTTAGATCATAGTGCAGGTAGTGCAGTTCCAGATTGTCTAAATCTCACCGGCTCAGGGTTGACTCAGCCTTCCATCCTTCCGAGGTGGGTAAAATGAGAACCCAGATTGTTGGGGGCAATATGCTGACTCTCTGTAAACCGCTTAGAGAGGCCTGAAAGGCCTATGAAGCGGTATATAAGTCTACTGCTATTGCTATTGCTATTGCTAAGCTCAATTGTATTGACCTTAGAAGACTTGGAGGGGCTCATAATATAAGTCAGGATCTAGATGCACTCTTGGTTCTCAATTGCCATTTATGGTTCCAAACTTTTAGTGACAATTTGATACATAAACTGGCAGGGTCTAGGAGAAGAGTCTTTTATGCCATGACTCCTGCCTCTGGAACATCATGCTGCTCAAGATCAAATCTTTAATTTTATATTATTGTTTTTTTGATGTTGTAAATCACCCAGTAACTTGACGATGAGATGGATGACATGTTAAATTTAATAAGTAAGTAAACATTAGCAACTCACACCAGGAAAATAACTCTTTGTTGATACTTTCTACCCTACTAAAAAGCAAGTTGATTAATTTCTTGTGTGTCGGTAGTATTCCTCATACACTCAACTTCTTTCATACTAGTATCTCACGATCACATAGAGGTGGCTTCTAGGGACAATACCAAGAGTGACACAGAAGAACCAAGAGTCCAAGTGGCTAGAAAGATTTCATGCTAGGAAATTCAAGAGCATCCTTAGTTTGAGAATCATTAGTATTAGGGCTCTGATATTTGGGTTTGTTTTTGGGGGGAGGGGGATAGAAATGCCTTTGAGTCACTGTTGAATGTTTTTTTTTCCCAACAAGATTTCTGAAATCTTATTCTCCAAGGCACCTGAGGGTAGAACAAGAAGCAATGGGTGGAAACTAATCAAGGAGAGAAGCAACTTAGAACTGAGGAGAAATTTCCTGACAGTTAGAACAATTAATCAGTGGAACAGCTTGCCTCCAGAAGTTGTGAATGCCCCAACACTGGAAGTCTTTAAGAAGATGTTGGATAGCCATTTGTTTGATACGGTATAGGGTTTCCTGCCTAGGCAAGGGGTTGGACTAGAAGACCTCCAAGGTCCTTTCCAACTCTGCTATTGTGTATTGTATAAATGATTAGGGCTGAGAAAGACTGAAGACCAAAATCACCTAGCTGGCTTTGTGCCTGAAGCCAGGATTACAACACAGTCTCCCAGATTTTAGCCTAGTGCAGAGGTCAGCAACCTGCAACTCTGGAGCCTCAATGTGGCTCTTTTATCCCTCTGGTGAGACTCCCTGTCATTGGTCGGCTCCACAATTGATAGGGCTTTTGGTTAGGACAAGTAGAGGAAAAAGGACACCGTGCTAGGAGGAGACTCTATGATGGGGGACCAGACTTCCAATCAGCTTCAGAATTGAACAGGGGGCTTCTGGTTTCTGACCTTTGTGGCTCTTCAAGTGTTTAAGGTTGCCGACCCTTGGCCTAGTGCCTTAACAACTCTCTGACACTGCAATTGGAACACTCAATTTCTTTCCTATAGTTTAAGACAGAACTGAAGCACATTTATTTTTTGAAGTTTAATACTGTTAATAATTTTAGATTTTGTATTTTATATCTGTTAGACAACTGTTTTTATTTATATATTTTTCTATAAGCATTTTGTATGTTACCCAGAGCTCCTAAGGGTGTCATATACTTTATTTCAATAACTAGATCAGGTGAATTATGTTTTGATAACTGGTCCAATAAAGCAGGTTTCCAGGTTTCTGATAAATTTAGTAAGGAAATTGCTTTTAAATACTCTCCCCACCATATTATGTAGTCTGGTTTACACCTACTATACAAATTGATTTTCCTTTTTCAGATACAGTAGGCAAGGCAATTTAACAAACCTTTTTAAAACTAGTGATTCATTCCTGCTTATTCAGTTAAAGATAATGCAAATGCTTACTTCTGTCTACATAGTGAATTGATGATAGAAGAATGTGCATGAATTTTCTGATTAGATTCACAAAATCAATCAATCAGTGTCTGGATCTAGTCACCCTCCATTCTTTTTGCACTGTGGGATTGTGCTGTTTATATATTCTGTGTATCCTTTGCTCTTTGTTTTGACTTTTTATTGCAGTTAGAATGATGGCAGATATTACATTAGGTATATAAAATCATTTCCTACCCAGAATTCCCCCTAGACCAGTGGTGGGTTTCGGATCCCGCTGCAACCAATATGGTTGCAACGGGGCCCAGTGTCCTCCACCTGAATGTGCGCAGCATGCACGCACATGCGCACAGCGCACACATGCATCCTACCCTCTAGCAATGCCTCCGCGATGCTCCAGCTGCTCGGCGGAACATCATGCAGGCACTGTACGCGCCGGGTGTGGAAGAGCCAAAGAGTTTAAAGACAGGTAAGAACGATGGGCAGGTGGGTGGGCCCTCCGGAGCACTGTACCGGAACGGTACCCGGTTCTCCGGGCAGACACCTGTACTCCCATACCAGGGCATACCGCCTGCAACCTACCACTACCTTAGACGTACCATAATGTCAGACCTACTCAGATTAGTGTGATTTCATGTCTTTCAGCATCTATTGTGCATTACAAAGTAAGATTCTGGCACATGTCTACTGGATTACAGAGACTGACTACTGTAAGACACACTCAATTTCTTTGCATATACATGCATGGATTGTTGCAGAAGGAAGGCTGAACTATTGAGCAGTTTTGATCTGATGAGACTAGAAACCATTGTACAATATATCTGTATTTTCAATTGTTCTAATAGGTAATTTTCTGTTGTCAAGAGTTTTGTAAATCTCAATATAGAGAAATAGAGGAAAACATAATTTCCTCGTTCGTCAAAGTACAGGATGTATTTTTTCCCCCAGATCACATCCTCTTTTAACATTTGTCCCCTTTTCATGAAACGTGTCAGTTTTTTAGGCCAGAGCTCATAATTAGGTCAGTCAGAATGTTACAGAGAATGCCAATAATAACAAATGCAGGCCAGCAATGTGCTTGGAAGATATTATCGGAAAAAATTAATACTAACTCATTTTAGCATCAACTTTACTAAAAGGAAAATATCCAATGTCCAAGTAATTTTTTTTTTACTGCATTGCTTATTTTGACAATGTTATATCATACAGAAAATGTTTATATATATCTCTGTTTGAGCCTTTGTGTCAATCACAATTGATTTGGGGGCTTGTAAGGGCCATGGAGAGCTCACAACTTCACATGGCCTATCCAAATTGTCCATGGATTGGAGTTTGTGAGGGCAAACAAAACCACATTGCCCTCTTCAAGAGGATATAACGTGCAACTCGGGTGGGTTCCTGCCAGTTCTAATCTCTTCTATAGAAGAGGTTCCACAAATATATAGTGCTGTTTAGAACCGGTTCCAGCTCCCTCCCCCTGCCTGTCTGCACATCATCAAGTTGAAGAGCGAGAGGAGGAATTCTGGGAATTGAAGTCCACAAGTCTTCAAGCTGTCATGTTTGAACACCCCTCGGGTTTTTTTCTAAAGGGTTAGGGGTGCAAGGGTCTTGTAACTTGACAGCTTTAAGACTTGCACACTTCAATGCCAGAGTTCCTGAGTCAACATGACTGGGAGTTGAAGTCCACAAGTCCTAAAGCTGTCATGTTTGAACACCCCTGGGTTTTTTTTCTAAAGGGTTAGGGGTGCAAGGGTCTTGTAAATTGACAGCTTTAAGACTTGCGTGCTTCAAATGCCAGTTTCTGAGCCAACATTTTGGTTGCTAAGCAAGAGCATTGTTAAGTGAGTTTCACCACATTTTACAAGTTGGCCATGCCCACCCAGTCACACGACTGCCAAGCCACTCCCACTCAGTCACATGGCTGGCAAGCCACTCCCACCCAATCACACAGCCGGCAAGCCACCCCCACAAAGCAGGCCACACCTACAGAAGAGATTCTAAAAAAAATTGAAACCCACCACTGGTGCAACTGGACTAGCTATCTCTGCTATTTTTTCATTATTGTTATGCAGTGGTGGCTTCAGAGTGGGAAATGTGTGCTGTTTTCACTATAAACTTAAACTGAAATTTGGCATTATCAATATTTATTCTGAAACTTAACTCTGAAACACTCTGTCAAACTCGCCACGTCACGTTGCCATCATGTGACTTTTGCTATGTTTTTCCCAATCGCGGAGCTGGGGTGAGCATGGGCTGTGTGATGCATCCAGCCCATGGGCTGCCAGTTTGACACCCCTGTCTAGCACTAATCCTCCCTGAATCCTATGGCATTTAAGTACTGGGCCAGGAGGAGAATCAGGATCATATTGTTTAACTGTCAGATACTTTGAGTTCATAACATTCACAAATTTCTTTCTTCTATACAATAATGTTCTGACCCCCTCCTCCGCCCAGTAATGAATGCCAAGACAAGCTTAGCTGGAATGCCACAACCCTTTATAAGCAGGAAACATAAATCTTGGTGGCTGAAAGCTCAAACACCAATGAACAGATAAAGAACCTTGGCAGCAACCCAGACTCCGACAGATACAGATAACAGCTTCTCCAGCATTGATAATTAAGTTAAATCCTGCAACCAGACTCCTCCCAAAGTTCCTCCTTATATAGTATGTTGAGAGGAGCCTAATTGCCCTTGTCACCTGAAGCCTGGATTATTGCAATGCGCTCTACATGGGGCTACCCCTGAAAAGCGTTCGGAGACTACAGCTAGTCCAGAATGCAGCCATATTACACCTATCATCCGCGAGCTGCACTGGCTGCCAATTGGTCTCCGGATGCAATTCAAGGAGTTGGTCATTACCTTTAAAGCCCTACATGGCTCAGGACCAGCGTATTTGCAAGACCGCCTAGTGCCACATACCCCTCAACGGCCGATAAGATCCCACAGGGTGGGCCTCCTTAGGACGCCGTCAGCCGGACAGTGTCGGCTGGTGGGGCCTCGGAGGAGGGCCTTCTCTGTGGCCGCTCCGACCCTGTGGAATCAGCTACTCCTAGAGGTCCGGACCTCGCCCACCCTCATGGCCTTCAGAAAAGCTGTTAAAACCTGGCTGTTCCAGCAGGCCTGGGGCTATTGACCTTATTATGTAGGGTCCAGCCCCAATTTGAATGTATGCGTGTTGGAGAATTTTAATCTTTATTTTTATTTTATTTTGTCTGTTTTTCTTTTCTTGTTCTGTGTAAGCTGCCCGGAGTCCTCCGGGATTGGGCGGCCTATAAATCTAACAAATTAAATTAAATTACATTAATTACAACCACCTGGGTCCAATTATCTTCTGTATCTGCGTAGTTGTTCTCTACATCGATCTGCCCGCCATTGCCAAGTGTCCATGACCAACTCCCTTGTCTCCTCCCCACTGCTCCAAGGCCTGACATCAGGAGCACACTCCCTTTGGCTTTCACCGCTGCTCCATGCCTCAGGCGCCTCCTGGTGGCCAACCAGCCTCTCTGATCCCTGCTCGGAGTCAGAACCCTGTCCAGGGTGCTTCACATCTTCCAGAGCCGACTATAGGGCCCCTCGCTGTTGAAGTCTATTTGCAGCTCCAACGGCTCCTGCAGGGCCACAACACAATACTGTTACTTAGATTTTTTTTATAAAGCAGGAGGTGCGTTATACATCAGGTGCTTAAAAGGATTGTATTAAAATAGATTTAGATCATGAAGGTAAATGAAGAATTCCACATCCGAAATCCTGGCGCATTTAAGGGCTTAAACATTATGAAAATTCTCACCTAAGAGCACAAACAAATCTCTCTTTGAGACTGCAGTTAATAAAATATTTTGTGCTGGGTGAGGGTTTGCATTTATTTCCTGCATGTATGAATGCATAGCAATGAACACATCAAATCTAAACAATTAACACTGTGGGTCACAATATACTTCAAGTAACAGGCCATTGGTATAGAAGAGATTTCCCATTTCACCATGGACAATCAAAAACTATCAATGGATATTGTGGAGAAATACGACTGAGAACATCTCATGGTTGCTTGATGGATTCATCATTATCAGAGAAAGATAGTAAAGTTTGATTCAGAGTGCTATATATTAGTCCTGGCATCTATCATATTTTGGAATTTGCTACATGTGGAAATGTTTTGGATAGGATATGAATGTTCTCTGAGGATAAACAGCAATATTATTTTCCATCCTTATTCAAGTACAGAAATATAATTTGTTCTTATTATGCTATTAAGTTGGATTATGACCTTTTTTATTTTGAAAGTAATGCCCCCCAACCAAGAGACCCTTAGACTCTTCTGGACAAATGGCTATTCAATCTCTTCTTAAGGTTGCCTAAGATTCCCTAAGGTTTCCTAACATTCCTCATACCCCTTTCATTATACATGAAATCTCTGAGCTAGACTCCCTTGGGAACTTCTCATATAACATATAAGGACAATACCATTCATACCAGCCTTGTTATTGAAATAGATTAGAACTTGGCCACTGAAGTAATGCAATTTATTTTGGCCTGATTTTCTCCTGACTCAAGGACCAGAAGAGAGTACTTTATCTGCCTGACTGTGCTTTATACACTGGGACATGCACCCTAGATGGTAGCAAAGAGGCTCAGAAAATGCTGAACACTTTGTTGTGATCTAGTGGTCATTTGGATATATGCAGGTCAAATATCATAGCTCCACTGTCTTTTGATTACAAAGGACACACATCTTAGTGGGAAAGTGAAAGGTTAATAGAGCTAAAGTTAATAAACTGGAGTGGAAAAGATGGATTGATTATACTCAAAGTAAATATGGGACTAAAAAATTCCAGATAGCTTATGATTAGAGACCAGGAACGATATAAATTGTCTAGAGCTAGTCTAGCAAGGAGGAGCTAAAGCTCAATTGAGAGATGTTCTTAACTATCTTCTTTTTTCTAAGTGTATTTTAGATTGTTTTTGTTAAAGATTTATACCCTGTATTGGTTCTGGGAAGTCAGGGGGCGGGGGAGGGTGGGGGTGGGGGGGAGGGCGGGGGGAGGGAAGTAAATATTTGTAAAGCTTGTTTTTCAAAATTCTCCTTAAAAAAAATAGAACTAAAGTTAATAAAAGGCTGTTTCCTTCATATGGGGTTTGTAAATCAGAATTAATCGCAACAAGCATTAAATACTTGCTTTCACTTGTTTAAGGTCTCTGCTGTTGTTTGTATGCCTAAGAATACTTTTAGAATATTTCTAGACCTGAACATTAATAATTATTTTCAATTAAATTAATATGGTATTGCAATGAGATAAACATGTTAGATTTTTAAAAAAATAAGAGAGGAAGGGATGGCAAAATAATAACTTTAAAAGGTAAGGTGAGGAAGATTTCCTTTTTCAGACCTTTATTTCCCAAGAAATATTAATTTTATCCTTTTCTTAAAAAAGACTTTTTGTTTTATTAAAAATAATCAAGGCGTCACCTTTCTACCCACTTTTTCAGGTGTAAAGCCAATATACCTTTAGAATTTAGTTTAAATTTACTTGTGAATAGATTTCTTTCAGTAAGTGATCTTGGTAAACAATACTGCATCTGATACCCATCTAGATCTAAAATATTGAGGTATCTAAGAATGTCAACTGGGATGTATGTGGCATGTTCATTTCTCAGTTTAGGTCTGATTTTCAAGTCTTCCCAACATGGCATAGACAAGACAGTGTGGATTTCAAAATCTCTGTTAGATATTTTCTGTTAGCATGAAAGATACTTTGCGGCACAAGCTAGACTCATAAAAAGAGTGAAGTTGTATCCAATCCACTATTCCTATTGGCTGGGTACCAGCTAAAAATGATGTAGAGTTCTAAGCCAGCAACACAATGACTTCCTCATGATTGATTAAAGATATTGTTTGTTAACAAGCCATTTTAGAGCAAAGAAGATGAGATAAAAAGTGAAAGGGAAGATCAGATATAAGAAGAAAAGGAGGACAATGTAAAATAAAAAGAGGTGGATTTATTTATTTATTTGTTTGTTTGTTTGTTTGTTTGTTTGTTTATTTATTTAAAGCTTTTATATGCCGTCCAATCCCAAAGGACTCCAGGAGGCTTACAAACAGAAATATAAAAAACATAAAAACAATACAATTTAAAACAACAGTCATCCCTCATAAATTCATTCTAGTCGGGGCCGGACCTCAATACTGAGGTCAACAGCCCCAGGCCTGCCGGAACAGCCAAGTTTTTACAGCTTTCCTGAAGGCCATCAGAGTGGGTATGGTCCGGATTTCCGGGGGGAGCTGGTTCCAAAGAGTCGGAGCAGCCACCGAGAAGGCTCTCCCCCGAGGGCCCGCCAGCCGACATTGCTTGGCTGACGGCACTCGAAGGAGGCCCAATCTATGGGATCTTACTGGTCGCTGGGAGGTATGTGTCAGCAGGCGGTCTCGAAGGTATCCTGGCCCTAAGCCATGAAGGGCTTTAAAGGTGATCATCTGTTTGTAGAAAAATATTAAAGACAATGAATGTAAAAGGTTATCTATTAGCCACATTTTTGTCTCTTGATTATTATAACAGGTCACAATGAGGTAGATGATGTCCTGAAATAGATTTCTTCTGAACATAGATCAAAATAGACAAATGAATAATTCACAGAAGTCAAAGCATGTTAACAAGAAGATGCCCTTATGCAAGATGAACTGTTTGCCAGTATTGCCATATTATATGAGAGAACAGGAGGAAATCCATCATTGGCAATATATTTGTCTGCAGTCTTTGCCAAGGAGCTCAACAAATTAAAGGGTTCTTCAGCTTGCCAATTTCACAATTGCTATTTGCAGTAGAAAATTAGGTGACTAAATTCTAATTTGAGAAAAGCCATGCATTGTTGTCAGTGATTAAAAGAAAACTGTGGTTATAAAATGCCTATCATGTCAGATCACTCTGATATTGCATGAGAACCATGTCTTATGTGGCATTTGAAAATGTGGAAAATTATAGCTGAACATTATATGATGCTATATTTTAGGAACAGCTATATTGGCTCAATTTTAGGCTTATAAGAAGTGTCCGTATAGCTGATTAAGGAGATGACTTTGAGAGTAATAGACAAGAGCTATTATACTTGCATAAGGGATGTGGTGGTTCAATGGCTAAGATGCTAAGCTTGTCGATCAGAAAGGTCGGCAGTTCGACGGTTCAAATCCTTAGCACCGCATAACGGAGTGCGCTCCTGTTATTTGTCCCAGCTTCTGCCAACTTAGCAGTTCGAAAGCATGTAAAAATGCAAGTAGAAAAATAGGAACCACCTTTGGTAGGAGGGTAACAGCGTTCTGTGCACCTTCAGCGTTTAGTCATGCCGGCAACATGATGACAGAGACTTCTTTGGACAATGCTGGCTCTTCAGCTTTGAAATGAGAGATGAGCACTGCCCCCTAGAGTTGGGAACAACTAGCACATATGTGCGAGGGGAACCTTTACCATTTATTATACACATAAAAAGGGCTGAAATTTTCCTTACATCTGGGAAAACAAGAGAATATTCAGAAGAAAGTTGGTCAGGCCCCTCCCTGAATCATTGAGGTATAAGAGGGAGGGAAAATCAGGCGTGTGAGATTCTATTATTATAGCCTATTTCAATAAAGTATAGAGAATTATAGAATCATAGGGCTGGAAGGCACCTCGAAGGTCTTCTAGTCCAACTTTCTCAAAGCAGAAGGCTTATATCATCCAGTCAAGTGGTTGTCCAGTCTATTTTTGAAAATCTCCAGTGATGGAGCACCCACAATTCCAGGAGGAAAGCTATTCCATTGATTAATTGCTCTCACTATCAAAAAAACAACAACAGTTCAATTCTTCAGTGGATGGTGTTTCCTAATATGATGCACCCTAAAAGGTTGACAGCCCAAGACTTTATATGTTCCCAGAAGATTATATGAACAATTATCCTCTATAATTTGAGCATTGGACTATATGCAATATTTATCAGAAGGAAAAAAAGTTGATGGTCTTCTCCATCATTGACTATCCCGAGAATCAGTGTGGTATCATAATCAGGATATTGCAGCCCCACTTTATCACAGAACTCGCTGAATTACTTGGGATGAGTTTAAAGAAGTTGCAGTGTATGCAGCTGCATTGGTCTCAGAATAATGAGATATCTAAATATTGCAATGGGAAGAGTTTCTATGGGTGAATTTCTAAGCTGGCTTTGATCAACCAGCTAATGCTCCTCTATGTTAGCCAATGAGAAAATTGGATGATGATATTTTTTCCAGATGAATGAATGAATACTTTTTGGAGCCTCAATAGCCCAAAACAACAATAACTCAAAATAACTCTCAAAATAAAATACCTACTGAAGGAAGAACATAGATTTTGCAGCAGTAGTTTCAGGCTTGTTCTTATTGAAGAAGTCTCAATAAGCTTTCTAGCTTTGGCATGAGCATATAAACCATTCTGTATTTGAATCTCTCTGGCAGCTTCCTTCCCTCTGCGGAAGGCTTTCCAATGAGGAAGAGCTCTCTTCCGTCTCCCTCGGCTACCAGATATCTGAATGGGCAGAGGAGCACACATTGTTTATATACCTTGTGTAATCTTAAATGTGCAAACATACCCCTAGCCAAAGGTGAAATGCTACCGGTTTGGATCAGTTCCCCTGAACCAGTAGTAAAAAAGTGCTACTGGTTTGGGCGAACCAGTATTTCCGATGATCAGCTGTGATACGCAATTTATATTAGCTCGAAAGCAGGATTTCCTGCTTTCTAGCTAATTTATCATGTGGCATAGCGGATTTTCCCCTCTCTACCCTGTTTCTCCTAAAATAAGACCTCCCCAGATAATAAGCCCAATCAGGCTTTTGAGCGCACTCACTAAAATAAGCCCTCCCCTGAAAATAAGCCCTCCCCCAAAATATTGTAACACATCAGTGGCCATAAGGTGACCACACTCACCACCTCCTGCACTTCAAAAATAATAAGACCTCCCTGAAAATAAGGCCAAGTGCTTATTTCGGGGGTCAAAAGAAAATAAGATCTTGTCTTATTTTCGGCGAAACACATTACTTACCTTTCAGGCACGCTTGATAGCAGGCTCTGCCCACCTGCCCAGACATCATCACATCCATTTTTGACACTCTGTGCATGAATGGAAGGTCATGTGCATGTGCGGTGCACATGCTCACATTTGCGAACCAGTAGCGAAGGTAAGTAGATTTCACCCCTGCCCCTAGCTATTGTCAAAACTGATTCAGGAGTTAATCGAGAAACATATGGAAAATAAGAACCTAAGGATTCTTCTAAGCAAAGTCGTCATCATGAAATCATTTTGCTGCATGCATAGTATTTGTTGATAGTTCAGACTTCCCCTTGAGTTCATAATTTTCCTGAATTTTGCATTTTTTAAAAAAGATCCCTTCAGAATTACTGGAACATTTTAGCTAAGACTGTCAAAGATTAGTACCAAGTACCCCAGCATAGAAATGCTCAGGATTTTCATGGGGATTGTCATTTATTTAACATTGGTCCATTCTATGTTCCCTGATCTACCGTTCACCAACAAAGAGGGGGGTTTTTTTGTACTGGATTTCCTATATTTTCTCCTGCTCATCCACTCTGCTACATAATTCTTATTTCTGTGAAAAATTGTCATAATCAAACCATACAATATCAATTTCTAGATTCTGCAATGGACAAAAACAATCAGAACATCTCCATATGCTGTGCAAAGAAAGGCATTAAAAACAGGAAATTAAAGTTCATAAACAGTTGAAAAGCTATGCTAGCAGTTGTATACGAATTCAGAATTCAAGCACTTTCTTTTGTGTTGCACTGAGATAGCAAAGTAAAATAGGGAGTTAAAGTCTCTATCAATCTATTTACCAGGCATTACATGAATTATAACTAATATAATTACCCTTGGTGATGTAGAATCCAGAATGTCTTTCACTCTAGGAAAATAGCAAACCACAAGGCATATCTGGTGGGCTAACAAGCATACAGTCACGTGGGCATGCCTTTCAGAGGTGGGATCCAGCAGGTTCTGACCAGTTCTGGAGAACCAGTAGCAGGGATTTTGAGTAGTTCGGAGAACTGGTAAATACCACCTCTGACTGGCCCTGCCTCCATCTATTCTCTGCCTCGTGAGTCCCAGTTGATCAGGAGGCCTTGGGGATTTTTCAGTATCCTTCCCCTGCTATGCCCACCAAACCATGCCCACAGAACCGATAGTAAAAAAAAAAAATGAATCCCAACACAGATGCCTTTCCACCCATAGCTGCTTCAGCCTCAAATGCTTGCAGTGCAGTTGAGGTTTCTGGAGACAGAAGCTTAAGTCCCAAAGGTGCTTTTTCAAGATGCAACTTCTTCAGCTCTAAAGCTTCTTGGATGAATAGCAATAGCAATAGCAGTTAGACTTATATACCGCTTCATAGGGCTTTCAGCCCTCTCTAAGCAGTTTACAGAGTCAGCATATTGCCCCCAACAACAATCCGGGTCCTCATTTTACCCACCTCGGAAGGATGGAAGGCTGAGTCAACCCTGAGCGGGTGAGATTTGAACAGCCGAACTGCAGAACTGCAGTCAGCTGAAGTAGCCTGCAGTGCTGCATTTAATCACTGCGCCACCTCGGCTCTATGA
Source organism: Thamnophis elegans (assembly GCF_009769535.1). Classification (NCBI taxonomy): domain Eukaryota; kingdom Metazoa; phylum Chordata; class Lepidosauria; order Squamata; family Natricidae; genus Thamnophis; species Thamnophis elegans. The sequence goes on from NC_045551.1 coordinate 45,099,837, forward strand.
GAGATGAGAAGTAAAACTTCTTCAAAGAAAAAACAGAAAGTCCAGTTGCCTCTTGAAAAAGCACCTTTGGGACAACCATGACCCAAAGTTTCCTTGTCAGAAGGTCACAAAACGTGATCACATGACCCCGGGACACAGCAGCCATCATAAATGTGAACCAGTTGCCAAGTAGCTGAATTTTGAACACATGTTTATGGGGATGTTGCAAAAGTCGTACCATATTTTTGGGAGCATAAGATGTACTGAAGTATAAGACACACCAAGGTTTTAAAGAGGCAAATTAAAAAAAAAAGTTTTTGCACTCTGCAAACCTCCCAAAAACGGCCTGTTTTTCTTAAAAAAAGGGGGGCATGAATAGCCTTTAGGAGGTTTGTAGAGTGCTCCTGGAGGGTAGGGGGGGCAAAATTGAGCAAAAATGGCCAATTTTTCACTCATTTCTGCCCTCCCCAGCCCCCAGGAGCTCTCTGAAAAGCTCTGCACGGCCAATTTGGTGAAGAGGGTGGAGTTTCAGGAGGCAAAAAATGTTTTCAGTGTATAAGATGCACCCAGATTTTCAGCCTCTTTTTTGAGGCAAAAAGGTACGTCTTATACTCAGAAAAATACAATAACTGTGAAAAATGGTCATGAGTCGCTTTTTTTCAGTGCCATGGTAACTTTGAACAGTCACTAAATGAATTGCTGTAAGTCGAAGGACGAGCAATGCAGACAGCATGAAGGGGACACAAGTTCTTGAAACATAGAAGTTTCCTGAAAATTATTTGAAAAGACAGCTTGAATAAATAGAAGTTTCCTGTTTGACAGCTGCATCTTATTATGATGAAGTTCTCTTTATTTGGCAAGATGTCATAGTTGAAACAAGCTAGGCGAGATCACTATAGTGCATTGAATGAAAAATTCAAGAGTAGGAAAGATAAATAGCCTGAGGCAAATATAGAAATTGTATCTTTCCCATTTCATGAGCAAAGGCCAGCTGAACTCGCAGTTGAACTAGAATTGGCAATGGGGCAAAATCATCTAGTGAAGTCTATTTAAGAGAATAAAAAGGCTGCATAGCATATCAATCAAGGTATTATTGTCCTCCCAGCTTCTGCTGCCTGAGGCAACTACTTCTATACTTAATAATAGGGTTAAATCTAGGAAGGAAACTTTTACATAGAAAATGTTAACAATCAACTCTAAGAGTCAGGAAAATCCTTATTCTGAATCCAGGAACTGTACGGCATCTTAAAAATCCTGCAGAGTTAAATGCAGAGAAGAAACTTAGATTTTTTTTAAAAAAAAACCTTGAAATCAAGATTTTAAGTCTCTAAGACTACTTTTTGAATTAGCTACTTTTATTTTATGAAACATTATTGAGTTTGGAGGAAGGAATCTGATATTCCCATAGCTGGTCATTTGTCAGAACCTCAACAGTGACAATATGTTTTGAAAGATTTTCTGAAATGGGGCCTGGGACCATAATTCCCATAATTATCAGCCAGAAACACTGGAAACACATGTAAAAGTATTCCAATATTTAATCCAAGAGCAACCCACTTTCTCCCACATAAGAAAAAACAGCTTTTAGGTATTGAATGAAAGAGTTGCAATTTTCAGAATGACAGCTGCAAAGGAGAGAATCATCATCTCTTGATGGATTCTAGGAGGTTCTTGTCTATTTCTAACATTATATGAGAAGGAGTGAAATTGGTTCCATGTCTCAACCCCCCCCTCCCCAAATAAGCGGAAGCAAGATTTTAAGTCTGATGATGGCTTCCTCCCATATTGTGCTGCTAACCTTTTATGATGCTATTTTTAGATGCTACATGTATAATTCCCAAAGAGCAACCTGCCAATTTCAATAGTACTCTACAAAATCATTTCAAAAATGCTTTTGCACGGTGCAGTCAATTATAAAGACTATTAGTAGTGAGGGAAATAATAAATAACCCATTCATGTATACTGTTCAAAGGATTCACATTAAGTAATAGTGAGCCTGCATTAGATAATGTCACTTTTATAAAATAAAATCATCTTTTTTCTCCTATTTCTTCTGGGTTGACTTAGCCTGGGCTAGAATTCATTACTATACCCTAAATTTGAACTTGTTCTGTGACTTCAGAATATCAGAAAATGCATTCTTCCAGAGGGGACAACCATCAGCCATCTCCTCTAGATGGATGATATCAAGCTTTATCCTAAGAGTAAATGAGACATTACTGAATTGGAGAATGTGGCTGGATGGAAGGTAGAAACAGGGAAGCTGGTTAAGATTGATGGGGTGAAATAGTAGCAGGCCCACCTAGTAGATATACAGACCAGCTACCTTTGTACCCCACAATCACATGGAATCACAATGAGGAGGGAAAGAATATAGCAACATTCAAATACTACCAAAAGATAAGGTAGGCTTTGAAAAACTAGCTCAACAGGAAAACCAAGGTCCAGGTCATTAACATGTATGACCTGCCAGTAATCAGATAACTTGCTTGTATAGTGAACTGGCCAAATGGAGGCTGTCAATAGGAAAGCCCAGAAGTTCCTCACAATGTATACAGGTTTTTAAGAGCCGAGGTGGCACAGTGGTTAAGGTGCAGTACTGCAGGCCACTTCAGCTGACTGTTATCTGCAGTTCAGCAGTTCTAATCTCACTGGCTCAAGGTTGACTCAGCCTTCCATCCTTCCGAGGTGGGTGAAATGAGGACCCAGACTGTGGGGGTGATATGCTGACTCTGTAAACCGCTTAGAGAGGGTTGAAAGCCCTATGAAGCGGTATATAAGTCTAACTGCTATTGCTATTGCTATTGTTTTCACCCCGAGTCTAGCATCCAGTTTCTGTACACCAACTGGAAAGTGAGCTGGTGGGATCTGTTGAATGTCAAAGCCACCCGGACAATGGTACTTTGGTACCCAAAGACAAACCCTTGAGAAAATGCCTTGAGGCAGCAGCAAACATGGGAAGAAGATCAAGTAGAGCAGTGATGGCTAACCTTTTTGGCACCATGTGCCCAAACCAAAACATGTGTGCACGCATGCACGTGCATGTGCCAAAGTGCCATAAACCAGAAGGCCATCTGGCCGGTGTGCATGTCCATGCTGGAAACCAAAAGAGCAGCTGGCAATGGCGTGCATGCCCACAGAGAGGGATCTGTGTGCCACCTCTGGCATGCATGCCATAGGTTCACCAACGCGGAAGTAGAAGAAGCACCATGGGAAGACAAGACCCTGCAAGGACTGTACCATTGACAGACAGCTGAGTTGGCTAACATTAAGAAATCTTACCAGTGGCTGGAAAGTGCTGGAGACAACATTGCCTCCAGCACTGTTGGATCCAACATTGATCATAGTAGCACAAGAACAGATCCTCAGCACCAGATCCAAAGAAGCAGAGATCTGCCGCACTAGATAAGACCCCAGAAACAGACTATGCCAACAGACTTCAGAGACAGTTCAACAGATAGTGTCAGCATATAAGACACAAGCAGCATATACTCAAGTAGCTGGCACTGTGTACAGGAATTTCTGCATAGTATATTGGCTAAACCTCCCAAGCCCAAATGGGAGATTCCACAGAAGGTTATGGGGAACAACAGAGTTGATATTCTGTTGGATTTCCAGATCCAGAGAGACAGGAAGCTACCGAATAATCAACCAGATACCATGTTCTTAAACAAGGAGCAGAGAAGAGCAATGGTGATAGACATACCAGTGTCACATTAGGAAGGAGTATGAAAAAGGTGAACAAGTACCAGGGCCTGAAGGAGGAACTACAGAGGAGGTGGAAAGTAAAGACCAAAAGAACTATCAATGATGGTAGGAGCAGTTGGGGCTGTGACTCCTAAGCTGGAAAAATGGCTCCAGCAGATCCCAGGAATAAAATCAGAGCTCTCTGTCCAGAAAAGGCAATGCTTGGTAGATGACCGGAGATTGAAGACACATACCACCCATTGGGGTGAGAAGGGAATTTATAGTTGTGGGTGCAGGTGTTAAATTTATGTATTACCGGTACATAAAAAGTTAATGATAGAGCACAAGGTCTCAGAAAATCTGCTTTTTACAAGATTAAAAGGATTGTCCCCCAAATCAAAAACCTTTGTGATGTTGAAAGCTTTCAAACTTTCAAATACCACCAAGACTTTTTAAAAATTTCTTCCCAAAACATGCTGTCACTGAAGGTTATGTTTCAAAGACAACATTATTTCTTTAAGCTTTTGCTATTACTGACCTCCTCATGCAAATGGCATCTGGCACCTTGTCCCTCATCCAAATACTGGAGCTACACTTTCCAACTCTCAGGGGTAGGTTCCTGCCAGTTCTAACCTCTTCTATAGAAGAGGTTCCACAAATCTACAGTGCCGTTTAGAACCAGTTCCAACTCCCTCCCCCCACCCGTCCGCACATCATCAAGATGAAGAGCAAGAGGAGGAATTCTAGGAGTTGAAGTCCACAAGTCTTAAAGCTGTCAAGGTTGAACACCCCTGGGTTTTTTTCTAAAGAGTTAGGGGTGCAAGGGTCTTGTAACTTGACAGCTTTAAGACTTGCATGCTTCAAAAGCCAGAGTTCCTGAGCCAACATTTTGGTTGCTAAGCAAGAGTGTTGTTAAGTGGGTTTCACCACATTTTACAAGTTGGCCACGCCCACCCAGTCACATGGCTGGCAAGCCACTCCCACCCGGTCACATGGCCGACAAGCCACTCCCACAAAGCAGGCCACACCTACAGAAGAGGTTCTAAAATCTTTTGAAATCCAACACTGCCAACTCTGTATATTTTCTTAGGCCACCTAAGAGTGCTGCCAATAGTTTAACTGTCTGCTTTTTTGCTACATGCTTATGCATAGAAAATATTTACCATATAATATATTTGAATCTTTTAAAATAATCTTTTTGTTTAAAATTACAAAAGTAAATTATACTCTTATTTTCAAATAAACCTGTTCATTTAATTTTTAGACTTTTGCACATTTTACTAGCATATTTTATTAGCTTTTGAATGTTACAGTAAATGCAGATAAGAAAAATGGAATAGAGTCAAATATATCATTCTCTCACAGACATGTATGCCTATGTCAACCCATTCAACTTAATAGGGACACAGATTCCTATGTTCCTACAATGTATATTCATATAGGGCCCCTTTAACACAATGGAAGGTTGGGAAAACCACCTACCCTATACATAGAGATTTATATATCTTTAAATCTGCACCATTATTAAGATGAATGCATACAGATAAGAACTGAGTTCAATATGTGCCACCATGCTCCTTCCTCTATACATGCATTGTTGTGAAAACTGCCATGGGATGTAGCATTATGCTTACAGATTTCCTTACATATTGAGGAAAAAGACAATTGATTTGTTTGGTATTTCCTATGTCATATAATAGTTCTTATAAAGTGAAAACACACTTGTATTTTAATAAGTAGAATCATAAAATGGTTGATGGCACTATTAATCAGGAAGCAAGAGAAGCACTTTCTTTTTCTAGCATATGCAGAGCCAAAGCAGGCTCTAAACAGGAAAGCTTATGGAAATTGCTTTAGATTGTGCCTGCTGTGTTGAGAGAACCACCAGGGGTGGGCAGTGGTGGGATTCAGCCAGTTCACACTTATTCGAGAGAACCAGTTGGTAACTTTCTAAGCAGTTTGGAGAACCGTATGGAATGAGCTGCCCCCAGAGATCCGGGCCCTACCCACTCTCATGGCCTTCCTCAAAGCCATTAAAACCTGGCTTTTCCGGCAGGCCTGGGGCTGTTGACCCCTTGACTGAGGTCCAGCCCCCCTCTGATTGGGTGTATGTTGTGCTTTTGCCTAACTTTGTTGTGTCCTATCGTTTTTAAATTCTTTTTTAATATTTTCATTTCTGTAAGCCACCCGGAGTCCTTCGGGATTGGGCGGCCTAGAAATTCAATAAATGAAATGAAATGAAATGAAACCGGTTGTTGGAAGAAATCTCCTTCCCCCCCCCCCCCCACTTTACAGGGCTAATCCTATATAGAAGGCAGGAAGGAAACATTCTGGTGTTGTTTCTAGCCTAATCTTTATTGCCCTGCTTACAGAAACTGTCACTCCAGTTAGCCCTTATTACCCTTGTAACAACTAAGGCGAAGTGCCCATCGGCCTGAGTGACATTGACTTGGCCACGCAAACATGATCACATGACCACTGAGCCCCACCTACCCAGCTGGTCATTAGGCAGAGAACTGGTTGGTAAATTATTTGAATCCCACCACTGGTGGTGGGATTCAATTTTTTTTCCACTATTGGTTCAGTGGGGCATGGCTTTGTGGGTGTGGTGTGGCTTTGTGGGCGTGGCATGGGAAGGATACTGCAAAATCCCCATTCCCTCCCCACCCTTGGGGGAAGGTTACTGCAAAATTTACATACCCTCCCCACCCCATTAACCTGCTTTCCAGCTCTGTTCTCCTGTTCAGGGCAACAAAAGAAGATCAGCTGGGAGGCAGCAGGGGCAGGGCCAGCTTATTTGCCGGTTGTCCAAACTACTCAAAATGTCCACTACCCGTTCTCCAGAACTTGTCAGAACTGGCTGAATACCACCTCTGATTTTAATCATTACCACCCATGCTGTTTTCTTGATAATTATCACATTAATGTTATTTATCCCACATGGAAAAACATAAACGTCTTTCAAAGTTTTAGTTTAGAAGCAAGTTAGACGATGTAGAAATTTAGGATTAATGATACTCTACTTCCCTGCCAAAGCTCTGATCAATAAGGAGAACCTTGTGGTTTCAGTTTTCATTTCTTTAACAATGCATGGAAGTGTTCTACCTTTCATCAATAAACTACCTCAAGCACTATGTCCAGTCCTGGTCAACTTACTTTGAATCTATCTTACTTTAAGATAGATTCAAAGAAACAGAAACAGATTCAGAAAGGGCAATGAAAGATGACCAAGGATTAGAAGTGAACTCCTATGAAGAGATTGAATCAGGTGTGTTAGCCTTCAGAAGATTGAGGAGCAATATGAGCCACTATTCAAATACCAGAAAAGATACAGAAGGAACCCATAAGTCATTCTTTATCAATCCATGTTCTGACCCAGCCTTAGCAGAACTAAGAAAACAGACTCCATGTCCCGAAAAACCCCTCTTTTATTTATCTCCTGTGAATTAATGGCATTCATACATAGAAAATGCCAGGCAATAATCCTTCACATGGCTAACTGCAATAATAGACTTTATCAGTTCCTTGGATAATTGCCAGACTGGGAGCTTCCAGCCCCAAAGCTGTAAATTAAAGTTTGGCAAGCAGTCTCTGAGGCACAAACCAAGATGAGCAAATCTTCCAAAAGAAATCGAAATGGTTGTCTCTGACAAACCCCACTCCCCTTTCCTTCTATTTATTCCCCAGCCAGGGAGGGGCCATTCAGCATCCCCATTTGCTTTTCTTCCCAAGTTCTCCTCTCCTAACAGCTCTGCACATATGCACATCTGGAACAGGCCACAGCAGTTCCTCTTCCTCACTTATCTCTGACTCCGAAGGCAGTTGGGGAATGTCAGACGGCCCTGGCTCTATCTCTGCTTCTGACGCAGAGCATCCACCAGAGCTTTACCCAGACTCCTGGACTGGCCCAAGTTCCTCCCCAACCTCCTAATTGTCCGAGGCTGCCACCAGCACAGCTGGCAGCTGGCGGGCCACAACAATCCAGAATACAGACAAGGGCCAATGGGTTTAGGTTACAGGAAATTTGATTCCTTTAATCTTAGAAAAAAGCTTTCCAACAAGAAAATCAGTTGAATAATGGAACAATTATCCAGAGAAGTGGTGAGATGTTTTCGCTGGAGGTGATCAAGTGGAAGCTAAATAGCTATCTGTTGGATTACAATCAATGGCCTACATGGCTCCTTCCAACCCATGGTTTTTAAGATGTCTTCATAGAGCTATTGATGTCATTTATTTCTCAACACAGAACAGACAGTATATCTTTATTTACTGTAGCTTTCATGTGACTTCAGAAACTTTCACATACCATCAAATGTCATAGAATCATAGAACAAAGCAGAATAGAATGCTTAGCATGTTTTTCCTAACATATTAATTGAAACGTATCTAGAGTAGAATGCATTTAACACATATAGGTTTCAGTCACAGACCTGTAAAGTAATGCATAAATTAGGGAATACAGAGACACGGTGGCTCAGAGGGTCATGGTGGCTCATTGGCTAAGATGCTGAGCTTGTCGATCAGAAGTTCAGCAGTTCATTTGTTCAAATCCCTAGTGCCATGTAAGTGAGCTCTCATTACTTGTCCTAGCTTCTGCATGTAAAGCATGTAAAAATGCAAGTAGAAAAATAGGGACCACTTTGGTGGGAGGGTGACAGCATTCTGTGTTTAGTCATGCCGGCCACATGACCATGGAGATGACTTCGGACAGCGCTGGCTCTTAGAGATGAACACTGTCCCCTTGAATTGGGAACAACTAGCACATATGTGCAAGGGAAACCTTTACCTTAGGGAATACAAGTGATTGATTAGATTCCAGTCGCCAGTCTCCACTTTTCACTAAATCAAACCCATCATCAGCTTCTGGAAAGCAAGCAAAAAAGCTGTAATAAAAGGTACTATATGCGATCAGGGATTGAGATAGCCATCTGTGATGGTTCTCCAATGTTCTATGTATCTAACTGTAAAAAATCTCAAAATCTTATACTTTGGCTTCCTCTGTTACTTTAGCTTTTAACTAGGTTTAACCAGATCGTCCTTCAAATACATGTCTTTCCAAACACACAAATGTCCTCTGATAGACCTCCAAATAGACAATTCTTTTTATAAAGTAGGGCACAAAGTTACCTCAGTGTGGGTAACTGATGGAAAACAGTGTTCTCTCATTCCAAATCTAATATTCTCTCTGTGAAATATACCACTCTTTTGTACTCACGTACTTGTTTTCTTGTACAGCACACCTTAATACAAGAGAAAAGAAAAGGAAGAAATTCAAGTCTTTTTAATCAGATGCCTTTTTTTAGTAGGCATAGTAAGTACACTTAATAAGTGTAGGACACTGTAAAACCATGTTTTTAAAAAGCATTATCCTTAATACATCTCAACAAAAATGCTGTTTTTGATAGTACACCCAGAGTGGAGTCCAGCAATCAGGCACTTGTAAGAAACATCACTAGTGTCAAACTGATGTCTTTCTTTGTCTTCATTTCCTTTCTTTTATCCACACAAAAGTTTTCCTTCAGGCATCTTTGGGAATATCTGCCATCAAAATAACATTGTAACCAAGCAATTATTGTGAGTGGCTTTCTTGCAAGAGCTACATTAATGTTCTGGAAGCCTCAAGGAACTTAATTCATTATTCAGAAGTTGAATAATAAGATCCCTTGGCAACTGTGATAATTTTATTCCCAAAGAGAACCCTAAATTCATTTCCCAAATAATCTTGTTTACCAACTGCTTATTAAGTTGGCAAGGGCAGGAATGTTTCTGATTATTTTATACTGTAAGACAATGATGTGAAATACAAACCTGGCCTTTAAAAAATATTTTCATGTGATTAGAAATTATAAATATATTAGCACCTACAAACGGCTGTTTGATCATTATATTGGATAACCGATGGGCTCTAGTCATAGTTGTAGCAAAGCTGGCATGCAGAAACAAAATGTATGTCAATGTATAACTTAAAATAATAAATATAGTCTGCTCATTACCTTACTGGAAGGAAGAAAGGAAGGAAGGAAGGAGGAAGGAAGGAAGGAAGGAAGGAAGGAAGGAAGGAAGGCCCTACATATATACAGTAACTCTACATCTGCCAAAAGAATGGTAAGAAAAGATAATTGGGGTTAGATCTAGCCAAGGCTACAGCTGAAGTTTTTAGCTAATCAACTCCATTTCATTCATAATGAACACAATTTTAAGAAAGTGCTAGCTTTTACAACCTGTTCTCTAGTTTTGCTTAGCACTTGACAGATTATTTTTCACACATTTGTCTGTTAACAGATACACAGTTCTCTGAAAAGTAGATTGCAGGGAATTTTAGGAGTGCTGAAAATGGTGGCTGCTTCCAGGAGGCGTGGGGAATAGTCCTAAGTGTTGCAGGGGTCCATCTGCGCAGGATGAAAGGAAGGAGAAGAGAGGCTAGGGGGGCATTGAAGCATCTGCTTTGTCTGTGATAAGCAGGAATGAGCGGGTGCGTTACTATATGTGTCGTAACTTTGAAACAGGGTTCTTATGTAAATTGGGGTATCAGTCGTAATTGTGAACTGTTGTTACATGGCCTGCCATTTCTCAAGGACCTGTATAAAGTTAAAGTGCAAAAATCTTGCCTGCATATATACATTTGTGTAGCACACATGTAGGTAGCCCTCATGCTACAATCACAATTGGAACCACCGTTTCCATTGCCAAGAAAGGCAGAAGTTAAGTGAGTCATGCCCAATTTTGTGATCTTTATTGCCACAAGTGTTAACTAAATCATCACAGTTGTTAAATAAATCATACTAATCAATCAATCAATCAATCAATCAATTAATCAAATAAATCATTAAGAGAATTGAACTTCCCCACTGACTTTGCTTGTTAGAAGCCAGCCAGGAAGAAGGTTTGAGGTTTGTTTTTATTTATATGCCGCCCTATTCCGGGAGGGACTCAGGGCGGCGAACAACTCAAGGGGGAAAGGGAACACAAAGTACAATACAAGTAATTAAAACAACCAAGAATCACACAGCCACACAAGTCGAGGGGGGAAGGGAACTCATCATCCCCAGGCCTGCCGGCACAGCCAGGTTTTGACGGCTTTTCGGAAGGCCTGGAGAGAGGTGAGAATCTCTGCGGGGAGTTCGTTCCAAAGGGCCGGAGCTGCCACAGAGAAGGCCCTCCCCCGGGTGATAGCCAGATGGCATTGGCTGGTAGACGGAACCCGGAGGAGGCCGACCCTGTGTGATCTAATGGGTCTTTGGGAGGTAATAGGCAGCAGGCGGTCTCTCAAGTACCCAGGTCCAATACCAGAAATGACCCAGGTCCAATACCAAGAAATGACAATCACATGACCTTGGGATGCTGCAACCATCATAAATATATGCTGGTTGCTAACAGCCTAAATTCTGACCATGCGACTATGGGAAAGCTGAGAGGGTTGTCATTATAAACCACTTTTTCAGTGCTGTAACTTTAAATAGTTGCAAAATGAATGTTTGTAAGTCAACTATCTGAGCATCTTACACCTCAAAGTCAAATCACAGTGCTATAAGTCTTTCTAGTATGGGGTTTTTTTCTGTCTCAGAAGAACCGTCATACTATAAATCTTTAATAATAAATTATAAATTAGTTATAAATCCTTAGTAAGACCACGCCTATCACCGCATTACAAAAAAAGATGTCAAGACTTTGGAAGAAATGCAAAGAAGAGCAACTAACACAATTAAAGGCCTAGACATAAAGGCATGAAGAATGGTTGCAGGAATTGGGTCTGGCCAGTCTAGAGAAAAGAAGGAGTAGGGGTAACATGATAGCAGTATTTCATTGTTTGACGAGCTGCCACAAAGACAACTTACTTTCCAAAGCATCAGAGGGCAAGACAAGAAACAATAGATGGAAGCCTATCAAGGAGAGAAGCAACCTGGAAATAAGAAGAAACTTTATAACAGTGCAGACAATTAACCGGTGGAACAGTTAATTGTGAGTGTTTTATCCCTGGATGTTTTTAAGAAGTGACTGGGCAGCTACCTGTCTGAAATGGTATAGAGCAGGGGTCAGCAAACTGAGGCTCTGGAGCCACATGTGGCTCTTTCCTCCCTCTGCTGCGGCTCCGGCACTAGTCGGCGCCACAATTTTGAGAGGAACTTCTGGTGGTGGGGGAGGGGGAGGGGGAGAAGCACAGTGTGCCAGGAGAAGACTCTATGGCAAGGGGAGGGTTTTTCCAGTTGTATCCACAATTGATAGGGCTTTTGGTTATGACAGGTAGAGGAAAAAGTACACTGCGCTAGGAGGAGACTCCATGGTGGGGGAACTGAACTTCCAATCAGCTCAGAATTGAAGTTCAGAATTGAACTTCTGGTTAGGACCTTTGTGGCTCCCGGTGTTTTCTTTTCTGTGGAAAACGGGTCCAAATGGCTCTTTGAGTGTTTAAGTTTGCCAACCCCTGGTATAGCGCAGTGATGGTGAACCTTTTCGACACTGAGTGCCAAAAAGGGAGCATACATGTGCGCATGCTCGCTCATCAGGGCTGCAATCCAGAAGAGAAGCAGCTCAGGGGGCATGCGTGTGGCAGAAAATGAACTTCTGGTTTCTGGCATGCGCATGCACACCAACCATCTAGTTTTTCAGTTACTGGCACACACGCACATGCGATGATCAGCTGTGCATGCTCAAGCCGGGAAATGGAAGACTAGCTCTTCCAGTTTCTGGCACTGCCACATGCACGAAAGGCAGCTGATCATCACATGCGCATGCATGCCAAAAATCCAGAAGAGGAATGGGCAATGCTGCGCATGCTAGCCGACATGGTTCCATGTGCCACTTCAAGCACACATGCCAGAGCTTCGCCATCACTGGTATAGGGGGTTGGCCTAAAAGACCTCCAAGGTCCCTTCCAACTGTATCCTGATTGATTGATTGACTTCAAAAATTGCACAGCACTATTATGCACCACAATTTTGCAATACACCAAAAAGACAGGAAGAAAGAAGTTGTGATTAATGGCATATGAACCTTACTAAAGCTCTCTTAGTTGCCAGTCCCATCATTCTAAGACAAAAGCCTTGTATTTGATAGTATTGTCAGCTGCAGGATAAAATTATGACAGTTTTATCCATGTGTGATGCCACGGCAACCTAAGTGTGGATAATTGTACATAGTTTCTAGGTGGGCAGCTGTGACACAGGAAGCAACAAGGTGTTTGGATGGGTTAAGAAATAGATTCTCTTTAACCTTTTTTGGAACTGTAATTCATTTTATCTCATGCATGGACAAGTATACCGGCAAAGTGATGTTTTATACCCAGACCTAACACAAAGCTAAAATTTAAAGTCCTTTAAGAAAGTTAAGAATTTAACATATGGAGCTTAAGTGCATTTGATTAGAAGTCAATTGATTTGATTCTAATTTCACAGCAGTGGCTTGCAATCATAGCCTGACATTGTGTGTAATTTTTCTTACGGTTTCTTCATGAAGCTCCTTGCTCTAGAGAAGTCCTCTTGCAAGAATTGTTCTAATTAGACACTGTTGAGAAGGAACATTCATCCACACCCGCAAAAGCTTTAGTATTTGTGTAGAAAAATAGCTGTTATCAACAGTAAGCTCATAAATGTCAGTTGTAATTGTGTGCCTGACATGGGCCATTCTTTCTCTTACCTTTTCAAACCAGTAATTTGTTGAGTTGAATGATAGAAAATGTATATAATTAGGGGAGAGAGTCTCTTTTCTTCCATATGCTTTTAGGTTTCTGTCAAATGTTTTTTTTTCTTCCCCTCACACCAACCCTCCTGTCCCAAATCTTTCTCTGGCCACCTTGGTATTTTTGGCTGGATAAATCATTGTCTACTATCTGTTTTCAAATAGACCCTGTCAGTTTCCTATTGGCTAGCTATTTATCTATAATTAATATATAAACTAAATAGCACATCAGAAAATTTTAAAGTACTGCATGTTAGTCTTTGGGCTGTTGTTCTGCATTAGAATGCCTCATCTGTACATCCAGCTCTAAACAATTTAACAATTTACTAGCATTGTTATGTGTTGTGACTCAGCAGCAGTCTTCTGTGAGTCTTTTCGGGATGCAAGAATAATTATGCAGCTGGGGCTCGTTAGGGGCATATTCTGGGGATAAAAGGACGGATGGTGCCACGCCCTAGTTGCAGGAGTCAACGTTCCTTGGTTCATTCAACACTGATTGATCAGCAGTCGTGGTTTATGTAAGATACACTTGGAGAAGTGCTTTGTTTTTCTGTAACCCTGATTCATAGAGACTTTGGAAGAAGTGCTTTGCTTTCGTTTTGTTCAACTTGTGTTGCCGTAAGAAAGATTTGTTTTTCATTCCGTTATCTTCAGGCAGAGACTGTAATTAGATTTATTATGGGCTCGTTGCCAGTCTGAACTGAGAACTGATAAAGAGAGTTCCTTTTAAGTTGTTTGCCTGTCGTCTGTTTAACGAGCGGAGAAGGGGGGACAGAACAGATTGACTCCTGCCTGACAAGCCTTCATTTCTGTAATTATGGAGCAGTTGATGGCTGAAAATAGACAAATGGCACAACAAATAGCAATGTTGTTGGACTAAATTACGCAGTTGCAGAGAGCTGTAAGACTCCCCCCCCCCCAGCCAAGGAGGAAGTGCCCAGTAGCCATGCCAGATAAATATGATGGGAGTCTGGCCATGTTTGCCGCGTTTCTGGGACAATGCCAGCTGTTCCTGAGTTTGAGAGCAGAGGACTTTCCCACTGACCGGACAAAAGTGGGATTCATTATCAGTTTGCTCTCAGGCACAGCTGCCCGTTGGGCTACCCCCTTGTTAGTTCAGCAGAGCCCTTTGTTGGATGACTTCCAGGGCTTTTGCCAGTACTTCAAATGAATGTTTGAAGATCCTATCAAGGGGGAAACATCTGCTAGAAGTCTGAAGTCACTGCAGCAGGGGAGTGGTTCATTGCAGGACTATGTGAATTCAGGCTGTGTAGCCAGGATTCCACGTGGAATGAACCAGCTCTAATGGACACGTTCCAGGATGGATTGTCTGAGGCCTTGCAGGATGAACTGGCGAGGGTGGACAGGCCACCAACGTTCGACGCGTTGGTCCACCTGTGCCTCCGGATAGATGCTCGGCTGCAGAGGTGAAGGCCTTGCCATGTATTCCAGGAGACCACCAGCATGCTGGTTCAGCAAGTGAACTGGGAGGATTGTGTGGTGGCTCGGCAGGAGTCGGTAGAGCTGCCGTCAACCTCCGACGGAAGGGGGGCTGGTGGGTCGGCCTTGCAGAGGGTGGAGGATCCTGGACAGGGTGTTAAGGGTCAGGCAAAGCTGGTAGAGCTGCCATCAACCTCCGATGGTAGGGGGGCTGGTGGGTCGGCCTTGCGGAGGGTGGATGACCCTGGATGAGGTGTCGATGCCGTGAAGGGCGGAAGGAAACATGGTGGCCACCAGATACCTAAGGAGTTCTGATTCAAGTGGGCTATGCCTCCAGAGGTTTGGGATTCATGAAAAAGACACCAAGGGAAATGGGTGTGGGTCATCTTGTGGACACGTCATTCCAACCGCGTCCAGACCATCAGAACCCGGGGCGGGGTCCCTGCAGTGGGGGATAGTGTTGTGACTCAGCAGCAGTCTTCTGTGAGTCTTTTCGGGATTTGTTTTTCATTCCGTTATTTTCAGGCAGAGACTGTAATTAGGTTTATTTTGGGCTCGTTGCCAGTCTGAGCCGAGAACTGATAAAGAGAGTTCCTTTTAAGTTGTTTGTCTGTCGTCTGTTTAACGAGCGGAGAAGGGGGGACAGAACAGTTATGTATCAGTGGTGGCTTCCAGCCAGTATGCCCCAGTACAGGCGTACCGGTGGCAGCTGGGAGCAACGGCCACCATACCAGAATGGTATTTTGGAGGGCCCACCTGCCCGCCCATGTTCCTTACCTGTATTTAAGCCAACTGGGCCATTTGTATTTGTATTTGTATTTATTAGTTTTGTATGCTGCCCACTCTTGGAAGACTCTGGGCGGCTTACAATAAAAAAGGGAGGGGGAATATAAAAGACAATACAACAATTTAAAATTACAGCAACATTCATAACTTAAAGTGGGGCTGGATACTTCAACAGCCCCAGGCCTGCCGGAACAGCCAGGTCTTAATAGCTTTACGGAAGGCCGGAAGGGTATTAAGGGTCCGGATCTCAATGGGGAGATCGTTCCAGAGGGCCGGGGCTGCAACAGAGAAGGCCCTCCCCCGGGGGGTCGCCACCCAACATTGGCCGGCAGATGGAATCTGGAGAAGGCCTAGCCTGTGCGATCTAATCGGTCTTTGGGAGGTAATTGGCAGGAGGCAGTCTCTCAGGTAGCCAGGTCTGATGCCATGTAGGGCTTTAAAAGTAACGACTAGCACCTTGAAGCATGTCCAGAGACCAATGGGCAGCTAGTGCAGCTCACGGAGGATAGGTGTAACATGGGTGTAACTAGGTACACCCACAATCGCTCATGCGGCTGCGTTCTGGACTAACTGAAGTCTTCGAACACTCTTCAAGGGCAGCCCCATGTAGAGTGCATTACAGTAATCCAGTCTTGAGGTGACGAGGGTGTGAGTAACTATCTGAAGGGCCTCCTGGTCCAGGTAGGGTCGCAATTGGTGCACCAGGCAAACCTGGGCAAAGGCCCCCTGGTCACAGCCGACAAGTGATGTTCTAATGTCAGCTGGGGATCCAGGAGGACTCCCAAATTGTGAACCCTCTCTGAGAGGTGTATGATTTCACCCCCCAGGCTAAGGGATGGACCATCTTTGGGAGGGAGCATCAATAGCCACTCGGTCTTGATGGTATTTAATCCCGTGCCGTCGAATGATCTCACCCAGGGGCTTCATGTAGATGTTAAATAGGAGGGGGGACAGGACAGAACCCTGCGGCACCCCATAATTGAGGGGCCTAGGGGTCGACCTCTGCCCTCCGACCAACACCGACTGCGACCTGTCCAAGAGGTAGGAGGAGAACCACCGAAGAACGGTGTCTCCCACTCCCACCTCCCGTAACCATCGCAGAAGGATACCATGGTCGATGGTATCGAAGGCCGCTGAGAGGTCCAGGAGCACTAGGATAGAGGAGTCACCTCTATCCCTGGCTCGCCAGAGATCATCAATCAGTGCAACCAAAGCAGTTTCCGTGCTGTAACCAGGCCTGAAACCGGACTGAAAGGAATCCAGATAATCGGTTTCATCCAAGGATCACCGGAGTTGAAAGGCCACCACTTTCTCAACAACCTTCCCTACAAAGGGGAGGTTGGAGACTGGGCGATAGTTACTTAAAATTTGCGCATGCATGTGCAGCATATGGTGCCTTCGTGACCTCCACCGAGCAGCTGGAGCATCACAGGGTGGTGGGTGCACATGCGTGCGCAGCTGCGGGCCCGAGTTGGACGCCCAGCCCTGTCGCAGTGTACTACTTGCAACGGGATCCGGAACCCACCACTGTTATGTATCACTTGCTTTTGCTACTGTCTTTAAAGACGTGCCTTAACAGAATGATGACGACATCTGAAACAGCATTTTATTTCACAACATTATTAACTAGTGACATTATTTACCTTTGTAAATATAGGGTTGTGATGGTGGGGAAGCTACAATTAAAACATTCATTTGAAAATATCGATGAATATTCATTCTTTTAATATTTAACATTTAATTTTAAGTCCCAACTCTTAAGGCAGGGGTGTCAAGCTCACATCATCATGGCATTGTCACGTGGCACATTGGGACGTCCCCCCTTTGCTAAAATAGGGGTGGGCGTGGCCAGCCTGTGACACATTTGGCAAGGGCCCAGAAGTTTGGCAGCTTTGCCCTAAGGAGAAACATCTGGTGGGACCCAGAAGAAGGGCCTTCTCTGTGATGGCTCCCTCTCTCTGGAACATCAGCCCCCTAGACTGGCCCCCACTCTAACACTCTTTTGAAAAACCCTGAAGATGTGGTTCTGCCGCCAGGCCTGCATAACCCAGAGCAGATGGAAGCCATTAAATGGCTAGTGAATGTGTGTTGTTGCCAGGGTGTTGGTGGAATTATTATTATTATTCTTTTTATTTCTTTATATGGTCTTCTTATATCCTTATAAGTAGGCAACAATATAAAATTTCAAAATAAATAAATACGAATTGGGTTCAGACTTACTATTACTACTATGTAAGTACCCTGAAAATTATATTCTAGTGGTAATTGAAAATACGTTAGATTGCTTGACAGAAAAAAAGATGTTTTCTATGTGATTAGAGTGCCTAGAAGTAGGAATAATTCATTTACTCACTCATAACCGATAACTAGTGCTATAGTTAACAATCAACTGGTGGCCATTAAATTAGTTATAGAGGATATCAGGATGCATAAGGCTTACAAATATCAGATCTATGCACACTAATGCAAGCTTTCCACAGGATATTTATTTTAATGCGTTTGGTACAGGGTAGTCTATTAGCCACACTGAGGAAGGACAGCTATTCCTCAAAGTGCAACCATTCATTTAGTGATTGTTTAGTGACATTACAACCACACTGAAAAAAGTGATTTATGACCATTTTTCACACCTACAACTCAGGGGTGGGCTTCAAAAATCGAACAATGGATTCGCTGCCCCATTGCTGGGTGAGCGTGATCTAGTAGGCTTCCTGCACCATGGTGGTGGGGGGCAGTTTTTCACCCTCCCCAGGCTCCGGAGACTTCAGGCTTCCCAGCCTCCAGGAGGATAAAAACTGCTTCCACCCGGGCTCTGGACGCCTTCCGGAGGCCATAAACAGGCCAGTTTCTGGACTTCCGGAATGTCTGGTAGGCCTGTTTCCCTCCTCCCAGAGCTGCCTCATGGGCCTTGCAGTTACCTGGCATGATGAATGGGCTGCATGGAGACTCCTGGGAGGGGCGAGGTAGGGTGGGCATGGCCAGCCAGGGGTGGTATTTGGGGATTCGCTGAACTTGGCAGAATCCTAGCTAGAGGAGCGCCCGAACCCGTGCGAACCCACCCCCAGCAGCCCACCCCTGTTACAACTGCTTCCCCATGGTCATGTGATCAAAATTTGGGTGTTTGGCAACTGACATGTGTTTATGACAGCCACACTGTCCTAGAAACATGTGATCACCATTTGTAACCTTCCTAGGCAGCTTCCGACAAGCAAAGTAAATGGGGGAAACCAGATTTGCTTAATGACTGCATGATTCATTTAACAACTACAGGTATCTTCTTAACAACTGTGGCTGAAAAGGTGGTAAAGTAAGGCACAACTTACTTAACTGCCTTGCTTAGCAGCAGAAATTTTGGGCTCAGTTGTGGTCATAAGTCGAGGACTACCTATAGTGAAGGAAGATTTACTGAGCCTTTTTGTTTTCTTTTCTTTTTTCAAGATAGCATGCCAACAAATGCTTTTGCTTTACTTCATCTTCTATCTATGTTTGGTTTCCTGGTTATAATTATTGCTTCAGATGGTTCTTTTCTCTTATGATTGGTGATTACAGCATTTTAAACTACCTACATATTTTTTTCCACCCATTTAAAAAATACTTCTTGGCCAGCTGTGGTTTTTGGTGTAGAGACAGAAGGGAGGAAATGAAGCATTACAAACCTAATTGCTGATCATTATTGATTCTGAGAAGGAGAGCAATGGTGATGAACAAACCACCAACGCTCAATAGGTCTGAGGTCTCTTGACTGCTTGAAGATGGCAAGCAAGTGTTCCTTACCTCCAGCAGGGAAAGATGCAGCCTAAATATTCAACTAAGGGTGAGTGATTGTGAGCACAATAGTCCAGCAACATTCTGAGGGTCAAGATCAGAGGTGGTATTCAGCAGGTTCTGACCAGTTCTGGAGAACTGGTAGTGGAAATTTTGAATAGTTTGGAGAACCAGTAAATACCACCTCTGACTGGCCTCGCCCCCATCTATCCTCTGCCTCCCAAGTCCCCTGGAGTAGGGAGGGAATGGAGGTTTTACAGAATCCTTCCCCTGGAGTGGGGAGGGAATGGAGGTTTTACAGTATCCTTCCCCTAGAGTGGGGAGGGAATGGAGGTTTTACAGAATCCTTCCCCTGGAGTGGGGAGGGAATGGAGATTTCACAGAATCCTTCCCCTGGAGTTGGGAGGGAATGGAGATTTTACAGAATCCTTCCCCTGGAGTTGGGAGGGAATGGAGATTTTACAGTATCCTTCCCCTGGAGTTGGGAGGGAATGGAGATTTTAGAGTATCCTTCCCCTGGAGTGGGGAGGGAATGGAGATTTTACAGTATCCTTCCCCTGAAGTGGGGAGGGAATGGAGATTTTACAGTAACCTTCCCCTGGAGTGGGGAGGCAATGGAGATTTCACAGTATCCTTCCCCTGGAGTGGGGAGGGAATGGAGATTTTACAGTATCCTTCCCCTGGAGTTTGGAGGGAATGGAGATTTTACAGAATCCTTCCCCTGGAGTGGGGAGGGAATGGAGGTTTTACAGTATCCTTCCCCTGTCATGGCCACCAAGCTATGCCCACAGAACCAGTGGTAAAAAAAAAAATGAATCCCACCACTAGTCAAGATACCAAAATGTACCATACCTCTTTTCTATGAAATACATGCATTCACCCACATATAAAATCATAAATGAGAAAATATAGGGAAAGAAGATGTTAGATTTACTGTACATTTAAATCCTATCTGAGGAGCTCAAAGTAGGTTGCATGGAGCATCTTTTCTAAATTTGTCCATGCAACAGAAATCCTGCGAAGTAGGTTGGAGTGAGAAAATGAATGTCTGGAATCATCCAGCAAGCTCCATAGTCAAATGGAAACCTGAAGTTACTGAAGCTGTTCACTTTAACATTTACATTATAATATAGTTGACTTAGGAACCCAATACCACTAGTGGAGATGGTTACTGGACCAATAGTAGATCCCACTTCCCCCTCTATTCATTATGCCCCCTTCCTCCCCATCTTTTAGTTGTCTGGCAATGAGATGGGCAGAAAGCAAATTTAATAATGGACAGACGGACGGACGGACGGACGGATGGATGGATGGATGGATCAACTGATTGTAGGCCATGGAGATCTGTATCAAACCTGGCTTCACAAGTTGCTGATACTTTCCTTGAAAGTTTCTCATAATTAAGCTTTGCAATATAATTGAAATATCAGTATAAAAAGCATATGAAAGTAAAGATGTAAGGGAGAGCAAAGTAATCTCCTTAACCACTTTAGAATTTAAACCTTTTGGTTCTGTATGCATTACAAGAACTATTGAATAAGATTTTAACCACATGAAGATTGTCCTTTATAGTGTAGCAGTCCTTAAGAAAGTTTCATTCTCAACACTTAGGCAAACAAACAAGTGCAGTTTTCATTTTCCCCTCCTCTTGCTTCTAAATGTCATATACAATTTGCTTCTGTAAACTAATTTGTTCTCCGCTGTTAATGCACCTCTCCCATTTTATTCCATTTGAATGTTCTGCGGAAATTCATATAATCAACATTAAAATGAAGCATAATGAAAAGAACAAAATGGCAAAGGATCACAGTGTTTTTCTTTGCTAAAATTAAATGATAATTAAGACTAGCTAGAAGAGGATTGTGATGCTCTGTATGTTTGCCACGTGAAACCCTTGACACCTAAAGTGCAGCACAGCTCTTGAAAGTTAGAACAAAAGTCTCTTTGTGTGGCTTGTGTTAATCTTTTAACAATCTTGTAATCAAATGTGCACACTTAAATAGTTGAAAGCGTTCATTGTCCTGCTTAGGCATCTGTGTGATTACTGCACATTCTTCGTACAGTCTCTGTGGTGTGCTCGGTTGACTTCCAACAGGCATTGTTTGATGCACTTATGGAGAGACTTAGGAAAGTCACCTTCTGGTTAATCAAGAAACATTTGCATTGGATGAGGCCAGGAATCCAATGTTATGAGATGACTAAACTGTATAAGGGTTAAACAGTAAGTGAAAAAGGAAGACAAGTAATCTTGGGATAATCTTTTCTCTTTCTAGCTCTGCGCTTGAGACCCATGAAGCAGTAATGCCTTTGGTGTTTTACCCTTAGGAAAAGGAATTGAAAAAAAGGGCAAGATTTCTCTTTTTGGAATGATAGTAGGGCATGTTTGAAATTTTGTGAGCATTGCTTAAGTACTTTCACAAAATGGTGTTCATGTAAATGTGCCCTACTTAAAAATAGGCAGACGAATGGGGTTATCTTTAAAAGTATATTTTAGTTCCTTTTTTATGGCTAAGGAGCTATTTAGATTAAATTTTGGGATTTACTAGTTGGGAAGGGAAGAAGCCACCTCAGAGGGTCCTCTTCCCCCTTAGATTGTGAAGAGGATCTTTAAAGGATGCTCTATGTTTCTTCCACTGTTGAGCTAAGGGGGATTGGAAGGTTGGGACGTTAGGTATCAAAGCATGGAATAAGGGGAAGGGGGTCTACGACGATTAGCCATAGCCAACTCACTGTGGCCAACTCGCCATGGCCAACTTGCCATGGCCAACTCATCACAGGACAACTCACTGCAGGACAAGAGTTACACTAATATCAAAGAAACAATGGAATAGAATCACTGAAGAAAGGATGCAAAAGGAGGGACAGAATGAAATGTGAATGGTAAAAATTAAAGTAATTTTTAAATAGAATTGTTAATTTGACTCGCAGTGAGTTGTCCCATGGCAAGTTGGCTGTGGCAATTGCCCTGTAGTGAGTTGTCCATGGTGAGTTGTCCATGGCAAATTGGCCATAGTGAGTTTGCAGTGAGGGATGTGTATGTGTCTATGTGTATAAATGTATAATAGTGTGTATAAACCAGGGGTGTCAAACTTGTGGCCCATGGGCCACATGCCTCACATGCTGGCCACACCCATCCCTGGTAAAGCGAAGGGGGAACAGTTGTAATACGTCAGATATGTCATGTGATGACAACATGACACCGTGAGTTTAGCACCCTTGGTATAAGCTGTTAACAATGATATTTCTCTGTAACCTTTTCTTCTCTTGATTTTACTTTACATTCCCCTTGACAAAGTATCTCACAATAACTTAGATATTTGTGTTTGATGATTTGGACATTTATAAAATCTCATTTCAAATTATTTTTGCCAAGGAAAGATACTATGACCATGACAATAACAAGCTGCAACCCCTGCACCCTGTTTTTGCCTAGCAGGCTTCCCTGCAGCCTCCTGGGATCAAAAATGGGCTGCAGGGGGGCGTGCCTCATCCCCACACTCCCCCTCACCTTCCATGCATGCCAGTGGTGGGTTTCAAATTTTTTAGAACCTCTTCTGTAGGTGTGGCCTGCTTTGTGGGAGTGGCTTACCAGCCATGTGACTGGGTGCAAGTGGCTTGGCAGCCATGTGACTGGGTGCGCGTGGCCAACTTGTAAAATGTGGTGAAACCCACTTAACAACACTCTTGCTTAGCAACCAAAATGTTGGATCAGAAACTCTGGCATTTGAAGCACGCAAATCTTAAAGCTGTCAAGTTACAAGACCCTTGCACCCCTAACTCTTTAGAAAAAAACTCCCAGGGGTGTTCCAACTTGACAGCTTTAAGACTTGTGGACTTCAACTCCCAGAATTCCTCCACTTGCTCTTCATCTTGATGATGGGTGGATGGGCAGGGGGAGGGAGCTGGAACCGGTTCTAAATGGCACTGTAGATTTGTGGAACCTCTTCTATACAAGAGGTTAGAACTGGCAGGAACCCATCCCTGATGCATGCGTACATGAGCCCCACCCCCTGTGCCTGTTTATGCGTCTCCCGCATGTGCCCTTTCCCTATGCATGCATGCCAGAGACTTGAAAATCAGCTGGCCTGCAGGAGGTACATTCATATCTTTCCTGCTCTTGACTTTTTAAAAAAGTGAGATGATGGTAAAATGTAAATATTTAAAATATTTATCTCAAAGGAAACTATATCTTGGTCGTCTTGTAAACCAGGTTAGAATACTGAGCTGTAGACTAGAGTGGTTAGCATAAAGAAAGAAATCTAGAAGAAGGCATTAATGATACAAAATACTATGATGTGAAATAAGAAAACTGTTTATCTCAGTGATACCATCCATATCTCCATACCATATATTTTGACTGGAAGGCTGAAACACAGTGTTTTAAGAAGAGAAAACAATCTGTTTCATCCCTTATTCTATTCTAATTTGAGTTCTTTGTGTTTCTCCACCATTAACACTAGAAAAATAAAAATAGACTTAATTTCATTTTGTAATAAAGTGTAACCCCTGATCTTTCAGAAAACATGCAATCCATGTGCTGATTGCTCTTTGTTCCATCAGGCAACAATTTACACATTCTCCGTGTGTAAAACTTGCTCCCACCTGCTGGCTGTTTGCACCACTTCAATTTTGAGCTGTTTCCCTCTTTCCTTTCTTCTTCTCAACTGGCACTATTTATTTTCCACTGGGAAAATCAGCACCTGTTCTGTCTTAGCAACAAATTCCCCCTACTTCCACCCTGCCTGTCTTCCTATATTGCCGGTTCTAAATTCATTTCTGTTTTCCAAATGGTTCGATTTTCAGACAAACACTTTGCACAGTTGGACAAAATGGAATGTAGTGTTGCCAGCACAAAGAGCATTATGTTTTTTGAACATATGTTTCTTCCCCTCTATCAAACACACAACTCCCCTTAGACTCCCTGTGCTCACTATGAAAATAGGCGAGAACACACTCACACAACCCAAGCCTTTTGCACATTTTCAGACTCAAACATCTGCACCATGGCACCAGCAGACCTAAAGGCAGTGATCAGATTACAGTGACTTGGCAAACTACTGTGGGAGAAGTACTGAATATGTATACCAGAAGTACAAAATCACAGTTTCCCCCTGGTAAAATAGGGAGGAATTATCACTGACAGATTCTCAAAAGGGAGTAAAACTCACTGGAGTTTGAAAGGCGTTTGAAAACCTGGTATTCTCTGCTCCTTCTTACTTTTTATTTCACAGAGAAAAAATTTAAAATCCTTGGTCATTGGATTAGGGTTGCCCCTGAAATCCAAGTGGCTCCCACCCTGGGAACATTCTGGAGCTCTTCAATACCTGGGTTTTTTCCCAAGCTTTAGGTTAGGGCAGTGATAGCTAACCTTTTTGTCATCATGTGCCGGAAATGTGTGCACAGGTATGTCCGCACACATATACACCCAACCCATAATACATAATATGTGTGTGTGGCATCACTCCGTGTCCTGCCCCCAGTGCATGCACATGCAACCCCCTGCGCCCCGTTTTGGGCCTAATAGGTCTCCCTGCAGCCTTCTGGGACAAACAATGGGCCTCAGGGGGATACCGCTCTGCCTTGCCTCATGCATACATGCGCACCACCCCCACCCCACGCATGCACACACATCTCCTGCATGCACCCTATCCCCCGCTCATGCACATCAAAGACCTAAAAATCAGCTGGACAGCAGGAGGCGTACATGCATGTGCAGTGGAGATGAGCTGGGGCGATGGCTCACATGCCTGCAGTGAAGGCTCTGCGTGCCTCCTGTATGGCGCATGTGCCATACAGAGCTGGTATTCACCAGGTTCTGACAAATTCTGGAGAACCGATAGCGGAAATTTTGAGTAGCTTGGAGAACTGGTATATACACCTCTGGATGGCCCTGCCCCCATCTATTCTCTGCCTCCCAAGTCCCAGCTGATCAGGAAGAAATGGGGATTTTGCAGTAACCTTCCCCTGGAGTGGGGTGGGACTGGAGATTTTACAGTATCCTTCCCCTGTCGTGTTCACCAAGCTATGCCCACAGAACTGGTAGCAAAAAAATTTGAATCACACCACTGGTGCCATAAGTTCACCATCATGGGGTTAGGGTGATTGCAGCCTCTTTTAGGGTGTTTGCATGTTGCTCTTGCCCGTTTTCACTCGACTAAAGCTCTCCTGGCCCAAATTAATCATATCATGCAAACACAGCTAATGCTGCATGAACAGTGTTTCCTGCAGAAATTCTGTAGGGGCGCAGACAGCTGTCCACAGAATTCCACAAATAGCACTGTATCAAGTCAGTCTGAGATACACAAAGTTTGGGAGATCTTGCACGTCCTCCTCCTGCCTACTTCCACTCTTGAGAATGTGTAATTTGAGATTTGCTGCAAGCAAGCCAAAAATGGAAAGGCAAAAGAATTGTGCTTCCCCCCACATATGGGTGCTACACTCACATGGGGAGAAACAAAGCTCACTAAGGAAATTATGTCCATTATAATATTAATAATGTGCCAATGTATAATTCTAGGATTGTTGGCCTCTTTAAGGGCAGATTTACAACCTGGCACCCTCCATTTGAGTCTGAATTTTAGTTATTATGTAAGAATAAATAAATAACTTCAGCTTGACCAGACCCAGTCAAACTATCTCTTTAAGGGATATGGATGCTTTAGAAATGTGAAAATGCACAAATTAACAAAAGAAATTCAGGGGAAAGAAGAGACAGAATATTATCAGAAATGGGGAAAATGGTATAGCTCAGGGGTCAGCAAACCTAAACACTCAAAGAGCCATTTGGACCCATTTCCCACAGAAAAGAAAACACCGGGAGCCACAAAGGTCCTAATCGGAAGCCCCCTATTCAATTCTGGAGCTGACCAGAAGTTCAGTTCCCCCACCATAGAGTCTCCTTCTAGCGCGGTGTACTTTTTCCTCTAACTGAAAGCCCTATCAATTGTGGAGACAACTGGAAAATCCTCCCCTTGTCATAGAGTCTTCTCCCGGTGCACTGTGATTCTCTCCCTCCCCCCAGAAGCTCCTCTCAAAATTGTGGTGCCGACCAGTGATGGAGCCGCAGCAGAGGGTGGAAAGAGCCACATGCAGCTCCAGAGCCCAGTTTGCTGAACCCTGGTATAGGTGATTGGAAGAAAGAAACAAGGATCAATGAAAGAAGCCAATAAACCCCAAAAGTAGAAGATAGTGAGGATTACCATGTATATATGCACTCAAGAGAGTTTAAACTTATTAGAGGTAATCACCCAAAATATCAGATAGATAAGTAAAATAAGAGGGTTAAAAATAGTGAAATTCAAACAAAATATATTAGAAGGGGAAATAACCTAAGGAGAATTGTACCAATTTGAAACTGCTATAAGAAGGAACACAAAGTTCCAATGTATTGTGTAAACGTAGTTTATGACTAAGTTTTGTTTTTGTGCATTTTGTATGTTTGAAAATAAAAAAATGTGAAAAATCAGTAAAATCTCAATGAAGCTGCAGTCCTAATTCGTCAATTTGGATGTTACTGGAGCAGATGCCCTTTTTGTCGTTTCCTGCACAAAGCAAAGCGCCAAGAGTCAGTGGGAAGAAAGGGAGCATATTGCATTAAAAACCGACATCGTAGTTCCCCCATCAGAGTTGCCTTTATCAGAGCTTTCTGGATGGGTGGTGAGTTAATGCGGGAAAGACCTCTGGGCACTGATTGGACAGATGGTGAAGCATGGTGATCAAGGCTCAGATTTCAGGAATTTATGAAGACAAACCTCTTTCTTCTGCTGCTGATTTTTTCCACGATTACAGTCTGATCTTCTTAGGCACTAGAAAAATGTAGATTGCATCCAACCTTGTTACATTTTAGTTTTTGTCTGAAGTTGTTGCTTTTTGGTTTTAATAGTATTTTTATAGTCTCCCTTGTGATGTTCCCGTGGTTCGTCCATGAGGCCAATGTGGAGAAAAGACAGGACACTCCCTCTCCCTGTCTCTCTCCTTCCGCCTCTCCCTCTCTCCTCCCTCTCTCTGTCTTTCTCCTTCTGCCTCTCCCTCTCCTTCCCCCTCTCTATCTTTCTCTCTGTTTCTTTATTGTATTTCACTTAAATGGCATAAGGGATATGCAGCGCAAGCATATCCGTTATGGACTGGAAAAGCCATGTTGAAGTTTCCATGGCTACTGTAACTTTCATTAAAAGTTTTCTTCTTCTATCTTCTATTTCTAATTGCTTTCTGTTCGCATGGTAATGCTCTTTAATTGCCCCTTATTTGCTTGGTTTCTGTTTCTTGCATGAAATGGGCCTTTAATTAGATTTTCTTCTAATTCTCCCCCACTTTTTATTATAAAATGCTGCTATTTTTTTTTTAAAAAAGGAGAGGGAAGTACATACCAAAAATGGATCCAGTAAATAAAGCACACTCAAAAGAATCTGGAACTGACTAATAAAGAGGCTATTAGTATTGGCAGTATGAAAGGCAACACCACCCTGATGATCAAGACAAAATGAGAGGAAAATACACAAAGAGAAAGTTATGCATTAACATAACAAAGGGCCGTTGCTGAATGCTGGTGAAAAAGAATGACCATGTTTGCTTAAGAAAGGTAGGCGGAAATAAATTTAGCAGGCTGGTTCTTTCAGAAGATATGTCTAAAAATAGACATAAGAAATATTTGCAACTTTTATACCACTGAAAAAAATAAGAGCAATAGAGGTTATCCTTGATGTGCAAAAGTTCTTTTAGGGACCAAGGCTTCCCAAGAGCATGAAACAGACTCCTTATCCTACTAAAACCTCTTTTGTTTAGGTTAGGAGCCGAGGTGGCGCAGTGGTTAAATGCAGCACTGCAGGCTACTGCTAGATCAGCAGTTCAGCGGTTCAAATCTCACCGGCTCAGGGTTGACTCAGCCTTCCATCCTTCCAAGGTGGGTAAAATGAGGACCCGGATTGTTGGGGGCAATATGCTGACTCTCTGTAAACCGCTTAGAGAGGACTGAAAGCCCTATGAAGCGGTATATAAGTCTACTGCTATTAAAGGGAATTCCTCTCCAGTAAAGTCCCGCAAACAGTCTTTCATGAGATTTCACAACTACAGACCTTTATCAGGCTTGGAGAGTCGACAGGCCAATATCTTCTAAACTCCATGGAGTAGCAGCAATGACTCGGCAAGAAGTAAGGAACAAATCTTCACTCTAATGAACTGAATTATTTGTCTCCTGCAAACTCCCTTCCCCCTTTGCTTCTCTTTATTCTCTATGGGAGGGGGTATTCAGCATCCACCTGTGCCTTTACTCCTGAGTCGGCCCATGTTCCTTAGCTGTTTCCTTCTCCTGGCAGCTCTGCACATGTGCACATCGAGAAAAGGCTCCAGCAGTTCTTCTGCCCCACTGATATCCGACTCCGAAGGCAGCTGATAACTGTCAGACAGTCCTGGCCCCATCTCTGCCTCCAACACAGGGCACTCATCAGAGCCTTCCCCAGACTCCAGGACAGGCCCACGTTCCTCCCCAACCTTCTCATTTTCTGAGTCTTCCACCAGCTCTGCTGGCCACTGACAGGCCACAACAGGGACCACTCAAAGTTATGATGGCACTGAAAAAAGTGACTTATGACCAGTTTTCATACAACTGTTGCAGCATCCCCATGGTTACATGAACAAAATTTGGACATTTGTAGGTTCATGTGCCCACCTTTTGCCACCTTCTTACAAGCAAAGTCAATGGGGAAGACAGATTCACTTAACTGTGAATAACTGTGTTACTTAACAACTGCAGTGCTTCCCTTAACAACTATGTCAAGAAAAGTTGTAAAATGGGGCAAAACTCTCTTAAAAACTGTCTCACTTACTGATGGAAATTTTGGGCTCAATTGTGATCATAAGTCCAAGACTACCTGTACCACTGATAGTCTGCAGTAGGATTAAATAAGAGAACAGGCAAGTATAGAATGTGGAAATAAGTATGCTTTTGCAAATTTTGTGCAAAATTTAAAAAATCCATCCATCCTTCCTTCCTTCCTTCCTTCCTTCCTCCCTCCCTCCATCCATCCATCCATCCATCCATCATCCATCCATCCTATGGTAGCATATCAGGTTGGGTTATGAGCTGAATTGTGAATTGGATTGATGAGTTAAAAGATTGGCTCACCCAAACATACTCACTGAGATCCCAAAGGTATATTCGAATCAATACATATATGTGACACTGGCAATCCAACCATTTATCAGAAGAACATTTTAGATTGTAAAGTACTTTTCTCCTTCACAACATCTTGTTTGAGAAAATTGCCAGATTTGATAAAGTATGATTTTTACTATATTGTCTTGATTCATCAACTAGCTCTGGGATTTTTATCTGCTGGCTTCACTTACTATTTTCATTTGTTTTTATGCTTTAATAAATGTTGTACTGCATGCAATATATTTATCCGCTGGCTCTTGTTTATCATTGAATTCTCTTTAATCTTATAGACAGAGAGTGAAGTTACAGCAAGGAAAGTGCTTCTATGAAAACATAAGCTGGAAAACACAATTTCAAGGCTGTCCTTAGCTTCAAATGCTATGTAGACAGTACTATTCCAAAAGTAGAGGAGCTAGGAACCATTTGGGACCAGAGATAGTATTCAGCTGGTTCTCCCCAGTTCAGCCGATCAGGTAGTGGCGGTTGCGGGAGGCTCTGCCCATCCGGCATGACATAATGCGCAAGCACTGCGCATGCACAGAAGGCAGTGATGGGTTGCTCCCAGTTCAGCCCAGATCAGGTGAACTGGTAGTGGCGGTGGAGGGACGCTCTGCCTGCCCACCTGGATGCTTCTGCACATGCACGTGGACAAGCAAACCCATAGTAAACAAAATTGAAACCCACCACTGGCAGAAGGCATTAGCGCAGTCACATTTGTGAACCAGTAGGGAAGGTAAGTGAATCTCACAGCTGTTTGGGACCATTGAGATTAAGGAATTAATGGGTTCCTTAAGCATCAACATGGCTTAAGACATCTATTACCATTGCCACCACCCTGCATCTATCAAAATGCTAAACATGTTTCCCAATTTTTTATATCAATATTCAGAGATGTTTTCTTTAAGATGCTGATGGGCCTCATTTATTGCATCCATGGTCTAAATATCAATGGAGACAAAATTCATATAATATTTAATTTTGTTTGAAGAAGATTAAGATACAAACCAAAATGTTTTAAAAAATAACAACAAACAGGATATTAAAAAGAAAAAGTGTCTAGAAAAAAAACCACTAACACATGCACACCTAGAATCCTCCCTAGTTGAATGCTAATTAATATAATACAACAATGTGAGTTTCCACCCTTTACAAAACAGGCCAAATTTTTTTTCAACTATTAATCAGTTTACAAATTGTTAACCTGTTTTCTGTATACTATATTAATAACTAAATAGTTAACAGGAAAAACAAGAATAATAAAAATATAATATAAAAGTATAAAGATAATAAAAAGTTATTAGTAATAATAAAAGACAAAATTGAAATTCTAAAACCCTCTGTTAACGAACTGTTATTGTAATCAACTTGTAGAAAAATTGATATAGCAGAAAAGCCAGAAGTGTTGCGGTAAGACCGGCTAGAAAAAAGTGGGCTCGGCAGAAAAAAATTGAAATTCTAAAACCCTCTGTTAACAAACTGTTATTGTAATCAACTGGTACAAAAATTGATATAGCAGAAAAACCAGAAGTGTTGCATGGAGACCGGCTGGAAAAAAGCAGGCTCTGCTGAGCCCCATGGAAATCCAGCCAGACAAACTGTTGTTGGGAGGTCTTCGGACCGAAACCTGTCCTGGAGGGATTCAGGAGAAGAAGGGATGTCTCTGATGACCAAGAGGATCTGGGAGTTCCTCGGTAGGTTGGAGAAAACCCCTTCAAACTGGCAACGGAATGGCAGCCATAATTAAATGACCGCTACGAAGCTGGGGCATCCAGACTAAGCTATTTGTGCTGGAGCAGTATTGGAATGGAGTCTGTGATTTACCAACTCACACACAGAGAGAGAAATGATTTTGAACTTTAAAAAGGGTCCCAGAGTAGAATCAGTGGCTAATTGACTTTCGGGGAATTTTATTGAAGAAAAAAGAAACAGCGGAGGTTAAAACACCATAGTCCCGAAGATTTTGTCTTCTGCAGTTTGGAAGTGAAGAGATTAACTAACCACAGAAAGAGCCCAGGAAGAAATCAGTTTTCTCCTTGTTTTATTTTATTTTTTGTGGATTTAATGTGTTTTTGACAGCTATTGACAGTCAGCTGTTGGATTGTATTTGCGGTTTAGAAAAAGCCATCTAGCAGCGAACAGAAAGTTCTACACCAATGAATAAAAAGGGTGGGGAAGTACGTTTGAAGCTGTGAAGTGTGATCTTGACTACAAGAAAATATACTTTGAAACCATGATGTTTCTTAAGGAGTATCTGTCTCTGCAACATTATTTCGACTGCAACTATCTATAGCTGTGGAAGAGAAAGAAAATTTCAATTGGACTGGATTGGACTAATTCTAAAAGTGAATAATAGAATTTTGAAGACCCTTAATTTGCAGTTAAATGTGGTATAACCCAAAAATTTAAAAATCTGTTGAAATAGTTAAATTTATATAATGGAGATTTGGATGTATGATGAATTATTTGGGATACTGAAAAATGTGTGGGAAACGTTAATTGGTTAAAAAAAGCAAGAAAATCAAAGGGAACATACAGAACAAGAAATAAAAGAAAAGGGAGTGAAAGAGGGCACAAATGAAGTACAAGAAGATAATGTGAAAGAAAGAAAATTGAAAATAAAATGCAGATAGAAGATTTCACTGGGATTTACAGTCACAAAGAAAAAGCAGACAAAGGGGGAGATCCCCCCCCCAAAAGAAACCACAAAACAGTAGGGAAGGGAGGAGAACAGGGAAAACCCTGGGGAAAGTTACTAGAATATTAAAGTAAATACTCTGAAGGAAAGATACAATAACCACAAAATAGGAAAAAGAAAAAAGAAAAAAAGGAAGGGGGAGAAGAAGAAAAAGAATTAAAAGTGAAATTTTTGAGAGCCCAAGAGAAAATGGTTAAAAGAGAAAGAAAGGGGAAAAGAGATATATTAGTAGACCAAAGAGAATAGTAGTAAGATTGTTATTGTTATGTAATTAATTGAGAAATAAAGAAATTATAGTATATTGTTCATTGTAGAAAAATTGAAACAAATGCTCTCTATGTTTAAATCAGTGGTAGGTTTCAATTTTTTTAGAACCTATTCTGTAGGTGTAGCCTGTTTTGTGGGAATGGCTTGGTGGTCATGTGATTGGGTGGGAGTGGCTTGGTGGTCGTGTGACCAGGTGGGCATGGCCAAGTTGGAAAATGTGGTGAAACTCACTTAACAATGCTCTTGCTTAGCAACCAAAATTTTGGGCTCAATTGTGATCATAAGTTCAGACAAATGGTTATCCAACATATCCTTAAAAACATCCAGTGTTGGAGCATTCATGACTTCTGGAGGCAAGCTGTTCCACCGGGTAATTGTTCTAACTGTCAGGAACTTTCTACTTAGTTCTAAGTTGCTTCTCTCCTTGATTAGTTTCCACCCATTGCTTCTTATCCTACCCTCGGGTACTTTGGAGAATAGCTTGACTCCCTCTTCTTTTTGGCAACCCCTGAGATATTGGAACACTGCTATCATGTCTCCCCTAGTCCTTCTTTTCATTAAACTAGACATACCCAGTTCCTGCAAACGTTCTTCATATCTTTTAGTCTCCAGCCCCCTAATCCTCTTTGTGGCTTTTCTCTGAACTCTTTCTAGAATCTCCACATTTTTTCTACATCGTGGTGACCAAAACTGAATGCAGTATTCCAAGTGTGGCCTTACCAAGGCATTATAAAGTGGTATTAATACTTCATGTGATCTTGATTCTACCCCTCTGTTTATGCAGCCTAGAACTGTGTTGGCTTTTTTGGTAGCTGCTGCACACTGCTGGCTTATATTTAAATGGTTGTCCATTAGGACTCCATGAGTCCTCTCACAATTACTACTATCGAGCAAGGTACACATATATTGTACCTGTTCTCTGTATTGTTTCTGAATCTTTACTTCTTGCCGACAAGTCTGCTGCTTTAAAAACAAATTCCTTTTGTGGATCTAAAATATTTAAGGTAGGTTTCTTCAAAATATTTTCCATAGTCTTTAGAAGTTCATCAAACCTTTTAGAAAAGAATTCTACTAGAGATTGCATATTGCTGAACTGTCTCTTTTTCCCCTCTCCTGAGTGTCAACCTTCTTCTCTCTGTAATCCAATATATTGTTGCTCAGTGAAGTAGATAAGCAGAACAGGAAACAAACAAAAGATACTATTTTGATCCAAAACCTTTTTTCCAAGTTGCTAAAATACAGATTCAATATTCAAAAAGATGAAAGCCCAAATATAAAAATTTTCCATCCAAAGATGTGCCGTGTTTCCATATGAGAGACTAGACACTGGTGTAAACAAGCAAATAAATCAAAGAGGAAGCAGAAAAGGCCGATAACATTTAGCCAGGGGGATTGAAATAAATCAGCATTCAGCCAGTCAATTAACATTTAGAGATAAAGAACAAAAACAAAAGCAAAAGTTCAAAAAGTGAAGTTAAAAGTCCCAGACATGTTTACAAAAACTTTCTGCCAGTAAGAAGAGATGTAAAAAGACTATTAATTTTCCAGTAGCTCCCACAAGGAGCTGCAATCTTCAAGATTTCTGCTCCCAGATAGGTCCACAGCTATCAGAAAGTTGTCTTGGGTTGTTCCTAAGTGCCACTATTCACTAGGGTGCAGGGCCGCCAAAGAACCAGCTCTGGCAGCAAACACAGAAGATTGTGGATAAGAGAAGAAAAAAGCAATCGCTCAGCAGCCATCTTGAGGAGGAGACAACATTCTAAGTGGGATATTTTATTAAAAGGATTGTGATCTTGAATTCAGAATAGGGTTGTCTGCATATGTAGCGATTGTGCTATATAAAGTAGCATTTAATGACTGCAAAAAAGCAACACCTTAGTGTTGTGGCTGAGCAGGAGCCGTTGGAGCTGCCACCAGACTCTCACAGCGAGGGGCCCTATGAGTCGGTCCTGGAGGATGTGGAGGACCCTGAACAGGGTTCTGACTCCGAGCAGGATGCAGAAAGACTGGTTGGCCACCAAGTGGCGCCTGAGCCTTGGACCAGTGGAGAGGAGACAAGGGAGAGTGATCCGGACACCAGCAGTGAGTTGTTCGTGGATGCCCGCCATCGAAGAGCTACTCGGCGTCAAGAACAATTATGTAATTACAGGAGGTAATTGCGCTCAACTGGTGGTCATTAGGCTCCTCTCCAGACTATAAAAAAGACTTTGTGACATGCCCCTCTTGCAGAAGTCAATGCATTGACTAAAGAGAACGTAACTAACTTGGCAGGCTGGATTGTTGCGAAGGTTTGTCTGAATTGCTGCCAAAGTTTGTCGGCTTTGCTGCCAAGGTCCTTATCTGTTTGTTTGCTTGGCTTTCAGCCACCGAGATTCTGGTCTTGTTATTAAAGTACGTTCTAATTAAGCTTGTCTCGGCATTTGTTACTGGATGGAGGAGGGGGTCAGAACACCTTAGTAGTTTTAAATAACGTCCTCACCCCTCAGGAGAAAAGAGGAGTAAAATGAAAGGCATAACTTTTATTACCCCAAAAAAGGATATCTAGAAACTCATCCTTTCTCAACCCATTTTTTCAAGTTGAAAAGCTCTCTCTCTCAGAAAATCTTTTTCTAAACAATTAGTTAAGGTTTCTGATTAGCCACAAAGGAGCAAAAGGAAGATCAAATGGAACTTGTTTTTCCTTCTTGGAACTTTTTTCTTCTTTAGTGAGGACCAACAAAATGGAGTAAATCTTTTTGAATCTCTTTTCAACATGGAAAGTAGTATTTCTGAAACTACAGAGGTCTTACAGGAGGACATTAAATTAGTTTTTTAGTTTTTTTAGTTTTATTAAACATTTATAGGCCGCCCTTTTCCCTGAGGGGACTCAGGGCGGCTTACAATAATAGGGGAGGGGAGTGCAGGACAAAACACAAAAAGAAAATGTGAGTAAAAATAATTAGCGGTAAAAACACAACATTCATTCAACATTCAGGAGGGGCGAGAGTAAAGTCTTATCCCCAGGCCTGACGGGATAGCCAGATCTTGAGAGCTGTGCGGAAGGCCTGGACGGTGGTGAGGGTGCGGATCTCCACGGGGAGATTGTTCCATAGCGTCGGAGCTGCAACTGAGAAGGCTCTCCTCCGCATAGTCGCCAGTCGGCACTGACTGGTGGATGGAATTCAGAGGAGGCCTACTCTATGCAATCTGATGGGACGGAGGGAGGTAATTGGCAGAAGGCGGTCTCTCAAATAGCCAGATCCACTACCATGGAGCGCTTTGTGAGTGGTAAGTAGGACCTTGAAGTGCACCCGGAGATCAACAGGTAGCCAGCGCAGCTCACGGAGGATCGGTGTTATGTGGGCGAACCGTGGTGCGCCCACAATCACTCGCGCGGCCGCGTTCTGGACTAGCTGAAGTCACCGGATGCTCTTCAAGGGCAGCCCCATGTAGAGCACATTGCAGTATTCCAGCCTAGAGATCACAAGGGCTCGAGTGACTGTTGTGAGGGCCTCCCGGTTCAGGTAGGGCCGCAACTGGCGCACCAGGCGAACCTGGGCAAATGCCCCCCTGGTCACAGCTGACAAGTGATGGTCGAAACTCAGCTATGGGTCCAGGGGGACTCCCAAGTTGCGGACCCTGTCTGAGGGGTATAAATTTTGACCCCCCAGCCTGAGTGATGGAACGTCGGCCAAATTGTTGGGAGGAAAACACAACAGCCACTCGGTCTTGTCCGGGTTGAGTACCAGTTTGTTAGCTCTCATCCAGTCTTTAACAGCCTCAAGGCCCCGGTTCATCACGTCCACCGCTTCATTGAGTTGGCATGGGGCGGACAGATACAACTGTGTATCATCCGCGTATTGGTGGTATTTTATCCCGTGCCTCCGAATGATCTGAAGGAAAACTTCTCTATGGAATAGGGGAAACAAACAAATTTACCTCCCCCATTGCTTTTCTATTCTTCTTACTTTGCTTCTTATTAAGATAGTTTTTCTTTTATAATTGTTTGTTGTGAGAAATGTTATGGATTATTTGAAAAACAGCAAAATTTAGGGTCATTATTTCATATCCTGTCACAGAAGAATTCTACCTTTTTCAATATATTGCGAGTAATTTTCTTGTTTGTGCACTTATGAGTCTGACTTCTGGGGAGTGACTGACATTTCTACTTCCTGGAAAATCATTCCAGAAATGATTGGGAAAATAAAGTCAGTAAGAAATACAGAAGAGCTCCACAAAATATAAACTTCATAGATGAATTTCAGCCTTCTTACCTGTGACATTCATTATTAGTTCTGATCTACGGAATTCAAAGTCAAAATGAGGACTGAACCTCACATTTTCAGTTGTATTGTTAGTTTTATTTCAAACTAAATAAATTCATTTGACATATTTTGGATGTGAAAGAAAGCTTCCAGGCATGTCAAAGCTAGTTACTACATTTTGAAGAAAGTGTCCTAGCCCAAAATAATGGTAGTGGAGCAGGGGTGGATTTCAAAAAAATTTACTACCGGTTTGGTGGGCGTGGCTAGATGTGGGGAGCATGCAACTGAGTGGGCATGGCCAACTTGACATCACTAATGCACACTCAGTCACATGACCTCCCCCCCACCAACCCATGCCTACCGAAGCAGTAGTGGTTTGGTTTGGTTTGGTTTATTAGATTTATATGCCGCCCTTCTCCTAAGGACTCAGGGCAGCGTACAACATTAAAAGAAACACATAATACAAAAGTTTTAAAAAATTAAATGGAATATCCCAAACAAACCCAATTAGAATTAACAATAATATTTTTTTTTAAAAAAATCAAATTAAAATTAACAATGATCAATAATTTATTTTGTTTTGTTCAGGCCAGGCTGGCTTGCTGGAAAAGCCAACTTTTTAGAGTGCGTTGGAAGGACTGGAGGTCGGGGATTATATGAAGCTCCGGAGACAGCTCATTCCAGAGGGAAGGCGCTCCCAGAGAAGGCTCTCCCCCTGGGGGTTGTTAGCTGACACTGTCTGGGCAACGGCACCCTGAGGAGACCAACTCTGTGGGATCGCACTGGACGGTGGGAGGCTACCGGTGGCAATAGGTGGTCTCGCAGGTATCCTGGGCCTAAGCCATGGAGTGCTTTAAAGGTCATAATTAGTACCTTGAATCGCACCCGGAAGACAACTGGCAACCAGTGCAGGCCACCTAAAAGGGGTGTAACATAGGTGCTCCCATGATAACCCGCACAGCCGCATTCTGGACCAGCTGAAGCCTCCGGGTGCTCTTCAAGGGCAGCCCCATGTAGAGAGCATTACAGTAGTCCAGGCGAGAAAGGACGAGGGCATGAGTGACTGTGCACAGAGCATCCCAATCCAGGATGGGGCGCAACTGACGAACCAGGCAAACCTGATAAAAGGCCCCCCTGGTCACGATTGTTAGGTGTTCTTCTAAACTAAGCTGCGTATCCAGGAGGACTCCCAGATTGCGGGCCCTCTCTGAGGGGGTTAGAATTTCTCCCCCCTATCATCAAAGATGGAACAAGATGCACAATCGGGATGGCGGAAACCACAGCAACTCAGTCTTGGAGGGATTGAGCTTGAGCCTGTTCTTCCCCATCCAGATCTGCACAGCCTCCAGGCATCAGGACATCACATCGAGGGCCTCGTTAGTGAAAAGTTTTGAGGGGGGGGCATGCCAGGCTGGGGCTCTTTGCTGCCTTTTTTGGGGGTGGGAATCCCCAGAGGGCCTTCATTTTGTTTCATGGGCTCTCTCACAGGCAACTTCTCTTTCTGGCTCACAAGCAGAGAACAAGGTTGCTACCTGGCCCCGCTTCCCTCAGTCTCCGCATTGCTGCCTGTCACCAACTCAGCTCTGCACAGAGCAGGCTGTGGAGGGTTCCATACGTCAGATTGATCAGGGCAGCGTGCTGCTTCAAGGCACCGCGCTTGGCTGGCTCCCACCTGCGGTGGGCAGCTGAAGCAGTCTGGGTGCAGTGAGCGCTGCAGGGCCAGGAAATGCTGCTGGAGCTGGGACCGGTTCAGGGAGAAGTCGCGCAGGCAGCCCAGCATCCCGAAGAGGTCCATGTGGGGCTCTGCCGGCTGCAAAGCATGGCACGAGGGGCAGAAGCCTCCAAATCTAGTGGGGTAGTGCAGCTCTAGCAATAACTTTTATGAAGGATTTGCTATTAGAATAGCAGTTATAAAGAAGAAAAGTGAAACATAAAAAATGAGATATACAAAAATTATCACCATGTCAGTTAATACTTAGTTGGGTAACCTGATTGGCTCATTGCCAAGACAAGATGACATCTGATTGGGTCTCTAAACACTCATGCTCATTGGCTACAATCAGATGAAGAAAAGTCACCTGATATTAACCTAAGCAAGTTGTGTTCCTTTTTTCTGGTTATTTGGCTATAACTTTTCATAGAATACAGATAATTGAACAAACCCTGTTGCATTACATTCTTGATTAAATTATCTTTCCATTGATGTATAATTTTATGGTACGAGTAAAAAAAAAAGTGTGTTATTAGCCATCAAACCTCAAAAATACACTTTCCCCAAAGGGTTTCCACAATTTTGGCCACTACTATACATTCTACTTCTGGTTTTGCTGCTGATCAACCATTTATTAATCTTTGTTGAAAATGAATGGAAAATCATTTCCCTCAGAAATTCCTGGTTATTGAATAGAAAGTTGTTCATTTGTTCCCAAATTTGAATTGAATCTATGGTGCAGCTGAAGTAATAGGTTTATGTGGTGACTTTAATAAGACTGCATTTTAGGATAGTAAAAATGTGTTGGAATATTTGTATTCTAGATGAGTTATTACAACATTTTATTCAGTTATTTTTGAGAATTTGTGTTCCTGACAGTCAGTAACTGCTTATTTGTTGTACATTTATGATTGTGTCATTGGTGATAGTATCTAGCCAATTTGTCTTATGCTGTCAATCCCTTTTTCACTTCCTTTAGATTTTTTTTAATGTCTCCTGGCCTGTACCAGGAACTAATATCGCAGTATTATCTGTCTGAAACATAAATCTCAAATATTAGTGCTTCTTACGAGCATAGGTTTACGCCATCTAATACTGAATTGGTTTTTTTTCCTTGCAGCATCTAGCAGTACAATTCAAATGCATTTGTTTTAATTCAACCTTTCTGTTGATCTAACTTTCAAGCTGTTTATTATAACTGTGAAAATTATGGTAATGAGAACATGTAACTTCCTTTGTTATCAGTGTGATGTCTCTGCATTTTAATATTGTGTCTGGGTGTATCAGAGTCTTTTTCCAAAAAGCAGACAGTTGTTTCTTTCATGACTCTATTTACTATTTCTGTAAATTTTTTACCCATGAAGGTAGACTCTATCCCTACGTCAAATTCTTAGTTTGCTTAATGTTGAGCAGCAAATCAATCTTAGTGAAGTCTTCTTTTACCTTCAACATGAGTTTCCATAAGTCTTCCTTGTAGCTAGCTGTCAAAGTAGCATCACTGTATATTTGACTTGTTATCTCTTCCAGCAGATTTAATTATAGTTTCTTTTTCTTCCCAATCAATGTTTCTCATGAATACATGATGATAGAATACAAACTGGTCATGCTTCAACTGTTTAGTTCTTCCATATTCTATTCTAAGTATTGTTTTCCATTTTAACTATTGTTTTAAAACTCTTTTTTTTATAATTTTTTTTTATTTTTGTTACATAGAAAAAAGGAAAGAAAAGAAAAAACAACAACACACACACAAAAGAAAAAAAAACGAAAAAAAACCCCAAAGCCCATCATCACATACAGTATGTTGTTTGGTTACAGGTGTTTTAACATTTATCATTCTTATACATTCATTGTTTCATTTAATAGATTATAATTTAGTATAGTTTCTTATTCCCCTACCTGTGGCAGTCCATCCCAACTACGTTTCCCCCCACGCACACACCCCGTATCTCTCTGTTATATATTTAATAGACACAACAATAAAATAAAATTTAAAAAAAAGAAAAAAAAACCATCATCACATGCAGCATGTCGTTTGGTTACAAGTGTTTTAACATCCACATCCTCGAATAATATTTACCATCTCAAACTTTTCATCTAGTATAACTAAAAACCTCATTTTCATTCTACAATATATATTCAGTTAACATTAGTATTATTTTTTTTCCAGAAAATATACTTATGTTCATTATTGTCCTTGTATTTCATACCTTCAAACAGAGATCTTATTCCTTCATTTTTCAACAAAACGTCATTGCATATATATACCAGTTTTCAATTATTCCCTTATTAAAATTGTTTATCAGCAGCGAAATATCATTATAATATGTTCTTAACATTATACATTATATCACCAGACCTTATATTAATTTTTCATTGTATCATTGTTAGATTATTTCACAGCATGGTTATATCATCATTCAACTTCTTCAATTAAAGCATAAGTATATCATTTTTCATTTCCAAGGGTTTTTTTTCCCCCTAGCCACCGATAAAACAAATCCCATATCTTATAAAATTGCTCATCCTCTTGTTCTCTAATTTCAAGTGTCAATTTACTCATTTCAGCACAGTCCATTATTTTTCGGATAACTTCTTCCTGTTTTGGTGTTTCGTTTTTCCAGTTTTTTTGCAAATACAATTCTGGCTGCTGTTAACATATTTACAATCAAATATTTTAAGTCTTTGTTGTAGGTTTCTGGTATGATCCCCAATAAAAAGACCTCTTATTTAAAGTCTATTTGTTTGTATGTCATTTTCTCCAACCACATGTGGATTTTAGTCCAGTATCTTTTAGCTTCAATGCAAGTCCACCACATGTGGTAGTATGAACCAGGTATCTGGTGACATTTCCAACACTTTTCTGATTTATTCTTGAACATTCTTGCAATTCTGGTTATTTTTAAAACTGTTCAATAGGCAAATGAGGTGGTGAGATAGCCTGATCTTTTCAATA
The DNA here is from genome assembly GCF_009769535.1 of Thamnophis elegans. Taxonomy (NCBI): domain Eukaryota; kingdom Metazoa; phylum Chordata; class Lepidosauria; order Squamata; family Natricidae; genus Thamnophis; species Thamnophis elegans. The sequence continues at coordinate 45,141,196 of NC_045551.1, forward strand.
GCAATAGCACTTAGGCTTATACAGGTAGACCTCAACGTACGACCCCAATTGAGCCCAGAATTTATGAGTGAGACATTTGTTAAGTGAATTTTGCCTCATTTTACAACCTTTCTTGCCATAGTTGTTAAGTGAATCATTGCAGATGCTAAATCAGTAACATGGTTATTAAATAAATGTTGTGGCCCAGCAGGAGCTGTTGAAGCTGCCGATGGACTCCGATGGCAAGGAATCCTATGAGTCTGCTATGGAAGATGTGGAGGACCCTGGGCAGGGTTCAGACTCAGAGCAGGGACCAGAGAGGCTGGTTGGCCACCAGGAGGTGTCTGAGGCATGGAGCAGTGGGGAAGATCAAAAGGAGTTTGTCCCTGATGCCAGGCAACATCGGGTGGAGAAACGGAGCCAGCAGTTACGGAGACAGACTCATAAGACATAATCAAGCCCAGGTGGTTGTGGCTTGACCCCTCCCAAGAGAGTATATAGGAAGAGACTTTGGGAGGAGTCCTTTTGCAGGACACAACCGTTTGTAACAATCTGGAGAAGCTCTTATCTGCATTGTCTGTTGGAGTCTGGGTTGTTGCCAACTTCTTGCCTGTGAGTTGTGTTTAGGCTTTCAGCCAACAGGATTGTAATTGCTGTAAACAAAGAGTGGCAAACTACTAAGCCTGTGTCAACGTTAATCACTGGACAGAGAGGGGTCAGAACAAATAAATATGGTTTATCTGTTGACTTTGCTTGTCAGAAGGTCACGAAAGGTGATCATATGATCTGGGTCATTAGAACAATCAAAAAAGTGAGACAGTTGCCAACAGTCTGAATTTTGATCCCATGACATGGGAATGCTGCAACGGTTGTAAATGTAAGAAAATGGCCATGTCACTTTTTTAAAATGAACGGTCACTAAATTAATTATTGTAACTTGAAGACTACCTGTCTACTGATTCACAGTGCTTCATAGCCTCTCTAAGCAAATTACAGAGTCAGCATATTGACCCCAACAATCTAGGTCCTCATTTTACTGACCTTGGAAGGATGGAAGGCTGCATTAACCTTGAGCCAATGAGAATTGAACTGCTGGCAGTCAGCAGAATTAGCCTGCAATACTGCATTCTAACCATATCTACAATTTGTGTGGTCTACACAGTAATAAAAAAAACCTTTATACAAACAATAAGGGAAACATAAATGACTTTCAGAAGCTCTTTTTTAACATTAGAAATTAGCATTTTTGGTGCTCCTACAGCTTTTAAATTCAGTTTGTGTATCAGGTATTTTTAATTCCATGTTCTGTTGAAATTAAGATTGCAAAATCTGGAGAATTATTTTACTAGCATGCGAGGTAAATGCAAGTAATGACATTTTTAGCATCACCTACAGCTCAGAGCTAAATTGTTATCAAGAGATGGTATTGTGGGAAATTAAATGGTAGCAACCAGCCTCCAAAAGTGAGTCTGTCTCCTTAGCTCTGGGTTGTTTCTCTCCTTGGTTAACATCCAGCTATTGCTTCTTGTCTCGCTTTCAGGAATTTTGGAAAATAGGTTTTCTACCATCCTCTTTGTGGTAGCCCCTCAAATATTGGAACACTGCTATCATGTCACCCCTATTCCTTCTTTTCACTAGATTACACATAGCCAATTCCTACAACTGTTCTTCACTTGTTTTAGCCTCCAGCCCTCTAATAATCTTTGCTGCTCTTCTCTGCACTCTTTCTAGAGTCTCAACATCTTTTCTACATCGTGGCGACCAAAACTGAATGCAGTATTCCAAGTGTGGCCTTACCAAGGCCTTATAAGGTGGTATTAACACTTCATGTGATCTTGATTCTACTCCTCTGTTAATGCAGCCTAGGGTTGCCTTGTCCCTTTTGGCTGCTGCTGCACACTGCTGGCTCATATTTAAGTGATTGTCCACTAGGACTCCAAGATCCCTCTTGCAGTTACTGCTATTGAGCCAAGTCTCGACTAATCTGTATCTGTACATTTGGTTTTTCTTGCCTAAGTGTAAAACCTTATTGTTCTCACCACTGAGTTTCATTTTTTAAGATGCGGCCCAGTGTTTGTCTGTTGAGAACTTCTGGATCTTGAGTCTATCTTCTCGAGTGCTGGCTGCAGGTTTCTCCTTTAAATCTGCATAACTGCTATGTGTTAACCTGTGCCATAATGATAGCACAGTTCATTTGACCTCTTATGCTCTGCTTGTATGTTCTGCCAAGATTATTAATACTTGCTTGACTAGACCTCTATAATATCTCTAGCAGCAGTTTCCATGGTGATAGCACTTTCAAATAATTTATTAAACGTTTCAGTCTGGCTCTGTTAAGATTTTTTTCCTTTCAGAATTCCCATTATCTGACCTCTTATTAGCCCTTCACCAAATTTGCAGTGTTTAGAACTCTTCCAAGTTCCTCTGCATATGATGCAATGGATTCACACTCCTTTGGCTTGAACTCAGAAATGCCCTGCAATTAATAAAGGCTTTTGGCCCCAGTTGTACTTACACTATTTTTGCTAGTCTTGCAAACTCAAATGGGAGTGCCCATGGGGATACTTTAATATTCAACTTTGTGTCCTGTAACACCTGGTAACAGGAGCATTTTTTTCCATCAATGTTCTCACTTGCTTCATAGCATTGTTCAAGTCTCTCTCTTTTATAATATCCAGTCATTTGTGGCATTGTTGGAGGGTTGGGCACTGCATATAAACGAGTCAAGAGAGCTACTAGACATTTCTATCACTGGCATAAACTATGGAATGGTTATGAGTATGCATACAAGCCGTAATGGTATCCTCTTTTCTTCACTACCCGCGGGAGCATGCACGTCTGGGCATACGCAGAACCTTCTGCACATGTGCAGAATGTTTGTGATGACATCTGGGTGGGTGGGTGGAGCCTCGCGCCGTTGCCACTACCAGTTGGCCCGAACTGGTGCGAACCGGCAGAATACGACCTCTGATGCAAGCGCCATTCATAATCTTCCTGTAAGCATTTGTGTTCACTGCAAAAAACAATAGGGGAAAAGCTTCATAATGCAAAACTGGTTATAATTAAAAAATGGATGGTTCTGTGTTGTGGCCCAGCAGGAGCCGTTGGAGCTGCAAACAGACTCCGACAGCGAGGGGCCCTATGAGTCGGCTCTGGAAAATGTGGAGGACCCTGGACAGGGTTCCGACTCTGAGCAGGGTGCAGAGAGGCTGGTTGGCCACCAGGAGGCGCCTGAGGCATGGAGCAGTGGTGAAAGCCAAAGGGAGTGTGCTCCTGACGTCAGGCCTTGGAGCAGTGGTGAGGAGACAAGGGAGTTGGTTCTGGATGCCCGGCAACGATGGGCAGATCGACGTAGAGAACAGCTATGCAGATACAAAAGATAATTGGATCCAGGTGGTTGTAATTAGGCTCCTCTCAAGATAGTATTTAAGGAGAGACTCTGGGAGGAGTCTGGTTCCAGGATTCAACTGGAATGGCCACCGATGATATAGCTAAACAAAACAATCAACAAAAGCCTCTCAATGGGCCATTTAGGCTCTTCTAATTCCTTCATGTGCCTCGATATGTCTATAAATTCTTATATGCAATTAGAGCAGAGGTGGGTTCCTGCCAGTTCGCACCTATTCGGTAGAACCGGTTCGTCAAATCTACCGAACCGGTTAGAAGAGGTTCCATCAGTGGACCCGGAAAGCAGGACACACCTACAGAAGAGGTTCCAAAATTTTTGAAACCCACCACTGGTCCTTGGATATGATTATTCTACACTATCATGCTCCTATTTATAAAACTCAGTGCCTCTGTGAAAAGTAAGGATGACCACTGCGTTTGTGGTACAATCAGAACATAGCGTATGTTGAAGTTGTTTTAACGCAAACCAAAGATGCCTTTTAAAAAACAAGTTTACATCATATTCTTATGCATACCAGTGCTGTGTGTGAGGTAATTTAAGGTGGTTCTGACAAGTGTCGTCAGCATCTTCATATCCGGTCACATGGACAGCAAGCCACCCATCCGGTCACATGGGCGGCAAGCCACTCCCACAAAGAAGGCCACAACCACAGAGTAGGTTCGAACAATTTTTGAAACCCACCACTGAATTAGAGAGAAAGCTGTGATCTTTAACTTTTGGGAGGAAATGCATATCCATCTTTGGGGTGAGCAAAGTAGCCACCTAGTGGTATAGAAAAATGAGAATATGTTAATTCTGAAGGAGTTACTTCTGCAGTACATCTCCAATTAGAACATGTGTTTGTATGTTGTATGGACATGTATGTATATGCAAATTTAATAAATCTTTTTGGGGATGTCAGTATGTAAAATGTGATTATTTTGAAATTCTGTAGAGAATTCCGTGCGCGTGCACGGAAGCGCAGAAGCCTTAAAAGACAGGTAAGGAGCTCAGGTGAGCGGGTGGGCTCTCCGGAGCACTGTACCGGAACGGTATCCGGTGCTTCAGGCAGGGCTACACCCGTGCCGGGACGTGCCACCTGCAACCTACCATTGCTTTATTGGCATCAACTCTGCTCCCAATGTCCCTTTCACTCTCCAGCCTGCATAAAAGCTCTTCCACAAACCTGAAGCCAAAATGCTCTAAGCAGAATGACTGCAATCAATCACTCCAGAAGGGCAACATAGGGAGTCCCAGGAGTGAAGGATAATTCCAGTAAGACGAGATAAACACACAGAAGGTTATAAATAGTTCTAACAGTCAGGAGGAATGCCAGGAATGCAGACCACAACTCTACACTAGGTGAACTCAGCTCCTCCAAACTGTCTCTCCCTTAAACTCCATCCCCAGTTGTGCCTTGTGAAGGGAATCAGGGCCCTTTCCTTCCTTGTAAGCCATGAAATCCCGTTGCTCTCTTCTGTATTCTTCCCTGAGTTCCCTAGGATGAGGAGGGGGTGGGCTTTGGTCTTCATCCGAAACCCCCTCCCTTGTTCTACCTCTCTCCTGCTTTGCCCAGCCTGACTTTGCCCTTCCCCAGTTTCCTCCACAGCCAATGGAGCCACTCTCCTGCTGTATGTTAGCTGTTTGGCTTCCATCTCAGAGTCAGACTCCGACAGGGTCATGATAGTGTTAATATGTCACTAAGAGCAACATCAATGTATAGCAATAGCACTTAAACTTACATACCACTTCACAGTGCTTTACACTGCTCTCTAAGCAGTTTACAGAGTCATCATATTGCCCCCAACAACAATCTGGGTCCTCATTTTACAAACCTCAGAAGGATGGAAGGCTGAGCCAATGTTGAGCTGATGAGAATCGAACTGCCGAACTGCCGAACTGCCGGCAGCAATCAGTCAGCAGAAATAGCCTGCAGTACTGCATTCTAACCACTGCACTACCACAGCTAATGTGTATAGTGTAAAAGACAGTTATATTTTTTCATAAGCAACTTTTATATAAACAATTTATTATTTTTAAAGCAGAAGACATTTGCAAAAGTAATTTTAAATGAAAATCAGGATTCGTATACATGATAGAAATGCTATCTACGCTGTCATAATGATTTTGTTATTTAATCCATTTTGAGCAATAAAATTGCATGATAAATTCAAAAGCCTCTTCCAAGTTTTATTTTAATAGATTATAGAATGAAAATCTATTACTTGGTGCAAAGAACTCTTAAAGTAAATATGAAAATATATGTAAAATCTATTTTTTAACTACTTATCTAGGCCATGGAAAGTGTGATTGTGGAAAGTGTAAATGTGAAGAAGGTTGGCATGGTGATGCTTGTCAATACCCAACTATCTGCAATTTTACACGGAGGAAGAGTAATGAGATGTGCAAGAATTCTCAAGACATCATTTGTTCAAATGCAGGTGAGATTTTTATTTTAATGGGTTGATAAATTACTTTGGTGAAGTAGTTGTTTCAAGCAAAACCAAGCATTTAATAGTGAGTGCCATACCATGTGCATGAATCATACAAGTGGCAAGAAAATAGGGGCAGTCAGGCATAACAAAGGTTATGTAGACAGTAAACACAGGGTCAATCAAAATGGACTCAAATGTCTATACACCAATGCACAGAGTATGAGGAATAAACAGGGTGAATTAGAAATTCAAGTAAATGAGGGCAGATACAATATTGTTGCCATTACAGAAACTTGGTGGGATGAAACCCACAAATGGAATATACAGCTAGAAGGATTTAAATTATTTAAAAGAAATAGACCAAATAAAAGAGGAGGTGGAGTTGCACTATATAAGAAATAACTACATCTCTACAGAAATAGAGCACAACAATGATGAGAACTATTTTAAATGCATTTGGTTCAATATTAAAGGTTGTGGGGGGGGGGGAATGACATTGCCATAGGTCTATACTACAGGCCATCCAACCAAGCAGAGGAAGTAAATGAACTTTTTGCTAGTCAGCTAACTAAGGTATGTAGGAAACACAACACAATAGTAATGGGGGATTTTAACTACCCTGACATCAACTGGGAAACAAACTCTGCACCAAGTGGAAGATCCAACAGGTTCCTAATGAACCTAGCAGACAACTTTGTTTCCCAAAAAGTAGAGAGGGGAACAAGGGGATTGACCATATTAGACTTAATTCTCACTAACAGAGAGGAAATGATAGAAGGTGTTGAAGCCATAGGAACCCTAGGAGCAAGTGACCATGCAATATTGGAATTCAACATTATGCAAACACAAGTAGTAGAACAAAGTCAAACTAGAGTCTTGGATTTTAAGAGAGCTAATTTCTATAAACTTAGAGAGACCTTGGGAAGAATTTCATGGCTGAGAATCCTCAAGGGGAAAACAACTCAAGAAGCTTGGGAAATTTTGAAAAATGAGATTACAAAAGCTCAGTCTAGCACAATACCAATGAAGAAGAAAAATAACAGCTCCCAAAAGAAACCAGCATGGCTGCATAAAGAACTCTCTGACAAATTGAAAGACAAAAAAGTTAAGTATAAAAAGTGGAAAGAGGGGGACATAACTAAAGCAGAATATCAGCAAATAGCCCGAGCCTGTAAAGATGAAGTAAGGAAAGCTAAGGCTCACAATGAAGAAAGCCACAAAAGTAAAAAATAACAAAAAAAGCTTCTTCCAATTGTTAAAACAAGAAAAGGTTAAGGAAACAATTGATCCATTGCTGGGAGAAAGTGGCAAGAAGGTGACAAGCAACAGGGAGAAAGCAGAACAATTTAACTCATTTTTTGCATCTGTCTTTACACAAAGGGATAAAACAGTCCAACCTATCAAAAAAAAGCATCACAAAAATCAGATTAGGAACACAAATTGAAATAGGGAAGAAAATGGTAAGTGAGCACCTGTCTACCCTAGACGAGTTCAAATCACCAGGACTGGATGGATTACACCCCAGGGTTCTAAAGGAACTGGCAGATGAGATCTCAGAACCACTGAACTTTATCTTTCAGAGATCCTGGAGCACCAGAGAACTGCCAGAGGACTGGAAAAGAGCTGATGTGGTTCCCATCTTCAAAAATGGGAAAAAAATAGATCCAGGAAACTATAGACCTATCAGCCTGACCTCAATACCAGGAAATATTCTGGAAAAGATAATCAAGCAACGAATTAGTGAACACCTAGAAGTAAACAAAGTAATAGCCAAAAGCCAACATGGGTTTGTCAAAAACTGATCATGCCAGACTAATCTTATTGCATTCTTTGACAAAGTGACAAAATTAGTGGTCCAGAACAATGCCGTCGATATAGTTTACTTGGACTTCAGTAAGGCATTTGATAAGGTAGACCATAGCCTACTACTAGATAAAGTAGAAGAACATGGGTTGGACAACATCACCACCAGATGGATTCGTAACTGGCTGACCAACCGGAATCAACGTGTAGTCCTCAATGGAACTGCATCTACATGGAGGGAAGTATGGAGTGGAGTACGCCAAGGCTCTGTTTTAGGCCCAGTGCTCTTCAACATCTTCATCAATGATTTGGATGAGGGAATAAATGGGGAACGCATCAAATTTGCAGCTGACACCAAGCTGGCAGAAATAGCCAACACTCCAGAAGACAGGCTTAAGATACAGAAGGATCTTGACAAACTTGAACATTGGGCACTATCTAATAAAATGAAATTCAATGGTGAAAAGAGTAAGGTTCTACACTTAGGCAAGAAAAACCAAATGTACAGGTACAGTATAGATGATACCTTGCTCAATAGTAGTAACTGTGAGAGGGATCTTGGAGTCCTAGTGGACAACTATTTAAATATGAGCCAGCAGTGTGCAGCAGCTGCCAAAAAAGCCAACACAGTTCTAGGCTGCATAAACAGAGGAATAGAATCAAGATCACGTGAAGTGTTAATATCACTTTATAATGCCTTGGTAAGGCCACACTTGGAATACTGCATTCAGTTTTGGTCGCTACAATGTAGAAAAGATGTGGAGACTCTAGAAAGAGTGCAGAGAAGAGCAACAAAGATGATCAGGAGACTGGAGACTAAAAGATATGAAGAACGGTTGCAGGAACTGGGTATGTCTAGTTTAATGAAAAAAAGGACTAGGGGAGACATGATAGCAGTGTTCCAATATCTCAGGGGTTGCCACAAATAAGAGAGAGCCAAACTATTCTCAAAAGCACCTGAGGGTAGGACAAGGAGCAATGGGTGGAAACTAATCAAGGAGAGAAGTAACTTAGAACTGAGGAGAAATTTCCTGACAGTTAGAACAATTACAGTGGAACAGCTTGCCTCCAGAAGTCGTGAATGCCCCAACATTGGAAGTCTTTAAGAAGATGTTGGATAGCCATTTGTCTGGAACAATATAGGGTTTCCTGCCTAGGCAGGGGGTTGGACTAGAAAACCTCCAAGATCCCTTCCAACTCTGCTATTGTATTGTATTGTATAAGTTTTTAATCAATCATACAAAATATATTGTGTAAAAGCATTTAACTACTGTGAAGAATATAAGATTGAATGGTTATTATTAAGAAAATAATGGATAGTTTTCTGTAGGCGTCATAAACTTTGTGGTTTTCTGTAGGCAGTATAAACTTGGTTTGCCCTCCAGGCATTAGGCAAGGAAATTAAATAGCAATAGCAATACTACTTAGACTTATATACTGTTTTCCAGTGCTTTACAACCCTCTCTAAGCAGTTTACAGAGTCAGCATATTGCCCCCAACAATCTGGATCCTCATTTTACCCATCTAAGAAGGATGGAAAGCTGATTCAACCTTGAGCCAGTGGGAATCAAACTGCTGGCAGTTAGCAGTCAGCAGTATTACCTTGCAACACTGCATTCTAATCACCATAAATGCACTGACTTGAGGAGTTGATGGCTGTGTGTTAATGTGGATGTGTGCACTGCCCTCAGAGGGATGGATTTGCAGTTTTGTTCATGTTTTAATTGTTGTTTTAATTTACTGCCCAGAGTCACATGTAGAATGGGCAGCCATATAAGGGAAAAATAAACAAACAGAAATATCTCCTGTCACCATTGGGAAATCTTTAATGAAATCTATGGCACAAACAGGCTTGGGGTTCTGTATGTAGCTTTGATTGCCAGACCACCCTCCCGCAATATATTTTAGAATTGGACAAAAGTTGACGAAAATGTCAACCAAAATAATCAAAGAATAGAAATCATAGAGGATGCCATCACACCCAGAGATCAGGTTGAAGGGTGGAATGTCTATGAAGATTCTCAGCCACCCAGGTAGAGTAGTTTGGAAATGGTTGCCATAACAATGAAGGATGAATTAAGTCAACCTACTATGTCTACCAGTAGGATGTTTGTATGCCTTATTAATGACATACATTATATAAAATTCTGAAAGTAACATAGGTCATGAAATCAAACATTCTTTTCTATGATAAATTGAATGGTAAACCATAGTCCTAATGCCAGTACTGTGTTTCTGATGTTTACAGGTACTTGCCAGTGTGGCAGATGTAAATGTGACAATTTAGAAGGAAATGGATTGATCCATGGTAAATACTGTGAGTGTGATGACAGAGAATGCATAGATGAAGAAACGGGACTGATGTGTACAGGTGAGCATATTTAAAGCTATGCTAATCACAGCAAACATTCTTCAGATAATCATGCTCTGTCATTGAGGACAATTTTTGCAGGACACAGTTCTGTTCCAACTTGTGTTGAATGCACCAATTTGGCTGGGCCTTAATCACAGCTGTCCTTAGAGATAATTTGGGGACCAAGGCAAGGAATACTGCAGTTACTAACCATCATTTTCTTTCAGAGAAAGGTAAATAGCTCCCCCACCCTACTTTTTTCTTTGAAGAATTTCTGCAACCCAGAGAAACTTGGTAACAGTTAGCTGTAGTTGTGAAAATGAGGAATAAAATTTAGAAAAGCATAGCCTTGTAATATTTACAACAAACAGATAACAAAAGGACGGCAGTGTTTCTGCAGATCTGCATGAATGTTCACTGCTGAAGCAGTTTGAAGATTACTCTTCGGCACTTTGGACTCGAAGGCAAGGAGCTTGAACAACACCAAATGCTATCTGCAATTTCTTAAATTAAACACACCTTTTTTCAGAATTACTACTATCTTTTGCCTTTATCTTAGGGCATTCCACCTTATATCATCAAGGAAAAGAGCAGGACAGATGGCCACCTGATCCAGCGGCAAAGAAAGCAATATTGTGTGCATATGTTTTCAGCAGTGGTTGGAGGGCATTGTCATCTCCAAGGTGGTAGCCACAGCCTTGTGATCCAAGCTGCAACTCTTTTGAATGCTTATGACGATGAGGGAGGTGATGTGTAGACAAAAGAAATGGAGCTGGATTGCAATGTTGTACCTACAACTTGCAGGGTTTGACCTCTTTTGCAGATACAGTTCAGAGATGGGTTGCTCCTGGTTTGGTCCAGATTGGGTGAATTGGTAGTAGTGGTGGTAGGAGGCTCCGCAGAAGCATTGCGTGCATGCATGGACACAAGCAAACCACTAGTAAAAAAAATGGAAACTCACCACTGATACAGTTGCATACATTTACTCCAACTGGGTCTGTGCATACCATAAGTCTCCTTTTTCCACTTCACATCATAACAATGTAAACCCTTGGTCCTTTCCTTATGACCATGTTTAGCTGCCATTAAATCAACAAAAAGCTGCAGCAGAATAGACCATTCCTCTATTAGCATGACTCAATCCACCTATTACAAAATAACAGGAGGATACTTATCCCACAAACTTTAATTAGAGATACCCAAGATTCATTTGCAGGTTAGAAAATGACCTTCAGAAGATAGCGAGACAGCATTGAAGTGGCAGTTTGCGTAACCTTTTGAAAATTTATCATTATAGTTAGTGCACCCCATTATCTAACTGAAGTTTTAATTGAAAGTTTCATTTATCATCAAATCTTCTGAGGCCAGAAGTTGCCCTTTCTTTTTGAGACATAAATATTTACTTCTGAGATGAAGTCACTGATGGCCTGTAAGAAGAAAAACATCATTGTACTTCTGAGAAGACAGTTGGAACGTATGCCACCGAAGAAAATTGAGCAGCTCATGGCTAATAGGAAAGAAACTATACTTCTCCTCTTCCCAAACAATCCCATTGAAAAAAAAATGCTAATTGAAATAAACCAAATTGACATCCTTTTCATAGAATATAAGAGTGGTCATCCCATTTTCAAGTTTCTATCCAATTCAATATCTTTTTTCTACAAGAGACTTGGATAGATGATTATCACATCTTTCAATATAATGCATCTCAGAGTATAAGGGGGTAACATCTTAAAGGTGGCATAGTAATTTTGATTAGTACAGAATTGGAAGCAAAAGCATCACTTTTATATATATTTATTTATCAGCACAAATATATATTTATTTATCAGCACAAATAAAAAAACACAAATATAACAAAGGCAACAGTAAAAATATTGGGTTTCTGTCGTGATGGACTCTTGTGACGAGCTGATTGACAGATGATGGAAGCAGTTAGCTTCCTCCCATAATTGGGGCTTACCAGGGGTTGTAAAAATCATATATATATATATATATATATATATATATATATATATATATATATGTATATGTATATGTATATGTATATGTATATGTATATGTATATGTATATGTATATGTATATGTATATGTATATGTATATGTATATGTATATGTATATGTATGTGTGTGTGTGTGTGTATGTATATATATATATATATATATATATATATATATATATATATATATATATATATATATATATATATATATATATATATATATATATATAGTGTCACAACCCCTGGTAAGCCCCAATTATGGGAGGAAGCTAACTGCTTCCATCATCTGTCAATCGGCTCGTCACAAGAGTCCGTCATGACAGAAACCCAATATTTTACTGTTGCCTTTGTTATATTTGTGTTTTTTTTATTTGTGCTGATAAATAAATAAAGGGAGACTAGTATAGATCTATTTCAAGCTATTTAGCTAGCTGATGAGAGCTAAATAGCTTGAAATAGATCTATACTAGTCTCCCTTTATTTATTATCAGCACAAATAAAAAAAAACATATATATATATATATATATATATATATATATATATATATATATATATATATATATATATATATATATATCTATCTCTAGTTGTTCGGGTTTTCTCCCGCGTAGAATTGGAGATGTCTTGGCGATGTTTCGACGAAGTCTCATTCGTCATCTTCAGGCGGCTTCAGACTACTTCAGGTTTGGTGTTTCCAGGAGTAGTCCAGGTTTGGTGTTTCCAGGAGTAGTCACTACTCCTGGAAACACCAAACCTGAAGTAGTCTGAAGCCGCCTGAAGATGACGAATGAGACTTCGTCGAAACGTCGCCAAGACATCTCCAATTCTACGCGGGAGAAAACCCGAACAACTAGAGACCTACATACTAATACCCGCGAAAACCTCAGAAAATATATATATATATATATATATATATATATATATATATATATATATATATATATATATATATATATATATATATATATATATATATATATATATATGTAAATGGAACTTATACAAGGTGGCAACACCAACCAATCAGAATTTGATGCTGATTTTTTTAAAAAAAGCAGGAATGAATTTGATTAGTATTTGGATAGGAAACCACCAGAAATATCAGTCCTGCAATCTAGATTGAGAAATCCCAAACAGATCCTGAAGAAGTGTGGTAAACTGTTGTGTTGTGGTAGTCCCTCAAGTTAGTAAACATTGATCTTAATTCAAAAGAGATTTTAGATACAAGTTTTAGATACAAGTCATTATTCTGGCATAGCTCTCCCTATGGTTCCATCAATATAAGAATGGTTCTACGTTCAAATAACATTCTTCTTCTTCTAGTAGAGTTTTTTCCCATATAAACCAAATATTGATCCATTGGTTGCAAATAGAGGGAGTTGATAAAAAATGGAGACATCATGTAGTAAAGAGCACAAAATTGAAGATTATGTAAGGAAAAATGAAAATGTTCCCAAACATGCAAAGTTGTGATTTGATATACAAGAACCATGATTGTTCTAAACTCAACAAAGCTTCTCCTTCTTAACGTAGAGTAAAACAAACATAAGAAAGCAGAAGACTGTGAGCTATGTACCATTTATTAAACATCTGATATTAGATCTGATGCCAGCAATGGAATCTTAGTAATTGTCAAAATTATACTGTTGTAAAGGAAGAATTTTTCTCTGTGATTTAATGTCAATAAAAAAGAAAAAAAAGTTATTGATAACTTCTGTAAATATCTGTGATATGCCCATTCTGACAGTTCAACTCATATAAACCAAAAGGTTTGATTAAATACAGGCTGACACTTGACCTTTCAGAACAAAATGTGTCACATTCATAAATTCACATGAATCAAGCAGGTTCTTCCGAAGGCCAGAAAATGCCAGCTTTTGATGGGTCTTGACAGAGATTAAACACAAGACTTCACTGGCTCTCGAAACTCAAATATAAATGATGTCCATACATATTTTGTGATTATTATTTTTATGATTATGAGTTTTGAGAAAAATCTGACTCCCATTAGACAAATCTTCATAACACCCATTGATCAAACATCTAAGGTTAAAACTTTTAAGTTTTCAAAAAGGAACTGAATATTGTATGTTTCTGGAAGGAAGCCTTCACTGTCAACATTATGTTTTGGGATAAGGCCATGGCATGTGTTACTGTGGAGACTGTTACTGCGAGGCTGGTTGGCATGGCGATAAATGTGAACTCCAATGTGACATCGCCCCCTGGGAGATCAAGAAGAAGTGTACCTCTCCAAGTGGCAAAATCTGCAGCAACAGAGGTTTGTCGTTCACCTTGGTTATCATCTAAGTTAACTTTTTCCCCCCTACCTTTGGCACTTTCCCAAAATTACAGGGCTTAGGGAAAACTCAGTTGATTTGTTATTACAAAAAGAGAGGTAGATATTGCTAACCATAAGCCAATGCCAGTTTATTCTGATTTATTTGCCCACCCAGTGTATTAATATAGTGAAATATGGCCAAAAGCAAAATCTGGGGCAGGAAGAGAGCACCATGGGGAAATGCTGGTCAACATATCTGAAAAATATCTAAAGCACCCTAGGTTCCTCATAAACTATCACCTGTAATTTATGATGAATATATCAATAGCAATAGCAGTTAGACTTATATACTGCTTCATAGGGCTTTCAGCCCCCAACAATCCGGGTCCTCATTTTACCCACCTCGGAAGAATGGAAGGCTGAGTCAACCTTGATCCGGTGAGATTTGAACAGCCGAACTGCAGAACTGCAGTCAGCTGAAGTAGCCTGCAGTTCTGCATTTAACCACTGCACCACCTCGGCTCTATATGCACAGAGACCTACACACACACACACACACACACACACACACACACACACACACACACACTCATTTTCCATTATGGTGTTCATTCATAAGAGCTTAATACTTTTGATAGGGTTGGAGAAGGAAAACTGCTGAAAAATTACAAAGTAGGAGTCAGCCAAAACTATTCTCCAAAGCACCTGAAGGCAGGACAAGAAGCAAGGATGGAAACTAATCAAGGAGAAAGGCAACCTAGAACAAAGGGGAAATTATCTTACAGTTAGAACAATTAATCAGTGGAATAACTTGCCTCCAGAAGTTGTGAATGCTCCAACACTGGAAGTTTTTAAGAAGAGAGCGGACACCCATTTGTCTGAAATGGTATACGGTTTCCTGCTGAGGGTTGGACTAGAAGACCCCCCAAGGTCCATTCCAACTGTTATTCTGAGGAAAGTTAGTCAGATATTGTGAAATCAGTGCATATGGAACAGCACTTGGGTGATGCTATTTCAGACCTTGGCCTCTTTTGTTTCCATGCTCTTTTTTAATGTTTTCACAAAACAACAAAACTAGATGTCAGTGTAGGTATGATACACACACTGACAGGTCCTTTTTCCAATCATGGAATGGGAGAGTGCCTAACAGCAAAGAGTCTAAGCAAGATGAATGTTCCAATAGAGGTGCTAAGCAAAGAAATAAGAATATAAGAGGCTTCGCTTTTCCTAGGTGATACTGTATTTTAATTGAAGATCAGTTGTGTTGGATGCAGTATGCATCTAGGTTGTGATGTGGTATTATGATCAGGCTTTCCCCTACCTCTACCCTCTATATTACATGAAACATGATTTTTATTTTGTGCATAAAATTAGATCTGTACAATGTCCCTGTCAATGAAATTCTCTGCTGAGTACAGTATCAAATCTTATTCTTTCTTCTTAGGGAAGCATTTATTGTTTGCTGTGAGTGTGTGTGTGTATGCATGTATATGTGTGCAGACGTATGAATTCTTGTCTGTCTGTCTGTCCGTCCGTCCGTCCATCCATCCATCCATCCATTCTGATCTAGGCTTCCCCAAACCACGAAACAGACTCCTTGCCATGACAAAAAACACTTTTTAAAATTAAGTTACTGTGAATTCCTCTCATTCACATCCAGCAAAGTCTTTTAAGGGTGAATCACAGGGTAAAGTCACAGACTTTATATGGCCTGGAGAGCTGCCAGGCTGATATCTTCAAAACTTGGCAAGGAGCTTCTGAGAGTCATGAACCAATTAAGGGAACTAATTGTCTCCTACAAACTCCACTCCCCTTTCGCTCCTCTTTTATTCCCTATGGGAATATTATCCCAATTTATCCACCTTTGCTCTTGCTCCTTAACTATTCCCTTTGTCTGGCCACTCTCTGCATGCACACACTGGGAACAGGCTGCAGCTGTTTGTCTCCCTCACTGATGTCTGACTCTGAAGGAAGCTGATAACTGGCATACGGCTCTGGCCCCCTCTCTGCCTCCAACGCAGAGTCCTCATCAGAGCCTTCCCCAGACTCCAGGATTGGCCCATGTTCGTCTCCTTGTCCGAATTTGCTGCCAGCTCCGCTGGTCGCTGGTGGGACACATTTCTATCTATCTATCTATCTATCTATCTATCTATCTATCTATCTATCTATCTATCATCTATGAAATTTATTTGCCTGAAATTTAAACTGATTCTGGACAGTTTACAGCATAAAAATTAATTAAGTCTGCTCTAGATCCACTTTTTAAAAAATTACTTTTTAAAGTTTTATTAAAGAGAACTGAAGGCCAATAGGGAATTTTAATATATTGGTTGACTCAACAGAGACATTGCATTTTATTTTTGATATTTTAACAATGGAGACGATATGGTTTCTAAATACTGTGACTGTGTAGATAAGCGTTGCTGCCATCCTGAGAAACGGTTTCCAGGATTGTTGTGATTCTATAATAGAACCAATTCAGAAGACCTTACATGCAATATTCCATTATGTGAGAGTCAGCCCTCAATCTATTTTGCTCAAAATAAAATTTGTGTCTAAATCTTTTGTATGTACATGTTAATTTCTACCACTAATTTATCATTTCATTTTCATTCAAGTAATTTTAGTTTGCTTGGATGAAAAATATTCATAATAGATCTACTGTAAGTTTCTAAAATGTGAAAATGTTTGTTTTCACTAAGAAAATGTTTAAAATATCAACTGTTGTTTCTCTAACTACAGTCCAGATCTATTAGAAAGTGCAAAAGTGCAAATCTAAAAATTCATCGCTTTACTACCTCTTTATTGAGAAAACTCTGCCAAATGTGGAACATCTAATTATCTTGAGAGCATTTATAAAATCCTCTCATTTTAATTATACGGCAATTTAAAAGCCCTGGCTAAAATATTGAAAACACACACATACACACAGACTGATATTTCTAGAAACTATGCACTAGATTGTAACATCAGTTTTGTAAATGAATTATTTGTCTATTTGGTGACGTGGAGCTTTATGATTGAGGGAATGTCATGACTTGGTTGAAAATAATACTTTAAAAAATACTGTATTTTTTTAAAATAGTTAACCATATAAGATCAGAAAGAGTGGCAGAAGAAAGAAGTATCATTGGAAGAAATATCCAAATAGTCAAATGTTTAAGGAATACTGTATGGACAGATTCAAGGATAATTATGGTAGTGGGCAATTCTGACATATATCCTGGGGATCCCCATGTTTATATTTTGGATGGCATTAGTGTGTATTTTGTTCACGTGATGACATCCCTGCATTCTTCTCTATGGGTGATGGTGAATTTTTTGATGAGGGCAGGTTGGGTGAAGCTCAATGGGAAACTTTGAGCTATTTATTGTCTCTTATTGTCAACCTCACAACTGGCGTGGGGGAACCAAGAGGAAGAAGTACTTCCTCAAGCTTCTGAATGAAAATCATGAATACATGCATTATTAGCAACTTATATTCAACCTCCCTTGTTTTCATGCAGTCAATAATAATTACTAATATTCATACCTGGTCAAATCTAACATAAATTGATCTAAACATTCCTAGTTTGCAGGCAGTTAGTATTAATTATGCATCTCAGATCTTGGGTTTCTGTATAGGGATTTTGCACTCATAGGTTAAAATAGTTGAGTGGCACAAGGTTATGTCAGCCATTTTTTTTGTTAGAAAAAGCAAATATATTCTAACTGGCATGTTTGATGACTAAAAAGTGCAGCAGTGCAGAAAATAAAATGCCTCTAAAGTCCCAACCTTTCTTGGTGACTGGGAACTCCTGTGGCTGGGAAGCATAGAATAGAGCCTCTATTTTCATGCCATGCATGCCCCAACTTTATTAATCCAAGAAGTTAAGCTCCCTGTAAATTTAGGGTATTACAGAAAACTGTAACAAAAGCTTGCAACTTAGAATAGAATTGAATAGAATATAAAAATGTGGGTTAAACAGCATTATCACCAGATGAATTCGTAACTGGCTGACCAACGGCACTCAAAGTGTATCCTAAATGGAGTTGCATCTCCATGGAGGGAACTATACAGAGGAGTACCTCAAGTCTCTGTCTTAGACCCAGTACTCATCAATGATTTAAATGAGGGATAGAAGGGGAACCGATCAAATTTGCAGATGTCACCAAGCTGGTAGTAATAGTCAAAACTCCAGAAGATAGGTTCATTCATTAACAGTAAGGTTCTACATTTAGGCAAGAAAAACCAAATGCACAAGAATAGGATAGATGATACCTGGTTCAATATTAGTATTTGTGAGACAGATCTTGGAGTTCTAGTGGATAATCATTTAAATGTGAGCCAGGAGGGTGCTGCAGCTGCAAAAAAAACATAGTCCTAGGCTGCATCAATAGAGGGGTAGAATAAAGATCACATTAAGTGTTAGTACCACTTTATAATGCCTTGATAAGACTACACTTGGAATATTGCATCCAGTTTTGGTCATCACAATATAAAAAAAAATATGTTGACACTCTAGAAAGAGTGCAGAGAAGAGCTACAAAGATACTTAGAGACTTGGAGACTAAAACATATGAAGAATTGTTGCAGAAATTAGGATGCCTAGTTTAATGAAAAAAAGGACAGGGTGACATGATAACAATGTTCTAATATCTTAGGTGCTGCCACAAAGAAGATGGAGTCAGCCTATTCTTCAAAGCATTATAGAGTAGACCAAAAGCAACGGATGGAAAATAAGGAGAGAACCAACCTAGAACTAAAGAGAATTTTTCTGACAGTGAGAACAATAAATCAGTGGAATGACTTGCCTCAAGAAGTTGTGGGTGCTGCAACATTAGAGGTTGTTAAGAAGAGGTTGGACAACTCTTTATCTTAAATGGTATAGAGTTTCCTGCCTGAGCAGGGGGTTAGACTAGAAAAGCTCCAAGTTTCCCTCCAACTCTTCATTTTGATATTCTGTTAACAACATTTTGTGTAAAAGGCTTTTCTTCGGTAATGGCAGGAATAAAAAGACCTGCTGTTTGAGGACCAGATGGGAGGCATGGCAGTGCTTCTGACTCAGTATGCACTCAGTATCCCAAACTCTCTAGGGCTGTTTGCACAACATAGCAACCCATGTGGCTTAGGTACAAGGAAATACACTTCTCCAATTGCTCCTCTCTCTGAGCTGCACAGCATGGATGCAGTAGTCCCCAGCTTGTGTAATGGCCTATCACACTGTGTGAACACAATGTTCCCAGGACTTCCAGCAGGAAAAAAACTATGGAGTGTCACCATGATTTGTTTAAAGTTTGCTTATGAAGAAGATCACAGCAAAAGACCCCAGCGCAGTGCATTTGCTCAGCATGGTAAATGATAAACAAACGACCTACAGCAGATACCAAGCCACAGCACACAGAGAGGAATGACTAAGTGTGGGTGTTTAATAATAACAAACAAGCTTGGCTGTTGTGTCCATTTAATGTTGTCTGGGTGTGCAGCAGTGGTGGGTTTCAAAATTTTTTGGAACTTCTTCTGTAGGTGTGGCCTGCTTTCCGGGTCCACTGGTGAAAGGTCTTCTAATCGGTTCGGTAGATTTGACAAACCGGTTCTACTGAATAGGTGCGAACTGGTAGGAACCCACCTCTGGTGTGCAGGTACTTCTAGGGGGTCTTTGGAGAAAGATCCCAAAGAGCTGAAGGTAGTGCTCTTTACAAGGAGTCAAAGAACTTATGGTACCTAGGATAAGTGAAAATATAAAGTCGGGAAAGCAAACCTAGCCACATCCACATATTACACCCACGAGATAATCAAGACTGAATTATTGTGATTTAGAATCTACCTGCATGCACCCTTTTCAGATGCAAATGTTGATTTCCTCTAGTTAACGTGTTCAGGAACGATAAATTTCCTAGCCATTAGAAACACAGCTGCTAACTCAATAGTTATACATGATCAGAATAACAGTTCTCAACATTGTGTAGCCTCTCAGTTTTTGAAGGTTCCCAGAATATAGTTAACATGTAGAGACCAATTGCTGATTTTTCTTGAGTTCTGATTTTTCAGTGAATGTATGGACAAAAGGGACTAAAACCAAATTTGGTTTAAATTATTCCTATCTAAAATATATATATGTAGAAACACTTTTTTAAATTGCATCTCTCCTCCCTTGGATCCTCCATACCCTTGTGGCCAATGCAAGCCTTATTTTCAGGGCATTTGGCTATGAAAAGATTGCCCAGCCTTGTCATATTTCATTTAAATATAAAATTGTTGGTTTTTCTTTGATTCTGTTAAATATCAACTTTTCCTGTTGCAGGAACCTGTGTATGTGGTGAATGCATATGTCATGATGTTGACCCAACTGGAGATTGGGGAGATATTCATGGAGATACTTGTGAATGTGATGAACGCAACTGCAAGGCAGCCTATGATCGATATTCAGATGATTTCTGTTCAGGTAAAGGAAATAATTCAAGGACTTAATGTGATCTCAATGGAAGATCTAATATGCTTTACAGTGGAAACTCTAATAATACAGAGCCCAAATAATAACATATATTGTTACAATCCTATTTATGCCACAATTATAAACTTGTGTCCTGACTTCCAGATACAAATAGATAAGTCATAGGATTGCATGATGGCGTGACCCCACATTCTGTCATTTCCTGCCTTTGTCCCTTTTATGTGGAGGAACAAAATGATCTCATTCCACAAGATTTCCAGAAAGTGATCTGGTGGCTGGATCTGTATTTTGTCACATGAATTCATATTCCCCTGAGTTGTCAGACTAGTACGTATGAAAGAGAATATTTGTAGCTCAGAATTGATGTGCGGAGGAGCCCTTGATGGTCTCTGAGCTTGGTTGTTTTCTTGCAGACATGTTAAGTTACTTTATCAGTTCTAGGTCTATGTTTATTATCTAGTCATGAATGAAACATCTGTAAGAAAACAACCAAGCTCAGAGAGTACCAAGGACCCAAAGTTAGTACCATCTAGCAGTTACAGCTTCAATGCTGAGAATCCCTTGTGTTTTAAGATGGGCAGCTATATTATTTTGAAAAATAAATAAAATATGTAGGTACATTGAAGTGTTTAATACAAAATATCAAAGCATGGAGTCCAGTATCTTGCAACTTTTCCTCCTTTATGTCCAAAATAGTGAACAAACTTTTATTACTCACCATTATTTTGTATAATTCAAGGTGGCAGATAAAATGGTCCCTTCTATTTTCCCCACAAGAACCCAATTGGATGGGATGAGCTAGACAGAGCAACTGATCCAAAGTCACTCAGACGGGGAAAAGATTAAGACTCACAGGTGCTCAGTTTCTAGTCCAATCTCATCTACCTATACCATAATGGCTCTCTAAACATCCTTAACAACCCATTCATGCCAGCCAAGTACCAATGGAGCAATTGAAGAATCAGAAGGTAGCAAGTAGATGAAATCATTTTGGCTTAGAATAAACTGAGCCAGTGCCTGACAGGTGAATTTTTTCCCCATCAATTATGAAGAAGAAAACATAAGGAGGAAATAAAGTCTGCAAAAATGTATTCAAATTAACCATCTGGAAATTACAATAAATAAGCTTGTAAATTAGGTGCCTACCTAGAATTAAATGAAACACTTGGGGTTAATTTAAAATTTCTATACTGAAAACCTGGAAACCCTATCGTTCAATTTTACCTGGTGGAGTTTCCATTGGAGATTCCTATACTCTCAATATTTCATTTCACTCCAAATTGCTGATAGTTGTCTTCTTCAGTCCAGAATTAAATAGTACATATTATTATAGAGATCCTACCAAAATCTCCAACTGCTCCTTCTAATAACCCCCCCCCCTCTCTCATTTTCTCTCTCTCTCTCTCTCTCTCTCTCTCTCTCTCTCTCTCTCTCTCTCTCTCTCTCTCTCTCTCTCTCTCATAAATTCTAAGGATTAGGAAAAAAATAAGAAATGGGGGCTATAATGCACTTTCCTGTACCCCAATTTCCTATGAAGAAAACTCATGTAAATTTTTATCATTCTATACACATCAATGGTGGGTTGCAATTTATTTTACTACTGGTTCACTCATGTGCTTGTGTAATGCTTCTGTGCATGTGCAGAAGTGTCCGGGTGGGTGGGTGGAGCTTACCACCATCGCCAGTTTGTCGGATTTGGGGTGAACCAGCAGCACCATCTCTGATACACATGTTAGGAATGTGATAGAAGGTGGATTGGTTCTTTCATTTTACTATTTTCTACTTCTACATGTTTTTTTTTCCATCAGGAAACTCAAGCACACAAATTTCCCAGAAAGTTTTTAAGCAAATTTCTAAGTTTGAATTATACAAACCTTTGTCCCCCATTTGTTACAGCATATCAGCCCTCTACCAGTACAGCTAGCAGGATGGAGATAGTCTTCAAAGAATTCTTTCACAAGAATTTGATAGAGTTCCATAAGAGATTAAGGACAAAAATGGGGGGGGGGATTCATCTAGTTTACATGTATGTCTAGTTTAATGAGTACGTCTAGTTTAATGAAAAGAAGGACTAGGGGAGACATGATAGCAGTGTTCCAATATCTAAGGGGTTGCCACAAAGAAGAAAGAGTCAAACTATTCTCCAAGGCACCTGAGTGTAGAACAAGAAGTAATGGGTTGAAACTAATCAAGGAGAGAAGCAACTTAGAACTGAGGAGAAATTTCCTGACAGTTAGAACAATCAATCAGTGGAACAGCTTGCCTCCAGATGTTGCGAATTTCCCAACACAGGAAGTCTTTAAGAAGATATTAGATAGCCATTTGTCTGAAACGGTATAGGGTTTCCTGCCTAGGCAGGGGGTTGGACTAGAAGACCTCCAAGGTCCCTTCCAACTCTGCTATTGTATTGTTGTATCTGAATGCACATGATTGCATTTTTTTATATATTAGAGATCTAATTTTCTATCAGGAGGCTCAAGGTTTGGTTTTTTTTTTTACATTAACATGTTCTGTGGCCTATAAAAGTTTGAAAGCTCCTCAGCTAGGGGACCCCAAATGGCTTATTTCTTACCTATCTTAGTCTTGGCTAGGTCTCTAAATTTTGTCATTGTAATTTTAGGGAAGTATACGCTTTGGTAGCCATCATTTTTTAAAAGGGGGAGTCTTAAATCCCCATAGCTTAAATAGGAAGACAGAACCTTTCTCCTTGATTTGCTGAACTTTTAATACAAAGTCTTATGGGATTACTGGTGCTCTCTGAGCTTGGTTGTTTCCAGATCTTTCACTACTCAATGAAATTCCTGGATAATGACAGATCTGCAAGCAAACAAACTCAGAAAACACCAAGAACTCCATAGTTCAATCCTGGGCTTCAGATATTGCCTGTTAGATAGTGAGTTATTTACATATGAAACACTTAAAAGCAGTGGTGAATTCAAAAAGTTTTACTACTGGTTCTGTGGGCATGGCTTGGTGTGTGGTGAGGCTTGGTGGGCGTGGCAGGGGAAGGATTCTGCAAAATCTTCATTCCCACCCCATTCCAGGGGAATGATACTGCAAAATCTCAATTCCCACCCCATTCCAGGGGAATGATACTGCAAAATCTCAATTCCCACCCCATTCCAGGGGAATGATACTGCAAAATCTCAATTCCCACCCCATTCCAGGGGAATGATACTGCAAAATCTCAATTCCCACCCCATTCCAGGGGAATGATACTGCAAAATCTCAATTCCCACCCCATTCCAGGGGAATGATACTGCAAAATCTCAATTCCCACCCCATTCCAGGGGAATGATACT
Source organism: Thamnophis elegans (assembly GCF_009769535.1). NCBI lineage: Eukaryota > Metazoa > Chordata > Lepidosauria > Squamata > Natricidae > Thamnophis > Thamnophis elegans. Next base: position 45,165,172 of record NC_045551.1, read on the forward strand.
GCAAAATCTCAATTCCCATCGCACTCAGGGGCCAGCCAGAGGTGCATTTGCCACTACCAGTTCTCCGAATTACTCAAAATTTCCACAACTGGTTCTCCAGAACCTGTCAGAACCTGCTGGATTTCACCCCTGTTTAAAAGGTTATCTCAGATCTTTGGTTTGGTATATTGGAACAGTGATGGACCTTTGGTTGCTATCCTACGGCTGTACCACAGTTTGCTCTAAGATGAAAAAGATTTTAAAAAGTTACATAAGTGCCAGATACAGGATGCTTGAGAAGTCGGGCTATGCGCAAAGATATGGGAATATATGTATGTGCTCCCAAAGTCTCCTGAAGAAAAAATATAAAAGGCCATTGAAAGAAGTTACAAGTATGATATAATCCACAGAAACAGTAGCAAGCAGATACTGCATTTTTTGGAGTATAGGAGGCACTTTTTTCCCTCAAAAAAGAGGGTGAAAATCTGGGTGTGCCTTATACACTGAATACAGCATTTTTGGCCTACCAAAACCCCGTCCCCTTTGCAAAAATGGACATGCAGAGGAGTTGGGAGGCTTACAAAGTGCTCCTGAGTCCTGGGGAGGGAAAAAAAGAGCAAGAAATGGGCCATTTTTGCCCCCAGTCCCTAGGGGCACTCTACAAACCTTCCAAAGCCACTGCATGCCCTTTTCTTTTGCAAAAAATGGCCCATTTTTGCAAACAATTGGCTGCTTTTTGCTTATTTTTGCCCCCCCCAGCCCCCAGGAGCACTCTACAAGCCTCCCAAAGGTCTGCATAACCCCACCCCCCCTTTTTTTTTTGCAAAACACAAGCCGTGCAGAGGGTTTGGGAAGCGTGCAGAGTGCAAAACCTTTTTTAAATTTACCTCTTCAAAATCATGGTCGGTCTTATACTCCGGTGCATCTTATAGACCGAAAAATAGTAAGTAGTACTAATTCCACTGACTCAAGAAACATTCATGGAGAAGCTCAGATATTTTAGACTACTGTATGGAGATGGAGGTGAAATATGTATGTTTGTTTTGCTGTTAAGGTCACGGCCAGTGTAACTGTGGACGATGCGACTGTAAGACTGGATGGACGGGGAAGAAGTGTGAGCATCCAACGTCTTGCCCTATCTCCCCTGAAGAGAGCCTTAGGAAATGCCAAGGCGATTCACATCTTCCATGTTCTGGCAGAGGTAGGTTACTTGGATTTTCCTGGATGATCATAATGTACATGCTTGGTGAAACTAAACTGCTTCCACAAATGAACCTTTGTGGAAGCAATTTAGTTTCACATTAGTTTACAGTCAAATATTTGTTTTAGATTAGAGCAGGTCCCCAGCACTGCTGGCTGCTTGCTTAATGTTATCTTGGAATCAAATGAAGTGGAACAATGAGGCTCAGATTTGCCTGATGAGCAATCCATCATGTAGACTTTGCCACCTGCTCAGTTTCCTCCCTGGCCTGCTACTTTAAATGGCAAGCATCAGCAGGTGGCTTGGGGCCTCCAAAGTTCTAATTCAGTAAACCCAGTGCTCAAAAGTTCTTCATGATTGTTTCATGATTCAAGTCATCCTTCATGTTGCCGCATCATGTAACTTGTGAAAGTAATATTCCATTAGCGCTCAGTAGGGAGTGAATATGCTTAGTTCAAAAGACGTGAAGAAATTACTTGTCTCATTCATATTTTATAATAACAATGTACTATGTGTTGTATCTGCAACAACTGTGTGCTGACCTGATGTTTTGCTTGTTATTGTGTTCATGGTTTGGTAACACATAGTTAGTGGTGCAATCTTGCCCACTTAGGGGTGGCAGACTATTTTAAGTACCCCATATTTTGTGGAGTATAAGATGAACCTTTCCCCCTCCCCTAAAAGAGGGTGAAAATTTGGGTGCGCCTTATACACTGAATGTAGCCTCACCAACCCACCAGCCCCCACCCTTTGGCCTCTGCCTCCCAGCAATTTACCTCCTTGCAGCAAATGGGGAAAATGGGGCTTGCGAGGCTGCAATAGGCTATAGCAATCCCTGCAGCCTGAAACAGCTGATGATCGGAAGGGCACTTAAACTGAAGGTGAAACTTGCTAGTTGCACCATGAGGCAAATTGCTGGGAGGCAGGAGCAGTTTTTTTTTTCTTGTGCTAATCAGGCTGTTTGCTGTTTGCTGCAAGAAGGTAAGTCAATAACTATAAATGCCTATAGATTGTTCAAATTATTAGACTTGTTTTTAAATACTTTATTATTGTTCTAGACAGCTTAACAAAATTAAGAAACTTTTTAAAATAAATGCTTGATCTGAAGAGGCCCAGTGCTATTGTATCTTCTTTTAAATAATAGCAATAGCAATAGCAGTAGACTTATATACCGCTTCATAGGCCTTTCAGGCCTCTCTAAGCGGTTTACAGAGAGTCAGCATATTGCCCCCAACAATCTGGGTCCTCATTTTACCCACCTCGGAAGGATGGAAGGCTGAGTCAACCCTGAGCCGGTGAGATTTGAACCGCTGACCTGCTGATCTAGCAGTAGCCTGCAGTGCTGCATTTAACCACTGCGCCACCGTGGTTAACAGAGAATAACTATACTTCTGGAAAGCACATGAATTTTAACAGCATCTGTACAAGTATAGTCTGAAATGGAACACTACAAACAGTGTATATTGTCTGTACTATTTGCTGTTTGTTTCAAGGAGGCAAATGGCTGAGAGGCAGAAGCAGATTTTTTCCCCTTGTTTTCCTCCCCAAAAGCTAGGTGCGTCTTATACTTCAGAAGGTCTTATACTCTGAAAAATACACTAATAAATATTCTTATTCAGGAAGCATCAGTCTCAAAGGTTGACAGCAAAATGTGAGGAAGTGATGTATTAACATTAGCAACTTTGCCCTCTTCACTATACATGGCATTATAAAGACTAGGTGAATTGAACAACTGTTTCAGGGGTAGAATTGAACCTATATTCATTTTGCCATGAAAAGCTACATAGCTGACTAGGTTGCAGCTTCACCTGATTATTTCTAGTTTGAAAAAGTGTTAGTTGAACTGTGTCCCGCATTTGTATAAAATAAAGCAATTAGCTAAAAAAAATACTTTCACTTGATCATTCTAGTGTTATGGGTTAGAACAAAATGTTAAGTGTGGAAATTTGCATAGTTCTTAGAGAAAAGCAGTACAGACATTTCTTACAGAAATTGTAGTGTTATAATTTCAACATTAAACTTTTTGAAAAGTGACACTGAGATTTGCAATCAAGTCTTTAGATTTCATTAAAAGCGAGGTCTTTATTGGAAGCAAGTAAATTTATTGGAAACAAGTGTAATTGAAGACTATTCTGGAATGTTCTTGAAACTTCTGGGGAAAAAATGAAATTAAGGATTTGTTTTCTGTATTTACCTAGTGGTTTTCAAATATTGATCCTTGATTTGTTATTTAAAAAGGAGTGGGTTTTTTGGTCTTTCCATGTGGTGATTAAAGAGAAATATCATACAATCTGAAGCATCTACAATGTATTATTTATTACCATTCTTTCTTCAATGATTGTTTTAATAACAACGATTATAGTATATGCAGATATTTTATTTACTTCTTTTATAATATCTATAGTCTGTCCTAATCAATAAGGTCAGTGAGCAATATGGATATCTATTTGAAGAAAAGTCTCATAGATGCCCTATTACTAAACAATTGCCAATTGAAATAATACAGTTCTGGCATGTCACAGAATGCCAATTGAACAGAGACTCTGTTCAGACCTAGGCGTCCCAAGAGCATGAAACAAACTCCTCGTCCCAATAGAACCTCTTTTATTTAGGTTAAAGGGAATTCCTCTCCAGCAAAGTCCGAGCAAACAGTCTTTCATGAGATTTCACAACTACAGACCTTTATCAGGCTTGGAGAGTTGCCAGGCTGATATCTTTCAAATGCCACGTTGTAGCAGCAATTACTTGGCAAGAAGTCAGGAATAGATCTTCACCCTAATGAATCTTCACCCCTCCCCTTTCGCTCCTCTTTATTCCCTGTGGGAGGGGTCATTCACCGTCCATTGTGCCTTTATTCCTGAGTCGGCCCTTGTTCCTTAGCTGTTCCCTTCTCCTGGCAGCTCTGCACATCCGCACAGGGGGAACAGGCTCCAGCTGTTCTTCTGCCCCACTGATATCCGACTCCGAAGGCAGTTGATAACTGTCAGACGGTCCCGGCCCCATCTCTGCCTCCAATACAGAGCACTTATCAGAGCCTTTTCCAGACTCCAGGACTGGCCCAGGTTCCTCCTCAACCTCCTCACTGTTTGAATCTGCCACCAGCTCCACTGACTGCTGGCGGGCCACAACAGACTCTTTGTAACTAGAGAAAGAGAGAGGAGACTACTAATAGAAGACCTGTCACCATATATCTCTCAAGGAGGTTGTTTCCATAAACAGGTCTCTTGTTGCTGGCCAGGCCAGATTGTAAAGTTCAGTTCTGGTAAGATGTTGTGTGATATATCCAGGCAAGGCTTCAAAGGTAACCATCTCTTTATGCTGTGCCTGGAAGCTGACGGTACAAGTAACCATTGCAGCAACTTCAGAATTTGGGGTATTCTAATTTGAGGGGTTATGCTCCACGTTTTGTATCAGCTGGATCCTAACTAAACAATCAAAGCACAAGCAGAATTTCTCCAAACCCTGCCATTCTTATCATACATTCACTGTTCAGGTTAAACAGATATGGGCAGTGGTGGGATTAAAATAATTTAACAACTGGTTCTCTGCCCTAATGAGTGGCTTGGTGGGAGTGGGCATGGTGGGCATGGCCAGGGGGTGTCCTTGGCCTCCTGCACCACCCTGGGAGCAAAACTGGGCCATACAGGGGTGGGGTGCCCCCCCCCGCCATAGGCCTCCCTGCAACCTCCTTGGGCACAAACGGGCTGTGGGGGGACTCCTGGAAGGGGCAGGGCAGGAAGGGGTGAGGCCAGCCAGCAATTTAACAACCGGTTCACCTGAACTGGCTGAATCCCATCACAGGATACAGGAGAATGGTCTTCCTTATCTCACTTCCTTTCAAATTCTGAACTACTGTTTTTCCTAACTCAGATTTTTCAGAAGCTGAAACATCTTTCAGAAGAATTACTTATTATCCCAGCACGCTAATTCACCTTAATATATTTTATATTCTGAGGTAATATCGTGTGTGTGTGTGTGTGTGTGTGTGTGTGATATAACAACCTTTCTTATTGCCCAAGGTTTTACGTAGGTGGCTTTGCAAGTTAGTTTAATTTTGAGTCCATTGTAAGTAATTCCCTTAATCAGCCAGCAGAATAATTCACCTATTGGCTGTTTTCCAGATATTGAGGCATTCTCATCTGATCTGATGCATGTATATGCTTCCTTGTTTTACTCACTTTTTAATAACAAAAGGTTATGTTTACCTTTAAAATCCACACAGTTATTACCATTTTTATCATATCAAGAAATGTACCCATCTCTTGGAACAAATGGAGTGCTCAGCTTACCGCTAAAGAGAATGCTAATTAGGCCTGTTGATTGCTATGCTCAGTATCACATTGTCACTCTTTCCTTGCCTTGTCCATCATCATCTGTAGCCACTATAGTCATGTAGCATAGGGATCATGGGACTTGGTTGGTTTGCAACCAAATGGTTACAAGTAGAATGATTGCATGTACCTGTGTCTACATTTACAGATCTAGATGATATCACTCAATTTTTTTTTATAACTGTATGAACTAAGAATATCAAGCTTTCTCTCCACAAATTAAGTTTAGGATATTTGAAAAGAGGAATGCAACATTCTTAAATTATGGGCAAATGAACTAGTAATTATGAATTAATTCTAGCAGGTAGAATATCGACTTTTTACTATAGTATCTAATGATGAACATAATTACTAATTTTAGTTTTATTTATAAATACAGGAGTACAGTTCACTAAAAAGGTACTGTATGTAAATCTCATGTAATAAAATAACCTATATACATATGTGAAATGACAAATTTGTTCTATTTAAATATAATGATAATATACTAGAATAATGGGAAATTAGTACATTAATATAATAATTCATAAGTAATAATACATATAAAATTTAGGGTGATAACTATACATTACTTCTGCAAAAAAAATAGCTAAAGTTAGAATCAAAAGCCTGTGTTGTTGAACATCAATGAAATCTTTACTTTAGTTGTAGACCAGCATAAATGTTATGAAGAGTTGCAATTATGGCACATACAGTGATGGGGAATTTTCAGACAGTAAGAGTCAAAGGGAATGAAAATATAAACAGAAATAATTTCTTTATAAAGAGTCAGCATTTACAATTTTCTCCACACGCAAGACAGTAATGTTGAATCTTTGATAATCAGTAGTTCAGAAGCAGTCTTTCTCTGAATGGACACTTTAAACTCAAATAACTTGAGAGATTGAAATATTCTCACATTGTTTTGTGAATATTACTATTTTTGTTGTTAGATTTGGATTCAAATTAAGAAAAATTGCTAACCAATCATGTACTTGTACAGTGCAAAAAAAAAAAAAAATCCCACCAGTTTATGTGATGCATTTAATACATAATGACCATTTTTAGAGGCTGGGAGAGATGGTGGTGTTGATTTTCGTATGTGCTACATTGTCTCTTCAAGGAGCCTAGTGCAGAATACAGAATTAATTTTAGCAAAAAGGCAAAGATTTGCAGTATATGATCTGAAGAGTAATCAGAACTATGTTTTCTGAGCAGTCTATTGTAACATTTATGAATTAAACATCAGGAACGGTCAAGAGGAGCATTTCTGACTAAGAAATGTTATTAAAGGGCACATCTTTTGTGAGCTGCAACTTTGCAACTAACCCAGATATTTTCTTTGCTCACTCCTCTTTACCATCACATATAAATTCCGAAGCTCCTTCACATGGTTTTTCTCTAATATGATATATGCCATCATCTCTTATAACCCTCCTATACTACCACCTCTTACAATAATGGACAACACAGTATCACCAGAAGAGACGTTCAAGTTTCTAGGTTCTATCATATCTTGAGATTTAAAATGGACACCTAACATCAAAAATGTCATCAAAAAAGCACAACAAAGAATGTTCTTTCTGCGCCAACTCAGAAAACTCAAACTGTCCAAAGAGCTGCTGATTCTGTTCTACAGAAGAATTATTGAGTCTGTCATCTGCAACTCTATAATTGTCTGGTTTGGTTCTGCAACCAAACGATAGAAATATAGACTTCAATGGATAATTAGAACGACAGAAAAAACAATTGCTATCAATCTGCCTTCCATCGAGGACTTGTACACTGCACGAGTCAAAATGTGGGCTGTGAAAATAAGTACAGACCCCTCACATCCTGGACATAAATTGTTTCAACTTCTACCCTCAAAATGATGCTATAGGGCACTGCACACCAGAACAACTAGACACAAGGACATCACTCTGCTTAAAAACTAATTCCCACAACACTGTCATATTACCTACTAAGACTGTATTACTATTATTCTTCTCTTCCTTCCTAGTATCTATCTCTCCCCACTTATGACTATAATCATGTTGCTTGTATCTTTAACATTTATATTGTTTTATTTGTTTCCTAGTATAATTTGATTGCTTATTAGTAACCTATGACTTTCACTAAGTGTTGTATCTTATGATTCTTGAAGAATGTATTCTATTTTATTTTTCTTTATGTATACTGTGAGTATATGCACCAAAGACAAATTCTTTTTGTGTGCAATCACACTTGGCCAATAAAGAATTCTGTTCTGTTCTGTTTTGTTCTGTTCTGTTCTGTTTTGTTTTGTTCTGTTCTATCTAACAGCAATGTCTTTCTGGATTCCATGTGAAACAAATGAAACAAATGTGCAAAAGAATGAATGAAGATGAGTTTGACATCAGGATTCAAAACAAGGACAAAGTAATGTCAGACCATTTCAACCTCCCAGGACACACTATTGTGGATCTCAAAGTGAGCATTTTGGAATAATGAGTTTAATAGTGTCACTGAGTGAAAGAATTTACACACATTAAAATATTTCAGGCTATCACAAAAGGCTATCACAACAAATGCAATAGATTTTTATTACATTTCAGTGATTATTTGATATAGTCCTTGTAATCTACTTTACATATAAGCTGATATCTCCTGTTCATTTTTCAGCTGCTCCATTTGGACCCATTTCTGTAGCAACTTACATGGTTTTTTTTAATATGATAAGAGTATTGTATTGAATAAAACAAGGTGACTTTGTCTATAAACTCTCAAAAATTTAAATTGGTATGATTTTATTTAAATTTAAATTTAAATTGGTATGATTTTATTACTGCATTGTGCACATAAATACTAAGAATTTGTTCCTGTTTTTCTTTGAACTCAGCAACTATCAATTCCAACACGAGATACTATGGATTATAATGTCTGATGACTAAATACGTTGGTCATCATGTTTTCCCAATTTAACACAATACCACAGAAAATAAAAACTTTCAGTACTTGAGGGTTGCTGCAGATAAGAGGGGGTCAACTTATTTTCCCAAGCATTTTTGACCAGGAGAAGAAGTAATGGGTAAAAGTTCATTACCGTGTTCCCCCCCCCCCCAAATAAAACAAGGTCTTATTGCTTGGCCTTATTTTTGGGGAGGTCTTATCATTTTTGAGGTGCAGGAAGTTCCTTAACCTTGGCCCGCAGCCCGGAAGTTCTGTCTTTGTTTGTGGCACACTCTTGCCAGCCCTAGCATCATTAGGCCTGCGGCTCATTTTATGGCCACCAGAGAAGAGGCGCGGTAACTAGGGTTCATGGTAGTGGACTCTGTGAGGCTGTTCCATGTGAATGGCAGTTGCATGTGGGGTGTGTGGGGCATGTTCCCCCCTTCCCCCACCAGGAAATGGTGGGGACCAGCTGTGCATGAGTTTAAATATTTTATGGGAGGGCTTACTTTTGGAGGAGGGCTTATTTTAGTGCATGCGCTCAAAACCCCAATTGGGCTTATTATGCGGGGAGGACTTATTTTCAGAGAAACAGGGTACAGAGAGATCCAATCTGGAACTAAGGATAAATCTCTCAACAGTAAGAACAATTAATCAATGGAATGGCTTGCCTCCAGAAATGATGGGTGCTGCATGACTTGAGGTTTTCAAAAAGAGACTGGATAGCCATCTGCCTGGAATGGTATAGGATCTCCTGCCATGGGCAGGGAGTTGGACTAGAAGACCTCCAAGATTCCTTCCTATCCTATTCTTCTATGTTCTCCTTACTGTGTAGACTGAGTCCCCAGACTGGTTTACTTTTGTTAGTCATGAGTGACTAATTTGAAGGTGTTTTAAATGGCAGATTTTGTACTAAAAATAGAGCTATTCCCACCTCCCTAAAGAGAAAGTTGAATATTTATGAAATTGAATGTGACCATTGACCAAATCATGAACGTTCATTCAGTGTTACGTGTTTCAATTAGGGAAGACAAATAATATAGCAATTTAACTTTTATGTAGGATTAACTTGGGGGTTAAATACTTCTTTTAGAAAGTCACATTGAAGAGGGCTGGGAAACAAATGGAAATCTGAATAAAACAGAGGAGAAATAAGAAATAATTATGTTTCTACATAAATGATTTCATTACAATTTGATAGGCACTCTCCCTCCCTCTTTCTGTATTTTGTGAGATATAAACTTTAATGCTTGATTAATTTCTAGTGTTTCTTTTTTAAAAATAAAAAATAAGTTTCCTAGGGATGATAAGTTTCCTTAGGTTAATGAAGAAGATACAAATGCAGCACATAACTATGAAGCTTCAAGCTGTTCAGATAATAATGTATGAATCAGCCTTCATTTCCAGCATATTTCAGGGCTCAAAGAACAGTCATGACAGCACAACACAATTCTATTCAACGTTGTTGCACAATTAGAGTATTAAAGCCCTTAATCTTCTTCTATTGCTCTAAGTCACATCTTTATTCAAAAGTGTAAAATGATGAGCAAAAATGAACAAGAGCAGAAAACCAATATAAAAGGGGAGGAAATACACACCAATGTTTAAAGACGATTCTACAGAATAGGAGCAAGAAACATTGGTAAAACCATAAATCAGTCTTTTAAAATATATTTTCATTAGACATTATTTTATATATGTCAGCATTTAGATTAGAGTTTTTATAACATAAATAGATGTAATCTTACAGGAGACATATCGCTTGCAAATCTTGTATTTTTCTAAAATACAAGCATCTTATTTATATTTAACTCCACGTTGTGGAAATATAGGAGCCAAATGTTGGTTGTAAGATGGCCTCTGGATTAAAGATCCTAGTTCATAAAAAAACACTAATGTGACCAAGCCCTGGATAAATTTGGGTTTGGTTCTGACATATTGGCCACAATAGACATTGTGATTGATATTATTCTTACCTTGGTAGGTAATGCTGTTTATGGCTTTCAGTTAAGACAGATACTCTAATTTACATATGATTTGTATGACTAAAAAGAATAATGTGAATACCTTAATTAACTAAAGTCAAGATGATTACTGGAAATCAATATTTGTGTGCCCAATGTGACATATGAAAGGTTACAACTTGGAAAGCAAGAGGAATACATAGGCAAGTGCATGGATTAATGCATGAAATAAAAAGAAATAAATATGTGTTTCTGAAAGGTGCCTGAATTTATGGAGTAGATTTTATTTATCACATTTATGCCTGTCTTTCGTACAGGTAAGAATAGAAGCAGACAATTCGAGGGGTAGCTTTAATTATAATAGCACTATACTTTATATCAGAAAGAATGATTTGGTTGTTAATGGGGAATGTATGAAAATAGAAATCCCTAGGTTTGTGACAATTGCATGTTGCGTTCCGGTTAGTAGTACTAATAGATGGGAACTTTTTTTTTTATCAATTCCAAGTTTCAGTAAGTACCTCAGATCAGATGAGCACTGAAGTTATCTTAGTAAAATCTTTGTAATTCTTTCTTGACCTTGTCTAGCTGCAGAGGCTTAATGGGCGAATCAAGGTATTTGGAGACTCAAAAATGAAGGAAAAGGAAGTATAGTAACAGCTTAGAAAAAGGTCTATTTTTTACATACGTAGTTTAAACAAGACTATCTACAGCAGGGGTGTCAAACTCTATTTCATTGAGGGCCACATCAGGGTTGTGTTTGAGCTCGGGGCACCGGGGTGGCTGTGGCCAGGGTGGAGGTTGCCAGCTTGACATCACTTGTGTCAGGGACGCCTGTGGTGGCCCGAGTGCTCTGCCAGTGAACATGGGCTCCCAATCTCCATTTTCAACTGAGACGCCTCCTGCAACACTTTGCCAGTGAAAACAGAGCTTAGGAGGGCCGTTTTCACTGGCAGATGCACCATGGCAGGCATGAAATCCTCTTATCTTCACTACCAGTTTGTAGCGGGAGCGCACACTCTTTTAAGATGTGCAAATGCTGATAAACAAATAGTGGGTATATGCAGTGGTGGGTTCCGGATCCCATTGCAACTGATAGGGTTGCAATGGGGTCCGGCATCTTTGACATGAATGCGCGTGGCACGCGTGCAAATGCGCGCAGGGCACACGTGTGTCTTACCTTCCAGCGACGCCTCCACAAGCTTCCGCAATGCTCCAGCTGCTCGGCGCTGAAGGCTTTAAATGACAGGTAAGTAGTGTGGGCAGACGGGTGAGCCCTCTGGAGCACCATACCGGAACAGTACCCGGTTTAATGCAAAATTCAATGTATTTTGAACTTTTTTGTTGTATCTGACAACTAGCCCAAAGGGTCAGAATTGGCCTGAGCTGGTTCCCAAGAGTGGCCACATGACTAAGTAGGCATGTGTATCTACTTACATAACCAGGCAGATGAGCATCCTGAATGAAGTCAGTAAGGGTGGATTGCATACTTGATGAAGTACAGTATGTGAGAGCAGAACTACCAATTTTATAAAAGAGTCACAATTTATTAAATCATTTTGCGAGAAGCTCAGATTGACCTTTGATCAAATGAATCAATTTGTAGAATAGTTCTTTTGGGATTTGATTTCTTTTTGGTTTGAAAAAAACACAGACAATTTTTACAACACAGTGCAGGCAGGGTAGAGAAATGACCACAATTCTGAAGACAGCCAAAGGATTGCTCTGGGGATCCACAATAATAGAACGGTGATAGAATGATGCTCCTTTTTACTGTTTTGGATTTTCTACATAAAGACAGATTAAATGCCGGAATACAGATCCGTCTTCATCCCAGAGCACATTTTCTATAATTATGCTCATCTAAGTTTGTTTGTTTGTTTGTTTGTTTGTTTATTGGATTTATATGCCGCCCTTCTCCCAAAGGACTCAGGGTGGCGTACAACATTAAAAAAACACACATATTACAAAAGTTAAAAAGGAAATTAGATAGAGTATCCCAAAACAAACCCAATTAATATTAACAATAACATTTTAAAAATTAGATTAAAATTAACAATTAAATCAATCATTTATTTTATTTTGTTCAGGCCAGGCTGGCTTGCTGGAAAAGCCAACTTTTTAGGACGCGTTGGAAGGACCGGAGGTCGGGGATTATGCGAAGCTCTGGGGGCAGCTCATTCCAGAGGGAAGGCGCTCCCACATCATGTTTTCCAAAAACCTTTCCTCGGAGTTACAACATGAGTGCAGATAAATCAACTTTTTTTCTTTGTTGATTCCACATTTCCATTGAGATTTGTTTCTAAACAAACTATTTAACTTCTGCAATAACCTTTTTGCTCCAAATTTGTAACAGCTTCGCAGTTGACACTACCTTCCCTATGACTTTTACTGAGCTTTTCTTCCAACAAGCTTCATCACTCCCTACACTCTTCTCCAGTAGTGCTTCTACCTCTGTTCAATTTGTCTCTGTCCTAGCTCTGCTTGATCTAGTTAAGCCACTCAGGCTGTGTAGTCAGATAACAGCAGGAGTAAATGGTGAGAAGTCAACCATTGCTGGACCAGCCATGATTGGACACTTTTCAAACATGTTTGTGAAGCATGAATGTTTGCTTCCTCTAACACATTTCTGCAAAGGGTATTGGAGATTTGTCAGGATCAGTGGTGTCCTCAATGCTGAGAAATACAGACAAATACTATATTGAGTTTGCTGCAGGAATCACATTCAGAAAGCACACTAGGTGACTGATTCAGCAGAATTCATTAACTTCTCTTCATATATAATATAACACATGAAATAAGTATACAATCCCCAAACAGGTTTTTCCAATGTGGTAGAGAGTACAAGCAAAACACAGGCAGAGGAGAGAACAATTTCAGTTTCAATTCAGAGCAGCAAACTAGTTTTGGAGCTCAGCACAGACTCAGAGCTACAGAGCTAAGCCACACTCAGACCCCTTACTGTCTGAATCAGCAAACAGCCCCCATTGGCTGACCTTGTTGCTATGCCTATTCATTGGCTGACCTTGTTACTAAGCTCTATTCCAGTTCATGAATATATCTATTCAGATACTTATTCATAAGGCCATACCATCAGGGAGGCATGTGATTGGCCCCACATTTATTCTGTAGCAAGACAATTGCCCCAAACATACAGCCAATGACATTAAGAACAGAAGCTAACATGTCAACTTGGAAAACAGCTGTTCGTTTAACATCTACCATCTTATCTCCAAGAATGCCTGGAGAGAGGAATAGTTCAAGGTACCTTCTGGTGGCCTTACCATGAGTGATCCCTTTACCAAACCACCTTGTTTTGATTTATGTCACTTTGTTTTGAACAGAATTAGGTATAATGCTGGAAGAAGTGCCTCTGCCCTATATCAGATGAAAAGCTTCCCTTCTTGTAATTGTGGTGCTGATATGGAAAATATTAAATATATTGTGCAAGATTTCCCATGACATTCTAGATAGTTGATTGGACATTCAGTTATGAGACTGCTGCCATACATATACATATACATATACATATACATATACATATACATATACATATACATATACATATACATATACATATACATATACATATACATATACATATACATATACATATTGTTTTGTCCCCCCTTCACGGCTCTTAACAAACGGCAAGACGAATAAACTAAAAAGGAACTTTCTTTATCAGTTCTCAGTTCAAACTGGCTTCGAGCCCAAAAATAACAGAAATACAGTCTCTTTCAAGCAGATAACAGAATACAAAACAACTCTTACAAGCAATGCACTTCTTCCAAAGTCTCCACGAATCAGGGTTACATGAAACACCAAAGCACTTATCCAAGTGTATCAAGCAATGTTGTATGAACCCAGGAACGCACGAAGGAACGTTGACTCCTGCGACTAGGGCGTGGCAGCATCCGTCCTTTTATCTCCAAACCTGCCTCTAACAAGCCCCAGCTGCATAATGAATCTTGTATCCCGAAAAGACTCACAGCAGACATCTGTTGAGTCACAACACATATACATATACATATACATATACATATACATATACATATACATATACATATACATATACATATACATATACATATACATATACATATACATATACATATACATATACATATACATATACATATACATATACATATACCTACCACATACCTGCCACATACCTCCCAACGGCTGATAAGATCTCACAGGTTGGCCCTTCTCCGGGTGCCGTCAGCCGGACAATGCTGGCTGGCGACTCCTCAGGGGAGGGCCTTTCTGTAGCTGCTCCGGCACTGTGGAACAATCTACCTGTAGAGATCCGGACCCTTCCCACTCTCTTGGCCTTCCAAAAAGCCACTAAAACCTGGCTATTCCGGCAGGTCTGGAGCTGTTGACCTCACGAATGAGGTCCGGCCCCACCAAGATTGAGTGTATGATGAGTTGCTTTTAAAATTGTTTTTCTTCTCTTCCTATTTTAACTTTTATTTTAGTCTTGTTTTTGTAAGCCGCCCGGATTCCTGTAGGATTGGGCGGCATATAAATCTATTAAATTACAATTACAATTACAATTACAATTACAATTACAATTACAATTACAATTACATATACATATACATATACATATACATATACACATACACATACACATACACATACACATACACATACACATACACATACACATACACATACATATACATACATATATTCCCTTCTGCCACATTCTCATCAGAATGTTGAATAATGAATAATTATACTGTCATGCTATATATTTTCTTTATAATCATAATTTGATTTCATTTGGAACTGATTTTTCACTCCTTTCAAACTGAAACCAGCAGGAGGCAGTAGTGAGCCTGCGGCTAGATGTCAGAGACCAGTGGTGGATTTAAAAAATTTTTAGAACCTCTTCTGTAGGTGTGGCCTGCTTTGTGGGAGTGGCTTGCTGGCCATGTGACTGGGGGGAGTGACTTGGCAGTCATGTGACTGGGTAGGCATGGCCAACTTGTAAAATGTGGTGAAACTCACTTAACAACGCCCTTGCTTAGCAACCAAAATGTTGGCCCAGAAACTCTGGCATTTGAAGCACGCAAGTCTTAAAGCTGTCAAGTTACAAGACCCTTGCGCCCCTAACCCTCTAGAAAAAAAACCCAGGGGTGTTCAAACTGGACAGCTTTAAGACTTGTGGATTCAACTCCCAGAATTCCTCCTCCAGTCATGTTGGCTCAGGAACTCTGGCACTGAAGTGTGCAAGTCTTAAAGCTGTCAAGTTACAAGAGCCTTGCAGAAAAAAAAACCCAGGGATGTTCAAAACTTGACAGCTTTAGGACTTTAAGGTTTAGAAAGGACACTTAGAGGCAGGCGGGGCGATTGGTGAGCCAGCTAATCAGTGAGCGGCGGGCGGGGCAAGCGTGGTGCGGATGGGCGGGGGGAGGGAGCTGGAACCAGTTCTAAACAGCATGGTAGATTTGTGGAACCTCTTCTATAGAAGAGGTTAGAACTGGCAGGAATACACCCCTGTCAGAGGCCTATACTATGAAACTCACAGCCCTGAGATTCCCAGGTGGTCTCCCATCCAAACACTCATCAATTCAGGCCCTATTTAAATTTTTCTGAGATCAACGAAGGCTGGGGTTTTGCTCTTCAGACATAGGCTAAAGAAGAGGTATAAATGGCTATTCATTTTCATGTGTTGGTTTCGCTTTTAAAGAGCTTTAGGGAATTTGCAATACTCTGCTGTATGAACATTCTAATTTCTAGATTAAACTGCTATGTCACAGTTTAGATACAGAGCAGCTTCTCTGAGGGGTGTAAATGCTTTTCTAAAATTGTTCATTTGATTTTTTTTATTGCATGCCTGTGCTGTTTTATTTAGCATTCATAGTATCTAGACTTTGGGGATATCAGTATATACAACACAATGAGTGCACATATGTTGAAATGAATCATTCATCAATTTCCCATGTTTTGTTCCTTTGGCTTATTGAAGGGATCAATGTATTATTGTCATTCACGAGGATGACAAAAGTTAAACACTATTTTTATCTAGTCAAGTGTGTTTAAAGTATGGGTGCGGAAAATCTTTCCCTCTGCCTTTGCTGGGGGTTTGGGGAGTGCTTGACAACTTATAATCTTCCCTCCTTCACATGTTCCGCTTGGAAGAAAGGCTACACATACAAGAATTAACTGTGTATTTTAATTATTGAGTCAAATAGACAAACAGGTGCTATTCTGGGAAAGGACCTATCTATAAAAGAAGATATCAAGTCCAACTGATTATTTATTTGGCTTTGAGATTTCTCTCCATCATTATACATAAAGGTTCATTTCGTATTTGTGCTTTTTTCAGAGATATGCGCACATATGCAGACAAACATAGACTAATTAATTAATAAATAAATAAGAGAGAACAGAATGCTAAGTTATAGGCAGTTTTTGGAGGCCAGCCAGAAGCAGATCACAAGAAAATGAAGCTTTGACACAGTGAAAACTATTATTCCCCTGCTGAGCAGAGATTTATTTAAAAACATTGCTATGTTTTCAGGAGCTACAATGCTTAGAGCAGGTGTGAGGGGAACACGGATCTTCCACATATTTTCTGTTATTGTTATATTCAGTCCTTTCCAGTGGTAAGTTTCAATTTTTTTAGAACCTCTTTTGTGAGTGTGGCCTGCTTTGTGGGAGTAGCTTGCTGGCCATGTGACCTGGTGGGAGTGGCTTGCTGGCCATGTGACTGAGTGGGCATGGCCAACTTGTAAAATGTGGTGAAACTCACTTAACAACACTCTTGCTTAGGAATCAAAATGTTGGCTCAGAAACTCTGGCATTTGAAGCAGGCAAGTCTTAAAGCTGTCAAGTTACAAGACCCTTGCACCCTAACCCTTTAGAAAAAAACCCAGGGGTGTTCAAACTTGATAGCTTTAAGACTTGTGGACTTCAACTCCCAGAATTCCTCCTCTCACTCTTCATCTTGATGATGTGCTGGAACCGGTTCTAAATGGCACTGTAGATTTGTGGAACCTCTTCTATAGAAGAGGTTAGAACTGGCAGGAACCCACCCCTGGTCCTTTCCCACCTCTAGAATTAAAAGAATATTAGATACAACACTATAACTCCATTGAATTTTAATATTACAACTGCTGTAAATTTTAGAAACTACCAAGTAAAAACAAATCAACAATAAAGAAATAGACTACAATCTATTTCAAAAACAGATAGGTTATATTCTATTTCAAAGGCAGAATCAATATGTTTCTGTTGAGATCATGCAATTTTTAGTAAACAATATCAATGATTCAGATAGGACGCTTCTGATATACATTAGCCCTCCCTTCTCTTCATTTTTTAAAAATCCCTCGTAGGCAGTAATCAAACTACTAACGTAATTAGTAGTGCTACTAATTCAACGTGCTCTACATGAGGCTGCCCTTGAAGAGCATCCGGCGACTTCAGCTAGTCCAGAATGCGGCCGCACGAGCGATTGTGGGTGCACCTCGGTTCACCCACATAACACCTATCCTCCGTGAGCTGCACTGGCTACCTGTTGATCTCCGGGTGCGCTTCAAGGTGCTACTTACCACCTATAAAGCCCTTCATGGTAGTGGATCTGGGTACTTGAGAGACCGCCTCCTGCCAATTACCTCCTCACGACCAATTAGATCACACAGATTAGGCCTCCTCCGAATCCCATCTGCCAGTCAGTGTTGACTGGCAACTACGCGGAGGAGAGCCTTCTCGGTAGTAGCTCCGACCCTTTGGAACGATCTCCCCGTGGAGATCCGCACCCTCACCACCCTCCAGACCTTCCGCACAGCCCTTAAGATCTGGCTATCCCATCAGGCCTGGGGTTAGATTGTAATCCGTCCCCACCCGAATGATGAATGTTGTGTTCTATTTTTAATTATGTATCTTTTTATGTCTCACTGTTTGTATTCCCCTCCCCATGAATTGTTAGCCGCCCTGAGTCCCCCTAGGGAAAAGGGCGGCCTATAAATAAACTTTCCTAATCCTAATCCTAATTAAGCCCAGAATCATGGTTATATATTGTAGTTGTTAAGTGAGACATCACATGACCAGACCAGTGGTAGTATTCAGCTGGTTCGGAACAGGGTGAGCGACTTGGTAATGGTATGCTGTAGCACTATGCTGTTCTATTTAGCCACGTTTTCTAAGCTGTGCGGATACATGCAAGCCACACGCGAGAGCAAAGTGTATGCGTGTAACGCACGTGTTCACATTTTTGGTGCGTGCTGAACCTGTGATAAAATTATGTAAAACCCACCTCTGGACTGGATAATGATTTTACATTTTTTTGCAGCAATCACTAAGCAAACACCATGGTTGTTAAGCAAATCCATTTTACCCAATGCACTATTGCTATTGTAACTTTGATATTGGGCTGTAGGAAGCTTCGGGGGTGGGCATCATAACTATGAGCAGCCACTTGGAGATGGGTTTTCCTTAGAGAACTACCTCTATTTTCTGTTACTATTTTTTAAAAAATTTCAGTTGATGCCTGATTTGTTTTTGTTCTGCTTCGTATCAAGTTAGATGCCACTTTTGCCAAGTTCATCTTAAAATCTGGTGCTTTTTACTAAAAATTGCAAAGGTTACAAAAAAACCTCTGATTTTTCTTGGACAACTTCAGGAGGTAAAGGAGAAATCATGTATATCTCATCCCCTAAAAATGTTAACTAATTAGTCAGTTTCTGGAATTAGCAGTTCATGGAAGAACAATCTATAAAGTTGGAGAGCTACTGATGGTTTGAGATTGGGTGCAGTCAAAGAGTTATGTCTTTGATAGCAACCAGATAACAGAATAACAGACTTGGAAGGGACCTTAGAGGTCTTCTAGTCCAACCCTCTGCTCAAACAGGAGATCCTATACTATTCCAGTCAAATGACTATCTAGATTCTTCTTAAAAGCCTCCAGTGTTGGAGCACTCACAACTTTTGAACTCAAGCCATTCCACTGGTTAATTGTTCTCACTGTTAATAAATTTCTTCTTTGTTCTAGGATGCTTCTCTCTTTGATTATTTTCCATCCATTGTTTCTTGCCTTGCCTTCTGGTATTTTGGAAAATAGGTTGATCCCCTCTTCTTTGTGGCAGCCTCTCAAATATTAGAACACTGACATCATGTCTCTCCTAGTTCTTTTCACTAGACTAGACAGATCCAATTCCTGCAATGTTCATCATATGTTTTGGACTTGAACTATCTAATCATCTTTGTTGCAATTTTCTGCATTCTTTCCAGAGTCACAACATCTTTTTTATACTGTGTGACCAAAACTGGGAGCAGTATTCTAAATGTGATCTTACTAAGGTTTTATAAAGTGGTACTAATATTTCATGTGATCTTGATTCTCTCCCTCTGTTAATGCAACCTAGGATTTCTGGTTAGCAAAAAGTTCATCTATTTCTTGTGCTTGGGTTGGTGCCCTATAGTATACACCTATGACAATGTCATTATTTTTTCCTTTTATATTAAACCATGTACATTCTAGGAGATTTTCATTCTTGGTTTTGTGCATTTCTGTAGACATCTAGCAATATTGTAAATATAATGCAACTCCACATCCTCTTTTGTTAGGCCTGTTTCTTTTAAACAGTTTGTATACTTCCATCAGTATGTTCCAGTCCTAAGGATTGGTCACCCTCCCCCATCATTTTTAGTTTAAAGCCCTTCTGATAAGTTGAGCCAGTTGTTTTCCAAATACATTCTTCCTGGTTCTTGAGAGGTGCAGCCCATCCCTTTCCAAAAGCCCTTCATGTAGGTAATCCAGACCATAGTCTAGGAATCCGAATTTCTCTTGGCAGCACCAAGAGAAATGAGCCAACACCACTTGTGGTTCATTTCTAAAATTCTTTGGGTGTTGACCTTTAATTGGATATACAGATGAAAACACCACTTGTGCTTCTAACTCCTTAACTTTCTTGCCTAGCTGCTCATAGTTTCTTGATATTGATTTCAGATCCATTGTTGTGTCATTCATACCTATGATAAGGAGAAGAAAGGGATAGTAATCTGTGGGATTGATTGGTAAAGTTCTCAATCACATTTTTTTTTATTTTTGCTCCAGGAAGACAATATACCTCCCTAGATTGAATGTCCCATCTGTAAATGGCTGGTTCTGTTCCTCTGAGAATCGAATTTCCTATCACCAACACTCACCCTTTTTTCCCTAGGAAAGTCTGAGCTACTTTTCTGCCTTTCATGATGCCTCTTTTCTAGATGTCTGCATGTTTTCTTCCAGGGGGAGGCTGTGAAATCGATTGCTTAGCTCCAAAAGGGCTGGCCTAGACAGCAGGGGAATTGTTCTCCCCTGCTGTTTTCTTCTATGAGTGATATGTTTCCATTGGTCTTACACTAAGCCAGAGGTGTCAAACTCAAGGCCAGGGGCTGGATCCAGCCTGTGGGATGCTTAGATCACCCTGGAAACAGAGAAGGACCAGCCCGCGGTGCCTCTGCCAGTAAAAATGGAGTCTGGGCTCCATTTTTGCTGGCAGAGCACTGGAGGAGGCTATTTTGGCAAAAAAACAGAGCCCAGGAGGGCCATGTGCAGCCCCCCCCAAGATCCATTTTGCAGGCAGAGGGTTGCAGGAGCATCCCCCCAGCCATGCCCAGGCCACCACAGATGCCCCTGACACAAATGATGTTGAGCTAGCCATGCCCATCCTGGCTACACACACACCCCAGCCATGCCCCTGCCCCCTCCAAGGTCAAACACAATCCTGATGAATTCAATGAAACCGAGTTTGACACCACTGCTCTAAGTATTCATATACAGGGTCATTTCTTTTAGATATTTTTTTGTTCCTTGTTATGTTCTATTTGAATATGCTCAAGCTTTTTCCTGTGCTTTTCCTGCCATAGAGAGGTTGTGCAACCTCCCTACTCTGAATAATTTTGAGCACCGATGGAGCCCATTGACTGAACTCTTTTTTTTCCATGAAGCTTTCTTTACAGAAATTAGTATTTGGATCAAATTACCATTCCATCTATCTTGCCTCCTAGGAGCACAACCACAATTACAACTATTATTTTCAGTGTTTCGTTTATAGTTTGTTATTAAAAAAAGAAAAGAAACTAGTGTGGTTTTCTTCATGTAATTCAAGATAAATGTTGCATCCAAAGATATCCAGTTCAGCAGTTATGGGATTCAACGTGTTTTACTACCGTTTCTTTAGACATGACTTGGTGGGTGTGACATGGCTTTGTGGGCTTGGCAGAGGAAGGATACTGCAAAATCCACATTCCCTCCCCACCCCACTAACCTGCTTTCCAGCTTCATTGTCCTGTTAAGGGCAACAAAAGAAGATCAGCTGGGAAGCTGGGAGGCAGAGAGGGCAGGGCCAGCCTATTTGCCAGTTCTCCGAACTACTCAAAATTTCCACTACCAGAAATGGCTAAATACCACCTCTGCAGTTCAGTCAGTTTGCAGCTCTTAGAAGGCACACCCCTTACACAAAAACCAAACACAGCAGGGGACCCAAGAACCAATCAAGAATTGATTTCTTCATACCCAGGTCTTATACAACTGTGCAGAGATGCACAAGACAACATATGTAAAGTTCAGCATGTGATGTATTTGTTTCCTTAAATTGTTGTTGATGTACGTTTTGGCTGCAAAAGGAGAGGAGATTAGGGAAATATGTGTAAAACAGTTTCTATTTGTATTAGCAGCTAGACAATCTGTGCCCTGTTGGGCCATCATTTCAAAGATATTTCTTTTCCTGAAACAGGGAAGCAGAATGGCTAAGGTCAGGCAAAAAGCAGTGAGAACAGAAACGACTTCTGACTTCCTGCCAGTTTTCCCCTTGAATTTCCTAGTTGGAATCTTACAGGGAGCATCAGAGATTTCTCTTCCCTTTCCTTGCCTCTCCTCCATTCCATTCCATTTGCCAGCTGCTAGATGGCGAAAGGTGTGAGGGATTGAAAGCCTCACTGGGAAACTATCACAGAATGATGAAAACTATGTGACTGCAGAAGCAACAGCCAGTAGCACTGAAACAGCCACAATTTCCTCAAATTTCATTCTTTTGAGGGTCATGGGTGCAAGATTTTATATGCATTCTATAAGTTAACCCATTTGAAGTACCTTGATTCAAACCATTGTTGCTCTATGATGTATTATTTCACCCAGTTAAAGATTACGATAAGAGTTTTAGGGGTATATACAGTAGATATACAAAGCAGCTGTACATACATAGCAGTTAACTTATATGAATATGTTTTCCAATATGAGGCTCCACATTGAGTCTTACAGATTTTGAATGAAAAGAGCCAGGCTGCAGGCAATGAAAAAAAAAATCCGATTGAGTATGTCAACAGTGCTGGATAAGATAAATAAATTCTCCCTGATGTTTAGAATAAGAATGGGCAAGCTGCATGTTTGGATCCTCCTTTCTGCTCTCTTCCAATCCAGCTGTTACCATTTATATATAAGAAAATTGTCATGCAGTTTTTATCTTAATAAATACTGTGAAAATTAGCTTTTGCTTCTGGATAGTGACCTACTTTTACTTCCCTTTGTCATGATTACAAAGTAGAAATAGGTTTTCATGCATGTGCAAAGTAAAAAAAAAAATCAGATCTAAAATGGGGAAAGACGTGGGAAAACAAATGCCTCTGTTCGCATAGTAAGCATTGGAGCATCTTGTTATAGATGGAATTCAATTACATGTGAACTGAAGGTCAAACCTTCCGTAAGTGATCAAACCTTTAGTAGATGGTTTTCTCTTTCCACCCTACAACTTTCCAGTGACTACAAGATTTGCAGGGGACTTTGGGGGACACTTCCTGTTTTTCTGGCAGAAGCTGTTCCATTGGTGAAACAGCTATATGTGTGTTTCTGTAATTCCTTTACTATGTACATAAAATATAGATAAAGTAAATGTAAAGGTTCCCCTTGCACATATGTGCTAGCCATTCACGACTCTAGGGGGCAGTGCTCATTTCTGTTTCAATGCCGAAGAGCCAGCGCTGTCCGAAGATGTCTCCATAGTCATGTGCCTGGCATGACTAAATGCCGAAGGAGCACAGAATACTGTTACCAAAGGTGGTCCCTATTTTTCTACTTTCATTTTTATATACTTTCAAACTGCTAGGTTGGCAGAAGCTGGGACAAGTAACGGGAGCTCACTCTGTTACGCAGTGCTAGGGATTCGGACTGCTGAACTGCCAACCTTTCTGATCGACAAGCTCAGCGTCTTAGCCACTGAGCCATCGCGTCACTTGGAGGAACACACACACACACACACACACACACACACACAAACCTTCAATGATTTATTTAAAAAAATCTATAGCTCAGCAAAAATTTCAAAGGTATCTTTGATAGTTCTAATAACTGAATATATAACTATATAATTATATGTGCATAATTATATATATCTGCACAAACATATGCAGTATGTGTATGTGTGTGTGTGTGTGTACATATACAATATATATGTATATATACATACTAGTTGCGAAGTTGTATCCAACCTATTGCAACCCTATGGACAACATTCCTCCAGGCTTTTCTGTCCTCTGGAGTTCATTTAAGCTCACGCCTACTGCTTCGGTGACTCCATCCAGCCATCTCATTCTCTGTCGTCCCGTTCTTCTTTTGCTCTCAATCTTTTCCATCATTAGGCTCTTCTCCAGTGAGTCCTTCCTTCTCATTGGGTAGCCAAAGTATTTGAGACTCATCTTCAGGATCTGACCTTCTAAAGAGCACTCAGGGTTGATCTCCTCTAGGACTGACCAGTTTGATTGCCTTGCAGTCCAAGGGACTTGCAGGAGTCTTCTCCAGCACCATAGTTCAAAGGCCTCAATTCTTTGGTGCTCAGCCTTTCTTATGGTCCAACTTTCACAGCCATACATTGCAACTGGGAAAACCATAGCCTTGACTATGCACACTTTTGTTGGCAGGGTGATGTCTCTGCTTTTTAGTATGCTGCCTAGATTTGCCATAGCTTTCCTCCCCAGAAGCAAGCGTATTTTAATTTCTTGGCTAGTTTTAAAATAGTTTTTAAAGAATGAAACAGCATTTTATATGTATTTTCATATAGGAAAGCCATACCCATCTTGATAAGCAAATGCTTAGCCTTGATGTTACCTCTCTCTGGAGGACATTGTGGAAAGTTAACATTTGTAAAGCAGCAGGCCTGGATAATATCCCTGGGTGTGTTCTTAGGAAGGGTGTAGATGAGTCAACTTGTGTTTTTATAGATATTTTCAATCCTTCGTTGCCGCAGGTGGTGGTCCCATTGTATTTTAAGACTGCATTATTTTGCCAGTGCCAAAAAAGTCTTCAATCACAGGTCTTAATGATTATCATCCAGTTGCATTTATGTCTCTCATTATGAATGTTTGAAAGGCTGATAAAGGACTTTATTGTATCCCGACTCCCTCCAGCGTTTGACTCACTTCAGTTTGCTTACTGTCCAAATTGTTCCTTTGAGGATGCTATTTCCTATGCTCTCCATCTGAGCTTGGCACACTTAGAGGAAAGAAAAACTCATGTGCGAATGCTGTCTGTCAATTTTAGTTCAGCGTTAATATAGAATAGAATAGAATTCTTTATTGCCCAAATGTGATTGGACACACAAGGAATTTGTCTTTGGCGCATATGCTCACGGGTGGTACATAAAGGAAAAGTTACTTTCATCACAAATCATAAGATATAACACTTAATGATAGTCATAGGGTACAAATAAGTAATTAAACAGGGGTGGGATTCGGGACTGGTTCAGGTGAACTGGTAGCTCTGATGATCAGCTGGGAGCGAACTGGTTTGCCCCGCTGATCAGGTGGGCCACCTGCCCGTGCTATTTTCCCTACCTTATCTCCTCAGCTGATTCACATGGCGGAGCTGATTGCTGTTCAAAATCACACAATCACAGAACCAGTTGTTAAACCGGGTGGGTCCCACTACTGCAATCAATCATATTAGGAAACAATCAATATAAATCGTAAGTATACAAGCAACAAAATTACAGTACAGTCATAAGTGGGAGGAGATGGGTGATAGGAACGATGAGAAGATTAATAGTAATAGTAATGCAGGCTTATTAAGTAATATGATCCTTCCTCAGCATTTACTAGACAAACTGGGTATTTTAGGCTTCAATGTTCCTTTGTGCAACTTGGTTCTTGATTTTCTCACTGATAGGCCCAAGTATGTGCAAGTAGGGACTAATTTTTACAACACTATGTCCTGTTGCACAGGTTTTCCTCAGGGCTGTGTCCTAAGTCCATTATTGTTCCTCTTGCTGACCCATAGCTATTGTGCAAGGTTTGCTAGCAACCCCATTATGAAGCATGCAGATGATACAACACTGGTGGGTCTTATTCAGGATGATAATGAGGGTGATTACTGAGAGGAAGTCGAGGGTTGATAAACTGGTATAGTTTAAAAAAAATAGCCTGGTTTAAATGTAAGAAAAAATCTATGCCGCTGACGAGCAGGTGAACTGGTCACTCAACAGTGAGACACTGGTGAAGCGGGTCCCGCAGCGCCTGCATCGCATGAGAAGAGCCCATCTTCCTTCCTCTATCCTTATTATCCTTACCACTTTCTATAGAGAGACAATTGAAAGCATCCTATCATATTGTATTACTGTGTGGTTTGGAGGTATTACTGTTTCAGACAGGAAGGAGTGGTGAGGATGGCAGAAATTCACTTCCTTTTTGGAAATTCACTTTCTTTTATCCAGAACATGGTATATCAATAATGCTTGATCAGAATCTACAGTATTGTCTGGGATGCTACACATCAGAGGTGGGTTCCTACCAGTTCGCACCTATTCGGTAGAACCGGTTCGTCAAATCTACCAAACCGGTTAGAAGAGGTTCCACCAGAAAAGCAGGCCACACCTACAGAAGAAGTTCCAAATTTTTTTGAAACCCACCACTGTCCCCCCCACACAGAGAGAGACAGACAGACTGACACTCACACACACAGAAAGAGAAACAAAGGAAGAAATAAATAAAGAAAAAAGAAAAAAGAAAAAAGAGTGAGAGAGAGATGAAAGAAAAAAAGAAAAGGAACAGAGACAAAAGGAAGGAAAGAGAGAGAGAGGAGAGAGAGAGAGAGAGAAAAGAGAGAGAGAGAGAAGAGAGAAAGAGAGAAAAGAGAAAGAGAAAGAAAGAAAGAAAGAAAGAAAGAAAAAAAGAAAAGAAAGAAAGAAAGAAAGAAAGAAAACACATGCTGGCAAGCCACTTCCACCAGGTCACATGGCCGGCAGCCACTCCCACAAAGGAGGCCACACCCACAGAGTAGGTTCCAAAAAGTTGTTGAAACCACCATTGCTACACATCCTCTCCATGATCAGTTTTCTTTGTTATCTTCTGGGAGGAGGCTTCGCGGTATCTGAAGCAGAACACTAGATTCTGTAATAGCTTTATACCA
This sequence comes from Thamnophis elegans, assembly GCF_009769535.1. NCBI lineage: Eukaryota > Metazoa > Chordata > Lepidosauria > Squamata > Natricidae > Thamnophis > Thamnophis elegans. Next base: position 45,191,935 of record NC_045551.1, read on the forward strand.
TGTAGTATCAACCTTGTTAATTCTCAAGACTCTTTCTTTCTGCTAGGTATTCTAAATCAGGGATCCCCAATCCCTGGGCTGCGACCCACTATTGGGTCTTGAGCCATTAAAAACTGAGCTGTGGAAGGGGTGGGTGAGCATGCACACATCCCCACTTGCACAAGCAGTGTGCAAGCATGTACACACATGCCCTATTTGCACAAGTGGTGCATGCAGTTGCCAGCTGCTCATGCAGAACCATCCCCCCCCTCCACTGGTGCACAAAATCAGAAAGCTAGGGGAACTCAATGCACATTTGGCATTTAGTCATACCGGTCACATGATCAGGGAGACGTCTTCGGACAGCGCTGGCTCTTTGCCTTTGAAACAGAGATGAGCACCACCCCCTAGAGTCGGGAACGACTAGCAATATGTGCAAGGGGAACCTTTATCTATGTATACATAGAAAATAAAGACAAGCATATACTTAGTCATCGAAAGACAAAGATGAAATGTCCATATTCTGAAATAACAATTTGATTTCTATCTTTAACAGAACAAATGCCTTTTTGTTCTGATGAAATTTCATCTCCTATCTCTTACATATTAGCACTGCACATAGTCGGAATGCTGGCTCATTTCTGTATTTCACTTGTTTTCTAAAATGATAATACACTTACTCACCTGCATCAATAAATCACCAGTAACCACTCTAGGACACTTCTGGAACTATGATAGAATGTCATTTCATCTAAAAATATGCAATGAACCATGAGGAGAGGTAGGAAAGAAATGTTTTGTATTATCTAAACCAGTGTTTCTCAATCTTGGCAACTTGAAGATGTCCGGACTTCAACTCCCAGAATTCCCCAGCCATTTGAATTCTGGGAGTTGAAGTCCGGACATCTTCAAGTTGCCAAGGTTGAGAAACACTGATCTAAACCAGTGGTGGATTCAACCAGTGTAACAACCAGCTTGCTCCATTTTCTCTGTTTTCAAACGCGCACAGTGAATTTGAAAACAGCTCAGAAACCTACCTTCTACTGAAGCCCTGGTGAGTAAAATAGCCGAGGCGTTGAAATCCGTTTTGCAGCGCCTATCCGCTGGGCTTCAACACAGGAAATATAGGTCAGTATAGCACAGGGACGGGCAGGCGGGCCATCTGATTGTCAGAGCAAACCGGTTCGCTCTCAGCTGATTGTCGGAGCTACTCAGGCAAACCGGTCTGAAACGACTGAATCCCACCCCTGTCTAAACCACATAGATGAGTTTTCAATAGTTGTTATATCTCATGATTTAAATTTAGATCAATATACAGGATGGATGGATGGATGGATGGATGGATGGATGGATGGATGGATGGATGGATGGATGGACGGATGGACGGATGGACGGATGGACGGAGGACAAATAGACAGACAGACAGCGGTTAATCATTTGTGTTCCTACTTCTGTTCAAATATGCTGATTATGTCTGGGTTTCTTATATTCAGAATTTACATCCATCACACTTTTAGACATTTCCCAAACTTACATATATAGAAGGAAAATGTCTGAATTTGAATCATGACTCAGAGAACAAAGAAAAATTCCTATTATGTTCCTTGAAAAAGGCTGCAATCCACTTTGCTCCTGAGAGTTGGGGAGGGGATGTCAAGCAATATGAAGCATGCAATCTTTTTGAGACTTTGCTTGTCTAGGACCTGATGGTTCAGATTGCTTTACTACTTGAGCTACTGTCACAAGAGTAGCTGCTGAAATTTATGCAAATATTACAAAACAAAGTGATAGACAAAAGACATGGCTCCGAACTCAATTTCCCTTGTATTACAGGGTTCCACCACAAAACTGCGTTCGACTAAAGCGCGCTCGATGAAACTGCGTAGCTGACGTCATCAACAGGGCGACAACAGCGCGGAGACAGAAGCACGCTGTAAACGCTAAACCTAAATTAACCCCTAAACCTAAACCTAACCCTAAACCTAACCTAAACCTAACCCTTAACCTAATCCTAACCCTTAACCTAACCCTAAACCTAACCCTAACCCTTAGCATAACCCTAAAGCTAACCTGAAAGCTAACCCTAAACCTAACCCTTACCTTAAGTTGAATCGGCTTGCTTTCAAAGCGCTATTTAAAGCGCCCTTCTTTCTCCGCGCTCGCTGTTGTCACCCTGTTGATGATGTCAGCGACGCGGTTTAATTGGGCGCAGCTAGTCAAGCGTGGTTTTGTCGTGCCACGGTATTACAGGCCATATTCCATGATCTATTTCAACAAGTTGAAACATGAAGTTCTTCCAATGCACAATTTGGGCAGGATTGGTGCAGATATCACTGATATAACTCTTTGTCTCATTTCTGATTTCCATTAAACTAGAAGAGGTTACTGTCATAATGGATCATACATTGCCCCCAGGCTCTAACTGAGAGGGTCTCCATGTGGTGGCAAAATGAGTTCCTTTTACCTTCCTGGGTACATTTTTTTCAATGAAGTGAAAGGCAGAATTGCTGCATCAGCCCCCACAAAAATAATACCTCTGTTTGAGTCTCAAATCACCCACATTTCCTTGGACTCCCCGCCCCCATAAGAGGGTGGGGGGAAAGGGTTCAGTCCACTTACATGATTATAGCATCTTGTCTTCTTTCCTGCAGACCTGGGTTAATGACCGTAATTGAATTTTTTGCAGGTTCAGGTGTTAAGTCCAATTATATGTTGTACATTTGACTGTTTATGATACCAAAAAATGTTCCAGAATATCCAACTGCAAGCAAGCCCTCGTATTCGCATAGCAACAGCTAGGATCAGTTCGCTGTCTTTGGGCAGCCAGCTAGTTGTATTTTGTTTGCTGTTGCAAAGTCATGTCTGACCCATCGCAACCCCATGGACTCCAGGACTCCAGGCTCCCTGTCCCTTCTACCATCACCCGGAGTCAATTTAAACTCACTCCTACGCTTTTGGTGATTCATCCAGCACCTCATTCTCTGTCATCACTTTCTTCTTTTGCCTTCAATCTTTCCAGCATTAGGTCTTCTCCAGGGAGTCTCCTTCTACATTAGGTGGCCAAAGTACTTGAGTTTCATCTTCTGGATCTGGCCTTGTAAAGAGCAGTCAGGGTTGATCTCCTCTAGGACTGACCAGTTTGATTACCTTGCACTCCAAGGGACTCGCAGGAGGTTCTCAACACCATAGTTCAAAGGCCCTCATCTTTGGCCTCAGCCTTTCTTATGGTCCAACCTTCACAGCCATACATTGCAACTGGGAAAACCATAGCCTTGACTATACATACTTTGTTGGCAGGGTGATGTCTCTGCTTTTAGTATGCTATCTAGATTTGCCATAGCTTTCCTCCCCAGGAGCAAGGGTCTTAACCAAGCCCATATTCCCTTGAAAATCCAGGGGGAGGTGGGAATGAGATTAATTTTTGAAATTCCCATAAAATGTAAGTAACCAATGAACAAGCACTTTGGTGTCACAGGATGCTGTGAGATAGCAGATAGGAGAGATAGGAGATAGAGGTCTAAAATCTTCCTGCATATCATTATCATGTGTGAGTAGGCAGCAATATAATTTTTTTAAATAAAATAAATGAAAGATACGTTACCTTCTAACTTCAAGTGATGCATTTCAACTGAATTCTATGGTATCAAGTCTATTTCACAAAACCCATTCAAATATTTTGAGGATTGGAGACAAAACTATGCTGGTTTTACAGTAAAATTAACAAAGGGAAAAATAGGGAGATTATCTATCTAGATTATTGTTGTTTTACTTTGGAAGTTCCAATTTCCTTTCAAGAAGAATCTTAACTTGAATCTACCTTTAAAAATTGGTTAGAAAGTTAGCACTTGAGAAAAAAAATTTCCGGGCTATAAAACTAGATTTAAACATTTTAAAGCAGTGTGGCTAAGATCAGTACATAAACACATCAAGATAAAGCAAGATGGGATATAAACATATAAATTAAGTCACAAGGAATCAAACTCACAGGAGATTTGATCTTTTACCAGCTGTGGTTAACTATAATTGTTATATTCAACAATTAGGAGAACAATGGGATGTGTAAAAACCCTTCTGACTCCTTAATCTCTGGAAAGAAGCACTAACCTATTTTCAAACTATTTCTGTGGGTTCAAAGAATAGGGTTTTGAAAATGCAAATTACTGGTACAATATTAGTTCAAACCATTTGGTGATCGCAATCTGGGAAATGTGTTGCATTTTAGCAGGACAGGATGATGAACCCCTAGAGAAGACACAGGGAAGGGCGCCGGACCTAAAACTGTAGCAAAGCAAAGATTTTGTGCTGGGAAGTTCTTATTCTTATGAAACATAAGAGCATGTGCATATGTGAACATGGCAGAAAAAAATAACTGGTAAGAGTGGAACTTTTCTTTCCTTATAAGTCCTCCCTCAAAATTGTGTGTATGTAGAGAAAAGACAGAAAAGGATTGTAATAGCAAGGTAAATCCAGAGTAATAAGGATCTTGATTGATTAGCATGGTGCCAGGAAACTTGGAGAACTTTTGCTGAAACAGTGTTAGATAATAGTTTGATTCAGTCTAAGACAACAGACTTTACTGTGGGATCTGAATTATAAGGAAATTCTCTCCCTCCTCGTTCCTTACCACTAGGAGGAGATATGAAACCTTTCTATTCTTACAGAGCTTCTACTATTTAGAGTACATTTCATATGCATTTTTTTTTGGTGGAGAGGGTCCTAAACCTGTTGAACTCAATAGAAAAGTTTCAAAATAAACTTGCACTGCATTAGATTACATGTTAATTCAAGGAAGCGTATGGACAACTTTCTTGAATTGTATAGGTTTACATTTTTAGACTGACTTTACTCAATGCTTCTTGAAACACTTAGAAATGTTCTGCTTTTGCAAAAGACTGACAAGCAGCCTTGAAGGCAGGTTTTTAGGAGCCAATTATTACATTGGAATTTTAATTCCTGAACATATTCAAATATTCTGCATCGTTTGTGCCACTTGTGAAGGGGTGTATGCAGGTATTAGTATTAATAGACAGAAATTGGACAAGTAATGTTTTTCCTCAGAAAAACATTATTTGTCCAATTTTGTTTCGGTATCTGTGATCCAGTGGTGGGTTTCAAAAATTGTTTGAACCTATTCTGTGGGTGTGGCCTCCTTTGTGGGAGTGGCTTGCCACCCATGTGACCGGATGGGAGTGGCTTGCCGCCCATGTGACCGGATATGAAGATGCCAACGACACTTGTCAGAACCACCTTAAATTACCTCACACACAGCACTGGCATACATAAGAATATGATGTAAACTTGTTTTTTAAAAGGCATCTTTGGTTTGCGTTAAAACAACTTCAACACACGCAATGTTCTGATTGCACCACAAACGCAGTAGTCATCCTTACCTTTCACAGAGGCACTGAGTTTTATAAATATGAGCATGATAGTGTAGAATAATCATATCCAAGGACCAGTGGTGGGTTTCAAAAAATTTTGGAACCTTTTCTGTAGGTGTGTCCTGCTTTCTGGGTCCACTGGTGGAACCTCTTCTAACCAGTTCGGTAGATTTGACGAACCGGTTCTACCGAATATGTGCGAACTGGTAGGAACCCACCTCTGCTGTGATCCCATCACCAAGGCAATGACAACATCAATGGCGAGGTGTGAGCAAGCTTGAATGCATTGGCGAGAACTCACTGGTGTGCTATGTGACAGACGAATGCCAACCCATCTTAAATCTAAGATTTACAAGACAAACATCCACCCTGTTGCATTGTATGGCACTGAATGCTGGGCAGCAACAACAGGAACCGAAAGCTATCTCCATGCCATGGAAATGTGAATGTTTCGTTAGATATCGGGCATCTCCCTTCTTGACCACATCACAAATGATACCATTTGACAGAAGATGAGAGTAAGCCGGCTCCGCTGGTATGGACATGTCCAGAAAGCAGCACCTTCCACCATTGCCAAGACTGCCTACCAATTAGAAGTCAATGGCCAGCGACCTCGGGGTATCCAAAACAGAGATGGCAAGACACTATCAACAAAGATATGCAACCGTGGGCCTGTGCCCTGGAGACATAACTGACTGTGGAAAGTGGCATTCAATGATCTGAAAAGCGGGAATATGCTAGGAAGAAGAAGAATGTTTTTTTTTCCTGAGAAGCTATCTTTCAATAGAGATACAACTAACCTGGACCTAAATGGACTGAGTTTCTTAGTAGTCAAAAATGCTAAGAGAAAGAGAGACTAACCATATTTGGGTTTTTTTTACCCACAGACCTAAACTAGTCTCTCAAGCTATCTAGTTCTTAGATTAATTAATATTGACTTAGAGAAAGTGGTAGGGATCTAGTTTTCTGTAGATGTCTCAGAAAAAGTACATCAAAAAAGATATACATTACAATGGTCTCTAAAATTTCTTACTATGTAAGATGCAGTCTACTGTATTTCCTGAGCTAAAATGCTTTCAAATACTCTATCACAAATTACCCAGATTTCAGACCAGATTTGTATAAAGCAGGGACCTAAACTACCTCAGACTGACAAAATAATTGATTAATTTATATATTTCATTCATTATTCACTAAAGAAGAACTTCTGATTTCTGGAGAAAATATTTTATCTCCATTTCATTTTTATTACTCACAACTTGACATTTTTTCAATGTACAAATGGAACGTGTAATATATCAGTGGTGGGTTTCAAAATTTTTTAGAACCTCTTCTGTAGGAGTGGCCTGCTTTGTGGGAGTGACTTGCCAGCTATGTGACCTGGTGGGAGAGGCTAGCCAGCCATGTGACCGAGTGGGAGTGGCTTGGCAGTCATGTGACTGAGTGGGAGTGTCCAACTTGTAAAATGTGGTGAAACTCACTTAACAACGTCTTGTTTAGCAACCAAAATGTTGGCTCAGAAACTCTGGCATTTGAAGCACACAAGTCTTAAAGCTGTCAAGTTACAAGACCCTTGCACCCTAAGCCTTTAGAACCCCCCCCCAGGGGTGTTCAAACTTGATAGCTTTAAGACTTTAAGGTTTAGATAGGACTCTTAGAGGTGGGCGGGGCGATTGGTGAGCCAGCCAATCAGTGAGCAGTGGGCAGGGCAAGCGTGGTGCAGACGGGCGGGGGGAGAGAGCTGGAACCAGTTCTAAACGGCACCGTAGATTTGTGGAACCTCTTCTACAGAAGAGGTTAGAACTGGCAGGAACCCACCCCTGGTGTATATGCACAATGGACACAAACAACTATTAATCAACAATGACAACAGTTGATTGATAAGCATCCTCTTATATTCCTTTCTTTTCATCAAATGCAAAAAAAGTTACTTCATTTAACTGCAGAAGCAAATCTTACTCCAGAAAAACCTTTGCGGTAGCAATGTATATTTTAGGGATACTTTCCATAGCCTCTTTATATTTTAAAAGCTCAACTTGTCCTAAGAGATTTGTCAAATGTTTTTCCTTTGGGTTTGCTTTAGGAGAATCCAGCAAACACACTCAGTTCTGTAGCATGAAGGGTAGCTTCACCAAAAATTGTAGTTGACGCATGTTGACAGCAATTCTCCTGATAACAGGAAGAAAGACCTCGTGAACTTTATCTTGAGGGAACTTTGGTCATAACTGCCAGTGTCCATCTGAGGTTTAGGCTGCTCTCTACTTGACAATCAAGTGAGCTTTCAAGCCAGTCTCAAAACTGCCTCAAGAATAAACTGAATAGCCATGGCCTTAAATCGGGTAGATGAAAATCAGCCTGAAACTTTCTTTGAAAGACACATCTAAGACAGATCTTTATTGAAAACTAAAAAAAATGATGCCAATCAGTCTATATACCATACTGTAATTAGAGCTCTAATAACAATAGCTAAACATGTTGATTGATCACATGGAATCACTGTTTCAGTTAATGGATGTCTTTATTGTTCAATGTTTATGCCTTTTCCACTTTAAATGTAAATACACCTCCCATTTGTAGAGGGCGAATCTATTTAAGTCTGTCAGATCTTCTTGGATCTTGGGCTTGTCTTTTAGGTTTGGCTATACCAGCCAGCTTACTGTTGTCTACAATTTTGATAAGTTCCCTTTCTCCCTTGTCTAGATTATTTATGAAGATATTGAAGAGTACTGGGCCTAAAACGGAACCTTGGGGTACCCCACTGCTTATCTCTCCCATGTGGATGTAGTTCCAAACTCACCTGCTAGTGGTGCTGTCTATCCCCACTTTTTTAGCTTGCCAAGAAGTCTACTTTATCAATACTTTACTGAAATCTAAGTATACTATGTCCACAGTATTTCATTAATCCACTAATTTAGTCATTATGTTGAAGAATGAAATAAGATTTGTTTGGCATGATCTGTTTTTGAAACCCATGTTGGCTACTGGTTATAACTTTGTTTTCTTCTAGGTCAGGGGTGTCAAATTGTATTTCTTAGAATGCTGGATCAACATTGTTGTTCTCCTTTGGGGCCGGCCACAGGGAGGGGGGGGAGAGGACAGCGATGGGACAGATGCCTCCTGCCACCCAAAATGCAACCCTCTGCATTTTGGCCTGGACAGCCCCTACAGCACCTTGCCAGCCAAAAGGGGATGCAGGGGGGCAGTTTTGGCCAGCAGAGTACAGCAGAAGGCAGAAAATGCATAAGAGGGCTGTACACATACATCCCACACCTATTTTGATTGCAAAGGACCAGCATTGCGGGCCGGTCCTTTACTATTTGCAGGCTGTTCCGGTGGGCCAGATTTAAACACCACGCAGATCATGTCTGGCCCGTAGGCCTTGAGTTTGACACCCCTTCTAGGTGTTGACAGATTTGTTGCTTGATTATCTTTTCCAAGATCCTCCCAAGGGTTGATGTCAAGCTGTTGGGTCTGTAATTTCCTGGATCTGTTTCCCTCCCCCCTTTTTTTGAAGATGGGAACCACATTAGCTCTTTTCCAGTCCTCAGGTAATTCCATTTTTTCTAAGGATCTCTGGCATTGGGGAGTGACCCCTCTTTTCTAGCAATTGGATTGACCAAAAGCTCTTTCAGAGGTGATAGAAATATCCTCTTACTTAAAGAAGTGTTGATTACTGTTGAAATCCAACTTTTTGCTGCCTCATGTGAGTCCTTAGCAAATCATGAGGGAGAAGGATCCAACTAGGGGTGGCACTACAGAGAATCCTATTTGCTTCACCAGGATTCATATATTCAAAGTGATCCCAGATCACTTCACAAGATCTAGTCAACCAAGTGTAACAAGGATGCACAGCAACTGTAGGCTGAGTTATTCTATTCATGTCTCCCCTCCCTCCCAATTTATGAACATCTCTAACACCCTGCAACCTTTTCAGTGCATTTAATCTTTGGTACAAATTTAGAAACCTTAAGCTGACTCTAAAATAATGTACTATTGACAAATTCCTAGAGGAAAGATACTCCTTGAGAATAATTACTGCTCATTAACTGGGATGATTGTAGGGTAACTCCCAAGCAGTAGCTGTCTATTAATAAATGTCACTGCTGTGGAAGAACAACTGGAAAGTGTATCAGTGTGCTGCTTCCTGTAGGCATCTGCATGGCCCTCTGTAGAAAGTGGATGTCTAGATCAAGTAAATTGACTTTGGCTTTGCCTATCAAGGCTTTCTTGAGTTTAATGCCTTCTACACTGACCTTAAGGGATGCGGTGGCTCAGCGGTTAAGACGCTGAGCTTGTTGATCAGAAGGTTGGCAGTTCAGCAGTTTGAATCCCTAGCACCACGTAACGGGGTGAGCTTGTCCCAGCTTCTGCCAACCTAGCAATTTGAAAGCATGTAAAAAATGCAAGTAGAAAATAGGGACCACTTTGATGGGAAGGTAACAGCACTCCGTGCACCCTCGGCATTTAGTCATGCCGGCCACATGACCACAGAGAAGTCTTCAGATAATGCTGGCTCTTCAACTTAGAAAAGGAGATGAGCACTGCCCCCTAGAGCCAGAAACGACTAGCACACATGTGCGGGGGAACCTTTGCCTTGCTCAACTTCTGAAGATAGGAATTGGTCATATCATTGTCTGCTTCCACTGCTCAAAAACTACAAGTAATCCTCAACTAGTTCATTTAGTGACCATTCAACATATAACAGCACTGAAAAAAACAACACAACTTTTTCACACTTATGACCATTGCAGCATCCCCATGGCCATGTGATTTACATTTGGAAGCTTGACACCTGGTTCATATTATGATAGTTACAGGGTCTTGGGGTCATGTAATCATCTTAATAACAATGGTGTATTAATTTAACAATTGCAGTGGTTCCTTTAACAAATGTGCCAGTGGTGGGATTCAGCCGGTTCAAGCTGATTCAGGCAAACTGGTTGTTAAATTGCTGGCTGGCTCCGTCAGTTCCTGTCCCACCCTTCCAGGAGTCCCCACATGCCCTGTTTTGGCTCCCAAGTAAGTGCAGGGATGCCTAGTAGGCCCAAAATGGGGGGGGGCATCCTCCCCCTGCGGCCTGTTTATGCTTCCAGGGCAGTGCAGGAGGCTGGGTGCTGCATGTCACATCCCCTGGCCAGGTCCACCATGGCTATGCCCACCCAGCCAGTCACTAGGGCAGAGAGCTGGTTGTTAAATTATTTGAATCCCATCACTGAAATGTGCTAGAAAAGTTGTAAAATGGGACAAACTCACTTAACTAATTTCATTCTTAGCAACATAAATTCTGGGCTCAATTGTGATCATAAGTAAAGGACTACCTGTACATGATTCAGGAGCCATCTTAGGTATCTGAGAGAAATCTGGATCCTTACATAGTAAAACTTACATTATTTCTCCATAGCTGTTTTAACCAAATTGCAGCCAGCATTTTTGTAAGAATGACCCAATATCTATGTGCTGTCTGTGGTAGGCGAGAAACCTGTGGCCTTCCTACTGCCTAAAAGGGGCTAAATCTTCTATTGTTGTTTGAGTCAGATGCTGGAAATGGTATCTGCAGTAGGGTGACCAGACGTCCCGCATTTGACGGGACAGCCATGCTTTTTCATGAATTTTCCCGCGTCCCGCACGGTTCCTTAAAAAACACGCTTTTTTTGGCGCTTGCAGCTCCCTCGCTCCCCCCGCCCATCAGCTGCTAGCTCGCTGGGCTGGCTCATCGTTCCGTTCTATCCTACAAATTTAAGCCAGCCCAGCCTGCCGCTCACTGATTGGATTGGCCTGGACTCCAGCCAATCAGTGAGCTGGTGGGATGGGAAATTTCAGCAAAAACGTGAGTAGCTGAGCACACCTGCGCGAGTCTCCATTCATTTCATCTTTTGGGGTTTGCAGCTGCGCTTACTCATGGTGAGTAATATGTTATGAATTGGTAGGGTGGGAATCGGGAGGTGCTGGGGGGAGGAGACAGCCCTCCTCTCCTCCTTCTCCCACTTTGCGGAGTTCATTTCACCTCCTCGCGTCACAGCCAGCTCCTGTGCTGCTCTCCTGCCGCGGCTTCTGTTTCAGTCTGTGCCGCCCGGGAAGAGAGGGAAAAAGAGGAGGTGTGGGACAGATCGTGGGATCACTGGTTTCTGAGCTTGGTTGGCAAGGATTCCCCACCCCACCACCTCTTAGGGAAAGAGGAATTGTGGGACAGATCGTGGGATCGCTGTTTTCTGAGCTTGATTGGCAAAGATCCCCCACCCCACCACCTCTTAGGGAAAGAGGAGGTGTGGGACAGATCGTGGGATCGCTGTTTTCTGAGCTTGGTTGGCAAGGATACCCCACCCCACCACCTCTTAGGGAAAGAGGAGGTGTGGGACAGATCGTGGGATCGCTGTTTTCTGAGCTTGATGGGCAAGGATCCCCACCCCACCACCTCTTAGGGAAAGAGGAGGTGTGGGACAGATCGTGGGATCGCTGTTTTCTGAGCTTGATGGGCAAGGATTCTCCACCCCACCACCTCTTAGGGAAAGAGGAGGTGTGGGACAGATCGTGGGATCGCTGTTTTCTGAGCTTGATGGGCAAGGATCCCCCACCCCACCACCTCTTAGGGAAAGAGGATGTGGGACAGATCGTGGGATCGCTGTTTTCTGAGCTTGATGGGCAAGGATTCTCCACCCCACCACCTCTTAGGGAAAGAGGAGGTGTGGGACAGATCGTGGGATCGCTGGTTTCTGAGCTTGATGGTCAAGGATTCCCCACCCCACCACCTCTTAGGAAAAGAGGAGGTGTGGGACAGATCGTGGGATTGCTGTTTTCTGAGCTTGATGGGCAAGGATCCCCCACCCCACCACCTCTTAGGGAAAGAGGAGGTGTGGGACAGATCGTGGGATCACTGTTTTCCGAGCTTGATGGGCAAGGATTCTCCACCCCACCACCTCTTAGGGAAAGAGGAGGTGTGGGACAGATCGTGGGATCGCTGTTTTCTGAGCTTGATGGGCAAGGATTCTCCACCCCACCACCTCTTAGGGAAAGAGGAGGTGTGGGACAGATCATGGGATCGCTGGTTTCTGAGCTTGATGGGCAAGGATTCCCCACCCCACCACCTCTTAGGGAAAGAGGAGGTGTGGGACAGATCGTGGGATCGCTGGTTTCTGAGCTTGGCTGTCAAGGATCCCCCACCCCACCTCCTCTTAGGGAAAGAGGAGGTGTGGGACAGATCGTGGGATCGCTGTTTTCTGAGCTTGGCTGTCAAGGATCCCCCACCCCACCACCTCTTAGGGAAAGAGGAGGTGTCAGACAGATTGTGGGATCGCTGTTTTCTGAGCTTGGTGAGCAAGGATCCCACTATCTTACTATTTTATTTTTCTTTATGTACACTGAGAGCATATTCACCCAAGACAAATTCCTTGTGTGTCCAATCACACTTGGCTAAACTATCTATTCTATTTTACTCTACTCTATTCGTTTCTATTTCAATTCTAACAAGGAGTTTAGCTTCTCTCTCTTGAAAATGTAAGCCAGCATAAGGCATTATAATGCAAGCTAGCCTTAACTTTCAAACAGTTCATTTAGTGACCAAAGTTACAATGGCGTTGAAAAAAGTGTCTGATTACCATTTTCACACTTAGCGACCATTTTCACACTTAGCGACCGTTGCAGCATCCTCATGGTCACGTGATCAAAATTTTGATGTTTGCCAAGTTACAATTTATATTTGTAAATTGTAATGTTGAAATAAAAAAATATTACAATACAATTTTTGCGTTGTATGAAAATTTTTGTTGTTCCGTATAAATTTTTTAATCAAGTCCCCCCCCCCCCCCCCGGTCAAGGGTGTCCCTCTTTACCAATCTGAAAATCTGGTCACCTTAATCTGCAGAGAAAAACTGTCAGGTTGCTGATACTTCGTGGCAACATTTACAAAATGCACAAGATGAATCCTTACAAAAATGGTGTATGCAATTGACCTTGCAGTTGTGTTTTAACAATTTTTTTAACAAAACAATAATTACATAAAGATACGAATAAACAGAATGAAAAGCTTTTGGAAGAAAACATTGCATGAAGATATGTTTAATTAGTAGTCACAATAGGGCAAATATATGGGCAATTTGAAAAGCAGATATATATTGAAATGTTGTCTCTGTAGGAGAATGGAATGAGACTTAGAACCTCGTAAAAGCAGAGATAAGATCAACATTATTGGTTTTTTCCCCCATAGTGTAAAAAGCCCTCCTTTTTTCCTCATATAAATTCAACTTTGTTATCTTCCAAATTAAGAACACAGTGTGTTAAATTTCAGAGTGTACATTCAGAACTTCTCTCTTGTTTACAGTGTTCCAGGATCAAATAATTGTTTTGCTCTCTTGGAGATATTTCCAATTTGAGAGTGGCAGGCATAATCCAAAAACAGATTGCTAATTTCTCACTCTCAGTACTAGTGGAAAGCCAACCCCAAGCCAGCTGATCACCTGTAAACAAGGAACTTGCCAAATTCTATGCCAGCTAGGGATAAACTGGCTGATAGCAATGAATTGCTGATTTCTGTTGCTAACAGCAGATGTAGCCCATGAAAGTATAATGATTCGCTATAAGGACAAAAAGGGAAATCTGTTTTTTCTTTCTTTTAGATCAAACTTCATGGTTTCCTTCTGTGTTAAGAAAGAATGCCACCAAGCTTGAGCAGAAATGCTAAGAGGAAGGTTGTCAGTTCTCAGCATCTATCAAAATATACATTTCATCTTCCCTTTTGTTGTCAGAGGGAGCTTATACAGATGTTATACACAGCCTCTCAGCAAATCCCCTTTAAATTGTAGGCTTCCTTTGGGAAAACATTTAATATAGCTTCAGGCTTCCTATCAACCAAATATTAACCTCCAAGCGATGCCATAATCCAGGAAAGCTTTATTAACCACTGTTCTTTTTGGGGGAGCGTGTTGACTAGTGATGTTATATCTGAATTCATTTTATTTCTTTATTTGGTTCAAGCCTAATCTGGTTCAGGAAGATGGAATTCCACCTAGGTATATTTCAAGGGCAAAAATCATGGGGACAATATCTTTCATCAAAAATTCAGCTACCCAGTGTGTTATCCTCTGTTGCCATAGTTTCAGTACTCAAAGGCCTGTAATCACTAGGCAATATTCATATAGCTGGGCAGAGAAATCTCTTTATATGTTGAATGACAATTACACGGTTTATAATTTCGACGACTGTTTTGAAGACCCGAGATTCCTCAAGCTCCAGTAGTGTTGTAAACGGTGGAAGCAGGCCTAGATGGGAATGCCTTGGAAATTTATTGCTAATGAACAAAGAGTTAAAATGGGAAATAAACAAGGTTAACACTTTTGGTGATTAAACTTCCCCAGAGCATTTGACATTTTCTAGTAAATTAATCTGCAAATTACATACCTCTTTGTGGAATTAATTCTATGACTCATTACATAGAAGCTCAAGTTTTTTAAAAAAAAAATGACAAAGGACCCCACAAAACAAAGAAGCAGCCAATCTTGTCTATGGAAAGGGAACCAAGAGCAACAGCATACATTTCAGACTATGCCCTTGTTTGCCAGGCATAAAACTATCTGCTCTTTGAAACATCTAATCACTGTCCCCAATCAAGTAATTTTAATAAACTGTTACTGGTACCAGGCATTGAATGTCAGGTACCAGATGGGGACAAAAAGATTGGAAGACATTTATTGACAGTTATCAGGATGTAAGAGGGGGCAGGTGGAGACAAAAAGAGTGAACAAGAACAGTAATGATGTTCTTTCATTTCAGAGAAAAAGTGTTTCTTAACAGGTTTCTGGAGCTTATTATTCCCATCATCAACGGCAGAACCTGTGTTTATGCATTCTCCTTACAAATTGCCAAAGATTTTGCTTTGTCTTACAGCAATTACTCAGAAAAACAGTGAATTCACACAGCATATGGCAGTAGAGCGACTCCTTAGCTTTCTTCCTGCCGTTAAGATTCTGTCTGAAGGCAGGTTCATTCTACCGCTAACAAAATATTATTTAAAAAAATATTGTGAGCATTTCTAACACAATGGAGCCCAACCCTGGTTTGAGGATGAGTTCAGGAGAATACTATAGAGGGACATTTTTGAAGGAATCAGAGTTAAAATAAATAAATCACTTTTTCAGACCTCAACAACTCAAGACATCAACAGTACTTCTGTCAAGCACCAGGGAAATCAGGAGATTCAGGCCGCTTAAATGAGTAAAAAGATTTATTGCAAGCTTAGATCTTTACGAGAATATGGCCAAGTGACTGTTAAGGAAAACACATGGGAATTAAGAAGAGAAAGGTGTTCAAGGTGGGCTGGACTTAGATCTCTTGCAGGCATGAAGCAGTGGTGGGTTTCGAAATTTTTTAGAACCTCTTCTGTAGGTGTGGCCTGCTTTATGGGAGTGGCTTGTCAGCCATGTGACCGAGTGGGAGTGGCTTGCCAGCCATGTGACTGGGTGGGTGTGGCCAACTTGTAAAATGTGGTGAAACTCACTTAACAACAGTCTTGCTTAGCAACCAAAATGTTGGCTCAGCTCTGGCATTTGAAGCATGCTAGTCTTAAAGCTGTCAAGTTACAAGACCCTTGCACCCCTAACCCTTTAGAAAAAAACCCAGAGGTGTTCAAATTTGACAGCTTTAAGACTTGTGGACTTCAACTCCCAGAATTCCTCCTCTCACTCTTCATCTTGATGATGTGTGGATGGGCAGGGGGAGGGAGCTGGAACCGGTTCTAAACGGCACTGTAGATTTGTGGAACCTCTTCTATAGAAGAGGTTAGAACTGGCAGGAACTCACCCCTGGCATGAAGGGACTCATGTCTTATGACTCATTTGACCCCTCCCTCGGGCTCAGCCTGATCATCTCTTACATTACCTATCCCACCTTCTTCTGTGCTGCTTTTGTCTCCCAACATTGTGTCTTCAAAAGGAACTTGGCAAGGGAGGAAGGGAGGCTGTCTTAAAGGAATCCTCCTCCTCTACCAGAGTTGGTGAGCCAGGTAGTGGTTGCTGAAACACACAAACATTCCCCTCTCTGGAATTGAAGGCCAGATGTGGAAGGCCCATTTTAGGTGAGTCTCCCTCCTCCCCCAAGAGAAATGCAGAGATGCAGGCAAAACTGGGCAGGGTACTGGTAGGTTGGTTTGTCAGGAAAGCCCTGGTGGAACTGGTGAACCAAACTGGGGGCATGAACCAGTGGTGAAATTCAAAATTTTTCCCTATGGGTTCTGTGGGTCTGGCTTGGTGGGTCTGGCTTGGTGGTCATGTGACCAGGCTGGCGTGGCTTGGTGGTCATGTGACCGGATGGACGTCGCTGCATAACTGACTCACACACAATGTAAAAGCAGCTGGACTTCACACAAAATGTTCTCTGCAACAAGCAGGAACCTTAGAGACAATCAGGCACAGCTGCTTGTTGCACAGCTGATGGGCAGTAGAAAAATGCTAAAAAAAATTAGTTCTGACCATTGCCGGCACAGCTGATTGTTGCACAGCTGATCGTTGGAACTTCTTTTTTACTATTTTTAGCATTTTTTTAAACTATTGGTTCAGGCGTATAGATAGTAAAAAATGCTTTAAAAAGTTTTTAAAAAGTTCTTAAAAAGTTCCGACAATTGCGCAACCCAGCTGATTGTTGCACAGGTGATCGTTGGAACTTTTAAAAAACCTTTTAAAGCATTTTTTACTCCCAGTTCGGGCAAACCAGCCTGAACTAATAGCATTTCACCCCTGGCGTGAACATACCATATGTTCTCTCAGTAGCGATCAGGAACCGGGTGGTCCTTCCAATGAATCAAGTACTGGATGCCCCTGCCTCTTTTCTTAGAATGTAAAATTTCTTCCAGCTTGTATTCTGGTTCTCCCTTTACTATGACTGGCAGTGGAGAGTGTCATTGGGATCTTATTGTTCTTGGGGGGGGGGGCATCTTTGGCAAGTAATGCTCAGTGAAAGACTGAATGTACTTCATTGAAAGGGGCAAATGAGTGTGGAAAGCCACAGGGTTAATTTGTTGGAGAACTTTCAATGGGTCCACAAACCTAGTATCCTTGGAAGGTCTTGAAGTGGCTAAGAACTTAGTAGAGCCAAGCCTTGTCTCCTACTGCTATGGATGGACCCTCTTGCTGATGTGCATTCGCTGCCTTCTTGTAAGAATCACTTTCAGTGATTCTGGGCAGTTTACAGTCATTAAAAATGCCAATATAAAAGAATGAATAAGGGACACAGTGGCTCAGTGGCTAAGATGCGGAGCTTGTTGATCAGAAACGTTGGCGGTTTGGCGGTTCGAAACCCTAACGCTTCCTAACGGAGTGAGCTCCCGTTACTTGTCCTAGTTTCTACTGTTAGCAGTTTGAAAACATGTAAAAATGCAAGTAAAAATATAGGAACCACCTTTAGTGGGAAAGTAACAGCATTCCGTGCACCTTTGGCATTTAGTCATGCCAGCCACTTGACCACGGAGACATCTTTGGACAGCGCTGGCTCTTTGGCTTTGAAACAGAGATGAGCACCGCCCCCCCCCAGAGTCGGGAATGACTAGCACATGTGTGCGAGGGGAACCTTTACCTTTACTAAAAGAATAAAAAACCGTAACACCACTCTCCTGCCCACTCCACCGCCAGCATTAAGAAGAGCCGTGGTGATGCAATGGTTAGAATGCAATACTGCAGGCTAACTCTCTGCTCACTTCAGGAGTTTGATTCTGAAGGCTCAAGGTTGACTCAATAAAATAAGGGCCCAGATTGTTAGGGAAAATATGTTGACTCTCTAAACTGCTTACAGAGAGTTATAAAGTGGTATACAAGTCTTAAGTGCTATTGCTATTAATGCACAAGGAATCAATAAAATCATTAAAAAGGAACATATATAGGAAAACCAGTTTCTTAAAAACAACATGATTTTAATTTACTTCCCCAAAAAAATATTCAAAGGAAAAATAAATGAACAGGTAATGGAAACATTGTTCTTAGGTTTGGAGCCACCACAGAAAAGATCCTATTTTTTGCCTGTCTGCCCACCACATACATTGGAAAGTCTTCTCAAATTTTTGTATGAGAGAATGATACTCAGATGCTGCCCATGGAGAAATGCCCATTAAGAAAAGTCTCCATGTTCTCCCTAGAGTTGGTGATATGTTTCAGGTCCATTCTTAAAAAAAAAAAAAAAAAAGACTTGGATTCTTTGCCATATTTTAAGCACAGGAGCAAAACAACCAATTAGTTAATGTTCAGCCAATTAGCATATTACAATCCATCCTGTTCAAGGGAAAAGACCCAGATTTTCTGTTTTGATTCTCTTCTCTCTTTCTTTACTGGTATATTAATGTGTCAGGCTAATAGTCAATTACATTTAAAATGAAATTCCTCTATGCCCATAGAGGATAGAATAATAGCATGAATTGTCCTCCTTCAGCTGTCAGTCAGGGTTTGAATTGCCTACGAATTGACAGCAGCTACTATTTAGGAGAAGACAGTTCCATTTATTGGCCATTTTTCAGCTAGTCTTTGAGCCCTCTTGTTATATTGCCAACTCAGTGTTTGCTAGTTGCCAAACATCCTTACTTTAAAAAATGGAGAAGCCTTTTTCATTTCTCATAGTATTCATCACAGATCCATTTACACAATATGCTTATTTATCAATTAAAAGGGAATAGTGTGTCTTCTACTTCCATGTGGCTATGAAAGCCTGGCCAGATTCAAGCAGTGGCAAAGCAGATATGATTCCCTGAGTTATTCAGTGATGAGAAATTACTGTACTTCAGTGCAGAAGGCATTGTTTTGCCAAGCTCAAGAGAGAAAACATTTTCTGTGCAGCTGGAAACTTCCTTCTCTCAGCAGCTGTGCGATCCATCTTGGCTACCTGACATAATACAGAAAAGCAGGCCTATCCATCTCAAGTATGTAGGGCAAACACTATTTAGAGACATAAATGTTAACCACAGCCAAAGTATTGGAGATATCACCCTGAGACCTTTCGCGAAGAAGCATTAGTCAAAGGAGAAAACCTCACACTTTACAACATGCTAGAAGGCACACAGGCTGCTTAAAGTAAAAGGAAATTATGACATTTGGGGGAAGGGGTTGGAATGTGCAAAGTTGTTTTCATTTTACAGATTTAACTTAGATGCACATGAACCTTCTCTTGCCAAATGGGGATAGCACTTCCCTAGTAGAAGAAGATGTGAAGGTTTTGGAATGTTTCGGAATAAAGCTACAATAAGGGCATAGCACACCAAAGACAATTTTTCCCTCCATGCCATCTCTCTGCTAAATAACTAATTCCCACAACACTGCCTTATGACCTGGGATGTCAAACCACATGTAAGATAAAGGTAAAGTTTCCCCTCGCACATACTGTATGTGTTAGTCGTTCCCGACTATGGGGGGCAGTGCTCATCTCCTTTTCAAACCCGAAGAACAAGCACTGTCTGAATACGTCTCTGTGGTCATGTGGCCAGCATGACTAAACGCCTAAGACGAATGGAACACTGTTACCTTCCCACCAAAGTGGTCCCTATTTTTCTACTTGCATTTTTATATGCTTTCGAACTGCTAGGTTGGCAGAAGCTGGGACAAGTAACGGGAGCTCACTCCGTTACGTGGTGTTAGGAATCCGAACTGCCGAACTGCCAACCTTTCTGATTGACAAGCTCAGCGTCTTAGCCACTGAACCATCACATCCCTCAAATTTTTCATCTTTCAATTTCCAAACATTATGGGTGCTCAAACGTTGTGACATGATTTGGGGATTATAAAGATATTTTGGTTACTTTAATTTGGTAAGTAACTACATAAATATAGCAATAACAATAGCACTTAAAATTATATATACAGCTTTACAGTGCTTTACAGGCCTCTGTAAGCAGTTTGCATAGTTAACATATTATCCCAAACAATTTGGCTCCTCATTTTACTGACCTTGGAAGTATGGAAGGTTGAGTCAACCTTGAGCCTGGTGATTTGAACTGCCAAATTGAAGGCAGCTGACAGGCAGCAGAAGTAGCCTGCAGTACTGCACTCTAACAACTGCACCACCATGGCTCGTAGCATATCAATATCATAACTTTTTAACATTTTTTTGTTTTATAGGACTGCACTACTATTATCCATCTCATCTTTCCTATTACCTATTTCCTTAGCTTCTTATAAGTATAACTTTGTTGTTTATCTTGTGATTTATGTTGATGGCTTTTATTAGTATCCTGTTATGATTTATGTTGATTATTTATTTAGTATTCTATAACAGGGGTTCCCAAACCCTGATTCATTGACCGGCACTGGTCCACTGCATGCCAGAAACCGGGTTGCGCAAACAAGCGAAGGATGCAGGCAGCACATGAAACCACGCCCCCCCAGTCCACAGAAAAACCTCTTTCCACGGAACTGGTCCCTGATTCCTAAATGAGCACCAGGGACCAATGAGCAATTGGGGGCTTTTATAATTATCACTGCATGTTATATTTTACGGTTTATTGATTGTATTTTATGGTTATGATCATGTTTTACCACCTGCTGCTTGCATCTATACTGAGCGTTTATGTACCGGAGACAAATCCCTTGTGTATCCAATCACACTTGGCCAATAAAGAATTCTATTTTATTCAATATGAATTAGAATTACACTGAAAGGACCTCTCAGATAAATTAACTGTCCAGCTCTGGGTGGAATACCTAGCAGATGCAGCAACACTGTAAAAATGTTGAGCAGGATTAGACCTAGATGTTACAGGGATGGGAAGCCATGAGGAAATCTCAGAGCTGTGGGCTAAATTGGGAGAATGAAAACTGTTGTGGCCCAGCAGGAGCCGTTGGAGCTGCCACCAGACTCCGACAGCGAGGGGCCCTCTGAGTCGGCTCTGGAGGATGTGGAGGACCCTGGACAGGGTTCCGACTCCAAGCAGGGGGCAGAAAGGCTGGTTGGCCACCAGGAGGCACCTGAGCCTTGGACCAGTGGGGAGGAGACAAGGGAGAGTGAACCGGAAGCCAGTAGTGAGTTGTTCCTGGATGCACGCCATCGAAGAGCTACTAGGCGTCAGGAACAATTACGCAATTACAGGAGGTGATTGCACTCAGCTGGTGGTCATTAGGCTCCTCTCCAGACTATAAAAAAGCTACTTGTGCACATGCCCCTCTTTGCAGAAGTCAACACAGAATTGAATGTCGGAGAACTTTGTATGAGCTTGGCAGGCTGGATTGCTGCCAAGCCTTATCTGTGTTTATTGCTGCCCAAGCTTGTCTGTGCTGGGTTGCTGCCAAGAACCCGTTTGTCTGTTAATTAAATGCTGTAATTTATCTCTGGCTGGGAGTGTGCTTTGGTGTGGAACAAGGGGGGTCAGAACAGAAAACTAACATCCTGAAAGAGAGCAATGCAAACTATTCAGCTGCTAAGAAATGCAAGTGGACATTCCCATATAGGCACCAAGCTCAACTCAAAGGAGCCTTTATCCTGTGACAGTTTTAAGCTGTTTTTTATATGCAATTGTTCCAATATAAGGCAAAATTAGATTCAAGGGGATTTACTTCTAGGTAAATCTGTAGATTGCATCTTAGTAAAAAGTAATTCTTGGTGAAGCACTTAAACATTTTGTCTCTTCCATCTTCACCAGTACTTTTTCCCATGTCCAAACCAGCGGTGGGATTCACTTACCTTCCCTACCGGTTCGCAAATGTGAGCACACGCACCACGTCTGTGCATGCACAGTGCTCACACATTATGTTGGGCCGAGTGGGCGGCAGTAATGGTTTTCTCTTACCTTCGCTACTGGTTTGGAACTGAGAGCATGCATGTGCTTGCTTTGCTCAGGCATGGTGTTTCTGCGCATGCGTAGATCGTCCATGATGACGTCTAGGTGGGTGGACGGAGCCTCCCGCCACCACCGCTACTGGTTCACCCGAACCGGGGCAAACCAGCAGAAGACCATCTCTGCTGGGCAGAGCCTCCCGCAGCCTCCGCTACTTGTTTGCCGGAACCGGAGAGAACCAACTGAATACGACTTCTGGTCCAACCTGAACCAATATTTGCTTCCCTCTCCAACCATTGTCTAAAAAGAGCATTGTATTTGTTCAACATGACAACTTGTTCTGTCTAGAGAAGGCATGAGCCAGGGACCACCACCAAAAAAAACCTTGTCCCTGGATGGCACTCATCATCCCATCCCTGTAAGGAAGCAACCGAGCAGGGCTTCCAGTGAATTTTAAAGTTTTGCAAGCTTACATGAGAATTCAGCTTCATTTAGCTGCTTTCTGGTTGGCGTGCTGAACAATATACTGCAAGCAAAACTTTAGGGACTACATTGTCCAGCACACGCTGAACAATTATGATTTCAATGCTTTCATGGGAAATAGAATCCTGGAGATGGTGACATTTAATTTCCTCTGTAATGATTGAGAACCTTTTGTGACTTCCCTCAATTCTGTGTAAGGCATTATTTTACACACGTACATACACTTATATTCCCCCGGATTTCTCTTCGCAGTGACTCTCACTCCCACTCTCACTCTCACATTGTGGGATTATGTCAGAATAAATGCTCATAAATGATCTGGGGACTTGTTTCCATGGAAGCAAATTTCACACCCGCAGGGTGCAATGGAATGTGGATAAGACTGTATGCTAAGTCACTGCATTCGTATGATAAGAACAAGGAAAGAGAGGGTAAGAACGTTCAAAGATCCTGAAACAAAGCAAGATTGCTCACTTGCCTGTACCTCAAAGATTCATGTGGATAATATATGACTCAGAAGAATCTAGTGAAAGATTAGGGACCTACTGTGATGATAAGTAGATATGAGAACCAGTGTGGTGTAACAGTCAAGGTGCTGGAATTGTGGGAATTCATTCTTAGTCTAGTCTATTCTTAGGCATCAGTGCCATGTCGGTGATTTTGGACCAGTCTATAAACTTCAGATGATGATGGAGATGAAGATGGAGATGGAGATGATGATGATGATGATGATGATGATGATGATGATGATGATGATGATACAGAGACATGCCAAAAGACCATTTTTTCAATCGGTGTTTGGACTTAGATTAAGGGAATGAATATGATATACCAATTTTTTAACGTGTTGATTTTTATTATTTATAGTATATCTGTTTGTAATGTATATTTAAGTAAGTAAGTAAGGTTCTACATTTAGGCAAGAAAAACTAAATGCACAGGTACAATATAGGTGGTACCTCAAGAACTGGAAATAATAGATTCAAAAAAGGACTAGCACATCTTATCAGAAGGGCTTTAGAATAACATTGAAAGGTGTGTGACAGCAGTGTTCCAGTATTTAAGGGGCTGCCACAAAGAAGAGGGGGTCAACTTATTTTCCAAAGCACCTGAAGGTATGACAAGAAACAATGGATGAAAACTCATCAAGGAGAGAAGCAACCTGTAACTAACGAGAAACTTCCTAACAGTGAGGACAATTAACCAATGGAACACCTTGCCTTCAGAAGTCATGGATGTCTCTGGAGACCAGAGAGCCACTTGTCTGAAATGGTTTAGGGTCTCCTCTTCAGCAGGGGATTAGACTAGAAGACCTCCAAGACCTCCCTTCCAGCTCTCTCCTGAATTTAAATTTGAATCTTAATCCAGCACTTTATTTCTCATAGCAGCTAGCAAAATACAGCTGGGGGGGGGGGTCACACAAGCCTCTCCCATCTTTATCCTTGGAAGGAATGCTACACCCAACCCAGAATAACACTGAGTTGCAAAGATTGATAGCCATGATTTGCTTATCTTCTAAGAGTTTATCCAATCCTCCTTTAAAGCCATGAATTTAGTGGCCATCACTGTGTTTTTTAATGAATTCCACAGATTGATTATATGCTCTGTGAAGTATTTTTTTTCTGTTCTATATCTCCTTTCAGCCAACTTTATTGGATGAACCCTGGTTAAAGTCCTGACAGAGGAGGAAAAAAAAACCCTTGTTCATTTTCTCTATATATTCTCTTTCAGTTTCCCTTTAAGGGCAGAATATTCTAGTCTTTTCTTGTAAAGTTTTTCCTTTAGCACTCATATTTCTTTTCAAAGGTGATAGTTCCTTTCAGAGTAATTCCCAGCATGGATTTTGTCTTTCTAGCAGCTGCCAACCTCAGTCAGCATCCTCATTGACATTCCTACCAGGATCCCAAGATCTTTTCCCTAATTAGTTAGCCACGTTTCAGATACTTTTAGTTGGCCTCATGGTCATCCTATAGATTATATGACCTTCTTGTGTGTATATGCTCAGCATTTGATTTGTCCTGTGAAGTGTTTTTTTTTTAATTGGTGACATTGACCTTTTACCCATTTTAAAGAGATGCTTCTGGAGAGCTTCACTATCACCAATTTGTTTATCATGTGCTGCATATTCTCTTAAGATGTTCTAGAACAGGGGTGTCAAACTCGATTTCATTGAGGGCCGCATCAGGGTTGTGTTTGACCTCGGGGGACTGGGGTGGGTGTGGCCAGTTCGACATCACTCTTGTGAGGGATGCCTGTGGCGGCCCAAGCACTCTGCCAGAGAAAACAGTCTCCCGAGCCCCGTTTCCGGCTGCTATGGCCTCCTGAGCTCCAGTTTTGTTGGCAGAGGGTTGCAGGAGCTGTGACATCCGGAAATGGAGCTCAATAGCCTGTTTTCTCTAGCAGAAGCACTATGGCCCAATCCTAAGTATCTTGCAGGCCAGATCCTGCCCCGGGCTTTGAATTTCACAACTCTGTCCTATAATAACTTTTTTACTTCAGTTTGCTTTCACTCAGATTCCTTCTCTGAGAATTACATTCCAGGCAATTGTCCTTTATTTTGCACAGTAATGACAGAGGCAAATATTAATTTGGATATTATTTTTTTGCAATTGCCATATCCTCTTTGGATATTCCATTAACTTTTTTGTTGTTTGATGGCTCACTTGATTCACTTGCTTTTTAACTTTGAATAGAGTGAAGGAAATTCTTACTGTTTTCTTCCATACATCCTCCTCCTCCTTCTCCTCTTATTACTTACGCTGTTTATTTCAGCCTCTCTGTTCCTTTCATTTCTCCTTGTTAAAACAGGTGTTAGGACTGGAGCTCCAAGATGGCTTTGGCCAGACCAGCTTCAGGGTTGACAATAGGGTTTCCACTACCTGAAAGAAGCCTTCTTCGTTTTGGCACAGCTTTGCGGACATTATTAGAGAAACATGCTGATTTGTTTACTAGAGTTCATTTTTAGATTTGGTTAACTCTTTCTTACAGTATGGAATATATTTCAGCTAAGTTTCAGTTGCTCTGAATATCTTCCATGTATTATTAAGAAATTTAGATTTCTTGTCTATTTTTCTTTCAGTCCATTTTCACCAATCTTATATTTTGATTGGTAAATTTGACTTTTGTAGTCAAATTTGGCTGTTTTGGAGCTTCATGGCAGTATTTCACTTGAGTGTATCTAAATGTAAAAGCATTTTGGCTACCTTTTCCTATGAATTTTATAACTCTTACATATCATACCATTTAGGATTGAACCTAGATTGCTTCCCCTGCGTTTGGTTTTAATACAAGCTATTCTGGGACGTTTAGCAAATCTAGAAATATGATATCTTTGTTGTACCAAGTCTGTTTAAGATTAACTGGTCCCCGGTTATTATACCTGCTTCTTGGAATCTCTCCCTAATTTCTTTTGATAGCTCAAGATTAGCTCCAGCATTTTACAAGTAGTGCTTAGATCTTATTTATATTAATAGCCAGATAATTTCCACTGATAATTTAATTTATGGGGGAAATCCATTTTTCCAGCATTACCTAATAATAGGATTTTAGGTCAGCCACAAAGTATCAGGATCCTTTGTAAAACTGCAGCATAGAAAATGTATTCAAACATATACATCACAATCTAGTTGATTAATGATCAGCACTAGATCGGCACTAGATAAAAATCAACAGAATTCTAGAAGGGCTGGACTTGAATCTCTTGTGGCAACGCATAGACTCTACACTTATAATGCATTTAACCCATCCCTCCCAATTCACCCTTCTCCTTTCCTGCATCTTATACCATCAGAATGATATCAGAATGCATTGCCTCCTGCAGTGCACTTCTCCACATCATCTCTATATAGTTTGAATACAGGAATGTATTACCCATTCATTCTCTTTCCTCCAGCAGATTTCTTTAATACCCACCGCATTTAGATTCTAACTAATAGCAAACACCCACAATCTTTACATCAGATAAAGAAGCAACCATGCATTTCATTCATTTATTTAGTGTCTTTATTTTTTAAAACAATTTTTATCTTTAAAAAACCTTTAAAAAATTAAAGTGCAAACATAACATCTAATTTCCCCATCTGAACTTGGAGACCATTAGTATTGACACAGATATAGAAGTACATCGTGTCCTTTAGTGTGCTTTTTTCATTGCTTTTTAGTCTCCCGATTATTATTATATCCACCATTAACTCACTTGTACATTGCCTTTATATTTTACAACATTTATTATTCTTTGTATAGCTGCACATCTCAACAGTTGATATTGAACTATAGCTTGGCGTCTTTGGGCTAGTCACTCTCTCTCTCTCATTCCTAGCAAGGAAACAATAGCAAACCATTTCCAAAAAATATGCCAAGAAAACTGCAGGAATCAAAAACCAATTCAAAGACACACTTTAAAATGCTACAAATCTAATTCTAAACCTCTCCTCCTTTTCATTGTCACCACAACCACATTTTGAGGGTTCTATCTAGTTAGTTCTGGTCAGGGACAGATGGGATTTATTGTGAATGTGCCTTGATCATCTTGGAGTGCAGTCTTCTTTCTAGTAACATAATTTAGGTTTCTAGAATTAGCTGACTTCATTTTCCAAAAGACAATGATGTCAACATGGATCGTGACTGATGGATCTCCCTAGCATTTATCTAGATCAGTGTTTCTTGCCCTAAGCAACTTGAAGATGTGTGGATGTCTGTTAGGAATATAATCTAATGGTTGGGTTGGCAATATTAAATCATGTAACAATGCTATACCTGTTTCTTTAAATCATACTGTAAAATGTGATTGGTTGCTATTTTCCTCAATCAGCCATAAGAGCCAGAATGACTGTTAGTTCTCTGTTTGTTAGATGCTGGGTTGGTCTGATCTGAGTGTTTTGGAAGCTGGCTGTTAGAAAGTGCAGTGAGCTATTGTAAGTTTTGCAACTGGTAGCAAACTTTGAGTACCGGACTGTTTGTATGTTTATGGACTATGTTATTTGGATTATCCCTTAACTGAAAGACATTGATGACTGACTGTCTTATCCGTGTATGACTTGGACAGTTTGATGGATTCTGATACCTCTATTTCCATGAAAGTAAGAGCCTATTTAAACTGCAGTGTCTCTGTATACTGGTTTGTGTGTTCTCCAGCACAACTCTCACAATGCTTCTCTGAACACACTCGCTCTCCCAACAGGGAGCTTACCTAACAACGTCAATTCCCAGAATTCCCCCAGGCAGCTCAGGGAGTTGAAATCTACACACCTTTAAGTTTCTGAGGTTGAGAAACACCGATCTAAATGATGCATGGCACCCACAATCTTTACATCAGGGGAAGAAGTAACCATTAAAATACAGACTAAAAATACAGACTAAGAAGGAAAAGACTGTTGATTTACTTATCAACAGTCGCTGGTTTACCAGTTAATTCATTACTATAATGAACAAGATGTTATTGTAAGATATCAAAAATCTCTTTCATAGGTAACACACATTACTGTGGATTGTCTAATCCAAGGAGATCGATCATACATTTCTGACAACCATTACTTGACATCTGGAATGATACCATTGTTCCAATTTCTCAATATAATTCTTTTTTCCAAGCCCACCCACCCCCACTTGATACAACCAAAATTCCTGATAAACACTCAAATTTCAAAAGAAAAAGAGGGATTTTGGATGTAGGCTATTTGATCATATATACATACATACATACATACATACATACATACATACATACATATGACTGTGTGTGTGTATGTGTGTGTGTGTTCCAGCATAACACTGGAACTCCTTGAGCAATTTCAATCAAACTTGGTACACAGATGACTTACTGTCTGGGGAAAAATACTGGGGGGGGTGGGGGGGTAAGACACCCTTAACACCCCTCGGTGTATGTGTTCTGTTAAGGTACAGCCTGTTGTGCCTTAAAATGACTTCTACTGTACTGCAGTAAAATGGATTCTATTCTACAGCACAGTGGAGTCGCCATGGTAATGATTTCACACTACTCCATAAGAGGGCTCCCTCTGGTAAGGGGGAAAATCCAACATTAGAAATTACGTTTGGTCCAGACATCAACAAATGATTATGGATCAGCTAGCAAAACAACAACATGGTATTATTTTTCTTGATGCTTCTGGGGGCACAGGAAAAACATAATTTAATTGTTGCCAAAATCAGGGCTCAGGGAGAAGTTGTTCTTGCCATCACCTCTTCAGGAATTGTGACAACATTCATGGAAGGAGGGAGGACAACCCATTCGTTGCCACTTGACATCGCCATTCCTGTCTAATACAGGATTGGGATAAATAAATACCTAGGAAATGCTGGGTTATCAGCTAGTTAAAAATAAAAAGAGCTACGTTTGTGGTGAATAAGTAGAATAAGTATGTATAGTCACCTATTCAGGGGTGGGTTTCAACCGGTTCGCGGCGGTCCCTGCGAACCGGTTGGTCGGCGAATCTGGAAGTAATAACTTCTGGGAATGGCGAAGGGCCCACTCACCCGCCCCGCTCCTTACCCGGTTTTGACAAGTTCTGCGCTTCCATGCATGCGCAGGACGCATACAGCGCCTGCGCGATCCTCCAGGCTGGAGCATCGCACAGCTAGTACGCATGCGTGCACCGCGCGCTTGCACGAGGATGCCGCTGGCCCCGTTCCAACCGAACCGGTTGGAACGGGGCGAGAAACCCACCCCTGCACCTATTATACCTTATGGACTAAGTTGGAAAGTTATTATTTATTTTCTTTGCTATTATGGAAGGTGCTTGAACAACACATAGCAAAAAAGGGTGTTTTATTTCCAGGAGTGCAAGCAGGTGAGAAATCTTTGGGCTGATTGAAATGTAAATTAAGTTTGGATAACAAGACTCACGAACATCTAACACTTTGGAAAATTTACTTTGAAAATTAGTGGTAAATCATTTATATGGAAAACTTGGGTAGAAGCTGAGATTATGGATTGAAATTAATACTATGTAAGTGACTATTTTAAGGATTTTTCCACGTCAAATGAATTTGATCTTTCCAATTCACAACAGTGGACTATATCTCCAGGTAATGCTTGTTACCTAACGATCAATATGTACTACACAGGGTGGCGTCTTCAAAGGCACCTGAGTTGCTTTCTTGCCATTACGGAAAACAAAATATAACATCTCTATCAAAGCCCAAACTGGGATTTCAAAATACAGAATAAAGATTGGAATTTCCAGAACCGCCACAATAGTGCTTCAGTTAACAGACTTGGAGGAGAAATGGGAAATTTTTCTGAGGGCTGTCGTGCCAGTGCCATGAAAGGCAGAGCCAACAACAGTGGCAGAATGAAGAGCTGCTGAGTAGACCAGCTTTTGTAATTCCTCTCTGGATGCGGAGAGGACTTGAGATCATCCACAAGTGCTCCAGACAGCTGCTCCTCATGAGGAGACCATAAGACAGTGGTCCCCAAGGAGTTTAGAGCTCTTGGAGATGAGGGAATAATCATTTTGCTGAAACTGCAGTTGGCATCCTCCTTTACTGTATTCATAGTTTTTTTTCTATTTCTTTACTAATTTTTTCTCTTTTCTGCACCTCTATTTTTCCTTTTATTCATTTCTGTTTTTTATTTGTATAGTTTTTATCAGTGTAATTATAATTTTAAAATTGTTAGCTAAAAAAACCAATGTTTCAGGCAAGGATGGGCTTCAAAAATTGCAGCAATGGCCATGGTGGTATGACCTATCGCCTCCTGCACCATGATGGGGGAGTGGTTTTTGCCCTCCCCAGGCTCCGGAGGCTTTCTTTGAGCCTCCAGGTGGGCGAAAACTGCTTCCCTGGGCTCCAGAGGCATGTTTCTGGACTTCTGGAACCTCCAGTCGGCCCATTCCCCCCCCCCAAGCCTCTGTATGGGCCCTTCACTTACCCTGGCATGATGAACGGGCCAAGTAGAGGCGCCTGGGAGGGGAGGGGCAGGGCAGGGTAGGCATGGCCAGCCAGGGGTGGTATTTGGGGTTCACCGAACTGGGCAGAATCCTAGCTAGAGGATCACCTGAACCCGTGCGATCCCCCAGCAGCCACCCCTGGTTTCAGGTCTTGAAAATATTAAATGTTATCTACAGATTTGAGATTAGGGTTGACTTATTGAAAAATTACACTAAGTATTTGAAAGGATGGACATCAGGGGTGTTTTTGGAAATATAAGAAATGGATGTGTTCACTGACTTCATAATATGGTCATGTGATCATTTAGTATCTTTTGGGGACAGTGTATTAAGTTATATTACTAGATAATGGGAAAATCTGTAAATGTTAAATATGTACTGTAATGTGAATGATATACCAACTATCAAATATGAGAGGACAGGGCTTACTTCCAAGGATTGAATTCCTCCTAAGGGAATCTCTCTCGTTACATGCCAGCGAAGGGAGCTATATCCTAAAAGTAGGACAAAGCTATTATATTCTGGAAAGTCTCATCTGCATTCGCTCTCTGCCTCTCTAAGCATTTCCATCTCAGATTGATTTTTAGGGAAACCATCTCTTCTTCCTTAGAGACAGGAGCTTGGTAGAACCCACACCAAACCCATAATGCCCAATAGGCAGGTTGTTTAAGGATATAGTTATTCATATTAAAACATATTAGGAAAAAAAATGCTGCACAGGTGATAGAGAAATATACAGGATTCTCACTGGTATTATAGAATGATTAAGCAATTTAATCCAATTATTTAAATGATAATGTGTGGCTGACTCATTTCTCAATTCATAAGACTTCCTTACTTCACTTTAATTAATTCAGACAAACTGACCTAGAGCCCATCAGTGAGCTTCTGCGCTAGAAAATAAATTGTGGTAGTGGGCAGCAGGCAATGAGGCAAGCGCCCGGCGGGAAGAAACGAGAAGTGGACGGCAGGGATGGGACTTCCGCTTGGCATCCGGAGGCTCTCCACGCGAAGACAGAATTGGATGTACGTAGCTGATGCGCGTTGAGGTGGTGAAGCCCTAGGTGCACACATGCCCAGAGGTGGCACACAGAGCTCTTCTGTTGACACGTGTGCCGGGCTGCCCCAGCCCTCAGATCTCCATGGCATTTCTTTCGTGAGTTGTCTGTTTCCACGCGAACGACGAACATTATGCTTAGAAAGAAAAGATATTACCTCTTGCTGCGCTGCCGGCGTTGGGATGCCCTGCCTCCCGCCAGCCAGCTGATCTTCAGGTCTCTGCTGTGCATGCGGCATGTCTGTTCACATGCACATGTTCGTGCATGCACATTGTGCATGTGCATGCCCACCTTTCAGTTTGGTTCTGCGTGCATGCACAGTTGGGGCACTTGGTTGATAAAAGGTTCGCCATCACTGACCTATACCAATTCATCTGGGATCTTATTTCCATGTATCTTTGGGGGAAACAGGAGCCTGTTCCCAGGGTGCACATGCGCAGAGCTACCAGGAGAAGGGAACAGCTAAGGAACAAGGGTTGACTCGGGAGTAAAGCCACAGGTGGACGGTGAATGGCCCTTCCCATAGGAGCGAAAAGGGAATGAAGTTTGCAGGAGACAATTAGTTCAATTCATGACAGTGAAGATCTGTTCCTGACTTCTTGCCAAGTATTGTCTGCTAGAGAGGGGCGTTTGGAAGATATCAGCCTGGCAGCCCTCCAAGCCTGATAAAAGTCCTGTAGTTGTGGAATCTCATGAAAGACTGTTGGCTGGACTTGCTGGAGAGGAATTCACTTTAAACTAAATAAAGGGGTTTTATCGGGATGAGGAGTCGGCTTTGTGATTTTGGGAAGCCTAGGTCAGAACATTGGCAGGCAGGGATTCTACGTAGGAGCCTTTCCGCTGGAACCAAGTAGGATGGGTTAGTCTCATGAAAGGTGAGACTGGTTGCCTCTCATGGCACTTAGATTTCATGTGTTTCTGACATTTCAAAAGAAAACTTCTCTTGGACATACAGTATATATACAGATTACTAGTTGGAAGGGACCTTGTAGGTCATCTAGTCTGGATTCTCCCACCCAAGCCCGAAACCCTACAACATTATGTGACAGGATGGCAGTCCAGTCTCTTCTTGAAAGCTTCCAGGGATGAAGCTCCCACAACTTCTGAAGGCAACTTCTGTTTCATTGGTTGACTGCTCTCACTGTCAGAAAATTTATCCTTATTCCAGGTCGAATCTCTCCTGTTAGTTTCCATCCATTAGTCCTTGTCAGGCCTTCAGGGTGCTTTGGAAAATAGCTTGACCCCTCCTCTCTGTGGCAGACCCTCAAATATTGGAAGACTGCTATCATGTCTCCCCTTCTCTTTAGTCCTTCTCTTTACTACACTAGCTATGCCCAGTTCCTGCAATTGGTTCACTGTATGTTTTAGTCTCCAGTCCCCTAATCATCTTGGTTCCACTTCTCTGTACTGTATATAGCAGTGATGGCGAACGTTTTTCTGTTCAGGTCCCCAAAGGGCACGCACAATAGCCTGTGTGTGCATGTCCACACTCATAATACAATGCCCCCCCCATGCATGCGC
The DNA here is from genome assembly GCF_009769535.1 of Thamnophis elegans. Classification (NCBI taxonomy): domain Eukaryota; kingdom Metazoa; phylum Chordata; class Lepidosauria; order Squamata; family Natricidae; genus Thamnophis; species Thamnophis elegans. The sequence goes on from NC_045551.1 coordinate 45,224,993, forward strand.
GCAGGCCTCACTGAAGCCTCCAGACTTCCAGTAGTGCCTTTGGGCCGTTTTTCCTCCCTCCCAGGCTTCAGGAAAGCCTCCGGAATCTGTGGATGGTAAAAAACGGTAGGCCCATTGGCCCATTTTTCACAATCCACAGGCTCCGGAGGCTTTCCTGAAGCCTGGGAAGGGCCAAATGGCCTCCCCCACCCTGTGGAAGACCAAAAATCAGCTGGGCCAGTGTTGGAGCTGACATAGGGCAATGGCCCACGTGCTCTCAGATTTGCCAACTGTGGCAGGCGTGCCTTAGGTTCGCCATGATAGGTATATAGCATATAAGGAATGCTAACTTTCAGGAATTATTGTGGTTCGGTGCAAGAATATTTCACTATCTAAGGACACCTTACCCCAAGATTTTGCACCACTTCAGAATCAGCTATGAGCACCTGTTAGCCAAAGCTGCCTTTTTAAAAAAAAGATTGGCATCACTTTATTATATTTTATTTTTAATTGAATTCCTGAGCAGAGGTCCTGTTTTTCACTGATGGAAATGATCACTCTTCATCCTCTCTGGTTTCTGGCTTCAAGCATTTTCTTTCGAGGGAGTCCTTAAAAGAAGCAAGCAAACAAGCGAGTAATTTGACACATTATTTGCCAGCTGAATCCTTGCCAAGCTGGGGACGAATTAGACAGAAGTCTTGTCACCTTTAGTTTGGCTACTATACATGCGGGAAGAGCAGCAGTGATCTGCCAATGTCAAACAGCTTAACTCCAGCTGCAATTTTAATGTGGACTATCAGGATCTTGTCTGAATTGCTTAGGGATTATCTCCTCCTTCCCCAATGCCAGCTGCTATAATGGCACCCAGCCAAGAGATTCAAGAGGAAAGGACCAAGAACTCCAATGATACCATGCATTATCATTGTTTTCTTTAATAATTTTTGTAAATTTAAAACAAACACAACATCCTTCTTTACATGCTGTAGAAAGTGTATCAATTGGTTACAAAAAGACTTCGGGCATCTCTTCCACAGTCAACAAACATAATTCATATCAACTCAAGCATTTTAACTCAAATATTTACACATGTCACCATCATCATATCTCCATTTTCATTTGACTATAATTGTTTAACCGTCCTTCATCATACAATATACCAAAATTTAATACATAACCACATACTGGCCTTTCAATTACTATTTCTAAAATCCTCCACTAACACTAAATCCCTATGTCCTATTCTAGCTAAACAGCTATAATATTTAATAACAAAGTTTTCTAATCCTCCTTTCCAAATCACTGTTTAAAATTTACCTCCAGTTTCCTTATGTTATACCCATATCTATATATATGTTGTTATTCTTATCCCTCCTTTATTTGACTATATCCTGTATCATAACATTTTCCCCCTAATAATCAAAACTTTAACTGTATCTAACTGGGTTCTTTTTTATTAACCTTTATATATAATCCAAAGGGATTATGTGGGTACCGTTCATATTCATATCCAATTATACTCATCATAACATTACACATTGTATACATTAGAAACATTATCAATTATTTATGTAAACTATATTATCAATAAATTCACTAAGTTTAACTAGTTTTAAATTATATTCTTCCATCTATCAACCTGTATCTTTCCAATGGCAAAACAGTCTCATATCTTCTGCCATTTGTGGTGCCAGTTCTCTAATCATCTCCTTGATCAACTTTGTATGGACTCCTCTTAGCAACTCCTTGCTTATAAGATCTCTCATGTAATCTTGATGCCCTTCTTCTGTTTCCTTAGTCAGCTTATTTTTGATTGTCCGTAGTGTTGTCAATCCTATTGCTAATAAAATTTCTCTCTTAAATCCATAGATTCTTTGATTTTTTCTTCTTCTGTATCATGCCCTCTGGGATCAATTTCTCCTCCATTTAATTCCTCTTTCAGTATTCCACTATTTCCATTTTCAGAGACAACCAATCACCATAAATATCAGCAAATTAATCTCTTTATATTCATTTTCCACTTTGATTTTTTGGTTTTTAACACCTCATTTTCCATTTGATAAGCATCCTCAACTTCTTCATCATATTTTGCTGTTATATGCTCTAAGTCCTCCAGCTTCTTCTCTATCCTCTCATATGTATTTGATAATTTCTGTATTTTCTGAAAATATCTTTTGCAAGCTTAAGATTTCTGTTTGCTTTTGAAATTGTGCTATTCTCTCCAGCTAATAAACACAGCTGCTCTAGCTTGGAAGGTAATAAATTAAGCATAGATCACAAAAACATTTTGTTTTGACTTTTCTCTGGTTAAAGATATACTTCAAAGGGAATCTGTATGCTTCCCTTCTTATCACTCTCTATAACCAAGCAGTGAAACCTTGTAGTGCCAAGCCAAAACAATCAGTGAAGAAAAAGAGTATTCCATTTCCAATACACCAAACCTTCCAGCCTCCGAGTAGCAGTGCTATTGTTGCAAATTCCTTATTTCTTTTGTATCTTTTTGTATTTCAAGTTAGAAAAAAGAGTCCAATTTTTAGATGGGTTATTAGAACACCCACAGTAATGAAAGAGGAAAATTTTTAGACCATAGGTTACAGAGAATAATAAAAGAAAAAATAAAAGAAGAAAACTTAATCCTTATTCGTTTTAAAAGACTTGCATAAATTCCATCCATGAAGATAGCATTTAAAAAGTAAGATAACCACTGTCCAAAACCATTCCAAATTTAATTCTGCTGCTTGATTCTTCTGTTCTCCAATTTAAATTAATTTTAAGTTTTTTATAGGCAGTCTTTTTTTAAAACAGTAAAAGTTCCTCAACAGCTGGAACACTTGCTCTTTCCGTATCCTTCCATTTTGGAGCTGTCCTGACTTCGTCAGCCTTGGCTGGATGTTTTGTTGCCAGCTTGAAGAACTTCTCTTGCATCAATCATGGACTTTGCGATGTCCCTGAGGTCAGCAAGACATATTCTTCCCTTCACCATCTCTTCGGGACGGTTTAGGGTCCGATTGGACCACCCAGCGGCAAAAGTATTGGCTGCGGCCTCAGAGCATCGAGACCGCACATCCGTATCGTGGCGACGTTGGCTCCTCCTCTCCACGCATTGTCATTGTTGTCAGCTATTCAGCCATATCTGACCCTCGGCCACTGTATGGATCAGCCCTCTCTATGCTCCTCTATCTCGCACTATCTCCTTCAGATCTACCATCCTTTGTCTTCCTTTGGTGCCCAGCCAGGGTGACCCTTTCTCCTTTTCCTCCTGATCCCTGCCAGCCTGATTGACATTTCGAATGAGTCATCTCTCATGGCATGACCAAGGTATGAAAGCCTCCGTTTGGAGATCTTGGCTTAAAGTGATTTTTTAGAGAGGACTTCTTTGTTTGTGATTTTTTTGCAGTCCACAAGAGCGTAGTAGTCACCTCTAGCACCAGTCATTAGAAAAATTATTGCATGAACTAATCTGCATTTGGATGTGAGGCTGATGTCTTTCCTCTTCCAGATGTTATTCGTGCCAGACATTGCAGTTCTTCCAAGCGCTATGTGTCTTCTGAACTCAGAGCTGCAGCCACCATTTTGGTTGATTTTAGAATTCCTTTACTGTTTCGATGGACTCATTGTTGGCCTGCACTCTCACCTGTGTGTTCTTTGTAGTTGTCACTATCTTTGTTTTCTTTGATGTTAAGGAGCATTCTGAATTTTTAACTTTCATCTTTGACTATCAGGATTAGCCACTCCACATCCTCCTTGCTTTGCGTACAAGCACCCTTCGCTCACACGAAATGAGCTTCACATTTAAACAGAAACACTCTCTGCTCAACAGTTTTCCCCTCATGAGAGTGGAGTTTCACGCACAACCGCAAACACCCTCCGCTTGCACACAAAGCTCTATTCATGCACATGGGAGATTGTATGCCTATTGCTTACACAAATGTGTGCATGTGTGTGCTTGCCACTCACATGCACCCCTCCAGTCCCCATGCCAAGCTGGGCCACCAAGCAATATTGTATCATCTCTTCAACAATCCAAGGTTGTTAGTATTCCTACTACTGATTTTAACCCCAGTGGTAGATTCCTCCAAATCTGCATTTCTCATAACTATGTATGTGTACAGGTTGAATAACACAGGTTGAAAGATGCAACTTTGGTGAGTGCCTTTTCAAATTCTGAACCATTTTCCATATTCTGTTCTTACAGTGGCTGCCTGATCAAAGGAGAATGACTGAATGAACTAAATGGTGACCGATGATATTCCCAGTTCTTTGAGGCAGTTCTAGAGCTTTCATATTCAAAGGCTTTTGTGTAGGCAATGAAACACTTGTAGAGGTCTTTTTGGTATTGGTCTGCTTTTTCCACCATCCAATGTAGATTGGCAATATGATCACGAATTCCTCATTCCAATATAGAACATGTTCTATATTGTATAAATATAATAGAATTGGAAGGGACCTCAGAGGTCATCAGCCCCCTAGTCCAACCTCAATAACAAGAGATGTTATTCTTTTGGATAGTGGTAAAATAAGTAGGATTTTTATTTTTATTTTTTTTAAAGCAAGCCACCCTACCTTGTTTAGTTTCTATGTTGACCAGAGGTTCTGACCAGTTCTGGAGAACTGGTAGTGGAAATTTGAGTAGTTTGGAGAACCAGTAAATACCACCTCTGACTGGCCCTACCTCCATCTATTCTCTGCCTCCCGAGTCCCAGCTGATCGAGAGAGAATGGGGATTTTGCAGTAACCTTCCCCTGGAGTGGGGAGGGAATGAAGATTTTACAGTATCCTTCCCCTGCCATGCTCACCAAGCTACGCCCACCAAGCCACACCACACCCACCAAGCCACGACCAAAGAACCGGTAGTAAAAATAATTTGAATTCCACCACTGCCCAAAAAAAAGTCACACCTAAGTGATGGAAACCAAAAATGTAATTTTATTTCTGTACAAATATAAATATTCACAAATCAATCCTATGCATTCAAAGCTTAACAGAGCTTTTATCCATCATTGAAATAAACCAGCCTATAATCATTGGTAGGTAGCAATTTATTCACACCCTTGAGTAGGGAAAACACTCCCAAAAGGTTGGTGCTAATGCCCATAAGGTGGGCACTGATTGTTTCTAAGGGAAATATGAACCAGTTGATTTCCTATCTCTCTAGCTTGTTAAGTTATTATTCAGTAAGACAGGAAATTGGACCTGCTCTTTAGAAATTAATTGCTAAGAAATAGAAAGATAAGAAAAACATTCATTAGCAAAACGGGAGGCTTTGATTTAGGTTTCTAGGTAAAAAGAACTTTAACGAAGCCAGAATTAACTTGCTTCTATTTCCTATATGGTAATGTTGGAATAAAAGTCCTTCTGGATTCAGTTCCAAGTGAGGAGAAAGACACTGGAAACATGGAGAGTGCTTGGAAAGATGGTTTAATGGTGGACAGGATCACATGCCTTGGAGCTCCTGGCTGAAAAAGGAAGAGATGCTGAGAGTCCCCGGGTTTTATGCCCTCTCTGAACTTTGAACTTCTTGGGGCACAAGAAGAGCATCCTGATTGGTTGCTGTCAGAGGTCATAGCTAGCTTTGTAGGTTGTCTGTGTGCTACGTTTGGTTGAAACTTGGTGGGTGGTGCAATGAATGGCAATGAAATGGCTCTGCCTGAAGGAGGTAGATCTTATTATGTAGAATAAACTGGCTCAGGCCTTAATGGCCCATTGACAAAGGGGGAGATATTAAGAGTGAGTCTGTTTCCTGCCTAAAAACATGTTTCTCTATTTCTCTTCCAGGGAAATATAATATCCTGCCTTTTTAATATTCCCTAAAATTTCTTTTTCCTAGGAGATGGGGGGTGCTAACTTCCTACAGTAACAAGCAAAAGTCAGCAAGCAAAGATAAATCCAGGGTCCACACCCCTCCCCTAAAAAAATCCCTATTCCTTCTCCCACCATCACGGTTGCAAATCCCTCATGGCCCATTAGTGGGCTACAGCACAAAGATTGGGGAACAGCGCTCTCTGTGTGATGTTCAATGTCAGTATATTGCCCCCAACAATCTGGCTCCTCATTTTACTGACTTTGGAAGAATGGAAGACTGAATCAACCTGCGTCGGTCAGGATCAAACTCTAGACTGTGGGCAGAGTGATCAAAAGAATGATCACCTATTGATACAACACCTGGGTGACCTCATACTGTGTCCTCAGATGACACTTATTTGCAAGAAGAAGAAGAAGCCCAATACGTTTAACTGAAAAAAGTTTGGTGATATATCTTCCCCATTTCTCCTCCCACCCCACCCCTTCATGGGGTTTGTTTGGAGGGGGGGGGGGAAAGACAGAGTTTTTTTTCCCTTCTCAGAAAAAATAATAGAGGGAAATGTCCTTTGTTCAAGGTGAAAAGAATGGCACAGACACAAATGGTGGGATCTGCCCACCTTTTGCTAGGCACATTTCCAAACAGAGCAAAAGACTAATGTCATCCACCATTTTTACATCTCGGGGCGAAGGGAAAGGACGCGACAAGAAGTATGAGGAAAGTGACTTTTATTCAGCTCATAGTAGAAACGATTCAACGAGGCGTATTTCGCGCCCTACATTTATACCCCCAGGTTTGAGTGAGGGACCAATGGGGCGTCGAGTAGCTCGACCAATCAGGGCGAGGATTGGACCGGCTCTGCCCGGGAGCCAATCAGGAAGAGTCCTTGTTCGCGCGCTTGTATTTCCCGCGCTAGTATTCAACACCCCTCCCCCCCAGTCATAGAGTTCCTTTAGGAGGGGCAAACATAGTCTTGTAGGTAGGCGGGACGGTGGCGTTCTCGTCCCGATCTCCGTGGTTCCCCGGCGGTCGTCGACGGGGGGGGAACCGCTGGCGGAGGCGTGTCCGTGGTGGGGGCTTGAGCTGACGGCGCGGCCCCGCGAGAGGGCACTGGCTCCGGGTCCCGTGCCCGATGTCCGTCCGCCTGGGGTGGCGTCTCTGTGGCCAACGGGGTGTCTGGTAGGGGCCCCGTGCAGTCCGGTTGGGGTGTAGGTTCAGAGTCTCGAGAAGGGCTCCGCGGAAAAGAGTAACCAGCTGGGGTGCGCCTGCCCGGAAGGTTCGCGACTGCTTGACCCCCGTTCGCCGGGTGGAAACGGTCCGTGGGGAAAGGAGTCAATGGGGGTGGCTCCTGTTGAGAGCAGATTTCTGGGAAGCTGGGGCCGTCTCTTTCCGCAGGAAGGCGACGCCTTAACTGGTCCACGTGTCGCCTCCATTGTGTCCCGTCGGCCAGGCCGACCCTGAAGGAACAGGGGCCGGTCAGAGCTGTGATGGTTGCGGGAACCCACCGTGGATCCCCGGAAAAGGAACGGGCCCATACAGGATTCCCTAACTTAAACGCGTGGGACGGAAGGGCCCCCAGGTTGCTTGGCGGATCTCCTGCGTAAAGTGGATGGAGCCTGTCTAGGGGGGTTCGCAATCTCCTACCCATCAAGAGCTCCGCGGGACTTTTGTTGGTCGTTGGGCAGGGTATGGAGTGCTGGCTCAAGAGATAGGCCGCTACTCTTTCTTGCCAGTCGCCCTGGTCCATGCGGCCCAAGGCTTCTTTTGCCGAGCGAACTGCGCGCTCCGCCCGGCCGTTGCTAGCTGGGTGATAGGGGGCTGTGGCCGCGTGTCTGATCCCCTGTTCGGCCAGGAATTCTTGGAACGTGGTGGAGGTAAACTGGGGCCCGTTATCGGAGACTATCACATCCGGTAACCCATGGGTAGCGAACATCTTACGGAGGGCCCTTACTGTACTCTCTGCTGTGGTGGAGGTCATGATTACTAGTTCCACCCACTTGGAGTAAGCATCGACCACTATCATGAAGTTCCGGCCGTGGAAGGGGCCGGCAAAGTCGATGTGTAAACGGGACCATGGGCCTCTAGGGATCTCCCACTCTCGAGGGGCGGCTATGGGGGGATTCGGCCTAGAGTTTTGGCAGATCCTGCATCGGCCTACGTAGTCTGCGATTTCTGTGTCTAACAAGGGCCACCATACGTAGCTACGGGCTAAGGCTTTCATTCGTGCTATGCCTGGGTGGTTTTTGTGGAGTGCGGGCAGGATTCGTGCTCGTAGGGCTGTAGGGATCACTACCCTATCCCCCCAGACAAGGCAACCCCCGTGAAGGGCGAGTTCGGCCTGTCGCACTTTGAATGGGCGGAAGTGTTCCGCTACCTTTTCCGTGGGCCACCCCCTCAAAACCCATGAAGCGACCTGAGATAGGACGGGGTCAGCCTTTGTGCAGGCTGCCACGTCCGTGGCAGAAACGGGGAGGTCGGATTCGGCAATGGACAGAACAGAGAGCGCGGGCACGTGGGCTGTGTCCGTCTCTGGCAGGGGGCAGCGGCTCAGGGCGTCTGCGTGTCCTAGCTGTTTGCCCGGACGGTATAACAGCGTATACGAGTACGCCGTTAGGAACTCTGTCCAGCGTGTCATGCGGGGGGACAAGATGGGGGGAGTCGGCTTGTCACCCGCCAGTAGCCCCAGGAGGGGCTTGTGATCCGTGACTAGGGTGAACTTTCTACCATAAAGGTAGTCATGGAACCGCTTAATGCCGGACACTGCAGCCAGGGCTTCTTTATCGATTTGGCTGTAGTTCCGCTCCGTGGAGGAGAGTGTCCGGGAATAGAAGGCTATGGGGGCTTCTGAGCCGTTTGGGAGGACGTGGCTCAGCACCGCCCCTACGCCATAGGGGGAGGCATCGCAAGTCAGAATTAGAGGCATCCTATCGCTGTACTGGATTAGGACTGCCGATGAAGTTAAAATATCCTTTATAGCCGCGAACGCGTGCGCTTCACGGCTACCCCATTTCCAGGCTGCTGACCGGTCAAGTAGACGGTGTAGCGGCTCAGCTAGTGACGCCTTGTGGGGGATAAAAGGGGCGTAGAAGTTTAAGAGCCCCAGGAATGCTTGTAACTCCGCCCTAGAGGTGGGTGCGGGTGCATTTTTGATGGCGGCAACTTTGGAAGGAGTGGGGTGGATGCCTTGGGCATCAATGAGGAACCCCAGGAATTCAACTTGGGAACTGCAATTTCGCATTTGCTGCGCTTTAATTTCAGTCCCGCCTCCCTGAAACGTGTGAGGACCTCCCGCAGCGTTTTCAGGAGCTCCGAGTGGCTGGGGGCTGCGACCAGGACGTCGTCGAAGTAGGGAACGACGCCTGGGAGCCCGTGGAGCAACCGCTCCATGAGGCTCTGGAAGATCCCAGGGGCGACCGAGACGCCGAATTGCAGGCGGCGGCAACGGAAAGCTCCGCGGTGGGTGACGATAGTCTGGGCTGTAGCCGCATCGTCGTCTACGGGAAGCTGCTGGTAGGCCTGTGCCATGTCTAGCTTAGCGAAAATGCGGCCCTGTCCTAAGGAGTGGAGTAGGTGCTGTACTACGGGAACCGGATACGGGTTTGCCTGTAGGGCCAAATTGATGGTCGACTTGTAGTCGGCACATATTCTCACCGATCCGTCGGGTTTGACCGGGAGGACTATGGGGTTTCCCAGCGGGCGTGATCTACGGGCTCGAGTACCCCTTGTTCAATTAACTTATCGAGTTCCGCATCTACCTTTGCTCTCAATGCGAAAGGGACCCTGCGTGCCTTTAGCCTAACCGGGGCGACCTGAGGATCGAGGCAGAGAGAAATGGGGGTACCCTTGTAACAACCCAATTTCCCGTCGAACACATCTGAGAACTCGTCTAGGACGCTATCTACGGGGAGGGAAACTACCCTGTGTACCCCTTCTATGGTGAGGCCCAAAGCGGAGAACCATTCTAACCCCAGGAGAGCGGGCAGGTTGTTCCTTACGACTAAAACTGGGAGTTTCCCTTTAAAATTTCCATATTCCACCCGGATGTGGTATAACCCAGCTGTGGGAATCCCATTTCCCTGGTAATCTAGGAGGGAGACCCTGGCGGGGCGCAGCTTTCTCTGGGGGACCCCGGGGCAAAGGCGGGAGAACAAAGCCCAAGATAGGAGAGAGCGGGATGAACCGGAGTCCACCTCCATTTGGCAAAGCTGACCTTCGAGACGGACGGCGGTGCTTATTTTCCGGTGGCCGGCGGGAACGGGGGATGCCTGGTAGACCACGCAGTCGGCGCTGGGGGGCTGGTAGGTTGAGTGGCAGTCCTCAGTGCGCCTCGCGGGACGTGGCTGCTGGCGGCGCGGTGGTGCCGGGCGCTGGTCGCTGGGCTGCATAAACGACTGGGCTGGCAGGGGAGCCCGGCATACTCTGGCGAGGTGTCCTTCTCCTTGGCAACGGCGGCAGACGGCAGAACGGTACGGGCAGGCTGTGCGGCTGTGGCGGCCGCCGCATCCGCGGCAAGGTGCGTTTGAGGCCGGCTGAACGGGTGCCGGTGGTTGCTGGGGTGGCCTCCGTTTGGGCTGCAGCCTCATCTGGCCGACGATTTCCTCCTCCTCCTCCTCCTCGTTTTCGGCAGGGGAGAGGTCGTCGACGAGGTTCGTCTGGGCGAGCGGCCCCGCGACGGTTTGTGCGGGGGGGGTTAGCTGGAGGCGTTCCATGTCGGCCGTGGATTGCTCGGAGAGTTCGGCGGCTCGCGCTATTTCCACGGCTTGCATCAGGGTAATCTTGTGATTCCGGAGCAATCGCCGCGTAAGTGTGCGTCGCGGACCCCGCACACAAATTGCTCCGCAAGGTTTTCCTCCAGGTCTGCAAAATCGCACTGGGCGGCCACAGTGCGCAAGGCCTCCAGAAATTGGCTAATGGATTCATTAGCCCTTTGTACTCGGCGGCGGAAAGCGAAACGGCGTGCAAATAAAGAGGGTGAGGGAGCGTAGTGGTTCCTCAGCCTGGACATCAGCTCGGCCCACCCAAGTTTGTATGCTGGCCTCGGGGCGGCCAGGGCTCTCGCAGAGGCGAACATGGACGGCTCACAGCAGGACAGGAAGAAGCTGCATTTCTCCTCATCGGTCTGAGCCTGGTTTTCGAAGCGATCAGGTAACACTCGAACCGCTCCATGAATCCGTCCCATGATTCTCCGGTGGCTCCGCCGAATGGCGCGAAAGGAGGGAAGCGATGACGCCATCGTGGTGTGGGGCCGGAGAAGGGAGAGGGAGGGACGAAGAAAAATTCGCGTTCGCTGCGGAGTTCTCGGTCTGACGATAGCGTTCAGGCTGGTTCAGACGCGGTGGCAGCTGGCTGTTCTTCTTCGTGGTCGCGGAATCGGAATCCCACCTTCGTCGCCAGTTTTACATCTCGGGGCGAAGGGAAAGGACGCGACAAGAAGTATGAGGAAAGTGACTTTTATTCAGCTCATAGTAGAAACGATTCAACGAGGCGTATTTCGCGCCCTACATTTATACCCCCAGGTTTGAGTGAGGGACCAATGGGGCGTCGAGTAGCTCGACCAATCAGGGCGAGGATTGGACCGGCTCTGCCCGGGAGCCAATCAGGAAGAGTCCTTGTTCGCGCGCTTGTATTTCCCGCGCTAGTATTCAACAACCATGATTACCTGACTCTAGTTTCATCCCCAAATCCCCATAACTTTAACCTTAGACTGTCTACTGTTGACCTCACACCATTCCTAAGAGGTCTGTAAGGTGGTGTGCATAAGCGCACCATTGTGTCTACTGTCCCTGTCCTACTGGCCCCACTTATTCGTATCCATTTCCTGTATTCATAATCATGTTTATACTTATATCTGTTATCTTATATATGCTTAACAAAATAAATTAAATTAAGTTATATGATCGTAGTCTATATAACAGTTGTATATACAGTATAATCTAGAGGGATAATAGGGATGTGGTAGCTGAGTGGCTAAACTGCTGAGCTTGTCGATCAGAAAGGTCAGCAGGTCAGCGGTTTCGAATCCCTAGCACCGCATAACGGAGCGGGCTCCTGTTACTTGTCCCAGCTTCTGCCAACCTAGCAGTTTGAAAGCATGTAAAAATGCAAGTAGAAAAATAGGGACCACCTTTGATGGGAAAGTAACAGAGTTCTGTGTGCCTTCGGCGTTGAGTCATGCCGGCCACATGACCATGGAGACGTCTTCAGACAGTGCTGGATCTTCGGATTTGAAACAGAGATGAACACTGCCCTCTACAGTTGGGAATGACTAGCATATATGTGCAAGGGAAACCTTTACCTTTAGGGGTCTCCAATCTTTTTTTTATTGCAAATTTTAAAAACAAAACTTTACAAATATTTACCTCCCTCCCCTTACCCTCCCCCCGCCCCCCCAACTTCCCCCCCCCCCCCGACCTCCCAGAACCAATACAGGGTAAAATTCTTTAACAAGATATTCTAAGATAAACTTTAAAAAAAAGAAAGTTAGTATCATCTTTCATTTGAGCTTTAACTCCTCTTGCTAGGCTAACTCTAAACAGATTATATAATTCCTTGTTTTCTTCAGTCATAAATTATCTGGAATTTCTTAGTCCCATATTTATTTTGAGTATAGTCAATTCATCTTCTCCACTCCAGTTTATATCTCTCATTTGAGTAGTCTTTGAGATATGCTGATATTTTAGCCATCTCTGCTAGGTTTGTTACTTTAATGTCCATTCTTGAATAGTAGGCAAATCTTCCTTCTTCCAGTATTGCGCCACCAACAGTCTTGCTGCGGTTATTAAATGCAAAATCAAGGTCTCCAATCTTTATGATGAATGTATTTTTATGATGATTATGATCATGATTTATCACTGATGTCTATATCTTTTATGTACACTGAGAGCTCATGCACCGAAGACAATTTCCTTGTGTGCCCAATCACACTTGGCCAATAAATAGTTCTCTTATTCTATTCTAGCTTGGTGGCCCAGCCTGGCATAGGGAGGGGAGTGTGTGAGTGGCAGGCGCATGTGTGCACACACAACTCCATTTGTGTAAGCACAGGCATACATCCTCCATCTGCGTGAATAGAGCTTCGTGGGGCGAGCGACAGGTGCTTGTACTTGTGAAACTCCACTCACATAAGTGGAAAGTTGTTGTGCAGAGGGCATTTGTGCTTAAGTGCAAAGCTCATTTCGTGTGAGTGAAGGGTGCTTGCGCGCAAAGCTTCATTCGTGCGAAAGGAGCTTTGCACAAGAGTGCAAGTGCTCTCTGCTCACTCAAGTGGAGCTTCACTCGTGCATGTTTCCCTATCTCTCCCACAGTCCAGTTTTGAATAGGCATGGGGTTTGGGGACCACTGCTCCAGTGGTGGGATTCACTTACCTTTGCTACCTGTTCTCAAATGTGAGCGCATTATATGGGGGCGGATGGGCGGAGCCTCCAGCAACCACCGCTACCAGTTCGCCCAAACTGGTAACAACCAGCTGAAAACCACCTCTGCCCTGCTCTAAGTGTACAAAATTTTGCCCAGCTTCAATTACTTGCACACTTTGCAGGGTTAAGCCCACATTTCATCACAGGGCCATTTTCACAGATATGCTGGAGACACTGCCAATTAATTCTTCTTTTTGAGGAATGAGTTGCTTGAGAGGCTCATGCAATTATAAGGTTATAACAACAACTTCCATTTATTTTCATCCAGGCCTTTTACAATTTATAGTTTACAAGATTAGATCCACTGTTTGTTTGCTTATTTTGGTAAGCTGCTCAAAGCAATTCAGTGGTTCCAGGTAGCAATTTATTAAACAAACAAGCAAATAAAGAAGCAAATAAATTTATATATTTAAATTTATATTATATTTAAACTATGTTGTACTTTCTTCATTACTTAATGTTCCAGTAGATTTAAATTGGTTAATAAATTAGTCCAGTGTTTCTTTAAAAGGCAGATGATTATTTCCAACCAAAATTTGTTTTAATATTGTCATCAGCCCTACTGATGGGAATGAGATGGGGGCATTGTAAAGAACACTGAGCATTCAGATCACAAATGTGTTATTCTCTAGTGCAATGATTATACCCTTTCTCTTAATTCCTGTGCAATCGGCACAATTGTGCTGACACGAAGACATGCAAAGCTTTCTGTTAATGTGAAAACAGGCTTCGATTTGTATAGCAGGTGCTATAACTTGACCTCCAATACTTTATGTAAAACCAAATTTCCCTTTTGTTGTTACAGCTGGGTGCAGGTGAAGGTTGCATGGAAAGAGTTCTGAAAGCATGTGTGTTTTAGAAATATAAAAGAAATAATGGCTCATTTAGAGGGCCCATCCTACTGTCATTTAACTTTGGCAATGCACAGATGGGGTAGGGGGTAGAAATTCTTGTAAATTATACAGGAAGATTTTGAGCATGCTGTATTTAAATCAAAATTAAGAGTTTACAAAGTGAGTTCTATTATCTTCTATATACTCCATCTAGCAATTGGTTCAAAATACATATAATTAATGATCCTGCTTAAGCATTATATTTAAAGTTGCTCTTATCACCAGGCATTTTCAGCAATTTGTGCATTTTTAAAAGCTCAACAATGGAGAATGGCAGCATAATGGTATAGTGTAGTGCATAGAATAAGGGACCTAAAATGCCACAGCCATTGGTAGATGTTACTTTGTCCTTAAATATCAAGTGAACATTTGCACATATAAATGAAAAGTTTGTTGTTGCAGTGGGGATAAGTGGAGATCCCCCCCCCAAAAAAAAAACATTAACATCCTGAAACTTCATGTATGTCTTTTATAATTTTATATCGTTCTCCTGAAGTACCAGAAATACAAATCTATGCCACCAGTTATATCAAGCGTTGTGGTCCTCATGGTTTTCTCTGGCACCAAATGATATTAGAGAAAAAGACCAACAACTTGAAATTGGGTGAAGAAAGTCTGTGGTTCAGGAATAAGACCTCCGAGCCATTGAGCAACCTAACATCCTCCCCGCTGGCAAGGATCCAGGGAAAGGCTCCAAAATGGCAATCCAAGATGGTAGCAATGTGTCCAGAGCATGCAAAACCTGGCATGTGTTAACAAGCATTCAAAACGGAATGGAAAGCATGTGTTAACCATAGTCTAAGAGAAAAGGATGAGTGGAAAATCTGGTAGAACCTGGAGCAGAGGTGGATTCCTGCCAGTTCTAACCTCTTCTATAGAAGAAATTCCACAAATCTACAGTGCCGTTTAGAACTGGTTCCAACTCCCTCCCCCCTCCGTCCGCACATCATCAAGATGAAGAGCGAGAGGAGGAATTCTGGGAGTTGAAGTCCACAAGTCTTAAAGCTGTCAACTTTGAACACCCCTGGAGTTTTTTTTCTAAAGGGTTCGAGGTGCAAGGGTCTTGTAACTTGACAGCTTTAAGACTTGCACGTTTAAATGCCAGAGTTCCTGAGCCAACATTTTGGTTGCTAAGCAAGAGCATTGTTAAGTGAGTTTTACCACCTTTTACAAGTTGGCCACTCCCGCCCAGTCCCATGGGCGGCAAGCCACTCCCACAAAGCAGGCCACACCTACAGAAGAGGTTCTCAAAATTTTTGAAACCCACCACTGACCTGGAGGTATCTTCTGGGTCTCTTCCCTGCTGGCTACCATACCACATCACTATAGATCAGGGGTCTCAAACTGGTGGCCTGCGGGCCAGATGCATCACACGTGGGCCACACCCATCACAGCTCCGCAAAGGTAAAAATGTTGTGATACATCACATGATGGCAACAGGATGCCACGAGTTTCACACACCGTGCCTTAGAGTCTTTGCTTAGCATTGGCCAAGATGGAAGACAAGATGTTATGTGGTGTGTGTTTTGTTCCAAATTCATATCTCAACTCTTGAGTAGAAAAAGTTTTGTTTTTGTTTGGAAGCATGCGAGAGAAACAAGTCTCTATCTCTTTCAGATCCATGTGTCCTTTAATTCACAACTGGCATGTCTCAGAGGACTTATTATTTTTTTAGTCCCTAATTGGGATGGAAAATCATGGGAGTTTTCAGGACGAGAGCAATGGCCCTCCTAAGCACCTCTTTCAAATACCTGTTGTTAGACACTGACTTAGGTTTCCAAAATTGTATACCCCATTCAAGAAAGATCCCTGAAAATTTACAGAATTAACAAACAAACAAAGCCCCACCCCAAAATAAAAACAAAGCAACCAAAAAAAACTACAACAAAAGAATCCTAAAGAGCATAGGATTCCAAAACTAGAAGAAGAATGTCCTGCGTGGTTATGAAGAAAGTACTATTGTAAAAAGCAGGAAAAATGATGAAGAAGAGATATTGAACCTTTCGTAACTTATTTTTTAGAGCTTTTATTTTATTTTATATATTTATTTTATTGTATTTATGACGTGGTGGCTCAATGGCTAAGATGCTGAGCTTGTTGATCAGAAAGGTTGGCAGTTCAGTGGTTTGAATCCTTAGCGCCATGTAACAGAGTGAGCTCCCATTACTTGTCCCAGCTTCTGCCAACCTAGCAGTTTGAAAGTACATAAAAATGCAAGTAGAAAAATAGAAACCATCTTTGGTGAGAAGGTAACAGCATTCTGTGCTCCTTTGGTGTTTAGTCATGCCGGCCATATGACCATGGAGATGTCTTAGGACAGCGCTGGCTCTTTGGCTTTGAAATGGAGATGAGCACTGCCCCCTAGAGTCAGGAACGACTAGCACATACGTGTGAGGGGGAACCATTACTTCAGAATCTGAATAACACTTTCCTAGGAATTCTCTTGACTTGCAATACAAAGCAAGATTTCAGACATAGATGGCCAACATTAAACAGAGAAAAATCTAGTTCCTGGAAACAAAGAGAATGATGAACTGGATTGAAAATACAATTGAGAATAATGAACTGGGCTGATACAAGCAGGCATTTATTTGTGTGAGCTTTGTATTCCAAAGCCAATTCAGGAAGCTCCCCTTGCTCACTTTCTCCCTCTCTAACTAGGTTGCTATGGCAAAGCTATTACTCCAGCAAAGGGAACCAAGTATAGGTGAAGTGCTCATCCCTTTTCAATTTGACGTGAACCTCTGATTACTTAGTGATTATGACCTCATCAAATTAGTGGTTTGAACATTATAAAGCTTAGCCAGGCACATTTGATAAAGTAGTAAATCTGTTCAAATTCCTTACTGTGGGTCCTGGAAATTTGCCCTCCTGTTTTGTTGTTCTTCAATTACTTAGGCCCAGAATCAGGGGTGGGATTCAGCCGGTTCGGACCAGTTTAGGGGAAGCACACACTCAGAGAACTGGTTGTTACACCGGTTGAATCCCACCACTGCCCAGAATGCAAGCCTCTTGTATACAGTGACTTGAAATGTAATTTGTATTGTCTGACTGTGCTTCTTTTATGCCTTCTAGCCAATTGGCTTCTTGGGTAGTTGTGGGGGGAAAGGTAGTGGGAAAAAACCTTACAGGTAGTTCTTGATTTATGAACACAATTGGGATCGGGATTTTTGTCATAACATTCATAATTTGAGCCATCTATTTTAAAGGATTCGATTGTATGACTGTTTTTAAAGCAGTTAAGATAATCACATGGTCATAAGTGTAGGAGAGGTTTTTTTGCCAGAAACCAGTAAAAAACATCAGAAACCAGCAAAAAAATATTGTAAATTATGGTAACATGACTGCGGGATGCTGCAACTAGTTGTAAATGTGAGCTGGATGCCAAATGTAGTCATGTATCCATGGTGGTGTAAGGATGTTAAGATGATATTTTATGATAGGCAGAAGAAGATAGACTTACGAGCCTTTCATAACTCTGACCATTAAATAATTGGTCATAAGTTGTGGATGGCCTATATTAGATTACAGTATCCTTTTCATTTCAACAGTAAAAAAAAATAATGATTCAGTGGGTTAGGTTCAGTTTCTCTTTGAAGTCACTGAATTTATTAAGTTGAATTCCTGGCATTTTTAAAAAGCTATGATTCTGGGTAATTTAGGGATTGATAACCTGATGCCCAGTGATGAGAGCATCTCTCCAAAACCTGTGGATGGAGCGACCTCGAACCAGTGTTGGTGCCAAATAGTTATCTATCTATCTATCTATCTATCTATCTATCTATCTATCTATCTATCTATCTATCTATCTATCTATCTATCTATCTATCTCTACAGTATCTATCTACAGTATCTATCTATCTATCTATCTCTCTCTCTCTCTCTCTCTCTCTATCTATCTATCTATCTATCTATCTATCTATCTATCTATCTATCATCTATCATCTATCTATCTATCTATCTATCTATCTATCTATCTATCTATCTATTTATCTATCTATCTATCTATCTATCTATCTATCTATCTATCTATCTATCATCTATCTAAAGTATCTTTATCTATCTACCATATCTGTATCTATCTATCTATCTATCTATCTATCTATCTATCTATCTATGTATCTATCTATCATCCATCTCTCTCTCTCTCTCTCTCTCTCTCTCTCTCTCTATCTATCTATCTATCATCTATCTATCATCTATCTATCTATCTATCTATCTATCTATCTATCTATCTATCTATATCTATCTATCTATCTATCTATCTATCTATCTATCATCCATCTCTCTCTCTCTCTCTTTCTCTTTCTCCAGTATCTATCTCCAGTATCTATCTATCTATCTATCTATCTATCTATCTATCTATCTATCTATCTATCTATCTATCTATCTATCTATCTATCTATCTATCTATCATCTATCTAAAGTATCTTTATCTATCTATTTATTATCTGTCTATCTATCATCTATCTATCTATCATCTATCTATATAATCATCTATCTATCTATCTATCTATCTATCTATCTATCTATCTATCTATCTATCTATCTATCTATCTATCTATCTATCTGCCAAAGGCCACTCGCACATCATCACGAAATCCCCAGAACCGTCAAGCGTACAAAACTTGAAATTTGGCACGTATGTTCCTCTCGGCTTCCAGGTGCTGGCTAAGAAATGATTTTTCAAAATGACCATCAGAGTATTAGTATTTCTTATATTATTATTATTAACACACTCTGATCTAAGCAGGTAGATGTTCTACTCCCCTTTCCCACCTGAAAAGAACTGTTCCAACTGTCACTTGGGCTTGGGTATGGCCAGAATGTGACTCAGCAAGCCTGTGAGCTAGGATGAGGATCAATGGGGCCAGCCTGATAGAAGAGGCCTCTGTGGGGCAAGCCTGGGGGGGGAAAGGGGGATAGGAGAGGATAATGGGGCCAGCCTGAGGGAGAGAAGGGGGAGGAAAGGCCAATCGTAACTACTCATTAATGTTCAAGCTTTAATTGTCAATTTATCAAGCCCAATCACATAGTTCTGTAGTGAAGCACGGGTATCCAACTGACTAGTCTTTAATATAATAGCAAGGAATACAAGAGAAGTAATTGAATTAACAATTTAATGTTGTTATACTTCTCATGTATTCTCAACATTTTTAAACCGCCCTTCACCCACTTTTTGAACACTGTCCTAACTACCACTAATGGGCCAAGGAAAGCCCTCAGCCCAAGGGATTGTTAGCTCCAACTCTTCAGCTTTGATTTTTCTTTCAACGTGCCAAAGTACTGTACTAAGGTCCATTCCCCATACAGCAATTATATTTAATTACATACATTTCGCCTTTGCTTTAAGTAGAAGTGATTATAGATCTAAGCCTGTAGATACCTCTCTGTTATGACTCAAGTGGTCAAGGCAGGGCAAGAAGACCCTAGAGAGTTCTTTGTTTCTCTTCATAAATGTTTCAGCCCAAGGCCCTCCAACAACCAGTGAGGCTCCCCCCTCACGCTACCCTGCAGGCAGCCACTCTCAGACTCCCAAACCCACAAAGAAAGCCCACAAACTAGATCACAGGGCAAGGTCCAGGTTTCCAAGTCCAATTCACCAGGCAAAGGCAGTCCTCAGGACAAGAAACAGGCCACAGAGAAGAAGCAGTTCCAAAGCCCCAGTGAAGCAGAGGCCAAACACAGGCCCAAGAGAAGTTCTAGGTCTGTGATGCCTATGGAATGTGTGTCAGAGGTGGCACAAGAGCCCCCTCTGTGGGCACATGTGCCATCTCCAGCTACTCTTCGGGTTTCTGGCATGCTGGCCAGCTGGTCTTCACAGGTGCCAGAGTGCTGGAAAATGATCCGAAAAACGCCCCAAAACCAGGCTGTTTTGGGGGTGTTTTCAGATCATTTTGGAGGCCATTTGGGGCCAAAAATGGCCCCAAAAAACAACCAAAAATGGCCAAAAGAGCAGGCATGCGTGCGCCAGCCAGCTGGTCTTCAGATTTCCTGCACTCTGGCATGTGTATGCATCAGTGGATTTGAACATTTTTTAGAAACTTCCATAGGTGTGGCCTGCTTTGTGGGAGTGGCTTGCCGGCCATGTGACCGGGTGGGAGTCGCTTTCCAGCCATGTGACTGTGTGGGCGTAGCTAACTTGTAAAATGTGGTGAAACTCACTTAACAATGCTCTTGCTTAGCAACCAAAATGTTGGCTCAGGAACTCTGGCATTTGAAGCACGCAAGTCTTAAAGCTGTCAAGTTACAAGACCCTTGCACAAAACCCTTTAGAACCCCCCCCCAGGGGTGTTCAAACTTGATAGCTTTAAGACTTGTGGACTTCAACTCCCAGAATTCCTCCTCTCACTCTTCATTTTGATGATGTGCGGACTGGCGGGGAGGAGGGACCTGGAACCAGTTCTAAATGGCACTGTAGATTTGTGGAACCTCTTCTACAGAAGAGGTTAGAACTGGCAGGAACCCACCCCTGCTATGCATGCACATTCCAATTTGGACATTCGGTGCCAAAAAAGATTTGCCATCATTGGTCTAGGTCCAAACCAAAATGCGAAGAGCAATCTTCCAAGCCAGGCAAGGCAAATGGCAAACAGGCACGGTAATGAAGCCAGGGGACTGTAAGCCAAAGCAAACAACTGTTCCTGGCAATGGCTAACTTTCCATGGCTTCTCCTCTTACTCTCCTCCAGGTGTTCCTTGTGAGGAGGGCTGGGGCAACCTTTCCCTGAGCAGTCTTGCAGCCCTTCTCTGGGTGTGCCTATGTTCCGCTCTTCTGTCTCTTGGATCAAGTTGAGTAGACAACTGTTCCTCATCAGAGGAGATTGGCTGCCTATCAGCACCATTGCCAGTCAGCAGCCAATCCTCTCCTATGTCTGTGCGGGCAGGCAGCTCTCCATCTGGTCAACCACCTCCCCCAATCTTGAGGGTCCCAGGACACATCGTCCTCAGCTCCTGGCATGCCTTCCCTGTTGGACAGTCCCAGTTCCAACTCTTCCTCCTCCTCCGAATTGGGCTCTGACGGGGCCATGGCACCTCTCAACCTATATCTAGAGAGATGTATATATCCAAATCAGTAGCGATAACTATAAATATGAAGACATAAATTATGTGGAATCTTATGCCTTCTATCTAATATAGTCCACATAATTTTCCTGTTTGATTGACAAACTTCTCCTAGTTCCACTGCCCTTAGTTTTATTGACTTGTTTATGTGAAGAGTGTAGAGGATGGCTTTGAAGGACAGAGGGAAGATCCGTTACTAAGGCAACAATCAGATAAAAGAGGCTTGATCCCAGAGCAAGAGAGAAGATAAAAGAGGAAAGGGGGAAAGCAGATTCAGCCTTGCAAAATTCTGTTGCAATAGCTGTTCAATTAAAAGTAGCTTTAGGCCCAGTCAGTCTGTTTCTTAATCTGGTCTACCCTATAGGACTGTCAGTTCCTTAGAAGGTAGGGAACTTTATTATATTGGTTCGTTGTACGATCAACCAGCTTCTTAGATTGGATTTGGAATTTTTTGTCTATCTATTGGGTCCTTTCCAAGAACCTGGAATAGGCAGATACTGATGTTTTATGGTATTAGAGGTATTGTCACAGAATACAGGTAGTCCTCAACTTATGACTACAATTGAACCCCAACATTTGTCATTAAGCAAGACATTTGTTAAGTGAGTTTTGCCCCATTTTATGACTTTTCTTGCCACAGTTCCTAAGTGAATTGCTATAGTTGTTAAATTAAGAACATGGTTTATTAAGTGAATCTGGTTTTCCCATTGACTTTGCTTGTCAGAAGGGTGCAAAAGAGGATCATATGACCCACAGACACTGCCTCCGTCATAAATGTGAATCAGTAGTCAAGCATCTGAATTTTGATCCCATGTCCATGGGGAGCTGCAACGGTCATAAGTCACTTTTTTCAGTGCTGTTGTAACTTTGAACGGTCTCTAAGTGAACTGTTGTAAGTTGGGGGACTACCTGTACAATCAATATAAAAATATAAAACAATCATTACTGAGATTAAAATATATTAAAATGTACAAACCATAAACACAGATAGAATAAATACATAGTGGAACCATCTTAAGATGTTATTGGTTCTATACGAAGCATAACTGGGTCTTGAGTGACTTCCAGAACATTAAAAGGGATTGGAACTAACCTGACTTCAGTTGCGGGATGAGACAATGTTTCATAAAGTAAGTACCATGGTAGAGAAGGGTGATATCCTAGGCCCATGATGGCGAATCTATGGCACAAGTGCCACAGGTGGCATGGGGAGTAATTTGTCAGAGCAAGTGAAGTGTTGCCCTGGCAGCTGGCTAGCTCACTTCGGCCTCCTTTTGAGGCCATTTTTTGCCCTCTGGAGGCTTCAGGAACTTCCCTGTAGCCCCGGAGCACAAAAAACAGCTCTACAGGCAAACCAGAAGTTTGGGAACCGAGTTCCAGTTTGCTCGTAGGACCGGTTTTAGGCTCCAGAGGGATAAAACCAGCCCTACGAGCAAACCGGAAGTCACTTCCTGTTTGCTCAAAATGTCATTTTTTGCCCTCCGGAGCCTTCAGGGAAGCCTCCTGAAAGCCACTGAAGGCTCTAGAGCAGTGGTTCTCAATCTGGGGGGTCAAATGACCCTTTCACAGGGGTCGCCTAAGACCATTGGAAAACACATATTTTCGATGGTCTTAGGAACCGAGACACCAATTTTATGGTTGGGGGTCACCACAACATGAAGAACTGTATTAAAGGGTTGCGGCATTGAGAAGGTTGAGAACCACTGCTTTAGAGGACAAAAACTGGCCTTATGGACAAACTGGAAGTCCATTCCTGAATTTTTGGTTTGCCCATAGGGCTGGTTTTTTTTGTGCTCCGGAAGCTTCAGGGAAGCTCCTGAAGCCTCCGGAGGGTCTCGTCAGGGGGGGGGGAGGCTGTTTTCGCCCTCTCCAGGCTCCTATAAAGCCTCTGGAGCCTGGGGAGGATGAAAAAAGCACACCAAAAATGGGGGCGCTGATCGTGCGTGCATGGGCACTGTGGTCATGCACATAGCATTATGGGTGTGGCATGCCCACACGTGACCCTCCTGCGCTCCCCCTGCTTTTGACATGCGAGCCAAAAAAGGTTCGCCATCACTGTCCTAGACACACCAAACGTAGGTTCCTAGTCGATGCTACTTGTAGCATGTATTCTCTGCCATATTTCATGATATGAGTTGACATAATGAGAAAGAAGCAGTCCTTCAGATAACCTGGTCCCATGTCCTGAAGAGCTTTAAAAGTTAACACCAACCCTTTGAATTGGACCCAGAAGCAAACTAGCAGCCAACGCAACTAGCAGAGCAGAGGTGTGACATATGCTTTTCTGGGAACACACTTTTAACTCTACTGCTGCTTTCTGTATCAGTTGAAGATACTCTCCAAGGGCAGCACATTACAATAATCTAACCTAGAGGTAACTAGGTCATAAGTGACTGGGAGCATAGCTTCACCGTCTAGGAATGGGCACAACTGGTGCCTGGCATAAAGCTCTGTATGCAGCCCACCCAGCTCCAGAGATGACATAATCCTAAAACTGATAGGCCCCAAACTCAGTCTTGCCAGGGTTCAGCTGAAGCCTGTTGTACTTCATCCTGACCCTCACAGCCTTCTGGAACCAGGATACAATGTCCACAGCACTGCTTACTTTTCCAGTGGCTTTGATATGTAATTGGGTATCATCAGTTTACAGGGACAATCGATGAACTCACCTAGCAGACTCATGTAGATGTTAAATAGGATAGGAGAGAGGACCAAATCATGAAGCTTTCTGGGCTGAGGGTGGGATCCTTTCTCCCCAACCACCACAGACTGAGATCAATGCTGCAGATGCCATCTCTTCTCCAGTAAGCAGCCAAACGCCCTGCCAGATCCAATAGCCAATTATTCAAAAAAGGTACCGGCAGAAGCCAGGACAACCTAGCAGGCATAGCTTGCAAAATACAGCGGAATTTAGCTGGCATAAAGCAGGGTGTCAAATTAAATCCCATTGTGGGACATATCCAGATTTTGTTTGCCCTTGGGGGCTGGGTTGGGTGTGGCCTGGTCATCAGAGCCTACTGGTTGGGCGTGGCCAGGTGGGCCGGGGTCAGGGCAGCCCAGGGCAGTCCCTTGCCATCTCTGGGATGGCCCCAAGGGACAACTCCTATCGTGAACCAGATCTGGCCCGTGGGCTGCGTGTTTGACATATCTGCCATAAAGCAACAAGGCAGAAAAGTAGCAAACATGGCAAAGCAACAACTGCATCCATCCTCTGGTATACTGTGCTCTACTACAGCACAGTCCACTCCTCCAACTTTCCCACCCAAACAGGTAGAAAACATCTTCACACACGCCACAACCAACAATCAAGAGGACAGCCTGAACTCAGTTCCTTCTCTTCCGCCATCTTATCCAAAACTATTGAATCACTATCTCACACACCCTCAGAGATTTAACTCTTGCTTAGTATTATCTGGTTGGCTTAAGCACTCAGAATAGACTCCTTTCCCACTCCCCTCACTTTCTGGGAGATTCTAATGACAGTTGAGAAAGTAGGACTGGTAGAAATTGACTTTTGGCCAATATTAGGTAGGGAGATAAGTTCTTAATATTCCAAATACTGTAGATTGGAAAGATTGTTGTCTCCTGACCAGCATGTAGACCAGCTCTGCCGGTGAGTTGCGGAGGGGCCCATGGACCGTCCAGCCGTTCCAGAAACAACCGGCCCTACCAATGCCGCCTGCCAGCCTGACCAACACAAGACAGCTAGCTCTGAGTCTGGGCAACCTGCCACGTTCTCGGCGGAACACTTACCATTGCAAACTGGCGCCATGGCCAGGGTGGGCCCTCCAGCGTTGTTCGCGTGGCCAATACAGTGGAGCAGAGACTCCAACGCTCCTCCTTCTTTGGCAGTGGCCACACCTTTATTGAGACGCTCGCAGCACGTGCATAGACGTCCCGAGTACCTCCATGACTACGCGTGCCCGGTCCAGGGGTGTTGTGTCCTGACCAGCAGCTGGCGCTGTGCAAGGCGCCTCTGATTGGCCAGGACATGCTTGCCAGCTGGCGGGAGAAACCGGGCGTTCTCATTGGTTCCCCGTCTGACAGCTCTTGGTATAAATAGCTGTCAGCCGGGGGTTTGTCATCTTTTGCCTGTTACTGTTAAATAAAGGTTCTTGTTACTGTTAGCCGGTCTCCTCAATCTGTGTCCCTCAAAAACTTAAAAAAGGTACCATGGAAAATGGTTATCCAAGCCCCTGGGATATTGAAGGATAATTACTCATTGGTGGAGAATCTGTTTTGCAGGTCCAAGTCTACTCTTTTTTTAAAAAATATTTTTTATTAAAAGACAAATCTTTTTTATTTTATTTTTTTTGCAATTTCCTTCTGTACAACATTTCCACCTTGGTATACATCCATTGTAAATACACATCACCCCCCTCTCCTTATTTCAGTTTCTCTTTGTCTATATACATATGGTATTATTATAACATTCCTTAATTTACAATCCTTCATTATGTTCTGTTACCATTTATACATGTTGTTCATCTCTATCTATAAATTGCTAATTTCTAACTCCTGTGTCTTCTTCATTTAGTCTTTCCTTAAGGTTAACACCTGTTCTCTAGCCATTTGTACTCGTTCCATACCATATAATATTCTCTTTCCTCCTTTTCTTTTATGTCTTTTGTAAGTTTGTCCATCTCTGCACACTCTAACACTTTCATTATAACATTCCCCTCTGATGGTATATTATTCTTCTTCCAATTTTGTGCATAATTACTAAACAGCAAATAGATATGAAACCGGAATTATTTCTGTTGGGGAAACCTCCAAGGAAATATGATTTTAAAAACCACAATATTTAATTATACATATATAGCAATATAGCAATAGCAGTAGACTTATATACCGCTTCATAGGCCTTTCAGGCCTCTCTAAGCGGTTTACAGAGAGTCAGCATATTGCCCCCAACAATCTGGGTCCTCATTTTACCCACCTCGGAAGGATGGAAGGCTGAGTCAACCCTGAGCCGGTGAGATTTGAACCGCTGACCTGCTGATCTAGCAGTAGCCTGCAGTGCTGCATTTAACCACTGCGCCACCTTGGCTCTATATCATAACGCAGCGAGAATAATATATGCACAAAATTCCAAGTCTACTCTTTAGCATCTCCAGGTAAGAAAGCAGGAGGGGATGAGATGAACCTCTATCCTAAATGAGCAAGCCGTTGCCAGCTAGACTCAATCAAGGAATAAATAGCCTGATGTGCTTAAGAAAATGCTGTGTTCCCATAACACAAAACAGCCTTTACACAACTATCTTTTAAAAATGTCTCCTTTACAAACAATACTGCCTTCCTCTTTCAGGCTGATGTTTATATTTCTTTGCTAGATTGCTAAGTTGAGTCATAGACAAGAACAAGTTGACCTTGGCTGCTGGATTTGACTAATGAGAGATGATGTTCTCACAGGGAAATGTGAATGTGGCCGGTGTACGTGTTTTCCTCCCGGAGAGTCCAAAATATATGGCAAACTTTGTGAGTGTGATGATAGACAGTGTGAAGACAATGATGGCAATGTCTGCAATGGTAGGTCATTTTTAATATGGATTTTCAGATGAAGTAATGCTGTGGTTATACAGTAATGCAATTCCCCCCCTATGGCTTGGAATTATTGTGATAATAGAAAGAAAGTAATAATTTTAAAAGGCAGGAAGGTATGTACGGTATGGAGATAGATAGAGGGCTACCATAGTGCATTTTTCTTAAATGAAATAAATAACTGATTTACTATACATCTACCGTATTTTTTGGAATATAAGACGCAACTCCCCCCCCCCCCGAAAAGAGGGTGAAAATCTGGGTGCATCTTATACACTGAATACAGCATTTTGGCCTCCCGAAACCCTGCCTCCTTCACAAAAATGGATGTGCAGAGGGTTTGGGAGGCCTGCAAAATGCTCCTGGGGGCTGGGGAAGGCAAAAACAAGCAAAAAACCCGGGCTGTTTTTTGCTCGTTTTTGCCCCCCCCCCAGCCCGAGGAGCATTCTACAAGCCTCCTAAAGGCTATGCATGCCCTCTGTTTTTGGGGGGAAATGGGCCCGTTTTCTGCTCATGTTCACCCCCCCAGCCCCGAGGAACACTTTCCAGGCCTCTCAAACTCAGGCCTCTCAAACTCTTCATACCCCATTTTTCACAAAAAATGAGGCATGCAGATGGTTTGGGAGGTCTGCAAAACCTACACTTACACTTTTTTTTTAAAATTTAGCTCTTCAAATCTTATACTCCAGTGCATCTTCTCCTCTGAAAAATACGGTATGTTCTGTAAAATAAACAGTGTAAACAAATGGTTTTGTTTCTAAAAGATGT
Source organism: Thamnophis elegans (assembly GCF_009769535.1). NCBI lineage: Eukaryota > Metazoa > Chordata > Lepidosauria > Squamata > Natricidae > Thamnophis > Thamnophis elegans. The sequence continues at coordinate 45,252,450 of NC_045551.1, forward strand.
AAAATTATTTGAAAGAAACAGGAGACATTGACTCGGATTCTATCATCTGAATTAAATGAATGGGCTACCATATGCTCAATGGTTCACATCTTGGGGAAACAGAAGGAATAGCAAAGATGAGAGCACACAAGGCCCTGTGCTGTGCACTTCACCAGCTATAAAGCTAAAATTGAAATTCAGCAAAATATCCCTATTCCTAAAAATAGCATGTGGAGCTTGCCCCATATTAAAGGTTTTGCTTTTTGTAAATTCCGGTTTGAACATCGTCACATTTATATGTGCCACTGGAGAACATAAATATGGTTATGCATGTTGTTTCGATGTTTCTCAACCTCTCGACATCTGGAGCCATCCTTCTGAAGACGGTGCCAGAGCCTTTGTTGAAATGGTACTTGCTCTGCTGTCTTACACCTAGATGAGCCATTGGGGTATATTCAATAAAAACACACTTTGCATATATTTAGGGGCACTCTGGTGTTTATAGTGAATGCCTTATTTTCAGAGGTAAATATTGGCGGAAAAGGTAGGTTTGCAAGGCTGTGCTCAATGATTCTCTGAATCAAGCTTAAATAGACTCTAAATTGGATAGCGGTGAGTTATTACCTGCAGCTGAACCTCAGAGCTACACAAAATGTGGTATGATTTCTTTGTAGAGAAAACTCTGCAGCATTAATTAAGTGCCTATTTATACGTCTACGGGCATTCTCAGTCATCCACATTATGGTTGTCCCAAATGTGTTTTTTTTCCCAAAAGACAACTGGACTTTGTTTTTCCTTGAAGTTGTTTTCCTTCTCATCCAAGAAGCTTCTTCAGTTCTGACTGAATGATGGAGGATGGAAGGATTTTTTATTTCTTGCAGTCATCTGGTCGTTAGCACTCTTTCTGAGAGTCATTGAGGCCATTTGGAGGTTTATCTGGACCCTCAGGGTCACTGAAATAGTGCAAATGGGTATGGAGTCTTCTTAGAACTGCTGGAAGGACTCCTGTTGGAAACAGGATACAGTAGGTGCAGATGTGGTATTCAGACGGTTCTCTCTGGTTTGGGCAATGGTAGTGGCGGATGCGGGAGGCTCAGCCCACCCGCCCCGACATAATGCATGAGCACTGTGCATGCACAGAAGGTGATATGCATGCACAGATGCGGCTCATGTGAACGAAGTGTGGGATACAACACTATCTATCTCTTGTTTACAATACAGTCATTTCAGCAATTCCAAGAAGGTTCCATACCAGCTAATGATTGCAAGGAATGTAACTCCTTCCACCCTCCACCATTCAGTTAGAACTGAAGGAGCTTCTTGGATTAGAAGTGAAACTTCTTCAAGGAAAAAACAAAGTCCTTTTTATAGTTAATCAATGGAAAATTTGTGAGCCGATTGTTGTTGCGCTACAGTTGCAAACATTCTTCCTTACTTTTCCTGTCATTGAGATGGGTGGAAGATAATTCACCAGGTTTGGAGAACCAGGCGTTCATTAATCCTTTTGTAATTGTAAGTCAATGAAATCAATAAAGAAGCTAAAGTGATGAGCAGGCAGTGACCATGCTGATTATGGTTGTGGGAGTTGTAAGTCAACATACAAACATTGTGAACACTAGGTGGATTTCCCCTCTTGCTTTTGGGGGATAAACATGTAGAAATATTGAGAAAGTTGGGATATTTATTATGTAAAATTATTTATTTCTTCAGAAGCTACCAAAAGCTAAGTAGATGTATACTAGTCAAGAATAGCCTAAAAAGGAGCCAGACATTACAAATTTGTATGATTCCCAGTTTCCTGATGCAAACCTCCACTTCAGTTTCAAATAATATATTAATCAAAAAGATAAAATCTCAATATTGCAATGGTTTAGGAAAAAAATGGGTACTATAGTAGAAATCCCAAATACAGAAATCAATTCTGTATGAGATTGAGATCAGCACTATAGTAGTTTATGATTACATATCTAACAATTGGAATCAATGGATACTAGTTAGATATTCAAACAGGGACCATTAATTTTAATCGTACAATGCACTGAATTTACAAGTTTAAAAAAATCCATTAAACAGACCTTCATTGTAGATCTGCTCCTGAATTTTTGCAAATGAAAATATTCAGGGAAATTTATGATAGGTTTATGTATCCATATACTATTTGCTATTGTACAAATTGCTTATTCAATTCCAGCAAAAAAAACCCATCCATTTATTATACCATTAATCAGATTTCTTAAAATATTTACTACTCATTTATATGCCTCATACTTGGGCATTAAAAATATAAACTTATAGTGGTGGGACTATAAAGAAATGTCTTTCTCAACCTAGAAGATATTGGAAAACCCACTAAGATGCATAGGCAGAAAATGTCTTATTTTTTTCAGGCTGCTTCTAGCCATTTAGCCTCAAGTTATGCCAACCTCAACATAATTTCTTCTGAAAAGGTTAACATAGTGGAGTTCAGCTCCTGTTGATTTTATGGCAAGGATGATAGCTTAAAGCAGAATGAATTAAAGCTAGGAGTGATCTTGGAGAACTGGTAGGAAGACTTAATGCCTATTGAAAAGTAAACGGAGGTGGTGGTGAACTGGATAATTGTCTTCTGCTTGTTGCACCAGATACTGATTTATAGATCACTTTTCCAACTCTAGGCTGAGGTAAATAAAGAGAAAATGTGATGGATGAGGGCATCAGCATCCATGATCTTGCATACTGGCAAAGTCCTACAAATGCTACTGTCCATCATTGGATGAAGAAAAAATAGTGCAAAATTTTCAGCAAGATGTGAGAAAGGGAAACAACTGAAGAGTTACATGCCTTGTTCTGTTCTGATCATATTCAGAAGTTTATCACACTTAAACCGCTGCCCTTGATTGGAATGGAACTTATTTCATCATGTAGCTTTCTCCTGCTCCTTCTTCATGAGCTGAATGCAGAAAAATGTGCTGTGTTATTCAAATTCCTCAAAGAAATAAAATGTCCCAGGAAGACAGCGGGAAAGAAAGTTCGTCACGGTAGGAAATATATAGGGTAGTTAATATGCTTGATAGTGTAAACTGTCCTTTCAGCACTTAGAATATTTTACCTGAGCTGACTTGTCATTTATTTTTTTTCAGATACTTTTCGAGACTTAATAATTGCCTAGTTAGCTAATCACTTTTAAGATGATAGAATGAAACATCAATAAAGTCCGTGTAACTCGAATGGAAAACAACCCACTAGATCCAGTTAAAACAAGAGCCATTAAAAGGAAATGCTAAAAGAAGCATCACAAGAAAAATCTAAAATAAACGAAAGCACAACGGAAACATAAAGAGGATAAAATGGGAAAGAAGAAAAGGATATCTGCCCGGCACTGAAACAGAACCAAAGTAGAGTTTTTTGGAGAGCATATACTGTATTTCACAGCTGGGACTGGAGTCGAGCTTCACCTTGTATAGTGACTTTTACCTAAGCAAAAAGACCATTTATACCCAGGGAAATGATGGAATTCTGCTCTCAGGAAATAATAAGTGCATTGTAGTTACTCAGAAGTTTGAAAGTGACTCAGGAAAGTCCAATTTGGGTGACTTTGTTTACCCCTCTCTCTTCATTCCACCTACCGTTGTTACAATGGTAGAAAATTGGAGAGGGAGATTTTATGCACCATATTTTTCAGAGTATAAGACGCATCGGAGTATAAGACGCACCCAGGTTTTTGAGGAGGCAAATTTTTAAAAAAGTTTTTGCACTCTGCAGAGCTTTTTGCAAAAACAGGCTTGGTGTTTTTTTTTTTTCAAAAAAAGGGGATGAATAGCCTTTTGGAGCCTTGTAGAGTGCTCCTGGGGGGTGGGGTGGGGCAAAAATAAGCAAAAAATGGCCTGTTATTCACAAAAAAGGCCTTTTTGTCAAAAAAAAGGGTATGCATAGCCTTTGGAAGGCTTATAGAGTGCTCCTGAGGACTGGTGGGGGGGCAAAATTGAGAAAAATGGCCCATGTTTTGCTCATTTTTGCCCTCCCCAGTCCCCAGGAGCACTTTGCAAGGCTCCTAAAGGCTCTGCACGGCCATTTTGGTCAAGAGGCAGGGTTTCGGGAGGCAAAAATGCTGTATTCAGTGTATAAGATGCACCCAGATTTTTAGCCTCTTTTTTGAGGAAAAAGTCCTTCTTATACTCTGAAAAATATCGTATATTGACATGAGCTCATGGGGGGGGGCGGGAGGAACTGGAAATAAATCATTCTAGATTATTTAAAAAAAACATTATTATTATTAAATACATTCTCAAGGACAGCCCCATAAACAATCATTCACAGGGAATTTCTAAGTTGTAAATCATCAAAGCCAGAAGATCTTAATCAAAATAGAACCATAGCTGAAGAACTCATTTAAGAGGAATACAACTTAGACGAAACATGCAGAATGTGGCTTCTTGAAACGTTTCAGCCCTTTTACCAGCAATGGCTATAGGAAGTGACTGCATATTCTTCTGTATAATGAACTAAGATAAGATATGCTTGTATGGGTTTCTTTCTGGTTTTTCTCTTGTATTGTGACTGGGTACAGCTGTAGGCAAGGGACACAGTGGTTCAATGGCTAAGACTCTGAGCTTGTCGATCAGAAAGGTCGGCACTTCGGCGATTCAAATTCCTCGTGCCGCGTAACAGAGTGAGCTCCCGTTACTTGTCCCAGCTTCTGCCAACCTAGCAGTTTGAAAAATGCAAGTAGAAATATAGGGACCATCTTTGGTGGGAAGGTAACAGCGTTCCGTGCACCTTCGGCGTCGAGTCATGCCGGCCACATGACCACAGAGATGTCTTTGGACAACGTTCGCTCTTCGGCTTTGAAACAGAGATGAGCACCGCCCCCTAGAGTTGGGAATGGCTAGCACATATGTGCGAGGGGAACCTTTACCATTACCTTTTACGGTTGTAGGTATGTGTACCCCAAGAAACACATGCTCCTTCCTAGCTTACCCAATCAGGAAGGAGGAAGGACAGGGCTTCAAATAGATTAGCTGACACCTTGCCCAAGTGCCTCTCCAAAAGGGCAGCATTGGGGATGATTTTCTGCATGTGTGTTGTCCCCAGCTCCTCTCTGGATCTGGCCTCCCTTTGAAAAATTTCCCTCAGATGTAAACCCATTCTATTTGGTCTCCAGAAAGTTATCCTGTTGATGGACAGCCGGACAGAAGGCTCAAGACTGCCTATTTGTTTGTCAGCAGGCAGCTCCCTGGAAACAGAAAAGAGTGGGACCAAATTTGGTTTAGTGGGAGGAGGGAGAAAAAGATAAGACAAGCTTGAATATGATCTGCATCTGGCTAGCAAGCTTTGTAGGAAAATCAATCCAAGAAAAACATTTGCATCCAGAGGAGAGAAACAAATGTCCTCAACTCAAAGACTGCTACCAGCTCCATCCCTAAGCCCTCTACTTCCTGCTTCCTGATCACGGGAGTCAAAGTGGAAGTGCTATTAAAGAATTGTAAAAAAAAATTCAGAAATCCTGATCCGCCCACTTGTTTTTCTCTAATTCTGAAGTCACCTAGGATTCCACAGCCGGAAGCACATTTGCAAGGATACGTTTTACAGCCAGGTGATTTCTCAAAGACTTCTGATATAAAACAAGTATTTTCATAAGTGACAGAACCCTCCTCTCCAAAAGGGACTTAGTCATGACTACAATTATTCATAAAAATTGTGACTTCCAGCTAGAAGAGGCTGTCCACCTCTGCTTTGGGAGCAGAGCATTTTCAGAAGAGACTAAACATGGCTCACTTTGATGGACAAATCATCCACTTAACCGTAGTGACATTTTATTTAAAAAAAAGTTCTTGGCCAAATCTAAACCTTTGATAGGGCTAGGCGAAATGAGTCCTGCATCTCTGCAGTTTTATAGGGATGCAAATAAAAAGAGAACTGAAGATCTGCCAAATATTTTGTCTCTCATAACCAGCAGCATTTGTGCAGGGCCCTATCACGTTCCATACATTTTCTGTTCTTGCTTCTGAACTGGCTAATTCCTCAAGAGAAATTGGGGGGTGGGGAGGAGGGTCTTAAAATGGCAACTAATGAGATTCTGTTCCCTTGCGTGTTCCTCCCTCACTGCATTGCTTTCTCTGCTAGAAAAAACAGTAAACAACAACATGAAAGCTCTCTATTGATTGCCTGCAAGAGAGGAATGCTAGCAAAAAGTGCTGGTGTTTTCACTTAAGAATAGAAAGGATATCCCTGGAACTACGAACTGTGACATGGTAGAAATTTCCTCTCAGGAGGAGCTGGGGGAGAAAATAGCACAAATCTATCTTCATTGCATTCTATGTGGACTAGCTAAGGCAATTAACCCCTGAAGTTAATTAGGTCAAGTGCAAAAACCCCTGGGAGATACATGACATTATAAAGGATCTGATCCTTGTATGTGGAAGAGCCCTTTGTTTCCAAGTGTTTTCACTAAACACATTCATTTTAAGTAGCACAGAGGAGAAGGAATATGACAAGGCCTTGCATCCTGTGGCTAAACCGAAATCTTCCCATCTATTATCCACCTTAATGTATCTTGAAGGGAGACAGACAATCCTAAATCTCGATAGGAAGGGACAAGAGAATAGATTTCAGATTTTCCTATTCAGCTATCATTCCCAATCCAGGTTGTGATCGTCTTCCATTTTGGCACAATGCAAGAATTAGAAATGCATTCTAAAACAGGCAAAAAAATACTCTACTTCCGTTGAATAGAGATTCTTGCATCTGCCAAATGCTGCCTTTTCTGAAACCGGCAAGAGAGACAGAATCTTTTCCCTTTACAGATTGTTGCAAATTCTGTTACTTACATTCAGTTGCAACGCTTTTGATTTGGCTCGAGCACCTACTTGGAGATAAGACCATTATCCTCCAGGATAAGATCATGCAACTTTGTTGTAAACAAGAATTTCATCAGGAGCTTTTACACTTTCAATGGGTCTGGACCAGCGGTGGGATTCAAATAATTTAACAACTGGTTCACTGCCCTAATGACCAGCTGGATGGGTGTGGTCATTGTGGGGATGGCCAGGGAATGTGACAGGCAGCACTCAGCCTCCTGCACGCCCATAGGAGCAAAAACAGGGTGTGTGTGGACTCCTGGAAGGGGCACGACAGGAAGGGGCAGGGCCAGCCTGCAATTTAACAACTAGTTCGCCCAAACCAGCCCAAACTGGCTGAATCCCACCACTGGTCTGGAAAGCTCACAACAATCAATGAAATTACAATAAAATCAATAAAAACCTAAAAATGAAAGACAAAGTTGCCTTAAGAGTTTGAACAAGATTTCTGACAAGGCTCTTCTACTGACATTTAGCACAAGAACTTTGTCTTCTAACTTCAGTTGACAGAAAACACAGTCCTAAGAGAGAGCAGGTGCCAAAAGTGGTCCATGGCCCGTTGGGAATTGAGTTGCCACAGTGGCAGGCCAGCATGTGAAGCTTCATTTGCACATGAACAGGATTTAGGTTGCATGTGCGAAACCATTCCCCCCCACCACCACTACCAAAACTGCTGAAGCCACCACCACCGGTCCATGGAACCAAAAAAATTGGGAACCCGTGGCCTAAACCACCTCACATCCTTGGTATGAGGTGGAAATAGAGGCAGATTCACGAGCCCCTCTGAAAAGACAAGGTGAATAAACTCCTCTGCATATTAAAGTCCCTGCCTAGGGATTCTCCTTTTATCTAGATCAAGGGACCTGTTCCTGCGGTCGTTGCATTTGTAAGGATGGATGGTTTGGAAAATTGTGTCAACACCCAAGGAAATGTAACATGGCCGAAGATGAGAGCAGAAGTTTCTGTGAATCAGCCGATGGCATATTATGCTCAGGAAAGGGTAAGTAAGTGGGGGACGGTGTGATACTTCAGTTGGCCCTGTTCCTGAAAACTAAAAAAAGTACAATTTGTGCTTTACATCTTGAGGCACTTTCTTTGATAATCCATTGTTGTTAAAAAAAAGCTTTTCAAAATGTTTATATCACAGAACGTTCTTGTGGCGAAATACTCCGCATTGCATTGAGAACTTTTGCCCACAGGAACTGTTTACCAACAGCATGCCACTCCATTTGGTGATATCCTTGTGGGTGTATGTATCAATATGGGGTCATTGTGTATTATGGGATATATTTTAGCATTAGGCTTTAAGTGCTAATAGCAGCAGGCAACTCTACAATTGCTAAACCTCTAAGAAGGAAATTTGCTTTTGAGCAGAATGGAAAAGTTCTTGTCCACCCCCACACGCCTACTCTTGCACTGTTTGTGCAATTCATATTAATCAAAATTCACCCCGTTCCTTTATTTTAGAGGTTTTTAAGTTGGCATGTTGTAATCATCAGGTTTCATTATAAATTATATTTTGGTCCTAGTCTTTGAAGATCCGTGGCATTTGCAACAATAGGGCAACAATAGGTCATGCCTTGCATCCAGAGGAGAAGAAAGAATATTCTAAGATGAAGTAGAAGATGAAATGAAACATTTATTTTTTGTAGAATAAATCCAGTCTTTTATAACACTATTTAGGAGACACATAACTTAAGAATGCAGAGTTTACATCCATCCTTCCTCAAATGTTTTGAGAAATTGGGGCAGGCAAAACAGCATTGCAGAATTTGATTATAATTTGTGTGAATGTCACATACCATCACAGCACACCTATCCTTTTGTGCTTTATTTATTGTAAAGTGTGTGTGTGTGTCTGCATGTGATTTTTTTTTTTACAAAATCACATTTTTAAAAAAAATTTCATGTTATTTGTCAAAAAAGAGGTCCAGGTTTTAAGTAGTGTTGGAGACTAAAACATACAAAAACTGGTTATAGAAATTGGTTATGTCTAGTCTAATGAAAAAAAGGACCAGGGGTGACATGATAGTAGTGTTCCAATATTTGAAAGGCTGCCCCAAAGAAGAGGGGGCTCAATCTATTCTCCAAACCATCAGAAGGCAAGATAAGAAACAATGGGTGGAAACTAATCAAGGAGGGAAGCAACCTAGAACTAAGGATAACATTCCTATTGGTGAGAGCAATCAACCAATGGAATAGCTTGCCTTCAGAAGATTTGGGTGTTCAATCATTGGAGGCTTTCCAAAAGACACTGGACAACCATTTGTCTGACATGACAAGGTCTCCTACTTCAGCAAAGAGGGTTTGACTAGAAGCGGGATGGCAGGTGGAGCCATTTCTGAGGGCATGCGGAGCCTTGCCATGTCAACTCCAATGCTCATGCACACGCTAGACAGCTGATTTCAGGCCTTGATTTTCAGCCATTTTTCATCCTCCAGGAGTTTCCCCGAATCTTCCGGAGGGCGAAAAACCACCCAACGTGAAAAACTGAAGCCTCTGGAGGGAGAAAAACCGCCCAATGGGCAACCCGGAAATCCCTTCTCAAACTTCCAGTTTGTGTGTTGGGCTGGTTTTCACCCTTCCCAGGCTCCAAGAAAGCCTCTTACAGACCTACAGGGCCCACTGGAAGTCAGAAAATGGGCCGTTTCTGACCTCTGGAGGGCAGGGGAGGCCATTTTCGCCCTCCCTTGGCTCCAAGAAAACCGTCAGTGCATGCTTGAGGCAGCGGGGTGGGGGAGTCACACACCATGCACAGGAGGCACAGCACAGAGAGCATTAAATTATGGGGGTGGGGACACACAAACCCACGCAATAGCACGGATAGCTGCTTTTGGCACCCGAGACGAAAAAGGTTCACCATCACTGGATTGCCAAAGTTCCTTCCATCTTTATTATTCTATGCTTATATTCTAAATTTGATTCTCCAGAAGTGAGGTGAGACTTTGTTACATAGTAGGAAGGGAAGTAATTTTAAAATATCCAGAGTTCTCTTACAAAAGATACAGGTAGTCCTCAACTGAGACCAAAATTCCAGAGAGACATTTGTTAAGTGAGGTTTTTGCCCAGTTTAACCACTCTTTTGCCACAGGTGTTAAGTGAATCACTGCAGTTCTGAAGTTTGTGACATGGTTGTTAAGTGAATCCGGCTTCCCCTCTGACTTAGCTTGTCAGAAGGTCGCAAAAAGTGATCACATGACTCCAGAGCACAGCAACCATCATGAGTCAGTTGCCAAGCATCCGAATTCTGATCCCATGACTGTGGGATGGCTGCAAAAGTTGCAAAATGTGAAAAATGATCATAATCAGGGGTGGGTTCCGGCAAAGACTACTGCCGGTTTGTTCAGTGGTGCGCCCTGCATGCACACACTTGATGTGTGCTGTGCACGCATGCACAGTACAACTAAAATTGCTCTGTGCATGCGCAGAAGGAAAAGGCAAGATGGTGGCACCTATGGCGCCGCTGGGAGAACCAGTTTGGGGACATGGCAGGCCTGGGTCGCTGCCAGTTCCAGCAACCCAGCCGCCAAGCTACTACCGGTTCGGCCAAAATGGTCCAAACTGGTAGGAACCCACCACTGATCATAATGTTGTAACTTTGAATAGTCACTAAATGAACTGTTGTAAGTTGAGGACTACCTGTACTTTAAAAAGTCTGCCTCCCATTAGATTACTTCTGATTCTCTATAAATTTTTAATTCTTTTGCTAAAGAATTCTCTCTTTTTTATCTGCAATATATAGAAAGGAATGTGCATTAAAAAAAGTATTCCTATTGAAAGTTTAAAATTTTTTTGGCACATCATTCCATTCAGTAACTTGAATAGAATAGAATAGAATAGAATAGAATAGAATTCATTATTGGCCAAGTGTGATTGGACACACAAGGAATTTGGTGCAACAGATTATTCTTTTAATGGAATGGAATGGAAGAATAGAATGGAATAGAATAGAATGGAATAGAATGAATGGAATAGAATAGAATACAAGAGAAGAGAAAGAAGAGAAGAGAATTCTTTATTGGCCAAGTGTGATTGGACACACAAGGAATTTGGTGCAGCAGATTATTTTTTTAATAGAATAGATAGAATAGAATAGAGGAGAGGAGAGGAGAGGAGAGGAGAGGAGAGGAGAGAGAGAAGAGAAGAATTCTTTATTGGCCAAGTGTGATTGGACACACAAGGAATTTGTCTTTGGTGCACATGCTCTCAGTACATATAAGAAAAGATACATTCATCACGCTTCATAAGATACAACATTTAATGAGAGTCCTAAAGTACAAATAAGCAATCAAATCATATTAGTAGACAATCAGTATAAATCATAAGGATACAAGCAACAAAGTTACAGTCACGCAGTCATAAGTGGGAGGAGATGGGTGATAGGAACGATGAGAAGATGAATAGAAATGCAGCCTTAGTGAATGGTTTGACAGTGTTGACAAAGTATTTGTTTAGGGGAGTGATGGTGTTCGGGGAAAAACTGTCCTTGTTTCTAGTTGTTCTGGTGGGCAGTGCTCTATAGCGTCGTTTTGAGGGTAGGAGTTGAAACAATTTATGTCCAGGATGTAAGGGGTCTGTAAATATTTTCACAGCCTTCTTTTTGACTCGTGTACGATGGAAGACAGGTTGGTAGTAATTGTTTTTTCTGCAGTTCTAATTAGCCTCTGAAGTCTGTGTCTGTCTTGTTGGGTTTCAGAACCAAACCAGTTTCTTTCATGGTGGAAGGGATCCCATGGTGTCTTACTTTCCATCTCTTTTTTTCTGTCATTATGCACATCAGTACGTTAAAGCCAGAACAATTAAAGGCCGTTTCTTGTGGGATTGGCCATGCTAGTTATCCACAATATGGCCCTAGAAAGCTGTGTCATTTTGAAATAGAAACAGAGCCAATGTAAATTATTGCCTATCGCTACTTTCTTGTTACTGACTCTCCATTTTTGTCAGTCTTTGGATTCATTGTGCTAGTTAACTGTTTTTGAGTTTGCTGATGCTTACCACATAACCACAAAGCATACACTTTTGGGGTAGCAGAACTAAGGGGTGTATATATAGTTCATGTTCAGGACTGTTCAAAGTTATGATGGCACTGAAAAATTAGATTTCTGACTGTCCTTGATATTGCAGCCATTACATTGATCCCCACAGTCACATACGATCACATTTGTATTTATAAGATATAAACAAATTCATTTTAAGATAAATCGAGGTTTGACTGAAATACAACTTCACTTTCGGATGGCAGTTTTATTGGCTAGTTGGTTTTTTAGAGGAAGCCTAGCTATATGGCAGCATTTTGCTCAGGGTGAAATGCTTTGAAGTCTGCTACCGGTTTGCTTCGTGCGTGCATGCGCAAGGATGCCTTTTCTGAGTCTGCAAAGGTAAGTAAAACAGTGGGGAGGATGGGACCAGCAGGATTTCCTGCTTTCTAGCAAATATAAATTGTGCGGCACAGCTAATTGCCACACAGCTGATTGTCAGAACTTTTAAAAACCTTTTAAAACCATTTTTACTACTGGTTTGGGCGAACCGGCCCGAACTGGTAGCATGTCACCAAAATGATCTAGCTCATTTTGAAAAAAACTAAACTGTGTTCTTGTCTGAGTATGATAACAAAGTAGGATGGCCTCATTGGTTACTACCTAGATCAGTGATGGCTAATATTTTTGTTGTTGGGTACCAAAAATGCAAGGGCGTGCGAGCAATAGCGCGGGTGTGTGCTGGCACCCATAAAGCAAAGCATCCCCACATACATGCACAACAGCCCCCCTCCACATGCTCTCCCCCAATGAGTGCCGCACTACTCGCCTCCGAGCTGAGCTTGGTGTTTCCTCCAGGGGCTCGGGGGAGGCCGTTGTCGCCCTCCCCATGCTTCAGGAAAGTCTCCAGAGCCTGAGGAGGGTGAAGAACAGGCTCAATAAGCCAACCAGAAGTTTATTTCCAAACTTCTGGTTGGCCCATTGGGTCCATTTTTCAGATTGTTTCCAAACTTATGTAGGCCCGCTGGGCCCGTTTTCACCCTCCCCAGGCTCCAAAGGCTTTACTGAAGCCTGGGGAGAGTGAGAATAGCCTCCTCCAGCCTTTTGGAAGGCCAAAAATCAGCTGGCCAGTGTGCACATGTGTTCTGGAGCTGATGGCTTGTGTGCCAGCAGATATGGCTACACATGCCACCTGTGGCATCCATGCCATAGGTTCGCCATCATGGACGTAGATGGAGACTCTGGGAAAGAGCCGAGGTGGCGCAGTGGTTAAATGCAGCACTGCAGGCTACTTCAGCTGACTGCAGTTCTGCAGTTCGGCTGTTCAAATCTCACTGGCTCAGGGTTGACTCAGCCTTCCATCCTTCCGAGGTGGGTAAAATGAGGACCCGGATTGTTGGGGGCAATATGTTGACTCTGTAAACCGCTTAGAGAGGGCTGAAAGCCCTATGAAGCGGTATATAAGTCTAACTGCTATTGCTATTGCTACTGCTATTGCTAAATACCAGATATGTTTTGTTAGATGGAGTTAGAAACATACTAGAAAAAGTTGATGGGAATCTGCATCTCTTACTGTCCTTTGGAACTAATGATGTCACCAGGAGTCAAGCTTGATTCAAAGATGACTGCTATTCAGTGGGATTTTAAAATAATTGCACACCTGTTCAAATCATTAGTTTGAAGACAATTCTTGAGTTAACTCTTTGCTGTTCAAAAAAACAGTGCCTAAAAAGATGGGAGTTAGCGATATAGGTATGGCCTCGAGTAAAGCCTACTTGGTAGATTGAAACCCTAGACGTTTTGTCTTCTTTTCATGTAGTAAATGCCCAAATACTTGTACTCTGGCCTGGGGAAAAAAGTGCTCAAAAGAAAAGCAAGTGGGATACGTGAGCAGGATTGTGTTTCCACACAGCTATATACAGTCCAGTGAGACCTGTTCTTATTACCTCACTCTGTTTTATTCCTGATTACATCTCTGTAGTTTCAATAACCTTGAGGTTTTGTCCTTTCTCTTCCTTTAACCTTAACTAAATCTTCTCACATGCCTTCATCCGCTCTCCCTTAATCCCGCAGAGAAGAATGGCTTTGATTTTAGAGCTTAGGAACCAAGACAAAATGTCCTTCTTCCAAGCAGCCCTGACTAAATCAAAATGGAGGGAAATCATTATAGAGCATCCTAAAAAAAACATTCACATTAACACCCCCCCCCCATAGAACATCCTTCTCACCAATAGGCTTTTATCACAACGAACTCCTTGTAGACAATCATTTATTGATCAGCACTGATTACCTAAGATGCCCCCTGCCTGATTGAAAAGTTCTGCTCTTCTCTGAGTACCAGTAATGATTTTTTTCCCCTGTGCTTTCAGGTTCCTGTCACTGTGGAAAATGCATCTGTTCTTCCCAGGAATGGTACATTTCAGGAGAATTCTGCGAATGTGATGACCAGGATTGTGACAAATATGATGGCCTTATTTGCACAGGTGTTGTATGCAGGGAGGGGCTTCAAAAATTATAGCAACGAGTTCTCTCCTGGTTGTTGGGTGGGCATGGCCATGGTGGGCATAGCCTAGTCAGCCTCCTGCATCACAGTGGTGGTGGTGGGCATTTTTGCCTTCCCCAGGCTCCGGAGGCTTTCCTCAAATCTCTGGGAGGGCAAAAACTGCTTCCCCCGTGCTCCAGAGGCCCTATGGAGGCTGAAAACGGGCTTGTTTCTGGCCTTCCGGAATTTCCAGGAGGCCTGTCTCCCCCCCCCCCCCACCTGAGTCTCCATGCAGGCCCTACGCTTACCTTGCAGATAAATGGGTGGAGACTCCTGGGAGGGGAGGGTGGGGTGAGAGTGGCAGGGTGGGCGAGGCCAGCAAGAGGTGGGATTTGGAGGTTCTCTGAAGTGGCTATAATGTTAGCTATGGGTTCTCCCGAACTCGGGAAAGCCCTCAGCAGCCCATCCTTGGTTGTATGATCTCCAGAACCAACCGATCGGCTCTGTAAGAAGACACACTACATCTGAGTGGCTTCCAAGCATTGCATGCTCTCACCCATCCTCTTGAGTTCAGAGCAAGCACTATAAACTAAGAGGCAAAGCACCCTTAAATGGTTATTGCTTTGCAAAACAAAGATTTCTAAATGAATGAGAGGAAATAGCTTCCTGACTTTCAAAGATAGTCTTCCTTCATGAATAAGTGAGGGAAATCCTCTTAATTAGACCTGGGGAAAGAAAGAAGCTATGTGTATGAAGCAGAGTTTTAAAGAGTCAATAAGAAAGCTCCCCCCCCCCCGTAGAGACAGGGGGGAGAGGGGGGGAAAAAGGATAGAGGGTGGAAGGGAGAGGGAGGAGGAGGGAGGGAGAGAGACTGGGAGGGAGGGGGAAGGAGGGCGAGGAGGGAGGAAGGCAGGAGGATAGAGTGAGGGAGAGAGGGAAGATGGAGGAGATAGACTGGGAGGAAGGGAGAAGAGGGAGATGCGCAGAGAGAGAGATTTTTAGGAATGCTTAAAACAACAACTGGAATTGATTGCTTAGTTCCTATCCTTCCAGTTCCCATTATAAAACTGATTTTTGAAAGAGGAAGGAGTAAATTATTCTATTATACCCAAGAACTTCAAATGAAACACAGAGGCTGTCATAACATCTCTCATACCATAAATGTTCACTATCATAAATCTTTCTCCGCATGTTGAGGAACCCCTATGTCAAGTCAGGCTCCAAGTAACCTGGACTTGTCTTAAAATGGTACAAGCTGTCTTTACTTGGTGTTATATTCTTTCCCACTCATGTATACACATGCACAATTGCAATTTCACACAGTTACTCATAAGTTAAATTCTTAGTGCTTGATTTGGACTGGGAAGACCATAATTCAAATGCCATTTGAATTAGGAACATGGGTGAATTACTTTGAGGCAACAACTACTTCCTAGGGGATCTTACCTCACTTCTTGCTCATCATCAGGTCTCCTTAAAACAGAGATACAAAAGGGTTTAATGTGTGATCCACCATAATCAATTTTGGGGTTCTCAGGATCCCCGCAGTTTGGAAGGAAAATAAATGCCACAAGTCTTGTGAGCTTCAGGCCAAGCCAGAAGGGGGAAATACCTAGAAAGAAAAATAAAAGCTATTTTTTTGTGGTGGTTTATACTTTCGCAGAGCAACCCATTTTTAATTTCAATTATGGACGTGTTGTTTTGTTCCAGGAAATGGTATATGTAACTGTGGAAACTGCGAGTGCTGGGAAGGTTGGACCGGAAATGCATGTGAGATCTGGCTTGGGACTGAATATCCCTAAGGTTGCCACGAAACACTGAAGACTGACAGATATGTGGTATAAAATGAGGCTGCTAGACTACATAAATGTAAGATGAACACAACCCAAAAACCCTACTCATCCTAATCAATCAGCTCAAGAAAATATTTCTTAAATATATGAGCAGTTTGGATCTGTGGTTCTAATTCTGCATATATATTCTTTCTTTCTCTCTCTCGCATAGCTTTTAAGTGTGCTACAAATCTTGAGACAAGATTTATTATGTAATGTACCGTATTTTTTGGTCTATAAGGCACACTCCACCCCCAAAGTGTGTGGAAATGTCTGTGTGTCTTATAGAACATATGTTGCTGAAGCCCTGCCCACCTGCCAGCCCCCCACCCTTCGGCCTCTGCCTCCAAGCAATTTTGCTTCCTTGTAGCAAGCAACAAACAGCCTGGTCAGTTTCAGCACAGCCTGATTTAGCACAAGCAGCTGATTGGCGGTTGGATCTTCCTACCGGAATACCACAATCAGCTGTTCCAGGCTGCAGGGATCACTGCCGCCTATTGCTGCCATTGCCGCCCATTGCCGCCACCACCTATCACGGTCTCTGCGCACTCCATTTTTGGCCTCTGTATACCCTGCTTTTGGCCTCCGTGCATCCTGTTTTCAGCCCATTTCAAAACAGGGAACAGCTGATTGGTGGGATTCCGGGAGGCTGATCCAATTGCCAATTAGCTGCTCGCGCTAAATCAGGCTGTGCTGAAGCTGACCAGGCTGTTTTCTGTTTGCTGCAAGGAAGCAAGTTGCTGGGAGGCAGATTTTCTTTCTTGTTTTCCTCCCCAAAAGCTAGGTGTGTCTTATAGTCCAGAATATTTTATAGTGCAAAAAATACAGTACCTGGATTACTGAATTTCAATTTCCTAGTAATGGAAGAAGTGTTTTAAGTGAAATAATTCAAAATGGTTTAGGATTATGCAAAATGACTGAATTGGTGGTGACATTGATGGAGTGGGGATCCTTCTGACTATGGAAATCAGTTCATTTTTCCCTTGAAAACTTTCACTTAGATCCCTACAAAAATTACTTGCTGTCTAATTTATCACTTACTATCAATCTTCATTCACTTATCTACCAAACCTGGGGAAAGAGCTGGATCGAATGGGAGCATTTAAGGACATCCCTCCCTGCAATAAAGCATTGCTTCCTTCCACAGGATTAGCAATGAAATCAAACCATTTATCTTGATTTATGCATCCCCTGCTTTTTTTAAGGGAAAAAAAATAAAAGTACCTGAATCTTGAAAAATACGTTCTATGTGAGTCATTTAGGCACAGGTTGCAAGCATACAGTGTTTGCTTAAATGCTTGTTTTTCACAGCATAATTTTATTGCAATTTCTTTGTCCTCTTTGCCTACACTGCTGTCAAAATCTTGTTGGTTATAATTCTGCCAGTCTTGTTAGAACGTTTCACCTGGTATGATGACCAACAGGAAGAAGTCACTTTCAGTACATATTTAACCACAAGTAGGTGGATTACAAAATAATTGGGGACAAAGGGAGTGACAGTAAAAGAAGAGGAATCTGGCAACAAGGCCCAGCAATGCTATGGGGCACTAAGCAGCAGAGAAATAATTCATGCTTGGCAAGGTGAATTCTGTTGTCTCTCCTTTCGATTGCATTAAAATGCTCCTTTTGATTAAAATATCAAATATACTTGGACAATTCTGTTTGGAATATCTTCGTGTGCATGCCTTTGTGTGTGTGTGTGTGTGTGTGTGTGTGTGTGTGTTATACAGCCATGGTGGCGCAGTGGTTATAATGCACCATTGTAGGCTAACTCTACCCACTGCCAGCAGTTCGATTCTGACTGGCTTAAGGTTGACTCAGCCTTCTGTCCTTCCGAGGTTGGTAAAATGAGGACCCAGATTGTTGGGGGCATATGCTGCCATTTGCAAACTGCTGAGAGAGTGCTGAAGAACACTATGGAGGCGTATATGAGTCAAAGGGCTATTGCTATTATAAATCTCCATATTGTCAAAAAAAATTCTCAGTATACAAAATAAGTTGATATCAACTGTGTGTACACACATATACATACACATGTATCCCCCCCCAAAAAAGTAAAATAAAGATAATATGCATTCTTTGTGGCAAACTGATACAAAAGGACTTCTACGTGGGCATAGGTACTACCAGAACAATTCAGAACCCCACCCACTGCCAATCACATACTTCTCCCCCCCAGCACCATCACTGCCACCTGCCAACCAATTAGCTGGTAGCTTCTTGTCCTGTGCACGTGCGAGCACACGCATGAGTGAGCCTGTAGTAAACTGACTAGCAACCCACACTGATCAGGTCAGGGTTCCATCAGTTCAGGGTCTTGTGTCGAGTCTTGTCATGAGTCAGGTGTGGGTATGTCAGGGGAGGGTCATTGAGAGGTGAAGTGCTGGCTGGGGGGGGGTGTTGCGTGGGTGGGTTGAGGGTCGCTGCTGTTTCTGATTGGCTATATGCAGGGCCAGATTTTCCTATAGGCTAACTAGTCTTCAGCCTAGGGCCTCAAGATCAAGAGGGGCCTACATTCAAATTGTTAGCAAAATTAAAACTACACTATTCTAAAAACAGTGAACACTAAAACACTGAACCGAAAATAAGGAGAAATTCTATGCATATGACTAATAAACATAAAAAGGCATTGGTTAAGATCGTTCCAGCACCGGCGGTTGGGCGAGAGGCGCGGCCGCTCCCAGTAGCCGCCCCGTCAACGCGGAGCCACCAGTGGCCAGGCAGGTGAGGGCGAGGGGACCGAGCCGGGCAGCTGAGCGCAGCAGGGGAGGCGGCTGGCTTCGCTACCTTTGCTGCAGAGCAGAGCCGCCCTCCGTCGGGAGGCCAGCTATATATATTGATATATATTGATATATCACAGTAATGATGTATTTTATTGTCTCTCATGTAATTTACAAACTTAAAAATGGGAGGTGAAAGGGCCTCATAAGTGGAATAGCCTAGGGCCTCTTTTCATCTAAATCCGGCCCTGGCTATATGGTTGAGTTGAGGTCTGAGGGATTCGTAGGCTGGTTGCAGGTCATAGAAGGCGTTGCCGTATGAAAAAGGTATTAAAATTTGATATTTTAAAAAGAGAACAAAAAGAACAAAAAGAAGGTCACTGAGGGAAGATGCCTTTTCCTAAGTTGTCTTCTCTAAACTGGATCCTTGTGGACTTCCTCTATCAATAGTAAGTGCTGTGTTACTCTGGCAATGGTGAGTATTAGTAGTGAGATCAGCCAGTTGGAAGCTCTGTTTTCTAAGTCTTTAAAGTGGGGTCACTTTTGGGTGCTTTGGCAAACTAAATAGTACCTGGGAATTCTTCTCCGAATGGGATTATAATCAGAGTGGGAGGGGGGAGAATTGAACCAGTAATTAGGGACAAAATGGGTCCAGCTGAGTCCACTGGCAGCTTTATATCATCAGCCCTCTTATAGGCCATAAGAATGCTTTACACATACAAACAGGAAAATCTAAGAATATTATTTGAAATTTCAGAGGCAGAATTTATTCACAGTGAAGTTACACTGAGGTTTTTTTTAAAAAAATCCCCCCCCCCAAGATTTATTTGCATATAATTGCATTTTGTACATCAACATTTGCTAACTCTTTAGTTCCTCAAAGGGGAAAATGTAGCTTCTTTTCAAAGCAGTTACCCTTTTCTGTAAAATCTGTAAAAGCTTCATTGTTAAATAGTTTACATGTTTGGGAAAACATTGCATTTTAATATAAAAAATTAATATGTTGTTTTGTTGCAGCAGTTCAGTGGCTGTATTTGAATTCTGGACTCTCCCGTTGGCAAAAGTACATATGTTTAATTATAGTAAATATTTTGTGGGTATTTTTTTTTAGAAAGAGCAGATAAAAGCCTCTAATAAATAAATGAATGTAATATGAAATTGCAACAGGACACCAGAGTTATCTAATCCCAACTCCCCATGTGCCATAAGAATCTTGATTTTTTTTAAAAAAAGCATGACAACAACCTCAGATCTGAACTTGTATTCCTCAAGAGTTGTGAGCACAGTAGCCCCTAAATATCTTTGAAGTTACGTTCAGGCATCATCACAAGAATAATCCTCAAAGCTACAATACGTCATTTGCAAAGTTTGCATTTTTCAAAAATATATCGATGCAATGTTGTTACGATAATTTATGGTGAACTAATAGATCAGATGCTGCTTGACTAGAAGCCCTAAAAGAAATTATTCTGTGCAGGAATAGTAGGGGATTTTACAATCAACAACTAGAAGGATTCATTGAACATTTGTTGGCTGTATTAATTTAGTGGTAGGAACAATTTAATAATCAAAACCATATGTTATTGGTGCAATATGGTTATTGTTGCATAAGTGTAAGCCACTTTAACCACAGAAAAGGTCTTGAATGGTGGAACCTGTAATCAGGAGAACTGTGACTTCCTTAGATGGGTAATAGAAAAGAGGCTGAAAATAAAATGTAGTTTCTGATTGGTAACCATGGCTTTCTGCCTGAAATCTAAAATATTACATGTGTAAAAAGACTTCTGTAAAAAATCATGTTGGTGTGAGTTCCATTCTGCATGGTTAAGTTCAGTGGTGGGGTCCGGATCCCCATACGGGTGCGCAAAGCATGCACATGCGTCTTAGCGCCTCCGCGAGCCTTCATGACACTTCAGCTGCTCAGCAGAGAGTCACGCAGGTGCTTCATGTGCCGTGCGCGGAAGCGCCGAAGACTTAAAAGACCAGTAGGGAGCTCGAGCGGGTGGTTGGGCCTTCCGGAGCACCATAGCGGAATGGTATCCAGTGCTCTGGGCAGGCTCTGGTACGCCTGTACCGGAGCATACCGCCTGCAACCCACCACTGGTTAAGTTCCACAATGGTGTCAAAACTAAGAGATGGAGCCTTTATCTTTATATTACATGGAATTGAACAGTGTTTCTCATGCAACATGCAAACTACAAGCTCTAAAGTGCTTACAGAAGCAATAAGGAGAAAAGAAAGTCCAAGGTGAACAGTAGACTCTTACTTTGTGGTGCCATTCTGATTCTTGGAGTGAATGTCTCTAATATTTAGCATTTATCTCTATTTGAATGACTCTGTTCTGTGATCAATACCACTAAATTTTGTATCTCCAACATCAGGCAAACATAGACAGAAAACAACCTCGCAGATATTTTAAAATCCATTTTGCAAAAAATACACTGATTAACAGTTAATCAGGCAGACGTTTCTTCTTTTCCACCTTGTTTTCTCTTAGCAGGTAATTTCACCAAAGTTCAAAATTCAAAGTTTAATGAATTTATATGCCGCCCAATCCCGAAGGACTCCGGGCGGCTTACATAAAAACAACTCTAAAAAGAATACTAAAAAAAATAGAGAGGGAAAGCAAGTTAAAAAACACATCATGCACTCAATCTTAGTGGGGCTGGACCTCATTCATGAAGTCAACAGCCCCAGGCCTGTCGGAATAGCCAGGTCTTAGTAGACTTTCGGAAGGCCGAGAGAGTGGGGAGGGTCCGGATCTCTGGGGGTAGATCATTCCATAGGGCCGGGGCAGCTACAGAGAAGGCCCTCCCCCGAGAAGCCGCCAGACGACATTGTCTAGTCGATGGCATCTGGAGAAGGCCCATCCTGTGTGATCTTATTGGACGCTGGGAGGTATGTGGCAGAAGACGCTCTCCGTGAAGGAAAAAGGGGCAAGAAAGGAGTGGGTGATTCTAGACACACGTACTCAGCCCTGGACCATGAAAACCAAAAAGCCACTACTTATCAACCCACACTAGAGTAGGGTGCTCAGTTACAACCCATAATATTTCAAAGCCTGCAGTGCAAATGCAGAGGCCTTCATCCTTCTGTGGACCAATTTTGGTTAGCCCAACAGTAACATCTGTGTGTCCGGATATACACCCATCGGCCAGGGTTGTGCATGGTACCAAAGTGTTTTGGATTTTATATGCCTGCCAATGCAGCACCTGTTCATTAGATTATTAAATTCGTTACAGCAGCCTAAAGTTTTTCAGGCTTCCTTGCTGCGATGAGCAAATATGTTGTTGCTTTAAGAGTCACATTAACTTTAGTCTGGACCTCTTAAAGCAACGTTATCTCTTTTTCAGGTTCCTGCAGAGGTTTTGCTGTGCTGCTCCCTCATGAAGCCTGGAAGCATTTCAGCTAAGAATCAGTGACAACCTCATCACCTTCTACAATTCATGAATTTTTTTTTAGTTTTGATATTTGCAAAAACAACCCATTTTTTCAAAAACTTACTTCCCTTGTGCTCAAGTTTATTGCCCTCTTTTGTAGTCTTTGAAGTTCAACTTTTAATACCTTTATATATGCACGTGTTCATACCAGAGGTGGGTTGCTTCTGGTTCAGCCCGGTTTGGCTGAACTGATAGTGGCGGTGGCAGGAGGCTCCGCCCATCCACCTGGACGCTTCTGTGCATGCGCAGAAATGTTGCATGTGAGTGCACGCGCGAGCACAAGTGAACCAGTAGTAATCTGGTTAGCAACTCTCCACTGGTTCACACACTTATCTGGGTAACAGTTTTGAATTAGTTTGCCATTGCTTTGTTTTGAGATGTTTGTTAACTTCCCATCTAGCCTACACCTTTGGAATTACCTAGTAGTCACCCACCCAATCCGTGGCACGACAAAACCGCGGTCCACTAAAGCGCGCCCGATTAAAGCGTGTACCTGATGTCATCAGCAGCGTGACAAATACCACCGCGGAGAAAAAAAGGGTGCTTTAAAAAGCGCTTTTAAAGCAAGCCGATTCACGAAAAGGTAAGGGTTAGGGTTAGGGTTAGGGTTAGGTTAAGGGTTAGTGTTAGGTTTAGCGTTAGGTTAAGGGTTAGGTTTAGGTTAGGTTTAGGGTTAGGTTAAGGGTTAGGTTTAGGGTTAGGTTTAGGGTTAGGTTTGGGGGGGGGTTAGGGTAAGGTTTTCGTGTTAATTTTAACTTTACCGCTCACAGCGTGATGTTTTCGTCTCGCTGTGATGACGTCAGGTACACGCTTTCGTCGAGCACGCTTTAGTCTACCGCTGTTTTGTGGTGGAACCCACCCAATCAGCCCTGACTCTGCTTAGCATCTAAAGTTAGGCAATTCAGCAAGATGTTGTAACCTGGCAAGAATTAACCATCTCTGCATTACTTTGAAATTGGGGTTTATAAACCTGGATCATATGTTACTGTTGGGAAGTAGCTGATAACTCATTCAAGATAGTCTTAAGCCCTTCTATTTAGGAATTAATACTGATTAGTAAAGCAGAGTTGGTAAATCTTTTAGTAATGGTGGAGATAGTTACTTTTTTGGGGATGGGGAAGGGAGTGGGCAATACAGTAGTAGGTAAATTATGTCACTTGTGAACACAGATTGATTAATTTCATTGATTTCAATTATATTGGGCTTTCTCTCTATAGAATTAAACTAATAACAGCTCAACAACTATAACCATATTATAAGCATCTTCATAGAAATAGGAGAATCTTTACATTCTTTATAGGAACTTTATGCTCTAAACTCCACCATCCTTCCAGCACTTTGTTACTGTCAGATCAGGCCAGAATGAGTTCATTTCTTGAACGGTCACAAAATGCTGTTTTAGTGGGTGTAGAAGAGAGCATGATGCAACGTTTCTTAACACTATGAGTTATCTTGCTGTTATCTTTAATTCTTTTATTTGCTGTTTTATTGCCAGCTTTGCCAGTGTACTAATTTTTCTGCTCCTGGCCACAATGAAGCGTTCATTCATTCGTTTTCCAGCATGGCTGTGAAACAACATACCCAGTTTTCCAGCACAGCAGAGATTATTATTCTGTCGCTTTTATGTCATCCTCTAATTCCAGTACCTCCAAATTTCAGTCTGGAATAAATTATTCAGATTGCAAAGTAAAATCGGTTGCAGCTGTGCAATAGAATGTATTAAAACAGGAACATGTTGCGGTTGTTTTTAACCAAACAGGAACAAACTGTTGCAAGTGACAAAAAAGGTTTTTCATGGTGAATTTTATCTAAAGTATCTTATATTCATATGGATTAAAAATAAAAATATATTAAAGGAAAAAAAAACCCCCCAAAAAAAAGAAAGAAAAGAGCAAAAAAAAAAAAAGAAACTCTTTGTGTTAAGCTCAGCCCCCCATCTTTATCTATGCTTAAATAGTGTAAATCATTCTATCTATATTTTATTCTCGTCTCTTGCTTCTTTGTTATTTACCCCGACCTCCTGTAGACTCTCCCGTTCCTCTTCCTTAACCTTGTATTCAGATAAACATTTATCCAAATTTATAAAATAATTTCACCAAGCTTTCCCTTCTAATAAAAATTAGATAGCATAGATCATTCCACATATTCAAATAATACTTTCAACAAAAATCAGTTTACCTTCCGTTTTAAAATTACCTCATCCAGCTTTCCCTTCTAACAGAATTTAAACAACATAAATCATTCTGCATTCATTTTACATATATACATTCAGTATCACCCCACCAATATACGTAAATCATTCCGCATGCATTTTACCCTCATCCCTTGCTTCTCTAATATTTGCCACTATCAAATTTATGCAAGCATTAGTTTAAAATCTAGCTCAAAATAATTAGTTTCAACAAAAATCAGTTTACCTTCTATTTTAAAATAATCTCTTCAAACTTTCCCTTCTAACCAGATTTAAACAGCATAAATCATTCTGCATGCATTTTACATATATACATTCAGTATCACCCACCAATAAGTTCCCCTTTTTCTGCCGGAGAGAGGTCGCAAACCCCATTCAATCCACAACTTTGGTGAATATTTTAGAATGTCTAAATCCTCAAACTCCGCTTTTCTGCTTCTCCGAGGGAGGGGGAGCTACCCCCTCCATCTTGCAGCCATGTGGTCTGTTGCTTGCCTTCTCCTTCGGCTTGTCTCTCCTCTTTTCCAAGTGAATCAGGAAGTCCCGCCTTCAAAGTCTTGTAATAGAAATCTCGAGCCTCCGAAACAGAATTAAGACAAAGTTTTTGATTCTCAAATGTGACCGTAATGCCGGCTGGGGCCTCCCATCTATATTGAATCTGTTGATTTCTAAGCTCTTTAGTTAAGAAGGTATAGTCCCTTCTTGCCTTTAACATCTGGAAAGGTATTTCTTTGAAGACAATCAAGTTCTGGCCATCAATTCTCAAACTATTATTGTAAAATTTTTGCACGATCGCGTTTCTGGATTCTTTTGTGGAGAAATATATAATTATGTCCCTCGGGAGCTGTCGCTGTTCCGCTACCAACGAATTCTGGCGATAGATTTTCCGAATCTGCCAATCAAGGTTAAGTCCCGGGCTTCCCACCGCATGGCTGAGGGCTTCAACAAAGGTCTGTTTCAAATTCTCGCTCCTTTTCGCGAAATCCTCTGACTCTTATTGCGAATGCCTTCTTATTAAAGTTTATCATAACGAGCTGTTCCTGAGTGTCTAATTTTTTGTTGTAAAATTTGAATATTAGTAGTCAAATTAATTAGCCTCCTCCAAACTTTCCAATTTATTCTCTATTTCAGCGGTATAATCTGACAGGGCAGACACGGCTGCAAACGTATTCGCCTTCATTTGGTCAATTTTAGACTTTAAATTAGCATATAGCTCGAATACAAATTCCTTAATTTCTTGTTTAAAATCATTAAAGATTTGAAAAAAAATTCCTGTGTTAAGAATTCTCCAGTAGAGGGCGTAGGAGACAAGGGCTGCGATTCCAGTATAAATTCTTTAAATTCCTTCACAGATTCTTTAGGCACATTTGTAGAGAGACGCTTCGATTTTGACCTGGGTGCCATTATAAATCAACAAATAAACAGTGCTTTCGCTCCCCTCTGTTTCCAAAAAAAACAAAAAAAAATTTATTTTGTTAAGGAGCGGTCTGCAGGAAGGTAAAACCGGCTACGTACATCCCCTATCAGTCACCAACGGAGAGAAATCGCCATTTTGAAGTCCGTTTAAACAGAGAAGCCTCTAAGACGAATGGTGCTGGTATTTAAGATAGTAATAAAAGCATAAATCTCACAGGAGTGGGACCTGCCCGTATTAATCCTAGCTTCAAACAACTTTGCTTTGTCCTGGGGGGGGGGTCGCCTGTCTGGGGCTGCAAAAAAAGGCAGCTGAGAAGAACTGGCTGGAGATAAAAGCTCCGCTCACGCTGGATCTAATCTCTGTCCACAGCCAAAAAAAGGAGAAAGGCTGTGAATTACGAATAGACCCTAGCACACAGAGCTACTTCCTGCCCCTTTCTTAGCCAAAAAGGGGTGATATCTATGATCTTAATTAGATATACAGACCAGATCTCTGAGAGGAGCTCGGTTGAGCTCTCCTCGGCAACAGGCTCCGCCCCCCGGTCCCCGGTGAATTTTGAGGATTCACCTTTCAAGTTATCAACACATGGTTCCATCTGCAACATCCTGTAAAAAGAGCACAAAATTAACAACCTGGTAACCTCCACAAAACCCGCTCCCCCAGTTTTTCATGATAGAAAAAGCCAGCTATCATACATTAAAAAAATCTGGCTGCTTGATCAATAGTTGTTTGTTCATACTTCCATCCAGTTAATAATTGGTAGAAATGGGCCATTTCACCCAAGAATTCTAGGTTTATTGATGGTGGGAGGCAGTGGTGGGTTTCAAATTTTTTAGAACCTCTTATGTAGGTATGGCTTGCTTTGTGGGAGTGGCTTGCCGGCCATGTGACCAGGTGGGAGTGGCTTGCCAGCCATGTGACTGGGTGGGAGTGGCTTGCCAGCCATATGAATGAGTGGGAGTGACTTGGCAATTATGTGACTGGGTGGGCATAGCCAACTTGTAAAATGTGGTGAAACTCACTTAACAATGTTCTTGCTTAGCAACCAAAATGTTGGCACAGGAACTCTAGCATTTGAAGCACGCAAGTCTTAAAGCTGTCAAGTTACAAGACTTTTGCACCCCTAACCCTTTAGAAAAAAACCCCAGGGGTGTTCAAACTTACAGCTTTAAGACTTGTGGACTTCAACTCCCAGAATTCCTCCTCTCGCTCTTCCTCTTGATGATGTGCTGACGGGTGGTTCTAAAGGGCACTGTAGATTTGTAGAACCTTTTCTATAGAAGAGGTTAGAACTGGTAGGAACTGACCCCTGGTGGGAGGGAATGATTAAATCCACTCCATAGTGCATCTGGGATAAGATTAGATCCCTTTCCTTGTTTATAACTAATATTATTACACCACACGCTACATATAAAATAAACAACTCTTTTGCTATTTAGAGAAGATTGGGAAATAATAAGGGACTAAGAAGCCATTGCATAATTTGTACACTGTTCTAATCTCATTTATCGATTTGGGGGAGTAGATGGCAGAATTTGCTATTAAGCAGAACTCCAATGCACAATTATTCATTTCTACAGGGATACACATTCTTCTTCTTCTTCTTGTGCCATAGCCGTCATCGGACGTTGGTGATCATGTTGGCAATCCTAATTTTGTCAACAGTCGCATGAAAAAGTGCTGCTGAGTTTTGTCCAAACCAGTCCTTTAGGTTCTGAAGCCATGATGTTCTTCTTCTGCCTGGATCTTGTTTGCCTTCCATTTTTCCCTGGAGGATTAAGTGAAGGATGCTGTATTTTTCTGGGTGTCGCATCACATGTCCAAAATATTCTAACTTTCACTTTTAATGGCTTTGATGATTTCCATTTGCTTTCCCAGGTGGCTTATTACTTCCCCATTTGTGATTTTGTCAACCCAGCTTATACGTAAATCCACATTTCAAATGCTTCTAGTTTCTTCAAGTGGTTTTCTGTCAGGGACCAACTCTCTACTCTACTCTCTACTAGGTTTACACATTAACAATTTCAAAATGAAGATATTATTTTAAAGCCAATTAAGCATTCAGGAACAAATAGCAGTGGAAGGTGTATTCTTATTTAAAAGTGCAGATGAAATCCTATGTGTTTGAATGTTTTTTCTTAATTAAGCCCTTGTCACACAAAAACCCCCACATCAGGATGCTAACTAATTGTGAAAGCAGACATATCAGCTTTGACATTCGATAGCTTTGAAAATTTCTTTGGGAGGATAATTTAGGTCTAATGAAAAAGAATTAATACACATCTACTCCCACATAGTAACCAAACTACCTTTATACATCCCAGCAGAAGCAGCTGTGAACAAAAAGGATGTCGCAAGAAAATACTTGGGCTAGTTCTTTGAGCAGTCACCTTCATGCTTTTTATGAATACAGCAAATGTTGTGTCAAACAAGCACTTTTAAACATTGGTGTTTGGGCTATATTCCCTACATAATTTACCAACTTTAAGATGGGAGTTGAAATCCACACATCTTAAAGTTGCCAAGGCTGGGAACACTGGTCTAGACCAAATTCCAAATGTCTTGACAATAAATTAGATAATATCGTGACCCGTCAAAACCGCGCTCGACTAAACCGCACCCGATTAAACCGCATCGCTGACGTCATCAACAGGGCGACAACAGCCAGCACGGAGAAGAAGGGCGCTTTAAATAGCGCTTTGAAAGCAAGCCGATTCAACTTAAGGTAAGGGTTAGGTTTAGGGTTAGCTTTAGGGTTAGGTTTAGGGTTAGGTTAAGGGTTAGGATTAGGATTAGGTTTAGGTTAAGGGTTAGGTTTAGGGTTAGGTTTAGGGTTAGGTTAAGGGTTAGGTTTAGGGTTAGGTTTAGAGTTAGGTTTAGGATTAGGTTTAGGGGGGTTAGGTTTAGGGGTTAATTTTAGGTTTAGGGTTTACAGCGTGCTTCTGTCTCCGCGCTGTTGTCGCCCTGTTGATAACGTCAGCAATGCGGTTTAGTCGGGCGCGGTTTAGTCGAGCGCGGTTTTGTGGTGGAACCAGATAATATATACTGTAAATCAAATCAGCTGTTGCACTATTGTGGCACAATCACTGGGTAGGTTTTAGCCAAAACTCCAGTTCACTTTTATTGTTAGTTATTTTACTGCATAGACTTACTTCAAGTGGATCAGATATCATAACCATATAGGGATAAATTCCATATTTTGATATGGAATTTATGAATGTTGCTGGACTAATAAGGCTAACTAGGAAATGGGAAAAGATGGGAATCTACTTATCTAATATTTTGGCAAGAAACAGAAGAAACAGTTAACTCACATTTTATTTAATAATATTTTATCCAAAATGTGGTTTTTTTTTTCATTTTGTCTCTTAAGACTAAATGTAAGCAGACACCAGTGAGTAAAACTAAGTTTGTTCAAGGGATTTCTTTTTAGATTGAGATGTTCCAAATTAAAAGCCAAATTAAATAAAGGCTAAGGTTTTGTTTGGGAGAAAATTTCAGAATGTGTGTGGGGGGTGTGGGGGTGTGTTATATATATATATCATCTTCTGAAATTTTCTGAAATAGATATATAAAACATTTCCACATACAACTTTATGATCCCACTCATTATGGAAGGGAGGCAGGAATCACTGCAAGGATTCTTGCTTCTGTATCTTGCCCTTTAATTTAGAATGATTTCTCAATGCACCAAGTAGAACAGTGTTTCTCAACCTTGGTGACTTTAAGTCCTGTGGACTTCAACTTCCAGAATCCCCCAGCTATGCTGGGGGATTCTGGGAGTTGAAGTCCACAGGACTTAAAGTCACCAAGGTTGAGAAACACTGAAGTAGAATGTGTTCTCTCTGTAGATATGAATGCCAGCCTATGAGGGGGTGGGTTCCAACTCCTCCAATTGAATTAGAAGTGTATGACTTGATTATCACCACCATCTTTATTGATAATATTGCCTCTATTTCAGGCATTCCAGCAACTGACTTGTGGATTAAGATCCAAATGGGCAAACTTAATGGAGAAGGCTCAGACATAAAGATAGAGTGTACATGGAAGTATAAAACACACAATCTATAGTTACACATTGATTCCATCACATTTACTGTACAGTTCTTTAGGAAATAACAGGCAGCCGAAAAGAAAGTTTCACATGACAGCAAAATTAATTTGAAAGGGAACCAAAGGTGTCATCTCGTCCTGGAAAACAACGAGAGAGATAATAAACCAAGGACCTCCCTAAGATTTTCTTTGGTGTGATTTGGGGAACTGAGCTTTGCCAAATTATTTTGATGTCTCATTAGGCTGCAACCGATGCTGTGCTACTTTGCACATTTAAAAAAAAATATGTAAAGGGTATTTTTAAATATGTGTTTCATATAATATTTTATTCAATATGCTGTATCTGTGTATACAACAAAATGGTAATAAACACAAACTGTACAATGCAGACAAACTTGTTGCTTATATGTATGTCAGTTTTGCAGTACATACCAACAGGTCTGATACATATAGCCTACTACATGCAAATCATTATTACCATCCTTTTCCCATGCAAACAGATGAGACAAACTTAAAAAAAGTAACTAAAGTACAAGGAACCACACGTTCTCTCCTCTGTGCTGAAATGGATTTAGATTCTCAAATAAGCTTATTTAAGATCCTCCCAGTCATGGAAGGTGTGAAGGCAATCTACATCCATTACAACAAAGAGGGGAATACATGTGTTCTACTTATAGTATATAGTGCCAATCATTTACAAACATGAACTCGGTCTTCTTATTAACTACATGGCTGGTTGACATGGCAGTATGGGCACGAATGTAAAAATTTAAGGGAATGTATTGCAACTGGCAAAAGAGAGTAGTTCCCTTTGGCTAATCTTGATTCTGGCCCCAAAACCTCTTTGTACATGGAAAGAGAAGAAAAGGTGCCCCAACAGAAGAATTGTGCAATGAGTACAAGTCTGGAGCAGCAGAAAAAAAAATCTTACTGGCATAATAAAATGAGTTGACAAGCTGATGTTACCTCACCTTATGCTTCATGGTTTATGTTTGGTTCCAAGTCCTGAGGTGATTTACAAGCCCCCACCTCTCCCTCTCCAAGCTCCATACATCATCATCATCATCATCATCATCATCAAAATGAAAGGGAAATAATACATTCCACACTTTTTATTTTGCACTCTTGTCTGAGAGCTTTCAGTTGCACAGTACAGAAGTATACTGAAAATCAAAGTAAGCAGCCTCTAATAACTGGTGCTCTAGGAAAAAAACCCACAAAACATTTCAAAATTCAGAAAAAAAATGTGACAGGCTGGTAGAGCCGGGCAGAGACCAATTTTGTCTACTATGCAGAGCATCTGAAATGGCATGGCTTCTAAAGTTTTCATTTTCTTTTTTGTTGCTGTTTTTAAAATGCTAGTAAATTCTGGGAACAGAATAATGTTTAATGTGCTTCACTTATGTGGCTGAAAGAAATCAACTTAAAGCAGCCTCTTACCATGTATGGAGAAACCGAGAAATTGGAGGGTCAAATACTCCTGTTGTACATGAATAACCTACTAGCAATGTGCTACACACCTACCTTAAGGGCTTACTTATTCAAATAGAAGTTGATATGAATCAAGATTCAAGAGTTAATTCAAAGTTTAATCTGTTACCACCAAACCAAATAGGAAATCTGAACATTCCATAATAACTATGAAAAGTAAACCAATATTTAAAATCACGTTGAAAAAAAAGTTCCAAAGTTGAAATGGAAAACAAACATGAGTGCAAATGTTTAGACATTTCATACATGATTTTCCAGAACAAAGATACATTTTGGTCCACATCATGCTTTCTTGTTTTCAATATAGTTTCCCAGTATCTACTTTGAAAAATTTATCCATAAGAGTGTTTTGTAAGAATAGCCTGTACTATTCTTTCATTTTGGCCTCAAGGCTCTCTATCAAAAAATAAAACTAGTATTTATTTAATTTAGTAATCAAAAAAGAAACATTCTTGACCTTGTTCTTTCATTAGAATTTTCTTAAATTTGTAGAATACAGGGAAAACCAAAATAATAAGATAAATGCAAGGCACCGAAAATCTAGCAATTTGGTGGCCATAATATCCCAAGAAGCTGGACTGGAAACATAGTGCTGTGGTATAGATAAAACAATATATTGCCTGGACTTTGCATGCTAAGCTATCAAAGAAATGCAAAGGAACCCTTCAAATATGTTAAAAATCTTTCCTCTCTTTGTAACACTGAAAATATTAAAGTATAATCGGTAACTATCTTTGCATTGGTGCTGCAGAGAAACACAACTTCCTTGCCCATGCTTTGCTGAGTAAGAGTGAACTACAGCCATAAATAAAGATGGGATTACGTTCCATTGTTAAAAACAGGAGAAGGAATCTATTGTTTTGAAAGAGACGTAGGTAGCAGAATTCCCATTCATTCTATTTTTTTTTTCTTTGAATTTCAGATAATGAGTACTAGTAGATGAAAAATGAGCCTTAATTCAGGCCTACAAGGCCTACAGAGTTCTTTGGACCCACTTTCTTAAAAATATGTGGGTCTTGCTCGCTGGGCAAGGCAAATGTTACCATTACCAGTAAGTCTGTGTATGTATAAACACACACGCACACACAGGGGGTATCAAACATTGGCCTTGAAAGGTTGTTGACTAGCCACACATGATGCTTTTCCTTCCTCGGGAACATACTGGACTGTATTCAAGCACAATCCTTATTTGCAATGATCCTATCTTTTACAGGTACAATCCCTAACAGGGTTTTGAAGGCTCCCCTAGTTCTCTGATTGCTTTCCAAAACTAAGCCATCAGCAACGCTTCAATCTGAGCAAAACATAATCCCTGCAAAGGAGTCACACAGACAGCGGAGCAAGCAGCCTCATAAAAAAGAGGAGGAAGAAAAAATCCATAATAGCACAGGTTTTACAGCATCTATCTAGAAATTACTTGTTATTATTCTGTGGGCTACAAAATTGAACTTGAAACACAGGGGAGGGAGGGGAGGGGGTCTCCTGGGCTCCAAAGGGGGAGTTATGGTAACTGTCAGCAGGGCAAGAGAGATATCAAGTGTACTTGTGAAGTATGCCATTCACATGAGGTGTCACAGTCACAGAAAAGAGATTAAAAGGCATTCCATATCTGGTAGGGCATTCTATGGTCGGAGTTCAGCTGGTCATCCAGAAGTCTTTTGCTGTGGGAGGAGTTACAGATTTGGAAGGAGTACAGAGCAAGCCGTCACTTGCTTCCAGCCAATCCGCAGACACCAGAGTGGGAGAGTCTTGCAAGGATAAAGTGCTCAGCTGTACATAGAGAGTTCCGTAAGTCACAACATCCCCAAGGCTCTGGCTATGTGGTCTTACTCTTGTTCACTGGTTTTCCACCATTCATTATTGCCGATGCACTTGTGCTTTTACTTGGCGTCACCCCAGCCTTTGGCACTGTTTCCCCAACATCATGTAGAGAGGGTTCTCGATACATGGCAACTATAGTATTAGGGAGAAAAGAGAAATCCATGTTAAGTCAAACAGGCTAGCAAAGTTTGTTTCTCCACTTATTTCAGTGCAAAATATCAGAGCATCTTTCCTTAACCTGATGCAGAACCGGTGGTTTTTTTTTTTTTTAAATATAGCAATAGCACTTAGACTTACATACCATTTCATAGTGTTTTTACAGCTCTCTCTAAGCAGTTTACAAAGTAAGCCTATTGCCCCCAACAATCTGGGTCCTCATTTTACCCACCTCGGAGGGATGGAAGGCTGAGTCAACCTTGAGCCGGTGAGATTTGAACTGCCAAACTGTAGCTAGCAGTCAGCTGAAGTAGCCTGCAGTACTGCACTCTAATCAGTGCACCACCTCGGCTCATAATATAACACAACATACATCAAGACATATATATTCGTGTTTTGGCCACATAGTGAATACTCTCAGATGAATCTACGATTAAAAAGTAAAGTGTGCAATCTAAGCGAAGCTGATTAAAATTAAAGATGTATTTAAATTAGAGTGCATGTCTGCCCATTTGCAAAATCTGTTTTACTGTTTGTGGGAAAAGTCTAGAAAGGCAGCTGTATTATTCGGTTGCAGCAAAAACAACATTGTGACTAAGATATATTGTGGCACAAAACTGTTTTCATTAGAGAAAGTGTGAATTGTAAATGGGGCGAGGACTGGAGGGCATTAACATGCAAAGGAAAACTTCTCTGCCATTTCTGTGCCAAGTAGGAGAAGACAGAGCCATTTAAAACATAAGTCAGCAGTAGTTGCTCATATGCTCTTATTTAGTATATAATTTAACTGACTAATATAGAGCAGGATCTTTAGTGCCCACCCTAATCATTTATTCAGCATGATTAGACCACAGTCTGATTTTCACTTACCCAGATTAAGCAAAAATAAACTCAGCACAAAATAGCCATGAATGGAATTCTGACCAATTTTCACTATTTTTGATTGCTTAAACTTGGCTATCTTTGTTTCCATTTTATTTATTATGTGATCTAAAGGGTTATTTATAAATAACATGCTAAAGTCAGCAAACACATGCTGTGGATATAAGAGAACTTCTATCTCCATGGAAAAGCTCTAACTTTAGAATATGCATCAATCTGAAATAATGAACATTTGTAATTATTTTTATGTGAACAGGAGGTGGAAGTAAGTGCCAATAACAATACGATCTTTTTATCTAAGCCAATAAAAAAAGCTGCCAATAATTATCCAATACGTGATCAGCAATGGAAATTTAGCAAGATTTAAAATTAGCTAAAAAGCCGAGGTTTTTTCATATAGGTGGAAAGCTATGGAAAGAAATTAAGAACTATGACGTTCAAATCTTCGAAAGTCAGTAAGATATTTAGGAATAAATTTCAAGAAACTTAGCTGAACCAAATGTAACAGTAAGATATTTAGGAATTAATATTTCAAGAAATCTTAGCTGAACCAAATGTATTAATTTATATCTTGCTTTTGGAAACAATGTAAAAGAAAAAGTGCACCACTTTATCTGGTTTGGCCAAGTTAATCTGTTTTGTTGTGGGCAAAAGTTGTCCAACTTGTTTTCCTATTTCTAAAATATATATATCTTAATTCTAAGGTCTTGAATTCCTGGCAACAAATTATGTTTATGGAAAAAGACTGAAATAGCAAAAAAAGCTTATGATTTTTGAAATCCTAAAGGTGGATTCTCCTTAAGGCCAATTATGGGTTGTGATTCTTTCCTGAATAATTTAGGAGGGTTATCTAGTGAATGTTAAGGCAGAAGAACTTGTTTAGATCAATTTACAATAACAAATAATGTCAGAAGATCTTTTTTTAAGTGGGAATTGGCATATACAAACTTCGATAGTTCAATTGGTTATAAATTAACAAAATGAATCACTTTGTTAAAAATGCAATGATAGCATTGTGAATAATAGTCTGAAATTGGAACTAACGAAGTATACTAATTGTCTAATATCAAAACACGTAATTCCCTGTTAGAAGTTGTTGGAGAGAAACATGGGATTAGAATTTAAGGTGCAGGTTATTCTTGTTTATCAATCATAATAGAGGTGGAAACTCATTTTGTTGAGCAAAGCAGTTACCAGCAGAAGAATCTGGAGCTGAACACTTTTAAAACTGTAGAGGTGAGAGTAGATTTTAGGAGAAGCCCTCCATTCTACCACTCTTATAGTATTAGACAATACAGTATCAACAGTAGAGACCTTCAAGTTTCTGGGTTTTATAATCTCCCAGGACTTGAAATGGACACCTAACCTTAGAACCATCATTAAAAAGGCACAACAGAGAATGTTTTTCCTGGGTTAACTCAGAAAGCTCAGACTGCCCAAGGATCTGCTGATAGAGTTTTACAGGGATTACTGAATCTGTCATTTGTACTTCTATAATTGTCTGGTTTGGCACAGCAGCCAAACAGGACAGATACCGACTTCAACAGATAGTTAGCCCTGCAGAAAAAACAATTGCAACCAGCCTGCCTTCCATAAAGGACCTATAATGCATGAGTCAGAAAGAGGGCTGAGCAAATATCTATAGACCCCTCACATCCTGGACATAAATTCTTTCAATTTCTCCGCTCAAGACTTCACTACAGACATTGCTATGCCAAAACAGCTAGACACGAAGATTGTTCCCCCTCCCATGCCATCACTCTGCTAAATACTTAACTCCCACAGCACTGCCTTATGCCTAAAGTTATTTACCCATGTAGTACCCATGTATTGCTATTATCCTTCTCATCTTCTCATCTTTCTCACCTCTACTCCTACTACCTTCTCCTATTGATATATTATGATTGTCAATTGTTGTTTGTATCTTATGATTGTATCTTAGAATCTATGATCTATGACTTATTACATTGTTGTTTGTATGTACATTGAGAGCTTATGTACCGGACACAAATTTTGGTGTCCAATGGCACTTGGCCAATAAAGAATCTATTCCCTTCCCTTCGACGTATTATCTTACTTCAGTTTTCTTTTGCTTTTACAGATTTGCAAAGGTCTAATGCAAATATTGGTTGCTCTTTCATTAAAGTTACAATTATGAAAGGTCATTCGACAAGGCAGAAGCTAAATGAGGCTATATGTATAATATTTCAGATACACAATGGACTATACTTTGGAAGAATCCTATGGTATGTTCTATATCATCAAAGTTCAAGGAAAATTGCACGCACGTGATCTATTGGTGGTATTTGACCTCTATACATTTAAAAAAAAAAACAATTACGGTCACAAACCGCATTATAAACGAGAAGCATTAAAAAGTGGAATGAAAAGTCAAGATAATATTTAACAATTGCTGGTGGATTTTCAGTGGGCACTCAAAGTCTGCCAACCTCTATGTAAGTAACTAAATTACTGGGAAAGAGCCATATACATGTTGAAAGTTTGTTGAAACAAAGGGCACCTGTGAAGCTCTAGAAAGATTCAGTTCAGAAATGATTAGTAACTTTAACAGTATGAAAAGAACACTTCCAAGAGCGTCTTAAACCTCTAGGAGAGTATCACAAAGAAGCAACACAACAGCAGTGCTAGAGCCAGAAATGCTGATTCAGGAAGTGGCAAGAAGTCACCCAAATACAAAGCCCAGGAATAGAGAGTCTACCAACAGGGGAAGCAACATCAGATGGCCAGAGAATCTTTAATGCACATTTAATATTATTGTTGATCACACACTCAGCCAGATATGTATTTAGACTGGATTTGACATTTTTTATCTACCTATCAAGTCCAGGATATAAACTTTTCGATATAAAGTTGCCTCTTGCAATTGACTGATTGTGTCAATGCCATTAGTATTCAAATGGTGCTTCTATTGCTTTGGATTGTACTCAAGAAACCATTACTTTTGTTATCCATGCTGCTGCTGCTGCTGCTATTATTATTATTATTGTACAATTGTATCACAGCGACCAGTTGTTTCGCCGGATTTGGCATTGGTTACTAGTCGGGCCCCAGCCAGGGGCCTAGGACTTCGTAACATATTTTCGTAATATGCGTGCAGATCCAAGCAGTGCGGCTTTTGCATTTGACTGATGGTGATTTTGTCAATTTTTAACTGTTTTAAATGTAATTCCAGTGCTTTTGGAATAGCACCCAGTGTGCCAATTACCACTGGAATTACCACTGCTGGTTTGTGCCATAGTCGTTGAATTTCGATTTTTAAGTCCTGGTATCTTGCGATTTTTTCATGTTCCTTCTCGCGACCCTGCTATCACCTGGTATTGCGATGTCTATGATTGTGACCTTATTTTTCTCAACCAGTGTGATGTCTGGTGTATTATGCGCCAGTATTTTGTCGGTTTGTATACGGAAATCCCACAAGATCTGACCATCTGATTTTCTGTGACTTTTTCAGGCTGATGTTCCCACCAGTTTGTTGCTGTTTTAATATTATAATTTTTGCACAAATTCCAATGGATCATTTGTGCTACTGAATTGTGCCGCAATTTATAATCAGTCTGCGCGATTTTTTTACAGCAGCTGAGAATGTGATCAAC
Organism: Thamnophis elegans; assembly: GCF_009769535.1. Lineage (NCBI taxonomy): Eukaryota > Metazoa > Chordata > Lepidosauria > Squamata > Natricidae > Thamnophis > Thamnophis elegans. Next base: position 45,290,340 of record NC_045551.1, read on the forward strand.
AGTTTCGTCAGCTTCTTTGCAAAGTCTGCATTGGCATCACTCAGAGGATTTTTCGATTTTGGCCTTAATGGCATTGTGCGGATAGCTTGTTCTTGCGCAGCCAGGATTAGTGACTCTGTTTCTTTCTTTAATGTACCTGTTTTTAACCATAACCAAGTTTGTTCCCTGTCCACTTTATCTTTTATTTTTTCCAGAAATTGACCATGCAGTGCTTTGTTCTGCCAACTCTCCATTCTTGATTTTATCACATTTTCTGTATTCTTGTTTTGTCTGTTGGGCCTTCAGTAGATTTTTGTTCTTTACTTCGATTAATAGATGTTCTTGACTTTCTTTTAAATAATCAGCCAGTGCATGTTTTTCTCTTCAACTGTTGCTTCACTTGTAATAATCCTCTGCCACTGATTTTCGGGGCAGATATAGTCTATCAGTATCACCACGTGGATGTAAACTGTAGTGCATTGTCATTAGTTTCCTGGTTTTTCGGTCCAAAAGGTCCAATCAGTTGGTGTCCAGTTAACTATGCCAGCTGTGTATTATAACTGGTATTGCCCAGGTATTTATGGCCTTGATTGTATTTCCACCATTCAATTTAGATTTCAAAATTTCCTAACTCTGTGGTGTACTCTCGTCTGACAATAGTTTACTTCTCCATGCTTGATGTTATCCAACTGCAGAATGCCTAAGTATTTGTAGGCTTCATTTTCTTTGCATTAATTAGTTGGCCATTGGGCATTTCAATTCCCTCAGATGCAGTGATTTTGCCCCTTTTTATGGATACAGTGGCGCATTTTTCCATGCCAAACTGCATTGAAATATCGGTGCTGAATACTCGGACTGTATTTGTCAATGATTGGATTTCTATTTCTGATTTCCATAGAGTTTCAAATCATCCATATATAGTAAATGCGAAATTTTTCAGCTTTTTGGCTGTTTGGTAGCCTAATTTCATTTTTTTTAAGATTACTGATAGTGGGATCATTGCGATGATGAAGAGAAGAGGTGAAAGTGAATCACCCTGGAAAATTCCTCGCTTGATATTAACCAGGGTGATTCACTTTCACCTCTTCTCTCATCATCGCAATGATCCCAGAGAATTATATTATATTATTATTATTATATTATTATTATTATATTATTATTATTATTATTATTATTATTATTATTATACAATTGTATCACAGCGGCCAGTTGTTTCGCGGATTTGGCACTGGTTACTAGTCGGGTCCCACCCAGGGGCCTAGGACGTCGTAACGTATTTTCGTAATATGCGTGCAGATCCAAGCAATGCAGCTTTTTGCATTGACTGATGTGATTTTGTCAATTTTTTCATGTTCCTTCTCGGCGACCCTGCTATCACCTGGTATTGCAATGTCTATGATTGTGACCTTATTTTTCTCAACCAGTGTGATGTCTGGTGTATTATGCGCCAGTATTTGTCTGTTTGTATGCGAAAATCCCACAAGATCTGACCATCTGATGATGATGATGATGATTATTCACATAACAACATGAAATCACAACTGCCACTTATTTAGCTGATGCTGGCCTCAGATGCATTGAGGTTATTCTTCATTATTATTATTATTTATTATTATTATGTTATTGTTATTGTTAGTCACAATCAGCCAGATGTTTAGACGGATTTGACATTTTGTATGCCAATAAATCCTTCCCAAAGACCTGGGATAAGGGGATGTGGTTGTTTGATGATGATAAAGCTATTGTTGCAGGATGTAAATTGTTCCAAAGAAAGAGGCCTTTTTGCAATTGGCCAATTGTAATTTTGTCAGTGCTGCTGGTGTACAAGTGGTGTTCCAGAGGTTTTGGGATTGCACTCAAGGCATTTATTACTAAGGTAAAGTAAAGCTTCCCCTCACACTATGTGCTACTTTCCGACTCTAGGGGGTGGTGCTCATCTCTGTTTCAAAGCCGAACAACCAGCGCTGTCCGAAGAAGTCTCTGTGGTCACGTGGCCAGCATGACTAAATGCCAAAGGCACACGGAATGCTGTTACCTTCCCACCAAAGATGGTCCCTAATTTTCTACTTGCATTTTTTACGTGCTCTTGAACTGCTAGGCTGGCAGAAGTTGGGACAAGTAACGGGAGCTCACTCACTACATGGCATTAGAGTCGCCAAACTGCCAACCTTTCTGATTGACAAGGTCCATGTCTTACCCACTGAGCCACCGTGTCCCTTTCTTATTTATTACTACTTCCTATTTATTACTCTTCCTATTTATTACTTCCTATTTTATTACTATTATTACAAATAAAGAAGAACATATTGTGAGCCAGTATGTAGAAGCCACTTGTATATTTTCTCTAGGTGACATTTTTTTCACATCACCTTGAACTCTGACTGTTCCTTTGGAATAACAGAATGATAGCATTTTGCACTTTCAAACAAAATCATTCATATACATTACCTCAGGAATCCTTACAACAGCTAAATAAGAGAGATCAATTCTTTTCTCACCCCATAGTGCTTAAAAGGACCGAGAGTAAAAGAAGGATGGCTTCTCTATCGTCACTTGCTGAGTTTTTAGCAAGAACGGGAGAGTCTTTCTCATGTTCAGACTTGGTGATGCTGGAAATTGCTTTCAGAAAAGCTTTCCATATTCCTGCTCAGTTCAAAGATTGCCACCAAAGAGCTTTTCATCCATATTCTTTTCAGGTGGCGGGGGGGGAGTCAGACACAAAATCCGAAGTAGGGAGGTATCAAACGGAGAGTTAGGAAAACACACAAGGGTTCCAGAGCAGTTATCATTTGAAAGTCAACCTGAAGGATGACACAGGTTTTTTTTGCAATGTTTTGATACATGCGACGTTGTGTCAAAGTCAGCTTACCTTCCAATGGCTTCGGTAGAAAATGAGCTGCTGGTTTTGTTTTCTTCACTCTATTGCCTTTCATAACTTGCCCTTCTTTGTTGAGTCCCAAGAACCAGGCCCTACCCGATTCCTGCTGTCTGTACAGCATCGACGAGTAGATTACATAATAGTTTTCAAAAACTCCTTAAACTTACATTCCGGCGTAAAAAGTTCCTGTGAGAGAAAGAGAAAAAGTTAGGGGAACATTCCAACCAGTGGCTGTAGTTATTATTTGTATTACTTGCTATTGCCCTGTTTTCCCCAAAATAAGACCTATCCAAAAAATAAGCCCTAGCATGGTTTTATGCTTGCACCTAATATAAGCCCTACCCCACAAATAAGCCCTACTTAAGAGTCTGCGCAGCCGCTGCCAGCATATTACATCTGGTTGCTCGTGATGTTGTGGCTATGAGGTAAGGCGAGGGTGGCCGAACAACCCCATGCGCCCTGCATCAGTTTACCTCAGGGTGTTTGCAGCCAGGCCACCCGCGCCCCGACACTTGCTTTGCGGGGCAGCACTGCAGCAGCCATGTGCAGCAAGGAGCACATGTGGCCGCTGGCCCAGTTCTTCTGTTTGCTCATGGCTGCAATGGAGCAGGAGGCTGAGTGGAATGTTGGTGCCATGGCTGCAAGATGAGGCAGGTATCAGGGTGTAGATGGCCCGGATGCCACTCAGCTTCCTGCCCTGCTGCAAGAAAGCAGAAGAAGGGCCTCTCACACATGGGGAAAAAATTAAAATACTGCCTGAAAATATGCCCTAGTGCTTATTTACACCCCCCCAAAAAAACCTACCATATTTTTCAGAGTATAAGATGCATCGAAGTATAAGAGCACCAAGATTTTGAAGAGGCAAATTTTTTTAAAAAGTTTTTGTACTCTGCAAACCTCCCCAAAACAGCCTGTTTTTCGTGAAAACAGGCCCATTTTTTTTTAAAAAAGGGCATGCATAGCCTTTAGGAGGCTTGTAGAGTGCTCCTGAGGGGGGGGGAGGAACAAAATTGAGAAAAAAGGCCAGTTTTTCGCAAAAACGGACCCATTTTTTGACAAAAAATGGGATCCATAGGCTTTAAGAGGCTTATAGAGTACTCCTGGGGGCTGGGAAGGGGGGAAATTGAGCAAAAAAAATTGGCCTGTTTTTCACTCATTTCTGCCCTCCCCAGCCCCCAGGAGCACATAGCCTTCCTAAAGGCTATGCACGGCCATTTTGGTGAAGGGGGCAGGGTTTCAGGAGGCATAAAATGCTGTATTCAGTGTATAAGACGCATCCAGATTTTCAGCCTCTTTTTTGAGGGAAAAAGATGCATCTTATACTCTGAAAAAAACGGTATTCTTCTTTTCAGGGAAACATGGTATGCTGTTCATAACGTTTAATCCAGGTGTAATTTTGCAAAGTGCCACAATAATTGGGCAGATCCTGGCAATTAAATCCATGATTATTTTTTTACTTTTGGGACACATCCATTAAATGAAATGAAAATCAGTTTCAGAGTGTAACAGTGAATAACTATAGGTAGTCCTCAACTTAACACAGTTTGTTTAGTGACCCTTGTTCAAAGTTACAACGGCACTGAAAAAAGTGACTTATGATCATTTTTCACAGTTACGACTGTTGATGCATCCACAAGATTATGTGATCAAAATTCAGATGCTTGGTAACGGATTCATATTTATGACAGTTGTGCAATTCCAAAGTCATATGATCACCTTTTGTAACCTTCTAACAAGGAAAGTCAATGGGGAAGCCAGATTCAGTTAACAAACAGGTTACTAACTGATTAATTGCAGTGATCTACTTAACAATTGAAGCAAGAAAGGTTGCAGAACTCACTTAACAAATGTCTCACCTAACGACAGAAATTTTGTGCTCAATTGTGGTTGTAAGCTGAGGACTATCTGTGCAACTAGGTAATTGTAGACTTAACGATCTTAAACCTTATTTATCAACCAAGGAGCTACACATATCACATACTCTGTGAAGCATAGTGTTTATATGTCCCTTCTCCTGTCCATCCCCATTCCAGCTCTGAACCATGTGTCTGTGTTTCTTAGACCCACAAACAGTTTGATCCATAAACACAAACCAAGAGGCCAGAATGAAATGTTGTTTGCTTCTGCTGCCAGATGCTAGACACATTTACTCAAAATAAGTACATTTTGTTGCAGAACATGGTAACATGCATTTGAAATAAAAATGAAATCAATACTTCTATCCGTATACAGAACAAATAGCTTGCCAGTGACCATAAAATCTTTGATTTTTTAAAAAAACCAGACAGAAAGTTCATGCTTTTGCTGCCTCCCAGTAATAGGGAGGGCGTGATGAATTTTGGCTACAGGATTCTGGAATATACATGTTTCAGCATTGGGAAACCAAAAAACATTTGAAACAGTCAACAAAAAGCACCATGACACCAAAGACGCCCATTAAAAATAAATAAATCTATTTTTCATTCTAAGAGAAAAGAGTTGCTCTGGACTTTATTTATAAAACAATAATCACTGAAGGTTACCAAAGAAATGCTATAATAGAGGCAAATTTCTATATAGCATTCTTAGCAAAGGATTTTTAGAGTTTTAAGAACTTAAGCAAACCTGTTAAAAAGGAACACAAGTGTGATTCATTGTCATTCAGCTGTATTTGGCTGCTCAGCATTCAATCATGACAAAATGTAACAAGTGCAAAGCAAAAGCATCCAATCTAAAATTCTCCTGTGCATTTATATGTAAGAGATATTAAATGTAATTTTCGGATTTTACAATCCCATTCGCTTAAAATTACTTTTATTAATAATGGGCTGTTATCACACTTGAGATGAAGGAACTGCAAGTAATTCAACAAAAAAAATTCTGCTGAATTATTTCCTAAGAAAATTGTACACATTGTAAAGGAAAGACTTCAATGTTGCAAAACAGCATTTTCATGGACTACAAATGTATACTACAAGGCAGGAGACCCCCAAGCCCTGGCCCAGTACCAGATCCTGAGCTGTTCAAAACCAAGTTGCCCAAAGTGGTGGGCAAGCGCACAAATCTCCCCTTGCAAGGGTGAGCACAAACACATGTAAACAACTGGTGCTGTGCCTGATGTTCATGCAAATGGAGCTGTCCACATGCATGTCCTTCCATGTACCTTGTGCTGAACCATCCCCTCTCCCTCCCCTGCTGGTCGGAAAGGTTGGGGAACTCTGATATAGGGCATAGAATAGGTGAATGAAAGGAAAAGTTTATCAGGTGAAGGAGAAATCTGTTTTCTCCCCAAGTAGTGAAAAATGAGAAGGGAAAGCAAGTAAAAAGACATCTGTTAAAACTGCACTTCGCATTCATTAGCTGCCAGGCTTCCATGAACTATTCGGGGAGGGAGCTGGATGGGAGTGGGGAGGATGATGACTCGTTGTATCTTCTAGTGACACAACTTCAAGGTCAGACATCTGGGAGAGGCGTGCACCTGCACACTACCCAGTCCGCAGTTGAAGAGAACATTCCCAAAACATTTCTTTGAATGTGATCGGAGAATGAGGGATCAACAACGAGAAGGGACAAATGGGGAAAACCTAACAGAGTAAGTTTGGCACATGAACATCAGTTACGGTTTTGCTATACTGTCATCTACTTGGCCTTTAGTAAAGTAATCCTTTCACACCAAACAGGAATCTTTGGTTCTTGCTTAAGGGACCAAATTGAGGCAGGACTGACAACATCTTTCTTTTCTCTGCACTTATGGGATAAGCTCAAAAAAGCTACAGATATAGCGGTGCTCTTCATCAATGTTACCCAAATATTAATGGGTGAGAAAATCAATGCAGTATTTGTCTTAATTACTGAAAGAGTACAAAATGGAATGTTTCACTTAATAGAAAAAACATTAATAAACCCAAGTAGAATTGAGTACTTTTCAGTTTTATTTATTTATCCATGTGTCAGAACTGCCACCTCATGTCTGCTTTCTGCAACCACTTCAGTTTCAGTCTGCCGTAAACCCTGGGGGAGGGGGAGTGCTAGGGGAGGGGAAAGTAACAGCTAAGAGAGCGAGAGTGCTTGGCTGAGATGACATCCTAAAGTTGTGTCGTGATGAGAAGAATGCAGCTGCAGTCTACAATCAGAACAGCTGCCTCCAGAACATCTTCTTCAAAACATGATTGAGCAGTGAGGGACCAGCAATGGGGAGCCCCTAAAGTTTTACCTTGGGAGTTTTGATGCATGAACTTCAGTCCTGGCTCATGCCTGTTCCACCGGATGGAGTCCAGGGTTGTTCTTATTTAAAGGCTCAAACTGATGTAGGGCTGACACCATGTATGCTTCGATTGCCAAAATCAATAAGGTTTCAACATGCTTAATTCTGCCTCTATTGTCTATAAAGGTAAAGGTTTCCGTTCCTGACTCTAGGGGGCAGTGCTCATCTCCATTTCAAAGCCGAAGAGACAGCACTGTCTGAAGACGTTCTCCATGGTCATGTGGCCAGCATGACTAAATGCCGAAGGCGCACGGAACACTGTTACCTTCCCACCAAAGGTGGTTCCTATTTTTCTACTTGCATTTTTACATGCTTTCAAACTGTTAGGTTGGCAGAAGCTGGGACAAGTAGTGGGAGTCCACTCCGTTACGCAGTGCTAGGGATTCGAACTGCCAAACTGCCGACCTTTCTGATTGACAAGCTCAGCGCCTTAGCCACAGAGCCACCGCGTCCCCTTTATTATATGCATGTACATCCATAATTACAACTGCCTCTGAAGAAACAGACAGTAAAGCCACGCTAGAACTAAGTACCAAAGGTGGATAAGATATTTTTTTTCTTATTTTCTCAAAACTTTCACCAAAAATGAATTATCTACATGAACTCTGACACTCAGTTGACAATAGACATCAGTTTGAATAAAAGTCTCTAAGAGAATCTAGAAAACTTCAATTAAATGTAATGGGCATTTTAAAAAGTGAAAAGCATGTATGAATAATTTTTAATGTCATTCTTTATGACTTACTGACATGGGTTTGAAAAACATTTTGTGCCATAATGAATTTCAAGATGACTCATTGAAGTCAATTGCCAAATCCACTTCTCAAGTGGATTTGTACAAAGACTTCCAGAAGAGCTTAAGATGCTTGATAGATGGGTTTTGCATTTTACCATGTTCCTTTGGTTTTGCTCCAGGTTTCAAATGTTGTTGATAGCTAACATCAACATTGAGAAAAACTTCATTGTATATGTCTCAACATAAAGCAGACTAGAACCTACCACAACTTCTTTGGAAAGATGTATTCACCAGATGCAGATTTCCTATCAAATTTTTAAACATAAAACAGGGACTCATAGATTTCTGCAAGAGTGAGTGTAATCAGGACATTTCTGGGTAGCCAGAAGGGAGGCAAGGAAGGTGGCAGGAATTACCTGGCACTGCTCAGGATGCATAGTTAAGGGGAAAGAAGGTTCAGGCTGGGCACAGACATCTTTCAAGAGCTAGAGTACAGCAAGTTTTGGATATCTTGTTGCATTCTTTTGATCGTTTGAAATGAGTACTCATCTCAAACGATCTAAGCCCCAGAGCTCACTGTAACAGCATTGCCAAAAAGGCATTAAGAGTTGTGAACCTAATTTTGTGAAGCTTCTTCTCTGGTAACAATGTACTGCAAACTAGAGCATACAAACCTTTGCCAGACAAATTCTTGAATACGAATCCACACTGTATATCGGACATTCATACAGTTGAGCGAGTCCAGAGGTATTTCACGAGAAGAGTATTCCACTCCTCTGCTCACAATAGAATACCTTATGCCACCAGGCTTGAAATTTTGGGCTTGGACAACCTAAAACTATGACCTAAGCGTAATATACAAAATTGTCTGCTACAGCATCCTGCCTGTCAATGACTACTTCAGCTTCAAACTCAATACATAGGCACACAATAGATACAAACTCAAGGTAAACTGCTCCAAACTCGATTGCAGAAAATACAACTTCAGCAACAGAGTGGTCAATGCCTGGAATGCTCTACCTGACTCCATTGTTACATCTTCAAACCCCCATAACTTTAATCTTAAACTGTCTACCGTGGACCTCACCCCATTCCTAAGAGGCCTATAAGGGGGTGTGCATAAGCGCACCAGCGTACCTACCGTCCCTGTCCTATGATCCCCATTTATTTGTACCCATTTCCTGTGTTCATGTCCATGTTTATACTTACATCTGTTGTCTCGTACATGTTTGACAAACTAACTAAATAATAAATAATTAATAATAATTAATTAATATTAAACAAAGCAATGAATAATAAATTAATAATTAATAAATAAATATGTGGTCAAAAACTAGCAAAGGACATCCTTTCCCTGTTTCAGGAAAGAGTTTTTCCCCCAGGGCAGTTCTCAGATGTCCCTTCACAGATTAGAACTTTCCTCCTAAAAAGGTTTCCACAAACACAGTAACTATGGCTTGAATTTGTAAGAAGGATTGATTGGATCCCCAGATGCTCTGGAAGAAAGCCAGTTGGTGAGCTCTTGGATTTCGGAGCCGTTCCATTCCTTTGAGCCATTTTCCCCTTTGGCGTTCAGCTTCTTTCCCTTGCTTTTCTCTTTCCTTCTCCCCCTGCCTTCCCCCTCCCGTATCCAAAGGCTGTTATTAAGACCCCAAAATTGTTGTCAGAATGTTGTCAGAATCTTGGCAGGAGAGAACTGCAGCCAGAAAGATAAAATCCCAGCTACTCATCTCCCAGGAAGAGATGAGAAGACAAAATCTGCTGCAAAAATATAGAAAGGGAAAGGAATACATTCACATTAATTTTTTCTGCCTTCTTACCAGACCTACAAACACTTAGTGCATAATAGTTACTATAATAGTTACAAAATGTGATTCACTAATAATGTTTAAAGGTAGATTTCTGCTCTCAGGGACACTTTTAAATATGCACATCAGAGGTGGGTTCCTACCAGTTCGCACCTATTCGGTAGAACCAGTTCGTCAAATCTACCGAACCGGTTAGAAGAGGTTCCACCAGTGGACCTGGAAAGCAGGCCACACCTACAGAAGAGGTTCCAAAATTTTTTGAAACCCACCACTGGTCCTTGGATAGATTATTCTACACTATCATGCTCATATTTATAAAACTCAGTGCCTCTGTGAAAGGTAAGGATGACTACTGTGTTTGTGGTGCAATCAGAACATTGCGTGTGTTGTTTTAACGCAAACCAAAGATGCCTTTAAAAAAACAAGTTTACATCATATTCTTATGCATGCCAGTGCTATGTGTGAGGTAATTTAAGGTGGTTCTGACAAGTGTCGTCGGCATCTTCATATCCGGTCACATGGGCAGCAAGCCACTCCCATCCAGTCACATGGGTGGCAAGCCACTCCCACAAAGGAGGCCACACCCACAGAGTAGGTTCAAACAATTTTTGAAACCCACCACTGATGCACATATACAATGTTTGAACATCCAATAGTAAGGTTTAGGCAGAGGTTCGTCCTCTGAGCTTGCTGCTTGGTTCCCAGACATTTGCTTGCCAAACTAGGTAACTTCTGTGGGCTTTTTGGTGAAGTGTCTTGTTCATTTACATAGGTCAGTGATGGCTAACCTTTCTGTCGAGGTGTGACAAAAGTGGGAGGGGAGGGAGTGTCGTGCACATGCGTGCCCACACCCATAATGCAATGCCCTCCCCCGCACCTGTGTGCACAACCCCCTGCGCATGCGTACAGGCCTCACTGAAGCCTCTGGACTTCCGGGAGCCGCAGTAGCTGTTTTTTGCCCTTCACAGGATTCAGGAAAGCCTCCTGGAGCCTGGGGAGGGCGAAAAACAGCCCAACACAAATCAGAAGTTCAGGAATCCCTCCGGATGGCAAAAAATGGCCCAACACGCAAACCAGAAGCTTGGGAATGGACTTCCAGGTTGCCTTTTGGGCCGTTTTTCTCCCTCCAGAGACTTCAGGAGGCTTCCTGAAGCCTCCAGAGGGCGAAAAATGGCTGAAAATCAGATTGCTAATGTGGTGGAGTCATAGGGCAATGCCTCATGTGCCCTCAGAAATGCTGCTGCACATGCCACCTGTGGCACACATGCCATAGGTTCACCATCATCGATAAAGGTCTTGGGTGATCAGGTGGTCTTGTGACTGGTTGAATCACAAGACTGATTGAATCACAAGACTGGTTGATAGTTTCCAGTACCTAGTTTTTCATTGCCTAGTTGAGTATGAAAAATGTCTGGGAGCCAAGCAACAAGCTTGGAAGACAAAACTCTGACTAAAATCTACAAGATATGAATATTCTCTACAATTTCTATCCAACAGTAAGATTCCCACACTAAGCAGTAAACAGTTTTAGATTGCTGTCAAGATTTCTTTTTATACTAAATGTTGTTATGTTGTGATTCTTTATTGTTAATAATGCAGTTTCTGGTTCTGTATTTTGTTTTTAACTCTTTGATCTGTAAAAGTCCTAAGAATAAATTGAACATGACACATTCTAAAGCGGAGTTTTCATCTTCTGCTCCTGTCAACAATAACAAAGAAGCACAAATGTGAAGGAAATGTTATCTACCCACACGTTGTCTGCCTCTTGCCTAACACTTGCCTAACATTATAACATTTTAGAAACACTCCAAGTCTGCTTATTAATTATTAATATTTTTTTAAAAAAGTAACTTTGATCTTTGTTGAATACAAATTGATTCAATTTTTTTCTTATAAAATCAACAGATAGCAACAGCTATCTTTTAAAGTTTGCGAACCTATAACTAAATACCAACTAAAGGTATTTTCAGATGTTGCTTTTCTATCAATTGAGGACTGTAGTGTGCTGATGCCAGCTTGCATCAACTTCCGAGAACTGAGTGATTAATTTTCTGGAATCCTGTTGAGAGCAGAGCTATAACCCCTAAGGTGCTGCTGATCACCTGTTTGGATGGCTAGCAGTCTGGCATGATGTGATAATGGAGCTAGCAGAACCAATTGTTATACTGTATATACCAACATACCACTGTTTAAAACTATAATAAATTATCCCACTGCAGACAAAATTGTTCATCTCAATGATAATTCAGCTGTTCAGTTCTATACTGTTCAAACGAATGTGCTGAAAAACAGTGGTTCAAATTCAAACAGTTCAAGGCCACAATGGAATTCAAGACCCAACATCATAAATATACTTTAGATTCTCCACAATGCTATAGGAATTATTTACTTCTTAGTTTAAAAATTATCCATATATCAGAGAGACTGAAGTTAATGGAATAAACATATTCCCTTTCTTATTTCATTATTATACAGTACTTTGGTAGTTCTTTGTAGCTGATCAGAGATCTAAAGTGAAATAAAATATGGTATGTGAACAATGTGTTGTGAAAAACAAAAATCATATCTTCTAGTGACTTTTAAATCTTCCTGAAAATATGCAATATGACTGCACAGATGTATTCACAAATACACGTATGTGAGTATGTATGTGTATGAGTGCATACATATGCAAAAAAGAATGATCCTGCGATTCTATTTATTTATTTATAACATTTATAACCTGTCCCAATTCAAACAGACCCTCAATAGAGAACAGCACAATGATAATAATATAAAAAGAATGTCAGATAGTTACTTACTAACAGGACAAATAATTTAACAGCCAAGATACAGAATACAGAATAATAAGAATTGGAAGGCATCTTCTAGTCCAATCCCCTGCTCAAACAGGAGACTCTATACCATTTCAAATAAGTCGCTGTCCATCTCTTTTTAAAAGCCTCCAGTGATGAAGCTACCACAACTTCTAAGGCAAGCCATTCCACTTGTTAATTGTTCTCACTGTTAGGAAGATCTTCCTTAGCTATAGGTTGCTTCTCTCCTTGATTAGTTTCCATTATTTTTTGTTCTACTTTCCGGTGCTCTGGAAAATAGTTTGACCCCCTCTTCTTTGTGGCAGGTCCTCAAATATTGAAACACTGCCATCATGTCGCCCCTAGTTCTTTTCATTAAACTAGACATATCCAATTCCTGCAACCGTTCTTCATATGTTTTAGCTTCGCGTACCCTAATTGACAAACTATGAATATTCTCTACAATATTGGGATTCAGCCAGTTTGCACTGGTTTGGGCGAACCAGATGCTAATTTGCATCCAGATCAGACAGGTGTTCTCTTACCATTTTCTTGTTTATTTTTATTTCTGGTTTGTGTTTTACGTTTATGTTTTTGGTAGGTTGGACTATATTTTCTTGTAGATTTCATCTGTTTATAAAACATAAGACAAACCAGAATCATCTAGAAAGAGCGAGAGCCACCAACAGGAACTCCTGCCCACTGGCCAACATCCCATCCACCTTATTTGCTATTTATTTATTGTTTGTCTCTTATGCTGTATGCTGCTCAGAATCACTTTGTTTGCATGGCATTATAAATCTTTTTAAAAAAAAGAATATACCAACAAATTAAAACATATTCTTGGTCCCTCTAAGCTTAATGTTGTATATCCTGATTGAACCTTTATCTCATTTCACATGCATTTCACACTGTATGCCTTTCTTGTACTAGAAGTATTAAATGTTCATTTCAGAGTCAAGAAAGATGGATTCTCATTCAAATATTTCTGATTTTTTAAGATTGCTGAGATACTTTGGAATAAGGTTTAGGGATTTATTTCAGGACTATCCATTAGATCAGGTCAACTGGTCTGAAGTTCATCCTTCTTTCAGCATAAAAAAAAGGATAAATTTTTAGGATTTAGGATTTTATTGTCATTTATAGGCCGCCCTTTTCCCTGAGGGGACTCAGGGCGGCTTACAATTCGTGGGAAGGGAGCAATAATAGTTGCTGTACAAGATATGTGTCTTATTCTTCCTTAGGGTAACTAGAATGTGGAAAACAATTAACTGGAAAGTCCCTTTGGATATTCACCCCAAAAGTGATTTGCAAGGAGTTGATTTTTTTGGCACTGTCTGGAAAATTAATACGTAGAGGAAATGTTAAAAAAAAAATCCAAGCTAATCATTTCTTTCAAATGGTGCTTCTCTTTTCTTTTATATCAAAAACAATTGTTTGAGATGCAGCTTTATTTCATTTCTCCTTATGTTTATTGGGGCTATAGTTTTTAAGCTGGTTTAACAAATATATTCCTTTGCATTTGTTATTTAGTTTTACCCATGTTTATGTTTTTGAGGGCTTTTTTGTTGAACTATATGGACCTTGCTATTTTTTAAATTAAATAGTATCATATAATGATAATGTGTAGCTTACGACACTAAAACAATCGTATCCTGTAAATATCATACTATTTTTTAGGGGAAAAAAATCAAGATACAAGATAATTCTATGAGATAATTGTAAGTTCCTATATAATTATGCAGGAAGGATGGTACAAAAGAGACACTTAAAATTGTTTAAAAGAATGATGTAATCTATTAAAATGAAAAGCAGGAACTAGGAAAATACAAAATTATCAAGGCTCAGAAAATTTACAGCTATTAATACAGTTTTGCATTCTGAGTCATTGTTTTTATTTCAAGTTTTACCAATTCACTTATCTTCATTAGCTCTCAGACAATAACAAGAATTGTTTTATTATGAGCTTTTCCATTTATGAACTAGTATATGATTAGCAGAGGTAGAAACTGAAATCTGGGTTAAAATGAAGACTTCATAAAAATGGGATATGAAAAATTTCTTATTCCTACCTGATATTTTTAAAGAATTTAAAGCCAATGGTAATTTTTTTGAATAAGTGTTAATTTTAAAATAAGGGGAAATGGCTAAAGTTTTTAGCTCACCTTTGTTCCTCTTATTTCCATTTTTCTAAATTTCTTATAAATATTAACCCATTTATAAACCAAATACCGGTATCAATCAGAAATTATACAAGTTGGATCCATTAATTTAGAACAGATAATTTTAATTTAAGGTGCTTGTCTATTTCAGTTACAATTCAGATATTTTTCTTAACTCAGAATAAAAAGCTCAAGCAAAGAAGACTTGAAGTAACAGCATTAAGTCTTTCATATTCTTCTAAAGCTCTCTATAAAATGTCACAGAACAAACATACCAAGCTCTAATTAATTGGAAAATAGCCTGAGAAAAAACTTTGACAAGGAATTAAGAATCAAGAGTGGAATTAGATATGGAAATAGAAACCAGTGTTTTCATCCTCAGCCCAATAAAGAGAATTTTCTTAAAATATTGCATGGATGATATATGACTCATTGTAAACTAGCGTGCATGAACAAAACAGCTCCTCTTTTTGTTGAAATGGATATCAGGAAAATGGAATTTATTTCCACATCTGGTGGTGTCATTGCCATGTCTTTTCCTTCTGGTCTTAGGTGTGTTTGGAGATTTATGAAGCTAAAAATGAAAGAATTAATCTGTGTCGATAATGTCTAATGCAAACATTTAACAAATTAGGATTTTTTTTAAAAAAAAAGGGATGTCTATGGCTAAATACTGGAAAAATAAAAAATATGATAGTGGAGTTCTTGTATCAAAGTTTTTGGCATATTGCCATAGCTAAGAAATTGGCTCTCTTAATCTACATTCCTGTCAAGTTATAAGGAAAGCCTTCTCAAATACATAGTCTAATTGCATATTTTACTAAACAAAAGCCATAATTTTATTCCAGATCAATATTAATATGTGGGAGAAACATTAAGAAATTATTAGTATGTGAGTTGAATTTTTTTTATCCTGCCTTTAATATTTTTATAGATAACTCAATGCACTGGGGGCATAACTAATGGTCCTCCCCCTTCTTATCTTTCCACAATAACAACATTATTGTTATTGGGTTGATTTGAGTGATAGTGACACCCAGCCAGATTTCATGACTGATAGGAGTAGAACTCACATTTTCCTGGTTTCTAACTTGGTGCCTTAACCTCTTTACAAAACTTTTAATTCTTTATGTGCAAGTATTGGATTTTATTGCATTGTTTATAGAACAGGATAGAATAACAGAGTTGGAAGGGACCGTGAAGGTCTTCTAGTCCAACCCCTTGCTTAGGCAGGAAACCCTACATCACTTCAGACAAATGGATATCCAACATCTTCTTTAAAACATCCAGTGTTGGAGCATTCACAATTTCTGGAGGCAAGTTGTTTCACTGATTAATTGTTCTAACTGTCAGAAAATTTCTCCTTAGTTCTAAGTTGCTTCTCTCCTTGATTAGTTTCCACCCATTGCTTCTTGTTCTACCCTCAGGTGCTTTGGAGAATAGCTTGACTCCCTCTTCTTTGTGGCAACCCCAGAGATATTGGAACACTGCTATTATGTCTCCCTTAGTCCTTCTTTTCATTAAACTAGACATACCCAGTTCCTGCAACCGTTCTTCATATGTTTTAACCTCTAGTTCCTTAAAGTTTTGTAAGGAAATCTTACTATGACACAATCACTCACTTGGTATTGATTTAAACAGGAATTACTATTTCAAGCATATCTAGTATACTAACACTTTTATTCATGAAATTATTTCATACGAGTATGTATATGGGTATGTATGGGTATATATATGAAACCATACATTTTGTATATTATGGGTCAAATAATGTACAGGTAGTTCTTGGCTAATGATCCAACCGAGCCCCCAAATTTATGTTGCTAGTGAGGCATTTGTTAAGTGAGCCTTGCCTCATTTTATGACTGTTCTTGTCTCAGTTGTTAAGTGAATTGTTGCAATTGTTAAGTTAGTAACCCAGTTGTTAAATGAATCTGGCTTCCCCATTGATTTTGCTGACCAGACGGTTGCAGAAGGGGATCACATGATCCCCAAACCCTGCAACCATTCATAAATATAAACCAGTTGCTAAGCATCTGAATCCACGTAACCATGGTGATACTGCAATGATCATATGTGTGAAAAATAGTCATAAGTCACTTTTTTTTCAGTGCTTTTGTAACTTTGAACAGCTACTAAATGAACTGTTGTAAATCGAGGACTATCTGTACATTTAGTGGGATTATGGTTGAAAGAACTGACAGCTAGTTGATTGATTATTGTAATCTCCATTGTCTAAGATGATCAAGAGAAATTCATACCTATCTGAATAGGAAGTTTCCTGATTTAAATATATTTAAATCTACGCTAAAAGCATTGATTTTAGTACGCCAATTACAGATTTGTTAAACCAGAGCATTTGAATTTAATCTGATTTGCCGATTCACAGTTTGGTTAAGCTGAAGCATTTCGATATAAGCTGATTTAATATAAATTGATTCTACAGGACTAAACCGCTTTAAATTTCAACAATTTAGCTTAACCGGGCTAAGGATAATCACCTTACTGTCAATGGAGAAAAATACATTTAATTCTGATTATCAATGTATGCACTGGGCTTTCCTCAATAGCAATATGTAGGTTGACTTTGCATGCAGAGAAAGCAAGAGAAATTACAAATTGCATTGCAGTGACTGAGCTTTCATAGCATTCTGGGAATTTCAATGTACCTAAAGAAAGGCTATTGGATTGAATTATGCTCTTTCTATAATGCTAAACTGTAAAGACATCTACTTTGAAAAAAGAAGTGATGAACTTGGTTTTGGTCACCACGATGTAAAAAAGATGTTGAGACTCTAGAAAGAGTGCAGAGAAGAGCAACAAAGATAATTAGGGGACTGGAGACTAAAACATATGAAGAACGGTTGCAGGAACTGGGTATGTCTGGTTTAATGAAAAGAAGGACTAGGGGAGACATGATAGCAGTGTTCCAATATTTATGGGATTGCCACAAAGAAGAGAGAATCAAGCTATTCTACAAAACACCTGAGGGCAGGACAAGAAGCAATGGATGGAAACTAATCAAGGAGAGAAGCAACTTAGAACTAAGGAGAAATTTCTTGACAGTTAGAACAATTAATCAGTGGAACAACCTGAGATCTCAGATCTTTGAGTTAGCCATTCACTGCCATGTTCCTTAAAATTATAAATGTTATCATATTCATACAGCTGCTTGGGATTTCTGGGAACTTTGCCCAATACTTCTGAAAGGCACCATACAGATTACAACTTCTGAAGAACAAATGGAAGTGACTATCAATGACTACCAATCATACAGCACACGCTTGGATGGAGAAATAACAGATTTATGACTTTTCCAGTTGAAAGATATCAGGGCCAAATTCCATGTGACATCAACGATGTGAGTATGAAGCCTTGTCCCCTGAGGAAATATCAGCCTTGGGTAGGGATGACTTTCATTAAGGCTACAACTTTGTGGAGTTGAAAGCCTGCTGGCTTATATCCAGTCCAATTACACAACTAGTTTAACGCTTCAGAGCAAATTAAACAACAACAACAACATTGCCTACAGCTTGGAGAGCTAGTGACACTTAGATTAGATCACCACCTTGTGTTTTTCTTTTTGACATACTCATCCTAAAAACTAGCTCTGCATATTTGTCTGACACAGCTATTGTATATGCCTAGCTTCTAATTAACAGACAGATTAAAAGAGTTGGAAGGGACCTTATAGGCTATCTAGTCCAACTCCCTGCTCAAGCAGCAGACCCTACACCATTTCTGACAAATGGCAGTCCAATCTCTTCTTGAAAGTCTCAAGTGATGAAGCTCCAGTGGTGGGATTCAAATAATTTAACAACTATTCTCTGCCCTAATGGCCAGCTGGGTAGGCGGAGCTCAGTGGTCACGTGACTGGGTGGGTGTGGCCAACTCAACATCACTCCTGTTGATGGGTGCTTCGCCTTAGCTCTTACAATGTAATCAGGGTTAATCGGAGAGACAGTTTCTGTAAGCAGGTCAACAAAGATTAGGCTAGAAACAACACCAGAATGTTTCCTTCCTGCCTTCCTTACAGGATTAGCCCTGTAAAGTGGGGAAAAACAAAATGAGATTTCTTCCAACAACCGGTTCTCCGAACTGCTTGGAAAGTATTCCAAGAAACAGAAAATACTGTTTCATTAATTCTTTTTTTTTTGAAAATTTTTTTTATTTTAATTGAACAAAAACACAAAAAAGAATCATCCTTCATTACATCTTGTAGAAAGCGTGTTGATTGGTTACAGATAACTTTTGTGCATTTCTTCCACATTACTTATAGTTCATATTAGATTATACACTTTAAATCAAAAATTTGTATATTTTACTATCAGTGTACCACAATTCTCATTTGACTACAATTATTTGAATGTGCTTTTACCTCAAATCATTCATACTTAAAGACACAACCACATAATGGCATTCATTAGTTATTTCTAAAAATCCTCCAATAACATTACACCTTTATAGCATCTTTTACGTAAAAGTCAAATAATAAAGTTTCTAAGCCATTCCCCCCCTTTTTTCCAACTCATTGACTAAAATTTATATCCGTTACTTTAGACAATACCCTAGCATGTATATATTGTTAAACAATGTCCAATAACATTTCCTTGTTGTTATTATAATTGGCTAAAAATCATTTACTATTTATGTCCCATCTCCTCTCATCGGGGGGCCCACCCCCCAAAAAACCCTTACACCTTTATAACAAGATCTAAATGAAAATTTGTTAATAAAATTCATAGGTCTTTTTCCCAAGTCACAATTTACAATTTATATCCAAATTTCTTTTACTAAATTGTCAATACACGTATATATCATTACGCTGTATCCATTATCATTTCATTATTATTATTTATGGTTAATTAATTGTTAGTGAGTAAACATTTAATAACAATCTAAAACAATCTAGAAGTTACAATTCCTACTTATTTATCACCAATAATTTAAAAAAATCTATTTTTTAATTACCAACTTTCATTGTCAACCTGTATCTTTCCAGTAACAAAACAGTCTTATCTCTCTTGCCAATTGTGGAGTCAGTCTTCTTTTTATTACCTTTATAAGGTTTTTATAGGCTTCTCTCCACACTTGTTGTTTGAAGGGTCTCTCAGATAATCTCCTTGCCCATCAGTTGCTACTAAAGTTAATTTGTCTTTGTTTGTCAATCTTGCTTCTGAAAAAATGTCTCTTCTTATGTCTATCATTAATATTTTTTTCTCTTCTGTGTCCTGGAATCTGGGGTACAGCTCCAATTCATCGAATTCCCTTTCCCATATTTCCTTCTTTTCATTTTCACCCACATTTGCTCCATTAATAAATTCATCCATTATCTTATCTTTATCTTCTATATCTTCATTCCCCTTCAATTTTTGGGGGTCCAACCCCATCATCTTTTGCTGTGAGGAAGACTAGTCTTTCCAACTTCTTCTCAATTCTCCCATATCCTTCCAATAGATTTTGAATTCCAGCCAAGATATTTGGAATTTTAAGGTTTCCACATCGAAGTACTGACCCATGTTTCCAAAACAGAAGAGAGAAAGAAAAGAAGAAAAAAATAACTAATAATGACTGCGACTCTAGTCTTCCAGGCCTCTCTCACTTTTATTTTAAATTGACTTGAACACAATTTCTTTTATACTCTTCAAAGGGGGAGTTCTGTTCTTCTTTTTTCTTTCTTTTTTTCTTTCTTCTTCTTTCTTTCTTTCTTTCTTTCTTCTTTCTTCTTTCTTTTTCTTTCTTTTTCTTTCTTTCCCTGCCAGAGGCAGCTGTGAAAACATTTCATGCCCTTGGTTCTTTATCAGTTTCTGTAAACAAGTTGCAAATCCTTCAGCTGCAAAGTTAATGAAATCAAGTAAGAAGAGAGATACGTTGTTTCAAAAAAACCTCTGAGTCGCAGTTAATTT
Organism: Thamnophis elegans; assembly: GCF_009769535.1. Classification (NCBI taxonomy): domain Eukaryota; kingdom Metazoa; phylum Chordata; class Lepidosauria; order Squamata; family Natricidae; genus Thamnophis; species Thamnophis elegans. The sequence continues at coordinate 45,310,847 of NC_045551.1, forward strand.
TCACCTTCTGTAGGAAACAAAGTTCTTTGGATTTCTTTTAGTGTGGTTTAATACAAGTAGTAGGAAAAATTGTTAAAATAAAAAGGAAGGTTTTAATCCAGAAATCAAAAAATAAAGCAACAAGAAGCAGAAGAAAAAATATCAATCCATTCACTTTAAGAGGAGAGATGATGAACGTTATGAACATTTCAATTCACAAAAAATAGTTAGAAGGACAAAGGAAAAAAAAACTTTCCACAGTGATCCCATTAGGATTATTTTCGCCACTCAGTTCTTTGTTTAAGGATATAATTTGGCTTTAAAGAATATTTCTTTGGGCAGTTTTTAGAAAAATAGAAAAAATACCTCACCAGATGGACTCACTTTCTCTTTTCACTTCCTCCCTTCCGGAGCATCCCTATTTCATCAGCCTAGGGGCTGCCTGTTTACCGCAGGCTTGAAGCACTTCCCTTTGGTCTATCAGGAATTTTATGATATCCCTGAGACGACCAAGGCTTTGTCTTCCTGATCATCATCTCTACGGGACGGTTTAGGTCTCAATGGACCCCCCAGTGGCCAAAGTATCAATGGCAGTCTCAGAGTATCGAGACCGTACATTGTAACATCACGACGTGGACTCCTCCTTTGTTTCATTAATTCTAAAATGGCGGCGCCTTGCTCAGCTGCAGCTGCTTCGGCTCTCAAGAGTGTTGGGGTTTTGGAGATGAAAGCGCCATCTGGTTTGAGTGATTCTTTGGGAATTGTGACAAGGAAGAGGAATTGCACTACCAAACTGTTACATGACCGTCAGTCTATATTCGATTTGACGATATTTACCAAGACTGGGAGTATTGATAAAGCAGTTCTGCAGAGTCTGCATTGCTTCAGACTGCTTTGGTTGATGGTGCCAACGGCAGACGTGTCAATGAGTTGCGTGGAGGGTGTGAGATCGACTGCAATCTCTGAAAGTGCTTGCCAGTTTGGGGTGGCAGAGGCAGCGGGAGCAGCAGCATTTGCAACAGGGAAGTCTACCTCTGGCATTGAGTGTCTTTTGAGGTGGAGGCGGTGTGATCGAAAGAGGAAACGAGGCAAATGTGGAGGGCTGACAACTAGGCTAAAGGCTAATCCATATAGAACAGGGATGTTAAGTGAATCGCTGCAGCTATTAAATTAGTAACACAGTTGTTAAGTAAATTTGGCTTCCCCATTGACTTTGCTTGTCAGAACGTTACCAAAAATCATCATGCGACCCAGGGTGCTGAAATCGTCATAAATATGAGTCAGTTTGCCAAGTGTCTGAATTTTGATCATGTGACCATGGGGGGGATGCTGCAATGATCGTAAATGTGAAAAAATTATCATAAATCACTTTTTTCAATCACGTTGTAACTTTGAACAGTCACTATAAGTTGAGAACTACCTGTATAAACAATACATAGTCATGTACCTCTTATTATCAGACCAGGATCTCTAATCACAGAATATCTGTGCTACAAGAACAAATTATCCACTAATGTTCTATGTGATGATAGCAAGTTCCATTGTTTTACTTTATTTAAGTGTTTGCTTAAACATATCATACTATTGGTTTAAAAAAATGTTTTTTTTATTCAGATATAGCTTATTTGATCCTGTTAATGCTTTATTCTGAGGATTGTAATGTTTAATTATAAAAAAACAACAATCATTTATATTTATGTGCTCAGGCATCCAGACAAATTTTAAACAAATGATATAGAAATCATGGATTGTGGTTATTAGATTTTTTTAAATTACATACTGTGGTTTGTGTCTTTAAATTATATACATTTATACTACACCTTCAGAGTATCAAGCACTAAATAGTTTCATTTTAACAACAAAACAATACAGCATATCACCATTCCCATTTATAGCATTTTGATAGCACTGGCAGAAATAAACATATATATTCAAGAAATATATTCAAGAGATAGATTCTTCCTACAATTTTGCCATTATTTCTGAAACTGGAAATTAAGAGCAAAAGAGAAGTACTTCCAGAACCAGGATTTATCAAATGATTGTGCTTATGAAGATAAAAGGCACATCACTATATGGCATGTTGGAACACCATAACATAAAATGCTCTTTCTAATACATGCCAATGCTTGGATCATTTATGAGGACTAATGTATCATTAATTGAACAAAAACAGCTATCCAAACAGATGTGCCATAATCACACTACATAAGAGGCATTATCTCTTGTTACTTTTTCATTTCAAGTTTGCATTGATTATTGGTGGGAATGTTATTCCTTAAATTATTGATCATCATAGATACTTTGCCTTAACTTGAACACAGAAATTGCATCAACATAAGGCATACATATTTGATGATGAAACTATGCATACTACAAATATTACTATGTATAGTTCCTCTTGACTTATTTAAATCAATAGATCTGAAATCGATCTGCATAATCCCAATTTTTCAAATACTGTTTGAAAATAGGAACACATACATTACAGGGACTTTTCCTGACCAACTTTATGAAATTGTCCTCACATTCCCTTTGTAAAAATATGCTCCAGCAACTACATGATGTCATATAATCACATAGTACCAGACCAGCATTTCCCATGTCAACAACAGATTTTACACAGGATCCCAATGTATAATATTTTAGTGTTCTTTTCAAAGGAAGCTCTTTTTTTTTTTTTTTTTTTGCAAATGTCTTATTTTTGCTGTCCTTTTCTGGTCCTATTGCACAGAAGGTTGATTTAAACTAGAAAGGAAACCTAGATCCTGCCAGCTGTGTGCTACTGATTTTGTCATCAAGAAATGCATTTGAGGTTGCTTACTCATCAGCTATCTCTGAGTGCTGTCGACCATGGCCATTTGCCATAGCACTTGCATGCTCTTACAACGATAGCTGAGGATGGAGCTTGGCCATTATTGATTGCTCCTTCCTGCTTCACCCCATGCCCTAGTTCCACACCTGTTAATTCCAAGGACAGGTCAAAAACATGGAGTGACTGCTACAGGTTGAATGGGAAAGCAATCTTGGTAATCTTTCTCTGTATTGGTAACTCAAAATTCCAGATTGAATTTAGACTCAGGTTTAGCCCCTTTTTTAGAGGACTTCTAGGCTCTCTACAACAATAGTCTAAGGGATGAGCAATCTGATGAGTGGCTAAACCAGTTATTGAAAGCTTCTATCTATATACCCCAGTCATCTCAATTCCACATTATGGAGATATATTAATAGCTTGTTTCCCCACTAGTAGAGTTGGTTGTCTGTGGGAGTATGAAACCAGAAAGAGCCACCCAACACTTTCCGTAACTTGTCTGCCAATGGTAATTGCAGGAAAACTAGAAACCTTTCCAAGTGTGCAGCATCACTTCTGCCAATAGAAGGGATGAAACCCATTCCTTTTGATGGGCTGTGCCAGTTCTATCATAGCTTTCCAACTTCCCTGCAGCTGAGCAGGAACACGACTGTAGTCCCAATACATCTAACAGATTTAAAGCTGTGAGAGATTGGTCTGTATCAATTATTATGAAAATGGGCTGTAAAAAAAAACCTCTCAAAGCTATACATGTAAGGAGTTTTTACTTTAATGGAAAAAGCCACCATTAAATGGTTCATGACTTCACAAGCTAATAGGTTTGTGGTGATGGAGCATCGTAAGAACAGCAAATAAAGGCTCTTTACCCAAATCTCCATGGAGATCCATAAAGTTTACAGAGCAGAGCCCAATATTCCTTGCATACAGATTTTGGTTTTGAAGGGTTTCTTCCCTCCTTCTGATTGATTAGCAGGTATCATTAGATACATGAATTGCTTCATCTAATCAGATGATAAAGATTACTCATGTGATGAGCTTATAATTTGAACGCACTCTGAGCAACAGCGAATGCTAATTAAATTTTAGACTTTAATAGATAAAGGCTATCAGAGGAAAGTATTATATGAGAGGAAAGTATTATATGTAATTTTGAATCTAGGAAAAACACCCACTTAAGATCCTTTATAAACTATATTTAATGGGGTGGTATAAATTAAGGTACAGTCACCTCCATCCACATATAATGCAACTACCAGCAAAGTTTATTTTAGGCAGAACTTGTGTTTTCTATTATGATGCCACTTTTGCGCCACACTAACAGTTAAACCAGGGGCGTCAAACTGGCAGCCCATGGGCCAGATGTGTCACACCCAGGCCACGCCCACCCCAGTTCTGCAAATGCAAAAAAGTCACAATACGTCACTTGACATCAACATGACCCAGCGAGTTTGACACCTGTCAGTTAAACAGTTAACCTAGTTTAAATTATAGTAAGAATATTGGTTATCCAGGCCATTTGATATAATTGCAAACAAAAAACCAAAAACCAAAAAACCAAACCACCTTGTGGACAAACTAACATTTCTATTTCTTCTAATCCCAGTACCCCAAGTTTGTTCTAAAGAATTGCTACAATCGACAATGTTTTTGCAGTTTTGCAGGGGTAGTAGAAACTCCGGAGTCTAATCTGTTGAGTATCCTCAAGCACTTATTTAGAAATGTATTTCTACAAGTGGATTCAAATGAACAAACAAATAAAATAGCATGGCAATGAAGTCAGGCAAAACTGGTGCCCCCCTGTAATTGGACTGTAATTCTGTACTTAAATAAGAAACTCAAAATATTTTATGATAAAAGATCAGTTGATTGCAATAATTCTGCAATATCCCAGGAATGATGGCTATCAATTTGGGCTATGCCTATAAGTGAACATTCCAACACATGTCAATAATGTTTGCTATTTTTTCTTTTTAATGATAGCCTGATCTGTCTACAGGTCAAAATATTCAAAGTAGTCACTATACTAAATCTACAAGTACATTCATTAATTCCATTCAGCAGAGTATGACATCTAAAAGAAAACATGATATTTCTGTAGTTTCATTTATTTATTTACTTTAATTGTATGCTTCCCATTGCTGGATTCTGGGTGACTAACAATAACATTGATGATAATGATTCCAGGAAGTGTTTTTTTCCAAACTTTCATTTATAACCTAACATTGAAGTGCCATTTCCTGGCTATTAACTCCTCAAGAAATCTCTAACTTTCCATATGAGCCACATTCTTGTGTACAAAAATAATTTCCTTTGTTCTCTATAAGTACATCTGTTTCTATAGTATAAAATCATTAAGTTCTATGTTACCGAGCTGAGAAATGCAAATGTCAGATATATCTTTTTGCTGTGAACAAAGTAGAAATAACTGGTTAGGGTAATTATCTGTTCTGTCAATAATTGAGGTAACCTGATTCTCACATAACGTTTTTCCCAAACACATATAATTATTTTTTTAACAATTTTGACCATGACAAAAAATGCTGTTATTCAGGAAGGCAATCCTGGATTAATGATGATCTAGTAGAGTTCTACAGTGAATAGCCAACATAGTTCAGAACCAAGTTCTAGCTATAGAAAATGGAAAAAATTATATGGAATGGAAGCATATAATCCCATATAATGAAAATAGTGAGGCACACAATAAATTGCACAGAACTCTGGATCCTGTAACATATGATGCAGTGGTGACCAGTGGTGAGATTCAACCAGTGTAACAAGCATGCACTTCGTGCATGCGTTGTTCGTTTCAAAACAGCTCTAAAACTTACTTTCTACTGCAGCCCCAGTGAGTAAAACAGCTGAGACACGGCAATCTTCTCTGCTTGCCTCAGCTGGGCTTCAAACAAAGGAAATATAGGACAGACTAGCGCAGGGGCGGGTGGGAAGGGCCAACTGATCACCAGAACTATCAGTTTGCACAAACCGGTCCGAACTGGCTGAATCCCCCCCTGGTGGTGACCACTAATTTGAATTTCTTTCTATAACTGCCAATTTTAAGCATGTTACTCTTTTAAAATGACATTAGACATGTTCATGTAAGACATGGACAAGGTATCAGAGGCAAGAGTATATGACTGTAGTATGACACTTCAGTTGACCAAAATAAAGCTACAATAAAAATCTAATATAAATAAATAAGGGCTATATCAGTACATGTGTTATTAGAAAGAGTATGTCCACTGATATGACTGTTGTATTGAATGCAGCTGATAGAATTTCCAGAGGCAACTGGTTGTTCATAGCGAGGACAGTCAGACTAAGAAGTCCTTGATCTGATCAAGTCCAGTTCTTATAATTTTATATACTAAATTGCAAGGACAGATTTCCTGCTGCTCTTTGACTAATTTCTAAATCTTTTTACATTCAGCAATCAGACCTCTGACTAAATCAATCTGCGCTTGTTTGGTAGACATCTAGGCAGAGAAACTGAGGGCAGCAGAAAGAAAAGGTAATGATAGAATGAAGAGAAGGGAATAGAGAAAAGGCATAAAGAGATCAGCCACCATTTTGGGCTTTGTTCTGCCAATAAGGGGTCTACCATAGATCAGGTTTCCCAGCCAGAAGATATAGCTTGAGGAAAAGTGTTTCCCTATCCCTTTGAAAGCAGAGATGATTTTTTTAATCTTTCCTTCCTTTCTTTCTCCTTTGCATAAAGAACTCTCTGATAAACTAAAGAGCACAAAGGGTAAATATAAAAAATGGAACAGAGGGACAGATAACTAAGGCAGAATACCAGTTAATAGCCCGAATCTGCAAAAATGAAGTCACAAGAGCTATGGCTTAGCTGAACTAAGGGTAATAACAAATGTCAAAAATAATTTTAAAAAGTTTCTTTCAGCATATAAAAGTAAGAAAAAAGTCAAAGAAACAATTGGTCATTCTTTGACTAATGAGAAAAGATGGCAAGGAAGTGATGGGCAGCAGGGAGAAATCAGAGCTGCTCAATTCTTTTTTTCATCCATCTTCTTGCAAAAAGAAAAAAATAGCTGACTCTACCAAAAAATGAATTGTAATAGAATAGAAATTCAAATTAAAACAGACAAAAATAATATGATAAAACTTCTCTCCCCAGATGAGTTCAAATCATCAGGACCTGATAGATAACAATTGAACCATCTTTCAAACATCCTGGAGCCCCAGGGAACTATCAGAGTTCTCCAAAAAGAGCTGATGTGATTCGCATCTTCAAAAAAGGGATAAAAAAGATCCAGGAAACTACAGATCAATAAGCCTGATATCAATACCTTGGAAGATACAGGAAAAGATAATCAGGCAGCAGATCTGCAAACACCTAGAAGCTGGCAAATTTATAAGAAGGTGCCAACATGGGTTTGTCAAAAACAGATCATGCCAAATAAATCTTACTTCATTCTTTGACAAAGTAACTAAATCAATGGACTAGCAAAGTGCTGTGAACTTGGGTTTCAGTAAGGCATTTGACAAAGTAGATTACAAGCTACTTCTTGATAAGCTAGGCAAATGTGAGATAGACAACATCATCACCAGATGGATTTGTAACTGGCTGACAAACTATACTCAACATGTACTAACTATGTCTACCTGGAGGGAAATATGCAGTGAAGTACCCCAAGGCTCTATCTTAGGCCTAGTACTTTTTAATATCTTGGTAAATGATTTAGATGAGTGAATAGAAGAGAATTCATTAGTATTGCAGACAACACTAAGCTGGCAGGAATAGCCAATATCCCAGAAGATAGGCTCGAGATCTCAATGGATCCGGACAAATTTGAACACTGGGCCCTATCCAACAATAATAAATTCAATGGAAAGAAAAGTAATGTTTACATTTAGGCAAGAAAAATGTACAGGAACAGATTAGGTGCAAATTGGCTCAACAGCAGTAACTGCGAGAGAGATTTTGGAGTTCTAGTGGACAATCATTTAAATATGAGCCAGCAGTGTTTAGCTGCCGCCAAAAAAGCCAATGAAATCCTAGGCTGCATTAACAGAAGGATAGAATAAAGATCATGTGAAGTGTCAGTACCACTTTATAAGACCTTGGTAAGACCACACTTGGAATACTGCATCCAGTTTTAGTCACAGATAATACAGATGTTGAGACTCTGAAAAGAGTACAAAGAGGAGCAACAAAGATGATTAGGGGGCTGGAGGCTAAACCATATGAAGAACAGTTGCAGGAATTGGGTATGTCAAGTCTAGTGAAAAGAAGGATTAGGGTGACATGATAGCAGTGTTCCAATATTTGAGAGGCTGATATAAAGAAAGGGGATTAATCTATTTTTCAAAGCACCAGAAGGCAAAGCAAGAAGCAATGGATGGAAACTAATCAAGAAGCGAAGCAACCTAGAACTAAGGAGAAACTTTCTAACAGTGAGTATAATTACCCCGTGGAACAGCTTGCCTTCAGAAGTTGTGGGTGCTTCATCACTGGAAGCTTTTAAGAAGAGACTGGACAGCCACTTGTCTGAAATGGAATAGGGTCTCCTGTTTGAGCAGGGGATTGGACTAGAAGACCTCCAAGATCCCTTCCAACTCCGTTATTCTTGCTGTTGTTCATTCCCCTCCTATTCATATATGATATTACCATGTTTATCACACTCTTACCTATTTTTTCTCCTCAATTTTGCTCCACCATTTGTAACTAGACTTCATCAGTGCAGGAATCAGTTTTCAATATTCTGGTTTGGAAACAGGGGAAGAATGTTTGAACATATGCAAAATGCATTTCATTTACTTCTAAACTGCTGCGTATTGTATTGTACTATATTGTATTGTATGTACTGTATCATATTGTATTGCACTGTATTATTCTACTGTATTGTGTGCATTGTTGACTTTAAGACTTTAACTTTAAGACACTTTCTGTGCTAGTCCTTGCAATTTTTGTGGCAAGATTTTCGGAAGTGTTTTTTTTTTCTTTCTTGCCTACGCCTCCTTCTTCCCTGGTGTGAGAGAGTATGACTGGCCCAAAGTCATCCAGTTCGATTCCTGCCTAAGATTGAACTCGAACTCCTGGTTTCTAGCCTGGTACTTTAAGACACTACAGCAAACGGCTCTTCATATGCTAAGGATGCTTTTGAACTCCCACTGAATCAAGATATTTTAAGTAAACGGTTATAACTTCTTGGTATTTATAGTAAAACAGCAATTATTTTCCATTTAAAATATGTTTCTGGCTTCATAGTTCTCTTTCTTTGTTTCATAGGACAATTGGGAAGTAGGATTATTTTAGTTGTTGGGAGCAATAGTGGCAAGACTCTTGTTTAAAAGTTTTGGTTCAGCAATTTGGATTTATTGCCTGAAAAGACAGTGCAAATACCCCAAGGATAGGCTTGTGGTCACATCACTTCTTTATATTATATATTCCCCATACTCTGCTGAGTTATATCTTCTATGGGACTCAAGCAACAGTTCACAAAAAAGTGTTAACGAGTTAGTTAGCTTGGTACCCAATTCAAAAATGTAAAGTTACCTCCACAATATATGCAAACACACAGACTTTCAAGGAACCTGAGATATTCACCCTCCCAACTTAGTTAAGACATCCAGAAGAGATAGAATAGAATAAAATAGAATAGAATAGAATAGAATAGAATTTTGTTATTGGCCAAGTGTGATTGGTCCACAAGGAATTTGTCTTTGGTGCATATGCTCTCAGTGTGCATAAAGAAAAATAAAATAGAATACATTCATCAAGAATCATAAGGTACAACACTTAGTGATAGTCATAAGTTACTAATAAGCATTCAAATCATATTAAGAAACAAATAAAACAATATAAATTGTAAAGATACAAGCAACATGGTTGTAGTCATAAGTGGGAAGAGATATGTACTAGGAAGGATGAGAAGAATAGTAATACAGTCTTAGTAAATAATTTGACAATGTTGTGGGAATTAGTTGTTTAGCAGAGTGATGGCATTTGGGGAAAAACTGTCCTTGTGTCTAGTTGTTCTGGTGTGCAGTGCTCTATAGTGTCTTTGAGGGTAGAAGTTGAAACAATTTATGTCCAGGATGTGAGGGGTCTGTGATGGGGTTCATTTTGCATTTTCATGGAACCTTTATATGCATCATAAATTGCTTTTGAAAATCCACTCAATTTCAAAACAAAGCTCCCATATGGTATGGAAGGCTGTTGTTTAAGAAAGACACGTCCAAGGACGTTCAGCACAAATAGTTCTTTGGATGCTACTCCCTTTCCTTCACATGTGTTTTCTGCTCAGGAACACATACCCAATGGATCACTTTCATTTGCATTTCCTGCTTAAGATACTTGCCACTTATTTCCTCAATATTCCTGTTGATAAATACAGGATGTTCATTTTAAACCTGTCTTCCTCAAGGATCATGTCTTTCTATTTTTGGCATGCAATACTGTAAACAGGATTTCAATTTTTTCCCATGCTTAGGTCAGATTAATCAGTTGTACAGGCAAAAGGTGGTACCTAGCTCAACACTACCGATGACATATAGGTACCCTTGTACACTATAGATTAAGCATGAATGAGAAGTATATTGCAGCTGTCAAAACCAATGTAATTTTGGGATCATGGCAAGTGACAGTTTTGCTCTATGCCATACTGATCAGAATGTACCTGGCACATTGTATTGTATGTATTGTATTGTATTGTATTATTGTATGCCGCCCTTCTCCGGGAGGACTCAGGGCGGCGAACAATTAAAGGGGAAAGAAAAGGGGAACATAAAAGACAAAATACAAATAATAAAAGTAGACAACAGTCGCACAACCAACATGTCGAGAGGGGAGGGAACTCATCACCCCCAGGCCTGCCGGCAAAGCCAGGTTTTGACGGCTTTTCGGAAGGCCTGGAAAGAGGTGAGGGTCCGAATCCCTGCGGGGAGTTCATTCCAGAGGGCCGGAGCTGCCACAGAGAAGGCCTCCCCCGGGTAATAGCCAGGTGGCATTGGCTGGTAGATGGCACCCGGAGGAGGCCAACCCTGTGAGATCTAATGGGTCTGTGGGAGGTAATTGGCAGCAGGCAGTCTCAATTGGCAGCATTGTATCTATTTGGTTGCCACAATAAAAGAAGATGCTGAGTGCAAAGGAAAAAGAAAAGAATGCAGAGAAAAGCAACAGAGAAAGAGGGGACTTGAAGACCAAATCCTACAGAACCGAGGTCCCCAACCTGTGGGCCGCAGCACATTAGTAGACTGTTAGGAAATTGCATCTGGGCTGCAGAAATGGCTGGCAACCACATGTGCACACACATCACTCACTTGTAAGAGCAGAGGATGAGCGCGTGTGCTCTATTTGCATGAGCAGCAGCTCACGTGCATGCTGCTTGCACAAATGGAGCTGTGCACGTGCTCGCCAGCAGCTTGCGCTGAACCGTCCCCTCCTCCCACCCACTGGCAATGTTGGGGAACACTATAAATATTAGTTTTAGAAAACTGAAAACATTTAGCCTACAAGAGAAAACCGGGGGAGACAGGATAGTGATCTTCCAATACTTGAGCAGCAGTCACAAAGAAGATAGTTGTGGACTTGTTTTCCATAATGCTAGAGGAGGGACAAGTAACAGTGGGTAGAGTTTATACAGTTAGATCCAATCTCGAAATAAGAAGGAATTTCATGATCATAAGAACTATTAAGATGCAAACAGATGGAAGTTTTCAAACAAAAGCTGGTCTGAGACTTCCTGGAACTGGACTAGGGCTGTGGCCGACAAAACCGCGCTAGTCAAAATAGCGGCAACAAAACTGCGTCGCTAAAGCCACAACGTCATCACCGCGACGTCATCACCGCGACGTCATCACCGCGGCGACAACAGCGCGGCGACAGAAGGGCGCTTTAAAACAGCGCGGTGGCAGAAAGCCGATTTAAATTAAGGTAAGAGTTAGGATTAGGTTTAGGGGTTTTTAGGTTTAGGGTTAGGTTTAGGTTTAGGTTTAGGGTTAGGTTAGGTTTAGGTTAGGTTTAGGTTTAGGGTTAGGTTTAGGGTTAGGTTTAGGGTTAGGTTTAGGGTTAGTTTAGGGTGCGGATGGTGCTTCGGAAGGCCCGGATTGCCCTCCGAGGTTATGTCGTCGCGCTAGGGTCGCCTTTTTCCTTAGCGCTTTGGACGGTGTGGATTTGCCCTCCGCGCTTATGTCGGCGCGGATAAGGGCTTCGCGGTTTTGTCGGTGAACCGACTAGGGCATGGGTGTCCAATTCACAGCACATGACATTTTCCCATTTGCAGAGCTGGGGTGGCTGTGGCCTGTGTGTGATGCATTTGGCCTGGGGCCCGCCAATTTGACACCCCTGGATTAGGTGGTCACTAGGAGTCGTTCAAGATTCTTTCCAAACACATGATAAAATTCTGCTACATATAGCCATAGCACTTAGATATATATCATTTCATAGTGCTTTTACATCCCTAAGCGGTTTACAGAGTCAGCATATTGCCCGCAACAATGTGGGTCCTCATTTTACCCATCTCAGGAGGATGGAAGGCTGAGTCAACTTTGAGCCGGTGAGATTTGAACTGCCAAACTGCAGCTAGCAGTCAGCTGAAGTAGCCTGCAGTACTGCACTCTACCCACTGCACCACTTTGGCTCCTCAATAATATGCAGAATGTGCAGCCAATTGATTGGAAAGTCCAGTTAATTTACATATACAATTATATGTATTTCTATTACATGTAACCATGGTTCTCACTATAGAGTTAGCTTTCTTTGTCCCAAGTTTTCAAGATAGCTAGCTAGCTACCCACTGCTATAATTCTTCTGGTTTTATTTATGACATAGGGTTAGATCATTTAACGTTTCTCAATTGAATATCTTTTCTTGAATCTGGAACAATCATTTTGAAAGTATTTCCCCTAACTTTCTTTTAAGTGTCCCAAATAACAAGGTATTACCTGTATATTTAATCTTCTGTCGAATTCCAAATTTCAAATTCTTATGAATGAGTCAAAACACACAGATCCTCCTGTTATATCATTCCATTGTATATATTGACCATTTATCCCTTACCCTTGGCTTTTCAATCTTTAGCTAGTACTAGATTAAAATGTGTGTCCTCCAATTTCTTCAATACTAACATTATCTATATGCTGATGGAAGTTGATCTAGTGGAAACTAACCAAAGCATGGATCTTGGGATTGTATTGGCTGGCTAAAATACTTTTTTTGAAATAGTACCTTAACCATACAAACGTATAGGAAATATTTTCATGTTCACAATAGGAAACATTGTGAAAGTACTGTATATACTAATGTAGACAGACTGTGTTGCCTCAAGGATGATATTATAAATTACTAGTGTGGAAGTCCTTATTGTGTAGACTTCTGTTCCCTCTACTTTATAAAGGATGCACAGGGGGAAAAAGAAAATAAGATGTAATCTTTATTATGATCATTGACCAGCGAAAAAAGAAAAAAAGGGCAAAGAAATTGACCGAATGATCAATCACATTTACATTTAATTAGAATTAGAATCAATCATCTGATTAGATCAAGAGCACAATTTATGATTTTTTTCTTTAAGGAAAAAATGCTTAGCATTCTTCATGGATTGTGAAGAACTTTTCAATGAAAAATCCGACCAGTTTTATCCCATGACAATTTTATTAAACAGATGACTTCATCTATAAAGTACTGAACAATTGAGCAGCTGCCTATTTCTACTTCGGTTTAGAAAATCAATTTTAAAGTATGCTTTCAAGTTTTCCACAGAAGGTAATCTCTCTCAGTAAATTTTAATTATCTGCACTAAATAACTGACACAGAGGAAGGAGAGAGATAGTTGAGCTTCACTGATTCCTCCACTCACAGAGTAGTAAATAATTTCATACAGTAAACATAATATTTGATATGAGCTGTTTAAAAATACAAATGAATAAATACCCAATGATAAACATATGATTTTTCAAGAAACCTAAAGTTGCAGCATTACAGGCCTTCTAAAGGAGACCTCGTTTATTCAATAGCCCAGCGGGGGTTTCCATGCATAATACTAAAAATATTAGATCAGCAGTTGCAGAGGTTGTTATGATTGTGCTATCATTCCTGCCAAATTGATTCAGCATCTCAAAGGGCTACTGCAATAAAACAACCAGAGCCATGCCTCTCTGATCAATCTCAGAGCAACCATTTTCTCTTTCCTATATAGCAGTGGTGGGTTTCAAAAATTGTTCGAACCTACTCTGTGGGTGTGACCTCCTTTGTGGGAGTGGCTTGCTGCCCATGTCGACGGTGGGAGTGGTTCCTGCCCGTGACAGATATGAAGATGGACGACATTGTCAGACACCACCTTAAATTACCCACACACAACAGTGGCAAGCATAAGAATATGATGTAAACTTGGTTTTTTAAAAGGCATCTTTGGTTTGCGTTAAAACAACTTCAACATACACATGTTCTGATTGCACACAAACGGAGCAGTCATCCTTACCTTTCAGAGGCATTGAGTTTATAAATATGAGCATGATAGTGCAGAATAATCATATCCAAGGACCAGTGGTGGGTTTCAAAAAAATTTGGAACCTCTTGTGTAGGTGTGGCCTGCTTTCTGGGGTCTTCTAACCAGTTTGGTAGATTTGACGAACCGGTTCTACCGAATAGGTGCGAACTGGCAGGAACCCACCCGCTATAGTGTGGGGCAAGAAAGCACCCAAAGCAAAATAAGGATAAAATCCACACACACACACACACTTCTGGATATTTAAAGTATAAAAAGTGGAAAGAGGGGGACATAACTAAGGAAGAATATCAGCAAATAGCCGAGCCTGTAAAGATGAAGTGAGGAAAGCTAAGCTCAATGAAGAAAGGCTTGCCACAAAAGTAAAACAATAACAAAAAAAGCTTCTTCCAACATGTTAAAAACAAGAAAAAGGTTAAGGAAACAATTGGTCCATTGCTGGGAGAAAGTGGCACGAAGGTGGCAAGCAACAAGGAGAAAGCAGAACTATTTAACTCATTTTTTGCATCTATCTTTATACAAAGGTATAAAACAGTCCAACCTATAAAAACAGCACCACAAAAATCAGATTAGGAACACAAGTTGAAATAGGGAAGAAAAGCACCTGTCTACCCTAGACAAGTTCAAATCACCAGGACCGGATGGATTACACCGCAGGGTTCTGAGGGAACTGGCAGACGAGAGCTCAGAAGCTCTGAACTATATCTTTCAGAGATCCTGGAGCACTGGAGAACCAGAGGACTGGAAAAGAGCTGAGGTGGTTCTCATCTTCAAAAAGAAAAAAAATAGATCCAGGAAACTACAGACCTATCAGCCTGACCTTAATACCAGGAAAGAGTCTGGAAAAAGATAATCAAGCAACAAATTAGCAAACACCTAGAAGTAAACAAAGTAATAACCAAAAGCCAACATGGGTTTGTCAAAAACAGATCATGCCAGACTAATCTTATTGCATTCTTTGACAAAGTGACAAAATTAGTGGATCAGAGGATGCCATCGATATAGTTAACTTGGACTTCAGTAAGGCATTTGATAAGGTAGACCATAACCTACTACTAGATAAAGTAGAAGAATGTGAGTTAGACAGCATCACCACCAGATGGATTTGTAACTGGCTGACCAACCACACTCAATGTGTAGTCCTCAATGGAACTGCATCTACATGGAGGGAAGTATGCAGTGGAGTACCCCAAGGTTCTGTTTTATGCCCAGTACTCTTCAACATCTTTATCAATGATTTGGATAAGGGAATAAATGGGGAACTCATCAAATTTGCAGATGATACCAAGCTGGCAGGAATAGCCAACACTCCAGAAGACAGGCTTAAAATACAGAAGAATCTTGACAAGCTTGAACATTGGGCACTATCTAAAATGAAATTCAATGGTGAAAAGAGTAAGGTTCTACATTTAAGCAAAAAAAATGAAATGCACAGGTACAGTATAGGTGGTACCTTGCTCAATAGTAGTAATTGTGAGAGGGATCTTGGAATCTTAGTGGACAACCATTTAAATATGAGCCAGCAGTGTGCAACAGCTGCCAAAAAAGCCAACACCGTTCTAGGCTTCATAAACGGAGGGATGGAATCACGATCACGTGAAGTGTTAATACCACTTCATAATGCCTTGGTAAGGCCACACTTGGAATACTGCATTCAGTTTTGGTCATCACAATGTAGAAAAGATGTGGAGACTCTAGAAAGAGTGCAGAGAAAAGCCACAAAGTTTGTTAGGGGACTGGAGACTAAAACATATGAAGACTGGTTGCAGGAACTGGGTATGTCTAGTTTAATGAAAAGAAGGACTAGGGGAGACATGATAGCAGTGTTCCAATATCTCAGGGGTTGCCATAAAGAAGAGGGAGTCAAACTATTCTCCAAGGCACCTGAGGGTAGAACAAGAAGCAATGGGTGGAAACTAATCAAGGAGAGAAGCAACTTAGAACTGAGGAGAAATTTCCTGACAGTTAGAACAATTAATATGTGGAAATGCTTGCCTCCAGAAGTTGTGAATGCCTCAACACTGGAAGTTTTTAAGAAGATGTTGGATAGCCGTTTGTCTAAAACCGTATAGGGTTCCTCCTAGGCAGGGGATTGGACTAGAAGACCCCCAAAGTCCCTTCCAACTCTGCTATTGTATTTGTATGTATGTGTATACATATACACATACACATACACATACAGACACACACACACACACACACACACACACTGAACACTCAAATTTGTACTATTCATGTTTTTGGGGAGGTTAATTTCCAAGATAACTGAAATGTATCTTTATTTGCAGGAATGCGGTGGTTCAGTGGCTAAAACGCTAAGCTTGTTGATCAGAAAGGTCAGCAGTTCGGCGGTTTGAATCCCTAGCGCCGCATAACGGAGTGAGTTCCCATTACTTGTTCCAGCTTCTATCAACCTAGCAGTTCGAAAGCACGTAAAAATGCAAGTAGAAAAATAGGGAAGGTAACAGTGTTCCATGCACCTTTGCCATTTAGTCATGCTGGCCACATGACCAGGGAGACGTCTTTGGACAGTGCTGGCTCTTCGGCTTTGAAACGGAGATGAGCGTTGCCCCCTAGAGTTGGGAACGACTAATACATATGTGTGAGGGGAACCTTTACCTGTTAGCTTTATTTGCAGAATTCAAGCTGTATCAGCATCCTCAACAAACAAGAGCTTCATTGGCACAGAATATGGTCAAATTTTTATGCTGCCCATTTCCCCTATAAGGGACTCTGGCCAGAGTCAACTTATAAACAATATAAAACAAACAGATCATTTCAGAAATGAGGTTTGTGTCAAATAGAAGCTGTTCCTACTGTTTGTACAGGCAATGCTACATTTTGATACCCCTTATTAATGATTATTTATTTCATATTCAGAGGGGATTCTGAAGTAGCTCTACGTCAGCCTTACTAAGTAGATCAAACTGGAAACACAACTGGTTTAGCTAACTCTACTTTATTGTAAGATTACATTACAAGATTCTTACATGTCTGAAAATACTTCTCTACTCCCTTACCTCTACAATCTAAAAACAAGGGCATCTTACTATGCTCACATTCCTGCTGTGGGATAAGCTGTCTTTATCTAACCAGACCCTTGGCTTTGTCTTGTTGCTCTGTTTCCCAGGGTAATTTCCACATATTAATACTCTAACAGTTCATGTTAAACTGTAGTCCCAGACTCTTTACTTCCAAACTTGATTAAGATGGTGCTACCAATAAAAATATTAGGAAGCCAAAAAGTTGCATAAAATTAGGATTTTTTAATTACTAATTAAAAAAAACAATTTAACATTTTTAAAATTTTAAATTACGGTGTGATGGCTCAGAGTTCCTCTCCTCGCTGTAGCTACTGCCATCCTAGTAGTTCAAAAGCATGCAATTCCATGTAACTAAGGAGATAAATAGCTACCATTTCAGTGGGAAGGTAACAGAGTTCCATGACATTATGCTGACTACATGACAGTAGAAACTTCTTCAGACCATGCTGGCTCAACAGCCCTTGAAATGGATATGAGGACTGGCCCTATAGTCAGCACTGACTAGTGGAATAAAATCCGCAGGAACTCCTTTAATTGCAGTGAACTGACTGTAATTACGGTAATACATAGATTGATTGACTGATAAGACTGATAATTGGAAAATTATCCACAGCAGAATCAAGAACCACCATAAAATCTAGGAGATTATATGCTGTTAATTGTAAAGTCATGTCTGATCCATCGCAACCCTATGGACAATGTTCCTCCAGGCTTTCCTGTCTCTACCATTCTCTGGAGTCTATCTAAGCTCACACCTACTGCTTCGGTGACTCCATCCGGCCACCTCATTCTCTGTCATCCCCTTCTTCTTTTGTCCTCAATCATTCCAGCATTAGGCTCTTCTCCAGTGAGTCCTTCCTTCTCATTAAGTGGCCAAAGTATTTAAGTTTCCTCTTCAGGATCTGGCCTTCTAAAGAGCAGTCAGGGTTAGATATGATATATAGCCTGTTTTAAATCAGGACCATGCTGCAATTTATAACTTTATCATGACGATATTGGAGTCATAGACAATGACTCAGGGTGAGATAAACTGAAAATAGAAGAAAATGGGTGCAGTAAACTCCAATTAAAGTTTAATAAAATATTGCTGAAATTCAAAACAATCAATATCTCATCCTAGTTATGGTGGGAAGGGATAGGAGGCAGTGTCCTGGAAATGCTCACCAGCCAATAATCTAGTCCTTGATCTACCATAGCCTAAGAAACAGTGAGAAGGTTAAAAAAGGGGGGAAAAACTATAAAGATGCCTGCTGTTGAGAAAAACCATCTAATTTATAAGCTTTTCAAAAATAATAAAGGCCCAGTTTTCATCTTTTAAGACGTTTAAAGGTGGTGGAATATTAAAGTGACAAATAATTAAGACGGGGAACACATATAAACAAAAATTAAGAAAAATAACCTTGGAAATAATTTTGAGCATTAAATCATGTTTCCTGTGCCACTTTATTCCTGTATATGAAATGAGTGTTCACAATTTATCAGAAAGTCAGGAAAAAGTAATTAATATCAGACTTATTCCCTCCATGCTTATTAAGTTTCAAAACCATAAGATATTATTTATTCCAGATTTTATACAGAAAGTATAATGCCTCAGCCTTCGTTAATATCTTATGTCAGTATTTAAAGTGAGAAAAGCTCAAATATTACATGGTTGGTTTATTGATCATTCTCTAAAGCAAGGGTGTCAAAACGTCATCACGGTAGCGTCACGTGATATATCCGGACTTTTTCCCTCTTTGCTAAACTGTGACAGAGGTGGTATTCAGCAGGTTCTTACCGGTTCTGGAGAACCGGTAGCGGAAATTTTGAGTAGTTTGGAGAACTGGTAAATGCCACCTCTGACTGCCCTGCCCCCAACTATTATCTGTCTCCCGAGTCCCAGCTGATTGGGAGGAAGTGGGGATTTTGCAGTAACTTTTCCCTGGAGTGGGGAGGGAATGGAGATTTTACAATGTCCTTCCCCTGCCATGCCCACCAAGCCATGCCACACCCACAAACCGTGCATGGGCATGGCCAGCATATGACACATCTGGTCATCCCTGCTCTAAAATATGGGTTACCTCATTTCTAGGATACTGGCGATATGCATAGTATCTGTTGTTTAAACCACAATATGTGAAAGTATCTATCTCTGAATAATATTCTTTAATATTACCAATCCTTTGTAAAACTCACTTATGCATTTGTGAATTCTTACCTTAAAATAAATGTCCGCTACTGCTTTCTCCCAGTATAATTATCAAATTCCAACAAATGAGCTACCAAGGAAACAAATTATTCATATCAGACAATTAGGCATAATGAATTTGAAAAGGGATGCATGTGCAACAATGTGTAATAATTTTCAACATTTTCCCCAGCTAACCTAACTTTTATATTAAGCATTCCATCTAATGGTCAATGAAGTTTTTTTTTTTATTATTATTTTTTTATTAGTAAAAGAAAAATACAACAGCCAATAGATTGCAAAAGACAATACAACATCCGCCACTGTTTTGCTTTACATTGACTACGTTTCGAGACATTCCATAATAACAAAATCTTTATAGACATCAAAAGTTAGGCATCTTCTTCCCTCCCTCCCTCTTTCCTTCCCTCGCTTCTTCTCTGCCACTCCCTCCTTCCCTCCCTCTCTTCCTTCCTTCCTTCTCCTCTTTTCTTTCTCCTTTCCCTTCCTCCCTTTCCTCTCTCTTTCCCCTTCTTTCTCTCTACATTCCCTCCTTCCCTCCTTCCCTCCTTCCTTTTTTTTTCTCTTAGATCCCTCCAGTCCCCTACCCTCTTCCTTCTTTCGTTCCTCCTCGCCTTCTCCCTCCGCCATCCATCATCCCTCTTGCGTCCCTCCTGCTTCCCTCATCCTTCCTACCCGCCTTTCTTCTCTTTCTCTCTCCTTCCTTCTTTCCACCTCTCCTTTCCCTTCTCCTACTCAATGAAGTAACTTTACAGTGCTAAAGCAGCCAGCCAGGGATGTCACTATTGCTTTGCACCAGTAAAGGGAACATGACTGTAGGAAGTATACATATAATAAACTACTGAGTTAAACATCCTTTAGAAGCCGGAGCAAGAAAACTCGAGCACAGCTGGCTGAAACAAATTTGGTTCCAATAGCTGCCACAGTTAACAAAAAGAGAACTCCAGAAAGGTTGCTCAAAAACTAACCAAATAAAAAATAAATATGGGAACCCTGAAGTGTAAAGCTTCGCACTGTTTTCTTTTCTTTTTGCTAGCAAATGTATAAGACTACTATCTTAGGACAGAATTTCAGCAGCTAATGGCAACAAGACACCATAGAAGAAACACAGTATAAAAAGACAAAACAAGCAATTCAAAACATAATCAATGTACTTTCAAAATTCCACATACAAAATGAACCCATACTTCCTGTATCCCAGCTGAAACCTGGGGAAAGAACATTTTTTAGAATCTTCCAAATGGCCAACAAGTTGAACACCCAAATTCATCAGGGAGCTATTCCATAGAGTAAGAGTCTGTGTCAGCCTCCACTTTGCTGCTGCTTCAGCTGAGAACAGTTTCCTGTTCCTGGGTCGCCAGAGAAAGTTCTGGAAAGCTCTATGGAATAGCCTCCTTAATTTCAGGAGAGATCAGAGCTGTGAGAATGAGCCCAAATGCTAGAGGAACGGATGGTACGCAAGTAACACGGTCCTGTATCTTGTAGGACTTCAAAGTCAACCACAGCACTTGGCGTTGCACCTAGAGTCTACTGGAAACCAGTGCAGCTCACATAATACAGATAGTGTATTACTATCTGTAATACAGATAGTGTATGAACTTACTTTCCCTACCGGTTCGCAAATGTGAGCAAGCTCACTTGCTCGCTTCACGCACATGCGCCCCATCCACAAATGCACTCGGCCTTATGCGCATGCGCTTTGATCGCACATAGCTTGCACACATGCACATGGCTTGGAAAACATGCCTAAATAGGATGACATAGAACCGGGGCAGTCCTACCTGTGATTTCCACTACCGGTTCAGGTGAGCCGTTCCAAACCGGCTGAATACCAACTGCTCAACTTAAACAATTCATTAATGAAGATTTTCACCTCCCAGGCTCCGGAGGCTTTCTGAAGCCTGGGGAAGGCAAAAACAGCCTCCTCAGCCCCCCCCCCAAAGCAGGAAACAGATCATTTCTAAACTTCCAGTTGGCCCATTGGACCATTTTTTCCTCCCCAGGCTTCTGGAAACCCTCCGGAAACTCCCTCCCCTGTGCGGGGGGGGGGTCGTGCAGGTGGGCAGGGCACATTGAATGTGAGTGTGGATTTGGGGTTTTCATGAGCTGCAAGCCATAATCATCACAATTGACAAATCACGGCTTGAACTATCTAGCTTTGCATGTAATGAGTCGATCTCATATATTAGTTTCACCTTTTTAAGATGCATTACTGAAATAAATGAACTTTTACATGATATTCTAATTGTTGAGTTTCACCTGTACTAGTAGCACTGTGCTTGGAGTACACATTTTTGGACACAAAAGATAGGAGTGTCCCTTCTGCGAAATAGTGCTGACAGGCCTATCTTCGGTGAACTGATTTAATCCTATTTTGAGTCAAAGGATTAGCTGTAATTTGGTGGTCATCATTACTGTGAAAGGAAGATGTCTGAGTTACAGAAACCTCCTTAAATAAGCTTAGCTATCGAGCAGCATTTGAGTGAAGGGGTGGAGGGCGAGACAGGTAGCCATTTAAGCACATCTCTCTCTATTCCTCCTTCTCCTTCCCCCAAAGGCATTTGAAGGACAGTTGTACATACAGTCACCAAAAGATTATTTAACTTTGGCTTCACCCATTTCTTTAGCTTTCCACAAGTATTCACATAGATCAAGTCATATAGCGGTCATTGACTTTATATAATATCTTGTTGAGTTCAGTGGCCTTTGATTTCTTTGCATGAATAAGTAAATATTTGTTCTCTGCCTTACTGAAATGTTGACACTGGATCGTGTGTTTTTCTTTCATAAACTATAACAAAGCAAATCTTGAGTTCTCATGTACCATTGTTGCAGAAAATGTTTTTTGCCTACAGAATATAAAAATCCAGACTGAACAGGAAAAAATGAAGATATGAAGAGTGATATTTCCAATTCCATTAGTTTACTTAACAAGTTAGTTGTGGTTCACCATAAAGGCAAAAGGAGAAGGGGACTATCAATTTCCAGAATTCCTTCTCTCTTCATGAGAAAATCCTTTATGTCTTTAAGGAAAATAATCATAAAGGTTTACATCATAAATTTATTGTTAGCTTTAAATGGAATTTAAAAATGGAATTTATGGAAAACTGGATTTAATCTGCCTTCCAGGGCTTCTATTTAATCATGTTTATTCTGAAAAATTTCTATTTGCCTTTATATCTTCCAAATTTAGTTTGCATGCTGCTGAAAGACTAAGGAGAAATATTCATATTGGGGTCTCTGTGTGCCATTGATGTAAATTTCCTAAAAACCACATTCTCCTGCTGCAGAATTCCATGAAGCTCGTCAATAGGAGGCAATCATTTTGCAATAGCATTAGCAATGGAAAAAACAAACTCACCAGTAAACGATCTGAGCTGCTGTTCTAAGTTAATATCTGGGTTAGAATAAAAATGAAGGCAGGGGTGGGAATGTCAAGTCTATATTGCTGTTGATCCCACCTATATTATATGGGGTATCTATTATTTTTGAGGTGGTGCTGTTAGTCTCCGAATCAGGTTTTTGACAGCTAGACGCTCAGAGCCTTTGAGAATAGGTAACATGCAGATGAAATATTTCAACAGACAAATAAACAAGATACTAGCTTAAAACCCTTTATCAACTTCATATCCCTTTTATTGAAACATGCAATGCTTACACAAATCACAAAGGTTTAAAATGCCATGTTTATAGTGGGTGGGTGTAGTAGATAGATAGATAGATAGATAGAGATAGATAGATAGATAGATGTAGTAGATAGATGATAGGGGGAGGGAGGGAGGGAGGGAGGGAGGGAGGGAGGGAGGGAGGAGGGAGAGAGAGGGGAGAGAGAGAGAGAGAGAGGAGAGAGAGAGAGAGAGAGAGAGAGACTTACTGTCGTTCTATATGTTCATCTTGTTACTCTGTTAGTCCTGGATTGCCAATGCTGATGACCAATGATTCTCTGACTTTAAGATAGATTTGCTTGACAATAGCAGATACCAGAAATTGAGGTCTTGAGCATCCTGCACAAAAATCAAAACCTCTCTCCTGATATAATCAACTTCCTAATTTATATTGGATCAAATGATTACTACCTAAATGCACCTGGTTTTGGAAGTTGGTCTTCAAATCTCCCTGTCGCGATCGATTCCATTATAACTGCAATAAAACAGTGTATGATATAAACTACAAAGACAAATCTCATTCTATCCATGTCTCATTATTCTCAAAAATTCAAGCTAGAATTGACAGATCACTTGGCATCGTCATAAAAATGGAACAAACTAGTACAAGGATTTTACAAAATTGCAATTACACCCATACACATTTCCATTTGTGCAGGTCTTTATCTTTAAACCAGACAGGTTGGCTGTTGAGAGAGAGAGAGACGTCTTCATATTATGATGTCCATTATCTTTGCAGTGATGGCTAGCCTTTTTTCCTCGGGTGCTGAAACCGTGTGTGTGCACGAAAGTGCGCAACACGCACATGCCCACAGTCATAATGCAATACAGTGTACACACACTGTACACCCTGTGCATGTGACCCCCTTGCATGTGCACATGGCCGTCTGCGGCCCCCCCGCCCCGTACATGCATGCCCGAACCCCCTGCACTCCCCCCTGTGCATGCACATGCAACACCCCTCCCCTCCACCCTGATTTGGGCCTAGCAGGCCTCTCTGAAGCTGTTACAGGTCTTATGTCTGCCTTGTATGCAGCTTTATTCCTCTTTAGCATTCATCTACATTGTTTTGTGATGCAGTTCCTGCTTCTCTAGGATTTACCTCTATCTGCTCCTGTGAGGCACTTCCTGTCCCTGTTCCTGATATATATATTGTATTCTCGATGGCTTGTAAAGCGTTTTAACAGCATTTTGATTAAACTACTTGAAACAGACGCCTCCTAGAACCAAAAACAGGGTGTGGAGGGGGCCACCACTTCCCTTCCCGCGACCCATTTTTGGTCCCAGGAAGTTTCAGGGAGGCCTGCAGGGCCCAAAACAGGGCACAGGGGCACTGCCCCCTTGCATGTATGCACAATCCCCGCACACCCCCATGCATGCACACGCATCTCCGGCATGCAGAGCATAGTCCCAAAAATCAGTTGGCCAGTGGGAGGCGCTCACACATGCATAGTGGAGCTGAGCTGGGCGACGGCTGGCGTGCCCGCAGAGAGGGCTCCCCGTGCTATCTGTGGCACACATGCCATAGTTTCACCATCACGGATCTAGTCAATCAGATCTGCCTTTATAAAGTAAGGTACATGAGCCTATATACTGATTGCTTTATATTAACAATCACACCAACTCAGGTCATTATAATAGGTTAAGAAGGTTTTGTTTTTGATAAACCTTATAACACATTGGAATATAACAGTTTTTCTGTTGTGACCTGACAAATAGTAGCGAGATGCTGGAAAGGAAGAAAAGACTTGAGTATTTCCATATGGTGACCAATATGCTAGAAAAAGGTGACAAAAAGAACAGCAGTATCATGATAATTCAGAAGATAGTTTTTACATTGTTTTTTTTAAAACTTAATTTACTTAGTTTTTACTTAAGCCATATGGTTGAAACATATGGATTAATGATGATCCACTGTTCAGTTCTAGTCCCAAAGGTGCTTTTTCAAGAGGCAACTGGACTTTCTTGCTTTTTCTTTAAAAACATTTGGCTTCTCATACAAGAAGCTTCTTCAGCTCTGACTGGATGGTGGGGAATAGAAGGATTTATATTCCTTGCAGACAGCTGGTCCTTTGCATCCTTTTAGAGAGTCATTGAGGCTAGAGAGTCATTGGAGCTTTGTCTGGGTCACCTGAGGGTGTGGAGCCTTCTTGGAACTGCTGAAATGAACTGTGTTGTGGAGCTGTGCTTTTTGCAGTATGTTTTTCTCCACCTTCTGTTCCTTCACCGTTGAGCACAGGCGCAGGCTGTTGGGGATGAGTCTGTGTTTGTCTGCATCTCAAACTGAAGCACAAATGGTTCCTGTACTCTGTAATATTTTCTGGAAATCCTTTCATACTCCTGCACTATTAAATCCTTCCATTCTCCACCATCCAAGTCTGAGCTTAAAAAGCTTCTTGGATGAGAATTGAAATGTCTTCAAAGAAAAAAAACAATAAAGTCCAGTTGCCTCTTGAAAAAGCACCTTTGGGACAACCACAGCCTGGATAAGTGAGAATCCCCATAGATATATTCAGTTCTAGATTTTTGTTCCTTTTTGCCCATCACTAATGTTAAAGCCCATCTGAAAAAGTTTTGCCCACTGTGATCAATTGACAAGTGTTATGATTACAGCATGGGTACATATATTCACAGATATCAACCATCAATCAGTAACTCTAACTCAATGGGGTAGAGTTGAGGAAACGAGACAGCCAAAATAAGCAAATCTAATCGATTGGTGTTTGAAATCACTGGAGGGCAGAAAGGGGGGGGGAGGAAATAAGAGCCTAGTTCCAATGTCCTATATATTCTAATTACTTTAAGATCAATGGGAAAATCTACAAGCAAATACAAGATACACTAATGGGATCACCCATATCAGGCCTAATAGCAGAAGCAATCATGCAACGACTCAAATCCATAGCTCTACCCACTATCCAATCAAAATTTGGACATGCTATGTTGATTGGACTGCCTATTGGTCTCCAGATACGCTTCAAGGTGCTAGTCGTCACTTATAAAGCCCTATATGGTATTGGACCTGGGTACTTGAGAGACCGCCTTCTGCCAATCACCTCCCATAGACCCATTAGATCCCACAGATTAGGCCTTCTCCGAATTCCATCTGCTGGCCAATGCCGGCTGGCGACCACTCGGAGGAGGGCCTTCTCTGTGGCTGCTCCGACCCTCTGGAACGATCTCCCCATGGAGATTCGGACCCTCACCACCCTTCAGGCTTTCCGTAAAGCCGTTAAGACCTAGCTGTTCCAGCAGGCCTGGGGCTGTTGAGTTCCACCCCTACTCGAATTGGTTGTGCTTGTTGTGACTTTTAAATTGTTTTGTATTGTTGTTCTGTTTTGTTTTTGTTCCCTTCCCTCCTGGTTTGTCAGCCGCCCTGAGTCCCTTCGGGAATAGGGTGGCATACAAGTCGAATAAACCACCACCACTGATGACAGCTTCGTCATACTCGAACGCTCCGAAATTAAAGAAACATACCACCTACTTAATAACATCTTCCCTGGGATCAAATTCACATGCAAAGAAGAAACAGACAACAGACTCCCATTCCTCAACATTGACATAAGGAGATTAGGCAATGGAGAACTGGAAACCCGCGTCTACCACAAACACAAACATACAGACCAGATCCTCAGCTCTGCAAGCAACAACCCCACTGCACACAAAAGAATCTTCAGAAGGGCCAGGACACAGTGTAGGACCATAACACTAAGAAAAGTGGAAGAGAAATGGCTGCTTGACATCTTTCTCCATAACCGTTATCCAAAAAACTTCATATTCCAACACACCCACCCAAACCACAACACACCACACAGCCAACCACCACACACAAAACTAATCACATCATACTGTTTTGATGCAGCCTTCGACGAACCAAGAAACAGACTCCTTGTCCTGAAAAATCCCTCTTTATTTAGCTACTGTGAATTCATGGCATTCACACAGATAAACCAGGCAATAATCCTTCCAAGGTTTAATTGCAGTAACAGACCTTATTGTTGTGTATTGAAGAAAGTCCTCGCTGTTACGAATGACAGCTCGGAAGCAGCCAGGTGCGTCTTAGCCAATCAGACGTGCCTGTCAGTTGCCGAGCTGTCATCAGCGCGAGCTGTAACACGAGCCAGGTGATTGCAGTATAAAAGGCAAGCCGTTTAAACAGTTAACTGTCTTGTTAAGCAACAACCTTGCTGATGCTCTATTGTTTCAGCTGTTCCTGCAGCCGCCCAGCCGGCTTCATTTTAATACATTGTTGCGAGTTTTGTTACACTACTTCAGCTACTGAATTAAAAGGTACAGTGTTTTAAAGGACCTGCCTGGTTTTTTTCAGTTATAATAC
The DNA here is from genome assembly GCF_009769535.1 of Thamnophis elegans. Classification (NCBI taxonomy): domain Eukaryota; kingdom Metazoa; phylum Chordata; class Lepidosauria; order Squamata; family Natricidae; genus Thamnophis; species Thamnophis elegans. Next base: position 45,338,336 of record NC_045551.1, read on the forward strand.
TGGCGACGAAGACTGGGGACCTGTAACCATGAAGAAAATCAACTGCAATTTTCTTCTCTCAGTTGTTTAGAGTTCTCCTCACCGTCATGGCTGGTATGCCTACTTTGGCACCTTTTGGAGTCGGAGGTGAGACTTGGGAAGCATTCCTGGAAAGGTTTGAGTGCTTCCTGATCGCAAATAACCGCCAGGGTTATTCTCAAGCGCGAAAGTGCGGATTTTTTCTTACAGCTTGCGGTCCGGAAATGTTTGCAACTGCAAGGTCTTTTGCCGCCCCAAGAGCGGTTTATGACCTCTCGTGGCAAGAGCTCACAGATGGGCTTCAGGCTTACTATGCCCCTACCCCTCCAAATAGCAAGACGTTTGCTTACCGCAGGCGCGTCCAAAAGCCTGCAGAGAATGTCAATCAGTTTTTGCAAGCTTTAAGAGTTGCTGCAGCACAGTGCGATTTCCCTGACTTAGAGGCTAATCTTGCAGAACAATTTGTCTGTGATTAAAAGGACATTTTCCTCAGACGCCGGCTTTTGGGCAAGCCTAAAGTCACGTTAGTTTATGCCATAGATGAGGCTCGTGCTGCGGAGTTGGCAGATTCATCATCCAGCGAGATAGAACGTTACCTCGCGCAGATGACAGTTGCTGGCAGTTTACCAACGGGTCAAGCCTCAACTGCCTTGGTTCCTCCTCCACTACAACAGCAACGTACATCACCAATTTAATTGATGAGCTTGCCCCTCTTCCAGACTATTTACTTAATTTACAGGTGGACAGGATTGGGGCACAGCCCCGCAGACAGCAACCGCGTCAGCAGCAGTCTATCAGCCGTCCACTTTCTAATTCAAAGCCTGTTTTAGCTGCGGTGGTCCGCATGCCAGGGCTTCCTGCCCCTTTAAGGCTGCAGAGTGCCGCCGTTGCGGGAAAAAGGACATTTGGCCAAGTTTGTAGAGCTGCTCAGCCTGCTACAGCTGCATCGTCTGCTCCTCCACCTCCTTATGGGGCAGCTGCTTCAACAGAAGTCCTCAGCCCGCGCGTCTGCTCAGCGACAGGATAATTGCTTCAACGTCAAGCAAGCTGGCCTGCCACTTCCTGATGTCTCCATCAATTCTTCCTCAGAGGGTACGAACAAGATAATTGTCACTCCATTGATCGAAGGTCAACCTTGCAACATGGAAGTAGACTCTGGAGCTTCCAAATCCTTGTTATCGTGGGACAAATTTTCTCTTTTGTGCCCCCATGTTAAACGCTGTCACCTTTCTCCTCCTGACTCTATCTTAAAGGACTATCAGGGGTCTAGCATTTCTATTGTTGGTTCCTATAATGTCAGAGTTCTTATGGGCAGCATTGTACAACTTTGCCTGTTTAATTTGTGCTTAAGCCCTTGCCATCCATTCTAGGTTGGATTGGTTCAGCCCACTGGGTCTCTCAATACATGGAATTCATTCCATGACAGACACTTCTGCTGATGTGGCATTAGTTTTGTCAGATTACGCTGACATTTTGATGGCCGCTGGGCCGGGTACAAGGGTAACCCTATCTCTCTCAACTTGGATCCCCAGGTTGCTCCCATCAGACTGAAGGCCCGCAGGGTGCCTTTGCTTTAAGGCCCAAGGTTGAAGCCGAGCTCGACAAGCTCGTGGCACAGGGCATACTGGAGCCAGTCGACCATTCACCGTGGGAGACCCCAATTGTCATTCCAGTGAAGCCCGACGGCTCACATAGGGTCTGTGCCGACTACAAATCCACCATCAACCTCGCCTTGCAAGCAAACCCATATCCAGTCCCTGTTGTACAACATCTGCTCCATTCCCTGGGGCAGGGTTGTATTTTTGCCAAACTGGATATGGCGCAAGCCTACCAGCAGCTTCCTGTGGATGACGATGCGGCGGCTGCCCAAACCATCGTCACCCACCGGGGGGGCTTTCCGTTGTCGCCGCCTACAATTGGCGTATCCGTTGCCCCGGGGATTTTCCAGAGTCTCATGGAGCGGTTGCTCCATGGGCTTCCAGGAGTGGTACCATATTTTGATGACGTCCTGATCGCTGCAAACAGCCGATCAGACCTCATCAAAGTTCTAAGGAAAGTCCTCGACCGTTTCAGGGGCGCGGGACTTAAATTGAAACGCAGCAAGTGTTTCTTTGCTGTTCCCCAAGTGGAATTTCTGGGCTTCACAATTGACGCCCAGGGAATTCACCCTACCCCTTCAAAATTGGCAGCTATCAGGGACGCACCTGCTCCAACTTCCAAGGCGCAGTTACAAGCGTTCCTGGGGCTTTTAAAATTTTTATGCACCTTTCATTCCACACAAGGCATCACTGGCCGAGCCCCTGCATCGGTTGCTGGACCGATCAGCGCCTTGGCAATGGGGCAGCCGCGAAGCACAAGCGTTCGCAGCTGTCAAATCCCTGCTGACGTCAGATGCAGTCTTAGTCCATACAGTGACAAGATGCCTCTGACTCTAGCATGTGATGCCTCGCCCGTGGGTTTGGGAGCCGTTCTGAGCCATGTCCTGCCCAATGGTTCAGAAGCTCCATAGCTTTTTACTCCCGGACACTGACATCAGCAGAAAGGAATTACAGCCAAATTGACAAGGAGGCTCTAGCTGCAGTGTCAGGAATTAAAAAATTCCACGATTACTTATACGGGCGGCATTTCACCTTGTTTACAGACCATAAGCCACTCCTTGGGCTTTTGGCAGGTGATAAGCCGACCCCTCCTATTCTATCCCAAGAATGACACGATGGACGGAATTCTTAGCGGCGTACTCCTACGCCTTACGATACCGTCCAGGCAAGCAGATAGGGCATGCAGATGCCCTGAGTCGCTGCCCACTTCCATTGAAGGAAGTTAAACCAGTTCCTTGCCTTTCAGTTTTGGCAATTGCAGAGCTAGAATTGCCTTTGTCTGCTACAGACATAGCAGCCCACTCTCGGTCTGACCCTACTTTGGCAAAACTTCTTAATTGGGTCCTGAGAGGTTGGCCTTCTGGTACATTACCACCTCAATTCAAACATTTTAAAAACAGACAAGCAGAGCTTTCAATTCATTCCGGCTGCCTGTTGTGGGGCGACCGTGTGGTTATCCCAACGGTCCTGCAACAACAGATTTTGCAACGCCTTCATGAAAGTCATCCTGGGGTCAGTAGAATGAAAGCTCTTGCTCGCAGTTTTGTTTGGTGGCCAGGGTTAGATGCCGACATTGAAGCCTGGGTTGCCAAATGTGAGACATGCCAACAGTCCCGGCCTTCTCCTCCTTCCTCTCCCTCCCGGGAATGGGAGATGCCTCGAGGGCCTTGGTCTAGGTTACATATTGATTTCGCTGGTCCATTCCATGGGCAGGTTTTCCTTATAGTTGTGGATGCGTACTCTCGATGGGTGGAAGTATTGCTAATGCACTCCACCACATCTGACAGCACGGTGCGAGCTTTGCGACGGTTGTTCGCAACCCATGGGTTGCCAGACACAGTGGTGTCTGACAACGGCCCGCAATTTACAGCCACAACTTTTCAAACTTTCCTGGCTGAACTAGGGATACGACATGCGCTGGTTGCCCCTTACCACCCAGCAAGCAATGGCCGAGCGGAAAGGGCGGTTAGATCGGCCAAGGAGGCTTTGGGCCGGCTAAACCGTGGTGACTGGCAGGCTAGGGTGGATGCTTACTTATTGGCACAGCATTCCACACCTTGCCCTCTGACACAGAAGAGCCCGCGGAGGATGTTGATGGGCAGGCGCCTGCGGACCACCCTGGATAGATTGCATCCCGTCTATTCAGGAATTCAGTCTGGCAACCTGGGGCCTCCAACCCCATCCCGTTCTTTCCAACTGGGGGATCTAGTTTGGGCTAGAAATTATGGAGGGGACTTGAGATGGGTTCCAGCAGTTATATCACAAATAACAGGACCCGTTTCCTATAGGGTTGACTTATCCGATGGATCCTCATGGCGAAGACACCTGGATCAATTGAGGAAACGGAAGACAGCAGCCGTAGCTTCTCAAGCGGATGTTCAAGGGTTTCAACTGCAAGTTCAACAAAATCTAGCTATCATTCCTTGGATAATTGCCAGGCTGGAAGCTTACAGTCACAAAGCTGTAAATTAATTCCTGGCAAGAAGTCTCTGAGGCAAGAACCACGACAAGCAAATCTTCCGATCTGTTGTCTCCTGCAACCATCACTCCCCTTTTGCTTCTATTTATTCCCCAGCCAGGGAGGGGCCATTCAGCATCCATGTGCAGCTTTCTTCCGGAGTTGGCTCCTGTTCCTCAGTTGTTCTCCTCTCCTGACAGGTTTGCGCATAAGCACATCTGAAACAGGTCCCAGCTGTTCTTCTTCCCCACTTATCTCTGACTCCAAAGGCAGCTGGGAAATGTTGGATGGCCCTAGCTCTATCTCTGCTTCCAATACAGAGCATCCATCATAGCCTTCCCCAGACTCCAGGACTGGCCCAAGTTCCTCACCATCCTCCTCATTGTCCGAGTCTGCCTCCAGGTCCACTGGCAGCTGATGGGCCCCAACACATACACAAAACAGGACTAGAACGAATCTTCTCTTCACTTTTCTCCTTTCCCTACAACTGTTTTTATGAGCAAGATAAAAATTCAAATTCAAATCAATTCCATAAACAGAAGGACTTAATTTGTTGTCCTTACAATAAGTATTGAATGAGATTATTCTAATACAGTAATTATTAAAGATGGATTTGAATGGACTGGAAAAGTAGCAATGCAAATCACTGCTTGTTTTTAGATGTTAATTTATATATTTATTTAAAAATGATTTATGTGCCACTCCACCCAGAAACTCTGAACAATGTATAAACTGCAGTCAATAGTGTTAACTTCCATAATAAGGTTCACCTGTCTTGAAAATCAATTGATCTATATTATTAGTTTTTATAAATATAAAATTATCCTTTAATGATATGCATTTTAGACTTGGTCTTAAAAGAATGCCAAAAGGAGAGTAGGTTTCATACTTAATTTTGCAGTAAAAAAGAGAACACAACAATGTTTAATCAAACTAGATTCAGACTTGAGCGAAAATATTTCCACATCTTTCCTAGATAGCTTCCTTGCATTTTTCATGAACACTTTCCACTTTTAAAAGCACATCCCATTATGTGACAATAAGTCTTCCAAGTGTCTTCTTGTGTTCTTTGATATTTTGTAATCAGAGCTTATGACATGATACATACTGCTAATTATTTAAAAAACCCTGCATGTTTTTTTATGATCTAAGGCTCATAATTTATGGGAAATATTCAACTTCCAGGCAGAATATGTCTTGTGGTTGTCTGTTTGGGGCACTATATGTGACATGCAGGGGTGGGCTGCTGGGAGTTCACAGGGGTTCAGGAGAACCTCTAGTTAAAATTCTGTGCAGTTCGGAGAACCTGTAAATCCAACACCTGCGTGGCTCTGTGCATCCCACCCCACCCCTTCCAGAAGTCCCCACATGCCCCGTTTTAGATGCAGATAAGTGCAGGATGTGCACGGAGGCTTGGGGAGAGTGCACAAAGGGCCTACCGGAAGTTTGGGAAAGCCAGAAATGGGTCTGTTTCTGGCCTTCAGAACCTGGGGAGGCCATTTTCACCCTCTTGGAGGATCGGGGAAAGCCTCCGGAACCCGGAAAAGGCAAAAACACCCCTCCATGGTGCAGGAGGCTGACTAGGCCACACCCACCATGCCCATACCCACCCAGCAACCAGGCAGAGAACCGTTTGCTAAAATTTTTGAAGCCTACCCCTGGCCTTAATATTCCTTACAACCAGCACTAGTTAAAAAGGAATCCATTTTAATGGAAAAGGCATATACTGATTGAACTCTAACTTCTTTTTATAAAAGTAAGTCCTACTGAAATATATAGGAAGTGGCTATTTTGGCTTACAAATTGATCCTTGTATGTTAGTGTCCTTCAAAAGCTTTCACCTAGCTCTATTACAGTGTGTTCTCTGCAAAATGTTTTCCTCTGAATCTTTCCCCTTTTTTTTCAAATGAACAAGAACTACCAGATCCAACTTATTTCTGCAAATAGAACAGCTTAATTTAATGTTTTTAAAGTAGGGTTTTAGTGGGATTGTTCATTGAATTCAAAGATCTTTACACCAAAAGCCTAGGCAAGACTCCTTCAAGACTATTTAGATATAATGACAAATCTTTTTTTTAAATTTTTAAAAAAAACTTTTTCTAGACATCTTATCCTTTGAGGAAAAGAAGGCATTTTCCACTAAGGAATTTTAATGGCTGAAATGTGTGTGTTTTACAAGTATCATTTGAATGGCAGTTTTTTGGGGAACACTTAATATTGAGAGTTGTGTTTATGCTAGCTTTAACAAAATAGATGATCGAAAAATATTACCTGTACAATCTTCTATTCTTTCACATCTCTGGATTTGCCCTGTTTACTAGTATAATGTTGACCATAAGTGAAAGATTTTAAGGAAATAATTAATTGCACTGATACAAAGTAGCAAGGGGCTTGCTTGCATGAGTTGTTCATTAACTTCATGGGACAATATGTCAGAAAAATAAACCAAGCAGGAACACATAGATAACCGAACTAGCATTTCTGAGGCTTGTTTTCCCACATTTTTGTTGTTGCTTAATTTGAATTACTTTGAATGGTGAGTAAACTAACATAAATTGAGATTATATACAGATAATTTCCAAAGACATAAAGAAACCCATTTTCAAAAAAAATCTGTGATCTGAAGAAGTTACTTATTTTTTATTTGAACAAGCATTCTCCACAGAAGTCTCTACTGGAGGCCTACCTAAAAGTTTGTTCTATGTATAAATACTTTGCATATTTAATCTTCATTTGCTTTTTCTCTTTTAAAGGTAGGTTATCTGATTTAAATATAAACAAATTAATTGTACAATCTGTATATAAGAAAGATGTTTTTCTCTCTCTTTTCCTTTTCCTTTTCAAACAAATAACATACCAATGCTATACAGAAAAAAAAATTCTCTTATCAACATAGTTATAATTATATCCTTAATAATACATGGGCAAACAATAGATACAAACTCAAGGTAAATTGTTCCAAACTCGATTGCAGAAAATTCGACTTCAGCAACAGAGTGGTCAACGCCTGGAATGCTCTACCTGACTCCATTGTTACATTCTCAAACCCTCACAGCTTCAACCTTAAACTGTCTACCGTGGACCTCATCCCATTCCTAAGAGGTCCATAAAGGGGGCGTGCATAAGCGCACCAGCATTCCTACCATCCCTGCTCTACTGTCCCCATTTATTTGCACTCATTTCCTTTGTTCATGTCCATGTTTGTACTTATACCTGTTGTTTTGTACGTTTGACAAACCAAATAACTAAATAAAGTAACTTAGATATACCTGCCCTCCTGCACTGCCATCATAAAAGATACCAAAGGTGAGGTGTGTACCTTTGCTGGCTGTGTTGTAGTGGTATCTGTCTGGATTTAATTTCATATTGTTGATCTGATTCCACTGTTACTTTGGTTCTAGCTTACAAAGCTGAATAGGCATTTTACCATTTTTGTTTTAGGACTGGCCCTCTGCTGTGCTTAAAACAGATTTCGGACATCTCCAAGCTCAGTATTTATTAGATGGAAAATGTGTTATAAAGTTAATAAATAAATGTTTTATGCAATGTCCAATTATAGTTGTTTTTGTCATTAGCCTGTAGATTATAACTGTGTGAATCCTCTATGATTGTTGAATAAACATAAGCAAGATTCATAGAAGGTTAGTTTAAAAAATGCATGCTGGAAACTTTTGTGAGCTTTATTTGGAAGACTATCTGAAATAGTTTTATTATATTTCCCACTCTTAATCACATTTTACTGATTCAATATGCATGTTCCAGCCTTGCTAGGGACACAATGTTTCTGCTCACTATGACTTATTGCACTTTGTACATTATAAGATTAGTGAGGAAAATAATGTGCTATTACAAATCATCATTAATGAATTGGCAAAAGGTACTAAATTTCATATATTGGCTAAAGGTACAAAATGTCTGGACAAAAGAAGCTCCATTTAAAAAAAAAAAAGGTTTGAATTCATTAATGAAGATAAGAATCTTGAATGGAAGTTTGAATAACAAAAGTATTCCAGAGTGAAGGAAATGCATTAGGTAGCCCTTTCAGTATTAATGTGCCGGGAAATAATGTAATCTGCATATATGTACAGTTATAAATGTTAATGAAGATTTCTTTACGAGAAGAGGAATCGCAGAAGTTGTGCACTTCTGTTATGAAGGAGCTTGGAATTACTCTTTGCATTAACAATTATATTGGGGGGAGGGACAATGGCAGGTTATTCCATAGTGTTTTTATGCAGAAAAGAAGTTTATTTATTTATTTATTTATAAAATTTATATGCCGCCCAATCCCGAAGGACTCCAGGCGGCTTACAAAAAAGAGTAAGTAAACTTTGTTTAAAAAATGTTATATTAAGTGAACATTAAAAAATCACAGACCAGCAATAACCAACACAGACACAACCTTCACTAAACTGAAGTTTTCATTCTGAATAAATGTTCAGTGAAATTGTGCAGCCCAGGTTTTGTTGTTCAAGAAATGCTTTCCATATAAGTCTTAATATGGATGCATGATAAAAAGTATAATGAAATGATGTAGCATAAAATGAAGGCCAGATATAATAAAGTGAATTTGTTTTGATTTTCCCCTTCAACTACCACTTACATTGTTCCCACTGCAGCACTCAGGCTTGAGATGGCAGTATCTAAAATAAGGATAATGGCATGGAGATTGGTTGTGAAATAGTACATTCTTCTCAAGAGGGTTAGCACCATTCTGATAGATGCCCACTCCTTCACCACAGTTAACGGCATCCTGGCTTGCCATAGATTTGCTACTGTCTTCCAATTTTGATCAAGCTAAACAAGAGTCTCTTCCAAAGACCAAATGATACTGAATACCAACACCATCAACACCATTTTCTGTAACAGCAGAACCATGATAAACAAACATATTTGGTAATTTGCAAGCTACATTTGCACACTCAGCTTCCCATTATTTAGGGCCAGGGACAACATTTTACTCTTGGCATTATTCCAGTGCAGACTCACCAATATTCCGCTAAAGAACGTATCTGGTTATATTCTTGACTCTGGAGAAATAGAAAGAGCACAACATGTATAAATTCCCTGAAATTTCCACAAAGATCTTTCAGGAAGGAAGGAAGGAAGGAAGGAAGGAAGGAAGGAAGGAAGGAAGGAAGGAAGGAAGGAAGGAAGGAAGGAAGGAAGGAGAGATGCAGGGAGAAGTTTTTTGTTTCCTCTTTCCAAATTGGCAACTCTAATATCAGATTGTAATTTCACAGAGTAAAGATTAATACATTCATTTATTTAACATACATTTAGCAGTTTTTGCCATTTAGTAATACATGTTGTGTTCTTGTTAACTCATTCATGCTCATGATAACTTTCTAAAACAAGTCGTTCTTCTTCTGCTTTTCAGTTGAACAATGATGAATTATCAAAAGAATAAGGTTTTGTTTTTTTCAGTATCAATTTTATTCTGATTCTGCCTCCAAACTTACCATTCTCATTACTAATCATAGGCATGAGTGGACAGCAAATATAGTTAAGGAGAGATAACATAACCACAAAAAAGGCACTGAATAACAGCAAATAGTAATTCCTTTCTTGGCATTTTCCCATCCAAAATTGCCTGGTTCTTTCTCTGGACTCATTCATTCAACTTGAGGCAGTACCTCTGATCAAATTTAGATCTATTTTTTCCCCCCTGAAACATCACTGCTTCCTGACTTCATGTCTAGTTTATTCTTTAGTTTTACAGAAATGTAAATACTTTTTGACAGAAGCAAGCTAAAATTTGAATTCAGAATAAGAACGTAATAATGGTGTGAGGATGTAAGACTGAATATTTCATGGACAATAAAAGGAGCTGAACATTCTTAACAGAATGGAACTAAATTTGTATTTAAACATGCTCAGCTTTCCTCCAACAGCATTCAGGATCAGAAAGAGCGATTAAAAACAGCTTTAATCTTTCTTGGATTACAAATAGTCAGGTATTTCAGGAATGCTATCCATTCAATTGTGTCCTATTTTCGGCAATGAACCAACTCCCTATTCATTTTCCAATCTTGTACTGTGGCTGAACTGGGACTATTATTTTATAGCACCATCTTGAAGAATTTACCTGTAGGAGGTAAAAATGGATTTTCATGCTCTCTGCATCTTACAACACGCATAAACTATTCAGCCATTTCAACAGTTACTCTACATCTAGTTAAACTACAGAATGAGGAGAGACATAATTGTAATCATTGTTTGCTCACACTTGCTATAATTAATGTGATCACGAACATTTCTAACTGGAAGATCTGATTTTTTACCAGCCTATTGCTTTCCATGTGCTCAGAGAACATTGATTTTTAGATTAGTGCCCTAATAACTCTCCTACAGCAATTTAAGCCAGTTTCTTCCACGTCCTATTTCTCTTCCCACTGTGTTTAATTTAGAGATTTTAAAAGTCTAGCTTACAAGGAGAAATGTCAAGGATGTGACTGAGTTTTTTTTTAAAAAAATCTTGCTGAAGTTTTTTTTTCCCTTTACTTACTGAAAAGTAAGAAGTTATGCATGCTGACTTGCAGACTTCCTCAGTTTGGGTATTATAGTTTTTATATTGTTAGGAGACAATCTTTATTTCACAAGAATAAATTATATGAGTTAATGATTGAAAAGATAAATGTTTTCACCATTCCGTTAATTTGTGGAATTCAGAAAGGGGTAGGTGAGTGATACACATTTTTTTGCATCCTGGGATAAGTTTCTAGAATGGCCTTATAAAAATGAGGCTTTTCTACTGTGTTCCCCCCAAAATAAGACAGGGTCTTATTTTCTTTTGACTTCCAAAATAAGTGCTTGGCCTTATTTTAGGGGAGATCTTGTTATTTTTGAGATGCAGGAAGTGGTTAACATGGTGACCTCATGGCTGCTGCTGCGTTGCAATATTTTCAGGGAGGGCTTATTTTCAGGGGAGGGCTTATTTTAGTCAATGCACTCAAAAGCCTGATTGGGCTTATTATCCGGGAGGTCAGTTTCAGGGAAACAGGGTATGAACTCCTTTCTCTCACTGGAGGTTGAACCAGAGGACCTTTAAATTCCCTTCCAAGTCTATTATTCTGAAAGTTTTACTTTTCATTCAACAGTGGCTACTCCTGAGATATCACAAAATAGGGTTCTAAAATTAAATATATAATATATTTACTCAGAACATGGATTTATTCAATAATTTGTATGTTATCCATTCACATAAACTTTTCAAAGGTAAAAGAGACAGAATTTTATCACCTAATATTTTCAACCTGATAATATTGCATAATCGTTGACATTTTGGGTCATCCTATCAGAGACATTTCCACACCAGAGTCCTCAATGCCTTCAACAATGACAGAACTTCTAATGTATTGTCTTCATTGGAAAAGTTGAGAGAAGTATCTGCCTTGAAAAATAGCCCATGTTGAACAATAGAGCCCTCTCAAACACCAGGACAGGAAATGTTTTTATGACATTTTTATTATGTCATAAACTGCTTTATGCTAAATTTTATCTAAAAAAATGTTTACAAAAGAAGGTCTAGTATAACTGTCCCTCTAGTTGCCACCTCTATCTTTTGGGTGACAAAGTTGTCAGCTAAGTTGATCAGAATCTGTTTGGTCTCCATATTTGTTGCAGAGTTTGTCTCCCAGTTGATATCAGGGTAGTTACAGTCCCCCATTACTACTGTGCTGTGTTTCCTACATACATTGGATATCTGATTAACAAAAAGTCCATCTATTTCTTCTGCTTGGTTGGTTGGCTTGCAGTACACACCTAGGACAATGCCCTTTCTTTTTTTCCCCCTTTTATGTCGATCCATATGCATTCTTGGAAGCTTTCATCCTTTGTCGTGTGTAACTCTGTAGGAAAAAAAAGTGATCTCTAACATATAATGCAACTCCACCTCCTCTTTTGTTAAATCTGTTTCTTTTGATTAGTTTGTATCTTTCTATCAGTACATAGAAGATTGAGGGCAAAAGAAGAAAGGGACGACAGAGAATGAGGTGAAAGGATGGAGTCACTGAAGCAGCAGGCGTGAGCTTAAATGAGCTCTGGGGGATGGTAGAGGACAGGAAGGCCTGGAGGAATGTTATCCATAGGGTCGCAATAGGTCGGGCATGACTTTGTAACTAACAACAAATTAGTACATACTGGTCATGAGTTTCATCCTACCAAGTTTCTGTAATGGCAGCTATATCATATTTGCCCTCATGTGCTAGTATTTTTGTACTTCTGTATTTGTGTACTAGTATATGTGTTTGAATGTTCATTAATTGTGCTGACATAACCTAGCTGCATGTACAAACAATACAATACAAGAATAGATTTTGGCAGAAACCACTATGGTAAACAGAGCTGTTGCATGAGTGGCAGATTGTATAGAAGCTCAGTCTGTTCACAGGCAGTTCACATTAAGGACTCCTATCAGCCCCTTCTTTTCTTGTATCTGACAAACTATATGTGAAAACATTGCATACTCAGTAAGAACTTGTCCACCGCTATAACCATTTACCCAGCAGATGGGAAACAGACCTAATCCAAAATAAAGTATTCTGAGTATTCAATATTTTTATAGTTACAATAGTGCATTCTCTGTGACAAATTGTACTAATTTATATTTATATAGCTGTATACTACTAAACTCTCGTTATTATCACCTTTTGAAGTTGCAGGAACTTTAGGGGAGAGTGACCATGTTATATTATAATTCAATATAAAGCAGACAAAAGTAACATAATATAACCAACCCAATGTTTTAGACTTTAAAAGAGCTGATTTTAACAAATTTGGAGACACCTTGGGAAGTATCCCATGGATGAAAATCTTTAAGTGCAAATCAACTCAAGAAGCCTGGAAACTCTGAAATATATGATTAAAAAGCCCAGTCCAATTCAATACCACTAAAATAGAAAAACAAGAAATTCAAGAAAAAGCCAGCATGGTTGCACAAAGAATTCTTAGGCCAACTGAGAAAAAGAAAAGGACAAGTACAAAAAAAAAATGGAAATGGAAATAACTAAGGCAGAATGCCAACAAATAGCTTGAACCCGCAAAGATAAAGTTAAGAAAGCTAAGGCTTTGAACGAAGTAAGATTTGCAACAAATCTTAAAAACAATTTAAAAAACTTTCTTTCAACACAAAGAACAAGAGAAAAGTCAAAGGAACAATCAGCCAACTAATGGGAGAAGATGGCAACAAAGTGATAGGCAGTAAAGAGAAAGCAGAACTGCTTAATTCATACTTGGCATCTGTCTGCATGCAAAAAGAAAACACTACTCAACTTACAACAGAACCATAAATGACAGGTTAGGAATGAAAATCAAAATATGCAAAAATAAAGTAAGAGAACACCTGTCAGTTCTAGATGGATTCAAATCACCAGATCCTCACAGACTACATCTCAGACTTTTGAAAGAACTGGCAGATGTGATTTCAGAACCATTGAAACTTATCTTTCAAAGTTCTTGGATTATCGTGGAACTACCTGAGGACTGGGAAAGAGGTCATGTGATCCTCATCTTCAAAAAAAGGGGGGGGACAGATCCAGGATATATTACAACCAATCAGCCTGACATCAATACCTGGGAAGATTTTTGCAAAAGATAACTAAGCAACAAATCTGCGAACATGTAGAAGCAAACAAGGTTATACTGTAAACAGATTGTGTCAAACAAATCTGATTTCATTCTTTGACAAAGTGAGTGACCAAGTTAGTAGATCAGTGAAATGCTGTGGGCATAGTATACTTAAATTTCAGTAAGCACTTGGTAAAGTAGACCATAACCCCTACTTGCCAAGCTAGTAATACTGGTATGTGGGATAGACAGCACCACCACCAGATGATTTTTAATTGGCTGACAAATCATACCCAATGTTCCTCAATGGAACTGCATCTACATGGAGGGAAATAAGCATAAGGTGTACCCCAAAGTTCTGTTTTAGGCCCAGTATTCTTCAATATCTTCGTAAATAATCTAGATGAGGAAATTGAAGGAGAATTCATCAAATTCGCAGACAACACTAAGCTGGCAGGAATAGCCAACACACCAGAAGACAAGCTCCAAAAAGATTTTGACACACTTGAACATTGGGCCCTATTTAACATAATGAAATTCAATGTGGAAAAAAGTAAGGTTTTACACAGGCAAGAGAAACCAACTGTATAGGAATAGACTAAGTGAAACGTGTCTTAATGCCAGTAACTGTGTAAGAGAGAGTCCTAGTAGATAATCACTTAAATATGAGCCAACTGTGTGTGGCAACAGCAAAAAAAACTAATGCAATCCCGGCAGAATTAATAGAGGAATAGAATCAAGATCATGTGATGTTCTAGTACCACTTTACAAAGCCTTAGTAAGACTACATTTGGAATACTGCATCCAGTTTTGGTTACAATATAAAAAAAAATTGAGATGCTGAAAAGAATGCAGAGAAGAGCAACAAAAATGATAGTGAAGAAGATCTTAAAGTCCAAACTCAAGTGGAGGAAATACTATCACGACAATAGTACAGCTGGGTAATTTCAGTCATTTATACACAGCTGGAAGAGTGGACTGAACTCAAACAGAATTAAAAGCAATGGATAGGAAGACCAGAAAAATAATGACAATGAATCATACCCTTCATTCATGCATTGACATTGACATATTAATTGTTATAATAAACAGAGGATACCTGTAGATACTTCCAAATATTTGTTCAAATAATGTCCATTTTGTATGTACTATATTTCAGTAGAAAATAAACAAAGCCTACAATTGTTGCTTGTATAAAGGCTGTATTATTTGGAACTTAACAGACTCATAACAACATAGGGCTTCAATCTAGCATTAAACCTGATTGTAGTATAGACTTTAGGGTATTGCCTAAGAGAAGGATCAAAGCTTCGAGAAAACGATTCACCTTTAGATGATGACAAGAAATTGCAACAACAGTACTATTTCATCCATACTACACATACTGTGAAAACCCCATTATTGTACTGTTAAAGAGTTGTACCAATAAAAGAGAATATTTGTAGTTCAATTTGTAGTTGAAATGAGGAGCCTTGGTGTTCTCTGACCTTGCTTGTTTTCTTGCAGACATTTCATTACTCAAAACTAGGTAACATCATCAGTGCTAGTGTTAGATTGTATAATTATTATAGTTATATGTGAGCTAATAATAATATATTTTTATGTTTAAAATGTGGGATCCAATAAATTCCACATACTGTTAATAGTAGGCAAGAGAGATGTATTTTGGACATTTATGAAGGAAGAGGCCTTAAAACATGAATTGAGAAAACTAAGGTGTTTGAATTTAATATAAATTAAATACAATGCATCTCATTGTTCTGTCCCAAGCCTCTACAATATATACGGCTGCAGACTTGGCTGTCTGCCACAACTAAGGAGGGAGATAAGCAACCCCTTGGCTGGGAGCCCAGAAAGCTATCTCTATGAAACAAGGCTTGAACTCATGAAATTCTCCCAATTTTTCTCTACATCTGGATCAGTAAATTGTTGTTTCCTGCAAAATTCCCCTCCCGTCACCCCATCTATAAGCTGTCTGGGAGGGGCCAATAAGTAGCCACCTGTTCCTATTTCCTTCTGTAACCCTTTTTCCAAAGCTGCTCCTTCCTCCTCGCAGCCCTAAGCATACATACGCCAGAAACAACCTCCTTCTGTTCGTCCTCACTGCTCCTTGATTCAGACGTCACCTGGTAGCCAACAGGCCTCTCTAGACCCTGCTCTGACTCCAAACACCCCCCAGAGTCTTCCTCACCCTCAGGGCAGTCCCATAGTGTTCATCGCTGTCAGATTCCATCAACAGCTCAGCCGGCCACTGTTGGGCCACAACACTCATGTCATGTATTTAGTGTTTTGTCTGTTCTGCCAGATAAAAATTGAACATTTAGGTATCATTTGTGACTCATATCTGAGATGCCATTCATAGCATGAGACCCTTTCTCATAAATTATATGCTCCTTGTGCTGTTGTTGTTTTATGCTAGACTGTAGTACTAGTAAGCCCATTTGCTGACTGACACTGATAAATTGTCACTGGTGTAAAAGTAATGTCCATATGTTAAAATTGGAAACATGATTACTAACTTCTGCCAAGCATGTCATATGTATTAAGATTCATTTGATTCAAGGATCCCACTGTTGTGGCCCACCAGCAGAACTGACAGCAGATTCAGACAGTGAGGAGATTGGGGAGGAACATGGACCAGTCCTGGAGTCTGGGGAAGGCTCTGACGAGTGCTCTGTGTGAGAGGCAGAGATGGGGCCAGGGCCATCTGACAGTTATCAGCTGCCTTTGGAGTCAGACATCAGTGAGGCAGAAGAACAGCTGGAGCCTGTTCCCAGTGTGCGCATGCACAGAGTTGCCAGATGATGGGAACAGCTAAGGGACAAGGGTTGACGGGAATAAAGCCACAGGTGGACAGTGAATGGCCCCTCCCATAGGGATAAAAGAGGAGTGAAAGGGCAGTGGTGTTTGCAGGAGACAATTAATTCATTCCTTTATTCTTGCTAAGTATTGCGGCGTCTGTAAGATATCAGCCTGGCCACTCTCCAAGGCTGATAAAAGTCGGCAATTGTGAACTATGTTGAAAGACTGTGAGCCAGAACTTTGCTGGAGAGGAATTCACTGTAAATTAAATAAAAGGGATTTATCGTGACAAGGACTCAACTTCGTGCTGCTGTGGAAGCCTAAGTCAGAACACCCAGGTGATACCAATCTTCTTTTAACTGATGGTTTGTTCCAATTATTTGGAATAAATAATGGATATTTATTTGGCATTCTGTACAATGTGACAGTGCTAGTAGGAATGAGTGTCTTTTGTTTGGCAGTTCAATCAGAGCATTATGTCTTATTTAATAAACCCACATCCAGTTATTTAATGCCATAAATATCTTTGGAGAATGTGATAGCGTAAAACATGGTAGCTTCCCATGTTTCTCCCTTTCAATTGAAAAATATGTTATTTTCAACCAAGTGAAAAAGCAAAACGAAATTCTGCACTTATACATAAGACACACAGACCATAGAATTCAAAATGTTGGATTCTTCAGAACTTTTTTTAAAAAAAATATTGTTCATTGTGATTGAAGTGGTTCGTAAATTGTGTTGCCTTTTCCAGAGAAAGGCTAAATATAAAGCTGCATGAAAAAAAAAAAGTTTTCTTCAACATATCCTTGCCTTTAATAACTTGCCATCTCTTGTTGCCTTTAGTCAACTGTAAGAAAGCACACTCTCCTTTCACCCAAAAGCTCTGAAATACAACATGAGTAATACTAGCTATTATGCTGATTTTGAGCTGTCATTTAGGCTTCAAGGCTTTCTTGCTACCAATTCTTCTTGCTTTCCTCATAATTGAAAATGACTCCTACCTACACTAATGCTTAGGGCCCTATATATAAAAGCCACATTCTGGGAACAGACAGAAGGAGACAGAGAAAGGAGATGCTAAGAATAAAAAAGGGGAGAGGGTTTAAATATGATATTATTTTTCTCACCTGATTTTTAGCAGTGAGTTAGCAATATTTTATTTATTTTATTTATTTAGTTTGTCAAACATGTACAAGATAACAGGTGTAAGTATAAACATGGACATGAACAAAGGAAATGAGTACAAATAGACAGTAGGACAGGGATGATAGGCATGCTGGTGTGCTTATGTATAACCCCTTTATGGACCTCTTAGGAATGGGGTGAGGTCCACGGTAGACAGTTTAAGGTTGAAGCTGTGAGGGTTTGAGGATGTAACAACAGAGTCAAGTAGAGCATTCCAGGCATTGATCACTGCAATCGAGTTTGGAGCAGTTTTCCTTGAGTTTGTATCTATTGTTAGCCTGTGTATTACTGAGGTTTAAGTTGAGGCACTTATAACGGTCACTCACGCCCTTGTCACCTCGAGGCTGGATTACTGTAACATGCTCTACATGGGGCTACCCTTGAAAAGCGTTTGGAGACTGCAGTTAGTTCAGAATGCGGCCGCGTGACCGATATTGGGTGTGCCGAGGTACACCCACGTTACACCTGTCCTCTGTGAGCTGCACTGGCTACCAATTGGTCTCCGGACTCAATTCAAGGTGTTGGTTATCACCTTTAAAGCCCTACATGGCTTAGGGCCAGGGTACCTTCGAGACCACCTGCTGCCACATACCTCCCAGCGGCCAGTAAGATCCCACAGATTGGGCTTCCTTCAGATGCCGTCAGCCAAACAGTGTCGGCTGGTGGGCCCCTGGAGGAGAGCCTTCTCTGTGGCTGCTCCGACTCTCTGGAACCAGCTATCCCCGGAGATCCGGACCATACCCACTCTCATGGCCTTCAGGAAAGCTGTAAAAACTTGGCTGTTCCAGCAGGCCTGGGGCTGTTGACCTCACTGTTGAGGTCCAGCCCCGATTAGAATGAATGTATGAGGGTGTTTGCTGTTTTTAAACTGTTTTCTTTTATTGTTATGTGTTTTTTATATTTTTTGTAAGCCACCCAGTGTCCTTCGGGATTGGGCAGCATATAAATATATTTAATAAATATAAATAAATAAATAAATAAGTAATCGTTGACAGGTAGGATATTGTGGCAGACAATTCTGTGTACTATGCTTAGGTCAGACTGTAGGCGGCGTAGTTCCAGATTGTCCAAGCCCAAAATTTCAAGCCTGGTGCATATGTAGCCATAGCTGTTCCTAATATGTAGCTACAGCTGTTCCTAATTTGTGACCAAGAGTAATAAAAAATAAATTATGTAGGTTGCTCTGAATAGAATCAATTTTAATGTTTGGAATATAAATTGTAGTTCAGATTTTTTTGAAGACAACTATTGAACTATGTGATCAAGGACTATTTGTTCCAATGTATATGAATTCTGAATTCTAAACCTGTGCACTGCATTCTTGCAAGTGTCTAACCAGCTGGTAGATTGAGAAACCTAAATTGCATCTAGAAAAAAAAATGCCACATACTAAGCAACACGGTGAATGAGAGTATCCATGCAATTATTCATACTAGAATTAAAACCTGGTGATACTAACTCAATAAAGAGGAGATTTATCTCCCTTTTTGTATAAATGTTGTTAAAAGTTTTGCAGGTGATAAAGACAAACACAAACCAATACAGAGTAAAGAAATCAGAAAACGAGAAAAGAAAAAAATGCAGAAAGAAAAAATAAAAAGAGATAGAAAAACCTTCCAATTTCCTTTGCAGCAAATATAAGTATTATTACAAAGCTATATGATTACAAAAAAAGCTCACTTTCTTGTATTATCTATTTTTTTCTAATCATGAGAAACACAGACCATAGGTGCATTTTTTTTCTGTTTCACGCAAAATGTCTACAAGGGATTTCCAGTCAATAAAGAAGAGATTTCAAGTAAAACTATTGATCATCTTAACTAACTGGCAGACATTTCTGGTTACAATTATTTTCCAGCTAAGTGCCACTGTTTTTCTTCATATGCAAATCTATTCAATATGCCTAAAAGCTCTTCTAGGAAAGCCAGTAACATCTCACAACTTTCCAAATTATATTGCTTCCCTCAGTCTATTCTGCATAGTAAAGGTAGTCCTTGATTTACAACCGTTCATTTAACGACTGTTCGAAGTTACAGCACTGAAAAAAGTGACTGATTATCAGTTTCTGCACTTACAATCATTGCAGCATCCCCATGGCCATGTGATCAATATTCAGATGCTTGGCAATTGGCTCATATTTAGGACTGTTGCAGCGTCCTAGGGTCATGTGATCATTTCTAAGATCTTCAGACAAGAAAGTCAATAGCAATAGCACTCAGACTTACATACTTCCCCATAGTGCTTTACAGCAATATGTGCACAGTTTAGAAATGTCAGTATATGCCCCAACAATCTGGGTCCTCAGACTAGAAGGATGGAAGGCTAAGTCAACCTTTAGCCCTGTCAGAATTGAACTCCAGGTTGTGGGCAGAGTTTGCCTGCAATACTGCACTTTAACAACTGCAGTACCGGGGCTTCTAAAATTAATGGGAAAGTCAAATTAATTTAACGACCATTAAATTAACTTGAAACTGCAGGGATTCACTTAACAACTGGGGCAAGAAAGGTTGTAAAATGGAATAAAATTCACTTAAGGACTGCCTTGTCTAGCAATGGAAACTGTGGTCATGCGTCAAGAAGTTGTATCACCAACTTCTCATTTTGTATATCCATTTCTTTACCCAGCTCTCTATTTTGCTGTATCTATAGCATTTGACTAAATATTTGACTATGTACCATCTGCTGATTTTCATGTTCAATCAATCTGATGAAATATTTGATAATGTAAAAATTCATGAGTGCTTATCACAAAATATTTTTCTTTCAGCTAAACTGAAAACAGTCTTAGATAACTCTATCAGTAGTAATAGAGCCAAATCCAAGACCCCCCAAAATGGATTACAAAAAGAAAAAAAAATTACAGCATACAGTTAAAACTTTACTTAAGTGTTTCATTGGGGATTTGATACTTCAATGGCATAACTAAAAGGAATATCATCCTGCGTGCAGAGGTTTTGACCAGAGTTTTTGGTGCCTAATAGAATATTTTTATTCTACATTATGTCTTTTAAAATCCAGGACATTATGATGATTCCACAGTAATAGTACAAACCTATGCCTTCAGAAATAACTCTCACTGTGTCCAATATGTCTTACTTACCAGGAATATGGGTTAAGTTATAATGCATAGGATAAGAAAGTATATCCCCAAGAATGACCATAAAAATCTGATTTGATTAATCCCATATATTTCTTTTTGTTTTCATGTAATCATTACTTTTCAACTGAGTATTTCAATTACTTCCAGCGCATAAAATGTATGCTTATTTATGTTTAAGTGAAATACTGAATGCTGATATAATATAATCTTATAGATGAATTATAAATGAAAGTAGATAATTTGATGTTTATCTAAACAGAGTAACATTCAAAAGTTATTGTAGGGTTGCAATCTGAATACACTTTGTTCCCAGAACTGTCTCCATCTGTCTGCTGTGCTAAATAGCCAGCTTCTGGTGCAGCCCATCAAGAGGGATGAGACTGTTTCCTCATGAGTAATCGGGATGACCTTCGCTGTCCTGCCTTTTCTCTACCCTACATAGTCTCAGATCAGTGCAGAAGGCAGTTCCTCATCATCATCACTAACCTGTTGCAGCTGCGTGATTTCCCCATCTGAAGACTCAGGGTTGTCCAGCTGCAGCTGTGCTTCAGTCAAATCCCTCTCAGACAGCTGTGCAGAGCAATTGACCAACTCTGTTCCTGACATCCCCGGGACTGATTCATCCTCCTACCTCTGGAGAGGTAGCTGGGGGTGCGCCTGGGGGAAATCATCACACTAACCCCTCCCCCAGTGTGGCCCATCCTCCCAGAGCCCATGGGTCAGGTTTCTGTGGGTACCAGTGGTGGAACCAACAGACAAGCCATGGGGCATGCACAGAATCGGCATCGTCCCATGACAATTATTAAGCAAACAATTAGTTTAGAAAATTTATAAAAAGGTATTATACATGTAAATCATTTAAGTCATCCAGAAAAGTCTGTTCAAATTCTTTTCTTGTTGCCTAATTCAGACAGATATAGGTTTTTAAATAAGCTATTATGTAGAAGTGGTTAGGTATTATGCTATGTATATGCTATTCTAAATTACTTTTGTAACCTTTGGATATATATTTTAACATCTTCTAACCAGTAACAGATCTGAGTTTTAGTGAACAAGATGAAGAGCATGCTTTCCCGCAGAGAATGGCATAAAACTAAATATTATAAATTCCCAGGAGACATATGTCTAGGGAAATTTGAGTGAACATTTTCAAACTCTGAATGTGGCCAGTAATTTAAATTAATGGCTTGCCTAAAATCGAATAACATTAGATTATTGAATACACAGCAATCATTTAAAACTGCAATGCAAAACATCCTAAAACCAAGGCCATAGCCCATGAGTGACAACAGCGTGAATGATAAATCAAGAATGTCCATCACATCTTATCCAATTTTCTTTGAAGGGCATATCAAACTTTCTGGTTATACAACAAGGCAACAGATGCTTTACTTATACAGCCATGAAAAAGACACCTTGAACATTTTTAGCATTATGAGGTATGTTCATTGCATTCCTTTGCTATATAAATTATAATTTAGGCAGGTATGAAATACTGAGTTCCTATTGCTAAGTGGGAAATGTAACCAGGTCAAGGGCAAAGAGGATTTGGGAAGGCTGCTAATAACATTTTTTCAGCATCTTTTTCAACATGTATTCACAGACATGTATTATTCTAATGAATAAAATTAGTTGACATTGTTATTTTCATTATATGATTATATGAACTCACAGATATTGTAACATCATATGTCAGCTTCTGTGAAGACCTATGTGTACTGACCAGGAACTTGTGAATATACAGCAACAATAAACCTTGGTTCACAGCTAAACTTAAGCAGCTACGTCGTTCCAAAGAGGAAGAACTACAGAAAAGGTGATAGAATGCTGTACAATCAGGCCAGAAACGTATTAACAAGGGAGATCAAAGAGGCAAAAAGAAGCTACTCTGAAAAGCTAAGGAATCAGTTCTCAACAAATGAACTGGCAAACATGTGAAAAACTCTTTAAAATATCAACCCTCCATCCCAGGCTGAAGGAAATCAACAACTGGAAGATGACCTGAACATGTTTTACTGCAGGTTTGAAAGGAAACTATAGCCATCTATCTCCACAACCCCCATCCCAGACATACCAACAACAGCCAAACCTCCTAAAACCCATCCCACTGGGTTCACAACACCTGGTGATCACAGAAAAGCAAGTGCAAGATCTATTTCATAGACAAAAGCCAGGAAAAGGACCAGGCCCAGACAAGGTAACTCCTTCTTGCCTAAAAGTCTGTGCTGACCAATTGACCCCCATCTTCACCCGAATCTTCAACGAATCACTAGAGATGTGCCATGTTCCTTCTTGCTTCAAACGCTCCACTGTCATCCCAGTGCTAAAGAAGCCCTCCATCAAGGAACTGAATGACTACAGACCAGTTGCTCTAACATCTGTAATTATGAAAACCTTTGAAAGGCTAGTGATGTCCCACTTGAAAACCATCACAGATCCGCTGTTAGACCCCCTACAATTTGCACAACTAGCAAATAGATAGACAGATGATGCTGTTAATATGGTTCTGCACTACATCCTACAACGTCTTGAATCTCCAAAGACCTACACAAGGATCTTCTTTGTAGACTTTAGTTAAGCATTCAATACCATAATACCAGACATTCTTCTAACTAAACTAAATCAGCTAGCTGTAGCTGAACACACTTGTAAGTGGATCACAAGCTTCCTAACAGAAGGAAATCACATCAGATGCATGTACAATTAGCACAGGAGCAGTGTGCTTGCTCAACTTCTCTTCTTTCTATATACCAATAACTGCATCTCAAACGACAACACAGTATCAACAATGGAGACCTTCAAATTTCTAGGTTCTATCATATCTCAAGACCTAAAATGGACACCTAACATCAAAAACGTCATCAAAATAGCACAATAAAGAATGTTCTTTCTGCACCAACTCAAGAAGCTCAAACTGCCCAAGGAGCCGTTGATACAATTCTACAGAGGAATTATTGAGTCTGCCATCTGCACCTCTATAACTGTCTGGTTTGGTTCTGCAACCCAACAAGACAGACACAGACTTCAGAAGATAATTACAACTGCAGAAAAAACAATTGCTCCCAACCTGCCTTCCATTGAGGACCTACTGTATACACTGCATGAGTCAAAAAGATCCTTCATATCCTGGACAGACCCCTCACATTCTGGACATAAATTGTTGCAACTTCTACCCTCAAAATGACACTATAGGACACTGTACACCAAGACAACTTGACACAAGAACAGGTTTTTTTCCTGAATGCCATCACTCTGTTAAACAAATAATTCACTCACCACTGTCAAACCACTCACTTATGACTGCAGGACTGTAACTTTGTTGCTTGTATCCTTACTGTTCATATTGATATTGATTGGTTCTTTATTGCTTATTTGTATCCTATGACTATCATTAAGTGGTGTACCTTATGATTTTTGATGAATGTATATTGTCTTTTTATGTACACTGACAGCATATGCACCAAAGACAAATTCCTTGTGTGTCCAATCACACTTGGCCAATAAAGAATTCTATTCTATTCTATGATTTAAAAAAAGAAATCTTAATCCATTTTCCTCAAAGCAGAACTGTTTTAGCAATAAAAACATTTTACACAATTTACCAGCTTCTGATGCCTGTAGGGTTGTATTCCCCTTTGAGTGACATGTTAAGAACTGCACTTCAAAAGTGGGTGAGGCTAGGATTCAGAGTAAAAAAGTTAATAAAAGATGAACAGTGAAGTTATTGTCAAACTTTAATCTTGTTGGGATGGAAAAAGAGGATTTCCCTGCCATTTACAATACTCTTTTGAAGATAGGGTCTGTCTTTTCCCCCACTTCTGAAACCATTTGTTGCCATCTGAAACTCTAGCAGGAATGCCTAGAAGACTAACAATTAATTTAGACCATGTAGAGAAAGATATAAACCAAATATTTTTTGGTATGGGACATATTTTATCGATCGCTAGATAACAGAAACAGAAGTTAGAAAGGAGGATATATAAAAAGAGGAAATGGTTAAATGGAAAGTTGCAAAGAAGAGGATATTAAGTATTAATGTTATTATATTATTATGTTACTATATTATCAATATGATGAATATCACAACAAAGATGTGTAATATGACCATCTAAACATAACTGTACCCAGACCACACAGTTTGATGAAAATTGAACGTTATAGAAATAAAACAAATAAAACATGGAAGATATTGTCGGAGTTCAGTTGAGAGCCATAGTATTCCAGGCAAAAAGTGTCAGCTTTGTCAATAGTCCAACTCACTCAATTTCAAGGCTGAAATTGAGGCACAGAGCAAAAAGTCCATTAAGCACTAGATTAAATACTAGGAAGTATGGGAGAAAAGAAGCAGAAGAGCTGAGTTGCAGTGCAAAATTCAAAAAGAAATTGCATCAAGTTACCAGATTTAGTAATTTATTCGTAATCTGCAGTAAATATTCTTAGCTAGCCATACCAAACACTTATCGGATAAATATAAACCTATAGCTTCATGAAGCTCCCAGTTAATTATCTGGAAAATTATACTGAGATCTTGACAGTCATCCTGACTAATGCCTTGTTTTCATTCTCAAGGGGAAAAAAAGAAGTAAAAGTACCAAGAACTTAAGGGAAAGGAGGAAATGCCATCATCTCAGCAGGAAGCGAAAAGTAGTTATTAGAAAATATATTAGAGAAGTTTAAGGTTGAATAGTTTCTTTCAGGGTTAAAAAGGGAAACTAACACTGTCAGACTTGAATAAGAACAAAGAAGAGCATCATGAGGCATAAATACAGAATAACAAAATAATGGAAGAGACCTCGGAAATCTTCTAGTCCAACCCCCTGCAGGAAACCCTATATCGGTGATGGCTAACCTTTTCTGGACCGAGTGCCCAAAGCATGCACGCAAATTTGCGTGTGCGTGCCCAAACCCCCCCAAATGCAATGCATGCATGCCCCCATGCATACCCCACACCCCAGTGCATGCACCCTGTGCACGCGCCCCTGCATACACCCCACCCCGTACATGTGCAGCAGAGGCCAGCTGGCTGGTGGGAGGCACGCATGCATGCATGGCAGAGCTGACTGGTGGGAGGCACGCATGCATGCATGGCAGAGCTGAACTGGGGCGACGGCTCATGTACCCAAAGAGGGGGCACTTTCTGCACTCTTCCAGAGCTTGTCGAGCTCGGTGTCCACACGTGCCCGGAGGGAAAAGGGAACCCATCGGGCCTTCAGGCGGATGGGTGCCACCAGGGGGTCCAAATTTAGGGAAATAGGGTTGCCCTCGTAGCACCCAAGGGTGTCGGAGAATACGTCATCGAATTCCGACAACAGGGAATCGAGGGAGGAGGCCAAACGTAGGGAATTGATGCCAGAGATGCTCAGCCCCAAGGCCCTGAACCAGTCCATCCCCAGGAGAGAAGCTAGTGTGGCTTGACAACGACCAGGGGTAAGGGGCCCCGGAACTGTCGGAAGGAGACAGGGAAGTACCCACAACCCAGAATGAGGATGGCATTCCCTTGATAGTCTCGTAGGAGGCAGTCAGCGGGACCCAGCTGGCTGGCCTTGAGGGTTGGGATAAGTGACCTCAAGGTGTCCCATGACATGATGGTGTGGGCGGAGCCTGTGTCCAACTCCATCTTGCAGGGGCGGCCTGCGAGTAAGATGCGGAGATGCATCTTACCCTGGCTGCCATATGAGGACGAGGCAGCGGACTCGGTCTGCCAATCGGGCAGGGGTGGCTCTGGAGTGGAGACAGCGTAGGCAGCTCATGCGGCCCGAGGACAAAGACCCTGGAAGCTGACGGCGACTGGACAGTTGGAGGAGGAGGCCTCGGGTTCCGAGGATCCCCGGCAGCAGAACGGCAGATGTTCGAGATGTGGCCCTTCTTGCCGCAACGGCGGCAGATGGCCATATGAAAACGGCAGGAAGCCCTGGAATGGCGGCTGCCACAACTAAGGCAGACACCACCATCTCACGGAGGCTGGGCCCTCATGCGGTCTACGGAGGAGACGGCATCTGCACAAGGGTCTAGGGCCAACATCTGGCTGTGGACGGCCGAGTTGGGCAGCACCTGTAGCACTGGTGGCGGGAAATGGCGGACATCGGGAGTAGACTGCCCGGCCATCTCATAATCCCGGGTGTCGTCTACCGCTATTTTCATGGATAGCTTGGTCCTTGCCAGGATCTTTCTGTGGAGATTTATGTCGAGGAGCCCGTAAATGAATTGTTCGAGGAGGGCATCCTCTAGATCAGGAAATTCACAGTTTATTGCAGCTGCACGTAATTCGGCGACATACATAAGGATGTCTAGAGGCATGGAATGTACCGGTGACGGTGCAGCTAGAGCCCGGGCGGTGGCGAACATCTCGGGCCTGCAATAGTGGAGGAATGTGCTCCGTCTCCTCCCCTCAGGGAGCTCAGAGAGGTCGTGAGCCATGAGGAAAACCTCGAACCTCTACATGAAGGCGTCCCATGATTCAGCCTCTGGCCTGAAAGCAGCAAAAACAGAGGAAGGGGCCAGGGCAGGGATGATGACGGGGTCCGTGTCCGACATCCTCGTCACCAGTATTAAAACCGAGGCATGAGGTAAACAGGAACGGTTTATTTTAACAGTCAACTACAATGGAACTTTCAGAACGCGGACAGCGCCAGCCCGCCTGACAGCTCTTTATATATCTGAGCTGTCAGGCGGCTGGCCAATAGGCGGTCAGTTATTTTCCCGCCAGCCGGCAGGCGCGCCTGAGCCAATCAGGCATCGGCTGCTCCAGCCCCGCCTGTCTGCTGCGTCGGGAGGACACCACATGGTATAAAAAGGTTGACTATCCCTGCCTTAAACCAAGGAAGATCTGAGACATGTGCGACTACATGCTTGCTAGTAATCCCAGATTTGCACTTTTATTTTAGTGTGATTTCTCTTACATGGGTCTCCTAGCCACAGCTACATTATCTGTACTTCATCTTTTTTCTCGGTATAGGTAGATGGAGCCCAGGGTGAACTTTGAAGAGTGCAGCATATCTTTAACTAGCTTTATCTTATTCAAGGATCTATAAACGTGTTTTTTTCAACTCTATGATCATTTCATAAAGGTCTTACATATGAGAAAGTTCAGCATTTTATGAACTGATAGAATAGTTGTAGCTCAGAGTTGCACTGTAGGGTCCTTAGTGTTTTCTGAGTTTGGTTGTTTTCTTGCAGACATTTCATTACCAAACTAGGTAACATCATCGGTCTGCAAGAAAACAACCAAGTTCAGAGAACACCAAGAACCCCACACTTTATGAATTCTTTTTAACCTATGTCTTACAGTGGGGAAAGGGAGAAGAAATCAGAAAATGGTTGCATAGGGGATCAATAATAATTAGTTTACATGGGTTGAGAGAGATCAGATATGTGATACTGAATGAAATGGAAATGGCTTGCATCAGAAGGATTTCAGTACAAAATGTGAAAGGCTGCAAAGGCACAGCACATCAACTTTGTTTTTTCAGTAACTGTGATAATTCAGGATCTTTAATGTTTCATTGAAAGTGTTACTGCATAAAAGCTTACCGAGTTATAATTTAGGCTTCACCATTTTAGTTACAGGACCAAATGTTACAGAGGCCTCTCCCTGAGAGTATCTACCTGTTCCACTAGGTTGGATAGAGTCTCTTCCTTTGCCAAAAGATGGTACATCCATGTTTCAGTGATACTCCAAATATTTGGGGTTGCATCCAAGGCACCTGTACTATATTATTGGATTGCCACCCAACTCTCAGTGATTCTAGGTCAGGGGTGTCAAACTGGCAGGCCGCCAGATACATCATGCACAGGCCACACCCACCCCAGCTCTGCAAATGGGAAAAACGTCATGAAATGTCACATGACAGCAACGTGACATGGCTGGTTTGACACCTGTGTCTTAGGTCAATAGCATATTAAAGATATTTAAAAACAAGGAACAATACAATATATCCTCCCCCCTCCAAAAAAATACAAAGCAAAGATAGAAAGATGGCAGATTTTTTTTTAAAAAAATGAGAAGGTCTAAGGCAATATGTCTGAATATTCTCTTACATAGATGCAGTATCAATTTGTTTGGCTTATACCAATATACGTATATATTTATATAAGCAATTTCCAATAAACCAGAACATGCAACCATCAACATTCTCTTGCACTTAAAGCATTGTTTAAAAAGCCAAACATTAATCCAGCAACACAGGGGTCTATAAACCTATAAGGTCATCAACTTCATCACAGTTCATTGATTAGCTGCTGATTGACATTTGACCCAAAGAGGAACATAAGGACGTGATGAATGTGAGGGCTTTGCTATTGAACGGGGAGATGACAATACACTATGCCACATTCTTTGGTACTGCAATATTAATAGGAGATTGCAAACAATTTATCTTCCTTAATCTATCAAACTGCTCAAGTATGAGAAGAGGTGATTGACTGGAAAGAGTGCAGAGAAGGATGCTAAGGAACTGGAAAGAATAGCAACAGAAAAGGTGAGGGGCTTGGAGAATAAATCCCATGAAGAAGTTTTAAAAGAACTGGATATATTTAGCCTACAGAAGAGAAAGCTAAGGGTTATACATGACAGCAGTCTTCATTTCTTGGTTTTCACAGGGAAGAGAATGTGGATTTATTTCCTATAGTGCTCTGTGTGTAGGACACGAACCCATGGGTGAAAGCTTTACATAGAGTTCCAAAATCAAAATAAGGAATTTCCTGGAGTTTTTCAAATAAAAATCAGACAGTCATTTATCTGTTGTGGTCAGAGGATTCCTACCCTGGGTATGATTTTGGAGTAAAACCTTCCAACATTATGATTTTATGATTCCAGGTATAAGAAAAGATGTAGCTTATGTAGTAAGATGGCAACCTGTTTTTATTCTTCCTTTGTATATGCACTTCAGGGGCTTGTATTTGTTGAATCTCTGTTGGGAGTATGGCTAATATATCCTCTTTGAAAGTACACACACAGAAGCTCAGCACAGAACATTTTCATTATTTCCCTCCATATTCTAAAGGAGATTGTCTGAAGTCAGAAGGACAGCCTGCAAGCTTTTAGGCTAATTGGAAGGTTGGTGCAAGGGAAAAAGATCAAGGACAAAATAGCTAAAGACTTGTAGTCTAGTTTGTAGAGGGGGAAAAAGGGTTTTCGCAGCAACAGGCAAAGGAAACCCAGAAAAGTTCATATTTGTCACTGGAACCAGGTTGGTTTCCAAATATCTGCTGATTTCTTGAATGGTCCCTGCTGACTCTTCTCTGATCTACCCAGGAGCTTCAATTGTGCAAAAACTACACTACTGGGGCCGCTAGTCCCATTAATTTGGTACTGAACTGTGGCAATCAACAACACTGGAGTGCGTTCAATAGGACTTTTGGTATCTCCTACTTATTATCTGATTTCAAACTGAAAAGTCTTCCTGCTTTTGAAAGCCTCTGTCATTTGTTTCCAGCAGCATAGACAAAAGAGGAATAGATATAGCGGTCACTGTTTAAATACTATCTTTATTTAATGCCTTACCTTTAAAAATTAAAATACCTTACTTATTTCAGTATAAAAAGATGTGAGGCATTAATGTTGAACCTTTTGGATTCAGCTTACAGTGTGACATTATTATACTGTGCTTCAGGCAAAGGAAGACAAAATAGAACTATTAATCCAATTCATCAAGAGAGAGAGAGAGAGAGAGAGAAACAGTGCACAGCTTTATTAATAGGCACCCTTTCAATCATAAAAACTCATTGTTTTCAATTGTTTAAATGTCTCTTTACTGCCTTGATAGAGATATTCTGGGAAAAAAATATTGTTCTTCACTTGCTCATTTAATATCTACCTTTTTTCTTCCAGAGAACCAAAGCAAGTACTATAACCATTTTATTTATTTTATTTATTAGACTTTTATCCTGCTATTATTATTTATAAGTAATTCAAGGCAATGAACCTCCTTAAAATTCCTTCCTCCTCCTCTTTTCCCCACAACAACCACTCTGTGAGGTGGGTTGGTTTGTGATGGGCCAAAGGTTACCCTGTTAGTTTCCATGACTAAGGTGGGACTAGAACTCACAGTCCCCTAATTTCTAGGCCAGCACCTTAACCACTATACCAAACTAGCTCCATTGAGAGAATAAAGAAAGGGGGGAAATGGCTAGGAACAAAACAAAAAAAGTTAGTGACATTTAACATGACAACCAAATCACATGAAACCTGGTAGACAGGTTAAAAATAATCTTACAATTTTAATTCAGTAACTCACTTTTTATAAATTGTGTTCAGTATATATTTTATACTGAATATATTTCAAGTGATGTCTCTGATTTTATACAATTTAACACCTCTCTGTTAGTTACTCTGGCTGTCCATGGTATATGCAATAATTTATGACTGCACCACTGTTCAAAGGCATCAATTCTTTTTCGATCAGTCATTTTTAGTGTCCAACTATCATATCCATGCATCATTATATAGGAAAGACTATTGCTCTAACTAGATTGCTTTTTGTATTTATATCAAAATCTCTACTTTTCCAGATCTTATTTATGTTAACCATTGCAATGTGGCCTACCATTATCTTGCATTTGACTTCAGGAGTAGAATGGCCATCGTGAACAATTTTGGATCCAAGGAAGATAAATTATTGAACTAATTCAATATCCTTCTTGTTGATTTTAAACATCTCTTGTCAATTGTCACCTGTCATCATTATCTTTGTTTTCCTGATGTTGAGTCTCAAACCTACTTTTTCACTTTTGTCCTTGAATTTCCAGATCATTTTTTCCAGGTCTTTCTTATTTTTAGCCAATAATGTTGTATCATCTGCGTACCTCAAATTATCTACCTCCTGATCAGTGCAGTGATTTGATGAGTCTGAGTAGGTAGATCAAGAAACCAAGTTCATGTAAAGCCACCCATAACTTACTGTTTTCTACATAGTCAAATCTTTTCTGTAATCGATAAAACATGTTAGGTAAGCTCCCCATTGGGAGAGCGAGTGCGTTCAGAGAAGTGTTGTGAGAGTTGTGTTGGATAACACACAAACCAGCATACAGAGACACTGCAATTTAAATAGGTTTTTACTTTCGTGGAAATAGGTGTCAGAGTCCATCAAATAGTCCAAGTCATACACGGATAACACAGTCAGTCGTCAATGTCTTTCAGTTAAGGGATAATCCAAATAACATAGTCCAGTATCATATAATCAGTTCAGTACCCAAAGTTTGCTAGCAGTTGCAAAAACTTACAATAGCTCATGGCACTTCTAACATCCATCTTCCAAAACACTCAGATCAGATCAGATTAGCATCAGCATCTAAAAGTGATTCTGGCTCCCTCTTATGGCCGATTGAGGAAACAGCAGCCAATTACATTTTACAGCATGATTTAAAGAAACAGGTACAGCATTGCTATATGATTTATATATTGCCAACCCAACAGTTACATTATATTCCTAACAAAGCAAATATAAAGATTCTTTATATTCATACGCCTTTTCCATAATCCACCTAATATTGGCAATATGATCTCAAGTGATAGAATTAGTATATTAATTCATTATTTTTATGAATATTTGTCAATATATCTGTACAATATATACTATATTGTGACTGTTATTACTATCTGCTTGTACTGCGCTTAGAAACAGGTGCACACTATGTAAGTACAAAGCTATACTAAATATTAAGTCTGAGAAAAACTTTTTGGTGGAAAGCTACTGAGGATTTCTATAATCATTTCTATCCCAACATAAGAAAAAATAAAACTGTTCTTCCCTTTCACAATATTTTTCTATAGAGAAAATAGTGTTTAAAGTCATATTTATTTACAACCATCTTATAGAGTTAAACTTTTATATTTTATCTCTCTTTTCTTAACACTATGAATTTGATCACAGACCTGAATCTTGATGTGCCAATGCAAAACTAATCTTGGGGCACAGCTAGTCAATGAGATATCAATCACAACATCACAGCCCTGGAGTAAGCCAAATCAGATAAAACAAAACAAGCCAACTGATCTCAGAATGGATTGTGCTACTTCAACGCTTACCAGTTTGGTCTGCAAAAATGCCTTTTTTAATTTTTTGAACTAAAAAAATAATTTCAGCTATTTAATATCTGTGCCAAATTATATGAATATCAAAATACCATCCGCCTCTTTCTTTAGTGCTTAATAATGTTTTGCTTTATTACTCTGTTTAATATCTATTGCTTGTCCTCAAAGATAGTGTACATACCTCCTGGCGTTCATTGCTCAGTACCTGCTACTTAGTATATTTTACTAGTGGAAGCAGCTAAACAAATAGTTGAGGTTCTTTCCATTGTTGAATCATTATTTTTATTGTCCCATGAAAATAAAGATCTCTGTTATGTTATTATCATCGGAAACCAAAAATAGAAACCCGGGGGGGGGGGAAACAAACAGAAAACCCAATTTGCATATTACAATAACAACATTTATTTCACTTACAGACCAACACGAGATAACATAAAACTGCAAGGACACAAAAATTACAATCATTTCAACAGTAATTGAAGCTTAATATTACAAATATTATATCACATTTTAATACATTATTGTTGTAAACTATCTAAATAAAGTGATGCTGCTAAAGCGAAACTACCTGAGTGATAAAATCTAAATTTTAAAATCAGTAGTGCTAATCCAGACAGTTGCCAGGGGAACATTGATTCGAAGGCATGTTTGTCTATATCTATGTCTGTATATGAATATGTGTAAGAATTTCACTAATTTTGTCGGAAACTCTTTTTTTCACTTTTTAAATCATTATTTTCCTGATGGTTTGTGCGAATAGGCAGGAAAAGAAATGCATTAAAAAGTAAAAAAAAAGTTGGCCACACCCACCGTCACATGACATCAACACCAACAAGCCATGCCCACAGAAACGGTGGCAAAAAAAAATTAGATTTCACCACTGAAAAAACTCTTCTGTATTTTGAGACTTGCAGTTGTGTAAGATCTGCCTCCAGCACAATTGCATACACCTCCAGTTTCAGGGCGCAGTAAATCAGGCATTCTAGCAGTTACTTCAAAATCTTCTGCCATGGCTTTTAAAAGTGCTGATTTCCGTAATAAGTCTTTTCCCATGTCCCTTTGAAGAGGCTAGACCCACTAGAATGTAGGTCAACATTTAAATACAGGCAGCCATTTTCTGGCTTCTAATTTCACCATGCTCCCCGCAAGTTGCAAGGTGTCTTGGGGCAGCTCACAGGACCTGATCTTAAATATAGGGGCATATCACAGTACCGAGAATGCTGTCATGAATGCATAAAAAAGGTAAAGGTTCCTCTTGAACATATGTGTTAGTCATTCCCGACTTTAGGTGGTGGGACTTCTCTTCATTTCAAAGCCAAAGAGACAGCGCTGTCCAAAGATATCTCTGTGGTCATATGGCCGGCATGACTAAACGCCGAAGGCGCACGGAACGCTGTTACTTTCTCACCAAAGATGGTTCCTATTTTTCTACTTGCATTTTTACATGCTTTTGAACTGCTAGGTCAACAGAAGCTGGGATCTTAAAAATTAAAGATGATAGCTACCAGTCTCTGAGGCAGAATAAATTGCATAAGCATTCCTGTTACTGAAACAAAGGAACTTTGCCCCATAAGTGTTTAATGAATGTCATTTGTTCAAATTAGACATTAATAATTGTAAGACTTGTATAGTTATTGCCTAACTTCTCCTTATAGAAGTGTATAAGGGCTGTCAGGGCTTCTCCAAGTCCAATGGGACTCTGGATGCAATAAGCTATTAACAGAATTCTCCTTTATCTTAGGATGGTAGAAATGCAAATTAATTAATTATCTATCCAAATTATGTATGAAGTAGTTAAATAATAGTGGAGCCAAAACAAAATCCTCCTTATCTCTTTTGGATGTTAAGAGCAACTGTTAAATGTCCCTTGGGGTTGCATTTAATTTTCAGTGATGTGTATCAAGTTTGTGTGATGACTCCTCCAGATGCTTCTCCAGACGCCTCTCTGGATGTTAGGTCAGAGGAGTAAGAGTCAGTCCCGAGCAAGTCAGGAAGGAGGGCAGCCAATGACTCTGAGATGGGGGCTGAAAGGCCAAGCAACGTGGAGCAGCCCCAGGGAGACCAATGGATGAGAGTAGGACATTGCAGCAGGACAGCCCTGAAGCTTCAGGTGAGGGGAGCACACAGCTACAGCCAGCCAACAACGAGGAAGAGGAACTGCCTTCTCTACCTGATCCAAGAGCATATAGGGCAGAGAAAAAGCAGGAGCAGCAGAGGTCAGCCCAACTACTTCCAAAGAGGTAGCTGTCCTGGAAGCTGGCTATTTAGAGCAGGGGAAGGACGCTGGGAATGCATCAGTTTCCTGGCTGCGTGTGCTCCTGTGCTAGTGACTCTTCTCTTGGACTTCGGATCGTGTTTCATGGACTCGGGACTTGTCTCTGCCCTGTGGATTTACTTTCTCTTTGTGGACTTGGCTCTGCTTCTGGGATTTACCCTTTGTTTGTAGACTTGACTTTATTTCATGCATTTGCCTTGACATAGTAGACTTGGCTTGCCTTGAACTCATTGGGGGTGTTCTGTTTGTTGGAGAAAGGAATTTCTGGGGAATATTAATTCAGAGGTGGAATCTTCAATAAAGACTCAAAATTTGAACGTCTACTCCAATTCCTCAATGTGTATCTGTGTGCTGTGTGAACAGCACAATTTGTATTAAGACCTGCTTCCAGCTCTTTCTACAATTTATTGCACATCTTGTGACAGGTGAAATAAAATATTGTTTTAAATCCAGTAAAGACTGTTTGCAGACCTCTGATGGAGCTGATAGAAATTTTAATAATAATTTTAATAACAACTTTATTAAAATGTACACATAGAATTAAAAAACAATACAAAAATGGATATTAAAATTATAAAAGAAAAAGTGCAGAGAAAAATAAATAAATAAAGATATACCTTCACTAGTTTGACATGTGAATCCGAAATAAAAAAAGCTATCCAAGACACTCTTTTAAATTACTTTTTGTGTGTCTTCTTTAATTATTAACACATCAGCGAGTTTCATTTGTAAATCTAGTTTTCCATATCATTCTTGTTGCCTGACCTTTTCAGATCCATATGCAAACCAGCCTCAGCCTCTGCTTTAGCCAGTAAAATCTGCTTAACTGAATTTCTTATAAGATCAGACAATTTTAAGAGTAATTTTTGAGTGCACTGTGTCCAAATATCCTTGAATTTTACCATAGTCAAATAATATTGCTGCATTAATGTCTCTTCTCAAATCTTTAGTTCTCTGTTTCACTCTAATCAACTTTCAAAGTTCTCTCTTATTATGTCTTCTTTTCTAATCAATAATACTTTCCGATTTTACAGTTACTTTCAAAATCTTCATTTATAGTTTTGTAAAATCTTAAACAACCCAGAGGAAATAGTTCCATAATTAATTTCATAAATTTATTTCAAGTCCATGTTTCCCCCAAAATAGGACATATCCTGAAAATAACACCATGCCTGATTTTTTGGGGTGGGCCTAAATATAAGCCCTCCCCCCAAAATAAGCCCAGTGGACAATCCCCCCTCTCAGCCGGGCAGAGCGCCACTCACCAACCAAGCAATATCCCAAAGGCATCAAGCCACGTGAGCGCCTGTCCCATCTCCCCCTCTGCTCATGTACCTCCCAGTCCTCACCATGTCGATGTGGGTAAAGCTGGTGAGCACCAGCTCCTTGAGAAGCTCACAGCTAAACTCTCCCTGCAGGCCCAGGGCTGCGCCACCACCATCCCAGCACTGAGGATGGCTTCCTCTACGGCTTCCAAACCCAGCTGGAAGCCACTGGAAGCGGAGCAGTGCCGCCTGCTACCAAGTCTTCCTGGAGACGGGGCAGAGAGTCTTCCAGCTGCCGGGGCAGAACCATAGAGTGGAAAGCACACTCCCAGAGCGGCCAGAGCCAGAAGACTCTCTGCCCTGGCTCCGGAAAACCTGCCAGAGACTGCTCTTTTATGGTCTCCTCACAGGGAGCATCTGCATGGAGCACTTGTGGCCAATCCTGACCCCCTTCTTATTCCAGAGAGGAATTCTGACTTCTCTTTTTGCTATGGCCATCAGTTCTGCTCTCCTGGAACTGTCTTCAATCTTCCACTGCTTCCCTGGAAGCCACTTAAGCAGGTAGAATATTTTTTATTTCTTGCTCTAGGATACAACATTGATCCACAGCAAAATCTTTCTTCCTAAAACTTCCCACGGAGGTATTTCCTGTTCACGTGTGTATTTAATTATAGTAAATGATTGTTACAGAAACAACAACCAAATAAAGCACTGAGCTTGTAATGGTCTATAAAATGTGTCAAGGCTTTAAAAATGAGAAAGGGAAGCAATAATGACAATGAAATATAATAATATAACATATGATAATATACAATTGAAAAATCCAATAAAAGATAACAAAATAGAAAAATGTCTTAATATTATCACTGCAAGATTAGATCATTTTATCCCTTCTAATGGAAATAGCTCAAGCTAGAGAATAAGCAATTCTGTTAGCAATAATACAATTCCTGTCTGTGAGTAGAAAATTAACTGCTTGTCTGCCATAACAGATTCAATTTTTTTGTTATGAGTGACAAAAGTCCATAAATTGGCATAGAAAGAACACTAGAAAATACACGTGGCAACGTCTAGATGGATTCTGACCACAAGGATACCATTTTTCAATGCATAAAGTTCTATTGTGTCTCCCATCTAATAGAGTTGAGGTTAAAGAGTTGAATTGACTGCACCCTGTCCAAAGGCTGTATACTGTGCTGGGAAAACAATGTTGAATAAATAGTTTGTAAGGATAAAAGGATTCCAAATTGGAAGCCATCATTGGGTTTGATGGCTATACCACCCAGATATATTTACTGTGCAATGTCAAAGAGTCTTTGATGGATTTTAGCTTTAGCTGTCTCTAAAACTAGATCAGAAGAAAGTAGATAAAAATCCCACAATAGCACTGGCTAGCCATTTTTTTCTTTCCACTTTGATGAAACCATCAGAAGTACTGAAGCCAGTGAGCCATTAGAAAATAGGAGTTTAACCAGTTTTTTGACAAATGTAGACTCTCAGTTCCAGGGGAAATATGCCAGGTTCCATGTAGATAACACATCTGAAACACAGCATGGGACACAAGGAATGCTGGTAAAAACCTTGACTAAGGGATTTAAATCATTCTAGACCTCACCTTTGTATTACAAAGAATTTGAGATATAGCTTTAACTTTTAAAAGTTAATGATGGTAATTGTACATCTATTTGCTTTGGAATGAAAAAAGAAAACCCAGAATAACTAATTACTGTTAGTGTTCACAGATAGGACTATAACGTGTTCTAACCATGTTCTGGAATCTTGAGCAATTACGTGAAGAGCTTTGAAAATTTAAGCTTACTTAATTTTATTATTTTGAATTTGCCATTGACGCTTGTGGCAACTAGCATTAACTACTTTGATGGGAAGCCATCAGAGTTAAAAGAGAAATCTGTTCCACTCCCCAGCAGATTGCAAAATCCACAATAAAAGGACCAGTTCTATATAACCAGTGGTGGGATCCTGCCAGTTTAACAACCGGTTTGGTGATGACACGCTTCACTTGCGTGTGTACACACGCTCCACACGCATGCACAGTTTTAAGTATACTTACCTTTCACATTACTGCTGGGGAATAACACAGCGGCAATCCGCTGCCTTGTAAATCCGCTGAAAAGATATACCTCCGTATAGCACAGGGGCAGATGGGTGGGCCCACCTGATCGTCGGAACGAACCAGTTTGCTCGCAGCTGTTCATTGGAGCTACCGGTTCGCTCGTACTGGTCTGGACCGGTAGAATCCCA
The DNA here is from genome assembly GCF_009769535.1 of Thamnophis elegans. Taxonomy (NCBI): domain Eukaryota; kingdom Metazoa; phylum Chordata; class Lepidosauria; order Squamata; family Natricidae; genus Thamnophis; species Thamnophis elegans. Next base: position 45,376,897 of record NC_045551.1, read on the forward strand.
CCCCTGTCTATAACATTTAACTCTGTTTTTATGTAGTTCACTGCAGATTAAATAAATAAATAAGTAGAAATAGCCATTGATCAATAGATGTGAGAGATAACTTCCTCCAGAGTCTGTTACTTGGAGTAGATTTGTAGGTTATTTATATGTGCATGCCATCATATCAATCTAAGCAACAGAGAAGGATCAGGGGTGGGTTCTGTCTGCTGCTACTGCCAGTTCGCTCAGGGACGCACATGCGTAGTACTAAAAAAATGCTTCTGCGCATGCGGAGAAGCCAAAAACAAGATGGCGGCACCTACTGCAGCACTGAGAGAACCAGTTCAGGGGCCAAGTTACTACCTATTCGGCCGAACTGGTCCGAACCAGTAGGAACCCACCTCTAATAAGGAGTGGTGTTGACCATGTGTGTTCTTCTCTATTTAAAATTATAAAATAGCAAACTGATCCATTGTGAATCTGCCTTCCCACATCATGTAGGAATTTCTCTTGGCCCAGTCAATCCAGTAACTTCTCTATCCATGAATGGATTGCATTTTGCCAACTAGCCTTTACATACTCGACACTATGCAACACAACTTTTTAGGTCCCAAACAACCTGCTTGAATATAGTGAAAAGTTAGCTTTAGCATCCATCTTTCATTTGGCTGGTAAAGAGTGTTAAGGTCTATCTTCTCCCTTGCAAGCATTTTTGCACAAGCAATATTTATTGTTATAAATTGGGAAATTACTCCTCCAAATTTATTTGGGATCACCCAAATGGGACTATGGGTCATTTTAATGTCAAAAGTGGCCCTAATAATGAAGTGCTTTCTTCCTATATTGGCAGTTATTTTTATTCATCGAAAGGGTATCTGCTAGTAAATACATCCAAGCAACCCAGAATCAATATGGCAGGCTGACACTTAATATACAGTAGTGTGCAAAGTGTGCAAAAAGCAATCCTGATGGTGATCTCACCTTAGGTTAAAAAAAAAATTGATTTATCATACAATCTATGTAATAACCTACAGTAGTTGCATATAAAGTTGGCTTTGGCCAGACAGAGATCACCTCCCTTTACAGCTTTCTCTGGATTCTTGCTTCTGCTAGAACAGTGGTTCCCAACATGGGGACCAGACCCCACAGGGGGGCAATTTGATTTTTAATGGGGGCAATTTGAACCTTGTTTAAACCAAGTTAATGGCGTTTTAGGCTTCCTCCACATGAGTAGAGTTCACTTTTTGAATAAAATAAGAATTATATGTTGCGGGAGGTGAGGCATCAGGATTTTAGAGATGCTTAGGTGGGGCATGGCCAAAAGAAAGCTTGGGAACCACTGTGCTAGAATCAATGCCAAGGGAAATGAGAACACCAGAAGATTAAATAAACAGATGACTAATGCTTGTTATCAGCGAATGCTTATTAACAACCTGAAATCCAGCAAAGGCCATAGCCACAAAGAAAGCTATCATCTCCCCATTATCAATATCCCACCAACATACTAGAAATATCCCAATAACATGCTATTCGGAAGTGTAATTTGATCAGGGTTGTTTATCTGAGAGGGCAGGATTAATTTATTTGTTAAGCATTATGGTTAGCCAGGGCTCAGTGGCTAAGACGCTGAGCATGTTGATCAGAAAGGTTGGCAGTTCGGCGGTTTGAATCCCTAGTGCCGCATAATGGAGTGAGTTCCCATTACTGGTCCCAGCTTCTGCCGACCTAGCAGTTCGAAACCATGTAAAAATGCAAATAGAAAAATAGGAACCACCTTTGGTGGGAAGGTAACAGAGTTCTATGCGTCTTTGGTGTTTAGTCATGACGGCCACATGACCATGGAGACGTCTTCGGACAGCGCTGGCTCTGATTTTGAAATGGAGATGAGCACTATCATTTAGAGGCAGGAATGACTAGCACATATGTGCAAAGGGAACCTTTACCTTTACCTTTATGCATTATGGATTGAGTAACTATCTACATGTCAGAAATCAGTTAATTGCCTAGAAAACGCTATATAAACTCTCTCTATATAGTGAAAGAATGAATAATAAAATGGACTAAAACTTTATCTACAATATACAAATGGAGCAATGGGAAAATATCTGGTTGAAAGGGTTGACATTTACTTTATGTTCTATACATAGAACATAAAGAATTTTTTATAAAATGATGTATTATTGGTATTTGTTGCCAGGGAAACTGTCAAGAATAAATAAAGATATTTAAAATCTTTGCTAGACTGGTATACAACATGAAGGGACATTTTACCATGTTTGGTAAACATGCAAAAAAAGCTTTAAAATTGATACAAATCAGGGGTGGGTTCCAGCTGCCGCTACTGCTGGTTTGCTCAGGGATGCGCGCATGTGCAGTGCAACAAAAAATGTTCTGGGCATGCGCAGAAGGCAAAAACAAGATGGCAGCGCCATTTGGGTTCAGGGGTGTGGCAGGACTGGGTCACTGCTGGTTCCAGTGACCCAGGCTGCCAAGTTACTCCCGGTTGGGCCGAACCACTCCAAACCAGTAGGAACCCACTTCTGATACAAATACATACATTAATGCAGAAGATGTTAAAGGTAAAAAGACAACTGAAACCAGAGACTTCAAGAGTGGAAAGGTTCGACTTCCTCCACAATGGGGGAATGTCTGATGAATATGATGGAACTTGCAGAGACAGCTAAACTAACTTCTTAAGATTAGAGAAAACAACAGCATCTACATTTATGGTTGCCTGGAAACCCCTTACAGACATACTGTGTTGAACAGGGGGAAAAAGTACTTATGATTTGTGGGTTTGATGATTAGAAAAAACTGGATAATAAAAGGGTGAGCTGTTTTTGTAATCACAGAGTAAAATTGTAAATGTACTTATATTTATTGAAGAAGAAATCAGAAGCTTTCTTTTTCTATTTCTTTGTTCTCTCTGCACCTTTCCATCTTCTCTTCTGCCTTTTTATTACTTCTTTCGCTCTTTTTTTTTTACTTTGTGTTACCTTTTACATTCTTTATAAAACCTTTAATAAAATACACACGCGCACCTGCATACAAACACACCTTCCCTACCGGTTCACAAAAGTGCATGCTTCGCTTGCACGTGCCTCATTTGTGCATGCGCACCACCTTCTGCACATGCGTAGTGCTCGCGCATTATGTCGGGGTGGGGAAGGCAGAGCCTCCTGCAGCCACCGCTACTGATTCATTGGCTGAATACCACCTCTGAAACACACCCATACATACCCCAATAAAATTGGGGACAAGAACTAAGGATTGCGAATCTTTAAGGATATTATAATGTTTATTAAAATGTCCCTCTCCCCACTTTTTTTTTTTGCAAAACCTGTTTCTTGTTTAGCTAAAATAGTTGACTATAGTGATGCACTGTCTAATTCCATTTAGAAACCAATGACAAAGGAAATGATTGGAGATTTCATCCTAAAACTAAATCATGATTGCAAAATTTTTTTGAAGGATCAGTTAACTAAGAAGAGTCGTGTTATTCTTATAAATATTCAGTCACCTCCATCTACAGATTACTACAGCTATAGTTACAAATGGAAGAGTTTGATGCTAGTTCATGAGATCAACTCTCCAGATTTCAGGCAGAAGCCATTTTTCGGCTTTATTGTTTGACATTGTTTTGAACTGGAGATGTTAAAGACCTGAACCTGGAGTGTTTCCATATGCAAATAATGAGCCATTGATCCCAAACAGTGGTTGCTCCTCATCCCTAGTGTTGTATTAAAAATATAACCAAGACCTAAGTAACTGGGATAAACTGTCCTAAGTTAATAAACATAGTTAATTTGATATCAGTATTAATACTATTCAATTATAACTTAGCTTTAAGATAAAAAAGATTTTATACAGATGAGGCAACATGATTGACTTAGAGTAAGGGTGTCAAAATGACAGCCAGCGGGCCAGATGAGTTATGCGCAGGCCATGCCCACCCCAGCTCCATGAGGGAAAAAACATTGTGAAACCTCATGTGACAGCAATGTAATGCCACGAGTTTGACACCCATGACTTAGAGGTAGAGATGGTGATAGAAGATTATATTCTGAGAAATCCTGGACTAAAACAATTAATTGCATGGCTCTTTTTCCTGTGACTAAAAGCACTTAATATTTTTTTTAAAAATAAAGAAGCATTCAGAATCTTAAATAAAAGATTCACATTGTGATGAAATATTCTCTGACTTTGATTTAAATATAATAGAATGTCACCGGTAAAATATTGATTACTTTTAATCTCATTTCTTTTCCTTTTGCATAATTCCCAGCCATATGAATTTCTCTCAGGGAAAGAAATGTTATTTTTCTTAAGATAACTTTAAATGGAGGCTATAAATATTGATGCCAGGGTTGGCTATGTGACAATATGGATAATAAAAATATCCTATGCAAAAAATGCTCAGAACTTAGGAGTAGTTTGACAATGACATATTGTCATTGCTAACTCAATACTACTAAGAACTGATATTCCTTTAGTAAATATTTCTAATGGATTATAAAGAGCCTTCGTGTATGCATTGCAAGCTGTGTATATACAGAGAGAGCAAGCCATTTTCCACGTAATTCCACACTGTTTATATCAGCTTCAACATTTCATTTGGGTTTTTAAAAAAGAGATCTCTTCTCAGTTATTCAAGAATCACATAGCCAGAACAGAGGACACAATGCATCACACAGTAAATCACATTTAGCTATGTGATTTCAAGAAGCTATTTACCCTCCACTGATCCTCTGAAATTCTTATATCTGGTGCTTATTGCTGACATGAAATAAATGCTTTAGTTGGAGCTCAGAGACTTGGGTACAGATTTTTCTGCTTTCTTTGAAAAGTGGAGATTCATTTACAAAAGCTGTAAAAAAGATCTTTTAGTTTTTATACTAAATGTCATTTTCTTATGTATTAGGAATTCAATTCCTGTTCAATTTTCAACAATATATCTTCCAAATAAAACCATTATAAATGTTTATTTGTCACTGCACAGACTTTGTACATAATTAGCTTTCAGTCCTGCCTGCCCTAACTGGCATGAAGTATGTTTTGATTTCCCCCCCCCCCATTCTCATTGCTCTTGCATTTTTTTTGTTCCTTGTGAAAGGAACAAGAAAGGGCCACCAGACAAGCTGACTGGTGTGCATGCATGCGCCGGAACATGGAAGTTCATTTCCCAGCACGCACATGCCCACTTGGCAGCTTCTCTTCTGGGGCATATCCCCGATAAGCACGCACACACTCCCTTTTCAGCACTGAAAAGGTCCGCCATCACTGATCTAACACATTGATGTCAAACTCGATTACATCACCTGACATCACGTAATGTATCGTGACATTTTTTGCCTTTGTGGAGCCAGAGTGGCCGTGGCCTGTGCATGATGCATCCGGCATGTAGGCTGCCAGTTTGAAACCCCTGATCTAGTGTGTAGAATCAAGGAAAATTAGGAATATTTAGTAGTTTTCACCCACTTGAATGTGCATCCAAGATTGACAGAAATACAAAAGGGGTGGGGCTTGCATCAATGATGCTCTCTCAGCTAGCTTGCTGATTTTGACCCCTTCCCAAATCTCCTCCAATGGATACTACTGGAACCTCCAGAGATAAGAGTAGAAATCGGAGGAAGAGATACGTGCTTGTGTGAGACAAAACAGAGCCAGTGAAAGTTTGAGAGCTAATGGTCTAAACACCTGGGTAGGGCTCTTTTTGCTGACAAACAATACCGAAGCCAAATTTAAAAGCTAAAAGGGTGAGTGTGTCAGCTGTGATGAACAAGAGAAACCCAAGTCTTACTAGCTATTCATTCACCTGAAAGTGATGGTCCCAAGAATAACTTGAAGAGCTGGTTCTTACCACAAGCTTTGATACAAGACTGAGGTTGGAGACCAGGACAGTTGAAAATGGATTGTGGGGAGGTGTTGCTTTTGGGGCAATAAGAATTTTTATTGTGGTTCTTATAGTTTTTGTTATTATCGTTGTTCTATCAGCCACCCAGGGTTACGATACACAGGATGGGTGCTTATATAAGTCTGTTATATAATTTTTTAAAATAAATACATAGTTAGTTAGTTATAGTTTATTAGTCTTGTATGCCGCCCACTCCTGGAGTCCTCCAGGCGGCTTACAATAAAAAGGGTAAAGGGAATAAATAAGACGGACAACAATTTAAAAATACAACAACATTCATAGTTACCGTGGGGCTGGATACTTCAACAGCCCCCAGCCTGCCGGAGCAGCCAGGACTTAGTAGCTATACGGAAGGCCTGGAGGGTCGTAAGGGTCCGGATCTCCACGGGGAGCTCGTTCCAGAGGGCCAGAGCTGCAACAGAGAAAGCTCTCCCCCGGGGGGTCGCCAGCTGACATTGGCTGGCAGATGGAATCCAGAGAAGGCCTAGTCTATGCGATGCGGTGGTGAGGCCCCTCGTGAAGAAGCCTTCTCTGGACCCAGCCATTTTGAGCAACTATCATCCAGTCTCCAACCTTCCCTTCATGGGGAAGGTTGTTGAGAAAGTGGTGGCCTTATTGCCACGAGATAGGCTCTGATATAGGCTCTCATCATCCTAGTTTGTTCACCTATGTAGCACTGGTGAGTTCCGGATCCCGTTCCAACCGGTATGGTTGGAACAGGCCCAGCGATGTCCACATGGACGTGTGCAGTGCGCGCATGCATTTTAGCACCTCTACGAGCCTCCACAACATTCCAGCTGCTCAGTGGAGCATCGCACAGGCATTGTATGCATCATGCATGTGCACGGAAGCACTGAAGACTTAAAAGACTGGTATAGAGCTCGGGCGGGTGGGCCCTCCAGAGCACTGTACCAGAATGGTATCATGTGCTCCGGGCAGGCTCCGGTACACCCATGAAGGGGTGGGCCCCCTGCAACCCACCATTGCTATGTAGCTAAAGGTGACTTGAACTTGCCCTGTTAACATATCCAATAATAGAAATTCCCCTGAACCTTGGCCTTGAATTCAAAAAAGTGATCAGAACTGTATTTTAAAACCCAGGCTTAAGCAAAGAAATATTAAATAACCGCTTAAAAAAAGAACTCTATTGACTTGATTCTAGCTTATATTAATTGATCTATTAAAATTAAAATGACCTTTCTTTCAAGGAGCATTATTTAATCATTTCCAGCACTATTAAGTTCTTTCAAGTTATGATCATCCACCCCTGAGGAGTAAATGGGAAATCATTTGTGAACAATAAAAGACAGTTCTCTTTCAGAATATTTCCTTTAAACTGTACACAGATTAAAAAAGCAAATATGCTCATTAATGTGAAGATCAAGATTCTGAGCTAACAATGTTTTTAGGACTTAAGCAACAATCACAAATGTTTCATGCCTTGAACTTTCATATGATGCTCTTCTTTTTTCATTTTCATTTTCATTTGGTTATACAGAAACATCTATCTGTAGCAAAATAAATGATGAAGGAAATTTTGTAAAATGCATCATAATGATATTATACAAAAAGACTGTAATATGATCCATGAAGATTTATGGCACATTTCAATCATTACTGTTCTTTTATGAATTATGGCTCAAAGTATTTAATTTCTGAAGATCCAGAATATTTATCTGATATGTGTGTTTGTGTGTGTGTGTGTGTGTATAAGCTATTTATGCACCAAAGACAAATTCCTTGTATGTCCCATCACACTTGGCCAATAAAGAATTCTATTCTATTCTATTTGTTTTACATTAATTATGTTCTATCCATTTCATCAGACTCTAGAAAGCTCACAAAAATGATACTCCAATACTACAAAACTCCTGTTCCCGTAACTTTTAACTAGATGAAATGGTGTATCATATGGCAACAATTTTTGAACCAAGATACCTCAAATGGGATAACTTATAGAATGAGTCCAAAATTTGGAACCCGTGACTCCCATGAAATTGAAATTTGACAAACTTTATAGAACTCTTCATGATATAGAGATTATCATAACACAATTTATGATGTAATGTCATAAAACATTTCCTGCGTTTGACTGTGCAATACAGTTCAGCATGAGCTATTTTCAAGGCAGATACTTCTCTGAATATATCCCAACTCTTCTAGTGAAGGCAGTACATTAGATGTTCTGTCATTGTTGAAAGCATGGGAAATCTGTTAAGGAAATATCTATGAAAGGATAACCGTAATTGCTGAAAACATAGCTTAAATTCCCAAGAAAAATAGTGATCACTGTTCTGTTAGCATATTGTCCAGAGGCAAGAAGAAGAAGAAAGAAGAAGAAAGAAGAAGAAAGAAGACGGAAGAAAGAAGAAGAAAGAAGAAGAAGAAGAAGAAGAAGAATAAGAAGAAGAAGAAGAAGAAGAATAAGAAGAAGAAGAAGAAGATAAATGTCATCTGCTTTAAGAATGCTATTAAAGAGAGTGCCATTTTCACTATGGAGTACACAACTTCATAGGCTTGGCACCCGCATTGGCATATAGAAAAAGATCTTCTCCATATTGCTGATTCTATGTTGCTGGGGAGAGGGAATTTACCAAGAGTGTTTCCTATGGGGTGCAGAAGAATGGAGAATCTACTTTGAGGAGGCAGATCCATAAGAATAAAGCACCTGAGCCAGATAGGCTGTCATACAATTTGAGACCGCCCTGAAAATCCCCCAATAGCCAAAATAACCCCCACAAGATGGATATGATAATGCTGAATTAGGACTATCCATTCAACAATCAGGCATCTGCATTTTGAATTTGTCTAGTTTCAGGTAGTCTTTGAAGGCAGTCTCTTGAAAAGTGCATTACTTATTTAAAGCATTTGAAAATATTTATTATTGATGAAACCTCACTCCAGATGACCTTCAAACCTGACAAATGACCTTCTATGCTACAGCTTTAGTTCAACACCATCAAAAATACACAGCAGCTGCTAATGGATATGATATTCTACCTATGCTTTCATACTTGATTCTGAATAGCAAATGTGACATCCATAGAACAATATTATTTGAAACCACAATGGCACCAATTGATAGCAAAACAAATCTTAGTTTATAACATGTATTCAATCTGTCAATTCAATGTTCAACTCTGTTTTGACAGGTTTTATCTGACTGGTCTTGCCACAACACACTTTTATATTTATAATGTAATTTTTGAAAGCAAGGATCTTTTTAGCATTTATTTAGTGGCTTTACCTTACTGAGATACTACTGTATATTTGAGCTATTCTTTCTAAGAAATGCAGGTCAGATTGATAACCATCTTAAAAATGCCAAAAGTATATACAAAGAGAATAGTATATATACCATATTTTTCGGAGTATAAGACGCTCCAGAGTTTCTGGGGAGGAAAATAAGAAGAAAAAAAATTCTGCCTCTGCCTACCAGCATCCATGGTATACAGCTGGTTAGCTTCCTGTCAGTGTGTGACAGAGTTCATGACTTGGACCACATGGTAACAAGGTCAGCCAATGAAAAGGCATAGCAACAAATTTGGACTCTGAAACAGTATTTGCTGTGTAAGCAACAAGGAGACAGGAAGGAGCTTGGCTTAGCTGAGAACTAAAAGTGAAACTGCTTGTGTTTTGCTTGTATTTACTGCTACCTTGGAAAACCTACTTTTGGTATTGTATTGTATATTATTATTATTTTGAATCCTGCTTACTTCTGTGTGCTTTCTGAATGTGAGTGCTGCTGCAAACTCTGACCAGCCAGTTCAACTTCAGTACTTATTGCAGCCTAATTCAGCACAGCTGATTGGCGGGTGGATCGAACTGCCGGAATACCCCCAATCAGCTGTTCCAGGCTGCAGGGATTGCCACAGTCCATCACTGCCTCCATGCCTCACGTTTTTGGCCTCTGGTGGGAGTGGGTGGGGCTACATTCGATGTATGACACACCCAAATTTTCACCCTCTTTTAGGGGGTGAAAGTGTGTCTTATACTCCAAAAATACGGTGAATACAAACATACATGCAACATGTAGACCTGCAAATACTATTGAAAGAAACGAAGACGTCAATGGTGAGTTAACATTTCATGCCTTCAACTGAGATAATATATATTTTATGTTTCACTTCCTTTGTGCCATACATAGTGTTGCACAAAAAATATAGACACCACATATATCATGCTTCTGTATATAATACAGAGATGCTGTACAAGATTAATTTTTGCCCTGGTGAGAATTAAGTGATTAGAACATTTCCTTCTAATTAACTTTGGGAACATCCTCATCTATGCCAAACAAATGAATATGAAGGCTAACAGGAGCTTCATACTATTTTTAACATTCCTTTAAATAAAAAAAAATTATTACAGTAGCAACTCATTGTATATTTTTAGGCAGGACATGTAGAAAACATAAGGCACTATTAAATATCTCTTCTAATAGCTTATATTCTTTAAAGTATATATTATGTGCTAGGAAATGGCAGGCAGTACTGAAAACTGGTGTTTGTGTCTATATCGTTAAACAGAGGAGATATAAGCATATATCATATACGTATCATATACAAGCATCTACAGTGTGCACAGTGTAGGAACCCTTAAACAGAAAAGTCCCATGAGCATACAACTTTAATTAGATTAACAATTATACGTTGCCATGTTCATTATTGGCCACAGGCAACCTCATCTCAAAATTAAACAGCTATAGTTCATTGGTAGAGATGTACATACACTTGTACCTCAGTATTCATCGTTAATTGGTTCCGGGAGACACAACAAGAACAAAAAATGAGGACCAAACAAACCAACTGACTAATGCAGGAGCCTTTGTTTAGGCTGGAAAATCATGAGACAGCTGACATTAACAAGTTCTGGCTTGCACAACGAGTATCAAACAAATGACAAGTACCGGGACAACATTTTCACATCAAAATGAGTTGAGTATCAAATTTGATAAATTTCAAAGCAGTTGAGTACCAAGGTGGAACTGTTATCTGCATAACTAAACAGAAATTAAAGATAGAATCTAGTCAGTATCATTGATTTCTGCTGACCCAATGGAAAAAGATGAATAGAAATGTCTTTCTCCTGCTTTCTCTCTGGCATTTGGGCAGCCTATAAGAGAACCTGGCCAAAGAAGACAAGGAGAGAGTTCCATAGCATTAGTGGAAATCCAATACCACAATGCTATATCCCTTGTTAAACAAGTTTGTCTTTGATTTCAGCATTGTCAGGGGTGTCCACAGATATCAGGTTAAATATTTGTAATATGAAGCCTGCTTTGGTCATCTCAATCTGATCTAGATAGGAAATTGGGGCTGAAGATGCAACCCTATTAGTTTTCCTAAACCTCTCTGTGAAGTTTGTGTCTTGGAGGCATTGTTTTGCAATGGTTCTGATCATTTTTGTCAAGACATACCCAGAAAGTGTGCTGGAGGAACCCTATTCAACAACTTGATTGCTTCAGAGATCTGTCTTGCCCTGTCTACTGCTACATGAAACTACTAAGAACTTTAGAGTAGGTTACAAATAGAAGACTGATGAGATTAGCTCTACTCTTCTCTGTCATCAGACCCCAAAGCAGCAATTAGTACTTCTGCATACTGATTAATTTTGATAATGGGGATGGATGAAAATAAACTCAAATTAAATGCCAATAAGAAGAGGTAAGAGAAAACTAGACTTGGAGGTTGAGGTGAAATATACCTGGCATTGGCTTGCACATCCCTGGAAAGAGCAGATTTGCAGTTTAGGAGTGCCCCTTGGTCTTCAGCTGTTATCAGATTTGCTAGTAATGATGAGTGTATTTGCATACGTATGGCTAATGTGCCAACTGTGACCTTTCTGAGCCAATCAGATTTAATGTTAATTATCCATGCCTTGATTACAATATCTTGATATCAGGATTATCCTACAATGCTCTAACATGGCAACTACAATGGTAAAGCTGCCAAATGATGTGAGGAACAGAGAATATGATACAATGAAAGATCTCTATCACCAGTTATTTGCTGTTTAATTTAAGGTACTGGTGTTGACTTTTAAAAGACTGTAAGTCTTGCACTTCAACGATGACCTCAGAACAAAATGGCCCCATCCTTATCTATCTAATAATATATGGAAGAAAACCCTCTCTTCTATTGCTTCTTAGTTATGGAAGTCATTCCCCACTCTCCCAGGATTAAAAAAAACATATTTATGGCCTATGAACTTCAAACTGTTAATTGATTTGAATGATACTGATTTGAATGATCTCAATTGTATTAATCATATACTTCTTTTGAAATTATTGTAAGTAGTCTTGATATAAACAGAAAGGTGGGGTATACAGTTACTAGTCAATAAAATAAATAAAACCTCATATTTTGTTTCAAAGAGGAGAAGATATAGCATACAATATACATCTAATAGGCATACCAAAGTAATAAATCACATTAAATAGTCTGCGTGTTTTGTATTTAAAAATTACTCTTTCACCATATTTCCAAACTGAAAACTATGCAATTATTAATCATTTATTCTGCTGAAAATATTGAAATCATCCTATGTACTGAGATAGATTAGACTCCTATTGATTTCAGTAGAAGAAATAATCATGTGAATATACTGTATCTCTTCCACTGAAAACAATGTTATTCCAATATAGTTTAGTTTGCCTTAATTTGCCTCCTCTGTATAAAAATAGATTTTCTTATCGTAGTCATGACCTTCCATTTTTACCTGATTAAAATAATAAAGCAGAATAATAAAATATCAAACTTTTAAAATAAAAAAATGCATCATTTGAAATTATTTTCTCTTTCCTGTAAGAATCCCAAGACAATTTTCTATGACCGAATTGGATTTACTTTATAAATAACAACTATGATTCACTACTTACTGATGTATAAAGGAATCCTTCTCCATTTAGGGCTATATACAAGCCTGTTTTTACACCCTGGATAGCAACAACTCGAAGTCCCACTGGTATGAGGTTGAACAATGCTGTAAAAATAGAGAAGATCTATCACAGGGAAGCAAAGACATGAATGGAATAATATTGCTGACATAATAAGCATAGCTTATAGCATTTTATATACACGATTTATCATGATAGATAAAATAGATAAAAACTGAAATTCCATTTACAGTAATGGGAGCAGTGTTCATAAAACCTGCAACACCAACTGGAGGCCACTCTTCTGAACTTAATGTGAAGACCACCATCCTTCCCCTGTGATGGTGAACCGGTAGCATGCATGCCACAGGTGGTACATGGAGCCCGCTCTGGAGGCACGTGAGCAATCGCCCCAGCTCAGCTGCATCATGCATGCACATGTACCTCCTGCCAACCAATTGATTTTTGCTCTCTACTGCACATGTGTGGTGAGTGGGGCCCATGTGGGAGATGCACGCAAATGTGTGTGGAGTGTAGGGGTCACGCATGCATGTATGGGGCAAGGGTTGGGCAGAGGGGGTAGTGCGCACACCCCCACACCTGTTTTTGGTCCCAGGAGGCTTCAGGGAGGCCTGCTAGGCACAGGGAGTCATGCGTGCATGTGGAGAGGAGCACGATGTTTGTGTGTTGCGCACACATGCTTTTAGCATGGGAGGACAAAAAGGTTAGCCATCACTGCACTAAGCCATGGCTTACTCCATGGTCATGAGGTTCACACATTCACTGAACTACACCATAGCCATTTACAGTACATTAACTTATTGTGCAAACCCAGGTCAAATTTTGACTCTGAATCCATATAAACTCTCTCTCTCTCTCTCTCTCTCTCTCTCTCTCTCTCTGTGTGTGTGTGTGTGTGTGCGCGCGCGTGTGTGTGTTCCAGCATAACTCTGGAACGCCTCAAGCAATTTCAACCAAACTTGGTAAACAGATTACGCTCTGGAAAAAAAATACTGTGAGGGTAAGACACCCCTAACAACCCTCAGGGTGTGTGTTCTGTTATGATACAGCCCTTTGTGCCTTAAAATGGTTTCTATTGTACTGTCATAAAATGGCTTCTACTGTACAGCACAGTGGAGTTGCCATGGTAACGGTTTCACACTACTCCACAAGGGGGCTCCCTCTGGTAAGGAGAAAAATCCAATATTAGAAATTATGTTTGGTCCAGACATTTTCCCCCTATAAATAAATACCCGGGCAACGCCGGGTTATCAGCTAGTATATTATAAGAGAACAATAAAACAACAAAGTTCAGTACTCTTAGACTAAATACACTTAGACTAGTGCAGAAAGCTTTAAGTTATCTTTAAATACATTTGTATTCTGGTCATATTCTGGTTCAATTACTTTTAGCTTCATGTATGGAAATAATGCAGCAAACACACAATGTGATACAGCCATTCATCACATAAACAAAATAATTTCTCCATCATGGCAAGCCATCTGATACCTCTACTTAGTGGCTCACAGTAGACCTCCAAATCCAATTCAAATCCAATTCAAGTTGTCAGTTGTTACCTATAAAGCCCTCCATGGCTCACAAACAAGTCTATCTGTCTCTAGATCTTTCTGCCATTCTATATGCTCCAGCAGAGTAGGCATCCTGCCAAGCCTCTTCTTGAGTTAATTCCATCAGGAGAGATTTAGGAAAGGGGGTACCTTTTTTTTGTGACTCCTGTCCTGTGGAAATACCTCCCCTTAAAAATTTGATCCTGACCCTGATAGCCTTTGAAGGCCTGGCTGTTCCCTTGGGCTTTGGGCCAAGATGTTAGATAAATTGAGAGATGGAGGATATAGTGATGTACCCTGACTTTGCATTCCTTGTCTTTGATGATTCTGTGTTGCTTCATTGCTGAGAATATTGTATTGTTTTTATTACTGTATGTCGCTCAGAGTTGCATTTTTACAAGTTGAATGGGTACATAAACCCATAAATAAATAAATGTATCTATGCCAAAAGTGCTACATTTAAATGTGGATATCAATCCTAATATTCAGAAATACTATATTCACAAATATATTAAGCATGAGAAAAAGCTGAGAAAGGGGACCTAAAACAAACCTTAGAAATAAGGAGAAAATGTACTTTATAGACATGGAATCAAAATAGTTGTCTGAAATTGTATAGGGTTTCCTGCTTGAGTAGGGAGTTGACTAGAAGATCTCCAAGATCTCCTTCCAATTCTGATCTTCTGAAATGTTGATAGTGTAATGTGATCATTCTATCCATGGTAGTAATTTTAGGTAGTAATTTTTCTTTCAGTGATTTCATACCACTGTAACAAAATCTCCCTTAATTAGATTTTAGTAAAGACTGCTGATTAAGAAAGCAGTATTTAAAGAATTCAAACTGAGGGGATGTTTTCTGGAGTGTTTTTTTACAGGATTTCTCCAGTTTTTGGGAGATAGGAATAGAGCTGTCCATCGTCATGTGATATATCGGGACTTTTTTCCCCTTTGCCAGTGACACATCCAGCCCATGGGCCACGAGTTTGACAGCCTTGCACTAGCCTTACTAAAGGATTGCAGTGAGGTAGGAGGGCTCCTCATTTTCTGAGAACATCAGCAGACATGAAACAGAGACATGATTTAAAAAATGACATATCAGGAACCACAAAAAATCAGGACCCATTTGAAGGCATACTAATCAGGGGTGGGATTCTACTGGTTCAGGTGAACTGGTAGCTCCGACGATCAACTGGGAGCAAACTGGTTCATCCCGATGATCAGATGGGCCCACCTGTGCTATTTTCCTACCTTTATTTTCTCAGCTGATTCGTGCGGCGGAACAGATTGCCACACGAATCAACTGTGTTATTCCTCCGAAGAAACCCGGAAGTGAAGATTTCTTCAAACTGTGCGTACAGCACGCATCAGGTGCAAGAATGCATGAAGCATGCACATGTACATCGCGCAATCACCGAAGCAGTTGTTAAACTGCGAGGATCCCACCACTGATACAAATGATGGATATTCATTTTGGAATGGTTCTCTCTACATTTTGTGTGTGTAAAGGTAATGAATAGTTTCGTAGAGCACTTACTAGAATTAGTGCTGTCATCCTTGGTTCCATCGAGACTTCCATCTGGGTGCATTTGCAAGTAGTAGCCTTGCCTGCAATATAACCTGGTCACTATGCCCTTGAGCTGGGGATCTGAAAAGACAAACATATATTGTCACTAGTCACAATACCTAAGATATATCTATATCTTTCTTTCAGAAATGAAGTACATTAGAATCAGGTGTCATCCCCATTTGGTATACCTGACCAGGAAATCAACTCCCCAGGAAGACTAAAACTACTTTTATTGAGGTTGGCTATAAATTTGCAAGTCTCATTATGCTGTTCCTTATGCACGACCCTTACAGACCTCTTAGGAATAGGGTGAGATCGACATCAGCATTTTTATACATCAACAACTTAGAGAGGTATCTGCCTGAGCTGCTTCTGAATGTTATCTTGTTATCTGAACTTAAAAACATTTCACCTCTTTTGCCTAGGTGATGCTTCCTGAATATTTCCAGCAAGTTTCATTATTTATTTATCTGCCTAATTTATAGAGCTGACCATCTGACAAGTCTTCTTTCATCTCTATACATGGCTATTCTTAAGGCCTGCTTTTCAGCTAATATCATCTAATAGCTAATGCAATTTTAGCTCCAAGATAATAGCAATGAAATGGGAAAAACAGTGTTTTATCATGAAAGATTTGGCCATTTAAAAAAAATCCCACTACAGTTTGTTCAGTACCCCAATCTTCTATCAGCTGATTACTAATACACTGTGAATTGTCTATGGCTTCAGATGAAAAATTACAATAATTTCATGAACATTTTTTTATCCTATTATGAGATGTTTTTTATGTTGAAGGGCACTATGAAGGTTTTTGCACACTTGGTTCATTTCTGTACAGAAAAAAACATCATAGTAATATCTTATTCTGATGCCCAACAGAATCGAAAGTAAATTAGCTACATTTGGGCAAAAATGTTTACTTATAAAACACTGAAAGTACACAGAACTCATTGGCTGGATCTTTGCTTCATGAGATATGGCAAAGTCTAACACTGGGAAACATACTTAGCAATAAAAGAGACTCTTATGAAATAGAAATATAAAAAAACAGTTGGGGGGAATCTTAAAATAGAAAAGTTGCTTTTTTAAAAACATAGGCCGTTTACCTATTTACTCATCTCTATTTCCTAGTACAAAATTAATTCTCATACTTAATAGAACCTGGTATAGCTCATCAGTTCTTGTTCAAATCCTGTTATTTGTAGGAAATGCACAGCAGTACATCATATATGTTTTTAAACTCTTGCAACAAAATTAAACTAAATGCAATGCATCCATTCATTTTTTCCTATAGATAACTTTTTTCAAGTTCCTACTCTTGATCTGGAACCTTCTTTAAGTAATTCTAAAAATTAAACAGTAGAATATTACAATGTACTAGAAGGGTTAGTATAAGTTGAAAATGCTAATAATTAAGATCGTGCAATTACTGAACAAAAATACAATTTTCTTTCCCTAGTTTCCATTATTTATGTGAAAATGTGGTCTCATTTGAGTCAAGTTGGATTTCTGACCTTTTCATGAACAACACATGTCAATTTATTAATAGTAATACAGAAATAGTCTGCCTTTCTTTCTAGTCTACAGCCTGTTATTTATTGGTGTTTCCCATTGAAGTACCAATTAAATCTGGCTTAGTTTTTCAAGGCCAAACATGGCCAGTTAAGTGTTAATTTGTTAACAAAAGTACCATTGGGTAAGTTGATTAGTTAATAATGAACACAGTTTTACTAAAGAACATTAAATATTAAATGATTCCATCTCCCATTTCCATCAAAATCAGTGTCGAAAAAGGTTAACAATAAATTAAACCTACACATATATTTAAAACACCATTAAGATAAACTTCACGAAGCTTAAACTTAACAGACACTTGACATCACAATTTGATAACTGTCTTTTGTATTAGAATGAAGTCAGAATGCAATACCAAGTGTACTTTAATCTGGTGGGTTTTTCCCCAAAATGTTCTCTGAATTTAATGGATCTTCAGTGCTTGGACCACTCAGGCTTACTGCTAAGTTGCAATTGCTTGTTGATCTAAGAGCCGTGCTAGTGCAATGGTTAGAATGCAGTATTGCAGGATAATTCTGCTGACTGCCAACTGCCAGCAGTTCGGAAGTTCAAGTCTCACTGGCTCAAGATTGATTCTGCTTTCCATCCTTCTGAAGTCCCAGATTGTTAACCCAGATTGTTGGGGGCAATCTGTGTCAACAATCTGGGTCAAAATGAAGACCCAGATTGTTGGGGGCAACATGCTGACTTTGTAAACCACTTAGGGCTATAAAGCACTGTGAAGTAGTATATAAATCTAAGCGCTACTGCTATTGCTAACTGGCATTCCTGCTCTGGTAAACTCTAGATTTTAAAGTAACTCCCACAATCAAGAATGCAATTATGAATACAATAAATTACCAATTATCCCACTCGGGCGCCAAAGCAGCTTACAGGTTAAAAAGTTTACTTTAAAAATTGACAGTTTGTGCATAACTAGCAGGGAAGAAGCTAGGACTTTAGAATAATTGTGGTATATATTATGTAGTCAGCAGGAAAAGCTTTGTTGTGATAGTAAAAGTTCACACATCATATTTGAATCAGTCCTTGGTTTCCGCTTGAAAATACAATGCTTTTACGATACAGATTTGCTCAAAATAGTTAAGTAGCTATTAAAAGGACCTACCAGCTAAAGTGCCGGATTTATATTCTATAGAATTTGGTTCAAATTCTATCATAGTCTTGCTCATATGACACAATAATTACTCTGTTACAAATGAATTAGTCTTATCATAACAGACTATTAGTCCATTTGGATCATTTAATTCAATACTGACTGATAACTTTTTCTAAGATTAGAGACATCAGAATGTTTCCTAACAATTCCTGTAGATGCCAGAAAATGTACCCATCACTTTTGCATGCAAAACATATGCTAATCTTTCTATCAAAAATAATATTACCTTTAAATTGTAATGGCTAAAATTAATTCACAAAATATGTTTCTTTGATGGTAAGCTTAACAAGATTCTACTTTTCTCCAAATGTTATAAACAAGATTTAGCAAAATTCAGTGTAATTCCACTGTGTCCCATCATTTCCAAGCAATCAAGACTGTAAATGATGACTTTCCAAACTAATTTAACTTAGTGATCCTAGACTATTTTATAAATTAATCTTTGACAAGATTGCAAGTCGATCTTATTGGATATAGACTGGCATAAGGAAATAAAAGGTATTTGTTTTGGCCTGAAACAAAAAAATAATTCTGTTTTCAAATATTTTACTTTTTACTACTAATTGAACAATATTTTATTTTTAAACTCTTCTAACTATTTTGAATATTTAACAAAGATATGATAAAGTGTGTACTATGGAAATAAGTTTATGGCTCTTCCCATTGGCCATACAATGTGCATTTCCCCATGCTTGATATATCCTAGGCATCCAAGGTAGACCAGGTTAGGAAACAGACACCAAAGTAATTCTATAACTCTATTGATACAGGCTGATATATCAGAATCTTGAAAGCTTTTTTCCCCCAACTGTCTCTGTACCTCTCTACAACTCAGGCATCAAACTGGCTGCGTCACGTTGCCATCACGTGACATATCATGATGGTTTTCCCCTTCATGGAGCTGGGGTGGGCGTGGCTGGCCCATGATGCATCTGGCCAATGGGCTGCCAGTTTGGCCCTCCTGCTTTACAATATACATATCACAGCAGTGTGTGTGACTGGGTATGTTTCTCTATGTATGAGAGTCAGAAACTCCATGAAATAGAAGGAATATTTCAAATCTAAAAATTGGGAGAAAATTTTGACTTTATTATTAAACAAGCAAATATCTTAGTAAACACAAAATTATACAGAAGAGGTATGGTTCCATGACTTTGGTAGTTTATTTAATATTTGGTATATATTTTTGTAATATACATTTTACAAGAAAACTACTATTTAAAAAGGATACTTATTGAGTAGAATAGGTTAGTAGAACCGATAGCTAGTTTTTATGTTGTGTGAGTTAAAAACATGTTCACAAATAGTGTTTACAAAAATGTATGCACTTACTTATTGTACCAGCCCGTACAGGGATAACGTATAATGTCAACCCCAATGGAACTGTCTGTAGTATTTTTTTCTGATCAAGAAATACAAAATATTCTGTAGGGTGGCCACAGGGATTATATGAGCATGCACAGGGATGGGGCACGTGTGGGGCCATGCATGCATGTGTGGGGATGGGGAAGCACAGGGGGTCATGCACACATGCATGGGGATGCACTGGAGGGTCACACATGCATTGTGTTATGGGTGCATGTGCGTGGTGACGAAAAGGTTAACGAAATGTTATTATTTCTTATGTTAAGTCTTGGTGGTCCATAGCCATGGCTCATGGCCACAAAAGGTATTTAAAGAGGATCTGCAGTGAAGAAAATGTTGAGAACCACTGTCCTAGATCATCCATGAAGAATTCAGAAGGGGCAATGTAGTTGTAGACAGCAGCTTAATTTGTAAATCTAAGTACAACATTCTGAAAAAACAGCCAATTTTGTATTGTTATATACAGGGAGCATCTTCCATAATAGAGAGTGGCAGGGTTTCTTAACTTACTATTAACTTCATTTTTTCATTGCCAGAATGTATAAGAGTACATGAGATGAAGTGATATATTCCTTCTGGTTAGATATGCAAAACCATCACTTCAAAATGCTGTTAGCATAGTCAGAAAGCATACACTGTGTGTGGCTCTTCTTCTTGTTAATGTGTGAATTGCACAAAATATGGAAATGAACCACTTGATTACCTGCATATCATTTAACATTTGCATGTATTGACAGACTGAAATAGAACTGCCATACAGAAATGGAAAAAAAACCCAACACAGCCAATGTTCTGGCAAAAAAATAATAATCCATCTATCTTCCAAATTGTTTAGCCAGCTGTTTATAATATATATCCTTCACAATAATTATACAACAACTAGGGTCAGTATTTATTTCTAAGGTGTGGTGTGTGCCAAACTAAAACTCTTTCCTAGTCTATTGTACATGGTATTTTGGCAATGCATACCCATCCTTCATTTCCTTCTGCTATTCCTATAAATAACACAATGTTGAATGGCCAAATTCAACAAATATTGTGTTATATTTTTACATCTACAAACAGGTTAAGTAATTTCAGTTCAGTAACATACCTTTTTACATAGAGTTGTTGGGGAAAATAGAAAAGAGTATTAGGAATGTTTGCTGCCTTGAGTTATAAATATAAAAGGTGGGATAAAACTAAAATGAATGAATCAATGAATGAAATATTTATTCTTTTCATGATAACAATTGCTCAAATGAAGCTCATACAGTACCAATGATTCCACAGTTCTCTCCTAAGCTACATATTTTCTCTTCTACCTGAACAATTGTGTTATCATGAAGAAGAAATGTTTTAAGTTTGCACTTACATTTTTCACTTTTTTCCCATAGAGATTGCAGAATTTATTGTTGCTAAGTTTATCCCAAGGTCTGCAGCTCAACAAGCTTCTGCTTCCTTGCTGCTAAATCTTTTTGTCTGACACGTTGAAATCTAGAGTGACCCACAAAAGGCATCTGGTCTTTTGGATCTAAAACAAAGATTCCACTGAATTCCTAAAAATGAGTGCCATATTTTTCGGAGTATAAGATGCACCTTTTTCCTTCAAAAAAGAGGTGTATAAGAAGCACACAGAAAAATTGGGTGCATCTTATACACTGAATACCGCATTTTTTTGCCTCCCCAACCCCCCTCCCCTTTGCAAAAATGTGCATAGCCTTTAGGAGGCTTCCAGAGTGCTACTGGTGCTGGGGAGGGCAGAAATTAGTGAAAAATAGGCTGGTTTTGCTTATTTCTGCCCCCTCCCTCAGCCCCCAGGAACACTCTACAAGCTTCCTAAAGGCTATGCATGCCCCCCTTTTTTGACAAAAAATGGGCCTGTTTTCACAAAAAAACTGGCTATTTTTGGGAGGTCTGCAGAGTGCAAAAACTTTTTTTTTAATTTGCCTCTTCAAAATCTTGGTGCGTCTTATACTCCAGTGCATCTTATACTCTGAAAAATATGGTATATTTTTTTTAGGAATCATAATGATGGGACTTTCTAAGACACTTCAAGTTTCTACTTATAACCTCCAACCAGTTTATCAGAATCCTGATATTGTTTGTATCCGTTTATGCAATTAAAAAAAGAAATGAATATTCTTCAAGAACCATTGACATTCATTATAATTTTGTCTTGCAAAGAGACAAAACAGTGTTTTCATCAGAGATCAATTCTTAAATACTCTGAATAAATTACTCTTCTATTAACCACCAACCATGATATTCACAAGTGTTTCCTAGATTAAAGGTTGACTTGTTGATTTTTTTTAAAGCAGAGATAAAAAGTTAATTTCCAAGCTTCCTGTGAATAATACATCCATACATCTGTAGTCAGAGAGGAAAATAGGCTGCTAGTTCTTACAATTAAGTAGTAAGAGAGTTTCTTTCAAGAAACCTGGCACAAAAAAATAGAGTGGTGTAGACTTTACCAAATTACTGCTACTCCTAAGGATGATGTGAACCCGCTTTTTTAAAAAAAGCTTTATTTAAAGTTACTGGATTAATTGGAAGCACACCCTTCAGAATCAAAGAGCAATGAAATATTCCTGGGATTTATAGAAAATACTATAGAACTCATATTGAGGTCCCATCAACAAAACAACAGGAATTGATTCAACCTCCCTCTCAAAGCTGGTGCCATTAGTTTTAAGATGAATACAAGTTTAAAAGTCAAGAACTGAATTTATTTTACTTCTATGTAAAATTATTATATTTAATGTATTATTTACATTTATACGGTGTATCAATATATTACATATTGTCATTCTAACTGTATATCATCTAGAGCAGGGTTGTCAAACTCGATTTCATCAGGGTTGTGTTTGACCTTGGGGGGGGGGGAGGCAGTGTGTGTGTGGCCAGGGTGGGCATGGCTAGCTCGACGTCACTTGTGTCGGGGGCACCTGTGGTGGCCTGAGTTCTCTGCCAGCAAAAACCAGCTCCCAACCTCCATTTTTGGCTGCAACAGCCTCCTGCAGCCCTCTGCCAGTGAAAATGAAGCTCCGTTTTCACTGGCAGGTGCACCGCAGGTCAGTTGTTCACGGTTTCCAGGGCGGCCCCAAGGATCAGATCTGAACATCCCATGGGCCGGATCTGGCCCCTGGCCTTGAGTTTCACATCCCTGATTTAGAATCATCCAAACTAAAATGATATATAATAATAGTAATGCCTCAGTGTTACTGTCACCTTTTAAAACTCACATGTAATGGTTAAGTCTACAAAATAAAATTTGACTTGCATTTATGAATAAATACATTTATAAATATGTAAAATCACATACCTGAATTTATGAATATGCATAACATTCAATTACTATTTTGTATAGAATTAGCATTTAGCCCAATAACAAATATTCTGGCTTCCTAATGTTCTGGGCATTCGATTCATAATCCAGCATATGTACAACTGGCTTACCATGTTTGTTTTAAAATAAAGGGCATTTATAGAAACATATTTAAATATTTTGAATATTGGAATATACATGAGTTTGTATCAGTAAATGCATGGAGCTTCTATTTGATGGTACCTTGGCAACAGTGGAAACTGGAAAGGAATGAAAATAATTACATTATAGAGTGCCATCAAAAGATCCAAAGTTGAATAATGGATACTTGATGGATTGAGGAAAGAAACTGCTTATGAAAAAGAGAGAAAATAATTGGTTCAAATATGAGGATGAGAGAAATATATAGTGTTTATATAGAGGAGGGAAAAGATAACTACTAACAATGTGATTAAAGGAAATAAAGAAATGTTGAAGCATAAAAAATGTAGTGGTGTTAATTTCAGATAATTATTTTGGAAATGAGTGAAAGGGGCCCAGAACCAAGGGAATGGAATAAAAAAAGTAATGAAATTATTTCTATGAAAATAAAGCAAGATAATGTTGGAAGGAGTATTTTAGAGTTTTCTATGAAAATGATAGTGATATCATTCCATAGAGTGGAACTGAATGGAACGGACTT
Source organism: Thamnophis elegans (assembly GCF_009769535.1). Taxonomy (NCBI): domain Eukaryota; kingdom Metazoa; phylum Chordata; class Lepidosauria; order Squamata; family Natricidae; genus Thamnophis; species Thamnophis elegans. The sequence goes on from NC_045551.1 coordinate 45,400,888, forward strand.
AGAAAAATGATGAAAATTAGAATCAGTAATGTCCACAAATATTGGAAAAATTGTAAGGCTGCAAGGGTAGATAAAAAACTGATGAAATGTTAAAATATAGATTTACTTATGAAGTGGCTGTGCAATTTGTTTAATGTGCATGCAAAGACTACACCGTTGTCTGATGATTAAAAGAAAGCTTTCACTTTCCTTTATGAAGGAAAAAGCAACAAGGATGACTACAAAACTGGAATGCTTCAGTGAATGGTTTGTCGTTCCACATAGTGTAAAAGAATATGTCTCCTTCACTATTTAATATATCTATGAATAAATGTAAAGAGGATGTTTGCAGTAATAGTAGAGATGTATTGCCTGGAGCTGTGAATCTCTGTATATTTTGGCACGTAAACTGCGTTACATTATTAGCAGAAGAAAACCAAATGATTTGCAATGAATGTCAGGCAAATTGTATGTGCAATAAAAATATAAATCTGGAAAGAGATTATATCAAAGATATAGTAGTGTTTCATAGTGAAAATTATTGCAAATTGTATGTTGATGGAAAAATAAATATAAGCAAGTAGGTGGAACAATGTACTTTGGTGGAATGTTTACTAATTAATTTATTTTATTTATAAAAAAAATGTGGCTGCCCATTTTACAGAAAATGTCTCTGAGCAGTATAATGATCAATAAAACAATAAATATAAAGCAATTGTTAATAAAACCATTTCAAATAATTATTAAAAATATCAAAACTATAAAAGCAAAAGTAAACAAGAAAAGAAAAAAAAATAAAGGGACATCAATGGTAACAGTACCACCTCACAAATTCACCCATCCCCTGGGGTCCCCCAAAAGCTCAGGAGTGATGAGGTCAATCTCATCTCCTGGGGGTGGGGGGGGGAGAGAAGATTTCACAATGCAGGCGCCTCAGCCAAAATGGCCCCCTGTTGTGACTCAGCAATTCTGCTGAGAGTTTTTTCGGGATACAAAATTCAGTGTGGTGATTCAGCAGTTCTGCTGAGAGTTTTTTCGGGATACAAAATTCAGTATGCAGCTGGGGCTTGTGGGAGGAGGTTTGGCGATAAAAGGAGAGATGCTGGAGTCAACGTTCCTTCGTGTGTTCCGTGTTTGGTAAAATATTGTTTGATTACTAATCGTGATTTATGCCTGTTACACTTGGACAAGTGCTTTGCTGTTTCTTGTAAACTGATCCGTGAAGACTTCGGAAGAAGTGCATATTGTTTGTAAGAGCTTTTGTTTTGAATTCTTATCGGAGTTTTGTGCTTATGTTATTGTCTGGGCTCGAAGCCAGTTTGAACTGAAAACTGATAAAGACAGAAGTCCTTTTAAGTTTGTCTGCCTGCGTTTGTTTCGTATTAAAATGTTTTTATTTTCCATTTTTCATTTTCATACACTCACTTATATACTGTGCATAGCCGGGGCCATACAACATTAAACAATAATCACAGCAATTCCTCTTGTCAACAATACTCCCCAAAATAGAAACCCAATATACCTCTTCCACTCTCCATACACCTCTTTCTTCTGCCCCCCTCCAACTTTCTATCTTCCCTCCATCATTCCCCTCTACCCTACTTCCCCTCCCCCTCTACCACTCCTGTCTCCCAGTCCACTCCCTCCCTTCCTTCTCACCCTCCCTCCCATCCTCTCTCCCGCTCTCTCTACCCATCTTTCTTCTCCTGCGTTTGTTAACAAGCCGTCAAGGGGGGGTCAGAACAGCCCCCCATCTAGGGCCAGCTTCCTGGATGACGGAACCCATAACACATCCATTCTTTGGCATCTGGTCGGATGGGCAATGAAGAAGTCCCTCAAAAATCCCAGTTCTACTAATAATAGGGAAATGGATGGAAATATTTTAAGAATTGTGAATATTTATTTATATTATTTTATTTGAAAAAAACTATTTGGCTACACATTCTACACATTCACACAACCACAATCATTCCATTCACAGACTAGTTTTTTTTCTTCTTTTTTTTCCTTTCTGTTATAATTTTGCACCAGTGACCAATATAACCAATTTTGTTGTATTTAAGTAAAGATTATACTTATACTTAAGCCTATAACTCTACACCAATGTAAAGTACAATAAATAAATAAACAAACACAATAAATACAAAATACAAAAGTTGACATATCTCACACATCATAGTCTCCAAACTTGCCTATATCAGGTTCCATTAATAGCATGGGCTCCCCTAATTAATTAATCTTGGCTATTAGAAAGTTGGGAGATAGTATGAAGTTTCCTGTAAGAACTGCATGTAGAAAGAAGTGGCAATGAATGTGAATGTCCTTCTGTGAACTTTATTGTACGGATATGTGAATGAGGTACGTCAGCAAAAATGAAACTGGATATAGCAGGAAAGTTTTAGTTCAGAAACCTATGTGGTAGAACAAGAAGAGATTGACGGCTACCATGAATGGAGAGTGAATATGAAAGTGAGTGATCTGTAAGGAAGATGTAGACTGAGGAGGTTTGTTCTGACAGAGAAAATGAATCAGGATTGAACTGCAAAATAAATTTAAAGGTTAAGAGAAAAGGGAACAGCAAGAGAGTTATGCATGGATGGAGTTGTTGAAATCCTCAAATAGTGTCTAAAAGTAAAATCATAGCCATATGTGGTGTAAGAATAAGGTTTTCAAGGTTTTAAAGTTATAGTGAATGATACTATTTTAAGTAACTAATATTTTCTTTTTTATTATCACATACTGCTCTGTCCCAAGCCTCTACAATATATACGGCCGCAGACTTGGCTGTCTGCCACAACTAAGGAGGGAGATAAGCAACCCCTTGCTGGGAGCCCAAAAAGCTATCTATGAAACAAGGCTTGAACTCACAAAATTCTTCCAATCTTTCTCTACAACTGGATCAGTAAATTGTTGTTTCCTGCAAAATTTCCCTCCTGTCGCCCCACCTATAAGCTCTCTGGGAGGGGCCAATCAGTAGCCACCTGTTCCTATTTCCTTCTGTGAACCTTTTTCCAAAGCTCCCTCCTCCTCTCAGCCCTATGCATACGTACGTCAGGGACAGCCCTATGCATACGTACGTCAGTGGCAAATATACTCCTTCTTCCTGTTTTCATAACAACAACCATTAAAATTATCAATTTTTCTAGGAACCAGGACTATCATTCTTCATATAATGATACATTCCAAATCCTGAATATATCATTCAATGTAACCATAGTAATATTAAACTGCAAAACATATTAATAAAGTTATGAATATTAAACAAAATATTCAATTGTGGGGCAATTGAATAAGTGCTCCCTCCATTCCTTAATCAAGTTGGCAGTCAACTGCTTTTAAACAATTTCTGTTACATAAAATAAATATGAAAAAAACTTCATTGAAATTCATCTTACCTCAAACTCTTCAGACAGCTATTAAAATTCTTTTAACCTTTGGCTGGTTAATACAGACTATTCCAACTCTTTATTAAAGACTCTTGCAAACAACCAGTTACCAGAAGGTTACATGCCATCTGCCATCTCTCCCCCACCAGAGCAACCTAGGATATTCCTTTGGGGGTTATACAGGCTTACGCTGATTCCTAAACTACCACAACTCATCCTTTTAATTTCTAAGAAAACATTGTAATCATTTGGGTACCAATCTTCAGTGTCTTAGAAAAACTGGGCTGAAGGCTGTTGCTTTGCTGTGCGATATGACCCTCTAACATTTTTTAGCTTAAAAATCAGGGACAAGTGCCAAGATAGGCATATAATGCCTTTAGTTCTTATCAACAAATTTCCAGGATAGGTTTAGGCAAATTATTAATAATTGTTATTGATGGCTTTAGCTCATGCTATTTTAGCAATAGCAGTTAGCAGTTAGACTTATATACCGCTTCATAGGGCTTTCAGCCCTCTCTAAGCGGTTTACAGAGTCAGCATATTGCCCCCAACAATCCGGGTCCTCATTTTACCCACCTTGGAAGGATGGAAGCTGAGTCAAACTTGAGCCGGTGAGATTTGAACAGCCGAACTGCAGAACTGCAGTCAGCTGAAGTAGCCTGCAGTGCTGCACTCTAACCACTGCGCCACCTTGGTTCTATAACAGCTAATTCAACCTGGGTTGAATTAACTAAAATAATGTCATCAGGTTCAGCAAGAAAACACATGTTAAATATAAACTAGCAAAATACAGCTATGGAATTCCAACAGTTGAGCAGAAGATATGGTCAGGAAAAAACAAGACCAATTATCCATGAAAGTTCAAGTTCAGATTAAGGGTTAGGATATAATATAAGATTGTTGTAGGATTCATTTGAGTAGCTGACCCAAGTCTAACAGATGCAAATCATCTGAAACAATATGCATGGCTATTTGGGAAATAGTCCGGACTCCTTGGTAGATCATTAATCTTATGAAGTTCCTTCTTGAACACTTAACACTTTTCTGCTCTTTAACTCTGAACCTAGGGATGTTGTCATTTTTTGGGGCTTAAAGGACATGCTATTTGGTTAGGGTCGCATTCTAGATCTACAGGGGAAAGTGGCAGCTGTAGAGCCTTATTCAGCAAATGCTCTTGTTGCTTTTTTTCCCCAAATGATGTGACTGTGAATAAGGTAAAATACTGTAAGTAAAGGTAAAGGTTCCCCTCACACATATGTGCTAGTCATACCCGATTCTAGGGGATTGTGCTCATTTCTGTTCAAAGCTGAAGAACCAGCACTGTCCGAAGATTTGTCCATGGTCATGTGGCTGGCATGACTAAATGCCAAAGGTACTTAGGACACTGTTACCTTCCCACGAAAGGTGGTCCCTATTTTTCTACTTTCATTTTTACCAGCTTTTGAACTGCTAGGTTAGCAGAAGCTGGGACAAGTAAGGGGAGCTCACTCCATCACACGGTGCTAGGGATTGAAACCGCTGAACTGCCAACCTTCTGATCAACAAGCTCAGCATCTTAGCCACTGAGTCACCGCATCCCTAAAATATTGTATGAGTATACAATACATCTGCTACCTGTTCACAGCAGAAATGGGGTATATTCTACAGCATATTCTTCATTTATACAAACAAGAGCCAGTGTAGTATATTAATTAAGGTGAATAACTCGGAATGGGGAGACCTATGTTCTACTTCTGTCTTACACATGGAAGCTTATGACTGGTAAACTTGTACCAGTCATAATTTCTCAGCTCAAATCAGCATTAAACACTATGACAATCAGGCTGAAAAAACAAATCCATTTGTTTTGTCACATAGTGCATTGTAAAAACTGAATACACTACAAAAACAATTGAACCCTTCAAACATGCTGAATAAATCAACCAGATCAATAATAATGTTACTTTATACAAACTGATTCTAAAACTGATCAGTTTTTTCCCCAGGATGTGAATCTGTGAATATGCATTGTAGAATATGCTTGAAAATATTATGCAATGTACATGAATCCTATAGTATTTTGTTCACAGTGAACAGAAATGCCCTCTTCCTCATGTATAATAACCTAGAAACTAATGATACATAACTGGAATTCTTAACATCATGCTTGTGTTTATGCTGTTTATGCTCTCCAATATGCGTAACATTAAAGGGTTCTATGTTAGAGAGAAAAAGGCAAGGAGTAATAACTCCTTGGGTTGGACATAAATCAGCCATAAAATATATGCATATCTTTAGCCAGCTCTCATATGGTTATATGCAGTATCTATCCAAATTCAGACAGTTTAAAACAGATACATAACATTGCCCTAGAAAATACATCTAACGAAAGTTTAATAATTAATTTCTATTTAATTATATAAAAGTTAATTTTAAAACGAAAACTTTGAAATACAAATAAGCTGAGATGATATCTGAAAACTGACCCTATCTAGAATTCTTATCTTCAGTCCATCCTGATAATTACTTTCTCTTTGGACATAATAGTCCAATATCATAGCTTTATTATTGTATTGTCAGGCATGAAAAATCAGAACCTCATATTAAGTTTCAGTTAAGCTAATTTATTGCTCTTGCCTATACACAAGAATCTAGTCAACTAACAGTCAACACTAAATTGGCGGTAGATAAAGAGTCGGAGTTCAAGGTGGAATAGACTCAGGGGGTGGGATTCTGTCAGTTCGGACAGGTTCAGACAAACCGGTAGCTGCGACTATGAGCGGGGAGCGAACTGGTTCGCTCTGACTTTCAGTTGGGCCCGCCCACCCACCCCTGCGCTATACTCGTCTTTATTCCTTTTTCTGAAGCCCAGCTGACAGGCGCGGCAGAATGGATTGCCGCGCATCAGCTGTTTTCCTCCCCAGCAGTAATGCAGTAGGTGATTTCTCTCTAAATTGTATGTGTGCGTGTTCAGCGAACTGGTTATTAAACCAGTAGGAACCCACCCCTGGATAGACTTGGATTGCCTGAGGAAATATAATGACTACAATCTTTTCTTTCCCCTCTTCATTATAAGGCCAAAGGCTCTACCTCTTCTTCTACTACATGGTTTGTTTGCTTTTTAAATCAGGTAGTGAATGGACCTGATAGTATTCATCCCAATATGGCAATACCAAAAACAAGGTACTCCCTGTATTGTTACTCTTTTTCTTACGTTTCAATTAAGCCTGTGGTTTTTGCTTCTTCATAAGAATTGATATAGCTAATTTTCTAATAGGTAACATTAGAAAGTGGAGTCTGCATTCAGATTCAGGAATTACAGTGTGAGTGAATTGTACATAGATTTAAAATCAGTATTAAGATGAAGCAATTTGTTTGCCTTCCAGGTTGGGTCAGCTCTATAAAATAGCACGAGCTAAAACCATCAAAAAGAATTATTAATAATTGCTATGTACTGATCTCCTATATCTTATTAGCCAATTATAGTGGAACGCATTTCTACAAAAATAAAGAGTGATGCATTGCTTTAGTGACTTTGATGAGCCAAGGTGGCGCAGTGGTTAAATGCAGCACTGCAAGCTACTTCAGCTGACTGCAGTTCAGCAGTTCGGCTGTTCAAATCCCACCAGGCTCAAGGTTGACTCAGCCTTCCATCCTTCCGAGGTGGGTAAAATGAGGACCCGGATTGTTGTTGGGGGCAATATGCTGACTCTGTAAACCGCTTAGAGAGGGCTAAAAGCCCTATGAAGCGGTATATAAGTCTAACTATTGCTATTGCTATTGATGACTTAGCATATTTATTTTTATTTATTTATACTTCATATTTCTAAACTGCCCAACTCCCTGAAAGAGTGGCTCTGGGAAGTGTACAGTATAATATAATCAATAAAATAAAATAACATTAAAATTAACATCAAAAATAAAATTAAGTTAGTTTTTCATTGTATACACACACACACACACATACACACACACACACACACACACAGACACACACTATTAAGTTCAAAAGGGTAAAAATCCCAACATGGCCATTAACACTGGTTATTACAGGTAAAACTACTCTCATGGGGCTATTCAGCCCCATAGTTACATGGTCCTCTGTGCCTGCCCCCCAAGGCTGCAGAGGCAAGTTTGTCCCCCTCATGGAAAGTCGAGAGAGTGGGGGCCTTTTTCATCTTTGGCGACAGGATGTTCCATAATGTGGGGAGAGCAGCATTGAAGGCCCTCTTGCTAGACTCTAGCACATAAAATTCCTTGACTGATGGGGCTTGCAACATACCTTCCTTGCCTGAACGACTGAGGTGGGTGATGTGATGGGGGAAGCCATACACTACATATGGCTTTATAGAAGATGAGCAACACTTTGAATTGGACCCAGAAGCAAACTGATACCCAGTGCAGTTCGCAGAGCAAGGTTGTTTACATGTGCCCTTCTAGTATGGCTTGCATGTTCACATTCTGCATCAGCTGAAGCTTTGGACACTTTTTAAGGGTAGCCCCATGTACAGCACATTGTAATAATCCAATCACTAAGATGTGAGTGACCAAGTGAGGAGTTTCCCTGTCCAGGAAAGGGCACAACTGGCACACAGCACAATTGGGCAAAAGCCCTGCTGGCTATAGCTGCCACCTGCTGTTCGAGCAGGATCTGTGAGTCCAAGAACATTCCCAAGTTACAAACCAGATCTGTCTGAGGTACTGCAACTCCATCCAAGAACAAAGATTATAAACTCCTGGGTACTGGATATCTACATCTGATGTTACCTACGTGAGTAATGAAACATCTGAAAGAAAACAAGCAAGCTCAGAGGACACCAAAGACTCCACACACCATAAACTCAATTTGATAAGCTGATCTGATTTGGAATTTGAATGGGCTACATGCAAATGATTTTACACAGATCCTGTATGTTCCAATTTAGAAAACAGAACAGTAATTTTAAAAATAAGTAAGTACTTTTAATCACCCACATATCAGTAACCATCATCCTGGACACAAATAACTGTAGCACGTGAATATAACACTAGCCAGGTGTTACTTTGTTATGCCCAAATAGCTATTCTGATTATTATTCTTAAGCTTAAAATTTAAAATTCCAAGATCTTTCAACTGAGGCTCCCTGCTGTGCACATCAGTGAAAAGTAAGCTGTTTGGATAGTTCGCAGTTTGGAACTGAATATCTAACAAAAGTAATGTAATCTTGCCTCAACACCTGCCTCTTTCTTGTCTCTTCAATTTCTATCTATCATCTATCTATCTATCTATCTATCTATCTATCTATCTATCTATCTAACTATCTATCTATCTATCTATCTATCTATCATCTATCTATCTATCTATCTATCTATCTATCATCTATCTATCAATCAATCATCTATCTATCTATCATCTATCTATCTATCTATCTATCTATCTATCTATCTATCTATCTATCTATCTATCTATCTATCTATCTATCTATCTATCATTGTTTATAGAGCAGCATCAGGCAGTGCTCGAAGCAACCACTTCTTATTCTGTAAAGCAGGGATCCCAACCCCAGGGACATGGACCACTGCCGGGCCATGGCTTGTTCAGAACTGGGCCACATGAGCAGCTGGCCATCACATGGGTGCAGCTCAACTTGTGCGAATGATGGACCAATTCCCCTCTCCCCTCACTGCCAGGCAACCCAGCCATAAAGGCTAGGGACCACTACTTTAAAGCAACTCTTATCTTTTTACAGAAATGAATGGCTACATGTGTCATGTGATCCTGGGAAAATATGTACTCCTTTAAAAGACCGTAGACAAGGATTACATTTCATTTACCTCCCAGATGTTTTGTAGTATCTTTTCAAAATTGCATTATCCAGCTGTATTATATATGAAAGTGAGCCTTGGTGGCACAGTGGTTAGAATGCAGTACTGCAGACTACTTCTTCTGACAGCTGTCTGCCTGCAATTTGGCAGTTCAAATCTCACCAGACTCAAGGTTGACTCAGCCTTTCATCCTTCTGAGGTAGGTAAAATAAGGGCCCGAAATTGTTGTGGGGCAATAAATATGGCAATCTGTAAACTGCTTAGAGATGGCTGTAAAGAATTATAAAGTGGTATATACGTAAGTCTAAGTGCTATTGCTATTGCTAAATCTTAAATACCTAGCCAATCTTCCATCAATAGATGACTTCTTAATTTCCTTCCATATTTCTTAGCTCCCCTTTCTTCATCGTTATAAAATGTTTACTATTTATATTCTTCCGTACTATCTTTTCCTCTTAGTTCATCACACCATTAGACTATATACCAGTGTTGGTGAAACTTTTTGGCACCGAATAGCACGCACATGCGGGGGAACTGGAAACCGGAAGAGCAGTTTCCCAGTGCATGCATACTGAATTTCCGATTTCCAGCGTGTGCATGTGCGCATCAGAACCCGGAAGAGCAATGAGCGATGGCTGGCATGCCCAGAGAGAAGGTTCTGCATGCCACTTCTGACACGCGTGCCATAAGTTCGCCATCACAGCTACATAGTATATACTTTCCTAACACGATTGTGTTTCAATTTTGTGTCAACTCTCGGAATTCTTAGCAAGTGTCAATTCTGAGAAATTCTGAAGTTCACACATTGGAAAGATCATACTTTAAGAAAGGCTTTTTTGGACTTTATTTAAACCATACTATATATTTATCATAACCTGTAATTATCCTCCGCTTTGTCCTCAGTGATTTTTTTCTTAAGATGGTTTGTTCTCTTTTGACTTCTTTGAATTTGCCCACAGGAAGGTGAGTGTTTCCCTAAATAAATAACTATGAATTTGTGGGACGGAACACTATTTTGCACTTGCTTAGTAGAAGAGGCTATTAGCAGTTAGAAGAAGGTGCAAATAACTGAAGACAAGTCTATCATATTTTACAGTGTAAAATAAATAGGTCAACAAGATGGGGAAGCTGGGCACTGAACAATATTATTCTATGCTATTTTTTTCTAATTCCTTTTATCTTAAATTCATCTTCCTTCTAGGTAAATAAGGAAGAGTATTTAGAGATTCAAGTGAAGAAAGTAACTCTCATGGAAGAAAAATAACAACATACCAAATCATAAATCAACAATAAAATCAATGGAAGGAACAGATTTAAAATTACAACTGTAATCCTTTTTTATGAATTAAATGAAAAAATGATCTGTTACTTCTATACACCTGTTTCAAAAAGATCCTGTTTGTCCATAAAGCACAATATAATCAAAGACTCTAGAAAGAGTGCAGAGAAGAGCAACCTAAATGATTAGGAGTGAAGGCAAAAACATACAAAGAACAGTTGCAAGAACTGGGTATATCCAGTTTGATGAAAAGAAGGACTAGGGGTGACATGATAGCAGTGTCCCAATATCTAAGGGACTACCACAAAAAAGAGGATGATCACCTATTCTCCGAAGCAGCTGAAGCTGGGGCAAATTTCTTGACAGTTAGAACAATTAATCAGTGGAACAACTTGCTTCCAGAAGTTGTGAATATTCCAACACTCAAGGTTTTTAAGAAGAGATTGGACAACCATTTGTATGAAATGGTATAGGGTTTCCTGCTTAAGCAGGGGGTTGGACTAGAAGACCTCCAAAGTCCCTTCAACTCTGTTATTCTGTTATAAAAAATATAAATATAAAAAAATACCTTGCTTTAAAAAAAGTGGAATTTATTTGTGAGAGATCATAGCATATTTAAAAAAAATGTCAAAAGAAAGTAAAGGATCATTCATTTAGACACGAAACTGTGAAAAATACCTTAAATCATAAATTCAGGTTTGTTTGTTTTTTCAATCTTGAATTAATGAATTTGGAAGGAGTAAACTATGTTTCCACCTCAGAGAATCTCAGATTAAATATTTTCCCATTTATCTTTTTGTATCCTGACTTTTCTTTTTAGAACTTATCAACATTATTTATTATTATTTAGTCACTCACTTGTAAAGGGGGCACAGTGGCCTAGCCATGAAGACATTGGGCTTGTCAATCAGGAGGTTGGCTGTTTGAAATGTAAATAGTGAGTAATGGAGTGAGATTCCATTACTTGCCCCAGCTTCTGCCAACCTATCAGCTCAAAAGCATGTAAATGCAAGTAGATAAATAGGTACTATTTTGGTGGGAAGGCTACAGCATTCGATGCGCCTTTGGCATATAATCATGCCAGCCACATGACCACAGAAGCTTCTCTGGATAACGCTGGTTCTTCAACTGTGAATCAGAAATGAGTACCATGCCCTAGAGCCATGATGGCAAACCTATGGCACACATGCCATGGGTGGCAGGCAGAGTTATTTCTGAGTGCACATCAGGCATTGCCCTTGTCAGCCCCAGCGCACGTGATTTTCGGCCTTTATGTTCGGCCATTTTTTGCCCTCTGGAGGCTTTCCTGAAGCCTCCGGAGGTGAAAAAATGCCCAAGGTGCAAACCAGAAGTTTGGGAATGGACCTTCAGTTTGCACTTTGGGCTGGGTTTTTTCAGGAGGCTTCCCTGAAGCATGGGTAGGGCAAAAAATGGCCCACTGCAACTCCCTGAGGTCCAGAGGCTTCAGTGAAACCTGCATGCATGTGCAGGAGGGTTGTGTGTGCATGTGCGGGGGGGGGTTGTGCGCTCATGCAGAGGGGAGGGCACTGCATTATGGGTGTGGGCACGCGCAACCCCCCCATGCTCCCCATCTTTTTGGCATGCCTCGACAAAAAGGTTAACCATCACTGCCCTAGAGTTAGTCATGGCTGGCAGAAGAAACCTTTACCTTTTTTCGTCACTTTTTCGTCACTTTTTCGTCACTTTTATAACATTCAGTGAAAATGGAATATATAGTATGTAAAAAGAAAGAGAGAGAGCAAGGCATGTTGGGTGAACGCAGTCAGCCAATATCTTTATGGGCTCTATATAACATGTCACAAAGCACTAACTACACTTTTAATTTGTTCAGAAATCTTATTTAGATTGGATATTAAGCAACATTGGAAAATAAAATAAAATAAAAACTCCTTTGGTATTAAAACCATAAAATCAGCATTGACTACTATTTTAAGATAAAGCAGACTCTTCCAATCAATTAAAAATTGTTAAAAATTTGCTTATATTCAGTGGGTTGTTGTTGTTTTTTTAAGTTGGGGTGAGGAGACCAAAAGTGGCGAGGTGTGCTTTCTTATTTTTGTTTTAATTTAAGCTAAAAAATATTTCATACACTAGATCAATTGGGAAGAAGCTATGTGTACTTATTCTTTTAAATGAATACCTGATTAGTGTGCAAAAAGTTGGCTCCTGCTTTACTAACACCAGTTTTTTTTAAAGTTAATGATGGAATAAATTCTCTGCCATTTCTACATTTTAGAAAGAATGTACAACTCTGTTTCAGCTGCCTGCACTGCAAATTGCTTTTTTTGAAAAAGGACAAAGAGTGGTTGGAGTTTGTTAGTGTTAATCTACCAGAAAGCCTCTGGAAATTAAAGTCTGAGATGCATTCGCAGTGGGATCCATAGCAGGCAATTCAATCTCATCTTTAAAAAGAGAGCAGAAAAGGTGGTGACTGATCAGATTGAGATAGACTTCTTTTTTTGTTCTTTGAATACATCCATTGACAAGAATCTACTATAAGGCAGTGGTCTCCAACCTTGGCAACTTTAAGACCTGTGGACTTCAATTCTCAGAGTTCCTCAGCCAGCTTTGCTGGCTGAGGAACTCTGGGAGTTGAAGTCCACAAGTCTTAAAGTTGCCAAGGTTGGAGACCATTGCTATAAGGGATTCGACCTATATTTCAGAAGTTTTTTTATATCTTAATATTTTATGCCACGTCACCAAGGTCATGACCGAACTTGTATGCCTATCCCATTTCATTTTTCTCTCTTGATATTCTGGTAAAGAATCTTCCCACTTTTAAACATTTCCTACTTTTCACATGTCATACTTTTTAATGTTTCTTCACCCAGAACTTCAGTTTGAGTTTACCTCATTTTTTCATAAATAAATATTAAAATTATATGATTCCATCCATATACAGTGATTCTGTATGTAGAATAGAATAGAATAACAGAGTTGGAAGGGACCTTGGAGGTCTTCTAGTCCAACCTCCTGCCTAGACAGGAAACACTATACCATTTCAGACAAATGGCTGTCCAACATCTTCTTAAAAACGTCCAGTGTTGGAGATACTCACAACTTCTGGAGGCAAATTGTTCCACTATTAATTGTTCTGTCATTTCTCCTCAGTTCTAATTTGCTTCTCTCCTTGATTAGTTTCCACCCATTGCTTCTTGTTCTATGTGTCACTTAGGACTTAAAGTTCACCTTAAAAGACAACAGGTCTTCCTCAATGGGAGGAAGAAATGATAACTAGGATGATTAGAAACAAAAAGAGCCGAGGCGGCGCAGTGGTTAGGGTGCAGTACTGCAAGCCACTTTAGCTGACTGTGATCTGCATTTCAGCGGTTCAAATCTCACTGGCTCAAGGTCGACTCAGCCTTCCATCCTTCTGAGGTGGGTGAAATGAGGACCCGGACTGTTGGGGCAAATTGCTGACTCAATTTGCTAAAAAAAACTGTAAAAACCGCTTAGAGAGGGCTGAAAGCCCTATGAAGTGGTATATAAGTCAAATAAATAAATAAATAAATAAAATATTTACATCTCTAGCACAAACAATGCATAGCCATCATACATTCACTATTTGTTTATTATGCCATGTAATTATGTCCTGAAAACTGTGAGTGCTTGCATGATTTAGGGTCACATGTACAACTTACAACCATATGTTTAGTGACCGTTCAAAATTATAACGGCACTGAAATAATCGACTTATGAATGTTCTTCATACTTTATGACTGTTGCAGCATCCCTATGATCAAAATTTGAACGCTTGGCAACTGGCATGAATTTATGCAGTGTTCCGAAATCAAAATGTAATTAAATTTTACAGCCTTCTGACAAGCAAAGTCAATGGGGAAGCTAGATTCCCTTAACAACTGTGTTATTAACTTAACAGCTCCACTTTTAACTTAACAACTGCAGTGATTCACTTAACAATTGTGGCAAGAAAGGTCGTAAAATGGATCGAAATTCACTTAGCAACTCTCTTGCTTAGTAACAGAAATTCTGGGTTTAGTGGTGGTTGTATGTTGAGCAGTGGTGGGTTGCTCACCCCGTTCCAACCTGTACGGTTGGAACGGGGCCGGTGGTGTCTTCATGCACGTGCGCAGTTCATGCATGCGTCTTAGCGCCTGCGCGATGCTCCAACTGCTCATGGAGAATCGCGCAGGTGCTGTATGCGACATGCGCCTGCATGGAAGTGCAGAAGACTTCAAAGACCAGTAAGGATCCCAGGCAGGCAGGTGGGCCCTTTGGCGTTCCCGGAAGTTACTTACTTCCGGGTTCACCGACCAACTGGTCTGCGCGGACCATCGCGGACCGGTTGAAACCCACCCCTGATGTTGAGGTTACCTGTATTTTACACGATTAATCTATAAAATCCTATCCAATGTATAGGACATGGGTTTTACCTAACTGTTCCATAGCAAGTGTACCCAAGCCCAACAGCCCCTCGAGTCTTCCATGCAGATTAATGGATAATATGATATCCAATAAAACAACAGGTAATCTCAGTTTAGCGATTGCCTCACTTAGTGAATGTTCATAGTTACAACAGTGATCAAAAAGTAATTTTACAAGCAATCCTTTCATTTATGACTTTCATAAGTCTCTAAAGAAAGGAAAACTTTCTCTAAGAGAATAAGCACAATCACTGTTTCACTTAGCAACTACTTCATTTAATAACCAAGTTGCTAATCCCAGTTGGGGTTGCTAAATGTGAAATGTACTTCTTGTCATTTGAGAATGACTATAATCTGGAGGGAAATTGAGGGATTATTTTTTGTGTGTGCTGCACAAAGTACTCTAACCTCTTTGTTAAGTGTTTGGAGCACATTTGATGTAATTAAAGCTCCTTTTGCCCATTGAGTGTGACACAGCCTAGAAAGTTTCCTTTCCTTGGCATAAGATGTTGAATTAATGAATTAACCAAATGTCATTTATTCATACATGCACTGAATCATAAACTAACGAAGCAGGCTGGATTTAAATGAAATATAAATTAGCAAGCAAACAGAAATATAAGGCTAAAACTAACCCAGCTAAGCATCTGCATAAATAAATGCAACTGCATAAATGCAACTATTACTTGGTAATATTACTGGTACTTCTTTAGCTGACCTTGGTGAGTGTGTTGCACAAACCTAGTCAATTGTGAAATAAAGGGAAATAGGCTCATGGGCACTATTAAGCATCTTGTATAGTAAGATTTACAGAACTCTTAGATTCTCATGTGGCTAAATTTAGTTACTGTTCATACCCAGTGAAGATAAGTTAATTACAGCAAAGGCCATTGATTTTGAGGATTATTAGCTTTTGCTGGAGCATTTTCATTATTTTGTTTATCATTGTCATGGCGATGAGATTAAAAAGGAAACTGAAAAAATGCATAGAAATGTCATCAACGATTATTCATAATGATCGAGCCACCTCTACTATACTTTCACATCTAATATTGACATAGGGAATATGATAGCATCTAAAACACACTAGGGAATATTATAGGCAGAGTCCATATTCCCCAACTATAGTACTTTCATCAATATACAGTAATTTATAACATCACTATTAAAATTACATCCTTTCCATTTCCTATCTGATAACAGCAACTAAGAGAATGGATTAATTATCTAACCAAACTCAACATTCTAGAGAACGGATCAGATTACAGGATTCTGAAACTGGAACAATATTCTCCTGAATTGCTAGAAATAGTTGTTGCCTAAGGTTTATTATATTTGGGTAGTAATAGTTCATCCTGATATTTCTATATGGTCTCCTGAAATTAATTTATGCTGCTCATTGGGAATAATCAAGTATCAAAAAGAATTATTCATCATTAACAAAAATGTAACCATTTATAACATTATTATTTTTATCATATACTTAGAGGCATCTTGGATTCAGAGCAATTGAAAGTCAAGAAAAAACTCAATTAACCATTAATGATTTCTAATTAATGTATTTGGGAGAATCCTGGAGCAATGTACATTACATGTGCAAGATGGTTGACATACAAATTTAATAAATAACTTAAAATATTAAATATTGCAGGACAGTTTTAATGTTCGACAAAATTATTTAATTTATATTTAATTTGTTTGTTTGTATCCCACATTTATTTATTTTTTTACAAATAACTCAAGTAGTAATCCATTTCATCCAAATGTACAGGTGTAGGGTATTTTTTGGTCATAAACTAAAATGAAAAAAGAAAACCATTGGAGCAAACATGTTTTGTTACTCACAGCTCCCTTGGTAGGGGCACAACAATGGAAATTCTATTATACATAACAATGAGAAGAGTCAGTAAAACATCATTCCCTGCTATATACAGTATATAACTGGCTATGATGCCCCAACCTCAGTAATTTAACGATTCATACTTTGAGCCCTATTTGACTGGGCTACTTTAATGTGCTTTACATGGAGCCGCTTTCGGAGAAGACCCAGAAGCTGCAGCTGGTATAAAATATAGTGACAAGATTACTGGCAAGGTTGCCCTGCCAATATAAAATGATTAAATGAGCTGTGTTGGTTAACAAAACTCTTCCATCTCCATTTCAGAGTGCTAGCCATTCCTTTTAAAGTTCTAAACAGTGCAGCAATATGACACATTTGCTACCATTGAATCTGTCTGCTCTAGTTGAAAGGGTCTGCAGAAGGGTCTTCTCTCTTGGTCAGTCACAGGTCATAAGTGAGGTGGCCGGTCCTCAATAATAGGCCCCACCTCATGCAAGAATGCAGAAGTATCTGAAAACTGCATCTTGCTACAATATGCTTACCCGTTTTATCCCTATGTGTTCTTCCTTTCAGTTGACTGCTAACCCCTCTCTTGATTTTATATTGAGTTGCAGCTCTCTCTATATGGATTGATTCAGATTTAGTTATTTATTATCTTTTTAGTTTGATGTTGTAAACCACATTCTGTTGGCATTGAAGTGGGTTACAAATACGGTAAAATAAATGATACATTCTGTAAACATATTTTCCTGTTCTTTCTAATCCATGAACAAGAGCTAAACTGAAATGTTTAATTATTCCATGAACTACCAATTTTTTTTAATTAAAAAAACCTAATTATAGATAATAGAAATTCTGATCAATTGGTGCTTAAACAGGATTTCCCATCAAAAATACAAGTGTTTTATATAATTTTCCACTAATCATCTGTTCACCATTTGTACACACAAAAATAAAATAAAAATGTCTACAAGGTGTATATTTCCAGTGTGGGCATCTCTTTGAAGTAACACTACAATCTAACACGACAGCCATATACAACAACGACAGGCAGTATATGTGCAATATATCTTTGGTCTTTGGACATCAATAACTGATATATTCTGTACCTGGAACATCAAATAAATGTAGGTAATGATATCTCTTTTGTGTGTCTTGCAAAGAAGAGATTAATGCAGACCCATATCCAATTTTTCATTTCATTTCATGACGCTAGCCATTCAGAACACATTATTATGCATAGCGTTAGGGGATGTGTATCTTTCATTGATACAGTGTTTTTAAAGATGAAATTGTTAGTTTCCTGCATTTATGCACATTAAAGCTTTGTTAGCTTCAAATTGAATTTAATGAGAAATGATGGCCCAAATAACAGCCATGATTGTTATTAGGAGACAGTATCGAAAAACATACCTTTTGCTCATGCCCAAAGCTCTAATTTTAGAAATGCTATTTGTTAAGGCGCAATGACACTATTATTCAGAAGTATTTCCTATCATCAGTCCTATCATCTGTGCTTTCATATCTCTCTGGTGGTCTTATGTGCTGATATGCTCGATTTCACAGCCCATTACATCCAAATCAAATAACCCAGTCATAAAGTTGACTTTGCAATATACGCTGTAAAGATATTTTGAAAATTAATCACCACATAAAAATGGAATGTGGGTAAAGATTATCAACAAGAAAAAAATCCATGTACATATATGGATACATATGTATATATTTGTGTATACAAACACACACATTTTCTAATAATTGACTATGTACTACTGTAGTCTTTAAAAAATGCTTTTTAAATTAAGTAGTCTGGCAACAAAATACTATATTCAGAAAGAATTCCAGAGGCTACAGAAAACTGTGGTATAGTATTTGCTTTAACATCTACATTGCATGCCTCCTTGAGACAATATACCCTCCAAGAAAACATCTAATACTGAAACAGTGCCTCTTTTTTATTATCCTTAGGCAATTTTAGAAAAATCCAAAAGTCTGTATTTCTCATCAAATTAAATCTCATTGCAAACAGAAAGGTGAGGAAAATAAAAATTACAATGCAGGATACAGATAAATTTATCCAATTGACCTCAGATCAACTCTCAGAAAACTAAGCTGGTTGGTTCTGATTTATACTTGGTAAGATATCAGTTGTGAATTTTAATGCTGTATGCTAGACTAGGAAGTCTAAAAACATCCTAGAAGAAAATAACTTTTCCATTATGCTGGCAGAAGAACAGCATGGATATAAAAGCTTGGGAGATTAATAGTTTCGTTTGGCACCTAATGGGAATGAGTCTTTTCTTTTTATCCTGTTGTTTTTATTGGTTGTTCTGAGCCACCTAGAATCACTTTGTGAGATAGGTGGCTATGTAGCTTCAATGAATAAATAAATTCCATGAATTCACTAGGAGTTGTGCTCAACTTGTGGAATTTATAGAAAGCACATTCTTTATTATGAATAATTTAGTAGGAAGTCCAGATAGCATCATTAAACAGACATGAATTAACATATTACTAGAATAATATACTTACTTTAAAAACAAAATGATATGAGTGGGTAATTTATACATGTAAGACTGTGTAATTGTAGCAAGAAAGAATGTTTTTCAAGAGAAGAGGCAAAAAAATCTATCTACAACATTTGTTTCATAGTTATAGCTAATTATATACTGATGTATATTTGGGTGTCAGTAAAATATATTCCCAGATGATGTAGATTATATGACATTATGTAGATACACGACTGCTATATATTGTCATATACCAAAGGTTTTTGTGAAGTAAGGTTACAAAAGGAATCTGATTCCTGACTGATTTCCCCAGAAGTAATCAGCTCCTTGGAGTGCCATTTGTATTATTCTGTATGAAATTTCTCATTTGAACGACTAAGTATTTTATTTCAAATGTAAGTTACCCAAAGGGTAAATAGGACATTCAAGAAAATATTGCCAGTGTAAACATGCAAACAGGCACCTGGTTATTTTTTTTCAATAAGATAGCATTTGCAGTGAACTTCAATCTTCTTCTTCTTTTTTTAAGTAATTTATCAACTGGTCATTTAAGAAAGATGCAAATGGAATTAGTAAAATGTTCTCATTTCAATTTTCTAACATAGAGTAATTAACTGCTTAACTGTTATCCTAGAACCAAATGATAACTGAGTTAAGGCTGCAATCTTGCAATCTAGAGTGCAAATTATACTACCTACCTAGGAATTATCCCCATTAATGTAATTGGAATTTACTTCTAAATAAATACCAGAAAACTACACAAACTTTATTCTATTTTATTTATTTACTACATTTTAAAATATTAAAAAGTTAATCATACTTTAAACCATTAACAATGATAAGTAAAATTTGACTAAAACTATTTAACAATCTGAGTAGAACCTTGGTTTACTCAGGGATTTATCCTACAAAAAATGATTTTTCATGGTAGCTTAGTAGTGTGGCTGAGAATATTTTATGTATTAATGATTGCAGCTGGGATGATTCAATTTGGATAAAGGATCAACAGAAACCATAACAAAAGATAAGCACATCTTGTTCTGCTTATACCTTACCCACAAACACATTTAGAAAATTTATTATTATTAAATTATGTTGGGCTTTCCTTCAATTAATTTCTTGCATTCCAACCTAATCCTAACATAGTTCCATAAACATTTCAAACTGCAGTATGAAAAGCTTCAGCATATAAGATGGCACACTTAAAGTACATCTACTGATATCAGTGGAATTTACTCATTAGTAACTAAAATAATATTTAATTTCTAATTATGATTCAATTCATTATGTCAGATCAGACTCTTTACCAATCAAGATCTAATTACTGAATTAAATTGAACTGGTTTGCTCCTTTACAACATACTATTTAAAACAAGTCCTGATCCTAGATCCATAAAAATGGTCACACAACCTGTGGACCTGGAAAATAATCTGGTTTGTGATGAGCTTAAGATGTCTGCAAAACTATCTTTTTTTCCTTACAAGCAATAAAAATGTATCACAATAAAACTTAAGCACGAATAGTTGTTTATATAACAGCATATGATATATGGTGAAAGAAAAGATTTGTCAATATTTTCCATTTTTAAAGTACATGTTTTGGAAAATAATGATTTTTGTTTCTAAAGTTAAATCAACTAAGTCATCATATTGAGGAAGCAAATGTATTTCTATATTGTAAAAAAAAACAAGGGATATGCTCATATTGTCATATCTAATAGATTTATTATTTAAAACAAAAGAGTTAAAAAGAAAAAGCAAACATTTTATAAAGGGTTTCTAGGAATAGTCTCTATAAATATTCTATACTTGAATACTGAAAAAAGGGAATGCCTTGAACGAAGATGAATAAATAAATTACAATATTATACAAATATACATTCAATGTTTTCCTCTTTTCTATCTTTTGCATTGCTGAAGAAGCATTTCCTAATAGAGAATTAATAAGCTTTATGACTTGGACATGTTGGATGTCCTGCATTCTAACATAGTCAATGTCCATTTTATGTTACTTTTATTTAAGACCATTATTGACATAATAAACATTATGATTTAAGTCTAGCAATGCATTCACTTTAATTTTATAGATATATTGTTGAATGCAATTCCCTCTTTTATTGAATACAGTTCTTCTTTCATTGGATAATCTTAAACAAATATAAATGGATATCATGCATAGCTCATCCCGTACCTAAACACTGAAAGTATATACTACTATTAGTGTCATTTTATTGTATAAAAATACAGAATATTGTACTATTAAGTTGCATGTCATAGATTAAAAATATGACAACTATCACATTTCATGAGAAATCTCTTTCTTGCAACTTTCAAAATACAAATTATACAAAATTACTAAGCCTTCCAATGCCTTTGCTATAAACTAAGAAACATGGTCACAAATTGATCCATTAATGTTGTTTTGTTGACAACATTACTATTAAGCAGCCATAGAATTTAGCAATTATAAACATCACTATTCTATCTGTACTTTATTTCAATAATCTGTAACAATCAGTTTAGTATTCTATATACAGTAGCTACTACTGCCAGAAATTCATTTTAGCTATGCTATTGCTAAATCACACTTGTAATGACACTGTAAAGCTTGAAAACGCCTTTTATTCTTGATCTATTCATTTAAAGATATTCTTTTAATCTTCCTTATACTAGTAAAACTTCTTAAATGCAACTTATGCACAAAAGAAGTATGGTTCGCTTTCTTAGCCAAGGCAAACATTTTAATATTGCTCTCTAATACATTTGGTAATTTGATCAATACATTATTTTACATATAAAGGAAAAAATAAAAAACATGCAGAATTTACAACTAAGTGGGGAAACATGTTGGGAGAAACCAAATTTTCATTTTTCTATCAGCATGGATAATATGAACTTTGACCCTTTGTAAATATAAGATGTAACCAGAATGGGAAATAGGAAATTCTCTAAACCACAAGAGCAGCTTTTTTTTAAAATCACACTCTTTGTATGATATGCTTATGTTTTGGTCAAATTCATTTGTGGACAGAGAATATATAAGCCATCATGTCTTCCCCACCCCTTATAGCCACTGAACTATGAACACAGAGAAAGCATGAGAGAGAAAAACAAAAATACACAATGTGTGGTATATTAGCTTGCCCAAAGATTCCCTAAGTTATAATTCTTTGCCCTGGAAGATCAGCTTGGTGATTGCACAGGTGAAAAGAAATACAAAATAATAAATTGAATGTGAGGTGGAGACCACGTAGTGCTGTATTGTTCACAGAAAGAGAAGAAAGGGAATAAAATGAATATAAAACTGAAGAGGAGGCGGCAAGTGTTAAGGGGATATCCCAAAATCTGACAGTGTGTCCCAGAATGCAAAGGAAGTCAATTACTAAAAGTCAACATGATCAGAGTGAGCCCTGCCTTAGCATGCAAAGACAGGTTGTTATGGAATTGGAATTTCCCTATATTTACTCATTAAGGGTTCTCTACTTCAATTTCTCTGAATACTTAAAGTTAGAGTGCCATCAAATGTCTAACACATCTTATCTTGCTCATTTCGTTGTATAACCAATTTCGTTGTATTTAAATACAATGACAATAAAGATGATACTTGTTAATTTTTGAAAATAACTCAAAATGCACTGAATGCTACATTTATTATCCCATCTCAAATTGTCACATTTTTTCATGTGCATCTTTGGGAAACCTTAGTTTTTGGCCCGCTTGTTCTCTCATCAGGCTTATTTTCCATTCTACCCGCAAATTGTTAATACTGGAAAAATTATAAATGATCTTTTACATTAGAAAAATTGCCTTCAAATTGATCTTGTTATGTTTATTATTAAAACAAACAATCTTCTAGGGGAAATGAAAGCAATGAGAAAAATCAAGCATGACTAGCAATGGTTTTGCAGATTTACTTTTTACATCATATGGTTTTTCTTTTACTGATTTTGTTTTAAAGTACACATGCTATTTTTCTCCTTGTTATCTCTACAGGGCTTCAAGGTGTCTTAACCATTTTCACACTATTGGATTGGAAACAAGTTAGAATACTGTTCACAGATCTCAAAAAGCAACATTTTCTGTTGTGCATTAAGCCCTATGAGAGCTACCCAGCTCAATTAAAACATGTGGGGAAATGCTTTTTAAGCATTTTGTTCTGCATAAAAATAAAATGGCATAAGGGATACCATTTACACAATGCCACATACCTATTCTAATTAATCTGAAATACTGATAATCTTACCAGACCATCGTAAGCATTAGTAGCAGAGATGATGAGCAAATCAGGAGGCTGGGGCACAAGGCCAGACTTTTTCTTTTTATAATACTCTTGACTACATCAAAAGTAAATGAATTGATTGAAAGCACTTTTCCCAATCACTTCACCAAATATTGCAGCGTTTGGAACATAGTACTTGTAATCAAAGTACTCAAAATGTAGATTTGGTGGATTGTTGTTCCCTCAGTTATATAAAGTGTTATAATCACTATCAGCATCTCAGTGGTTAGCTTGATTATTGATCATAATTAAATTGACGTTTTGACTTTTTGACACTCTATAGAACTGTACCATTTACACACCAAATATTATGTAATAGATAGGGAATTTAGACATTTGTTCATATGCATGCTTACAGTGGAAAACTTGTTTCAGATTACTGCCTAATAAAAGCATGAGAACTACTTTTGACAGATTGACTCAAAATAGCCTCTCTAGAATGGGCAGAGCCACCTAAAACAGCAAATTGAATGGGGGAGCCTTTTTTCCCACTACCCCAAGAAGCATCAAGAAGGTATAGGTTATGGGTTATTTCACTTATTTATTTGTTTATTTCCTCATTCATTTTCTCTGTCCTTCATCCACAGGGTACAGGCAGTCCTCGACTTACAACAGTTTGCTTAGCGACCATTCAAAGTTATAACGGCCCTGAAAAAAGTTACTTACGACCATTTCCCACACTTATGGGTATTGCAGCATCCCTGTGGTCACATGATTTACATTCAGATGCTTGACAACTGACTCACATTTATGACTGTTGCCCTGTCCTGGGGGAGGGGGGATTCACGTGATCCCCTTTTGCGACCTTTGGCCAAGCAAGTGTCAATGGGAAGCCAGATTCACTTCATCACTATTTTGCTCATTTTAACACCTGCAGTGGATTCGTGTTGGCAAGCCAAGTCATAAAACAGGGCAAAGCTCACTTCACCCATTTCTCATTTAGCAACATAAACCAGTCGCTAGCCAAGGACTACCCCTATAGCCCCAACTTGTGAGCAGCCACAATTCAGGACTTTCGCTTCAAAACACAACACAGGCGCACACAAAAGAGATAGACGGACAGAAAGCACACAAGCGCGCACACACACACCTTGGCGCCGCAACCTCCTCTTCTTGAGCCCAAAGATGCGGACCTTGGAGAAGATATCCACCAGGTTGCCATTGCAAATCCCGCGGTTCTTGCTGGGGCTGTTGCGCCTCCTGTTGGCCGAGGGCCGGTCCCAGTGCTGCAAGTCGCGCGCTTGACGCTTCTGGCGGATCAGACCGCTGGCGATGGCCGCAGCCATGGCCCCTCAGTTCCCGCGCTTTCCCGGGGCGCCCGGCTCAAGCTCACCGCGGAAAGGGCGCCGGGCTTGCCTCGGCTCAGCCTAGGCACGACCCCATCGCCTTACGAGCCAAGGGCAAGGACGAAAAAGTCACGGGGTCACCACCCATGAAGCCTCCGAGGGCTTCGGACCGAAGCAAAGCAACAAGCGGCAGCCGAAGGAGCAGCAGCAGCAGCGGCGGAGGTCTGTCTAAGATTGCGACGGTGCCTCCACGACGCCGGGCTCATGCCCGCTTCTCCATGACGGCGGCAATTGCCGCTTCCATCGCTCGGGTCACCGCCGCGTCTTCCTCCTCCTCCTCAGAGCTGCCGCCGAGTGCTTCGGAAAGCAGCATCTGGAAAGTGTACGCTTCGGCTCCTGAGAGAAAAAGACTTCATATCAAGGCACTTCGGTCCCACCCTTGCCGACACCCCGCCACACACACAGAGACACACACAAACACACACGCACACCCTCCCTCTCCCTTCCCAAGGCAACCGAGGGAGGGGGTTTGTCCTTGGGGCGTGGGTGGGGAGTTAAAAGCGGGGCGATTCCCAAAACCCAGCAACAACAAGCGTTTTGGGGCGGGCGGGGGGAACAGGAGGAGGCAACTGCAAGGCGGCGGAGGGGTGGATGAGGGATGGGGTGGCTCGGTGGGATTGATGAAAAAGGCTCGGCCGGCCAAGGGAAGCCACACAAGCGGCCGCCCCCTCGCCTTCCAAGCGGGGCTTTTGTGATCGCCGCTCAGCACGCGCGCGACAACGGGGAAGCGCGTGGCGTGGAGTGTGGGGGGGGGGGGAGAAAGAAGGTGCCCGGCGGAGTGGGGAAATGGGAGGGAGGTCGCGCCATACGCGGGTGTGGGAGAGCGAGGGGAGAGAGAGAGAGAGAGACGAGGAAGGGGTGTCTCTTGAGGGAAAGAAACGGGGCGCGAGGGACGAAAAGAGTCCGGAGCCCTCCAAGGCGGGAAGGAAGCGAAGTTAATAACCTGCCGTCTGGGTTTTCCTCCCAGCTCCGGAAAGTCTCTCCGTTGGGACTAACGCCCTTGGCACCCAAGGCTCCGAACCGGCGGCGACGGCGCGTCCCTCGGACCCTCCCAATTTGTAATCCCCAACCCTCCCTTCCTCGGGCATTCCTCGTAGGCTCCACACCATCGGACCCACGATTTGACCTTCCGGATGGGAAAGGTGACTCGTGTGGAAAACGGCGCTTCGGGCAGCCGTGACAACAAAGAGCGATGCGTGGCGGTGTCTGGAGAGCGAATCCCCCTCGTGGCTTCGCTTCCTTCCGCGCGCCGGCCTCTTGGTAAATCCCGGCAGGGCGGTACCCCTCTCCCCGGGAGCGCTCTCTTGACTAGCTGGGCTACCCGGAGGGCTACCCCCAGTTCCAGGAGGCGAAGGGTTGGCAGCTTTGGGGTGGAGTGTGGGGAGGGGGGGGGCTTTGGTTATCCAGGTGCCCGGCTTCTCCCTGGCTAGACTGCAGTAGAGGTCACTCCATCTAAAACTGGGCGGTAGGGTTTGGGAGGGATGTGATCCTCCCCAAAAACGCAACTGCCCAATTTTCAGCCTGGATTTCGCCCGATTCTTTCTGCATTCTCTCTTCATTTTGCTTGGAGGCGCTGATACTTTTCGCGAATGTGAATTGTCACCAAATGAAGCAGGAGGAGAAGGGAAAGGAAGGAAGGAGGGAGCCCCTTTTCTTTTTGCTCCAGTTCACACCTGCTTTTAAATCTTATATTCCTAGACTACATAACAGCCGAATGCCCACAAATTGAACCTCAGGCTCCTGATGTCTCAGGAGTTGTTTGGGTCTGGTTAGAGGGGTGGGGGGAGAAACCCTTCAGGCTCATAAGTAATCATTTGAAAGGAAAATGTTTAGAGGGAGAAAAAGAGGGGGAAATCTGAAATGTTTAGTACTGAAACAAAATACACACATTTATAGTTTTAAAAAGCAACATGTACATGCCTACAGACAAAGAGAGTACAGGTATACAAAAGGTATAATCTCCGTAAATAGACAACAGAGGTGCACCAAGGGTAGAAATAAGTCCATTCAAATAATATTCAAACATTTACTTGTCGATTTATAAACATCTCTGTTCAACTATATTGCTGGCAATCAAGAAATTTTAGTGATTGTTGTTTTATGAAATCTTAACCATTTTGGATTTTATAAGGCTAGAATTTTTTTAAAAAATATTCTGTGATTATTTGTGACAAGTAGTGAAGCAAATAATTTTAATTAATTCACACTCCAGTGAAATAGGCTGTTTGTTACAGATCATCAAGTTATCAAGACAAAAACACAAGTGCTAGTTTATCTATAAACAAAAGTGTGGTTGATTGATGTCACCCCCCCCTCCTTTCAGCATTTTTGTGTGCAATTAAAGGTGTAGAAAACCCTGACAACATTTGGACATCTTTTATTTACCTAATCCAAAGATATCCTAGTCCACCACACAGTTTCCCACTATCAATATGTCATAAGTATTCAAATTATATGGTCTTTGAGAATCAGTGCATGCAATTCTTTTGTTGCTATGCAAAGACAGCACTAATTAAATCAGCTGCTAGTAGATGTGGCTGCATGGAACAAAGCAGATTGTGCTAATTATAAAGATGGTCACCTAGAAGAATCACTTATGAACTTTTCTTTCCATGTAAACATCCTGACTGCTAATACTGAAGAAGAAGAAAAAGAGACAGGAGGCATTTGTCCTGTAAATTTCCACCCAGTTGAAATGGCTCTAAGTGTCATACATGAAAATGAACTTCAAAACACCCAGAAATCCATAGCTTCACATGTTTACCATCCAAATCATTTGATTGGAATGCAAGATTCACTTTGATTTTATACATATTTTTCCTTCAAACACACTTGTATGGAATGCTTATAGATTGTATCTCTATACCCCAGTGCACTGCCAAGGTCAAAATTTTCCAAATATGTATAGCAGTGCATTGTCATTTCAGCTAAATATTTTTGGGACTTTAATAATAATACCCAATACTTTCCTCAAAAATTCAATGCACAAAATAGAGCATTAGCAATTTGTTTTTTTGTGGTAGATTGGTATTTTGTGGTTGCTATTGACTCTAGACTACCATGATCAATCGCATCACAGGCCGGATTGTGATTTTTCGCGATGGTTTCTTGCTTTTGTGGAGCTGAGGTGGGCATGGCCTGTGCATGACATATCTAGCCCATGGGCAGTTTGACAGGCCTACTCTGGACCTTTCCTTGTGGATTATTGATTAATCATATTGTTGATATGTTAACTTGCTTGCTCCCCTATGAAATGGGCACCAATTTAAACTATAGAAATAAAACATTGTTTTTATTTTAATTCTTGTTCCCAGGTTGTTTGCTTTCTCTATTGTCAAAGATGTAAAAATAGTATTATCCCTTTAAATTTTAAAGTGACACTAAGTAAATTCAATATAACTACTTTTATTGGGAGTTTATTTTAGAGATTCTTTCAGAACAAGGGAATATTTACAATAGCTTTAATACATACATATCTATAGTTGGTTTTATTGCTCTTATCCTTCTCATCTCTTCGTCTCTCATCTTCTCATCTTTCCTACTACCTTCTTCTTTTATTATCTTCTAATTTATCATTTGTTGTTTCTATTTTATGATTTATGATAGTAACTGATTTATGATCTATGATGTATCACTTTGTTATTTGTATATACACTAAGAGCTTATGCATGGAGACAAATTCCTTGTGTGTCCAATCATACTTGGCCAATGAAGAATATTCTATTCTGTTCTGTTCTATTAAGACAACAATTGACCTAGCTGGCATTTTACAGTGCTTGTCAAACCTGTACTTTACCTTGAAATATTTTAGGGAATCTGTTGTAGTAGTTAAGGCACCAGCTAGAATCTGGAAGGCCATGAATTCTAATCCCACCTTAGGCACAAAGCCAGATGGGTGACTTGAAGGCACACAAAAAAAACATTGAACTGCAGCATAATATATTAATTCTTAAGATAAATGTTTACTGGTTAAATAGAATGTTATATACTCATGTGAGTTTTGAAGGAATTTCCAGCATTCTTGTTTTGGAAAAACTGATCAGGACCTTGGACAGAGGACACCAAATAGGAGGGAACTAATATTCAATTTGCAAAACATAATAAGGACCATTTAAAGATTGTAGTTCCTCAAATTAAGACAAAAACAGGAAATTAACACATATAGTCTAATAGTGTCGGGAACAGGAAGTAAATCACAGTTGCCTTCCATCTAGGTCTAGGATTTAATCTCTTCACTCCTTAAAATGTTGCAAAACAAACATTGAAATTGAGTAAGGTTTTCTTTTAAGATCATGAAGAAAAACAAATTCTCTTATAATTTGAAAATCTAGGGTAGCTATTTACAATGTTAGGTGCACCAAGGGAAACTCAAGAGAGCCATCTACTGACTTAAATCTGTGATAAAATGCACACTTCTAGCAAGAACAAAATATTGATAAGTAACACTTTTGGTTAGAACAAAGATCTTTTAACAGACTTACAGAAGGAGAGCATATATTGTACTGATAGTCTGTGTGACCACCAACTAAATAGGTATTGTAATTTTAGGCCAACGTTTCCACTTTATAATTGAAGAACAAAATAATTTGAAATAATATCAATGTTTCAGATTGTTTTCTATTGTTGTAGCTATATGGTAAATAGGAAGTTTTGGGAATAATAGTGCATCTCTTATATGATTACTAATTTAGTCCTAGACTGGCTTTATTTTTTTATATTAATTTATATTCAAGATGAATATTTGCAGACTCCATTTAAAATATATCACAACATCCCTTTTATAGCCAAATCTAGGGTAGAAAAAAATTGTTGCTTTTTACTGGACAAGACTCAAAACAAAACAAATATGCAGGTTGATATCTTGTAATCATTAACTGTCATTAACCGGCTTAGAAGCAAAAAGTAGATAGCCATGTGTAACGCTAAAACCATGACATATAGAATTCTTTATTGGCCAAGTGTGATTGGACACACAAGGAATTTGTCTCTGGTGCATAATCTCTCAGTGATAGATCATAAATCATAGTTACAATTACTAATCATAAGATACAAACAATGTGATAAATTATAAGATACTATTAGAGAAGATAGTAGGAAAGATGAGAAGATAAGAAAGAATAAGAAGACGAGAAGAGTAAAAGCAATACAGCCCTACTACATGGGTAAATATCTTTAGGCCTAAGACACTGCTGTGAGAAAGGTGTTCAGCAAAGTGACGGCATGGAGTGGGGGGTATCTTTGCGTTTAGCTGTTTTGGTATGGAATGCCCTATAGCAGCATACTGAGCAGAGAAGTTGAAACAGTTTATGTCCAGGATGTGAAGAGGTCTCTGGATATTTTCTCAGCCCTCTTTATGGTCTATGCATAATGCAGATCCTCAATGGAAGGCAGGCTGGTTGGAATTGTTTTTTCTGCAGTCCTAACTATCAGTTGAAGTCTGTACCTCTCAGACTATTATTGAGGTACAATCACAGACTCAGTAATTCCCCTGTAGAACTGTATCAGTAGATCCTTGGACAATCGAGTCATATTCTAATATATGACCCTTAGATTGTCCTAGTAAGTAATAGCTTCTTCTCACAGGGTTAATACACATTCAGTTTCTAATCAAGTAGTAGTCTAAGGCCTTTTCACAAATACTTATACTTTTTCTTGCTGTTCTCTCAGTTTCCTAGTTCATTTTTTACATTTCCCATTGGCTTAACTTTGAATTTTTTTCTTTGCAACTTTACAATTACCATATGTGATATACATCAGTTACTATTGGTAAGCCATTACTATCTATACTGCCTTAGTCTTTCTATTTCACTCAGCCTCCTTACTTTTCCTAGCTTTTCTTCTTTTATGGCCCTTCTTTCCTCTCTGTCTGTCTATTCTGTTCTTTTTTTCCAGCAATTCTAGCCAATTTCTTACCAATAGCTTTGTGCACCTCACTTCAGTATGTATGCTTCTAAGTGCTATTCAATTAAAACAATACTTAGTATACAAGCAAATGTACCATGTTAGGGAAGAAGCTAAGTTATAAGTTGAGACATTCAAGTTCACTTGGCATAAAGGTCTTTGTATCATCAATAGCTTACATTAATGAACTTCACCCAGCTGAAACACAAAGGAAATAATACAGTGTGATATTTCAAAAGTTCCCTCAGGTCCTGGTTGCCTGAGGTTATTGAGCAAATCACTCAACCTGTCTACTGAGTCTAGACTTTCCTTAATATGATGTGAAATAACTCTTCCATGACCCAGAGATTTACAGAGAGCAGAATTACTGCTATTATAACCTGCACTTTTTGTTTTAATTCTAGTGTAAATGGAATGAAATACATTAACTCTGGAATCACTTACCGTATTTTTGGAGTATAAGATGGACCTTTTTCCCTCAAAAAAGAGGCTTAAAATCTGGGTGCGTCTTATACACTGAATACAGCATTTTTTGCCTCCTAAAACACCGCCCCCTTCATCAAAATGGCCATGCAGAGCTTGTAGGAGGCTTTCAAAGAGTTCCTGGGAGTTGAGGAGGGCAGAAATGAGCAAAAAATGGGCCATTTTTGCTCAATTTTGCCTCCACCCCCAGCTCCCAGGAGCACTCTATAAGCTTTCTAATTCTCTTTTTTTGACAAAAATGGGCTGGTTTTCTCAAAAAATTGGCCGTTTTTTGCTCGTTCCCCCCCTCCCCCAGGAACACTCTACAAGCCTCCTAAGGGCTATTCATGCCCTTTTTTGGGGGGAGAAAAATGGGATGTTTTGGGGAGGTTTACAGAGTGCAAAAACTTTTTTAAAAATTTGCTTCTTCAAAACCTTGGTGTGTCTTATATTATGATGCGTCTTATACTCTGAAAAATATGGTAAATTGTGTAATTGTTATTTTCCAAACTGATAAAGACTCAAGACACAGTTATATAACACAACAATCTGCAAGTTTCTCCATTAACAGTGAAAAAATATCTCACAGGAAGTCTGTTAGAAACAAAACTAATAAGATGATAGCTTAACAAATTATAGAAAAAAAATTGGCTCTAAATAGGAAAGAGTTCAGTTGCTGATATTCTTGTAATCCCATCTGTTTCATCTCAGGAAATCTTACTTTCAGTCTGAGGCAACAGGAAAACAGCCTGACAAACAATAGTACAGATATTGTAATTAAATGAGCAAATGTATATTGCTTATGCAACTTATCATCCAGAACAGATACTGATTTGGCAAAGAATAAGAAAGATGAGTAATAGTTGAATGAAGTAACTTACTTAAGATAACCCGCTCCCTATTAAATAAAAGGGAAGCGGGGGAACCCTTGCAGGGCAGAGCTGAGGATTATGCCCAATTCTTAGCGGACAAAATTGCTCGGTTTCGGTCGGACTTGGACTCCATCCCTGCAGTTCCAGCCGAGGCACAAGAGGATCAGACGGAACATCTCTGGGTTGAGTTTCAGGATGTTACCCCCGGGGATGTGGACAAGGCCATGAGGGCTGTGAGTGCCTCCACTTGCGTACTGGACCCGTGTCCCTCATGGCTGGTTACCAGCAGCAGTGAGGTGACACGAGGCTGGATCCAGGCGGTCGTGACCGCCTCTCTCCGGGAGGGGAACTTCCCCGCCGCACTGAAAGCGGCGGTGGTGAGACCCCTCCTAAAGAAGCCATCTTTGGATCCAGCTGTCCTTAATAACTATCGTCCAGTCTCCAACCTTCCCTTCCTCGGGAAGGTTGTTGAGAAGGTGGTGGCCTTTCAGCTCCAGCGGTCCTTGGAGGAAGCAAACTATCTTGACCCCTTCCAGTCAGGCTTCAGACCCGGTTACAGCACAGAAACCGCTTTGGTCGCATTGACCGATGATCTTTGGAGAGCCAGAGATGGAGGATTTTCCTCCATCCTGGTTCTCCTTGACCTCTCAGCGGCTTTCGATACCATCGACCATGGTATCCTTCTGCGACGACTGCGGGAGGTGGGAGTGGGAGGCACCGTACTGCGGTGGTTCTCTTCCTACCTCTCGAACAGGTCGCAGTCGGTGTTAGTGGGGGGGCAGAGATCGTCCCCTAGGCCCCTAACATATGGGGTGCCTCAGGGCTCGGTCTTATCCCCCCTACTATTTAACATCTACATGAAACCGCTGGGAGAGATCATTCGCAGGCACGGGATCAGATACCATCAATATGCGGACGATACTCAACTGTATCTGTCCGCCCCGTGCCAACTCAATGAAGCGGCAGACGTGATGAACCGAGGCCTGGAGGCTGTTATGGACTGGATGCGGGCTAACAAGCTTGTGCTCAACCCAGAAAAGACCGAGTGGCTGCTGTGTTTCCCTCCCAAAGATTCCACCAATATTCCATCTCTCAGGCTGGGGGGTCAAATTCTATACCCCTCAGAGAGGGTTCGCAACTTGGGAGTCCTCCTAGATCCACAGCTATCGTTTGACCACCACCTAACGGCTGTGGCTAGGGGGGCATTCGCCCAGGTTCGCCTGGTGCGCCAGTTGCGACCCTACCTGAATCGGGAGGCACTCACAACAGTCACTCGGGCCCTTGTGACCTCTAGGCTGGAATACTGCAATGTGCTCTACATGGGGCTGCCCTTGAAGAGCATCCGGCGTCTTCAGCTGGTACAGAACGCGGCCGCGCGAGCGATTGTGGGTGCACCGCGGTTCACCCACATAACACCTATCCTCCGCGAGCTGCGCTGGCTACCTGTCGATTTCCGGATGCGCTTCAAGGTGCTATTAGTCACCCATAAAGCCCTGCATGGTAGTGGATCTGGATACTTGAGAGACCGCCTTCTGCCAATTACCTCCCTGCGACCAATTAGATCACACAGATTGGGCCTCCTCCGTATTCCATCGGCCAGCCAGTGTCGGCTGGCAACCACAAGGAGGAGGGCCTACTCAGTAGTAGCCCCGACCCTTTGGAACGAACTCCCCGTGGAGATTCATACCCTCACCACCGTCCAGGCCTTCCGCACAGCCTTGAAGAACTGGCTAGCCCGTCAGGCCTGGGGACAGAGATAGTTGCCCCTCCCGAATGATGAATGCATGTTGCCTATTGTTTTTTACTACATGTGTCTATGTTATTGTTTGCATTTCCCCCTCCCTGATTTTATGTGAGCCGCCCTGAGTCCCCTCAGGGAAAAGGGCGGCCTACAAATGTCAATAAAATCACAAAAAAAAAAAAATCACTACTCTTCCTTTCATGTTCAAATTATCTGTCACATTTTTATCTAGCGTATGTATTTCTTTTCACACTTTATGCAACTGGGGATGAACTTGGCACCTTGGTTTTATCCCTCCATAAAAATAGGGCTATTATCTTTAGTGAAGATGTAGGCTTTTCTACAGAGAAAAATGGCTCTCTACTAAACATGGAAATATATATATATATATATATATATATATATATATATATATATATATATATATATATATATATATATATATATAGTTTTATTTCCTATTTATTTACAACTGTACTCTGAGACATATCAGAAGCAACCCATTTCTTAAAAACAAATAATAATTGAATAATTGCCTCTCCAAAATGCAGAATTTTAATTCTAAAAATACTCAATAAATTTTCCCAGCCTGCTTAAATTCACATTTGCTCTGCAAACAAACAAAGCAATAAAAGCAGCACCACTTTGTAAAGGCATGTCCAGTTATTGAGTGATATTTCATTAAATTTCACAAATCCTAGTAGCTGTTTGTTTCTGCGTAAATGACTACAGGAGGATCTAGGCAATTCAAGAGAGCCAGCTCACAACAATGAAACCTTCTCTCCCACTTATCTCTTGTAAGCTGAAGAATTTACATTCAATATTAATATTGAATATTATTAATATTAATAATATCAATAATATTAATTGAATATTAATGCTGTGTCTCTATATTATGTATTCTTTAGCTTTGTTCTCTCTCCATCCCTTCTTCACTTGCTAATCAGAAAAGGAAGGGAACCGATGAGAAATGTAAACCTCTACTGTCAGTAATCCCCCTACATTGGTATTGATAGCTTCTGTATTTCTAGGCTAGGAGGCACTGAAAAATTATATTGAAGACTTAAGAGATGTTAGCCATTCTTTTGTGTTTACAAATGAAGTAGTTAATAAGCAACAAAATAGCAGATTAACACTCGGGCTATGCTCATAAATGAGCAGTCTAATTGGCACAGATTATGATAACTAGAGATCTAGGCGGCAGTTATTATGTTTATTAAATTAGTCCATAGCATACAGTGTGGTCTTGCCTAAGCGAGTTTGATGGTGGCTAAGTATACTGATTAATCTACTTGCATTAATTAATCCTGTTAAGAGCATTGTTCCTCTGAGCAGAGTTATTTTTACAGAAGTAAGAAAATGTATGTCATACTATTTAAGTTTTCTGAAAACATCAGATGTTCTTCTTAGGGTGAACAGTGTAATGACATGTTTTGCTTGTGTAATTTGACAATGTACCATATATACCGTATGTGTGCGTGTGTGTACTTCCTGGATTTGTATTTTGTCAGAATTTCAGGGAATAATGGATAGTATCCAAAATAGTGACAAACAAAGCAGACTAGTAGCACTGTAGTCATCTTCATCAGAAACCCCCGCACCCTGCAGATATCCATTTAATGAAATTTAGGAACTCTAGTTACAGAAACAATAAATAGACATTGTTGGACATCAATCAAGTTCTCGAGGATGGAATTGGAAGAAATTGGAGCAATCTGGGAGTCCTAGACACAAATGGGGAAAGACTCATGGAAAGAAAAATCAGATTGAAACATAAAAATCCGACTACTAAGATTCACTTAGACTGCAGTGGGATTGAAATGAAAAATAATGAACAAATAAACAATTTCAGTTTTGTCCATATTCACTTTCAAGCAGTGAGACAACCAAATGAAAATGTTTGTAAGACATTCCATCACCATGGATCAAGCATTGTAATCAAGAGCCAAAAGATCAGTAGACTGCAATATGATCAATATAATTTATGTTATTAGATTTCCTGATCATGAATCAAAGTATCCAAAGGAAGAGTGAACAAAATAAGACTGCTCATTTAATTCCTGAGAAAGATACCAACTATAAGGGGAAATTCTTCAGACTGAAACCCATCAATTTTTTTTGAAAATGAACAAGAAATCAAATCCAATCAGATGCACTACCAGTAATGTCCAAATACTGTAACCTTACAGCAATATCTAATGGTCAACACTGTCACTTACTGCTATCAGGTCCCAAAAGATCGATATCAATATAAGGTAATGGAACTTGGTCACCAGATATCATTGATAAAGTGCCATCCAATTTGAGTGCTCTGTCTGAAACCTTAGTTGATTTAGATTGAGAAGGCTACTAAAAGACAGATGAAGACTCATTTGTAAGATGGAAACTCTCTCAAAAACTTTAGGTGAAAAAGGAAGCAGAGACATACAGTGGGACTTGAGTACAAAGATGGAACGAAAGAGCTTTTCTTCAGCAAGGGTAAAGAACAAATATGCTTAAAAGACTCTAGGAAACTAATAGCAGTTAAAGAATATGACAAAAAGCTGAAGATGTTGGCATTTGGAAGATGCTCTGTTCCACTAATTTCCTTGGGATCATCAAGAAAAAACAATTAAGGCAGATGAGTGGTGGAAGACAGAATTATCTCAGGGACTCCATCTTGAACAAAATTCTTAATTGAAAGCCCTGTAAAGTCTATCCAAAGATGGATCCAGGGCTGACATTAATCTGATAAGAACTCTTAATCTGATAAGAACCAAGGCATACTGTTACAGACCCCAAAGAAGAGAAAAACAATGAGTGTTCTGTGCTAAAATTATAGTATTATGTTTATAGCAAGCAACATTAACACATGTCAGTGTTTATGAGAGTTCATGACTTGGCAGAGACGTGGTAACAAGGTCAGTCAATGAAGAGACATGGTAACTGGGTCATCCAATGAGGGCCGTTTTGGAACTGAAACAGTATTTGCTGTGTGAGCAACAAGGAGACCGAGGAGCCTGGGCACGGCTTAGCTTAACTTCTGTACTAAAAGCTGCAAACTAGTCTGCTGCTCTAAACCGAAAATGAAACTGGTCTCTCCTCTGCCTGTGTTTGCTTGTATTTACTACCACATTGGAAAACCTCCTTTTGGTATTGTATATTTACTTCATGTGTTATATTATATATAAAGAAAAGTTATTGAATCCTGCTGAATCAGTTACCTGTGTGTGCTTTCTGGATGTGATTGCTGCTGCAAACTCCAACAACACATTACACATTTTTAAAGAATTACCTGTATGATATATAATATTTTAAAAACTAATATTTAAGATTTTAAATCTGTAAAGCATTGGCAGTATTAAACAAATCTGCTACCTTATGCCATGGTTAAATGGACAGTGCTGGTAATTCATTCCAGGAATGTTTTCATGTAACTATTTCATTTAAAGTATGGATGTATTTATTTGTAAGACCCAAATATAATAAAAGTCCCTGCCTTACATAAGGACTATTCATGCACTGACAGCTATAATCCCAATTCTATTGTTGGAAACAAACTTGCAACTTTTACTGAAAGCAATCAGCAAAATCCTTCTGAAAATTCTAATACGATAACCATCATGAAGAGAATGTTTCGCTGATATTGGACCTTAAGTGAAAATTAAAGCAAAGGTTGAAAACTAAATCTTATCAATATAGGAACAACACGAGCCGCTTGGACCCTATGCTGTCAAAACTGATAGAAGCATAATTATGAAGAACAAATAGAACTGCAATTAGTTTCAGAGAAACAACTGTTCTCACAATTACAGGAACTTGCAGAACTAAATGATAGGCTAAATGAGAAAAGCCTATCAGTGAGACTGGTATCACAACGACAAAGAATTTTTTTAAAAACATACCAACAGTACCAAACTACCACAATCATTTTGTGTTTCTTTTCTTAAAATGTGCTGTTTATGTCTTGTACATGCAGAGAGATCAGAAAAATTCATTATTGAGACTAGTTTCTGCAAGTAGAAATGACCAAATAAATAAAACCATTTGTAGGGATGGAATAATCTTTGAGTACTTTTTGAAGTTATTCAGTCATCTCCCAGATTTTGCTGACTGACTCAATCCCTGTGTATAGTATACTGGCACAGGAAAAATATTCTGTTCCCAAAAGCATCAATCTACTGGCTATTTTTTTCATCATCTTGTTTAATGATGAGTTCTATACTTCTCTTTTGAATCATTTCGGTTGATTCTAATTTTTAAAAAAATCTCAAGTATGAAGTTTGAATATTATGAACTAATTATCTCAAACCCACCAGTGAAACATTATTAGAGCTAAGGATGCATATTTATAAAGTGGTACTGCCCACTCAGGAT
Organism: Thamnophis elegans; assembly: GCF_009769535.1. Classification (NCBI taxonomy): domain Eukaryota; kingdom Metazoa; phylum Chordata; class Lepidosauria; order Squamata; family Natricidae; genus Thamnophis; species Thamnophis elegans. The sequence continues at coordinate 45,439,029 of NC_045551.1, forward strand.
CAAGAAATGTCTCATGCCCAATTCAGGGAGATCTTTAAAATCTTGGGAAAAATCCCAAATATAAATATGCTAAAATCTTTTTTAAAAGCCCACAAACTGTAAAATATGGTTGACGTACGCTATTATCAGTTCACAATAAAATTCTGTAACATGTTAATCACCCAGCTGGCGTTACATAATACTTTACTATATACACTTGCTTACATAAAAATATGTGAATGATAAATAACAGCCAGCTGCCAATATAAAAGTTGCCTCTGAAATCCACTGAGAAACTTATCTTCTAGATTCCAGGGGAGGATGCTGAATGCCACATGTGGTATGATCTAAGCAGAGTACACAAAATTGTCTGCTAAAATGTCTTACCTGTCAACAACTTCTTCAGTTTCAACCTCAATAATATACAAGGGCAAACAATCGACACAAACTCAAGGTAAATCGCTCCGAACTCGACTGCAGAAAATTCGACTTCAGCAACAGAGTGGTCAACGCCTGGAATGCTCTACCTGATTCCATTGTTACATCCTCAAACCCTCACAGCTTAAACCTTAAACTGTCTAACGTGGACCTCATCCCATTCCTAAGAGGTCCGTAAAGGGGGCGTGCATAAGTGCACCAGCATTCCTACCATCCCTGTCCTACTGTCCCCATTTATTTGTACTCATTTTTTTTCGTTTAGATCCATTTTATATTTATACCTGCTATCTTGTACACGTTAGACAAACGAATACTGTCAATATTTCCTGTTATTCAGACTAAAAATTAAAATTGGGGACAGGTATTCAATTGCTTCTCATTTATTCATATAGCCCATATATTTATATATGAGCCCAAAACCCAGCCTGAAGATGGCGAGTGAGACCTCGCTGAAATGTTGCCAAGAAATTCTCAATCTTACATGGGAAAAGACCCAAATACAACAAGACCAGCATACCTACGCCCGTGAAAATCTTTGAATATATATATATATATATATATATATATATATATATATATATGTATATATGTATATATGTATATATGTATATATGTATATATGTATATATGTATATATGTATATATGTATATATGTATATATGTATATATGTATATATGTATATATGTATATATGTATATATGTATATATGTATATATGTATATATGTATATATGTATATATGTATATATGTATATATGTATATATGTATATATGTATATATGTATATATGTATATATGTATATATGTATATATGTATATATTTATATATGTATATATGTATATATGTATATATGTTACATTTATGCTGATAAATAAATAAAGGGAGACTAGTATAGATCTATTTCAAGCTATTTAGCTCTCATCAGCTAGCCATACCCATGTTTGGGAATCTCTTGTGACGAGCCTAATGACAGAGAGTGGAAGTGTGACCTTCCTCCCATACTTGGGCATACCAGGGGTTGTGACTTTAAGTATATATATATATATATATATATATATATATATATATATATATATATATATATATATATATATATATATGTGTGTGTGTGTGTGTGTGTGTGTGTGTGTGTGTGTGTGTGTGTGTGTGTGTACACACACACACACACACACACACACACACACCTATATACTTGGAGTTACATACTGCTTCATAGTGCTTTACAGCCCTCTCTAAGTGGTTTACAGAGTCAGCACATTGCCCCAGAAATCTGGGTCCTCATTTTATTGACCTCAGAAGGATGGAAGGATAAGTCAACCTTGAGCCGGTAAGAATCAAACTGCTGTCAGTCGGCATAATTAGCTTTTAGAGTAATCTTATATTTAAGAGTTTGGCTGAAATCTCTTTCTGTCTTCCCCAATCATTCCTTTCTTCTGGCTGCTGCAGAGCCCTAAAATTCTCAACTATCTCAATGCCATTTCCTCAAAGAAGCCAAGAATTGCCATCATTGCTATTTTCTGATATGCTAGGTGTTGAAAGTTAAACCAATATTGTTTTACTTCAAAATCAGCTAGGATGTCCTTCTTTCTACAGATAATAATTCCTGTTTATATCTTTGGTTCGAACAGTGTTTTTTAAACTTGGCAACTTTAAAGTGTGGGGAAGTTTGGAAAAACACTGGGTTAGGGCATTCACAAATTGTCAGTCAAAGCTTTAACACTGGCTACAAACTGAAAAGGGGCACAGGCTCATTTTTACAAAATGACTGTGCAGAAAAATGCCTAACATGTTTGTCTGAATCATAGGTTCTGCAGAGACGCCATGCTTGGTTTGTTTGTTTTTTTCTAATATTTGAGAACAGGAAATATAGAATAACAGATTTTGATTGATTCTGGACAAGGCCACAAGTAAGTGTCATTTCATTGTAACTCCCACATGCTTTAGTGCTTTTATAGCATAAACATATATTGTGTTTTGGAGGAAAAAAATGGAACAAATAATGAAGAGGTGGTTTCATTAATCAATACCACCAGAGTTTTTGCTGAGGACAGGAACAACAGAAGGAGTGGGCTTCAAAAATTTCAGCAATGAGTTCTCTGCCCGGTTGCTGGGTGGGCTTCGCCATGGTGGGTGTGGCCTAGTTGGCTTCCTTCAGCCTGGCAGGGGGAGGGGCGTTTTTGCCTTCCCCAGGCTCCCGAGGCTTTCCTTGAGCCTCTGAGAGGTCGAAAACTTCCTCCCCCGGGCTCCAGAGGGCCTCCGGAGGCTGGAAATGGGCCCATTTACAGCCTTCCAGAATTTTCAGGAATCCCATTTTCCTCCTCCCCAAGTCTCCGCATGGGCCCTGCATTTACCGAGCATCCAAAATGGGCTGTGTGGAGACTCCTGGGAGGGGTAGAGTGGAATGGGAGATGCCAGCCAGGGTTGTGACTTGGAGGTTCTCCAAACTGGCCATAACATTATCTACAGGTTCTCCTGAACCCAGCCAAACCTGTAGCAGCCCACCTATGAAGAGCAGTGAGGAAGAAGCAACTTCCTAAATCCGCAAAATTAAGGGATAGTGTTACTAACCATCCTCTATTTTACTTCCAAACTAAATGCAGATACATACTCAATTCAAGTATATCCCAATGCAAAAACATTTTTACATATTTTCAATTTCTCTTTCATGTGTTTCTTGTGTACCTTAATCTAGGATAGAGCTCCAAAATAGCAACTCGAATTATAATGTATAGCTGTACCTTTTGTAACTTTAGCACACAAGCACAAATATGCACACTTGGAAATTGTCTCACTGCTAATTAATGGAAGACACCATGCCAAGACTTTAATCAATTCTGGAATCTATGGATTTAAAAATGTGGTAGACACTCAATCAAGATTATTTTCTGTGATCTGTCAAGACCTTTTCAAAGCTACAATTCTGTCAACAAAACAGTGCATTTGCTCAAAGTAAGCCATAGGAAGCTCAGTGTGACCCATGAATAGATAGGATTAAAGCCAACATTTCATAAAACAGTTTGTTCTTTGATTCTTTAATACAACAGAAAATTCAAATGGGATTCTACTGTGCAAAAAAAATTAAAATCTGTACTTTAAACATGATAGATAAGATCAGGCCTCATCATCTGTGGGAGACTTGGCTATAAAGGAAACCATTAATTCTAGCTAATACTACATTATTTGTCTTCTAAAGCATCCTCTAGAAATTTTAAATTGGACAGGGCAAAGCTGGAGTTATTGCACTGCCACAGATAATTAATTCAAATGTCCACTTGTATTATTAGCAATGCTCTTTGAATAATTATTTGTTGCTTTGTCACACAAATCCACCGCTGTTAATTTTAAAAGAATCTTGTTTCATTATCATTTGTCACAACAGTTTTAACAGCCTTTTTTTTATATTGTGTAGTGCAGTTGCCTGATTTGCCAGCAGTAGACACTGTTACATTAGTTATTTGCTCAGAAAACCAACAGGCGGCTATGGAGGGCCATATCACATTTGCTGCATGCAGTAATCTGGATAAAGAACAGAGACCTATTACCACCCCTAAAATGATACATGATTTTATGAGCATCAAGTAAGATAACGGAATGAGATTTATATCGAATTGCATAGGTGTCAGTGTTATATAAAGGCAGATGCACAGGTAATTGGGAAAAAAAGATATTTTTGGGCTAAAACACAAGAATTGTTTATTTTTTTAAGGATGATTTTCAGATGACAGATTATGCAGTGGAAAAATGGGTCTTAAAAGGTACAAAGTTTCATTCTCAAGCAGAAAGAAGAAACCCTAGACATTGTTATTTTATATTAAACTTTCACATTTATATTAGGTTAAATCAAACAAGGCAGTGTTAACTAATGATTAAAAAAAAACCTGGATGTTTGAGAAAATCCCATTCCTACAGTAATAGAAAGACAGAATATACCAGTGATTGCTAACCTTTTTCGTGCCCGCGTGCCGATTTGAAATAGAACACAAAACCATCCCGCGAGGAATGTGTGGCCTTGCTGGCCTTCACAGGAGCGCCAAAACCTGGAAAAGCATCATTCCATTGCGCATATGCACACCGGCACCCAAATTTCCAATTTCCGGCACATCTCCAACAAACAGCTGGCTGTCGTGCATGCGCACAATGGAAAGCCAGCAGTTTGGATGCTGATGCGTGCATGCATGCCGGAATGCTGCTCTTCCGGATTTCCACACTCCTGCACGCGCAAAGGCCAGCTGGCTAGCACATGTGTGTGCATAGGAGCATGTAAGAGGAGCCAGCAAGGCCGTGTGTCCCGCACTGGATGGCTCTTCATGTCATTTCCAGCATGTCATAGGTTCGCCACCACAGGACTATACTTTGATAATATCCTTCTTATTTTTATCATTTAAGATTCTGAACTGTTTTTCATTTAGTCTTCTTTTAAACCACTCAATCAAGTACCAGTATATAAGTATGGGAAATATGTTTTGGTAGCATTCTCCAACCTTCCCAGGAATCTCTTTTTTCAATTTCTAACAAATCGGTGATTCCAGAATATTTTACCTACCGTAGTCTCCCATGGCAATTACTTTCAAAGTAAGAGTTCTAATAGCAGATGTTATGGGGGGGGGGGGGAACTTGCCACCAAAAAAACCCCTTATCTGCTAAAAATAGCAAAGGAAACCGCATATCCTTGCTTCAGAACTTTTTTAAAAAGGATATGTTGGCTGAGCAATTTGTCACATAAATTAGCCTCAACTCATTTATTTTTTATAATCTAATTATGCAAATCAAGCAAGTTCCAAAACATTATGTAAGGCAAAAATGAGCTATTTTTTTTTATAATCATCCTTAAAAATATTATTGTGTGCAAAAACTCACTTCTTAAATCTTGGGGGATTTGAAAGATATCAAGTAAAGAACCTTCAACTTTTCAAAACCCCTGAAGGAGGGAAAAAAGAAGCCAAGCAATTTGAGAACATAGCATTAGCTTATGAAGTCAAAGCATTTTATCTTCCCGAGTTGCAGTTACTGCTGATTTTATATTCACCAATCCCAATATTTTTTCCCCAGCTTGGACAGTGAAATCTTTTGAAAAATAATTATCTCTTCTTTGCATACCAATTCTGGGTCATATCAATTTTTAAGAACTTAGTGCTATATTTTGATTTATTTTTGCAATAAATGCTCCAGAGAAATGGAGCCAGTAAAGCAAAATTTATTAAATATATGATAATTATGGAGATAATTATGTAGAATAATGCTAAAGAATGTAAGAGTGAGAGAGAGTGAGTCAAATATCGAAGCATTTTTTGTTATCTGCTTGGCGAAAGGGAACAAATAGTTTTGTTTGTAACAATACAAAACAGGAAATATAGATATATATTTCCTGTTTTGATATAAAGATAGAATAAAGTTTAAAAATTAATATATGCAGCTTTAATGAATCATTTCATCAATAAAGCTTTAATGAATCATTTTGTCAATACTTGTGGGTCTTATGGATTTCTAGAGCTTTTATATTCACAGCCAGAGAGGAATACTTGGAAGTGAAGTATATCAAGTAAAGCTGTTGTCAGGGTGCTTTCATAGACTTTTTATATTGCATTGCTTCTTTCTCCAGTATATTGTACAGCACACACATACAAATGGTATAGTCTGCCTGACTTTATTTGCAATAAAAGACACTTTATCTCAAAGTTGCTTTTTCAAAAGACAACAGGACTGATTTTTCCTTGAAGAGGAAGAAGAAGAAAACGTTCCACTTCTCATTATTTATTTATTAATTATTAAATTTATATTGATGCCTATTCACCCATGGCAACTCAAGGCGGATTAAGGTAAAGGTTCCCCCGTACATGTGTGCTAGTCGTTTCCAGCTCTAGGAGCGGTGCTCATCTCTGTTTATAAGCCGAAGAGCCAGCGCTGTCCAAAGGCATCTCTATGGTCATGTGGCCAGCATGACTCAATGCTAAAGGCACACGGAGCACTGTTACCTTCCCACCAAAGTGGTCCCTATTTTCCTACTTGCATTTTTATGTGGTTTTGAACATCTAGGTTGGCAGAAGCTGGGACAAGTAACAGGAGCTTACTCCATTACGCGGTGCTAGGGAACCGCTGAACTGCCAACCTTTCTGATCGACAAGCTCAATGTCTTAGCCACTGAGCCACTGCATCCCTGTATACTGAATTGCACCCTGTATACCGAATTGTGTCTAAGCCACTGAACCACCATATCCCAAGCTTACAGAATATAAAAACCACATTTAAAACAATAAAACTAATTTTAAAAATCAAATAAATTAATATAATAAAATCACTCACCCCCCACTCTCTCTGAGTTCCGGCCACTAGGGAGTTTATCTTTGCCCTCAAGGTCACCTGAATCAAGGTATAGTTGGTTGTGGAATCTTCTTGGAACTTCTGAAAGAGCTGCGTTGCAGTCTGGAGTTGGTGATGTCTTAAATCTCCCCTCTGCTGAGGGAGGGGTGTTCAATTCTAACACAGATGGATTCTTTTATCCCTCTTTCAAATCAATGGTTCTCTCTATCCAAAATGTGGAGTTTGTTGTCTTCAAAAGAGTGACCTTTGTCTTCAAAGGTCAGGATAAGATTCAGCTGTCTATCTGCATTTAAAAGCCAAAGCTCACTCTTTTGAAGATCGCAAAGTCCACATTTTGGATAGAGAGGACCATTGGATAGAGAGGAATTACACTCTATCGATGCATAGAGACTAGATGACTAAGAATCTCCACAGATATTTAAAGACACCTTGTTTGTTTCTTGCGCCAAAAGCAATCAAGAAACAGATAATGTCATATTTTATAGCAGAGATCCACAAGCAAAAGCCATCCTTCAAAAATTGATACTTTTAGGTCAGGGATCAGCAAACTGCAGGCTCTTGAACCGCATGCGTCTCTTTCCTCCCTCTGCTGCGGCTCCGTCACCGGATGGCGCTATAATTTTGAGAGGAGCTTCCGGTGGGGAGGGGAGGAGAGGAGCACAGTGCACCAGGAGAAGACTCTATGGCAAGGGAGGGTTTTCCAGTTGTCTCCACAATTGATAGGGCTTTCGGTTATGACAGGTAGAGGAAAAAGTACGCCGCGCTAGGAGGAGACTCTATGGTGGGGGAACTGAACTTCCGGTCAGCTCCAAAATTGAACAGGGGGCTTCCAGTTAGGACCTTTGTGGCTCCCGGTGTTTTCTTTTCTGTGGTAAACAGGTCCAAATGGCTCTTTGAATGTTTAAGTTTGCCGACCCCTGAGTTAGGTTAACATTTTCACTAAGCACCATGTACATGACTTTGTTTCCTGAATTACTTCAGCAATATAGAGAAAATACACTATTTTACCCTCCTAAACTGCAGTAAAGAGGGAGCTTGCCTCAATTTAATTGTTGCATTTGGCATGGAAAAAGCCAAATTTGTTGTTCAAATAATATGGAATGCACAGGGCTGAAATAAAGCCGTTGTAGGTCATTTGGCCATATAGCAACTTGCACTGGGATCAGAAAGCAGCAGGATTTTTCAATACAGGCATATGGCATCTCCTCAAAGTGTTCCTTGTTCTCTATGCTACTGGATTCTGAATAAGCTGAATTCTAAAACCATCATCAGTTTTGCTCTCTCAGAGATTCTCATTGCTCCACCCAAAGGTTAAATTTATTTCACATGCCTTCCTCCAAATAATCCATCTTGGTAGATTTGCCATTTTGTCTAATTGATATAGTTTGAGAAAACAATTTTCCTAGTAAACTTTTTATTTTTCATTCAATAAATTAGATTTGGAAAGTAGGATAAATGAGTTTTCATTCAGATACTGATTTTAAAATATGAAGGTAGATAATTTTACATTCAAGGGAGATACAAATTAATCCTCTGAATTTACGAGCAACAGCAGTCTCACATACTTGAAGGAAGCAGTCATTTCTTAAGCTTTCTCATCACCACAGTTCAGGATGAAGAATATATCATATATCAGGAATTTGTCTGGTGAAGATTAATGACAACAATGGCTTAGAGCAGTGAAGGCTAACCTTTTACATCACCGCAAGTGGGAGCACCAAAACCCAGAAGAGCAGTGCTTCATCACACATACACGTGCCGGCACCCAAACGTCTGGTTCCCAGCACATGCACTCACCCGACAAACAGCTGGCTGTCATGCATGCATGTACCAGAAACCCAGAAGTTTGAGTCCTGGAATGTGCATCAAAATGCTGCTCTTCCAGGTTTTGGGGCTCCCGCTCATGCGAAGGTCAGCTGGTTGGCGCGCATACAGGCACAAGAACGCAGAAGAGGAAAAAAGACTTTCTCAGGAGACAGGAGCTGACATTGCAATGACACTACGTGCGATCTCAGAGCTCCGAGATCGCAGTCGATACTTTTGCTGCTGGATGGTCCTTTTGGACCTAAACCGTCCCGAAGAAATGGTGACAGGGAAGAGTACATCTTGCTGATCTCAGGGACACTGCAAAGTCCCTGATTGATCCAAAAGAATCTCTTCTTGCTGGTGACAGAAACACAGCCAAAAGCTGCTGAACTTGGGACAGCTCCGGAACGGGGGGGGGGGGAAGCGGAAAGAGAAAGTTTGGTTTTATTGGACTATCAATAATTGATAATGATAACAATGTATACATATGTATTGGTTAGATAAGAGGAAATTTGATATAAATTGCAAATGGTGACTACGAAAGGAAGTTTAGAAATTCTGTTATGTATGAAAGCTTATAATAAAAAATTAAGTCAAATTTAGTTAAAAATAATGTATATATATGTACTGGTTTGATAAAAGGAAATTGGATATAAATTATAAACAATGATTAAGAAAGGATGTCGAGGAACTTTGTTGTTAAATATAATCATTTTTTTATTTAGAACATGTCATAAAGATGTAATGTTACCGGATGATAATGGAAACAGTTAACGGAATGCCATTATGTGGTTTTTCTTTAAATTTTGGAATATTTTAAATAAAAGAACGTAAAAACAATTATAGTCAAATGAACGTTGAGGTATGATGATAATAATAATATATATAAATATATTTGATTTAAAATATATAACTTGATATGAATTATAGGGGATGACTGTGGAAGGGATGCACAAAAGTTTTTTGTAACCAATTGACACACTTTCTACAATTTGTAATGGAAGATGGTTTTGTGGTGTTTTTTGTGTTTTGTTTGTCTGTGTTTATTCAAAAATAAAAAATTCTTTTATATATATATAAAAAGAATGCAGAAGAGGAGCCAGTGAGGCCACGCATCCCGTGTGGGGTAGCCTGCATGCCACTTCTGGCATGTGTTCCATAGGTTCACCAACACGAGCTTAGAGTTTGCAATATCATAAATCTATAGTAAGGGTTCTGGAGAAAGCTGATTGTTAGGCTTCATCTTGCCAAGACCTTCAACAAACCCATGATATCTGTAATGAAATGTGTAGGTGACTTGGAGGAAGAAGGCAAAGAGATGCTGCCCAGGGACTGATCAGACAAGAAAGGGAGAAGCTTGCATTTACTTAACAATCAGGGAAAGAAACTTGGGAGAGACCTAATTGAACAGATGGTTAAAAATGGCAGTGGGAAGTCTGTACTTTCAGATTGCAAGATTCTGTTAACGTTTAGTGTTCTGTTAAAGTAGATTTAGCTCATCTATTCATGTTTCCTGTCTAGTTTACCCACGAGAGCTGACATAAATCTGGACTGCCACTAGACAGTACCTAAGGAAGAGAAATTTCTATATTTCTTTGCCACCATGTTTAAGAATTGTTTAGCACAGATGTTGTGCCTTGTGATGACTCCCCCTGGACGCTTCCCCAGATACCTCTTCAGATGTCAGTTCAAAGGAGGAGGAACCATTTCTGGGCACGTCAGGAGGGGAATTGGTCAAAGGCAGGAGCAGTGAAGGTCAACTGATTACTCGCGAGGAGTCAGCCTTGCCCCTCTTGATGAGCTGCACCAGAAACTGGCTATTTAGCACAGCAGACAGATGGAGACAATGCTGGAAAAGTGTTGGTTTCCTTGTTTTGTGTGTGTTCTTGCCTTGAACTTTGGATCATATCTCCTCGGCTGTTGCCCTTGCCCTTGACTTTGACTTTGTGTTTGACTTGGGAACTTCCTTTTGCCTAATGGACTGGACTTGCCTTTGCCTTGAGGACTAGTGTTGGCTTCATTTGAGCAGCCTGTAAAACTTATTGGGATTGAATTAGTGCCAGAACAGGGAATTGCTGTGAAGCCTTAATAAAGATGCTTTACATCCATAGTGTGTGTGTGTGTAACCTCAGTAGAAGCCAGGACTTCCAGCTATCATTACCAACTCCTCTTCTATTTCTGTTTAAATGGTAGTAACAAGAGAGAGGAAACTTAGTGATGACAGTGGACCTAAAGGGAAATCCACAGATTACTTAGGTCATGTACATCTACTGTAAACATGTGACCCTCATCAAATAAATTTGATGGGAAATCAGGAAAAAAGTATCATTTTCATGACTAATTAAACTTGAATATCCTATGATCATTCTCCCCCCCCCCCCAGTAAGTTAAATTGAATCAAGAGGCACACCGACACACCCACACCATAATATAATGAATATGCCATAGGATCAAATTGTTTCTCAGAAGTATAAGAGTTACTCATTCCTGTTTAAGATCTAGCCCAATGATGGCCAACCTTTTTTGTAAAGATGGGCCAAATTTGTGTGCGCATGCACAATAGCATACAAGTGTGTTCCCACACCCACAATACAATGTGCCCTGCCCACCTGCATGTGCACACCCCCTGCGCACATGCACACACAATATCCTCCCCATGCAAGGGGGGGGTTGCCCTCCAAATGTTCCGTAGGCTTTCCTGAAGCCTGGGGAGGGCAAAAACGGCCTCCCCCAGTCCCCCGGAGACCCTCCGGAAACCAGAAATGGATCATTTCCAAACTTCCGGTTGGCCCATTGGGCCTCTTTTTCGCCCTCCCCAGGCTCTGAAGAGTTTCTTGAAGTCTGAGGAGGGCGAAAATGGCCTCCTCTGGCCCTCCAGAAGGCTGAAAATCAGCTGGCTGGCATGCACATGCGCGCTGGAGCTGACGGCTCGTGTGCTGGCAAAAATGGCTCTGCGTGTCCCCTGTGGCATGCGTGCCATAGGTTCGCCACCATAGATCTAGCCTTTCAAATATGTTACCAACCCTAGGCCTGATTCTTCTAATGTCCATATTCCTTCCCATCCTGCTATCAGTTCTGCTTGTTCCAACCCATACTTTTGAGGAATATGCACGTACCCATACCTAGGAAATGGAACCTTAGCAGTAGAGAGTAATGAAAATGTAAGAAGAAGTTAATTTGTTGGTTGCAAGGGTGGCTTCAACATATTTGGGAGAAGCATTAAATCTCCGTGCAAGTTTACCTCAGGTATTGTAAACTCCAAATCCAGACTAGCATCTTCATTTTCTTTTAGTTATCCCAACTGGTTCGATTTTTAAAAATATAAATAGATATGTATATGAAATGCAAATAAATGTAGATAAAATGATTGCTGATTTTAAAAAAATATGCACCACAATTCCAGCCTGCTACCTTAAAATGCTATGAATATTCATTATGTCTGCTGAGAACTCACCATCCGTTAGTTATAAATGATATCAGTTGCTAAGGTTGCAGTCACATATCTCAAGAAAGCAAACTCTTCCTATATACACTATTTCATACTTTTCTTTATTATCTTTGATTCATAATTCTGGCATATCAAAAAAGGAAGGAACATAACATTCTAGAAGCATGCATTTTGACAAAACAACTATCCTAGGTAGTTGGTGCACAATGGAGTAATAAAATAAATGGAAAAATCCATATTTGACATATGTAGGTATTCAGTGCCATTGACCAGTGGATTTGTTACATGTCTCAGTAGTCCATTATCAGCTGCATTTAGATAGTTGGTTAATTCAAATGGGCAATACTCACTAACAGTTAATTTTTGGATTTTACTTATCCAGGCAAAAGAATGGAAAAAGTGAAGAATGGGAAATTACTGCATTTTTCGGCATATAAGACAAAAGATTATAAGATGCACCAAGATTTTGAAGAGGCAAATTTTAAAACAAAGTTGTTGCACTCTGCAGACCTCCCAAAAACAGCCCGAATAGCATGAATAGCCTTTAGGAGGCTTGACGAATGCTCCTGAGGGGGTGGGCCAAAAACAAGCAAAAAATGGCCCATTTTTCGCTAAAACAGGCCCGTTTTTTGTGTAAAGAGTAAAAGGCCATGCATAGCCTTTAGGAAGCTTCCAGAGTGCTCCTGGGAGCTGGGGGGGGCAAAATTGAGCAAAAAAGGCTTGTTTTTCGCTCATCTCTGCCCTCCCCAGCCCCCAGGAGCACTCTGGAAGGCTATGCATGGCCAGTTTGGTGAAGGGGCGGGGTTTCAGGAGGCAAAAATGGTGTATTTAGTGTATAAGATGCACCCAGATTTTCAGCCTCTTTTTTGAGGGAAAAAGGTGTGTCTTATACTCCGAAAATACGGTAAGTGAGCTCAAGGCCTCCTAACATACAAGAAACTTTCCACTTTAGAAAACTATCCCAGTTAATAATGCAAAGTAAATATTTTAATTTACAAATGCAAGACTGATTTTTTAATGTATCAAATCCATAGTACTAAATATATAGTACACAAGTATTCCAGAGGTTTTTTTTTCAATACTGGTACCTAAAGTATTTATTTTCTTATTTTATTTTATTGTATTATTTTATTTTTTTACAAGATATATAGGGCTAAACTGTGGACATGAAAACAGAAACTAAATAAACTCCAATGCTCCTTAGGTTTTGCAAGTGTTCCTTAAAATATTATTTCAGCATGTTACTTGTCCTTCCCCGGGATTCCGTAAGATTGATTGTTTTTTGCCGTATTGCATGATGGTATTATATTGTTTCCTACTAAGAATCTGTATGGATTGGGGTTGCCTATAAACACTGTTAAACAAAGAAACTAACAAGGGAAAAAATAAATCTAAATCTACCAGTTTTTAAAAAGTAGATTAAGCTCTACTATAGTCATTAGATTTTCCTCTACACTGATATAAAAAAGCTCAGAGAAGTAGAGGCAGAGGTGGGTTGCCATTTTTTCACTACTGGTTCGGGCACGCTCCCACGCACATGCAATGCTTCTGTGCATGCGCAGAAGCGTCTGGATGGGTGGGAGGAGCCTCCCGCCGCCGCTACTACCGGTTCAGTCAATCCAGGCCAAACTGGCAGCAACTCACCTCTGGGTAGAGGGAACATCTTTTATCAATCCAAGATTTAAAATCAACCAACCAGAGAGTCACATATATGACATGGATGTCTATATAAGTTAAATAAATAAATGGCAATGACCGATTTTGGGGTTGAGCTTTCAGACTCTGCAACTAAATAAGAAGATAATTTCTTGGGGTACCAACCCACATAACTGGTTAGCCAATTCTTTATTCATACATTGAGAAAACAGTTGGGAAAATAGTAGGCATCATCTTATTTACAAAGATTAAAACAGTCCTTTTGTATTTACGTGAGGAAGTCACAGGAGACTGGAATGAAAACAAAGAAAACAAAGTTATGGTCTATCAACCATAGTTGCAGTTAATTCAATTCTCTCCTCTCCCACAGATACTAATTCGATTTTCATTTATTTTCTTCTTGAATTATTAAGGGAAATGAGATCAACCTATAATGTGGATAAATCACATTATTTGTGTTTGCAGGCTCCCTTGATGTTTGATGCCAAATTGTGTTCTTCGTAGTGAACAAACTACAGGAACTGGCAATCAAGACATAAACAAATCACTTGAAATATGTTTATATGTTCCCAACTGTCACAGCTAGTGATACCCCGAGAGCACAATGTGTGGGCCTGTTATGATTCAAATGTGAAAAAGAAAATTTAACAATGTAGTTTACAAGCAACTGAGAAAGGTTAGTTGAACCTGCATCAAAACTAGCTAGGCCAGGGGTCAGCAAACTGTGACTCTGGAGCCACATGTGGCTCTTTTATCCATTTGCTGTGGCTCCCCTGTTGCCAGTTGGCTCCACAATTGATAGGGCTTTCAGTTAGGAAAGGTAGAGAAAAAAGGACACCGTGCTAGGAGGAGACTCTATGGTGGAGGAACCGGACTTCCGGCCAGCTTCCAATTAGGACCTTTTTGGCTCTTTGAGTATTTAAGGTTGCTAACCCCTGAGCTAGGCAATCAGCTACAGAAAACCACTACACAGTTCTCACTATTTAAACATATTTTAAGAAATTTATGCTAAAAAAGGAGAACAGTGGCTATTGCAATGCAGTATCTTTTCCTAGACATATTGATAGCATCAAAAACATGACATTATTAAAGGGTTGCTATGAAAGAGGCTTTTTATTTTTTATTTTTTAAAAATGCTTATCTTGAATGAGTGTTTATGTACTGTATAACGGGAGTGTTAACATCAAGACCCGGGGGCCGGATCTGGCCCATGGGTTGCTTAGATCTGGCTCGCGAGGCCACCCTGGAAACAGTGAGGGACCAACCTGTGGTGCCTCTGCCAGCAAAAATGGAGGTCAGGAGGGCCGCAAGCTAGCTACATTTTTGCTGACAGAAGGTTGCATTTACAAATATTCATTGCTTAAAGCTCCCTCTTGGGTTGATTAAAAGTAGGTTTAGCAAGTACCCATTAAATCGGAAAACAGAACAATTAATCCCATATCTATTCAAATTCGATGTTGCCAAGGAGTTGGGAGAAATTATTATCAAAGTGAATAAACCAAATTCTTTCTCACACATTTGGAACTACTATAGTTTATTTCTGAGCCATTCCAGTTCTGGAAATAAATAATCTAACTAAACCCATCATTCTTTCTTCTTAATTATATATCACCCATAACAAGCAACTAAGTCACAATTCACTTCTTCCTACTGTATACCCTTAGAGTACCCACTGGGCTTCTGTCTTCATCTTGGCAAAATGAACGGAACAAGGCTGCTTTCTATCTGATTTCTTTAATGTTTATTATGCACACTCCTAGTTCTGCATCTCACAAAGGGTTTCCTAAGGCTATTGCAATTCATACATCCTGTATTCTCACAAATTGAATTTCAGTGTAATAGCAGCTAAGTGGAGAAGTTTAAAGAAAAACAGCCTTCTTTTCCTGGCTGTAACTTCTTTGTTTGCTATTTCAATTTAAATAGCTGCCAATCTCAAATATATGACTCCATGGGGGGCGGTGGCTTACAAACAACTGAAAAAAAATATAAAAACACCAAGACTGTACAATATAAGAACAATAAAAACCATATAAAGCTATGCCACAAAATTCATAGCCATAACATCCTTTAATAATAATCAATGCAGACACTGCCAGGTTCTACCACATTCCCAGGTCCTCATGTTCATGGTAAAACCATATTTTCAGGATCTTATTGATAGATGAATTTACTAATATTGATGGCAGTTAGTTTCTCATTTTTTTCCATTCCTAACTTTGATTACACTTAGACTGATCCCATTTCCATTTTCCATTTAATGAAATAATCTTAATTTGAATATTCAAACAAGTTTTAATGTGCATTCCTCTTACGGATCATATGATGATATGCTATTTTCTTAATTCGCATTTTTGCTAATCTACTCTAATGGTTTTTCAAAACTTTCTGCAGTTTGGTACCTGAAAATCAGTGGTGGGTTCCTACCGCTTCGGATCAGTTCGGCTGAACCGGTAGTGGTTTGGCGGCCAGGGTTGCTGGAACCAGCTGTGAACCAGGTCTGCCACACCCATGAACCAGTTCTCCGAGTGGCGCCATAGGCGCTGCCATCTTGTTTTTCAGTTCTGCGCTTGCTCAGAACAATTTTAATTGTACTGCGCATGTGTGTGCAGCGTGCTCATGAGCGAACCAGCAGTAGTGCCTCTCTCTCTCCCCTCCCTCTATGTAATGAGAGAAATAATGTGCAAATCCATTCATTTGTGTATTAGTAGTATGCATCAAAGCAGATTCATATTTTTATTTTTATTTAACAAATTATTTTTCAATCTCTAGTCCTCTCATTCCAGCTGAATTTTACTGAGTCTCAATATACTCTAGGGGTTTATTTGTGGATATGTGTTTTGTTTTATATATATATAGCATCTGTGCTGATAAACAAATAAAGGGGGACTAGCATAGATCTATTTCAAGCTATTTAGCTCTTGTCAGCTAGCCATACCCTTACTGGGATTCGAACCTGGGCTGTTTTTACATGTTAGGCAGTTGTTTAGCCTCTAAGCCACAAGGTCTCCTCCCTTATTAGCTGAGCCAAGGAAATGATTAAGTTGTCAGCCCTCAGGCTGCCATCCAGGGGGACCCTGTCCATCACCATGCCCACTTGGCTATGCTTACACGCCACTAACGCTGCCACATTGATGTTGCCTCTCTGATGTTGATTGAGCCTGTAGCTGCATGTGGCTCTCCTGCTCGGGTGCAACTGCCTACTCTGATGTAACTCTTTTACTCAGATGCGGCTAACTAGGAAAGAGGCTAAGATGACACTGAGTGGGGGTGTGGCTGAGGGTGTGGGTCATGGTGATTGGTGATGGTGGGTGGGTGTCATCTGGGTGGAGTTGTGGGTGGAGCTGGGTGGGGTAATGGTATATATATATGGGTGATGGTGTTAACTTGGTTAGAACTGACTTGGATTTGATTACCTTTGTATCATTGTCATTTAATGCTGGTTATAATGTAGTTTCTTAGATAGAGATAAAGGTTTTTCACCAAACAAACTGAATCTCTGTTTGTATGCAACGTGAACCCCGGAACGTGACATAAGTGTCTTTGTCAAAGCACCTGGTATGCCCAAATATGGGAGGGAGTATACTGCTTCCCTTTTGCCTCCCAGCTCCACCCTAGGAGCTTTATTTATTTATCAGCACAAATGCAACACAAAAATGGTTTTCTGCCTGGAAGGCTCTTAGGGTTCAAATCCCAGTAAGGGTATGGCTAGCTGATGAGAGTTAAATAGCTTGAAATAGATCTATACTAGTTTCCCTTTATTTACACGTGTGTGTGTGTGTGTGTGTGTGTGTGTGTGTACGTACATACATACATACATACATACATACATACATATATCACAACTAGTTCTATATGCCCTGGAATTTTGTTTGTTTGTTTATCATAAATATATAAATTATTTATTTATCAAATAATTATCATTCAGTTCTTATTACAATCAAATAGATGAATTTCAGAAGTAAATGTTGATACCAGAGGTTTGGAGAAAATACTGGCTTGCCCATTTTTATTTTTGATTCAAGTAATGTTGCAATGGATCCAGTTCTTATTTCTTCTGTTTTAAACCGTAAGAGAGTAGTTAATTGTATTTGTGTAGATTTTGCCCTTAACTCTTTCTTATGGGCTATACAAATATATTGACAGCATCTGCAACGTACAGGTTGCAACTTGTTTTCAGGTGATAAATCAATAGAGTGGGACTACTTTAAATTCACAAAAAAATTCATATCATCATCTTATTTTTAACAGCTCATAATGCCAATGTCTGTAAATTAATTTGAAGCTGATTATATTTTTCTTACATCGCTATCTGCTTAAAATATGCTCAAGCATGAGAACCTATATGAGTCATTTCAATCATCTCCACATTTACCAAAAAATCCCCTGCACTTTGATTTTTTCATCTGACTGTTATTTCTGGCAAGAAGTGTTCATTTCCAAGATTCATTTTAGTTTTCTTTCTTAGTTGATTGCTTTACTGTTTAGCCAAGGAATAAATGTGCAATGTTTGAATACTCAAATACTAGCTTTCTATAGTTGGCTCACATAAACATTTTTCTCCACAGCTTGTTACAAAACATACCGCATAAAGCCTAGTGATAATGAAAAATTATGCACTCCATGAGTGTGCATATAGATATACGTATTCATGAAATTGCTTGAAATACTGCCTTGGAAATCCTTACGTGTATAAAATCATTAATTTACACAAAAGTATAAAATACATTCCTTTTCCAGTTCTACCTCTCACTTCCCTTTATCATACAATGATAGCACTCAATTATCTCAGAAAATAGCAAGAATGGTCAAGTTTATCCTTTGAGACATTTTAGCTGAACTATTATGCTGAAGAACAACTGCAACAACATGAAGCTGTCTTTCTATTTTTCTTCTTTCCATTAATCTACTATGCATTGGATTGGTTTAGTTATAATAATACTATGAGGTTCCAGAAACTATACATCACACAATCCTAATAAAAGCTTCCTATTGATTCTGCCAGATTTTCCTTAAGAATTGCAGATCCTTGGAGATAGATCCATTCTCTGGAATATTTATATTTTTATAACAGTTGTCTATAGAGATTCTCGATCATGGTTGTCCCAAAGGTGCTTTTTCAAGAGGCAACTGGACTTTCTGGTTTTTCTTTGAAGACGTTTCACTTCTCATCCAAGAAGCTTCTTCAGCTCTGATACTAGTTATATATTCATGCAGATATGCTCATGCATACATGCACCAATTCATACTTCATTATTCATAAATTGACAGCTGTTTAAAATTATATATGGTTAAACTCAAACCAACAAGAACATTATTTAAGTCAGTCCTTGGAGAAACCATTTAGCTGTCATTCAAATGTCATTTTCATTTCAGATTCCCATTTTGTAAAGATAAAAAGTACAAAAAGCATGGTAGCTATATAACAAACCTGAAAATTTACAGCATTTTAAATATAAATCAAGGCTAAATGCAGAGAGATATTAACACATAGAATCAAAGAGTCATAACTGGATTCCTGATTAAATCAGAAAACTACTTTGTTAATGTAAGTAACTGAATAATAGAATTGGAAGAGACCTTGGATGTCTTCTCGTATAACCCCCTGCTCAAGCATGAGAACCTATACCATTTTAGACAAATCGCTGTCCAATCACTCCGTAGTTTGTCCCCCAGTTGATGTTAGGGTACTTAAAGTTCCCCCATTACAACGGTTGTGTGTTTCCACTATACCTTTGTTAACTGATTAGCAAAAAGTTCATCTATTTCTTCTGCTTGGGTTGGATGGCCCGTAGTATACACTTATGAAGGTGTCATTCTTTTTTCCTTTTATATTAATAGCAATAGCAGTTAGACTTATATACCGCTTCATAGGGCTTTCAGCCCTCTCTAAGCATTACAGAGTCAGCATATTGCCCCCAACAATCCAGGTCCTCATTTTACCCACCGTGGAAGGATGGAAGGCTGAGTCAACCTTGAGCCGGTGAGATTTGAACAGCCGAACTGCAGAACTGCAGTCAGCTAAAGTATCCTGCAGTGCTGCACTCTAACCACTGCGCCACCTCGGTTCTGTATTAACCCATATGCATTCAGGGAGGCTTTCATCTTTGATTTTATGCATTTTTGTAATGGGGTAGTGATTTCTTACATATAATACAACTCCACCTTCTCTTTCGTTAGATCTGTATCTTTTGAACAGTTTATATCGCTCTGTCAATACAGTCCAATCAGGGGTTTCACCTCACCAAGTTTCAGTAATGGCAGTTATATCATACCTGCCTCATGTATCAGTACTTCCAATGCACACTGTTAGTTCCTCAAACTTTTAACATTTGTAATATTTGGACAATGCCATATCTACCCGTAATAAATAGCGATGGGAAACTGAATTCATAATCTGAGCCAGATTATGGGGAAAGGCAGAGAAAAGAATGTTTTATTAAACTGCAAGTCTGAGCTTTTTTTTTTAATTGGCCAAAATATCCATTTGTATTCCTGGATATATCTGCTTCATGAGGATTTTCCCCATCTTGTAAATGTAAAGATATGAAGCAAGAATTTTATTTTCTTTGTATTATTTTATTTCCTAGGCGTGCATCTACAGAGGTGGTATTCAGCCAGTTCTGACCGGTTCTGGAGAACTGGAAGCGGAAATTTTGAGTAGTTCGAAGAACTGGCAAATACCACATCTGGCTGGCTCCACCCATATCTTTTCGCTGCCTCCTGAGTCCCAGCTGATTGGCTGGGTCTTCTTTTGTTGCCCTGCACAGGAAAACAGAGCTGGAAAGCAGAGTAGTGGGGTGTGGATGGAATGGGGATTTTACAGTGTACTTGCCCTGGAGTGGGGTGGAAATTGGGATTTTGCAGTATCCTTCCCCTGCCACACCCACCAAGCCACACCACGCCCACAGAACCAGTAGTAAAAAAAATTAAATCCCCTCACTGAATTCTATAAGCACTAAATTACAAACACAGATAATTGTTTTTTGCAGTATTTATTTGGTCAGCATGACTGGCAAGGATATCTATCTTTGACTTTCTTCCATTTCATTTTGTCATTGAAAAGCCAAAGATTTCAATTCTGGGTTTCTGGTTCAACCATATTTTCTCATTCTGAGTTATGTTCCCTGACCATATCACTTCTGGAACAGTATATGTGAGGTTTTCTTCAAATGCACAAAATTATGAATATTATTTATTAGAAAGGTCCAAGAACAAGTAAGGATGAGAGTTTACCTTTTGAAATGTACCTTCTGAAACGTACCTTTACTTTTACCTTCTGAAATGTAATCTTCTTAGTACAAAAATAACTAATATTGCACTTTTTAAAAAAAAAAATCTAATTGGCAGAACCAAGTCCAGTCAATAGCCCTAGACTCCAGAAATGCATTTCAGGAAATTTCTCTCTTTCTCTTTCATAAGCGAAAATAATGACATGAACATAGAGATTTAAAATGTTATGAAATCATTATTTTAATAAGTATTGCATATATGCATCGTGAATGTGAACATAATGGACAGTGAGATGTTTAGCTTCTCATTACCATAGAAACACAGTTTGTAGTCTAAGGATGGTATTTGAGTGTGTGCAACCTTCCAATTACCATCTGGTTCTGGAACATCTGTTATTTTAAGGATAATTTTTGCTGAGAAATAAAAAATGGTGGGGTTTTTGGGGGGGGTGGCCAGGGGAACTAAAGTCTTAGATTAAGATACCTTGGGTATGCTTAATGCCAGTGAAAAGGTTAACTGTTAAAACAGTTTATTTTATACTGTTTATGCACATTATTTTTGTGTAAAATAATTTACGTTAACTTTTTATTGAAAATATGAAGGTTGTTAAACTTTTCGATAACCATTTGGTTTTTGACACTGTTATTTTTAAAGGCTCATTCATACATTAATTTAAAATATCACTTTTCATTTATGAAACTTTCAGATTTTACAGAAACTACAGTCAATGAGTTGTTACTGTTTCCACCAGTTTTAAAGCTACAACAAAAATAAAATACAATAACATATGTGTGGGTTTTTTTTAAGAAAAAACCTAGCTATTTCATTTTGCTACTATTAGGGCTTACACTTTATTAAACTTTTGATATTACAATATAATTATTATTCATAATTACTTCCCCCCCCCTGCTATTCCATATGACCAAAACCAAAGTTATGTGTCAGAAGAGATGAAAACAAGGCCTTTAAGTAAAAACAAATAAACTTTTTTTTGTTAAATTAATAAATATCTGAACCTCAAGATCCTAAAGATTGGTTACCCTCCCCCTCAGTTTTAGGTTAGAGCCCTTCAGATAAACTGAGTAATTTTCCAAATATATTCTTTCCAGTTCTTGTAAGGTGCAGCCATCCCTTCCCAGAAGACTTTCTTGAAGGTAATGAAGACCCTGGTCTAGGAATCCAAAGTTCTCTTGGTGACACCAACCCTTGAGCCAGTGGTTCATTTTTAAAACCTTTTGTTTCCTCATTGGATGTTGACACAGATGAAAACACCACTTGTATTCCTCACTCCTTGGCTATCTTGTCAAACTGCCCGAAATCTCTTGATATTGTTTTTAGGTTCATCATTGTATCATTCATCCTCACATGAAAGAGAAGAAAAGGATAGTAATCTGTGGCCTTGATTATTTTAGTAAGGTTTTCAGCCACATCTTTGATTTTTGCTCCAGGGAGACAACATATTTATCTAGATGGATTATCTGGTCTACAGATGGTGGATTCTCTTCCCCTGAGAAATGAGTCTCCTATCATCAACACTCACCCTTTTTTCATGGGGGATTTTTATTTTTATCATAGAAATACTTCATGACATTCCTTTTCCAAGTTTCTTCATGCTGTCTTCCAAGGAGAGGCTACGAAATCAATTGCTCAGCTCCAGTGGGGCTGTACCGGACTAGGCTGAATTAGACAGCAAGGATATTACTCTTGTGCATTTTTGTCTTCTATAAGTGACATGTTTTCATTGGTCTATCTCTAAAGGTTCATGTACAGGTTCATGTCTTCTAATAGTTGTTTGTTCCTTATTTTAGCCTTCTTGCTTAGGTTGGATATTCTCATTTGTAGGCTAAGTCTCAAAGTGGCTATAGTTGCCTCTTAGATGCTTTATTTTTAATTCCAGTAATTCATTTAGTCTACATTTAGTACAATTTAAATCCTCTATGGGCATGAGTACATACATGGAACAATTGCAACATATTTTTCAAATCACAACAATTTCAGTCTCTAGTCCCATAACTATGTTTCTTTTTGCTAGTTCATTTAAGAATTAATAAATTTAAAAGTTTACAAAGGGTTAAAAGATGGAAAAGATTTTCCCATTTAAAAAAAAACTAAATAAAAAATTTAAAAATTCTGAAAGTTCATTTAAAATTTTCAAATTTTTAACATTTTCAGGTTTAAAAAAAAATTAAATGTTAAATAAATTTAAATAAATAAATAAGCCATTTGTTGTTTGTGTAACTGTTAATGCATATATGAACATAACAACAGTCTCTACTGCATTCTGCTCAAATGCAAGACTTGGCTGATCCTGTGCATATTGCTAGAACTATAAAAGCTATGATTATATAAAGGTAAGCTTGATGCCTGGTAAGCTGAAAATTAAACTTTCAAGACAGAATTCTGAAAATCACATCCAATTCTATCAACCTGGCTTTGAAAACATAACACATTTTTATGCAGACTTGTCACTGGCCAAAGAACCCAGTCTACAGTGCATCAAACTTTGCCATCTTACACTCAATTAGTTCAGCTTTTTCAGCCAATTCTCTCTACTTAACCAACACTGGTTTGACAGTGTGAATGCCATGCAGCCAAGAAATAACTGATTTCCTGCTTTAAGGAATATAAAAAGGATCCCCTTTCTTATCCAATCTAAGACCTGCTGATCTTCAAAAGGAAATAGAAATAGTAATTACAGGCAAAGAAGGGGCAAACTCTGAGAGCCAGTTGACATCAACTAATTTCTGCTACTTGTTCCAAAAATTCAGCTCCCTTCTGGAAATGCATATTTCTTCAATCTGCTTCCCCCAATTTATGAATTCCATCTTTTTTTTTCCTGCTTCAGTTGGGAAGACCCTTTCAGATTGCTCTATACACAGGAAGAATTAGTCCATCTGAAGAGTGGATTAGACCAAGAAGCTCATCTGCTCCCCTCCTGCCCCCTCCTCCCAAAGGCTATGAGATTATAAAACTGATTAAAAAGCTGAAATTCAACAAAGCTCCGGGATGGGACTTCAGTTCAACAGAGGCCATTCAAAACTATTTAGATTGATGGATACCGATTTTTGCTTCCCCGTTCACCTATAATAAGAACCATGCTAAGGTCCCTGATGAATGGAAGAGAATCAGAGGTGGTATTGAGCAGGTTCTGACCAGTTTTGATAGTGGAAATTTTGAGTAGCTTGGAGAACCAGTAAATATCACCTTTGACTGGCCCGGACCCCATCTATTCTCTGCCTCCCAAGTCCCAGCTGATTGTGAGGGAATGGAGATTTTACAGTATCCTTCCCCTGCCACGCCCATCAAGCCAGCCCTACAGAACTGGTAGTAAAAACTTTTGAATCCCACCATTGAAGTGAATATATTATTTTGTATTGTCCCTTCTACGCAGACGCTCACCAGGAATTATTATCTTCATTCCTAGTATTTTTTACAATCTCTGGTTGGTTTGTAACAAAGCAAAGAAATACTGGACCAGATTTGTATTTTAATTCAAAGTTTCTTAAAATCAATGTAAAACTGAAGCCAGAAATTTTGTTTTTAGATTTGAGGAACAAAGATCTTGAAAGAAAATGGGGAACTTATTATATACATTGATAGTGGCAAGAATCTAATATGCACAAAGACAAAAATGGAAGAATGGAGAGTAAAGGTGATGCAATTAGCAAGGATGGCAAAACTGCTTGTTTTAATTAAAGAGAAGAATTTATTTAATATGGTTTCCTTTTGGAAATTGCTTCTGGACTTTTTGCTCAAAACTGAAAAAAATGAAACTTTGATTTTAGGTTTTGATGATTAGAATGATTTTGTTATTATAGAAATGGCTTGAAATGTTGTGGAATGTAAACCAACAGTTTGTAATTGTATTATTTTTTGTATTTTACTGCACGGAAAAAATCACTTTTTATCTCTCCTGGTATTTTTCTTTTCCTTCTCTAACTTTTATTTTTTCTATATATTTTTATTTTATCATGAAATTTAATTTAAAAAAAAGAAAAAGAAATTATTATCCCCATTCCTTACTAAAGTTCCTGGTTATTCTGATTTGTTTCACCTTAGTTGGTTATTGTTATTATTAGATTGTCAATCTAATCTTACTTCTTCGATCATAGCTAAGTACTGTTCTATTGTTCGTAGATATACCACTGTGTTTCTTCTAATCATTTTAGATATTTTGGAACAAATTTTTTTTTATCCTAAATAATTGTGATTTTCTTGTTTTATTAAGCTCAATGACAATAAAAATTGATTGTCCATCAAAAAAAAGAAAAAATTGAGGGCACCAGCAACAGTTATAAATTAAGCATGTTTCTTCAACTAACAGTGAATCTGTAATTGGAGATTTGCTAAACAGTCCATAACCTGCCAAGTTCAATTTTACAGTTGAAAAGCATATGCACAATTTGTCTTGGTAATTTTACAAGGAACCACAAATTCATTTTACTCAAGAATATTTTTTGTACTGGAGCATTCATAAAATGCTTATACTTCTTATTACTTTATCCAATATAAAACAATATAATATTCTACTACAAGACTTTTTAGGTCCATTACCCCATAATAAATACTAATTTTAATTGCATACTAAATCTACACAGAACAAAAACAATAAAATAAGTGTTGTACTGCTATGCTGTTCATAGTTTAGATTATATTTATAGTATAATACACATACACCTATAAATGTATACACTGAACTCACAAAATTCATGTGTTCAAGGGAGCTATAAAAACATTTCCACTATATTTTCCGATATATGTATATGTAATATGCAGACATACCATTCTGTAAATGTGTATTTACATCTAGTTAAAGTCATATTTAGAATAAGTCCATTAAAAGTGATGAAATTAATTTCACTTCCTCCATTCCAATTTGCATGGGCAAAGACATAAAGTATACACACACATTCAAACACATTTTCCCATTCAGTCTGAAACAGTTCAACAATCAATCTACAATTAAGCAATGGGGCCCTTGGATCAGGCCCAAAACATCCAATGTAACAATATCCCCACCAAATATATACTTAAAGGAAACCCATCAGCAAACCATGAGAGGAAGGGTAATTTCTTATTATTGTTCCTCTAGAAAAAGGGTGTCAGACTGGCAGCCCGCGGGCTGGATGCGCCATATGCAGGCCATGCCCATCCCACGCTGGCTCCGCAAAGTCACAATACATCACGTGATGTCACGTGACAAGATATAATTTGACACCTGTGCTCTAGAACCTGTTACTATGAAATTGAAGATGGCTGTGTTCATGCCAAATAGTAGCCCAAAACAGCTGTAGCTTCAGGGGTGAAATGCTACTGGTTCGGACCGTTCACCCAAACCGGTAGTAAAAAAAAGCTACCACTTTGCCTGAACCAGTAGTAAAAAATGCTACCGGTCCAAATGAACCAATATTTCCGATGATCAGCTGTGATGCGCGATTTATATTAGCTAGAAAGCAGGATTTCCTGCTTTCTAGCTAGCTAAATCGCATGGAAAAGCGGATTCCCCGCCTCGCTATTTTAATTACCTTTGCAGGCATGCTTGCCTGCCCCCCCCCCAAACTGATGCCATCATGTCCAGTTTTGATGTTCTGTGCATGCGCAGAAGGTCCTGTGCATGTACAGAGGTGGTGCATGCAAGCCGAGCAAGTACACACACATGCTCACATTTGTGAATCGGTAGCAAAGATAAGTAGATTTCACCCTGTGTAGCTGCCACATATATATTGGTGGTTAGCCATGCTGACTAACCTTGTGCTACAAGAATTTATATACAGTATTAAATATGTCTTAAGTGAAGAAATGAAGAAGTTGTTCCTTGTCATGTACCTATGCTTTTGGATTGTGGTGCTGGACAAGACTTTTGACAGTCCCTTGGACTGCAAAGAGATCAAATCAAATAAACTGTCATGCTTGTAGATGGCAGAAGATAAGATGCTTCGATAGTGTCATTGATGCAATTAACATGAATTTGGGAAAACTGGGAGACAATGAAGGAAGGGGAGCCTGGCATGCTCTAGTCAATGGGGCAGTGAACATAACTTAGTGACTGAACAACAGCAAAAAAAAAACATTCTAATAAAACTGAACAATAATATGTCCGAAAGATGTTATGTTTGTGGAAACTCCTCCTGAACTTTTCACATATTCCTGAAAAATATGGAATGACAACATTGTTGTTCTTTTCTCTATCTGTTGTGAAGGTTCTCCTACTGGATCTTTTTATGGATTTGACAAAGGCCCAGTTAGGATAACTGCAAGTTCTGAGGACTTCCCTGATGTGTTTTGTTCTTTCTCTTTGCTAGTAGGCAAACCTTCAGTGCAGTGATGTAGGGTTCTGATTACGTCCAGTTTGTGCTCCAGTAGTTGGTGAGCTTCAGAAGGTAAATACTGAAACACCCCCTCTCCCACAGATCAGATACAACATACATGCCCAGAAACACATTAAGGCAGAAGCTTGTGCACCCCCAAGCAACAGAGCAGCAAGACATGCATAAACCTGTACATTGGGGAAACAAAACAACCACTTCACAAATGCATGGCACAACACAGGAGAACAAACTCCTCAAGACAGGATTCAGCAGTCCATCTACATCTGAAAGGCAAGGGTCACTCTTTTGAAGAAAAGCAAGGTTCATATTCTGGATAGAGAGAACCACTGGTTTGAAAGAGGAGTCAAAGAGGCCATCTATATTAAAACTGAACTGCCCTCCCTCAACAGAAGGGGAGGGATACGACACCCTCTATCTCCTTTAGGATGCAGTCCTTTCAGCAGTCCCAAGGAAGTTCCACATCCATTTGCACTCTGATTCAGGTGATAAACCTCTCGACGATTCTCAGAGTGCTAACAATTGGCTGACTGCAAAGAACATACAACTTCTTACACACACACACACACACACACACACACACACCAGTTAGAAGCTTCTTAGATAAGAAGTGAAACGTTTTTAGAGAAAAAAAAACAAGAAAGTCCCATTGCCTTTTGAAAAAAGCACATTTGGGACAACCATGACTTAGATGATTGAGAAGCTCCGTAGATGTTAGAATAATAATTTATTTGATAAGTTTCTGAATACATTAAACATATTTAGCATTATGCAATATGCCAGTGTATAATTATGTCAGAAATAATATATGATTTCTTAAAAGTTATGGATGCATGTTTCATATCACCAATAATATATTTATAAATAATATTTATAAACAGTGCTTAAAGATCTTGCAGAGATCTCATGAACCACAAAATCAAAGATATAAGAAAGCACATTCTAGTAATTTGTTACCTAGCTTAAATATCATAAAAGATACCTTTGAAAATATTCTCAAAATATGGACCCATATATCTGAAAGCTACCAGTTCAGAAGAAATATAACTGGCACATAGTGTTAAAAATACTAACACCCAGTGGTGGGATTCAGCCAGTTCATACCACTTTGGGAGAACCGGTTGTTAACTTTCTGAGCAGTTTGGTGAACTAGTTGTTTGAAGAAATCATTACGGCAGAGAACTGGTTGTTAATTTATTTGAATCCCACCACTGCTAACAGCGCATAATTACTGTCCACATTTTGTGCTACATTTCTAACTTTCCTAGCCCAATGCAAAGTCTGTAATATCCTTTAAGGTTCTTCATTATGCTGAAAGCTCAGTATTTGAAGGGCTGCATCCTGGCATGCTTCAGTTTAATTTAAAGTTATCACCTCAGGCCATTTCTGAATGCCACCTATACTAAGATTACAGGTTGATTTATTCATGAGCAGACTCTAGTTGATCCCAAGTTATGAAATATGTTTCCTAGAGAGAGATACAATGCTGATACAGATTTATAGTTACATTTTTTAAAAAATTTCCTTATGCCTTTCAAGACTTCAAAATTCAGACTTAACCTACTGTACCACTTCTTTTGTTAACTCCAAATGTGGCTCACATTCTTCTTGTTTTTAAAATGTGGTTGCTGTTCTGTTCTTTGTAAGTTATTTTATGATTTCTGTTGCAAGTTAATTTATAATTGTGGATATGGTTTATTCAACCCTAAATCACACATTATTGTTAAAGATATGTCTTTAACAATACATGTAAGGGTATATACTGTATCAAAAATTCCCTCTTGGAATTAACATTAATGCTTCCCAACATAGGAATTCATCCAGACATCAAGACCTGTGAATTTTTGTGGAGATGAAGATTAGCCAAAACACTTACTATTGATAGTGGAAGGAAAAAAGTAAAATTGACTGCAGCAATGGATTCTTGATATCTATCATATTTAAATATTTTTAACATTTCAATTATTTCTTTTTCCTCCCCCCCAAAAGGGACTTAAAAGGGAATTTTGTTTAAAAGTCTAATCAATCTTTTGTAGCTTTGAAGCTTTATTGTTTTATAGTGGTTTTGTGTTTTATATCTATCTATCTATCTATCTATCTATCTATCTATCTATCTATCTATCTATCTATATTATTGTTTTCATTGTTGCATGCATATTATATTAACATTACAGTGTGGAGGTGTGTGATATTGCTATAATAAGATTGTATATGTTGATTATTTTGATTTAGCACCGATTTTATTGTTTAGTTTTTTCCTCTACATATTGTATTATAAACTTCAACCTCAGGATGGCTGAAGAATTAAATGTATAATGAAAGAACCATTGTTATGAATACTGTAAGTAGACAATTGTATAAAAAATACTGAAAAATTATCTGCTAAGTAGCAAATGTATTTTGAAGACCAAAATTAGGGGAATGAAAGCAAAAAACAGTTTCTCCCCTGTTTCTTAGTTATTGTGGCATTGGAGTGTTAGTTAGTTTCTTTGCTGTATGGAAATAAAGTATGAAAAAAATAGTAAAATGTATTCAACACATCATGAGCTTAAAGAAAAAAATATCAGGGGAAAAAAATCAATAAAATGGAGAATTACATACCACTATTTGTGTTTGTTGTAGTCCTTCTCCTTCTTCCACCCTACAAAACAAGATTCCATAGAGCAAGCGTTATAGCTCTACTTACTATGAAGTGGCAAAAAGTTTATTGGAGGTATATAAATATATATTTCAGCAGTGTTTTCACTTTTTTCCCATTCTTGATCAACAGTACATGATTTCTGAAAGTAGTAATCCTCAATATGATAACTACCTTATACGCAATTTTTAAGTCCTACTTAAGAGGTGGAGATTTAAGCAAGGTGAGAAAGAGGAAGCCTTCAGCAAGGTATGTGGTCTTTTTAATATTGTACTTGTGTCTGTTTAGCAATAGTAATAGCACAAAGACATATACCACTTCATAGTGCTTTAACTAAGTGGTCTCTAAGTGGTTTACAGAATCAGCATATTGACCCGAACAATTTTACCAACCTTGAAAGGATGGAAGGCTGAGTCAACCTTGAGCTGATAAGGATCAAACCTCTGGAAGTGAACAGTGCAGTAACCCACAATACTGTATTCTAACCACTGCACCATCATGACTCTTAAGGAGATTTATCATCTCCTTTCATACAAACCAAATACTATAAGCAAGCCAGTGATGGATGATACATAGAGAAGAAGGAAAGTGGAATATTTTAATTCAGCAATAAATCTAAATCTCAAATAACATGGATGTTTTATTTTATACTCAGCTTTTAATGTATCCAATGGCTAAGTCTTTTCTGTTACGGGAGTGCTCTCCCACACTCTTTCTCATTCAACATTAGTGGGCAGCTTTGAGTGTCAATTACATTTCCAAGCTTTCTTATGATACCAAGGGTACAAGAGTACCAGAGCTGCTCAGAGCCAATATTCAGCCTGTGAAAAGTAGTAACAATTTTCAGTATATAGTGTCAAATAGTAATTGTGGACTACAGAACCATAAAAAATGGTTAGGGCAGAGGTATAAGAACAGATGCATGACTTGGGAAAAGACAGCAACCAGTTTATACAAATGTGTGTGTGTTTAGGTGTGAATTTTGTTTTAATAGCAATAGCAATAGCAGTTAGACTTATATACCGCTTCATAGGGCTCTCAGCCCTCTCTAAGCTGTTTACAGAGTCAGTATATCGCCCCCACAATCTGGGTCCTCATTTCACCCACCTCGGAAGGATGGAAGGCTGAGTCAACCTTGAGCCGGTGAGATTAGAACTGCCGAACTGCAGATAACAGTCAGCTGAAGTGGCCTGCAGTACTGCACCCTAACCACTGCGCCACCTCGGCTCTTTAATAGAAAAAGGTTCTTCAGTATACTATCCAGATCAGGAGTGTTAAATTCACAGCCCATGGGACAGAGGCGTCACATGCTAGCCACGCCCACACCTGGTTTAGCGAATGGGGAAAAGTCATGGTACGTCATATGATGAGGCCATGATGATGTGTGTTTGACACCCCAATCTAGATGCTTAGTACTTGGATGACTTTAAAAAAAATTCTCACAGTTAACTTTGTTATATTTGAACAAAATAGTTATCAATATAGAGGATGTCTTCAAATAAAGAGCTTTCCTTGGAGCTCAGTGGATAAAAATAAGATAGTGTATTTTCATATTTGGAGATAGACACACACATGCACACACAAACACAAAGACACAAATACAAACACACAAACACCAATTTTTCAGTCAATGTACCTCAACTGGGCTAACGTACACAAAATTTGGGACCCATTACTCCTGTGGGATTAAAATTTAGCAAAGCTGTGGCTGGTTTAGCACTACTGTGCCTTCCAACTGCAAACTGGAGCAAGGGAGGATGAGAGGGACATATCTCCACCCTCTTTCCTGCCTCTCTTTGGTCCCTGCACCCACTGAAACCCCCTAATGGCAGCAGGAGGCAATGGAAGGACTTGGGTGGCTACTGGTGAGGTACGGCTGTTGGGGGCATTGGCGCTCAACACGTGAGCCCTCTTTCATGCTTGAGGAAGGGGGGTCTTGGGGACATGCCACGATGAAGAATAGAGATGCAGTTTTCCTCATGGTCTGCACTCCATTCGCTTTAACTCCCCAGCAAAGTGGCAAGCTGTTCCATGGATTAACCAAGGAAAGGGGAGGAGTGATTTCCAATGCTCCCTGCAAGCTTTCCATAAGCAAAGTCAATGGGGAAACTGGCAGGAAGTCAAAATCATAGCTGCTCCTAGTGTTCCTATGGATGATCATTCTGTTTCTCTGAAAGTTTCTACATGGTTATTGCTCTATGCCATATGCTCTATTGCTCTATGATATAGATTCTCAGTCAGAGAAATTAGTGCTGTATCTTAAATAAAACAGATCCTTTAAACAGTTGAATTTACATAGGGTATAAATATCCACTTTTATTCACACCTAATTTGGACTTCAATTGGCAAGAAAATGACCACAAACTTCAAAACAGATTGCTAGCTAACATGTTAAACATGTGATATGTGAGAAATTACAAAATGCTTCATATCTGCTGTGTGCGTATTGTGCCATCTGCCTACCTCAGAAGTGTGTGGTTTGGGGTTTTATTTCTTATTTATTTATTGGTGGAAAAGTTGAAGCTGTAATCTTTTCTTTAAGTTCATGTTGTCATTAGTAGCATAGCAAACTAGAGCATGGTGTAATGGTAAAGCTTCTAGACTAAACTGAGGGGTTAAAGTCTATCCTTACTTAAGGAGTTAAAATCAATCCTTAGTTAAGGAGATCCCCTACATCATTTAGGGGCCAACATTTTTCTCTACTTAATTACCTCACAAGGATCAGCATCCCATGGGGGTTAGGATGAGAAAAATATGATGATATTATGAGCCCAATCACATCACAATAACCTTGACTCCAATAATGTGAGGTAAATGTGGAAGGTTGCGGTTTGCCTTTTGACATCAGGAGGGATGTTTTCTAATCTTCACATTGATGCGATTTCTACCGTGTAGAAATCCCAGGGATAGTAAATGAAAAGCAATCCTCATGTAAGCAGCTTTGAACCTCTGGAGGAGGAGCAATATAAATCTAACAAAAATAAATATATATCCTAAGTTCTTTCCAATGGTTGGCTAGTATTTGATTGAGGTACAGTGGTGGGTTTCAAAATTTTTAAGAACCTCTTCTGTAGGAGTGGCCTGCTTTGTGGGAGTGGCTTGCTAGCCATGTGACCAGGTGGGAGTGGCTTGCCAGCCATATGACCGGGTGGGAGTGGCTTGCCTGCCATGTGACCAGGTGAGAGTGGCTTGCCGGCCATATGACTGGGTGGCCGTGGCCAACTTGTAAAATGTGGTGAAACTCACTTAACAATGCTCTTACTTAGCAACCAAAATGTTGGCTCAGAAACTCTGGCATTTGAAGCACGAAAGTCTTAAAGCTGTCAAGTTACAAGACCTTTGCACCCCTAACCATTTAGAAAAAAAACCCAGGGGTGTTCAAACTTGACAGCTTTAAGACTTGTGGACTTCAACTCCCAGAATTCCTCCTCTTGCTCTTCATCTTGATGATGTGCGGACGGGCGGAGTGGAGGAAGCTGGAACTGATTCTAAACAGCACTGTAGATTTGTGGAACCTCTTCTATAGAAGAGGTTAGAACCAGCAGAAACCCACCCCTGCTGAGGACCCTGGTCTCCCTATAGTATTCACACAGACAATGGAAACCACTTTGCTCACTGCTGGCTTTAAGTGCACCGGTATTCCAACTTTCATGAGCAAATTTGTAAAAACAAATGGGGGTCAAACTCGTGGTGTCACATTGCCGTCACGTGATGTATTGCGATGTGTTTTCCCTTCACAGAGCTGGGGTGGGCACGTGGCGCATCCACCCCACAGGCCGCCAGTTTGACATCCCAGATCTATGGCCTTCTTGCATCCCGTTCGTGCTTGAATCACAATTGTGTTATCTTTTTTACTTTAATTTCACTTCTTTTTTATGGATGGAATTTTTACAAATGCCTCTTGCTTTTAAATTGGACTGGTCTCTTTTTCCTTCTTCTTCTTCTACTTTTCCCCATTATCTGTATTTGTGGATTAAGAATCTCTTTCCTCTCTCTGCTCGGCTTGATCATAACTTAAGCATTTTAAGCTCCCCCCACCTCTTAACCTTGGAGCTTAGGGAGGTAAAAGCAGAAGAAAAAGCTTGGTTACATCAGATATCTCAACGCTATTGGCTTTGTTTAACAAAAGAGACAGAGAGAAAACATGTCTGGTTTATACAGGTGCTCTTTCGGAATAAAGAGAAAGCTCTGACTTTAAAGATTACACTGAATTTATTTGAAACCTAACAAAAAGTCTTGGATGTCTCAGTGGCAGTGTTTACAACCAGGAGAAATGCTGCAACATGAAGAAGAAAAGGAATTTACATTCCTTTTCTATGCTAGAAATTCAAAAAGTCCTAATAAGCACAGAAAGAATTGAAGAGAGTCTTGAGCTTATAGAACAAAGAACAGAAAGAATGGAGGGAAGAATTGAGAATATTGACGAAACAATGATGAAATTTGAAGATAGAGTTCAAAAAATTGCAGAAAAATATGAACAAAGTGATAAGAAAATTGTTGACACTGACAGCAAACTGAGAGTGGAGGGAAATGATATGTGTGGAATACTAAAAGGAGAGGTATATGAACTGGAATTCTATCTCATGTTTCAAACATAGATGAAGAAGGGGGAGAAAATTTGGCAGAAACAATAAGTAACTTTGGCAGAATCACTAGTGATAACCACAGACAAGCTGATGGAAGGAACAGATGGAGGGTTTCAAGTCTTTACAAAACATGCAATGAACAACAAGTTGCCAAGAGAAGTCCACATAAGTCTAATCAAGAAAACACTTAGAACACAGATTCTACAAATGGCAAGAGATATTGGACGGCACTATTACTGGAAGTATACAGGATGATGAAATGAAATGCCATGTTAAACTAAGTTAAACTTTGAGTATTATGTATAAGACAAAGTAATAATAGTTATAGTCAAATAAATGATTAGCAATTATAATAATGCATTTATATATACTAGATTGATAATATGGAATTTTATATAGGCTGTAAGTGAGGATTATGGAGATGATGTGGAAAAGCCTTTTTATAAAAGATAAACAATCTTATATAAAATAGAATACAAAGATGTAATACCATTGGATGAGTCCAGGATGATGTAATGAAATGCATTTTATGTTATGTGTCTTGTTTGTCTATGTTTGTTTAGAAATAAAAACTGGAAAAAAAATAAGACCTCCCCGAAAATAAGTGCTTGGCCTTATTTTGGGGGTCAAAAGAAAATAAGACCCTGTCTTATTTTCGGAAAAACATGTTATGAAATACATTCCTTTGGAAACTGAGTTTGGCAACAGCCATTTCTGCCATCAGAAGAATAAGTAAGAGGGGGGCAGAGCTGCAGCCGGTGCAGCTGGGGCATGTTTGCAGGAGTGCCTCCCGGTTTTATTTTATTTTATCAATTTTTAGTACTCCCACTGGATTCTTTTTTATTTAATTAACATTTTTTGGTGGAGATAACAGCATAGAACATAATACAAACAAAACTTTTGTTGCTGCCGAGAATTAAATAAGCATGGGAAAAAGAAAGAAACGCCATGGCACCAGCCCAGGATCTCTCCCTCCAGTGAAGACAGCAAAACAACCACGAATTGAAGCGCTCTTTGTTGGCAAGAGATCTGTAAGTAAAACTAACCCCCACATCCCCAACAATCCGGAGAGATTAGAATGGGACCGGCAAAAAGATGTGGCAAAACAGCATTTACTAGACTTTCCCGATAGGGTGGGGGGGAACAAACTGAAAGCCAGCTCTTCTCACCAACAACTAACCCAATAACTTCCTCTATGGAGGCTGAGCTAAAGGCAAAAAAGGCGACCAACAACCAGATAATTCAGAGTATGGAGAGTTTACCTAGGGAAAATTCAATTGACTTTATGGCAAAGCAATGCCTTCTCACAGCGCAAACGGTGGTTTCAATATTTGGGAGTCAAAAGAAAATAAGACCCTGTCTTATTTTTGGGGAAACGTGTTTTGAAATGCATTTCTTTGGAAACTGAGTTTGGCGACAGCCATTTCTGCCATCAGAAGAATAAGTAAGAGGCAGTTCTTTTCCCAAACTTTTTATGATTTTGCATTCTGGATGTTAAACATTCTAGCTATCAGGAATGTTTGAATGCAAAGTAAACTATAAATGCAGATTTATAGATGCATAAATCTCTCTCTCTCTCTCTCTCTCTCTCTCTCTCTCTCTCTCTCTCTCTCTCTCTCTCTCTCTCTCTCTCTCTCTCTCTCTCTCTCTCTCTCTCTCTCTCTGACTATAGCCTCAAAGCATCTGGAAGCATTAGATTAGGAAATATGGCATAATGACTTAGCATTTATGACTCAGGAATTCAAACCTGCTTTCCATTTGCCCTTTATCTTTCCCTATTGCCCACCTCTGTTCTGCCCCATTGGAACCAACTATAATAATAAAGGATTCTCATAAGGACTACCACTTAATTTGATCAACAAAGCTTTTTTTTTACAAATGGAAAATTGTGAGGTAATTATGAATTTTAGACCCATAAATTCCTGGATGTGTCAGGATTCCAGGGAGCAGTTGCCTGCATTCTTTAGCCAGAAGAAATATTTTCCTTCATAATCTGGATTTGGCAATTTCAAATCAGATCAAAGATCACACTCAGGACTTTGATCTAGTGACTCTGAAATTAATGGGGTGGGGAGACCAACCATGTGATTGGGAGAAATGAAACATGTCCCTATAAGATTGATGTTCCTTCCCTCCACTTTCAGCATGTGCTTCATGGGTTCTTATTTGATGAAGAGACTCGCATCCTCATAAACAGAAAGAGAATTGGTATTTTCTATGTGCTCTGCTCAGCTCATTAGTTAAACAAAATTAACAATGAAGCAGCAGACCTTCTGAAATATTTTCAACATCATCAAGTTTCTAGAAAATAAGAGATGACATCTCTTTTGTCATTTTCATTCCCATTATGTTTGCTGTCTGCTAACATGCTGGATCAGAGTTTTATATGGGTTTAGACAATTAATATTCATGGCTGAATACCATTTCTAATTAAATGTAGAATATAATTTTAATCACTTTACAGATTCTTAATTTTTGCAAGCATTAGAACTTCGGGAGAGATAGAGAAGTTCACTTTCTTTTTCTCTTTAAAACTAATTTAAATATTATTTAAACTCCTTTCCAAGATGGCTGCTGAAGAATAAGACGCTTTCTTTCTCTTACTATTTGCTGTGCCCAGTGGTGGCATTCAGCCAGTTTGGACCGGTTCGCCTGAACCTGTAGTGAAGACTTGTGCTACTAGGAGCATCATATGTTTTAAGAGGATACTTGGTTGATACCTAGGACGCTGGCAGCAACCCGTATCAGCCATTAGCACCAGTCAATGGTATTTGTGACACATCTTTAAATGTTCACTTGACTGAGTTTCATGTTTAATGAATAAAATAAATACATAATAATAATAACAACAACAGCAACAACAATAATGAGAAAAGAGTTTAAAGTGCAGCAAAGAAGAAAGCTAAAAGGAAGGAAAAAATGTTGACATTATCAAAATATTTTGACCGCAAGATAAGCAAGAAAAGTATTTTTCACAGAACTACTCAGTTGCCTGTTTCATGTCTATATATTTACCTATCGAATGGCACATAACTTCTAGATTCTTACAAAGTAATATTATCAGTAATTAGCATAGACAGTCCCAAAGGCAGTGGCCTTTCATTCTTCCAGACTAAATGCTTTTATATGCATAATGGCAGCAAAACAGAAGTGGAAAGGAAGACACCAGGTGATCCTTCTCCCTTTGATGAAAACTATTTGATGGACTTGGATGACTTTATCTTCTAAAAAGGATGTACATTTGGATTCTTCATTTGTGGGCAGACACGTTAATAAAATTTAGTGCCCTTTGCTAAGTTCAATTTCCTTCTTTCCATTTTAAATATTATTTCTCATGGAGAAGAGAATTTGATGAATTCTTGACTTTTTCAGGAATGCAGAAATCCTCTCCAATAAATTGCTAGCGTAATTATTTCTGTTATGGAAAGCAGAAAAAAATATAATTTAAAATATACTGAACGTGTTTCTGGTTGACAGTGTATTTAATGTTTATAGTCTTAGCAGTTCTGAGCTATAATTGTTTTTGTTTCATTATGCTGTGGTTGATTTTAATAAACCCAGAAATTGATTGCATTGTGGCGTTTATGCATGACTGACCAAAGGAGAATGTAGTTTTACTTCTGATAAGAAAACAAACACTAAATCTTAAAGCCCATTTGTCTTCCTTATGATCAGTTCTGCAGAAGACTGAAATCAGTTATTCAACAATGGGAATTTACCTGGAAAAAAAAGATTTAATATACACAGTAGAAATGTCTTTTCTAATATTTCAAGGACAAATGTCTAAAATTATCTCCAGCTTTTTAATATAAAAGCTACCCAGTTTCTGTCAATTTTCTATTGAATATATTATTTCTATAAATACCCCCTGCTCTAAAGAAGCAATAATCACCACATGGAACCAACCTGTATCACTTTCTAGCTAACCTTAAACAGCCAGAAGGGACACAGATCTAAAATATAAGTGGCCAAATTCCACGACTGACTACTTCATCAGGACTAAGGATTGTTGTCTGGTTAACAGGATAAATAAGTGGTGGATTAATTTAGTGATTGGTAAGCCATAGATCTATCAGTCTTTGTTTTGCTTTGCTTTGTTTAAATTAGAAACTGAAAGAGCACTAATCAACCTTGAAGGCAACGGTAATAAAATCATTGTCAACCATCCCAATTTGGTCAGTTAGAAAAAACTCTGAAATCCATTATTAGCAACATACATTTTACTAAAACCAAGTGGTTACAGAAGAAGCAAAGCTGGATCTGGGATTTTTGCACCCAAAGCATATGGTTAACTTTTCCCTTGTTCACACCTCCCACCCACCCCCACCCCATTATCTGTGAGTATCCAATTAGGTGCTAACAAATTGTTTGGGTAAAGTCTCCATCTTCGTGGATTGGATGGTTCTGGATTGCACAGTGTGACCTTGGAATAGCCGGCTGTTCTCAAGGGACGCCAGTGCTACCCCCCCCCCATTATCTCACCCCACATATGCACCCACCCCACATTATGGCAAGCTGACAGAAAGCAATGCATGGCATAGCAGGATGGCAGTCCTGACAATCATAAGTAAATAAAGTTGTGTCTTTGAATCTAGCCACTCATATTTATTTTCCAAATGAAATTGGTTGAATGTCCAGATCTTTTATATGGAAACCTATATCAGGTTAGCCAAATTCCCTTCCTTTTTGCAGCCCAATTTAGGTGAAGAAAATGGGTATATGCAGTTGTTAAACAGAAATATGCAATCTATTACACCCTGGTCAGTGTCTCTTTGCACTTCTACCAACAGGCAGAAGACATCAAAGTATAGCCAGCCGAACAAATAGGTTTAAAATAGTTTCTATCCTTGGGCTGTGAGACTTTTAAATACAACCACAATCACCATGCACAAGCTAGGTTTTTTCTTTCTTTCTTTTTTCGTTTCT
The DNA here is from genome assembly GCF_009769535.1 of Thamnophis elegans. Taxonomy (NCBI): domain Eukaryota; kingdom Metazoa; phylum Chordata; class Lepidosauria; order Squamata; family Natricidae; genus Thamnophis; species Thamnophis elegans. The sequence continues at coordinate 45,478,381 of NC_045551.1, forward strand.
GCTATAATTTTGCACCGGTAAGGTTAAAACCAATTTTGTTGTATTTAAGTACAATGAAAATAAAGATTATACTTATACTTATTATCACAAAGTAGAACTCTACCAGTAGGTCCACTTCTCTATGCTGAATTAAATCAGCATATCACATTTGAGATAATATTTAATCGAACGGCTGTAGTATTCTCTAAGTTAATATGAAGAATGGACAAGTATGTATGTATGTATGTATGTATGTATGTATGTATGTATGCATGCATGCATGCATGCATGGATGGATGGATGGATGGATGGATGTATTTTGCATTATGTATAATAACAAACAATAGGAGTGGTGCAATGGACTAGGGGTGGAGCTCTCACCTCACAATCAGGAGGCTGTGAGTTTGATTCTAGGTAGAGGCAGATATTTCTCCCTCTGGGCACACTGAGAATATATCTGCTGAACAAAACACTGCATTGACAACAGGAAGGGCATCTGGCCATTAAAACACTCTGCTGGCTCCATTCAGTTGCCCAGATTCCATCCCATAAGGGATTATGAGGTTGTTAAAAGATGATGATGATAATAATGGACAATAATCCCTGATTATATGTAAACAGATTCATGCAAACCCTAAAATACATTTCTTTTGCCTGGCCTTTACAGTTCAGTCAAGAAACTAGGGAAGGTCTCTTCCGAGCCATTTGCCAGGACTCTGTTCCTTCTGTGGATTCAACTGCCTCTTATCTGACCATTGTTCAGACTGCAGCTCCTCTTCCTGTCTTCCAAAGTCATTTCCATATACTATTAGACCTGGCACCTCTATATATTTTATCCAAATTCTGATGCTTGTCGTTTCAAATTAGGGCAGGCCTAATTGTCATCTTGGGATATGGTGGCTCAGTGGCTAAGACCCTGAGCTTGCCGATCAGAAAGATCAGTAGTTCAGTGGTTCAAATCCCTAGCGCCATGTAATAGAGTGAGCTCCCAATACTTGTCTCAGCATCTGCCAACCTAGCAGTTCGAAAGTATGCAAAAATGCAAGTAGAAAAACAGGAACCACCTTTGGTGGGAAGGTAACAGCGTTCTGTGCACCTTCGACGTTTAGTAATGCTGGCCACATGACTACGGAGACGTCTTCGGATAGGGCTGGCCCTTAGGCTTTGAAACGGAAATGAACACCCCCCCTCCCTAGAGACTAGCACATACTTTACCTAATTGTCCTCTTGAAACACAAATAAATAACACTGTTGAAGGCAATAACAATCTTACCTTAAACATGAAAAAAGACAACGCTGAGATCAATTTTAATGTAATTTTAAAAGGAAAGACAATAATAAATGGAGACAGCTCCCGGTGATTCAACACATTTTCCTTACACTGATATCCACTTTTGAATATCTTTTACAGAGAAAGATGAAGCTCGGAGGTAAAGGCTGTTTTGCAATAAAAATAACCATGTTTTGGCAGGCTATCAGTCGCTGCCCAATATTACTTTAAGTGTCCCTTTGTCACCATTATTTCCAACCTGTGTACTATAATAGCCTTATCTAAACAATATTTTTGTTTGATGTGAGCAAACTGAAAAACATCATCTGTGGTTGAACCATGAAAAGCTTGAAGAAATCAATAAAAATGGAATGTTATTACTTTGCTTTTGGAACATGGTGTTAAATTGCAATAGAAGTTGAAGAGCAACTGATCATTTTCTTGCTCTATACACAAATACAGATGTTTTGCTTGGAAATCAGCCCATTAAAAAAACAATTATGTGCAAGCTAGCAAACAATGGAGCTATGTTAACATAAGACTAGATGGAGGCAAAAAACACATCATGGTTATTCTTTGCATAACAAATGTAACCAAGCCAACACCTAATCTATGTATCAGGCTTATCTAATAAATACCTAGAATCCATGGTGGGTCCCTACTGGTTCGGACCAGTTCAGCCGAACCAGTAATGGTTTCACGGACTGGGTCACTGAAACTGGTAGTGACCCAGGCCTGCCATGCCCCCAAACCGGTTCTCCGGGCGGCGGCACCATCTTGTTTTTTGGTTCTGTGCATGCACAGAAGAATTTTATTGCTCTGTGCATGTGCGCTCACTGTTCATCAAGCGCGCGCAGCACATCCACAAGCAAACCGGCAGTAGAGACTGCCAGAACCCACCTCTACCTAGAACATATTGCTAAGCAATGTTTGGACCGCAAACTGACTAGATGCAATAAAGGGAAGAATCAGATCTTGTTGTTAGATCATTTGTACCACTGATGGACAGTTACCGTATTTTTCAGAGTATAAGATGCACCCTTTTCCCTCAAAAAAAGAGGCTGAAAATCCTGGTGCGTCTTATACACTGAATACAGCATTTTTTGCCTCCCAAAACTCCACCCCTTCACCAAAATGGCAGTGCATAGCTTTTAGAAAGCTTTCAGAGAGCTCCTGGGGGCTGGGGAGGGCAGAAATGAGCAGAAAATGGCCTGTTTTTTGCCCCCCCCCCAGCCCCCAGCAGCATTCTATAAGCTTCCTAAAGGCAATCCATGCCCTTTTTTAATGAAAAATGGACCATTTTTTGCTTATTTTTGCCCCCACCCCGCCCCCAGGAGCACTCTACAAGCTTCCTAAGGGCTATTCATGCCCTTTTAAAAAACGGGCCTGTTTTCACACAAAAAAAATGGCCCCTTCTTGGGAGGTTTGCAGAGTGCAAAAACTTTTTTTTAAAATTTTCCTCTTCAAAACCTTACTGTGTCTTATATTCTGGTGCATCTTACATGCCAAAAAATATGGTATTTAAAGGGCATCATTTCTAATGTATTCTAATCAGAGGTGGGATTACTACTAGTTTGCCCTGCACCAGCAATTTGCTCATGCACGCCATCTGCGCATGCGTACGATATCACAAAACACGGCAATTCGCTTTCGTGCACCATCTGCATATGCGTATAACATCAAAAATATACTGATACAGGACTGGATTGCACCCGGGCAGTTGCCACCGATTTGCTGAACCAGTCCAAACTGGCTGAATACCACCTCTGATTCTATGTATGGCTGTGGGAGTTGGACCATAACGAAGGCTGAGCTGAGCATCGAAGAATTGATGTTTTTGAATTGAAGTCTTTTGAGAGTCCCTTGAACTGCAAGGAGGTCAAACCCAGGCTGAGTGAGCTGGCAAAGCTCCAGGCAGCTCAACAAAGACACAAGGTGGGGAGTGGATACCTGACTGGCAGCCTAAACTATTTTAAAAATATAATTTTTAGGGTTCTTTACACTGTTTAGATTTTTTTTAAAAGGATGAGAAACTTTCTATCAAGGCAAAGAAAGTCCCCCACCCCACCCCGCTGTCCACAGCAGTGGTGGAATACAACCGGTATGCCCCGGTACAGGCATACCGGTGCCTGCTGGGAGCACCTGATACCATTCCGGTATGATGCTCTGGAGGGCCTGCCTGCCCTCCTTACCTGTATTTCAGCCAATCGGGGCTTTCGTGCACGTGAATGGAACGTACGGCCGCCGAACAGCTGGAGCATCACGGGCAGTAAGTATGCATGTGTGCATGCTTGCGCATGTACGTGGTGGATGCTGGGCCCCCGTTGCAGCATACCAGTTGCAATGGGATCTGGAACCCACCACTGGTCCACAGCCTGTCCAATGCCAGAGAAGGAATTTGAGCACTTCAGGAATCTGTGCTGGTATGACTGCATCCAATGGGAAAGCATGAAGATTGATTGCTGGGATGTGCAACAAATCGCCCCACTCTGCAAATTGGTGGGTAACAAGTATCTCTCAGCAAATTGCCCAGGATGAGGGGGTAGGGGAGGACCGGTGGTGGGCCAGTGGTGTGAGAGAAACACCAGCAGAGAATCAGTCAAGGATGAATACCCACAGTGAGTCAGTCGTGGCAGAGGAGTGGAGTGAAGTGGTCATGGCCATGTGGCTGCGGTCAATTATCCTAGATAAGGATGGCTGGGTGGACAGACAGACAGACAAGCCATAATTGCTGCAGTGTTTAGAATGCAGTGTTGCAGGCTAGTTCTACCAACTGCCAGCAGTTCGATCCTGACCGGCTCAAGATTGACTCAGTCTTCCATAATTTTGAGGTTGGTAAAAAGAGAACCCAGATTGTTTGGGACAATATGCTGACTCTGTAAACTGCTTAGAGAGGGCTGTAAAGTGTGCTGAATAGTAATATAAATCTTATTGCTATTCCTGTTCCTATTGCTAGGCAGACAAACAGGCAGATAGATAATTAAAATGCAATTTTACAATACTCTGAATTCTGTTAGCATGCATCAGTAGGAAAACCAACAGATATGCCTCCTGAAAGTTATTGTGGATAGATAGCTGCTCATCTATTGGATTTCTGACTGCATAAATATTGGAACTGTTGGGAATAATAACATTTAGGTCAATATTTGGCAGCTCTCCATCAAGTTACTTCCAGGGGGAAAAATACTTTAATTTATATTAATTTCTCAGGAATTACGGTAACTAAAAAACATGGGATGTGATCAAGCATAAAATACAATTTACTCTTGAACCTTCATAACACTGACACGATCACAATATGCTATGACAAATATTCTTGCAGTTAATGTAATGAAGCAAAGTAATGGGGATTAAAATGGAATCAAAAGCATATTCCGCAAATATCATTCCTTTGTGTTCAATTAATTCTAATGATTCTGGACAACTACATTAAACTACATTTAATGGAAACTGATTGCAAGAGAAAATAAAATCTGATTGGTCTCTTTGTCAACATTTTCATTACAATAGCAGGCATAATTGTTCAGCTGTACCGTTATATCATAATCAGATCAGCCACAAATTGGCATTATGGAAAATTCTACTTTTAAACCTCTTACTACAGATGAAAGGAGCACCTGTTTCGGTGTCACATAATCATTTAAATGGTCCATATGGACTTTTCTCTTTTAGCTCTGCTCACCCACATATAATCCTTGAGTTCAATTGTGCAGCTAAATCCTACAAGCCTTTCACATTGAAACAGATGGGTGTGGCAGCAAACAAAGCAACTAAGTCAAAACTCCCAAAGGAGATTTGGAGTACTCTTTCTCGAATGGATGTTCTTTATATTACATGGCAAAATGAGTGCAAAGTAGAAAATAGGCAAAGGTGGAAAACTCATTATGTCTGTAAGGAGGCTTTTCTCCCAGGGAACATATAGGACATACTTCCTTGGCAACCTCAGGGAGAAGTCGGGAAAAAAGCAACCCTCCTATCATTGAGAATTTCATGAATTTCATGAAGTCCCTCCCCCAATAATTTTGGAGATGCCTAGAACGAATTTTAGAGACCCAGTTTCGTGTAGTGGTTAAGGCATCAGACTAGAAACCAGGAGACTTGTGCATTCTATTCCCACCTTAGGCACAAAGCCAGCGGAGATGACCTTTGACCAATCATTGTTTCTCAACCCTAGGAAGGAGGCAATGGCAAACCACTTCTGAAATCATGCTAAGAAAACTTCAGGGATCTGTCTCTGCAGATGCCAATATCAATACTGACTCAAAGGCACACCACGCACGCACACACAGGGGAAGGGTGGAACAGACACACAGAAAGAAAGAGACACAGAGAGAGAGAGACAAAGAGAGAGAGAGAGGCAGAGGCAGACAGAGAGACAGAGACAGAGAGACAAAATTCTGGCTGCAAGCAAAATACTAACCATTCTGTCAGGCCTGCAGTGGTTCCTGCACTGGATATCTGCATGATATTTGGAACGCTGACACATTGCTTGAAGGAGCAACATACAATAATGTTCTTTGTAACTACAACTGTTTCCAAAATGTTTCTACTAAGGGAAACTGAAGAAGCTACAAGTTATGGATACCATTCCTTCATTGCAGCAATTACTACACAAGAACCAGAACAGCTGACAAATCACCTCTCAGTTGTATTTGTGAATTCTAATCCTTCCCCTGGGACTACACCGCTTTCTACTAGAAACATTATGGTTCCTCTTTCCTGTCCAAGTTAAAGAAATTAATCCTTTGTGTGACCTATTTCAGAGAGGAGAGTGCTGCCAAAGACTTGCTCCATCCTACCAAAGCTCCATGACTATAGTTTTATATGTTTATTCATATCAGAAGCCTCATGATTACAATTTTATGCATAGGTATAAGTACTAATTAAAAAAATTAAATGAATAAACCTCTAATTTAGGTGCTGCTTTCCCAGAAGCATGCAACATTGATTGCATTCTGTTAGAGTATCATAAGGTTCTCAAGATTACATTGTGAGGTTGCCTGCAGATCAGAGGTGGGTTCCTACCAGTTCGCACCTATTCGGTAGAACCGGTTCGTCAAATCTACCGAACCGGTTAGAAGAGGTTCCACCAGTGGACCTGGAAAGCAGGCCACACCTACAGAAGAGGTTCCAAAAATTTTTGAAACCCACCACTGGGATAAGAGAAAGGGTCCTTGGATATGACTATTCTCAAGCTCATATTTATAAAACTCAGTGCCTCTGTGAAAGGTTAGGATGACTACTGTGTTTGTGGTGCAATCAGAACATTGTGTGTGTTGAAATTGTTTTAACGCAAACCAAAGATGCCTTTTAAAAAACAAGTTTACATCATATTCTTATGCATGCCAGTGCTGTGTGTGAGGTAATTTAAGGTGGTTCTGACAAGTGTCATCAGCATCTTCATATCCGGTCACATGGGCGGCAAGCTACTCCCATCCGGTCATATGGACAGCAAGCCACTCCCACAAAGGAGGCCACACCCACCGAGTAGGTTCGAACAATTTTTGAATTGTTCTGCAGATCTCCACATTCACATTAAGCAGAAGTCACCAAATATCTCCATTTATTCATGGTAGGTCTTGATCTTGCAGTGCTCAGTCTTTTTAGTGATTCCCAAACTTCCCAGCTCTTCTGCAGGTTCCATCCAAAATTGATCTGTTGTGGCTTTCCAAAAGTCCACTCTACTTTTAAATGTATTAAGGTCTTCCATCAATCTAGGGAAGTGTTGGAAGAAATATCCTTCTGGGTTCAGTTCCAAGTGGGGAAAAAGACACTGAAAACATGGAGGATGCTTGAAAAGATGGTTTAATGGTGAACAGGACCCCATGGTTGGAGGTCCTGAACAGAAAAGGTGATGACATGCTTCAAGATGTTGGGTGAAGAAGAAAAAGAGTGGAAAAAGGGGGCTTGCTGAGAGTTCCTGAGTTTTTTTTATACTTTCTCTTTGGCCCCACCTCTCTATTTCCTGTTCTTGTGTAAGAAATGTATTCTGATTGGTGGTCAGACTCCCAGGGGTGAGGAGTCTTAGCTAACTTTGTAGGTTGTGTGCCTTTTGAGTTCCAAACTTGGCTGAGTTTCCAGATGCCATGTGATTGGTTTCTATGGAGGGTTCATCCTACCTTTGTTATGTAGAGTAGACTAGCTCAGGCATTTTAATGGCTCATTGACAAAGGTGGGGGCTATTAAGAGTGAATCTGTTTCCTGCCTAAAAACATGTTTCTCCATTTCTTATCCAGGGAAATATAATATTCTGCCTTTTCAATATTTCCCAGGATATTTCATTTTTCTAGGAGAGGGGAGGGTTTCAACTTCCTACCAAAGTTTTTTTCCTAGATTTTAATCTCTGAGGAGTTGGATGGAGGCCATAGAGAGGATACCCTTTGGAGGTTAATGATTTAAGCCTCTCCTTATATGCTGCTACTTCTCTGCGAATAGCGGGGGAAGGCAATGCTGGCTAAATGATGATCCTTGTCTAGGAAGGTAGATTTCAGGTATCCAGTGATTATTCTACAGGTTTCATTTAAGACAATGTCTATTTGCCCAATGTGTGCCAATTTATACTACACTGGGCAAACGTATTTGCCAACAGAATGGCAGACAGCTAATGCTGTAGTAGGGTGTGTCAACTTTTTCAACTTTCCATTTCTCAACGTTAGGGAAGCTCAAATGTTCTGACATGCTTTGGGGATTGTAAATATATTTTGGTTACTTTAATATAATTTAGATGTGCTTGGTAAGTAACTACATAAATATCATAACTTCTTAACATTTTGTTTGTTTCATTGCGGCAAGCACATATTTGGGTTTTCACAAAGTTAACTGGTTATCCCAGTAATATCGATTCAGTTCTTCAAAAGTTTTAATTAAGCATTGTTCTACTTCCTCAAATGTTTTATTCTGTATAGCCATCCGTGACCCGACAAAAGCGTGAATGTCATAAGCGCGCCGACAACACCGCGGCGCTAAAACCGCGATGTCAAAAGCACGCTGACAACAGCGCGCCGACAACAGCACGCCAACAGAAGCGCGATTTAATTTAAGGTAAGGTTTAGGGTTAGGTTTAGGGTTAGGTTTAGGTTTAGGGTTAGGTTTAGGGTTAGGTTTAGGGTTAGGTTTAGGGTTAGGGTTAGGGTTAGGGTTCCGTTACAGCGCGCTTCTGTTGGCGCGCTTTTGTCGGCGCGCTTTAGGGCTAATTAGTCGCTCATTTGTCGCGCAGTTTTGTCACCGCGCTTTAGTCACCGCGCTTTAGTTAGGCGCGCTTTTGTTGTGCGCGCATTTGTGGTGGAACCATAGCCATCACTCATTCATCGGCATATATATAATTGTTAGCGCCTACAGCAGTGATGCTGAATCTTTTTCTTATGGCGTGCCAAAATTGTGTTTGTGCAGGCTATTGCCACACCAATTCAATCTTTCCCACCCACCTGGTCATGCGTGCGTGAGCCCCCTGCGCATGCATGCACAACCCCTCCGCAGGCTCCAGAGGCTGTCCTAAAGTCCTGGGAAGGCGAAAACAGCCTTCCCTAGCCCCCCGAAGACCCTCTGGAAGCCAGAAATGGATCATTCCCAAACTTCCAATTGGCCCATTGAGGCCGTTTTTTTGCCCTCCCAAGCCCCTGGAGGTTTTCCTGAAGTCTAAGGAGGGCAAAAAATGACCCCAACGATCTAACATGAATTTCAGGAACTTCCAGTTGGCCTGTTGGAGCCGTTTTTTGCCCTCCCAAGCCTCTGGAGGTTTTCCTGAAGTCTAAGGAGGGCAAAAAACGACCCCAACGATCTAACATGAATTTCAGGAACTTCCAGTTGGCCTGTTGGGTATGTTTTTCCCCCCATTTCTCTGGAGGATTTCCTTTTTTTTTATTAAAGTTTTTTTTTATTTTTTTATTTTCATAACATATAATCCCACATATACTAATACATAATCAACATCATATTGTATTATTAAATGTTTACATCAATTCATCTTACCAACGACTCCCAAAAACCAATTATTGGCCATCAACTTTGCCTTCCCTGGAACTCCACAAAATACATACGATTCTGAAGTAGTTCCTGATGAGGTTTGTAAGTTTAAAATCTTTAGTTATGTCATAAACCTTCTGCTTCAGTATTCTAAGATTGATGATATCATATAGCACTAGCAATAGCACTTAGACTTACATACCACTTCACAGTGCTTTACAGCTCTCTCTAAGCGCATTACCCCCAACAATCTGGGCTCTCATTTTCTGCACCTTGGGAGGATGGAAGACTGGGTCACTCTTGAGCCTGGTGAGATTTGAACTGCCAAATTGCAGTCAGCTGGCAGTCAGCAGAAGTAGCCTGCAATACCGCATTCTAACCACTGCACCACTGCTGCTCATATACAATTGTAAGTTTTATAAATACAATTCCTATTACACTGCCCTTTTAAAAAAAAAAACATCTTCGATATACTAAGTTAAGTATTTGTGCAGTGTAGCTCTTTTCAGGGCAGAATCCAGCCTGCTAGGGTATGAGATGAGAATCTATAACCACTATAAGGTGAGCCGTGGTGGTATAGTGGTTAGAATGCAGTACTGCAGACTAACTCACTGCTCACTCTAGGACAGGGGTGTCAAACTGGCGGTCTGCAGGCCGGATGCATCATATACAGGCCCCACCCACCCCAGCTCCGCAAAGGCAAAAAAACCCATTGTGATACATCACGTGACATCATGTGACATGATCGAATTTGACACCTGTGCTCTACCAGTTCAATTCTGAGTGCTCAAGATTGTCTCATCCTTCCATTCTTTCGAGGTTGATAAAATGAGGATCCAGATTGTGGGCGCAATATGCTAACTCTAAAAACCACTTAGATAGGGCTGTAAAGCACTATAAAGCAGTATATAAGTCTAGGTGCTATTGCTATTTCAAAGATTTGCAGAGAAGAGGGATTGGGTGGTAACTCTTAGCGTTGTTGGCTTATTGTTGGCCTGGTTTCATTATTAATTGTACATAGATCATAGGTGATGGAAGGCAAAGGGACAAAGACAACTTCTCCCATTTTCCTCTGTTCAACTGCAACTAATTTATTGGAAACAAATAATTAATAGCATCAAGTAACTATGGCAGAACCCACCTTTATTCAAGCATTCTTCTTATGTAGAATCCAACTGCAAATCTTTCTGTAAACAAAATGAACTTTCACCACAGTGATTCCACCATAAAAATTGCATTAAAAATTGGACCAGGAAGTGGAGGGTAAAGTTGGATATGAAGTTTCCTCTTTTCTCCACTCCTACCATTCCAACACATTGCAAGACACATTCAGAAATTTGATACTGCCTCTTAGCATTACTGTTAACCCCATCACTATATTTAAAGTCTAAATCCAATATTGCATAGTGTCTCTTTCAGTTTCCCAATGATAAACGTTAAAGGCAAATGCCTTCAACAAACTGCAATCTCAAGTCCAGGTAACAAATATCTCAAATGTGAGCTCAACAAAATATATGTCAGGGTTCTTACAGATGCCCTAATGAAACCAGGAGTCTCGAACCAAGCTTCAAAAGAAATCCAGTTATTAGGAGCAATATATCTGTACGTACCCAAGTGAAGCCAACTCTGACCCCACATAATTTATGACCCAATTCTGACCCTGTTTCCCCCCTCCTCCCCCCCAGGGTGTGTCATAAATCACATTCTCCAATGGAGCACTTTTGCGGGCTGTAGAGATCACGCCCCTCTGGCTGCTGTGGGTAACCTGGGAGACAGCCTTGAGAAAGATATGCATTGAAGGTTCTTCTGTTTGTGGCTGCCGTGGTCTGTCATCAATTCCCCATCCCCCTTGCCTATGGCAACTCGAGAGCAGGCCAGGGATGATTTGCAAGTTGATAAAATATAGATAAATGCTGGATCTGCTGTAGAACAATATCTCTCAAGCTTGGCAATTTGAAGATGTGTGGCCTTCAACTCTCAGAATTCCCCACTGGGAAGTCTACACATCTTCAGGTTGCCAATATTGAGAAACATGGCTGTAGATTACTTTCTGCTTAAAAATGTGTGTGCAGTTTGTTTATAACATTTTGATAGCAGGAGCAAATGCTGACTTTTTTTATCAAGAACATTGTTCGAACTGGAGTTTGTTTTCGGCAAACATCTCAATTTTACACAGAGAAACTTCATCTTATTGTTGCAGAAGGATTATAATCTATAATCTCATCATGCTTTTATACTTGTAGAGATAGTGAATGATTAAAAAAACAAATTACCGGGATGGGAGAAAAAATCTGTATTGCAGCTCTTTTCCTTCTGACAAAAGAGCTGAGATATATTACTTGTGTGAAGCCCTAGAGGGCAGTAAAGCAACTCCAATACACACCAAGTTGATTTCTGCCAAAGGCGGAAAAAAATTTCTTAGTGAAAATTAATTCATGATCTCTCTCTTTCTCTCTCTCTCTCTCTCTTCCCACCCCCCAACCTCATTAAAAGTATTCAGAGGCACAGTGTGATTCACCACTTCAGTCCATTTGCAGCAAATAGCTAAATATACCCTAAAAGATGCTAACTGAAGCATATTAACAAAGTTAGCAGTTTGGTCCTAAAGAGGAATTTGTTCAATGCAAATAGGAAAATTTAACAGAATTCCTCTCGTCCCATCTACAGGCTACAAGCTGTTCTCTGCATGGAATATTATTTAAATAAAACACTACCACGAAATTAGAACAATCACCTTAAACAATATGCAATCGATTAGAGCAATCTTGTCGCTGTCAGTTCACAATGCTGCTCTTCTGCTGAAATGAAGCAGGCTGACTAGGCAGGGCTAAGGAGAAATGATTGCAAAAACCATAGGCAGCATAAATGTTTTAAAGCAAACCCTGTAACACTGCACAACTGGTTTCAGGCAAATGAATTAAACATTTGTTACCTGACCACTGATAAATAGGTCATGATAATAAGTGGCCAATCGTAAAATCTCAATCTATTTTACCATTTCTTCCAATTGAGAAAGAGCCAGGTAATTCGAGAATTCGCCATTCTTCAATACTCAGCATTCACTCAACCTGTTTTCCTCCTGGGAAAACCTGGGCCTTAGTGGAGTTTAAGTCAAAAATATCTGGGAGCACCTGCTTAGAAAAGGCAGGTCTATCTTATCTGTCGTTTTAGTTAATCCAGTTAATCCTTATACGGTTTATAGTTAGATAAGCATGCAATTAAATCTTATTAAATAGACTGAAATTTAGATTAACTGCTCCACTGAGTTAACCAAGGTTTACATAAAACAATCTGAAGAAATAATTCAGGAGTAAAACAGAAGATGGTTGCTGGGCTTCTTGCATGCTGCATGCTAGAAGCATGTACTGGCCTGTTGCATCTTCTAGCATGTTGCATGCTGCACACGGAGAAGCTGACAGGAGGCCGACTGCCCATCCAAGCAGCAGCCAGCTGAGAGGCAGCCTGGCAGCCTAGTTAAGAAGTGGCCCAGCAATCTAGTTGAGAGGCAGCCCGGCGGCACAGTTGATAGGCGGCACAGCCACTCAGCTGAGAGTTGGCCTGGCAGCCCAGCTGAGAGACAGAGAGGTAGCCTGGCTGAGAGGCAGCCCAGAGGCCCAGTGTGACCCACTTGAAAGGCGGCCTAGCAGCCCAGCGACCCAGCCTGGTAGCCCAGGGGGCGGATATTCCAGGACAATATCAAGTTGAGAGGCAGTTGAAGGCCACTTGAGTGCAAATGGAGGCCAACTGAACAGCAGTGGAACAGAGATGGGTGGCAGCAGACCAGCAGCTGAGAGCAGCACAATGGATCAGCTGAGTAGTAGCAGTACAGAGCTAAGTCGCAGCGGGAGCAAAACACCCAGAGCAGCACATCAGACTCAAAAAAAAACCTGGCAGTGGCCAGGCAACCGAAGGACGAGAAAGCAGGGAGAAAAGGGATAAGTACAAAACACTTTTAGACAGGTAGGAAAGGGATAAATTTTCAAGGCAAGGAACAGAGGGCTGAGAGCAAAGCACTGATGCAGTGGTTAGAGTGCAGTACTGCAGGCTACTCCTGCTGATCAGTGGTTGCCAGCAGTTTGGCAGATCGAATCTCACCAGGCTCAAGGTGGCCTTCCATCTTTCCGAGGTTGGTAAAATGAGGACCCAGATTGTTGGGGGCAATCAGATGATTCTGTAAACCGCTTAGAGAGGGCTATAAGTCTAAGTGCTATTGCTATCTCCCAGAAAGGATTTCATACAAAAAGAACTGCATATAAAAGTGCACACTTTTACATACTTCTACGTTTTTAAAATGAACTTTTAAAATTTAAAAATTTTAATGAGATTCCTCCTCCCTTAAATCTATGGTTAAATCTTTTACATTTCAAATATTTATAAGCTCTTAAAAATTTAATCCTTAAACGGACTAGCAAAAAGAAACATAGACAGAGGAAAGAGACTGACACTATTGTGATTTGTTAAATATGTTTCATGTATGTCCTTATGCCCATAGAAGACCCAAATTACCCGTGTACCAAATATAAACTAAATGAATCACTGGAAGAAAAAGTAAAGTGTCTGGAGGTAACTCTAGCCACTCTGAAACTCAACCTACAAAAATGAGAAACTCCAACTTAAGCCAGAAGACTATATCCTAATTGAACATGATATACAACTTCAAAAAGATAGAAACATGTGACTCATAGAGACAACAACCAAGAACTATGGCCCTGCTGTCTAGTCCAGCCCTTTTGGAGCTGAGCAATCTATTTAATATTCTCCCTGTAGAAGAAAGCATGCAGACACCTAGAAAAGAGACACCTTTAAGTGCTCCTATGAAAGGAAAAAAAGTAACTCAGAATTCCCTAGGGGAAAAAAAGCAAGTGTTTGTGATAGGCAGAGGTGATATTCAGCCAATTCTGACCAGTTCTGGCGAACCGGTAGTGGAAATTTTGAGTAGTTCAGAGAACCAGCAAATACCACCTCTGACTGGCTCCGCCCCATCTATTCACTGCCTTCCGAGTCCCAGCTGATTGGACTTCCAGCTGATCAGCTTGGTCTTCTTCTGTTGCCCTCCACAGGAGAACAGAGCTGGAAAGCAGGTTAGTGGAGTGGGATGGAAATGGAGATTTTACAGTATCCTTGCTCTGGAGTGGGGTTGAAATGGAGATTTTACAGTATCCTTGCCCTGGAGTGGGGTAGAAATGGAGATTTTACAGTATCCTTGCCCTGGAGTGGGGTTGAAATGGAGATTTTACAGTATCCTTGCCCTGGAGTGGGGTAGAAATGGAGATTTTACAGTATCCTTGCTCTGGAGTGGGGTAGAAATGGAGATTTTACAGTATCCTTGCCCTGGAGTGGGGTTGAAATGGAGATTTTACAGTATCCTTGCTCTGGAGTGGGGTAGAAATGGAGATTTTACAGTATCCTTGCTCTGGAGTGGGGTAGAAATGGAGATTTTACAGTATCCTTGCTCTGGAGTGGGGTAGAAATGGAGATTTTACAGTATCCTTGCCCTGGAGTAGGGTAGAAATGGAGATTTTACAGTATCCTTGCCCTGGAGTGGGGTAGAAATGGAGATTTTACAGTATCCTTGCCCTGGAGTAGGGTAGAAATGGAGATTTTACAGTATCCTTGCTCTGGAGTAGGGTAGAAATGGAGATTTTACAGTATCCTTGCCCTGGAGTGGGGTAGAAATGGAGATTTTACAGTATCCTTGCCCTGGAGTAGGGTAGAAATGGAGATTTTACAGTATCCTTGCCCTGGAGTGGGGTAGAAATGGAGATTTTACAGTATCCTTGCCCTGGAGTGGGGTAGAAATGGAGATTTTACAGTATCCTTGCTCTGGAGTGGGGTAGAAATGGAGATTTTACAGTATCCTTGCTCTGGAGTGGGGTAGAAATGGAGATTTTACAGTATCCTTGCCCTGGAGTAGGGTAGAAATGGAGATTTTACAGTATCCTTGCCCTGGAGTGGGGTAGAAATGGAGATTTTACAGTATCCTTGCCCTGGAGTAGGGTAGAAATGGAGATTTTACAGTATCCTTGCTCTGGAGTAGGGTAGAAATGGAGATTTTACAGTATCCTTGCCCTGGAGTGGGGTAGAAATGGAGATTTTACAGTATCCTTGCCCTGGAGTAGGGTAGAAATGGAGATTTTACAGTATCCTTGCCCTGGAGTGGGGTAGAAATGGAGATTTTACAGTATCCTTGCCCTGGAGTGGGGTAGAAATGGAGATTTTACAGTATCCTTGCTCTGGAGTGGGGTAGAAATGGAGATTTTACAGTATCCTTGCTCTGGAGTGCGGTTGAAGTGGAGATTTTACAGTATCCTTGCCCTGGAGTGTGGTAGAAATGGAGATTTTACAGTATCCTTGCTCTGGAGTGGGGTAGAAATGGAGATTTTACAGTATCCTTGCCCTGGAGTAGGGTAGAAATGGAGATTTTACAGTATCCTTGCCCTGGAGTGGGGTAGAAATGGAGTGTCAGCCCTCAGGCTGCCATCCAGGGGGACCCTGTCCATCACTATACCCGCTCAGCCATGCTTACATGCCACTAACGTTGCCACATTGATGTAGCCTCTCTGATGTCGATTGAGCCTGTAGCTGCATGTGGCTCTTCTACTCGGGTGCAACTGCCTACTCTGATGTAACTCTTTTGCTCAGATGTGGCTAACCAGGAAAGAGGCTAAGATGACACTGAGTGGGGGTGTGGCTGAGGGTGTGGGTCATGGTGAATGGTGATGGTGGGTGGGTGTCATCTGGGTGGAGTTGTGGGTGGAGCTGGGTGGGGTAATGGTATATATATATGGGTGATGGTGTTAACTTGGTTAGAACTGACTTGGATTTGATTACCTTTGTATCATTGTCATTTAGTGCTGGTTATCACGTAGTTTCTTAGATAGAGATAAAAGTTTTTTCACAAACAAACTGAATCTCCATTTGTATGCAACGTGAACGCCGGAATGTGACCTGGAGATTTTGCAGTATTCTTCTGCTGCCATCCTACTAAGCCAAGCCACACCCACCAAGCCAAGCCACACCCACAGAACCGGTAGTAAAAAAATTTGAATCCCACCACTGGATAGGAGATTGAATTCTCAGGGGAACAGAACCAGCTATTTATAAATCTAGAAAAGTATGATATCTCTCTGGAGCAAAAAAATCAAAGACATGACTAAAATAATCAAGCCCACAGATTACTATCCATTTCTTCTTCATGTAGGGATGAAGGACATAACAGTGAAACAATATCGAGAAATGAGGAGCAGCTAGGCAAGAAAGTTAAGAATTTAGGAGCACAGGTGATATTTCCATTTGTACTTCCAACAAAAGTTCAACATCCAATGAGGGAACAAAGAACTTAAGAAATGAATCAGTGGCTTAAGAGTTGGTGCCACCAATATTCCTAAACCATTATCTGCATTACCTACATTATCACTTTACCTATAATACCACTTTAAATATGAACCACCAGTGTGCGGCAGCAGCCAAAAACAGAAGGATAGGCTCAAGATTATGTGAAGTAGTAGTATCGCTTGATAAAGCCTTAGTAAGACCATAGTTGGAGTACTGCATCCAGTTTTGGTCACCATATTATATAAAACATGTAGAGGCTCTGGAAAAGAACAACAAAAATGATTAGGGGACTGAAGGCTAAAACATATGAAGAACGGTTGCAAGAATTGCGTTTGTCTAGTTTAGTGAAAAGAAGCACTAGGAGAGACATGACAGCAGTGTTCCAATATATGAAGGCTTGCCACAAAGAAGAGGAGGACAACCTATTTTTCAAACCAAAGCAAGACAAGAAACAATGGATGGAAATAAATCAAGGGGAGAAGCAACCTAGATCTAAGGACAAATTTCCTAAGAGTGAGAACAATTAACCAATGGAATGGCTTGTGGGTGCTCCAACTCTTTAAGGAGAGGCTGGATAGCCACTCATCTGGAATAAGCAGGGGGTTATACTAGAAGACCTCCAAGGTCCCTTCCATTTCTATTATTCTATTTTCTGTATGTTCCATTGAATTCAATTAGAGTTGTGCATTAGGCAAGTTGTATGAGATGGAAATCCTCATATATATTTAATACATAAAAGCTGTGACTCATTTAGGACTATGTGAGGTAGGATGAAGTGGATGACGAGTTTTTGGGTGCATAATTTGCTGAGCATAGCATCAACTATTAATTGAAGTTTGCTTGTAGGGCATTTATGAATTCAAATGATTGTAATTCCATGGCAGTGGGCTTCACCATATTCAAGTAACCATTAGCTTTAATAAAACTCACATTTAATGTAATTCTGCAGGGAAAAAAAATATTAAATGGAAGAAGTATGCATCGCAAATTCCCTACGATGAAACTTCAATGTTTCCAAGAAACAGTTTATGACAATGCACAATGCAAACTTCAGATGTAGCTGCTGAAAGTAGGAATGATAAATACTGAAACTGGATTGGGGGGGGGTTAGTTTAATATCTTAATATATTTAAAAACCTAAACTCATTATATTACATATTCTATGTATTTAGACGAAATGTATATTTGTCTACATTTAGGCAAAATAAAGTGCATACATACAGCTTTTGCCTATTGTTATGTTACAAAGTGCAAATTTTCTTCCAAATAAAGAATTACATTGTAAAATCATTATTTAAAAGTTGCCAAGTTAGGACAATTGCATTCTTCAATAAAGTTGCTGAATGAAGTAAAGGTAAAATGTTAAGGTTCCCCTTGCATATATGTGCTAGTAGTTCCTGACTCAAGGGGGTGGTGCTCATCTCCATTTCAAAGCCGAAGAGCCAGCGCTATCTGAAGACGTCTCTGGGGTCATGTGGCCGGCATGAGTAAACACCGAAGGCGCACGGAACGCTATTACCTTCCTACCAAAGCTGGTTCCTATTTTTCTACTTACATTTTTACGTGCTTTCGAACTGCTAGGTTGGCAGAAGCTGGGACAAGTAACGGGAGCTCACTCCATTCTGCGGCACTAGGGCACTAGGGATTCGAACTGCTGAACTGCTGACCTTTCCTTATCAACCAGCTCAGCATCTGAGCCACCGCTTTTAGAAGGTACAACTTCAAAAAGAAACATATGTACACTCATTTTACCTAGCTAGCTTTCAGGATTGAGTCTGATTTCTGAGGCAATCTCTAACTCTAATTAATATTAGGCTAAGCAAAGCCACTGGTACAACTCTAGGATTTGAGGCTCCGGGATTTGAGGCTGAAGGCATTTATAGAAATATAATAAGAGTGGGCTGTAATAAATCAGATGGGTGGGCAGTTACACATGGGTACCTGTGGGAAGCCACGTATACAGTAGTACCTGGTGTGATACCTGTGCAGCCCAGGAAGAGCATATGAAGGACACAGGTAACAGCAGTGCTAATCCTATGCCAAAGTTTGATCTGCGTCATTTAAATTGTTACCTTATGTAATCTCAAAAGGGTATGTATTTGTATGAAATGCAAATCAATATAATGATTTGTATTTTTTTAATTAAATCCAAATGGGACATATCTTACTGCTGAGTCGTCATGAACAATCTTTTTTTCTCTCCAAATGCTTGGAAAATTTATAGAGTCAGGAGTAAAATTTTGGACTGCCTCCAACCTTGTCAGCTTCTATGTCTTGAAGGCTGAAAAACTTTGAAACTATCCAAATAGTAACAAAAATACAATATTCTTGAATGCATAGAACTACAAAAACACATGTCCAAACTAAAATGATCTAGTGCAGGGGTGTCAAACTTGGGTCGTCACGGCAGCGTCACATGACATATCAGGACTTTTTTTCCTCTTCACTAAACCGGGTGTGGCCACTGCGTGATGCGTCTTGCCCACGCAGCCGTGAATTCTACATGTTTTACCATTAGCCTCTTGGCAATACTGTTCTCTTTGTCAGACTGGCTATCTTAAATCCTTGACAAGAAGTATTGTAAATATGCTAATGGAAGACCATTTTGTAATAAATAGGAGAGACTGAAAAATGACCCCAAAACATGAATATAGAAGATATAGAAGATGCATTTATACCACAGGTTAGTTTAACTATTATTCCTGGAATCCTGGAAATAAATGTGAAAGTGGTGCCGCCCCGAAACAAAGAATATTAAAAATATTCTTAGGAACATCATCAAACTAAAATTTCTTCCTTCTAGCAATGAAGGAAGGAAATTGGAAATTTCCTGTTCCATCAACAAAACGTTGATGGACTACAATTCCAAACATCCTTACCATTGACCAATCTGAATGAGACTTGCAGTTCATCAAATATCTCAATCTACTATTTTCACACCCTTATCATAGACGGACTGCAATGGGGAATGCAGTTGTACAGGTAGTCCTCCACTTACAATTCCCTTAGTAACCATTCAAAGTTACAACAGAGTTGAAAAAAGTGACTTATGACTATTTTCACACATGACCATTGCAGCATCCTCAAGGGCACATAATTTACATTAGATGAGTGGTGAGATTCAATTTATTTTTTTTACTACCGGTTCTGTGGTTATGGCTTGGTGGACATGGCAGGGGAAGGATACTGTAAAATCTCCATTCCCACCTCACTCCAGGGGAAGGATACTGTAAAATCTCCATTCCCTCCCGACTCCAGGGGAAGCTTACTGTAAAATCTCCATTCCCTCCCCACTCCAGGGGAAGGATACTATAAAATCTCCATTCCCTCCCCACTCCAGGGGAAGGATACTGTAAAATCTCCATTCCCACCTCACTCCATGGGAAGGATACTGCAAAATCCCCATTCCCTCCCAATCAGCTGGGACTCGGGAGGCAGATAATAAAATAGGGGCTGGGCCAGTCAGAGGTGGTATTTACCAGTTCTCTGAACTACTCAAAATTTCCACTACCGGTTCTCCAGAACTGGTCAGAACCTGCTGAATACCACCTCTGATTTGGATAACTGACTCACATTTATGATGGTTTCAGTGTCCTGGGATCATGCGGGGTCCAGGGGTCATGTCCTTTTGTGACCTTCTGACAAGCAAAGTCAACAGGGAAACCTGATTCACTTAACCAGGTTACAAATTTAACAAGTGCAATGATTCACTTAACAAAAGTGGCAAGAAAAGTTATAAACTGAGGCAAATTTCTCATTTGGCTACAGAAATTTTGGGCTCAATTGTGGTCAAAAGTCGAGAACTAGCTACATAGCTTTTTCCCAGATGCCTCTCTGCAAAAATGGCAGTCCAGCAGGGCTGACTTCAGTTCCTGCTCCTAAATGTCTATAGACATCTTTGGGACAATCAAACCTGTCTAGTGTATTTCAAACCGTCTCCTATTATATTCACCATTCAGTATAGTGCAGACCTCTAACCAGGTGCTTTTTCTTCTGTTTGAAAAATAATTGCTCCCAGCTGCATCCTTTTTATTCCCTCTCAGCTTCTTTCCTCTTTAATGAGTACACCTGTGGCCCCTCCTTCCATAGCACAGCATGCAGAACAGGGCATCTAATGGAAAGTGTAAGCAAAGGTCAAGATATATTTTTTTTAAAACTTGTGCAAAAGTCAACTTTTCTCCGGGGATATGAACAATGAATCAGAGCCAATTTGTCTTTTTCACAAATAAGAGGCAGGCTGAACATGGACATTTTTCAACAAGGGGTGTTTCTGTTTCATTAAATCAAAGACCGGATAAACAGAACACTCTGAGATGCTTTTACAATAAAATTGCTAGAATCCTGTGTAATCTTCATTAGGGTCAAATTCTGTTCATTTTACAGGACTTATTTCTGAGCAAACTACATAGTAGCAGAGGGGGGGGCTGCTGCCGTATCGAACCAGTTTGAGTGAATCGGTATTTCCAACCAGCGGTTGGGCCTGCCCACCCACCCCCCGATGCTATTCCATCCTATATAATCGTGTTTTTAATGCCATGTGCATACTCACATTTTCGGTTCTGGGTGAACCAGTGGTGGGTTCCAGATCCCGTTCCACACACACGTGGCACACGCATGCATCATAGCTGCCAGAGATGCTTCTGTAAGCCTCCACGACGCTCCAGCTGCTCAGCAGAGCTTCGCGCAGGCACTGTATGTGCCATGCGCGTGTACGGAAGTGCCAAAGGCTTTAAAGGACAGGTAAAGAGTTGGGGGGGGGGGTTGGCTCTCCAGAGCACCATACCGGAATGGTACCCAGTGCTCCGGGCAGGCTCTGGTACATCTGTACCAGGGTGTACTGCCTGCAACCCACCATTGGGGTGAACTCATTGTTACATTATGTGATGCCCACCTCTGCATAGGAGATAATGATAAGGTATTCATCCTAACACTTATTAAGGAATAACTTTAAATACAATGGGTCCCATTTTAATTAGAATGTTTCAATTAAGGCTCCTATATCGGAATTTCAAAAATAAGGTGGCAGTAGGAGTTAGTAGGTGAGACAGAGATAACAAGCTTATCTCTTTATTATCATCTACTGTGGCAGTACAGATATAGGTACCAGGGTGGGTTCCAGCAGTCACTAATGCTGGTTTGCTCATGGGCATGCCGCACATTGTGCGTACATGCACAGTGCAATACAAATTGCTCTGCACATGCGCAGAAACAAAAAACAAGATGGCGCTGCCACCGGCGCCCCCTGGAGAACTGGTTCAGGAGTGTGGCAGGCCTGGGTCACTGGTGATTCCAGTGACCCAGGCTGCCAAACAACTACTGGTTTGGTTGAACTGGTCCAAACTGGTAGGAACCCACCACTGATAGGTACCCTGATATCAACTAAATGTTTTTAAGATAGAGGTGAAATCTAAGTTTACTAAAGAATAAACTTCATTAGACATTGATTTCTAAATAAACAGGCTGAGATACAGACTGTAAAACAGAGGATGACTTTGCATGAATTGTAAGTCCCTATGAGTTTAATGTTGAAGTAAATGAGAGATTCAGCCTTTTACCTTGGTATACGTATTGTGTGAATCCAGCTTCTCTAGCTTGTACGTGTGAAATGTCATTAAATGAAGGAAGACTTTTTCTGCCCTTTCCCATTATCCCATTTATTCCCTGGACTTAAGATTTTGTTTTGGCTTCTGATAGAAGGGAGATGCAGCTTAGATGCCATGTTTGGAATAAATGCATGTGGGTAACCATTCATTCATTCATTCATTCATTCATTCATTCTCAGTTGCTTCTGATTTTTTTTTATAACTCCCCCACCCGCCTGCTTCATTTTATTTGTTGTTTGCCAAATTTCTAAACTGCTCATTTCATCTAACTGGCCCACATAGATTTAGTCATATCTATTTGTTGAGGCCTCCTAAAAAGCGGGTCACAAAGATAAAATGCATTTGTGATAACAATCAGGATAATGCTTTTTATTAAGGAAGAAATGCCATTTTATCTTTCTCTTTTTCTTTCTCTCCCTCCCCCCCCTCTCTCTCTCACACACACCTACACACACACACATACACACAGCAAACCATTTCACAAAAGTTCTACCCCTTCAGAATTTGTCGGATATTATTGCTTTATCAAAATCAGTATGTGATATGGACAGAATTTAATGTATTGTATATTTATTTTGACATAGGATACAGTTTATATACACTATCTTCCTTTGTACCTACTTATTTTCTTACACCCTATTCCCCTTTTAGATGGTCTCTTTAATTGTATATCTTTTGTGTAGCTGTATTTAGTTTCCAGAATTGCTGTGAAGTTCCTTAGAGGGGGAAAAAAACCTGGAGGAAACTTCTGTAATGGAAAACACTGGGTTAAGGAAGAAAATTCAGGAGGGTTTTAATTAGGCTTATGAAATTAAAAATCTAGGAAGAGTTGCTTATAGTTGGCTGTGTTGGTTAGCTACTCAACTGTAACATTGACAAGCCCTCTGCTTTTCACTTTGGAAATATACTGCCCAGTTCTGTGAATGTTAAGTTGGAAGAAAAATCTGTGTGGTCAGTTATCATTTCCTAGGGTGCATGTTTGCATTTCAGAAGAAGCCTTGGGAAGGGAAAACACAAAAGAAAATTTGGCTTGGAGACCAAATGAGAAGGATGGGAAAGGAATCTAGAGGAACAAAATTGGATCTATTTTGAAAAATCTAGAGAAAGTGGAGAAGAAAGAGAAAGTGTCTTTAAAAGAGCAGAATCCTCTTTCCACAACATGAACTTTCTGTGACTATTCCTGAAATGGAGACATAAAAATATTAAAAATGCACTAAATATGATCGCATGACAAATTATCTGAAGGACAGAGCCTCCTCCCATCAAACCAGCTTCCACATACTGTTCCTTCTACTTATCTGTAGCTATCAGTTGCAATGTATCTTCCTATATCCTGCCATCACAGCATGCAACCATGGAAACTTACTGGGAAAACACATGGTTGCCAAAATTACAAATATGCCAAGAAGGTTAAGGAAAGGAGGAATCAGGTTTGCAGGCAAGAAGTTGTTCATAATTGCAACTGTTCGTGTTTCTAGTTGAACTTGTTGAAAGGACACAACATAAACCAAAAACATGGGCTGGGTGCACTAGCTGTATATTCCTTTGTGTTCAATGACAGTTATTATTGCTCTAGAACCGTGATGGTGAACCTATGGCATGCTTTCTGGAAGTGACACGCAGGGACAACTCTCTGGGCACGCGAGCTGTTGCCAGTTGCTCTTCCAGGTTCCGTCATGCTGGTCAGCTGGTTTTCACACACGCAGGAGTGTTAGAAAACGGAAGAGCAGCCCCCCGGTGTGCATGCATGCGCCGGAAGATGATCTTCTTGTTTGTGCACGCATGCACACCAGAAGCCGGACGATCAGGTGGCATGTGTACTGGCCACCTGGTCTTCCGGTTTCTGGTGTGCATGCACATGCAAAGACCAGCTGGCCAGTGCGCTTGCGCACACTGGAAACTGGAAGAGCAGCCATCCAGTTTGGTATGCAAAATCTTCTGGTTTCTGGTACACATGTGCACTCATGTACATGTTCTCATTTCGACACTCGGTATCCAAAAGGTTTGCCAACACTGCTCTAGAACTATCAGTTGACCAAGGCAGAATTCTTGATTGAATGGCAGGATTTATATTCTCCTGCTGATCAGCTGGATTGATGGTGCTCTTAGCATTTCAAGAGACTTCCTCAAGATCTTGAGCATTTTAGATCTTCATCAAGATCTTCCTCAAGATCTTGAGCATCTTAGAATTTCAAGAGACTTCATCATGATCAAGTGACTTCAAATTATCCGCTTCAGATGATTTGTGATGGTCCATTTGTAATGGACACGGATTTTGATCTGTGGAAATGCCGATAGACTTTCCCACTATGAGCTACAAATGTTTATTTTTAAATCAGGATTTTCACATTTTTGGCACTGTGAACATATTTGGAATTTTGATAGTAGACTATTTTGATGCCGTGAGGGAGGCATTATGGTATGGCCATTAGATGACAGCAAAAAACGTTTTTTAAAAAAACCCAGCTTTTTGCTTCTACCTAGAGCAGGGGTGTCAAACTGGCGGCCCATGGACGGGATGCATCACATGCAGGCCACGCTCACCCCAGCTCTGTGATGGGGGAAAACATCATGAAATTTAATGCGATGGCAACGTGATACCTCAAGTTTCACACCCGTGATCTAGAACTAGTTATAGTTTTCTAGCCCAGATCTTGCTTGTTTCGTATCCAGTTTTTCCCCCTAGCTTCCTTTCCCATCCTTCCCAGTTCATCTCCAAGCCATTTTTCTCATGTATTTCCCCTTTCCTTCCCATGACTTCCTCTGAAATACAGACATGCACACTAGGAGATAATAACTGACCCCCCACAGGTCTCCCTTTTTGTTCTATGTAGCCTGATCAGAATCTTAATTGTTCCTTGAAGAAAATTTTCCTCCATTACCATTTTTCCTGCAGGAAACTTGTTATCTTGAAGAAAAATCCTGCATGCAGCTTTTGGTGGATTTTGGGTGATAGCGTTCTGACCTGAGACAGTAAAAATCACATGCTTAGTCCCAAAACCCGTTTTTTTATTTAAACGGCTGTGAATTATGTTCATTCACAGCCCGTAATGATTCACAACCAGTCTGTTAAGAGTCAACAGAAGTCTATCACAGTCTTTCAGGGTAAGGCTGATAAGCACCCACCTTTATCTCCCTTGAAATACTGCCAAGAGACCTAATTGCCAATTAGTTTTGCAAGAAAACAGAGCACGGAGTCAAAATGGAGCTTCTCAGAGTTTCAACTAACCAGAACGAACAAAGCTGCTTCCTGCAAAGTCTCACGTCCCTTTGCTTTTCTCTTATGTCTTATGGGAGGGACCAATCATCTCCAAGCCTTACTCCCGAGTCACCCTTTTGTCTTAATTGTTCTTGCCTTCTGGCAGCTCTGCGCATGCACGCACTGGGAACAAGCTCCTCCTGTTCCTCTGATGTCAGGCTCTGGAGGCTCCGGAGGCAGCACATAACTTCCAGATGGCCCTGGCCCCCTCTCTGCCTCCAAAGCAGAGCCCTCGTCCAAACCTTTCCTAGACTCCAGGACTGGCCCATGTTCCTCCCCAACCTCCTCACTGTCAGAATCTGCTGCCAGCTCCGCAGGCCGCCAGCGGACCACAACAGATAGTATATTGGTTTGCAAAGTAGAGTTGAGAGATTCTCATTTCACAGAATAATAGGCTCCAGTTGCTCCTGTGTGTGACTAAGTAATTACCTCATCTATGGTGTTGCTTTAAGAGTAACGATATGTGAATGGCTTGCTTGACAAAAATCATGTGAGTAGTGAAGCAGTATCTATAGACCCATCTGGTAAAATTAGACTTTCTTGTTTTCTTGCTCTCCTTTTGTGGCACTCTGCATAATGTTACATGCCACAAAGCATATGCATATAGGAATCAATGAATTGTAAAGAATGCACTGCATTGAAATCCAAAGCCTTGCTAAAATGAGAGGAAAACAGCTCTCTCTGACCTAGATTAAAAGAAAAAAAAATGATTGCATCAATCCAAAGGTCATTATATTGGATTGGGCTTTTTTTTTTTTTTTTTTCATTTTTAAGAGATTGATTCTTGAAACCGGAGTTACTTTATCTCCCTGCCTGGATACTGTATTTTTTTAATAATGTTCATGACCCAACTAAATATTTTACATTATGCACATATGCTGAAGATCTGCTCTTTCCAGTCAATACAAAATTTATATTCCTGTTTAATCAGCAAACTAAAAAAAAAAAATCTTTACTTTTATGTACTATTTCCCACCTAATTACACAAGTGTTACATCTGAATGCACTTTAAGGTAGTTATATTACTGAAATTCTAAACACCTAATTTGGTATGCAAATTTGACCTGCTTTTGTAACTCAATTGTAAATCGGTAAAAAAAAAAACCTTTTGGTTTTAAAGTAAGGATCCTAAGAAGTTAGCAGTTTTATAAGTGCAAGTAGAGACTTCTTAAATTATGTGATTTTTCTTAGGTGGGTGTTCTTGTTAATTGCTGTGAAGTACAGATATTATCATCAGCCTTTGGTACCAGCGTTCTTTAGACTTGAAAGTCTTTTCTGAAGGTAATATAGTTCATTATATTAGATGTATTTGTTATTCCACAGAATAGCTGTCGCAGCAATATTTCTGCTTTAGGAGCAGCACTGACTACCCAAAAAAAGTGCCAAGCAAATGAGATAGTGGGATTTGCCCTGGGCATGAGTGAATTTTCATGATCCAATCTGAATTATTTAAATATTAACTAAATGGACTCATTTCCTGAATAGCTGAATTTTAAGAATCTCTAAACTCTTGCAGCTCTCACTTCTCCCAAGTGACCAAGTTAATTGTTGCAGACTGAAGAAGTCACTTGTATAAGCATCTCTTAAATGAAAGTTTCACCTCTGTCTCTATGTTTTTTTAATTTATTATTTCTATTTATATGGTCACCCATCTCAGACAAGTAACTCTTAAGTGGCTCATAATAATTTTTTGCCTTTTTAAGTAAAAAAAAATGGGGGACAGACAACATAAATAGAAATTAGCACTTAGGCTTATATACCACTTCACAGTGCTTTACAGCCCCTCACTAAACAGTTTACAGAGTCAGTATGTTGCAATCTGGGTCCTCATTTCACCGATCTTGGAAGGATGAAAAATTGAGTCAACTGTGAACCGGTCAGAATCAAACTCCTGGCAGTGGAATGCAGAGTTAGCCTGCAATACTGCATTCTAACCACTGTGCCACCACTTGAATAGAAAGTTTGATTTTTTTAAAAAAATCATTACAGATACAATACAAATATTTCAACAAAATTAATTCACCTGCTCCAACACTGACTTCCAGGCCTGGGAATACAGCCATGTGTCAGGGCCTTGCAAAAAGCTTACAGAACCTGATCTCCAGGAGGAAGATGTTTCACAGGGCAAGAATAGCAACAGAAAAGGTTATCTTCCTTGGTCCTGACTAAAGATGGCACACTTTAATGGACGGGACCCATTTTCTTGCTGGGTGTGGATGGAAGAGGTAGACTGGAGAGGAATGGTCTTGCAAACAACCTGGTCCTATGCCACAGAGAGCTTTAACAACCAGCACCTTGAAATAAAACCCAAAGTATTTTGGCAACCAATGCAGCTTGCAGATCATATCTATAACATAAGTTTCAGTTTTGGTTTATTTGTATGCTGCCCTTCTCCAGGAGGGACTCAGGGCGGTGAACAACTCAAAGGGGAAAGGGAACATAAACAACAATACACATAAGCATTCTAGAACTGCTTAAATTCCTGCATTGAATTCCAGGAGTTAGTGATATATTACAGAAAGAAGTATGTTATTTGTCAAACCCCTGGATGTATTTTCAAGTAATTATTATTAGCAACAACTTGCTAACAAATTTATTAAATTGATGACAGAACTAGCCAATCCCCTTGTCATATTGAGAGTCACATAGAGAATATTTGTAGCTCAGGGTTGAACTGTGGGGTCCAAATAGTACTGTTTCAGGTGGTTTAGTCTTTCTTTTCATCCTAATCTGTTCCTGGGGTTCTTATTTTACAAATGAAGCTCCTACATTCTTTAATTCCGATTCATGTTGTCTATTAATGACAACACTAGACTGTTGGTTTGAGCTCCAAGCTTGACAATTTGGTTGCAAATATTTCATCACCATTCAAGAAGACATCATCCATGTGTTTTGAATTGTGCTCATCAGTAAAAGCACAGGTCTTTAAATACCATTTTTTTTGACAACACTGGCACTTTTTAAACTTCTGATAACTACTTTGGTAATTCTCTGGATAAGGTTAAAGAAATGGCCACATTTCTGTGATGAGGAATTGTAATAAATTCCTGATATCAACTGGTTGTGACTCAATTCTGGCAAGAATGGTGCTTCCATTCTTATTCTTAATTTGAGACTCAGGGAAATAGTTCCTGCTTTTTTTTATAGTTTCCTTGCAGCTATGAAACTCCTTCTCCATCTGAGCTAAATACTCCCTCAATGATTTTAATTCACTACAGGTAGTATATAGGATAGCCTTCTCATGATGGCGCTCTTAGGAACTGCCTGAATCCTCAGCTATCATAAACTAATGTGGTGGATCACAGTTCTAAGAGTTATTGTCTCAGGAGGAAGGTCGCTGAGTCAGTGTAGGTTGGAATTTATTACACCATGTGTAGCCTTGCCGAACACCTTGGCTGCTGTTAGCTATTGCCATGTTATACATCTGCCCTGTTCTTTCCTTCTGTATTCTAGCAATGCTTCTGTGTTTCTCCTTTCATCTCTCCTTTTCCTGCTATTCAGCCAAAGAAACTTAGTTTTCCATTCCTACCAACACAAGCCAAACAATTTGTAATTAAACTAAAGCATTTATAATTTGTGTTCCAAAGCAAATCACTAAAACATCTTACACACAAACACTCCCCACCCCAAATACTATTATTACTGGCCATCTTTTATTAACCAACAACAACGTTGAAATTTCCACCGGAAGCAGGTTTTTTCCCCAGGGTCGAAGGATGATGCACCTATCAACCCACAATCTTATCTTGATAGAATAATAAACCACAGACTGGAAATAGGTGGTTGGACACATTTTTGAAAGAGTTTGTATACTTTTTTAGTTAATATTTAATAGGGATTGGTTTAGTGCTTTTGAGTTAATACTATTGCCAGTAAGGAATGGATCATGGCATTAATGGGAAATATTTCAGATTAGAAATTTCTTAGAAAGCATTAAAAAAGAGTACTTGTTATCCTTTAGGTTGTTTTTTTTTGCTTGTTTGTTTTGGATGAGTGACTATCAGTTTAATGTCATGGTGAAACAAACGGCATTGAAAGACTCACCTTAGCTCTGTGAAAAAGAGAATGGAAAGACTCAGGAGAGGGGAGAGATTCCATTAAGCCATTTTTATATACTATAGATTGGTATAACAACAACAAATGCCGTATTCTACCAGTCCTTTCATGCATTTTTCCATCTGACTTAGATTAGATTTTCCATCTGACTTAGATTAGTGATGGCTAACCTTTTTGGTGCCACGGGCCGGAAGTGCATGTGCAAAAGCACACATGCACACACTCCTATAATGCAATGTGTGTGCTCCCATGCACCCCACATGCACGCAAGACCCCCCCACCCTCACCCCTGCGCATGCACATGTGTCTCTTGCTTGTGCCCCACCCCCCCCAAGCATTCACATCAAAGACCCAAAAATTCGCTGGCCAGCGCAACTGAGCTGGGGCAATGGCTCATGTGCCATTGTGTGCCATAGGTTCACCATCATGGGCCTAGAGCAGTGTTTCTCAACCTTGTCAACTTGAAGATGTCTGGACTTCAATTCCCAAAATTCCCCAGCCAGCATTCGCTGGCTGGTGAATTCTGGGAGTTGAAGTCCAGACATCTTCAAGTTGACAAGGTTGAGAAACACTGGCCTAGAGTGTTACATTGAAGACCCCCATTCCTGACTTTATTTGATTCTTGCTTTCTAATCCTTCACTGCTATATGCCCCAAAATACATTTGAGATGCTACTTGTTCTACTTTGGTACATGCCAAAAGAAAGACCAGCTCTGGGAACAACGCTACAGTTTTTAACAGGGGGAAAAAATCCATTCACAGCTCAGTACATAAAGGCAGGTTAGGACAAGAAATAAATCTTATTCCGTGAGAGTTGTCAGATGTGTCACTTTCTGAGTCAGATCTTCACCTGCACTCCTGAACAAAAACAGGCTAATTTTGGTGTAAGGAGTTGGAGGGCTGTATCTCATATGACTTTTAAAATATATTAATGACGTATAGTAAATGATACTTGGGGGGAAGGAATGAGGTGAACATTTTCTTTTGTAAAATAATATGCAGTGTACAGTGTTTGGGGATTATATGTGATTTCCAACACATACCAAACACAAAGCTCCCTGAAGCCATCATTATATGGAAAAGGAAAGAAGCAAATCTTCTTTCCATACCTTTAGCCTCTCAGGGGAATAGCCATATCTTGTAGGGATGTGTTATAAAATCCAGGCAACCTAAATAATTCCCTTTGCATCACTATTTCTATACCTACCGTATTTTTCAGAGTATAAGACGCACCTTTTTCCCTCAAAAAAGAGGGTGAAAATCTGGATGTGTCTTATACACTGAATACAGCATTTTTGGCCTTCTGAAACCCTGCCCGCTTCACCAAAATGGCTGTGTATAGCCTTTAGGAGGCTTCCAGAGTGCTCCTGGGGGCAGGGGAGGGCAAAAATGAGCGAAAAACAGTCCATTTTTGCTTATTTTTGCACACACACCCCCCAGCCTCCAAGAGCACTCTACAAGCCTCCTAAAGGCTATTCATGTCCTTTTTTTGACAAAAAACTGGTCTATTTTTGTGAAAAACGGGCTGTTTTTAGGAGGTCTGCAGAGTGCAAAACCTTTTTTTAAAATTTGCCTCTTCAAAATCTTGGTGCATCTTATACTCCAGTGCGTCTTATACTGAAAAATACAGTATATGGTTAAAATCAGGAAACTAAATAAAAATGATATAATAATGCCTGATGCCAAAGCTACCATTTCATTCTTTAAAGAGAAAGGTGGTTGATTCAGGATCAAACTCCGCTAGGTAGTCGAAAGAAATCACAGACACTAAAATATTAACCACTCTATAAAAATGGTGGATCACAACTTCAGTATATTAATCCACATGACAGCATATATTTACAATAACTGTTCCTAATGTACTTTTTAGTTGACAGATCTTGAAGGAATCAGCTGGTAAAGAAAATGATTGATGTATGCATTGTGGATGCTTCAAAGGGTGAAATGAGCTCAGATTATTGTAACATAGAAGCAAAGAATGTTCTGTGGTATTAGGTTGCATTCATACATGGAACTGTGAAAGGAGAAGCATGCATGTGTAAATTATGCTAAACGAACAAGATAACGAAATATCTTCCCATATTTTGTGGACAAGGAAAAATAATTGTTTTAGCACTTGAAGGAACCCAGTCATGACTAATCATGGTGTTATACATACTTTGCATAAATCAAAGTCTACTTCCCTGGAAAATATTTTTCTGTCTTTAAATTTCAGCGTTACAAATGCACTTTCATAGTTTGGAAACTAGCGGCTTGCGGGACGGATACGTCCCGCAAAGGCCACACTCATCCCAGCTCCGCAAAGAGAGAAAATGACAGAATGAGGGTGTCACGTGACAGAAATATGATGCAGTGAGAGACAGGTGCTGATGTCACAACGGAACAACGTGCAATCTCAGAGCTCCAAGACCACAGTCAATTTTTTTTTGCCGCTGGATGGTCCTTTTGGACCTAAACCATCCCGAAGACATGGTGACAGGAAAGAGTATGTCTTGTTGATCTCAGGGACATTGCAAAGTCCCTGTGATCCAAGAGAATCTCTTCTTGCCGGCAAAAAAGGCACAGCCAAAAGCTGCTGAAGTTGGGACAGCTCCGCAATGGGAGGAAAGCAGAAAGAGAAAGTGTGTCCATCTGGTGAGGAAATTGTATTGTTATAAAAGAGACTGTCCCCCCAAAAAAATTAAAGCTAAATTAAACTTGCAAAGAAAAGAAAATAAGCGGCGAAATTAAGCTATATTGGTCAGTGTGTTATCCCTTTTTTATGGATGGAAGTTTTGCAAATATTTCCTACTTTTTAAAGTGAAAGTATTGGTTTTTCTTCTTCTATTTCTTGTTTTACCTATGGATTAAATCTTTTTCTTTATTTTTATAACATTGGTTTGGATGGGTTTTTTCTCTTTATTTTGCTCCATTTAAGAATTTTGTTTTTTTTTAAGCCTGGAATAAAAGAAGATATAAAAGGAATATAAAGAGAGTAGTAATATCAGAGGGAAGAGAAGTTGCATTGCCACTTGGAGGTTGGAGATTGAGTCCTGGAAATATTGCTTTCTCTTTTTTCTCTTTGATCATTTTGACTTTGCACTTCAAAGGCTTCAGCTTGTTTACAGAAGAGCATGGGTTGTTTATGCAGGTGCTCTTTGGATGCTTCTTTGGCAGCTGGAGAGAAGTGAAAACAAAACCTTGTTTTAAAACCAGAGTGGCAGTATTTACTAGTTGGAAGAATTGCACAGCTCCAAAAAGAAACCACAATATTACAACAGATTATGTTTAAAATTCAAAAATTATTAGAGACAACAGAGAGAACTGAGGAGATATTGGAAAATATAGATTGTAATGCAGTGAAATTCAATGGAAGAGTTGAAGATATCCAGCAAATGGAAAAAGTGGAGGTTAGAGTCCTAAAAACCCAGGCGAGAAATGAACAAAGAGGCAAGATAAAAGATAATGGTGAACTGAGTGTGGGTGGAGATGGAAACAGTGAAACATGGAAAGGGAAAATAGATGGAAAGGAGCTCTACCCCAGATTTCAAGGTATAGAAAAATAAAAAAGAGAAGAATTGATGGATTCAAGGAGAGAAACTGACAAAAGCACTACTGATAACCAAAGATAAGCTGATTAAAGAAGCTGGTGGAGGGTCTCGAAATTTTACAAGATATATAAAAAGCAACAAGTTGTGAAGAGAAGTCCACACAAGTTTGATTAAGAAAATAACCAGATTAATTCCACAAATGACAAAAGACATAAGACTGCACTATTACTGGAAAGAAACAGGTTGAGATATGAAAACTAATAACAAAATATTAGTCAAATTTAGTTAAAATAAGAGCACTATGTTAAAAATGAAGTGATAATGGATATAGTTAGATAAATAATTGATAAGGATAACAACGTACACATGTATGGTTTGATAAGAGGAAATTTGGTATATATTCTAAATGGTAATCATGAAAGGAAGTTTAGAAACTCTGTTATGTATGAAAGCTTATAATATTAAAAAAAAGAGTAAGTTAAATTTAGTTAAACTAAGACCAAAAAAAAAAGAAATGATGATGGATATTGTTAAATAAATGATTGATAATGATAATAATGAAATATTTGTATTGACATGATAAAAGGGAAATTGGATATAAATTGTAAACAGTGATTAAGAAAGGTTTAGAAACTTTGTTATTAAACATAATTATTTTTTATTTAGAAAGTGTTATAAAGATGTAATGTTGCTGGATGATATTGAAAATAGGTAACGGAATGCCATCATGTGGTTTTGCTTTAAATTTTGAAATATTTTACATAAAGGGACGTAAAAACAATTATAGCCCTATGAAGATTGAGTTATGATGATAGTAATACATATAAATATATTTGATTTAAAATATATAACTTGATATGAATAGTAGGTGATGACTGTGGAAGGGATGTACGAAAGCTCTTTGTAAACAATGGACACAATTTGTAATGGAAGATATTTTTGTGGTGTTTGTTGTGTTTTGTCTCTTTGTGTTTATTCAAAAATAAAAAAATATATATTTTTTTAAAAAAGAAATATGATTCAGTGATATAATATAGTATTTATAATTCCACACACACACACCCATCTCCAGAACTATACCCAAAACTACAGGTAGTCCTTGACTTACAACAGTTCATTTTAGTGAATATTCAAAATTACAACGACACTCAAAAATGTGACTTATGACTATTTTTCACAGTTAACAACCTTTGCAACATCCCCATCATCATGTGACCAAAAGCCAGATGCTTGGCAATTGGTTTATACTTATGACCATTGCAGCACCCCAGGATCATGTGATCACTTTTTGCAACCTTCTGACAAGCAAAATCAATGGGGAACCCTAATTCACTTAACAACCAGGTTACTAACTTATCAAGTTCAGTGATTCACTTAGCAATTGTCATAAAATGGGGCAAAACTCACTTAACAAATTCTCACGTAGCAATATAAAATGTTGTGCTCATTTGTGGTCGTAGGTTGAGGACTGCTTGCATTTCTAATAAGTTTTAGCGTTAAATTTCTTTTTCTCTCTTTGTTTTCAGTGAGATTGAAATTAACTAGCTAATAAAGCCAGGGATCTGCAACTGAAAACTTCTTTTCCTAAACAATGAAAATTCATCGCAATGGATCTTGCAATGAAAATGTAGCTTATTTAGGTCTGGGAGCTGACGAAAACAGCAGCCGTACAGTGACTTTAGCTTGTGTCAGCAATAAAAATATATATCAAACCTCATGCCAATTTACTTCATGTAGAACCTGTAATTTAGCCTTTTGAATTTGATACACGACCCTATTTGAGCTTTATTCTTGCAGTTTATGAAGTAATAATAGCCCTTACAATAAAATTATAGCCTGGCAGAATACTTTAATACATGAGCCCCTTTCTTCATTGTTGAGGAAATTTAACATGCACAAGTTACAGTTATAAATGCAGAGGAGAATTGGATTATTATATTCACGTTTCAGGAATCGTGGGGCTAGGAGAACTTGGGGGACATAAGCAAAATATATTTGATGTCTAGTATGCAAAATCGTATCCATGGTCTTGGCGTAAATAACCCAAAGCGTCATTTGCGCTATATTTTTGCGCTCGCAACATTAACCCGCATTAAAAATTTAAGTAGGGTTCTTGTAAAAGAAGATGGATGTATGGGATGGCAGGAAAGAAATCTCGATTATACTATTAAATCTTTAGGGGAAGAATGGAATTATAAATGTTAAAGGATAACACATAATATTAACAACATCTATAAGAATGAATATCTGTGAATGTATGAGAAACAAAAATAAAAAACTTTTTCCACTCCCACCCTCGCCACATTAAAAATTAATAAATATATTTCCTGCCTTTATCTGACAATTAATGTTCATGTTGGCTACCTGCAAATTTCTCTTTTTCTTATGCGGATGAATGCAGCAAGAGTTAAAGAGTTTCCTTTCATACTGACAAAAACACTTTTGGAGGTAAATGCTAACACAGAAAAATAGCTGAGGACTCCATTTCTGAAATAATTGAAATGGTATGTTCAGCGCCTGAGAGAGATTCTCATTCTGGATATGTGAACATTTCTCTTATCAGTTAAAAGAACAGTCTTTTTGCTAGTTCATACAGAGGCTGTAGTTAACAGGCTGAGAAGGCTCGTTCCTTAGCAGCCTGTGCGATAAAATAGCTTCTGAACATGAAGACTATCCTGCTGTTGATATCTCTGTAATCTAATCCCTTTCCCCTTTCAAAAAAATCAAATTAAAAAAGCCACTGAGAATTTAGCTTTTTGGTGTATCATCTGACTATCACACTTGATGCTAGATTTCCATCATGATAGGAGTTGTGAAATAGTTCTTGCAAGCTTATTCTCCACTTTCTTTAAATGTTCACAACATATTTTTTCTAATTTTCCACTTGAGCTTTCAGAGGCCCACGTAAGCTCCTTGTTCTTGCCACCAGCTAATTCTGAAACTAGTTCATTGAGTCCAGGCTTTCAAAATCTTTCCCCCTGCTCCTTCCAAAATAAATTGCTATCACAATCAATTGTGAAAAGGGAATACTAAGACTTTGCTTTGATGTGGCTAAATGTGTGAATTCAGATTAACATAATGAGGAAATAATATAGCATAGGAACTTTCAGGCAGCAGTCTGTTCACAAGCTAAAATTAGGAAATATTATTTAATTATTAAATTTGTGTGCCACCCATCTTGCTTCATTATTGAAAATTACAACCATTATAGGTAATAATTTAAGATACAATGATGAATAACGGTTCTAATACCTTAAGATGACGTTAATGTCCTGCTTTAGTGGCATTTTTTAAATCTCTAATCATTTATCTCCTCCGGCTTGGTTTTCTTTTTAAACTAATTCCAACTGATCTCCTCAACTGACTTTGAGTCACTTCAAATTTGCACAATGCCTTTTAATCGCAGAAAAAAACCAGAAAGAATGGAAAGAAAACATTCCTTTCTTTGATGGAAACCTGAGGAAATGAGTCCTTTACAATGTATCAACCAGATAGGTTTTCTTCACTCAAACATACTGAGTTTCTAGGCCTGAAATTACATTCAGCATCACAGTATGGAGGATAAATAACTAGCTCATTTAAATTTCTATACTTCTTAGGTTTAAGGGGTACACGGATTACATCAATCCTTATGAAAAAATATTTGTGAATAGTATTTGAACATGAGACAGGAGTGCAACTGGAAAGAAGGTAAAGTCAAGTTTAGATTGTATCAACATAATTTTTAATCCATGCAAAGTAATTAGTTCACATTCTATCTGTTTTGTTCAGATGCCATTAACTGTGTCTAGCTTTGGGCTAGACAAACTGTTAGGATTCACAGAAACTGAAAAGAAGTTCAGACCAGGCCATGGAAATGATCAGAGGACTGGAAACTAAGCCCCGTGAAGGAAGACTGAAGTAGAAGGGTATGTTTAGCTTTGAGAAAAGATGACTGAAGATGACAGAAGATGACATAACACTCTTCAAATACTTGAAAGGATGTGACACAGAAGAAAGTCAAGATCTGTTTTCCCTCATTCCAGAGTTCAAAACATGGAAAAAATATTGTAGATTGAAGTTACAGGAAGGCAGATTCTAAAATAAGAAAAAAGAATTACCTCACAGTAAGAACAGTTTGAGAGTAGAATCATTTATTCCAGGGGTGTCAAACTGGCGGCCCAGAAGCCAGATGTGTCACATACAGGTTACGCCCACCCAGCTCCACGAATGGGGAAAACATCATGAAACGCCATGTGACAACATGACACACTGAGTTTGACACCCGTGATTGATTCAGAAAGAGGATAAGCTTCTTTTCACAGGATGTGCTCAAAAATGGAGGCATCCTTTGTGTAGTGTTGGACTCTTGGAATTATGGTTACACTAATTTCTATTAGAATAATCTAGGAAGCAATTTATAAGCTTAATGAATTTCATTTTTGTTTATACTAGTTTTCCCCATTCCTCAAATAAAAAAGGTCACACACTTAATGCAATGCCAACATATTCATAATCTTAAAGAATCCAAGCCATAATAGCAATAGTAATAGCAATAGCATTTAGATTTATATACTGCTCCTTAGTGCTTCACAGCCCTCTCTAAGCAGTTTATAGAGTCAGCATATTGCCTCAACAAACTGGATCCTCATTTTACTGACCTCAGAAGGATGGAAGTCTGAGACAACTTTGGACCAGTTAGGATCAAACTACTGGCAGTGAACAGAGTCAGCCTACAATACTGCATTCTAACCACTGCGTCACCATGGATGGCTCTTTTTGAATGTATTTATTTCATTCATTTTAGGTGGCAAGGTTGACTACTTTGTTCAGAGATAAAATGGTAAATATTTTTTTCAAAGACTGGAATTTTTTAAATGGGCTTTTTGTTGAAAGGCTTAAAGGCTGAATTAATAAATTATGGATTTGGAGATTTTAAAAGGTAAAGAAAAAGAGGAAAGAGTAAGATGTCAACTACTTGATAGAAAAAAAGGGCAAAAATCATCATCCTATATTTTTTTCACTTTCCCTTTTTCTTACTTTCTACCTTTTATATTTTTTTCTTTAATTTTGTTATACTTTTATTGTATTCAAAAGTTCTAATAAAATGAATAAATAAAAAAGAATCAAGGAGTGGAAACGTTTCAAGCAAATCGCCGACTTTCTTCCCGTAGGAGTGCATTGGGGTTCCCCTGCCAGACAGAACTGATTTGTTTTCTAACTTGATCTTTCACGCCATATTTGGCCTCCCCCCCCTTCCCGCCTCCACCTTCCGCTTCAAGTTTTGGATTGGCTGATGAATACACTAATAGCAAGCTTCTGAACTCATTTGCATAATTTCATTCCAAGATCCTGATGTTGGAAAGAATAAAAAGGTCCCATATTCACATGGCAGTCGGTGTTCGGAGAAGATGCTATAGTACCAAAATGGATGGCTTGAGGATTCATTTTGTAAACCATTTTTTTAAATGAATGCTTTTAAAGTTTGTTACCTCACAAACCTGCACACTGCCAAGTGTGTTGTTCATGCACCTTTTGGTTCCAGAGAAAATTGCAAAATGGAAAAATCCTTTTAACTATTCTAATCATTATTTGGAATATATGATATTTCTAAATTTCAGATATGTATAGGTAAAGGTTCCCCTTGCACATATTTGCTAGTCATTCCTGACTCTAGGAGGCAGTGCTCATCTCTGTTTCAAAACCGAAGAGCCAGCGCTGTCCGAAGACATCTCCGTGGTGAACGCCAAAGGCGCACGGCAAAAACGCCAAATGCGCACGGAACGCTGTCACTTTCCCACCAAAGATGGTTCCTACTTTTCTACTTGCATTTTACATGCTTTTGAACTGCTAGATTTGGAGAAGCTGGAATAAGTAACGGGAGCTCACTCTGTTACATGGTGCTAGGGAT
The DNA here is from genome assembly GCF_009769535.1 of Thamnophis elegans. Taxonomy (NCBI): domain Eukaryota; kingdom Metazoa; phylum Chordata; class Lepidosauria; order Squamata; family Natricidae; genus Thamnophis; species Thamnophis elegans. The sequence continues at coordinate 45,517,265 of NC_045551.1, forward strand.
ATGAACCGCCAAACTGCCAACCTTTCCGATCAACAAGCCACTGAGCCACCGCTGAGATATGTATACAATATGTTAATACTAAAAGAGAGGGATGGTGTTTGTTCTTTGTCTTTCAATTCATATTCACTTCCTTTTCATCACCTGGTTGAATTACTGAAAATAATTGCTTTTCTCTTTTTATTTATTCCGGGATCTCTGTTCTCCATTATCCTTGCCATAAGTAACACTTATAGTAACAAAGCACCAGGATTGCTGCATGTCAAAGACTGGAGAAACAAGTATTATGTCTTTTTCTATCCTTCCTCTCTCCCAACATGAAAAATGATTTTACAAATTCTTGGCCCTCTCTTGGGGAGATTAAAAAAAAAACATTTGAATATCAAACTTCAGTGGAATTACTGAAACTAAAAGCATTAATGAAAACAAAAGTGCCTTAAAATGCTCCATAAATTCCCCATGTCTCCTAGAGTAGAAAACAAGTAGACTCAAAAACTGTGAATGAACATTTACAACCAACTGTGAGCATCCTACTGCACTGCAGAAACAGTAGGCTGGGACGAATAGGGGAAAGGCATCTGTTTTCATAGCAAACAGCTGCCTCTATTTTAGCAGAAAGAAAGAAAAAAACATTCACAAGAAAAAAAGAAAAATGCTAGGCAAATGAAGCTAAAACTGCAGCCGTTTACAATATTTTTAGATGCTAATAGTACAATTTGGATTATCTTTTGGAAAAGCAAATGAAATCAGCCATTCTTGGAACATTAGTGCTCTCGGAGACATCATCATCATCATTGGGGAGTTTTCTCAGAGTGCATATTATGGGCTGGACAGAACAGTTTCCTTTGATTAATGATTCAGGGAAATCAGCAGGCAGAGAGAGGGTGCCTGTGAAAATGCTGCAGCACCTCTATCTTCTTTTTTGACCTACATAAAAGACCAACATACATTAAATATTAATCATCAGATTCATGCACCAGTCCAGATTCTATTCCCCTGCATATGTCACAGATGGGAAGACGCCTTTAATTCCCGAAAAAAACTGCATGCTTGTTATTTTAAAGCATCTGTAGCAATATATTAAAGCTTATCACAGATATATAAGTCTCAAACAGAACAGTGCCTCACTGCTGGTACTTAAAATACAATTAAGGCTTAAAATACCGTTCCACAATGGAAAAATATGTGAAGAAGGCATATAAAGATACTGATTTTAAAAGCCGCAAAAAGTAATTGTAGCCTTTGAGAAATGAACAACCTCAACTTTTTAGCAAAGATGTGTCATAGGCCACACCTATATCTAGCACTTTTTACAGAGATCTCTATGTATATTTTTGTAAGCTGCCTAGAGACTCTGGAGTGGGTAGAATATAAATTTAGAAAGAAAGGGATAAATAAATCTCATGGGGAAACTTCCAAGTGGAACAGGGAATGTCTGAGCTCTGGGGATGTACTTGCTCTGACAAATGACATTGGATGAAAGTGGTAATTAAATTAAACTATGAATTTTGCATTTGAATTTCATGGAATTTAAATCCATAGTTCCCAATGAGACTATTGAATCCCAATATTCCTATTAAAACTGGATTTTTTTACAGGTTAATTGTGATTTATTCAGTAAGCCTAGCAAAAAATAAATAATTTTGACACAAGTAGAATTTCTTTTTGCCACCCAGGTAGTGCAAAAGATCAGTAATTTGTTAATCCTCTTTATTGCTGTTTCTCGAAAGTCTTTTACATTTGGTTGGATACATCAACCTAAAGGGTTTTTTTACAGAACAGAATAACAGAGTTGGAAGGGACATTGGAGGTCTTCTAATACACCCCCCACCCTCTGCACAAGTAAGAGACCCTATATCATTTCAGACAAATGGCTGTCCAATCTCTTCTTAAAAACCTCCAGTGATGGAGCATCCACAATTTCTGAAAGCAAGCCATTCCACTCGTTAATTGTTTCTACTATCAGGAAATTTCTCTTTAATGCTAAGTTGCTTCTCTCCTTGATTAGCTTCCGTCCATTGCTTCTTGCCTTGCCTTGTTGGTTTGCAAAATAGGTTGACCCCCTCTTCTTTGTGGCATCCCCTTAAATATTGGAATACTGGTATCATGTCAACCCTAGTCCTTCTTTTCACTAAGGTAGGCATACCCAATTCCTGCAACAGTTCTTCATATGCTTTAGCCTCCATCCCCCAAATCATCTTTTTTGCTCTTCTTTGCACTCTTCCCAAAACTGGATGCAATATTCCAAGTGTGGTCTTACCAAGTCATTATAAAGTAATATTAACACTTAATGTGATCTTGATTCTAGCCTTGTGTTAATGCAGCCTAGGATTGCATTAGCTTTTTTGGTGGTTGCAGCAACTACTGGTCATATTTAAGTGATTGTCTATTAGGACTTCAAAACCCCTCTCACAGTTGCTGCCATTGAGCCAGTTTCCACCTATTCTATACCTGTACATTCAGTTTTTCATGTCTATCTCTAAAACCTTACTTTTCTCACCACTGAATTTCATTTTGTTAAATAGGGCACAGTGTTCATGTCTGTTGAGATCCTTCTGGATCTTGAGCCTGATGGGCTGGCTACCAAAGCAAGGTCATGGCACATGAAAGTAAATCAGGAAGACTATAATTCTGGGGGGATTTATCTGGCAAGAACAAAGAATGCTTATCAACAGGAAATATGCATGTGTAAAGCTTGTAGCAATTATGGGTAGTTAGACAACTTGCAGACCTCAACTAAAAGGTAGGGATGGCCTTCAGCAAATGAAATGTGTATTAGATAATTCTTGGGGCATTCATTGGCCAAGGCCTAGAAATAGGGACAGCTTGAGACCAATAAAACAAATTGTAGAATTATTACTAAAATGTTTATTAGATGATATTTCTTATTATCTCATTTTGTCCTGCCTTCTCCTTTAGTGGAAATCTATAAAGCTTTCTTAATCCTTTCTTCTTGGTTCTTGGCCTTTTGACCAGGAACCCTTTTCCTTGGAGTCCTCCAATAAAAAGCAATCGGAAAACCTGCATCTCATATCTGGCATCCATCATTGGCTTTGGCACCAGGCTCAGACCCAAATTGGGGACAAGCCTATTTTCTGGGATGTTGGCTATTTCTATTAGCTTGATGTCATCTGCAAATTTGATAGATTTCTTTTCTATTCCCTCATTTAAATATTTTATGAAGATATTGAAGAGTATAGTTGTAAGACAGAACCTTGGGGTGCCCCATCCTTATGATCAAAAGAGTGACAAATGTCACAACTAAATCACCCTCATATTCTGCACTATTGCATCCCAAGCCCAGCAAAGGTTAGGTCACACTGATATAGTAGTTCATGCTGATGGAGATTTAGGAAAATACATTTTGTATCAATTGTATTTCCAAGACAGTCATAAAAGATAAATCATTATTACAGTTTATCTTGAATTAATTTATAAACAGTATGAATTACACTAAAGTTCTGGGCATATAATTAGGGAGAGCTCTTAAAATATAAACCAATCTCATCCTTATCTTAATCACATTTAGCCTACCTTAGATTATCAAACAGATTCTAGACCATTTCTGACTTTTCTTTCCTTTTTTACAAAAATGAGTAATAAAAATGAGCATTTCTTTATTTGAGAAAGCTTCCCAAGAATCTGTCAGTTCTACAAGATGGACCAGAATAAGAAGTCAGTGCTTTGTAGGTCAGTACTACTTTTATTTGGAAAAAGCTATAAATAACTGAATCTTGAAAATCTCTGCCTCTTTTCCTCCCCTTCATCTTCCTGTGAACTAGGGAGAGGCTTGAATGGAACGTTTTCTTAAGTTACTGACATGGCCTGGGCTCAACAATGGGTTCTCTGCCCATTGATGAGTGTGTTGCTGGGTGGGCATGGCCATGTTGGGCATGGCCTAGTCGGCACTATGACGGGGGAGCCATTTTCATCTTCCCCGGGCTCCAGAAGCTTTCCTTGAGCCTCTGGGAGGGTGAAAACTGCCTCCCCCGGGTTCTGGAGGCTGGAAATGGGCCCATTTCCAGCCTTCTGGAACTTCCAGGAAGCCCATTCCCCCCCCCCTTCCAGAGCCTCCGCATGGGCACTACACTTACCTCACATCCAAAGCGGGCCATATGAAGACTCCTGGGAGGGGAGGGGGTGGGATGGGAGGGGTGGGGTGGGGCCAGCCAAGGATGGAATTTAGAGGTTCTCCAAACTGGCCATAAGGTTACCTATGGGTTCTCCCGAAACAAACCCATAGCAGCCCACCCCTGCTCAAGCCCCTTTTACATGACTATGGCCTTGATACCAGTTCGTCCTCCTATCCTTCAAAGTCATTCCCTCTACCCTTTAAATAATATTTATACAATGATAAACACAAGAATTAGAAAACAGTCTAAAATCCGAAATTATAATTAAGGCCATTTTTTTTCCAAGTCTGTGTTACCACACTTAAAAGTGGCAACTAGGCAGAATAACAAACTCACATGTTAAAAATGACATTAAGGCTGGAATTTTTAGTCTTACATATAAAATACATTTGAATAATATATTAATATATTGAATAATATATTTGAACTGCTGTATTTAGTTACTCTGTGTTACTCTGTTATTCCATGTTATTCTGTTGTTCCATGTTATTCTGCTATTCTGCTATTTTGTTTCTGCTATTCTGCTATTTTTGTATTCTGCTATTTTATTCTGCTATTCTGCTATTTTCTGTTATTCCATGTTATTCTGCTGTTCTGGGTTATTTGTGTTATTCTGTTACTCTGTGTTATTCTGTTATTCCGTGTTATTCTGCTGTTCTGTGTTATTCTATCATTCTGTGTTATTTTCAGAATTTTTTAAAATACAGAGTTCCAAAACTAAATTAAAATGGAAAGGATAACAAGGATGTTATTGATGTGAAACACTATAAATTCAACTAAGGAGAAAAGATGCAACATTAGTAATCATATAGTGAGGGGTCAGATAAAATATGCCACTCCGAAATGTAAATTATTAAGGACATTAAAGTAAAGCAAATCTCACTTCAAAGTCTATCATGTCAAAAGCTTTCTCAGCATCCCAAGAACTAATAGCTGCTGGATTCAACACTGAGTTAAAGCAAGTACTTAATTCACCATTCTAATATTATCAGAACCCTGTTGGCTTGTACAAATCCAACATGAGCTCAGTACACAATAGTTGAAAGAACAAGCTGTAATCTGTGGGCCAAGGTAGCTATTAAAATTTTGACATTTGCATTTATCAGGGAAATAGGTTTATAATTGGAACACAGAGTAGACCCCTTATCTGGTTTGGAAAGGACTGCTAATATTTGCCTTGCTAAAACAAGGGGATTCAAGTTTATTTTAAAAAAAGCTTTAGCATATACTCCTAGTAAAAGAGGAGATTGAAGCTCATGATACTTTTTATACCAAACAACTGGAAAATTACCAGTTGATTACAAATATCTCCTGATTTCATAAATTGAATTGTAATCCTAATTTCAGTAACATTAGTAACTTGGTTCTGTGAGAATTTTATTATGCACTGTCAATCTTGTTATCCAATAGCCAATAGTTTCTTAGACTTTTCTTCTCCTTTCCAGTATCAGTGCCTGATGCAATAAAACAAAATAACAAAATAACAAAATAACTAACAAAATAACAAAATAACAAAATAACAAAATAACAAAATAACAAAATAACAAAATAACAAAATAACAAAATAACAAAATAACAAAATAACAAAATAACAAAATAACAAAATAACAAAATAACAAAATAACAAAATAACAAAATAACAAAATAACAACAAAATAACAACAAAATAACAACATAACAACATAACAACATAACAAAATAACAAAATAAACAAAATAAACAAAATAAACAAAATAAACAAAATAAACAAAATAAACAAAATAAACAAAATAAACAAAATAAAATAAAATAATAAAATAATAATAAAATAATAAAATAAAATAATAAAATAATAATAAAATAATAAAATAAAATAATAAAATAATAATAAAATAAATAAAATAAAATAAAAATCAGGTTCCAAATGACAGACATGGATGATTTACCACAAAGTCAAAATTTATATAACTGAAGTGATGGTGGAATGAATAATAGATTTGACTTCATAACTGCCTAACCAGCATCTCGTTACTAATGCTTCTGAATGCAGTTTCAAACTATCGAGTTTGCTAAGCAAATATCAGAACTATACAGTATTTTTTCAAGCCCTCTCTTAACTTCTAATTTGAGTCCCATCTTCTGTGATAATCTGATACTGACCTTCCTTTTCTCTAATTGACTGACATTGGAGTCTCTAACTAACTGAGTCTATAGCTGATGGAGAAAGATTCCAGGGTTCAGTGGCAGCAAAGTGTATATTTTCAAGGAGCTCAATATACTCACAATACACTTGCCTCTTTCCATCCTCACCAAAAAGAAAAAAGAAAAGAAGAGCTTAAAATAACAAGAACTCTTTAGTCTTCCTCTTAGGAAAAAAGTAAATCCTTAATAGCAGGATTTCTGCACTCTTCTGGAAAGTTCAAACTTAAGAACTATTCCTAAAAAAAGAGTTGGTGAGAAGTAATTTCAGACTTAAGTTTGCTACAGGGTTTCCAAATTATACAGAATTTGAAGGAATCATCTCATTCCACTATCTTTCTGCAGAACATTGTGGAATGGATTGTACAAGTTAACATCCTTGTCCATAATTGGAACATGAGGATCAAATCAGAAAATTGCCAGAGTAGAATAGATCATTGGTCCATTTAGCTCAGGGCTATCTATACTAATTGCTAATCCTAACTCAGGCAGGGTCCTCTCTAGCTGTCCTTGAGATAATTAAATTGAACTTGAAAGCTCTACATGTAAAATATATTTTGGGTCTCTTTTTTAAAAGATTTTTATTGGTTTTATAAATAACTCAACATACCTAATACTCCTTCTTTCTATTTTCCCCACAACATTAATCCCGTGAGATGGGTTTGGCTGAGAGAAAGTGTCATCCAAACAGCTTTCAGGCCTGAGGCAAAACTAGAACTCACAGTCTCCTGGTTTCTTGGCCAGTACCTTAACCACAAAACCAAACTGGCTGTTTTAATTCTTTCAGCCACCATTTTTATTGTTGTCCTTTCATGTTTGGAAAAACATGCTTGATAATGTTATTATCCCAAGTTTTGACAGGGAACAAATGAAAAGATGTGCAAAACATAAGAAAACAGTATCACAGTAATCAATTGTTTGGGGGACTTGGTGGCTCAGTGGCTAAGACGCTGAGCTTGTCAATCAGAAATGTCGGCAGTTTGGCAGTTTGAATTCCTAGTGCCGCGTAATGGAATCAGCTCTTGTTACTTGTCCCAGCTTCTGCCAACTTAGCAGTTTGAAAGCAAGTAAAAATGCAAGTAGAAAAATAGGAACCACTTTTGGTGGGAAGGTAACAGCGTTCCGTGCGCCTTCGGCATTTAGTCATGCTGGCCACATGACCACAAAGGCATCTTTGGACAGTGCTGGCTCTTCGGCTTTGAAATAGAGATGAGCACTGCTCCCTAGAGTCAGGAACGACTAGCACATATATGCGAGGGAAACCTTTGCCTTTAATCAATGTTTATCTGCAGCTTAATTTAGAGCTATCATAACTATATATATAGTCGTTCTAAGGATTAATTATTGTGGTTGAGTTTGATGTGACGTATCGTTTCTTGTTCTATATCCCTTACTTATTCAGAATTACAATGACCCAAAAAAGAGATTGCAGACTTCAGCTGAAGTATTCAATGTATAAATCTACTATCTTCAAATAGATGAGTTCACTATTGCATAACACTACAAGCATTAACCTAGGAAATAATCTTAAGATCTAGAAAAGATTCAGATCTAGAAATGTAATACTTTTGGTTCTTTTTAAGACTTATTTGCCATGATACTATATGTCATTCTTAGCATTCTACTTTTTCTCTTGCAACTTAAATACCATGAAATCTCTGTCATCAAAAAAATATTATCTGTAAACAAAATCAATCAATCTTTGTTACGGTCACAAACCAGGAAATTGTAAAGACAACAATATTACAGGGTAGCTGTTGTTATTTTGATACATCTAATAAAAATAGTTTACCTTAAATGTACTGCAACTTTGAGATGCACTATTCATCTCAAAGTTATACAGTATATAAATTGCACCAACTTCAAATTTCCATTGTGAATGCTCCCTTGGGCGGCCAAAGATATAATCCTTCATCAAAATACATGTAGTTCTCAACAATTTATGCTACTAAGTGAGAATTTGTTAAGTGAGTTGTGCCCCATTTTACAACTTTTCATTGCCACATTCATTAAGTGAATCACTGCACTTGTTAAATTAGTGACATGGTTGTTAAGTGAATCCGTTTTCCCCATTGACTTTGCTTGTCAGAAGGTTGCAAAAGGGATCATATAACTCAGGAACACTGTAACTGTCATAATTGTGAATCCATTGCAGTGGTGGGTTGCTCTTACCGTCATTACTGGTATGCTGATTGTAGTCTGTCCATGCATGAGCCTGATGTGCGCTGTGGATGCGCCTGACATGCGCTGAACATGCATGGGCAATCCAGCGTCCCTTGCGACACTCAGCTGCTTCTCAGGGCACGCGCAGGCTCTGCACACATAGAGCATGGGCAGGCAGGTGGGCCAAACAAGCCACCGTACTGGTACGATTTCTGCTGCTCCGGGCCACTACCGGTATGGCCTTATGACCTGTAGCAAACTACCACTGATTCATTGTCAAGCATCTGAATGTAAATCACATGTCCATGGGGATGCTGCAACAGTCGTAAGTCTGAAAAATGGTTATGTCACTTTTTTCACTGCCTTTGTAACTTTGAATAGTCCCTAAGTGAACTGTCGTAAGTCAAAGACTGCCTGTATACAACATGTATTCCCTAGATATCTCACATCATTATTCTCCAACCTCTGGTCCATGAGGGCATTGCAACTGGTTCAGGCATAGGCCCTACTCTGCAAAGAGAGAGAGAGAGAGAGAGAGAGAGACAGAGAGAGAGAGAGAGGGAGAGAGAGAGGGAGAGGGAGAGAGAGAGAGATTTTAAAATGGCTCTCAAATTTCACAAGAGTTCAAGGGGGCCCGCCAAAAAATTCTGAGATATTCATTACATTTTGGTTGTTAAATTAAGCGGTTGCATTTTGAAATCCTCCAGATTTTAAGAGAAGAAATGATTTCAAGAACCTGAGTACAAAAACCTCCAATCCTGTGCTTGTAGTGCCTAGGTGGGAATAGTCCTTAAAGTCACTGTCTAAGTCAGTGGTTCCCAAGATGGGGCCCACGCCCCACAGGAGGGTCATTTGATTTTTAATGGGGGTAATTTGAACCTTGTTTAAAACAAGTTAATGGCCTTTTAGGCTACTTCTGCATGAGTAGAGTTCACTTTTTGAGTAAAGTAAGAATTATATGTCAACGGGGGGGAGGGGATCAGGATTTTAGCGATGCTCAGGTTGGCCATGGCCCAAAAAAGGTTGGGAACTACTGGTCTAGGTAGATGAGTTGGGATCCAACTTTCAGGTCTGGGTAAAGTTCAGAAGTGACAGAAGCCTTCTTGTACTTCTGCTTATATCATCACATAAAAGAAAGTGGAAGGTAATAAAGGTAGTCCTTGACTTGCAACCATTTGTTTAGCAACGATTAGAAATTACAACAGCACTGAAAAAAGTGACTTACAACTAGTCCTCGCACTTATGACTGTCGCAGCATCTCCATGGCTGTGGGATCAAAATTGGGGCCCTTGGCAACTAGTCTATATTCGTGATGGTTACAGCATCTTGGAGTCATATTGTTAATTTGCTCAACAACCACATAATCCACTTAACAATTGCAGTGATTCACTTAACAACCATGGCAAAAAGATTGTAAAATCAGGGGCAACTCACTTAACAATCTCCTTCTTAAGAAATGTTAAATTCTGGTCTCAGATGTGACCAGAATAATCAAGGATTAGCTGTATACGAATCATAGAATCGTAGGGCTTGAAGAGATCTTGGCAGTCTTCTAGTTCAACCCCTTGCTCAAGGCAGGGGTTTTACACCATACCAATTAAATGCTTGCCCAGTCAATTTTTTAAAACCTCCAGAAATGGAGCACCCAGGAGGCAAGCTATTCCATTAATTGCTCTTATTGTCCTTCTAGGTTGTACCTCTTTGACAAACTTCCAGTTCTTGTCCTCCCCTCTGATGTCCTACAGAACAAGTCAATCCCCTTTCTTTGTGACAGCCCCACAAGCACTGGAGGAGAGTTATCAGGTTCTCCTTAATCCTTCCCTTTGATTGGCTAGACCAGTGATGGCTAACCTTTTGGTCCTCGTGTGCCGAAAGCACATGCGTGCACACAACAGCACACAACATACGCATGCCCACACCCTTAATACAATGTGTGTGTGGCCCTCCCACGCCCCCCCTGCACATGCATACCTGACCCCCGCAACCCCCCACACCCTATTTTGGGCCTAGCAGGCTTCCCTGAAGTCTCCTGGGACCAAAAATGGGGTGCAGGAGGGGTGCAGGGGTGCAGTGCCTCCCCTTACTCCCCCACCCCTCTGCATGTCTATGCTGTTACAGGTGTTATGTCTGCCTTGTATGCAGCTTTATTCCTCTCTAGCATTCATCTCCATTGCTCAGTGATGCATTACCTGCCTCTCTAGGATTTACCTCTATCTGCTCCTGTGAGGCACTTCCTGTTGGATGTATATAGTTATATTCTTGATGCCTTGTATATTGTTTTAATTGTGCTGCAGAGACCCCAAAATCAGCTGGCTGGTGGGAGGTGCGCATGCGGGAGCTTAGTTGGGGTGACAGCTTGCATGCTGGCAGAGAGGTCTCCATGTGCCACCTGTAGCACACATGCCATAGATTCACCATCACGGGTCTAGACATACCTACAGTAGCTCTCTTAACTATTTGTCATACAATACAGCCTCCAGACCCTTCATCATTTTTGTTGTTCTTCTCTGCACACTTTCCATATCCCTTTTGTATTGTGGTGATCAGAATTGGATGTAGTATTCCAAGCACAGTGTAAAGCAGTAGTATCACTTATCTCTGTCTTGACATTATCCCTCTGATGATGCACCCTAGAAATGCATTGGCTTCTTTGGCAGCTGCAACACATTTGTCTCCTATTTAAGTGGTGGACCACTAGGAGACCTAGATCTCTCTCAATGTTACTACTGTTGAGCCAGATATCATCTATTCCATACCTATGCATTTGGTTTTTCTTGCCTAAGTATAGGACCTTACTTTTCTCACCATTGAACTGTATCTTGTTGGATAAGGCCCAATGCCCAAGTCTGTCAAGTTCCTTCTGGATTAGCTATTCCGCCTACATTGGTGTCATGTGCAAATTTGATGAGTTCCCCTTCCATTCCCTCATCTAAATCATTTATGAAGATATTGAAAAGTACTGGGCCCAAGACTGAACCTTGTGGTTCCCCACTAAATACTTTCCTCCATGTAGAGTTAGTTTCATTGAGGACTATCCCACTGAATGCAGTTGGTCAGCCATATCCAAATCCATCTAGTACTGTTCATCCCATACTGTTCTGTCTTATCACGAGGTAGGTTGTGGTCTGATTTGTCAAATGCCTTGCTGAAGTCAAAATATATTATAGCATTTCACTCGTCCATTAATTTAGTGGGGCTTTTTTAAAAATAAAAAAAGATAATAAGAGTTGTCTGACATGGTCTATTTTTAACAAACCCATGCTGGCCTATAGTAATCACCTTGTTTCTAAGTGAAATCCTTCACTTGATTTTCTTTTCTGGGACTTTCCCAGGTATTGATGTCAAGGTAATTGGCCTATAATTCCTGGAATCATATTTTCCCCTTTTTGTAAACTGGAACCACATCGACTCTTTTCCAGTCCTCTGGTAATTCCCCTGGGCTATGTGAGCCTTGAAAGATTACATTTCATCCTTCAAAACCCTGGGATGTAAACCATCTGGCCCAGGTGATTCCAACTCATCTTGGGTGGATGGGTATTTTCTTACTAATTCTTTGTCTATTTTGACTTCTATACCCGTTCTATCTCTGTCAGTGTTGCTTTTTATAGGTTGGGCCATTTTTTTTTTCCTTTTGCATAAAAACAGATTCAAACAAACAAACAAAAAGAATTAAACAGTTCTGCTTTTTCCCCCTCTGCATGTCAGGTTATGGCTGAAGAAGAGTCTCATCATCAATATGATGACCATCCTTGCCTATCTCATTGGAGGCACAAATGTTCTATCATTTAAAATGTGCATTAGGACTTGTCAAGCCAATTAATAATATTGCTTTTAGTACCATAAACAAGAAGAATTTGTAATTAGAAATCACTTTAATCCATTTAGTCTATCAGAATCACTTAGCTTACTCATCAATGTTTCTCTTTTATAATCCTATTTCCCAAACTACTTTTCTAGAAAGTAGAAAAACCTCCACAATCAAACCTTGAGGCTGCTAGGCAGTTAAACAGGCAATGTGAGAGCTCACGAGCCCTTATGAAAGTGTACCTCCAGCTTGTCATGAGTCACTGGCTCCATTATGTGAGACAAATGATCCCACACCCATCTGTTAAAAGAAAGGGGACAGGATTCACTTGACAATGAATATGGGTAGATTCTTCTCTCTCTGGCGAAGAAGAGATTTATTGGCATGAGCCCAAGAGGTGTTTAACTGAAATACCTGCTTAAATTTCTAATAATATTGCTGAAATATTAATTTTAGAACACTAGTGATGAACATAGAACCCACAGTGGACTGTCTGGCTCTAACACCATGATGGTGAATTTCAGTGACGTGCGGTGAGGTTGATACCTGGTGAGGCTCAGCAGGGCAGTGGTCGGCCTCGGCGGGGGGGGGGGAATTTGCATCGCGGGAGCAACCAAGCGCCCGGTTCTGCAGCAAAGGCACTTGGTGGCTCCCGCGATGCAAAGTGCCCCGCTGCCCCCCCCCGCTGTCCCGGCCTGCGTCCGCTGCTTCTCCAAGCTCCGCCGCTGGAAGTCCCGGATCGCCTCTGGGGGAAGGCTGAGTGAAAAATGGAGCGAAGCTTCTCTGCGGCCTCCCGGCGCTGCGCAGAGGCTCTTGCAGGAGCACGTGTCAGCGGCTGGCGGCCTGGAGTGGCCCCGGCTGTGAGACAAGGGAGCACTTAAAGTAGCCGCTGCCGCTGCCGCCACCATCACCCTGCCGGGCAAAGGAGGGGGTGGTGGCGGCGGCAGCGGCTGCTTTAAGTGCTCCCTTGTCTCACAGCTGGGGCCACTCCAGGCCGCCGGCCGCTGACATGTGCTCCTGCAAGAGCCTCTGCGCAGCGCTGGGAGGCCGCAGAGAAGCTTCGCTCTGCTTCTCACCCAGCCTTCTCCCAGAGGCGATCCGGGACTTCCAGCGGCGGAGCCTGGAGAAGCAGGCCGGGGCAGCGGGCGGCAGCATCGGGGATGGTGGGGCACTTTGCATCGCAGGAGCCGCCAAGCGCCCAGGTCTGCAGCAAAGAGGCAGCCTCCTCCTTCTCACCCACTCCTCTCTCCTCTGAAGCACGCCCCGCCCAACGTAAGCGTGCTCAAGAAGACACGATTGGCTGCTTCCAAATCAGGAGGTGGGAGAATTAGTGCCTCTTTTCCATCTGAACTTCTTTGCCTTTTAACTCTTTATTAACTTTTAGAAGGTGAAAAATTCCTTATGGAAAAGAGGCCCCGAGTTCTCTCGCCTCCTGCTTTGTTAACACTAAGCAGACACCAAGCCACTGTGACCTGGAATCTGGTAGCAACTATCTTGGCTTTAATTATTTAAAAAAAAAATATTTAAATTTCTTTCTTTTTCCTGAGGACACTGGTGAGGCTCCGCCTCCCTTGCTTCTAGTGACTGCACGTCCCTGGCAAGAGCACAGTTGAAATCCTCTCTGAAACAGCTGGAAAAGGTACGTGTGGGTCGGAGGGAGGAGGAGGAATTCAAACTTCATCCTCCTGGTGCAACTTTGTGTGTGTGTGTTTGAGAGAGGGGGGAGGGAGGGAGAGAGGGAGGAAGGAGGGGAAGGGAGAAGAAAAAGAAAGAAGGAAACATTTAGCAAAGGAGAGAAACAAATGCTGTTGCTTTAAATTGGAACTGAGCATGCCTGGCTGTGGAATTCTGGGAGTTGAAGTCCACAAAAAAATTGCTGCCTCACCAGCCATAAACCTCACCACACGTCACTGGCTCTTGCCTGCCATCATGAAAAGAAAAAAAATGTAAAAGGAAAAAGGCAAGAGCTGAGGTCAGGCTGGGCTAGTTGCTGCCATGGATGACTCTGCTTAACTGTTTAAAAAAGCCTCTAAAAAGCACCCTCTACAGGAGGAAGCAGGAGAACAACGTGCCTCAACTACGTTAGGAATTTTTTGGCTTTTAACCCTTGCTTAACTCTGCTCGAGTGATCATTAAAAAGTCAGACTAGATGAGGCACGTTGTTCTCCTGCCACCTCCTGTAGAGGGCGCTTTTTAGAGGCTTTTTTAAACAGTTAAGCACTAAGCAGAGTCATCCGTGGTAACTCTGGCAGCAACTAGCTCAGCCTGACCTCAGCTCTTGCCTTTTTCCTTTTACATTTTTTTTTCTTTTCATGATGACAGTGGTGAGGCTCTGCCTCCCCTGCCTCCCCTGACTGCACGTCCCTGTGTTTGATATGTACAAGTTCGTGCTTTTTTGCTTCAGATCTTGCTTCACTTTCGCTTTTTTTATTTCATATCCAGTAAAAGTACCTTTTCTCTAATTAAATGCAGTTGGGGGTTTTCTTTCTTGGATGTTGAATGAGGCACACCTGACAGGTGGCACATAGAGCCCTCTCTATGGGCATGTGCACCATTTCCAGCTGCTCTTCCGGTTTCCAGCGCCTGCCCGCAAACATGCCAGCCAGCTGGTCTTTGCACATGCTGGAGTGCCGGAAACCCAAAGACTAGCTGGCCAGTGTGTGCACACAGCTGGTGTTTGAGTTTCCGGCACGCGTATGCACGTGCTATTCAGGTTTCTTGCACTCTGGTGTGCATGTGCATTACACTTTGGGTACTCAGCGCTGAAAAGGTTCACCATGACTAATCTAACATATGCTTTTTAAACATAAGAGACATGGATAAAAAGGAGTTGTTCTAAGTTAACTCAGAGCCCGTCCTACACAACAAAAAACGGAACTCCAACTGCTTGTTTACCAATTGACCTTTTTGTATAATAGTCATGGTTTCTCAAAGGGCAGTTGCAGAGGATTACCACCAAAATCAGTAAGGATTTTTTTTTAAAAAAACAAGATAATTCATGCTGCTTCTCCTAAGCTCAAGATTTTTTTCCCCTCTCTAGGAGACTCTACATATGAGTGTGCTCACTTACTGCCTATTTTATAAATGGAGAATTTATTTTACTGGTATGCTGAATATTTTTGCAGAGGATTATAGGTAAAGAACCTAAGCACAGTACATTTATGGTCTGAGTCAATTGTCTTTCTTCTGCATCTTTGGTTGGCTAACTCATTTATACAGGATTTCTTGAATTAATGGTTAGGAGAAAAAGCAGAGAAATGTGTGACTCAACTAGCTATCTTTGGTAAGGTTCTCATGATGACAAAGAGGCACAAATTATAAAAAGAGGTTGGGTGTTTCCCTTTGTTTGGAAACTCCATATGGGAGTTGTCCTGGATTCATGTTTGGATGCTACAGACACAGGCAAGACCATGAGTAGGAATATGTTTCATCTTTACAGGGATTTCTTTATGACTCAACAGTTACAAAAACAGAACTTCAGTTTTGCTAACATAAAGTCCCAAATCTAAACATTTCCTGTTCCTATCCCCACTTTATCTATTTCTTAATCCCCAGGCTTACACCTATCCTAATCTCTAGCTTTACTCCTGATATTTCTATTCATCCCTACGTTTCCTGGTTTTATTTCCATTATTTGTCTCTATTTACGGAGTGCCCCAGAATTTTTCTTTAGTTTCATGTACTTTAATGCGTATTTCTTTTTCTGGCTGCCTATAAATCAAGCTATTACACTGTCTCCATTAAACTTGGTGACTGGTTCTTTACATGCTGCTGCTTTTACTCTAGTCATTGTCTTAAATTTCACTTTCAACTTTTGTTTCCAACATTTAATCAGTAATAAATATTGGGAACAGTTTCAAAGATTTCCTGTTTCCAATCATTAACCAGTGGAATGGCTTGCCTTCAGGAGTTGTGGGTGCTCCATCACTGGAGGAGAATGGAATGGAATGGAATGGAATGGAATGGAATGGAATAGAATAGAATAGAATAGAATAGAATAGAATAGAATAGAATAGAATAGAATAGAATAGAATAGAATAGAATAGAATTCTTTATTGGCCAAGGGTGATTGGAAACACAAGGAATTTGTCTTTGGTGCATATGCTCTCAGTGGACATAAAAAGACAAGATACATTCATCAAGAATCATAAGGTATAACCCTTAATGATAGTCATTTATTTAATTTAATTTAATTTAAGAAGAGGCTGGGCAACCACTGGTTTGGAAAGGTATAGGATCTCCTGCTTGAACAGTGGTTGGACTAGGAGACCTCCAAGGTCCCTTCAACTCTATTATTCTGTTATTCTGTTCTGTTATTTTATTGTACAGCTGTCTACTCCTATTCTGCTTCACTCTTTGCAGATTTCTGTCCTGGCTGTAGGTGAAATGCTTCACCACAAGCTTCTACTCTCTATCAGAATTTGCTTGTGGTTTTTGTTGTATGGCTGCTTTTCCTCAGAACAGCTTCTGTTTGTCTTCCCAGTTACATGTTCCCTTTTCTCCTGGGATTGGGTTCTCCTTCCTGCCAATAAAACCATAATCTTCAAACATTCATGCAGATTTATTAGTCATCTTTAGTTCTGTAGGAGTTCTTTTTATTAGTTAACTGACTGACAAGAAGGCAGAGAAAGTAAAAAGTACAGCGATTCCTGTGGCTTCTAGAACTACCTGCATCGACTTGAGAAAGCGAAATCTAGCCAGTGTTGGCTTTTCATAAGCAAACAAGCAAATGGAGGAGGAAAGGGTTTTCCAGCCTTTTATACCCATTCTCTTCCACAGATATAAGTGGAAGAAATTCCTTTCTTTTCTCTGCAAGCTTCCTCCCATGTTCAAAAAGAAGTCACATTTATTATTTTATAAATGTAGTCATTTATCCTTTAGGAAATTGATGTCAGGTACAATCTCACTGATTTTAATCAAGCATATTTAGAGAGTTGTTTTACTGCTTTCTATCCAGAAAAGGAGCAGTGTTGACTCCTCTGCAGCATTTGAATAGAAGACTCTCTTACTTATAGGTGGTCCTCAACTTACGACCTTAATGGAGCCTGTCCATTAGGGTCAAACGTTGGGACAATATTAAACGGACAGTCACAAGTAATGACCAGCCATCCTTGCTCTCCCAGTATATTTGTTAAATGAATGCACAAGTCATTAAGTGGAGCTCAGGACTGGGGGAGATCCTGGGAGGCCTAGTGCAGGCACGAGCCCACCTGCTTCAGATCTTTTGAGTCCTCTCCCACCCCAAGATACCCTGTTCCACTTCCTGCCCCTTGGGTGCCTCGCATGCCAGCCACACAACTGACTGTCTTGCCAGTGAGAAACAATGGGGAAGGAAAATATTGGGAGTGTCTGCCTTTCCTAATTCCGCCCCTGCGTTTCTGAGGCAAAAAAGGACCAGTTCACCTGAAGGCAGGACAAGAAGCAATGGATGGAAACTAATCAAGGAGAGAAGCAACTTAGAACTAAAGAGAAGTCTCCTGACAGTTAGAACAATTAATCAGTGAAATGACTTGCTTCCAGAAGTTGTGAATTCGCAAAGAGTAGACATTTTAAAGAAGAGATTGGTGACCTATTTGTCTGAAATGGTATAGAGCAGGGGTGTCAAACTGGCGGCCTACAGATCAGAAGCGTCACACGCAGGCCATGGCCATCCCAGCTCCATGAATGGAGAAAACGTTATGAAATATCATGTGATGGCAACATGACATGGCGGGTTTGACACCTTTGGTATAGAGCAGGGGCCACCAACCTTTCGGACCTCAGGGACCACTAAATTCATAATTTTCAATCCCACGGACCACTAATATGATCTGCCTAATGACCGGCTGAATGGGTGGGCATGGCCAACTTGATGTCATCACGTCAAGGGGCACCTTGCCAGCCTCTACTTGCCACTCCTTGCCTGCCCGCCTGGGTTCCTTAGGGCCCCAAAAGGAAGCAGTTGTTGAAGCTAAGAAAGAGTTGGCAAAACAACTGACTGAGTTCAAATTGG
Organism: Thamnophis elegans; assembly: GCF_009769535.1. NCBI lineage: Eukaryota > Metazoa > Chordata > Lepidosauria > Squamata > Natricidae > Thamnophis > Thamnophis elegans. The sequence goes on from NC_045551.1 coordinate 45,535,533, forward strand.
ATCTGACCGAGAAAGAGGCTCAGCAGAAGCACCTCACTGAGGACTATGAGCAAAGGCTTTCCAAGCAGAGGGAAGATCCGCAGGAGTGCAAGGCCAGGTGCTGGCACCTGGAGGCTCAGCGGGCTGAGATGGTCAGCCAGTTCCAGACCATGATGCAGTCCCACTGAAACGAGGCTGTCCGGCTCTTTGCCACCAGCAGCACATCCTGCGGCATATCTGGCTGAAGAATTCTGAGAGTTGACGTCCACAAGTCTTAAAGTTGCCAAATTTGAAACTCCTGGGCTAGATTGTAGACTGCCTCTTGGCAGTCAGCTGATCTGCATAAAAAGCTGTTTCTGCAAGGGAATTGTTGGGGCCCTAAAAATGACAGTTGCTTCCAAGAGGCATGGGGAACAGGCCCAAGTGCTGGGGGTCCCATCAGGGTGGGATGGGGAAGAAGAGAGGAGGGCCACTAAAGCATCCCTATAGTCTGTCATAAGGGCAAATGACCATGGGGTACTGCAACTGTTGTAACTTTGAAACTGGGTCATATGTCATTTTGTAGGTGTCAGATTTAACCATTGTTAAGTGGCCTATTGTTTCTTGAGGCTACCTGTAGTGAAAGGGTGAATTTAAATCCATCATTTGTATTTAGATAGAGGAGACAAGGAACATATCTTCATTATTAAATCATAGTATTAGTTTGGGGCTATAAGTGTCCAGTTTTATTACAGTATTCTTTAATATCTGTTCACCATTTTTTTTTCTGGTTAGCACTTGCTGCTGCTGAGAACATATATTGAGTCACAATTTTTATGCCTGCCTCAACTCTCCTTTCTCCTATCATTGCCTCAACCGAAGAATTATTACCACAGATGAATCATCATCCTCTGATCTCTCTGTCAACCCTCAAACAGAGATTTCACACAAAGGGAAACACCCACCCACAATCTGGCTTAGTTCCATTCAATCATCCCTTCAAATGTTCAATCAAAACATAGAAGATTGCACTACTCAAAGATTATGTCAGCTGATGGCATTGGATTGCCTTCCTGATGGCTTATGGTTCTCCCTTATAGATTTATAAGATCCATTCTTTATAGATATTCTTATATCTTTATACATTCTTATATCTGTATAGATCTATTCCAGGGGTGGATTCCGGCAGCCATTACTGCCGGCTTGCTCATGGGTGTGTTTTGCACATGCGCAGGACTGAAAAACAAGATGGTGCATCTACGACGCTGCCTGGAGAACCAATTCAGGGGCATGGCAGGCTTGAGTTGTTGCCGGTTCCAGCAACCCAGGCTGCCAAACCACTACCGGTTCAGCTGAACCGGTCCGAACCGGTAGGAACCCACCATTGATCTATTCCATCATAAAAACAGTACCTTCATGTTCAACAGCAGGATCTACAAGCAGATACCAGGCACACTCATGGAACCAGCGGTGGTATTCAGCCAGTTCTCTCCGGTTTGAGTAAACCGGTAGCAGTGGCTGCAGGAGGCTCCATCCATCCACCCCGACGTAATGCCCGAGTACTGCGCATGCACAGAAGATTGTGTGCATGTGCAGATGCGGCGCGTGCGAGCAAACCAAGCAAGCCCATGCACACACTCAAATTTGGTAGGGAAGGTAAGTGAACCCCACCGCTGCATGAAACCATTCATATTCATCCGGCAGAAGCAGAAATACAGTAATACAAAATCTCGAATGCATGGCCCTGACGATCATCCAGCCAAAATTCTGTGTCTGTTACATGGACGACACTTTTGTCATCCTCAAACAATCCAAACTGGAAGAAACACACCACCTGCTCAAGAATGTGTTCACTCGCATCAGCTTTATACCCAAGGAAGAAAAAGACAAATGTCTCTCCTTCCTCAACCTGGATATAAGGAGACAGAAAAACAGTGAGCTGATAACTTGTGTATACTGGAAATCAACGCACACCAAACCAATCTTAAATTTCGCAAGCAACCACTCCACAGCACACCACAAAAGCTGTATCCAGACCTTCTTTAACAGAGCCAAACCACACCGCAGCACAAAATCCCTAAGAGAAACAGAGGAGAAGCACCTTTTCAATGTTTTCCTCTGCAACAGTTATCCCAAGAACTTTATATTACAACTAATTGATAACCCAGCATTGCCCGGGTGTTTATAGGGGGGAAATGTCCGGACCAAATGTAATTTCTAATGTTGGATTTTCCCCCTTACCAGAGGGAGCCCCCTTGTGGAGTACTGTGAAGCCGTTATCATGGCAACTCCACTGTGCTGTACAGTAGAAGCCATTTTATGGCAATACATTTTAAGGCACAACAGGCTGTATCTTAACTGAACACACACCCAAAGGGGTGTTAGGGGTGTCTTACCCCCACAGTATTTGTTTCCAGAGAGTAAGTCATCTGTGTACCAAGTTTGGTTGAAATTGTTCGAGGCATTCAGAGTTATGCTGGAACATAGCAATAGCAATAGCAGTTAGACTTATATACCGCTTCATAGGGCTTTCAGCCCTCTCTAAGTGGTTTACAGAGTCAGCATATCGCCCCCACAATCTGGGTCCTCATTTTACCCACCTCGGAAGGATGAAAGGCTGAGTCAACCCTGAGCCGGTGAGATTTGAACCACTGAACTGCAGATAACAGTCAGCTGAAGTGGCCTGCAGAACTGCACTCTACCAAATGCGCAACCTCGGCTCTAAAAACATACACACACACACACAGCCATTTATGTATAGATAGATAGATGCATAGTACCCAAACCCCGTAAAACCACACAGCGAGATGCAACACCAAAAGAAGTCCTACCACACATCAAAGGAATATCAGAAGTAGCCACCAGACTACTGCAGCCCCTAGGAATAACAATAGCACACAAACCCACTTTCATACACATATAAGAACTAACAAAGATCAAAGGGAGAACATGGAAGGAGGACAGCAGCAATATAATATACAAAATCAACTGTAACCAGTTCTACGTCAGATAAACAGGATGACAATTAAAAAACAAAATTCACGAATACCAGTTGGCAGTCAAGTGGCATTACCTGAATTCCCTGATGTCCAACCACAATGACAGAGAATAACATATTTTCAACTGGGATGAAGCAAAAGTCATTGGCCACACCAAAACCCATCATGTACACACATTCATTGAAACCTGGCACTCTATCAACAAATCCATCAACCAACACATCGACTTTGAACCCGCATATGAACCAATAAGAAAATGGGTCACCAGGATCACTAATCAGTGACAAAACCAACCACCTTCTCACCAGTTGAATTTTGTGCCTCACGAACAACGAGTCACACGACCAACTGACCACAATACCACAGACGACCTACGTATATAAGCAGAGAAGAAACCGAACAAGACCCTTCACCCAAAACTCTATGAAAGACGTTACCTAGTTTGATAATGAAATATCCAGGAGCCAAGAAGCAAGATCAGGGAACAGACTGCTGTCAAAACCAGTACCTTCATCCAGAAGATCTGCTTAGGCTTCCCCTTCCAAGATAGGACAACACATTCAAAATTTATTAAATGGCAGATGTTCTGTAGGGAGAACCGGATGGGCAAGGACAGGTTTACAACAACAGCCCTTTATTAGGCTAAGAGATAACAGCTAACAAGAGTCAACTCCATAACTGGCAACAGAACACTTCCCGCTTTGGCAGCTCTTTATATATGAGCTGTCAAACGGGACAGCCAATCGCAACACACCATTTTCCCGCTCTGGCTGTCAACACTTTAGCCAATCAGGGGAGTCCGTATGCAGGCACGTTCTTGAAACCATGGACCTAACAGTAGATTATTTTAAAATCTTTGTGAACTTAAGTACTTCTTTCTGAAACACCAGAAAACTACTCTCCCACCCCTGAATGCTTAAAATAACAATAAAACACATTTATGAGAAAATATTGTTCCTGTATGGGTAAAATCTAAAACAAAAAAAGTGAAATTCACAAAAGAATTCACAAACTTCTTTCCAAATTTGGCCTTTTCTCTCCACTTGCACTGACATGCCACATATCTACATCAGTAAATTGAATGTTGGTTCAGCAAATCTACTCTTCTCCCCCCTCCCCATACTATAAGCAGATTTGGGAGAGGAGTATGTTTATCCATTAATTCATTGTCATAAGTTCATATTAAAAATGAAGGCATGCTGTTGGGAATAGCGGGGATGCAGTATAAAGCGAAGTGAGAGGTCGTGGGAAGCAGATATGGGGGAAGAGAATTGCAGTTTGTGTGAGAGGCAGCAGCAACCCAGGGCAGATCGGCCTGTCTTTTCAGAAATACAGAAGAAAGAAAGCCAGAATCTAACTGCTTTGAATTGCCTATAAATAGCAATTGAAACCAGTGCTATTTGCCAAATTCTTGTATTATAACTGCAGCATCATCCCTAATCTTATTAATCTGGGTACAGAGAAATTTGTTCTTTGCTTTTCTCTCTCTAGTCCTGTGGGTGCTAAGAAGACGTCATATTAAAAAGTGTTAATGGGAAGTCTTTCAGCAAGATCAACTGAGGGAGAGCTGGATACTCTCAATTTATAATATAAAGCTTTCTGTCTGAGAGCAGCTCACAGCTAGAGGAAATGAAGGATCGGATGAGGGAATGTATGTACAGAGGAGGCCCCGGGGATCAGAGGAAGGGTCATATGGGGAGATAGGACCCAGGGATGGATTGCTGCCGGTTAGCAATGTGCGTGCAACATGTACGCGCATGCACTTCACATGAATGTATGTGTGCTGTTCATTGTAAATTGTTCTGCGCGCATGCACAGAACAATTTACAGTGAACTGCGCACGTGCAGCCACTAAAATTCAAAATGGTGGCGCCCAAGTGGCAGCGAGGGGACCGGTTCGGGGGCGTGTCAGGCCTGGTCACTGCCTGTTCTGCATCCCAGGCCTGAATTCTACTACCGGTTCAGCTAAACCAGGCCGAACTGGCAGCAACCCACCACTGGTATGGATGGGATGGACATGAGAGTGAGGAATATGAATTCTAATAAAACATTTTATCTTGTCTTCATTTCTTTGCCTTGACAATTAAGAGCTTTGCTCCTTTCCTGTCTTCCCTCACTGCAGAGGGGGGCAGGGGAGTGGGGGGGAGGCGTTGCTGCCTCAGACAAAGACTTAAAACTGCTTTTACTTTTCTCTGCGGAAGAAAGGGAGTCGCAGGGGGGGTGGGGGTGCTGACAAAATTGTTTGCCCTTTTATTCTGCTCAACAATAGGAAGGGGGGCTGCACATTCAAGTTATCACCTTAACCACTAGCCGGAATATTAAGAACAAGAATAGCTTGCTTATAAGAAACCCCCCCCCCAAAAAAAAACCCCACATAGCTGGCACACTTTGCAAGATCATCGTGACCTGGGGTGAAAAACAGGTGATGTGACATTTAGCTATTTAGCATAGGGAGCGTAAGGGTTTTCGGGGCTGAAATCCAAATAACTAATCAATATTATCTGTTATGCATGCATTATTAGGGTAAGGGCAAAAGGCTGAATGCGACCATCCCTTGACTATAAAAACTGCTGTAAGATTCTAATCTTGGCCCATAGAATAGAATAGAATAGAATAGAATAGAATAGAATAGAATTCTTTATTGGCCAAATGTGATTGGACACACAAGGAATTTGTCTTTGGTGGATATGCTCTCAGTGTACATAAAAAGACAAGATACATTTGTCAAGAATCATAAGGTACAACAATTAATGATAGTCATGGGATAGAAATAAGCAATCAGGAAACAGTCAATATCAATATAAATCGTAAGGATACAAGCAACAAAGTTACAGTCCTGCAGTCATAAGTGGGAGGAGATGGGTGATAGGAACGATGAGAAGACTAATAGCAATAGTAATGCAGCCTTAGTGAATGGTTTGACAGTGTTGAGGAAAGTATTTGTTTAGCAGAATGAAGGCATTCAGGAAAAAAACTGTTCTTTTGTCTAGTTGTCTTGGTGTACAGTGCTCTATAGCGTCGTTTTGAGGGTAGGAGTTGAAACAATTTATGTCCAGGATGTGAGGGGTCTGTAAACATTTTTACAGCCTTCTTTTTGACTTGTGCTGTGTACAGGTTCTCAATGAAAGGCAGGTTGGCAGTAATTGTTTTTTCTGCAGTGCTGATTATCCTCTGAAGTCTGTGTCTGTCTTATTGGGTTGCAGAACCAAACCAGACACTTATAGAGGTGCAGAAGACAGACTCAATAATTCCTCTGTAGAACTGTATCAGCAGCTTGAACTGCTGTAAGCCACTCAGAATCACATGTCTGCTAGATCAGGGGTCTCCAACCTTGGCTACTTTAAAACTTGTGGACTTCAGTTCCCAGAATTTTCCAAACTGCATGGGAAGCTGAGTAATGCACACATACATGCAGACTCCAGCCAGCCACTCATGTGGCCCAATTCCAAATAAGCCACAGCCTGGAAGTGGACCATGGCCCAAGGGTTGGTGACCCCTGATGTAGAGGGCAAAGATGACCTAGTAGGGGGGAATAACAGGTTTGATAGAAACCAGAGGTGTGAGAAACAGCCTGTCCCAGTCTTCGAGGCTGCCGGGCCACGGAGCCTGAGAAAAAAGTATGAATTGCATCAAACATCTAAGCAGTTCCCAAAACACCTAAGCAGCACGCCATTAGTCAAAGGTGAACTGGTCAAGGGAGGAGGGCCAGTATGAAGGGGAAATGTTTGTGACCTTTTGCACAGGAACTTCAGTTCTAGCCTGCTTTTGTTACAATTCTTAGTAAAAAGAAGCTATCACTTCAACCAAATGGAGTTGAGGGTCTTTCTTTCCTAGTGACCTTGTTAGGGCAAGCCTGACACACTGAAGAGCAAGTGAAGTAAATTACAATGAACAATGGTATATGGCATAGACATTTTGTGCAGTATTTTTATCTGCCTATCTTCTTCTAAAATAATAGACCAAAAGCTCAAGTATCTGCAGAAAACAAACGTGCCCTTAACATACCACCTGATTGGTTATACTTTTCTGTGATTAAAATCAATATAATCACTGATCAATATATGAATGCATTTATTGATTAGTATTTAAGCTTCAACTTATTAAAGCTGTCAATCTCCACTTTAATTGCGGCAGAACAATCAGAAAAAGATATGTTATGGAAAATCAATAAAAGAGGATTAAATTACTTACTAGATTACCAGATTTAAAAAGAGCAGAAGAAAGCTTTCTTGGTCTGACTAATTTGCAGTGGATTAAACATCCTTTAGGATGCTGGCAAAGAGGCATCCTAAAATCAGGACAATCCTATAGCTATGTCTAAAAGCAGTTCTATGCAATATATTTTGGTAATAAAGAGCATCTACTACACTAAATGTAACTAGTATTTTTTTAAATCTAAAACAGGCCCTTTATAACTTGCGGACATGCTGACTCGGGAATTCTGGGAGTTGAAGTACACAAGTCATAAAAGGGCCATTGTTCCCCACTAAACCAACAGCAAGCTAGCATTGCTGCTATCAATGAAAAAAGAATTTGGAACTTAAATTTTAGTCCAACCTTCTCTAATATGCAAATATTTTGGTATATCAACTCCCATAATTCCATCCTATAAGAAAACCATAATGGCATCAAAAATGCTATACATCCTGGGAAGTTTGATCATTTGCATACAATCAAACCATCTTTTATTAATCAATAATTATATTTTACACCATTCTGCTGTTTACAAAATTCATTTCACAAGATTTGCTTGCCAGCTCTGCTTATGATATATTAACATTCTATCCATTTACCCTTTTCTTAATCTCCTAAATTCTTAATATCTGTCTGTGTCGATGCTTGATGGCTAATTTACGTTCCCTACCAGTCATTTTATCAAGGTCAAGTGCCCCTCTTGACATCACACTCACCAATTTCAAAATGTGACAACCATCCTAAAAGATTGAGGAATTCCACGTTATGGAATTAGATTAATATCACTCGGATTAAAACAAACAGCATTGACTTAGAAAGATATAGTGACAAACCCAGTGATTCGGGGGGGGGGGGGGGAAGCACTAAAGCAATTTTAATAAGCTAGTCACATTCTTCTACCTGGCCTTGTAATTTAAATAGGGATGCGGTGGCTCAGTGGCTAAGACACTGAGCTTGTCGATCAGAAATTTCGGCAGTTCGAGTTCCTAGTGCTATGTAACAGAGTGAGCTCCTGTTATTTGTCCCAGCTTCTGCCAACCTAGCAGTTTGAAAGCATGTAAAAATGCAAGTAGAAAAAATAGGAACCACCTTTGGTGGGAAGATAACAACATTCCATGCATCTTTGGTATTTAGTCATGCCAGCCACATGACCATGGAGATGTCTTCGGATAGTGCTGGCTCTTTGGCTTTGAAACAGAGATGAGCACCGCCCCCTAGAGTCGAGAACGACTAGCACATATGAGCGAGGGGAATCTTTACCTTTATACAATTAATTGGGGGGAACTCCCTGGGAATATAGACAATTGTCTGTAGCATAATAACATAAATACCATGCAGTAGCATAAGATAATAATATTAGGAAATAATAAATTCAGAGCAACATTTTACTGGAATTTAATGCAACTTTTTTTTTTGTACTTATTTCATGTGCTGAATCTGTGGGTAGGTGTTGAAAACATTCATTAAGACCTTAGGATATCCAAGTCACCTCAACTCCAATGAAGCTGCTATAATGAAAAAAAAACTGTTGCAATTTTGTCCCTCAAGAAACAAAACTTCTCAAGTTTTAGAACTATCCAAGATATAATTGCCTTGTATGACCTTGAACCAGGTGTGCCTATGGCTATATGCCCTTGGGAAAGAGATTATCTCTCAATAATCCCTCTAGCAAGAATAAATTGGCATAGATTTATCTGGAAGAGACAAGAATAGAGGTCAAAAAACCAAACCACAACAACTGCAGATTTTAAAACAGGATCGTAAGCCTACTGATCTCTTTTCCTTTAGGGTATTTAACAGATGCCCTAAGTGATCTGTTCTACAGCTTGGTGTCAATTTTAAATCAAATATCCTCTAAAGTACAGCAGATTTCCCCATCCTAATTTCAGCAGTTATTTTTTTTCTTAACAATTAATCTTCCTCCTATTGTTTAATATGTTAAACACGCTATCTTGTAAGTCAAAAAATAATTTCCCCCCACACTCTCAAATATTGATGTACAGTAATATATTTCTATTCTATGGGTACTATTTCATGAGCTCAACACTTTTAACCACCCAATTGCTTAATCATTATTTCTTTGTTTTATTCAGAGTGGCCATGTGGTTAATAGCACTTAAAAGGAAATAAACTTGCTTTTTTTCTAGTGGGGGGGAGGAGCGGAGGAGTCCGTATTATTTGTAAAGGGAAGAGGAAATGGCCTTGAGGGGCACTACTAAGGCACTACTAAGGCAATGGTCAAGTAAAAAATCTAAGTCCAGAACAATAATGTAGTGTAAGAAAGTGCCTCAGACAAGCTTGTCCCTAGTTCTCATGAAGGTAACAGAAGGGATGGAAATGTACATTCAGACTTGCAAAATTCTTTTATGTAACTTTACAGCGAAGTAGTATAGACCTATATGACATTTGTTTCCTAGTCTGGTCTACCTTGGAAGGCTGACATCACTCCTTCTCTAAAAATGCCAGAAAACTGCAGCTTCTTTTTTTTTCTTTTACTTCAATTTCTTTCTCTCGCACAGTGTGTCAATATTGCATTTTTTTATGGCTGTAGGGCTTGCCACAGCTCAGAGCAGGTCAGTTATTTTCTTGTTGTCAATATTTTTGAGTGATAAAAGCAAAGATAACATGAATCATTTTCAATTTCTTTTGAGGATTTAGGGATGAAATTATGACAGTGTAGAATGCCCGTAGTTAATTTAATTGCTCTTTTACTGACTTCCTAACATGGACGTAGATCTCTTACGGGCATGAAGGCACTCAAGACTGATGATGTGCTTGACCCCTGCCTTGGGCACAGCCTGGTGATCTCCTACCATAATCATGGTTACAAAATATACAAATTGGGTACAATTATAGTGATTGATTGATTGATGATGTCCCATCAAGGTATGTCAAGTATTAGTGTCCACATAGACTTTCACTTGGATGAAACTTTGTGGTACCTTAACACACATCTGTGATGAGATATAAAATCTTGAAAATATCATACAGTGAGTGGTTCTGATCAAGACACCTCAAAAGCAGGAAGAAGATGGAGAGAAAGACCATTAAACTGATCAGAGCAGTATTCTTATTAAATATATATGGTCTTTTCACTTAGAAAGAAGTTGGTAAAGCAGATGTTATTATTAGAAGATTAAGTCCAATTTAGGAGATATTTCAGTTTGGTAACACGTCATTACATTGTCCCAAAGGTGCTTTTTCAAGAGGCAACTGGACTTTCTGATTTTTCTTTGAAGATGCTTCACTTCTCATCCAAGAAGCTTCTTCAGCTCTTCAAAGAACAACAGAAAGTCCAGTTGCTTCTTGAAAAAGCACCTTTGGGATAACCATGACCTGGATGACTGAGAATTTCCATAGACACATAGTTACATTATAAAATATGTTGGCACTTGATGTGGAGATGGACAATAAGTAGGACAACTAAGGTAACCACAGAATTTGTGAAAAATTGGACCAGGAATAACTATTAGCTTTTGTGGTTGTTAGTATAAGAATAGAAGGGAAAATACCTGAAATACTAATGGTTAGGAGCTACTGAAGAAAAAAAAAGTAGGAGGCAGCTATTAGTCTTGAATGTCCTCTTCTGAATTTCCATCAGCCCTTCATTGACTTCTTCTTCTTGTGCCATATCCATCATGTTGGAGATCATGTTGGCAATCCAGAGAAGCAACTTAGAACTGAGGAGAAATTTCCTGACAGTTAGAAGAATTAATCAGTGGAACAACTTGCCTCCAGAAGCTGTGAATGCCCCAACACTGGAAATCTTTAAGAAGATGTTGGATAACCATTTTTCTGAAGTGATGTAGGGTTTCCTGCCTAGGCACGGGGTTGGACTAGAAGATCTCCAAGGTCCCTTCCAACTCTGCTATTCTATTCTATTCTATCCTATTACAGCTGCATGAAAAAGTGCTGCTGAGTTTTGTCCAAACCAGTCCCTCATGAAGCCATGATAATAAGGGATAGCTTCTCATTATCACTTAAAATTATAAATTAATGGAAGATATATCCTCTTATTTATCTAAGTTTTCATGGTAGCTTACATAGGGAGTCTCTCAGAGATGGGTTGCTAATTTTTTTACTACTGGTTCGGGCGTGCTTCCACATATACTTGTGCATGCACACCAGTAGTGGGTTCCAGATCCAGTTCCAACCATACTGGTGGCATCCACATTGACCCACACAGCATGCGTGCATGGGTCTTAGTGCCTCCGCGAGCCTCTGCAATGCTCCAGCTGCTCAGTGGAGTGCTGCGCAGGCACTATATGCATCATGCGTGTGCGTGGAAGCACCAAAGACTTAAAAGGAGCATGTGCAGGTGGGTGGGCCCTCCAGAGCACCGTACCGGAACGGTATCCGGTGCTCCGCGCAGGCTCCAGTACCCCCGTACTGGGGTGTACCACCTGCAACCCACCACTGATGCACCCTGTGGTTCTGCGCATGTGCAGAAGTTTCTGCACATGACAGAATCATCTGAGCGTGTGGGCAGAGCCTCCCGACACCGTTACTACCGGTTCACTCGATCCGGGCCTAACTGGAAGCAATCCACCTCTGGAGTCTCTCCTCAGACAATCCTGAAAGTTAACTGGTCAGGAAGAAAATGACTTACTTAAAGTCACTCAGTGAATTCCTTGGCGAAGTGGGAATTTGGACTCTAGAAACCCAGATTTAGCACTTCAATAAGTAAACTATATTGAGTATCTTATATTGTTACGATGTCATGATGAATTATTTCTATGAATCCTGCCTACATCATCACAAATACTTTCTATTTATTCTATCGTTACTGCACAGTCATCCAACAGCCCCAAAGGATAAGAAGCACTCAGAATATTCTACTTGTTCATCCTTTAAACAGTTGATGTCTTAATAAAACCAAGCACTTTTTTTCCCAGCTTAGAAAGTTTCATTGTATACAAAAACGTACAAATGTTGTGATTACACCTCTAGGGTAACAATAGCCACAGTATTCTGAAGTGACACTGACAGTGCTTTAAAGACTGTCACACTTTTTTTCAGACATGCTCAGAGGCTAATTTTACTCAACTGCTTCATTGCCCATTGAATTGGAATTGGCACACGCAGAAAGTGTTACTTCATATCTGGTTTTTGACAATATGTCCAGTCTTTTTCCAGAATATAAATAGCATTGGCTCTTCGCCTGATTTGGTTGTGTTTTAGGCATGTTTATTCACAAGTAAAAGCAATGATGTTCAATAAAAATTAGTTCCAGGTAACTGCGCACAGCAGCAGAGCTCAAAATTCTGGTGAGTTGATATTTTGCAAAGTAACAAGATGAGGGGCCTGGTTGAATACCTCCAGCCACTAAATTTTACAGCAGAAGTTGCGGGAATGGCAAGGGGACGTTTGTTCACAAAAGCAACCACAGATTTTGTACAGAGCCTCCGTGATTTAATTTTATTTAGAAATCCAGATTATTTTTCTTTCAGGGGTCAAAGAAAAATCAAGCTCTTTGGGATTGCAGACGTATTTATTCTTTTTCTATGTTTTAATACAAAGAATGATATAACTGCTAAAATATAACTATGTTTACTTAAGAAAAACAAAACAAATAAAGACCTCTGCATTGCACAGTTTATCCTCATTATAACAAACCCTTACAAGGTAGAGGGGAAATGGTGCCATCTCTTCTACTTGCTTTATTTTTAGCTGTTATGTCTAAAAAAAGATAAGGAAGGAAATGTTTGGCTTGTTCATTTTTCCTAGCAATGCCATAATCATTGGTAGGCACCTATTGGTAAGTATTAATAAAGGACAGAATATGTTTGTTATCCCATATATGCAGGACCCATGTGGTCCTAAAGCATTTGGCTGGTATACTTTATAAAAAACTAACCCTCCCCCAAAATCAAATTAACTTCTTAAGCATTTATTTTAGCAACCCCCACTGGGGGAGGGGATGGCCATCAGAACATCTAATCTGAGTCCTACTCAGGGATGGGTTCCAGCCAGCACTAGTGCCGGTTCACCCATGTGTGTGTTTCATGCATACTGCGCATGCATGCGCAGTGCAATGGAAATTGTTCTGCGCATGCGCAAGACTGAAAAACAAGATGACGGCGGCAATGCCGGTGACTGGAGAACCAGTTCTGGGGCGTAACAGGCCTGGTTTTCTGCCGGTTCCAGTGACCCAGGCCACCAAACCACTACCGGTTCAGCTGAACTGGTCTGAACCAGTAGGAACCCCTCTACTGGTCCTACGTAGCCTTGGGGTAGACTGACGTAACTTTGAAAGTTCACTAAGTGATGAGTCATAAGTGGAGAAGTGCCTATACTCTACATTTAGCCACATTATTACAGCAACAATAAACTGGAGGTTTATTGTATTTCAGTACATGAAGACAGTCTACATTTTACTTCATGTGGCTAACTGAAAACATCTTTTCAGAAACACTCATATATATTATAGTGGATTTTCATAAAGTTTGGCAAGTAATCACAACTAAAAGATTGAAAATCAAATAACGAAATGCTTTGTTATTGGGGAAACTGAATGCAGAATTGCAACCTAGGTTTCACATTGCTCTATTAGTATAATTAATTGCAGTGCTGGGTAATAACTTGTATCCATTTATCACAACTTCTAAAAATGGGAAGTTAATAGCCAGTTAAGGAAAATAATAGCCAAGTGATGGTATTATTTTGGGCAGCTTTGCCTGCTGCCAGCAAGGAACTTATTTAAAACCACATGCAAGGAATGTGACTTTATATAACACAATCTCCAATCTAAACTTGGCATTCTTGATTATGCACAGTAGATCTCTTAAAACAGCCAACATTAGGTATGTGAAATATAATTGCACAGGCTTCTATTTAACCATTTGTAGTTCACAAAGGGAATACAGTACTATTCCTAAATTGAAAGACAAAAAAGATAAGTATAAAAAGTGGAAAGGGGGAGAACATAACTAAGGCAGAATATCAGCAAATAGCCCGAGCATGTAAAGATGAAGTGAGGAAAGCTAAGGCTCACAATGAAGAAAGGCTTGCCACAAAAGTAAAACATAACAAAAAAAAGCTTCTTCCAACATGTTAAAAACAAGAAAAAAGTTAAGGAATCAATTGGTCCATTGCTGGGAGAAAGTGGCAAGAAGGTGACAAGCAACAGGGAGAAAGCAGAACTATTTAACTCATGTTTTGCACCTGTCTTTACACAAAGGGATAAAACAGTCCAACCTATCAAAAACAGCACCACAAAAATCAGATTAGGAACACAAGTTGAAATAGGGAAGAAAATGGTAAGTGAGCACCTGTCTATCCTAGACAAGTTCAAATCACCAGGACCGGATGGATTACACCCCAGGGTTCTGAAGGAATTGGCAGACGAGATCGCAGAACCACTGAACTTTATCTTTCAGAGATCCTGGAGCACCGGGGAACTGCCAGAGGACTGGAAAAGAGCTGATGTGGTTCCCAGCTTCAAAAAAGGGAAAAAACAGATCCAGGAAACTACAGACCTATCAGCCTGACCTCAATACCAGGAAAGATTCTGGAAAAGATCATCAAGCAACAAATTAGTGAACACCTAAAAGCAAACAAAGTAATAGCCAAAAGCCAACATGGGTTTGTCAAAAACAGATCATGTCAGACTAATCTTATTGCATTCTTTGGCAAAGTGACAAAATTAGTGCGCCAGAGGAATGCCGTTGATATAGTTTACTTGGACTTTAGTAAGGCATTGATAAGGTAGACTATAACCTACTACTAGATAAAGTAGAAGAATGTGGGTTAGAGAGCATCACCACCAGATGGATTTGTAACTGGCTGACCAACTGCACTCAACATGTAGTCATCAATGGAACTGCATCTTCATGGAGGGAAATATGCAGTGGAGTACTCAAAGGCTCTGTTTTGGGCCTAGTAATATTCTTCAACATCTTCATTAATGATTTGGGTGAGGGAATAAATGGGGAACTCATCAAATCTGCAGATGACACCAAGCTGGCAGGAATAACCAACACTCCAGAACATAAGCTAAAGATACAGAAGGATCTTGACAAACTTGAACATTGGGCACTATCTAATAAAATGAAATTCAATGGTGAAAAGAGTAAGGTTCTACATTTAGGCGACAAAAACGAAATGCACAGGTACAGTATAGGTGTTACCTTGCTCAACAGTAGTAACTGTGAAAGGGATCTTGGAGTCCTAGTGGACAACCACTTAAATATGAGCCAGCAGTGTGCAGCAGCTGCCAAAAAAGCCAACACAGCTATAGGCTACATAAACAGAAGGATAGAATCAAGATCACATGAAGTGTTAATACCACTTTATAAAGCCTTGGTAAGGCCACACTTGGAATACTGCATTCAGTTTTGGTCACCACGATGTAGAAAAGATGTGGAGACTCTAAAAAGAGTGCAGAGAAGAGCAACAATGATTAGGGGACTGGAGACTAAAACATATGAAGAACGATTGCAGGAACTGGGTATGTCTAGTTTAATGAAAAGAAGGACTAGGAGAGACATGATAGCAGTGTTCCAATATCTCAGGGATTGACACAAAGAAGAGGGAGTTAAACTTTTCTCCAAGGCACCAGAGGGTAGAACAAGAAGCAATGGGTGGAAACTAATCAAGGAGAGAAGCAACTTAGAACTGAGGAGAAAATTTCCTGACAGTTAGAACAATTAATCAGTGGAACAGCTTGCCTCCAGAAGTTGTGAATGCCCCAACACTGGAAGTCTTTAAGAAGATGGTGGATAGCCATTTGTCTGAAATGGTATAGGGTTTCCTGCCTAGGCAGGGGGTGGACTAGAAGACCTCCAAGGTCCCTTCCAACTCTGCTATTGTATTGTATTGTATTAAGCAGAGAAATGAAAGACATGCTGTAGTTTCTCTACCCATTCCTGATTGCCCTTTATTGGTGGGCAAAGTTTCCATATTAAATACCACAAGGCAACCACTACCAAATATCTTTGCAGTCTCTATTCTGGATTTTCCTGTCAACAACATGCATCCACATTTCTCCTAGAATCCTAACTAGGATTTCTGTTGGAATGGGAAAAATATAGGAGAGAGACAATTCATTAGATAATTGGTTTAGCAAATAATAATGCACTTGACATACATGTTAGCAATTTTTTTATATGCTTTATCTTTCCACATTGTATAATCTAGTGGGTTTTAAACTTTTTTAGATTGAAGAGTCTCAGTTTTGTTTTGTTTTTAAATTCAGAACCACAATCAAGACGCAAAGCTTTAGTGACACAAGAATGGCTGAGTTCAAATGATATATATTAAAAAATCCCATCAGGTTTTTGTGGAATTCTAAAACCAATTTGATAAACTGGTCTAATCATTATCTTACATTCTAAATTTCTACTACTTGTGTTTCTTCTTCTTTATTTGGTTATTTTATAGCTTGAAGTACTTACTCTTGTTCTATGCACCCTGTTTTTGCTTTCTTCTCCTGAATGCAATTAAAAAAACAAGCCAGTTTCCGTCTGATTTCTTTTAAAAATGCACCCCCATGCCCAATTAAGCAGTTCAGGTTCAATCACAACCTGCCCTTGAGCCTTTTTTAAAAATCTAATTTATACCTTATGAGTTTTGTGGGACAATCCCCCCACACACACACACATTTGAAGAAACTAGTGAAATTCATATAATAGAAATAAAACATGTAATAACAAATATTGTGATATTCAGGAAAAAAAGCTTTGATTAGTTTTATGATGTCAATAGGGATTGCAGTAGCTCATGTGGTTAGGATGTTGAGTCAAAAGACCATTGAAAGCTGAATAGCTCGGCAGTTCAAAACCCGGGAACGAGCTGCATGCGGAATGAGTTTCAATCAATTTGTCCTACCTCCTGCTCACCTAGCAGTTCAAAGCATGCAAATGCAAGTAGATTAATAGGTCCCACTTCAGTGGGAAAATAACAGTGACATGAAAGGCGCTCCCTCAGGCATCCCCTGGGCAACAGTGATGTCAACGGCTAATCCTTTTGGCTAATCCTTTCACTTCAGAAGCACCATCTGACATGAACCTAGTAGTATGAGGCCAATCAACCACAGAAAGACAATGTATGTCATTCTAGGTGTTGCCATATTACAACTCCCAGCACCCACCACAGTTGACACTGTTTCTACATATTTATAGTTTAATAATATTATGACTCACCCATAGGTTACCCTCATCTGATAACCAAGGAGTTGTCTTCCTCTTCACACCATTGTGAATCAGTCAACTATCACTGAGATGACATAAAAACCTGTCCTCATTACTATTTTATTTCTGTTGCTAACAAGAAAATTGTGAAGTGAGTATTGCCCCTTTTTACAACGTTTCTTGCCACAGCTGTTAAGTGAACCACTGCAGTTGTTACATTAGTAACACAGTTCTTAAGTGAATCTGGTTTTCCCATTGATCTTTCTCATCGGAAGATCTCAAAAAGTGATCCCATGACCTTGGGACACTGAAGCCATCATAAATACACACATCTTGCCAAGCATCCCTGATCACATGACCGCGGGGATGTGCCAATGTTGTAAGCATGAAAAATGGTCATAAGTCGCTTTTCTCAGTGCCGTTGTAACTTTGAACAGTCACTAAATGAATGGTTGTTAAGTCAAGTTACATGAATATGTTACATTATATTTAGACTTTGGGATCCCATTGATTAAAACAATATCATCTGATGGGACCTTTCTCTAACATGGCACCTGCTCTTTGGAACCCCATTCTTTACAATATTCATACATGGCCCCGTTTAAGCAAGACTTTAAAACTTGTCTCTATTCATAGACACAACTGGTGTTTAGCATCTATTTAGGCTCTAGGCTAATTTGTGTAAAATGTAAGTGTTGTCACATAGATTAATTCAGGGCCCAGATAAATATTTAAGGAAGTCTGCGTCAGTCTTTATAGGATAGTTTAGTATCTATGCACATTCACTGTTGTTCCAAGCGGATGCAGAAAAGGAAGCGGGCTGCACTGCAGATATTGGAATAATTTAATACAGCTGTAGACAAAAACATCACCCTGCAGATAATCTTATAAAGACTGTCCTCTTTACCCCAAGTCCTCACACTTTCAAAATAAATGAGTTATCTGTGCTATAGCTACTCTATGTTTTTGCTATAAGCTTCCCAAAAGAAAGGACCACAGTGCATTGTATACAGATTCTTTGGATTTTCACCAATGAAGGCGAATATATGTGTCCCAGTATGATGCTGCAGAATCCAATCTGGGTCGGTCACTGGGACCAGAGGTTTTCTTTTCCGAGCTTTCGGATTCATGCTGGAGCCCATCTTCAGGGAACTTCTCTCTAGATTTTATTTAAAGATACTATAATTCCTTAAAATGAACAAAGTAGCATGATTTTTAAAAGGTAGTCTTGCTACATTACTAGCTGCATTGCAGTGATTTCTTTAAATCTTTGCCATACATATATGGGATCAATAGATTCCCTATTCTAAGCCCTGTTATCAAATCATTTTCATTTCCCAATACATGTGCTTTTGTTTAACCAGGAAGACAACAGTATCACTTAGATCAGGGGGTCTCCTTGGCAACTTTAAGGCTGGCAGAGCCTAAGACCTGCGGAACCCAAAGGACCTGAAGAAACCCGGAGGCTTAGCGTTCCCTCACAGCAGCAGCCCGGATCGCCCAGCTGCGTGGGGACGGCGGCGACGGCGGCGCGCGGCGACGGCGGCGCGCGGACGTTCGGCATCTCCCCTTACCACCTTTGGATCCCTGGGAGCTCCTGGTGCTGCCTGGTGAGCCCCCTGGCCATTTATCTGCTGGCCCCTGGTCCTACCAGTTGTCCCCTGAACAGCGGAACGGCAGCTGCTGGAACTAGAAGGAAAGCGTGGAGGGAAAGATGGCGGCGCCAAACAGCTGATTCACAGCATTTACACCTCGGATGTTTCTTCCCTGGCCAGCCTGTTCGAACTTGCTGGAGCTGAGTGACTGTGACTGTGAGCCCTGGTGACTAGTGAGCTTAGAGGGGTTAATTTTCAACTTAATTTTTCATCTTAAAGAAAGGGGGTTGTCGGAGGCTGCATTGAGACTGCGGAGCGACGGACTGAATGGTTGTGTTCGCTGCCGCCCCAGACGCCCCCCCCCCTCAGATCTACCTTTGCTCACCTCACTATCTGTTACCTATCCCACTACCTACTATCTGCTGCCTGCTCCTGCGGCCCCTAGAAAAGATCTGGCCGTCCTAGGCTGACTGGTGTGCTTACTCGGGCAGGGAAGAGGACGATCCTTGAACTGGACCCTGCGTCATTGCAGCCTCCTCCGGATTTTGCTCCTGGGCCTTGCTTAACCATTAGGAGGAGTAGGATTGTGGCTGAGCTGGCGTGGGAGCAATAGAGGAGGGCGGCTGCAGTGGCGAGGACTGAGCCCCGAAAACATCAGTACTTCCCCCTCCATCTGCTAGAGTGGCACAAGTCAGCCTCGAACTTTGGCCCCCTACATTGGGGCCCTTACCCATCTTCAGGAAAGAGACTTTTAAATATACAGCCCGCTAACCTTCATTGGCAGGGTAAGACTGCATGGTTGCCGCCCATGAATTTTGGATCTTTATATCTAATCCTGCTTGTATATGGCCACCTTATATATCACGCACTTTTGACTTGGTGGCCAAGGATGTCTTCCCAGGACATAAGAAGGGAGAGGAGCGGATCACCGCTCCCTCCACCCTTTCCACATTACTATACATTATAATTGCGCAATTTTAAAACAGTATGATGAGTGTATGGGAGTTGGCTGGAATTGAATGAATGGCCCACTTTTATTATTTGTTACTATTGTATTTTTATATGTTTTTAAATATTACGTGGGAATTGCTAGGGTGGATAAATGAGAATGTTTGACTCGGAGGGCCTGCTGGGGAAGGCGGGGGTCAGTGGGGTGGTCGGGGGGACTACTGCTACGGGAGTGGGTCGGAGCATTACGGTCATTACAGGGAGGGGCAGACATGGCGGGGACTTTAGGGCTAGCCATTACCGGGGAAGGAGGGTTCGCTACATCACAGAGATCCCTCCTTCCGGCCCTATGAGCCCCACTCCAAGACCAGATGGTGCGAGTAGTCAGGACCCTGGTCTCAGGCTGTTGTCGCTAAATGCCAGGTCTGTTGTACACAAAGCTCCTCTCGTCCGGGACTTAATTGTTGACGAGAGGGCAGACCTGGCATGTATTACTGAAACCTGGCTGGGCACAGAAGGAGGAGTCCCCCTTGTAGAGATGTGCCCAGAGGGATTTCAGGTGCTTCATCAGCCGAGAGCCCAGGGAAGGGGTGGCGGTGTGGCTATTGTTATCCGGGAGTCTCTGTTACCTCGTAGGGTCCCTGCTCCGGAGCTTGTCGGGTGTGAGTCCCTGCTGATAAAGTTGGACTTCAAGGGTCAAGTGGGTTTGCTGCTAACGTACCTGCCTCCCAACTGCGTTGCAGCATCCCTCCCCTCGCTCCTCGAGTCAGTAGCCGAGCTGGCAGTTGAGTTCCCCAGGCTTATAGTTCTGGGGGACTTTAATTTGCCATCGCTCGGTGAACGCTCTGATGGGGCGCAGGAGTTCATGGCTTCCATGACAGCCATGGGCTTGACCCAGGTAATTCGGGGCCCAACCCATGCAGCGGGTCACATGCTCGACCTCGTATTCCTCTCGGAGCAGTGGATGTGTGATCTTGGTCTGAGGGGTAATGAGATCATACCCCTGTCGTGGTCAGACCACTGCCTACTGAGGCTTGACTTCCGGAGGCCAAACCCCCACCGTAGGGAGGAGGAACCGACCAGGTGGTTCCGCCCCAGGCGACTTATGGACCCGTTGAGGTTCCAGACGGAGCTTGGGGTTATTCCTGATACTCTCGCCCACAGTTCGGCGGAGACTCTGGTTGCCGCCTGGCATTCGGCGGCGTCGGAGTCTCTTGATCGGATTGCGCCACTACGGCCCCTCCGGCCCCTCCGGGTCAGTGGATCCCGGAGACCTCCTTGGTTCATCGAGGAGCTCCGGGAGAAGAAACGCCGGAGGAGATGCCTAGAGCACCTGTGGAGGTCCGATAAGTCCGAGGCGAACCGAGCACTTCTGACTACCTGCACCAAGGACTACGTTCGGGCATTAAGAGCTGCCAAAAGATCACACATCTCCGCCTTGGTAGCGTCCGCCGAGTCACGCCCAGCCGCCCTGTTTAGGATAACCCGCTCCCTCCTTAATAGGAGGGATGCGGGAGACCCCTTGCAGGGTAGGGCTGAGGACTATGCTCAGTTCTTGGCGGACAAAGTAGCTCGGTTCCGGTCGGACTTGGACTCCACCGCAGTAGATCCAGCCGAGACACAGGAGGATTACTTGGCAAATCATCTCTGGGTTGAGTTCCAGGATGTTGCCTCTGGGGATGTGGACAAGGCCATTCGAGCTGTAAGTGCCTCCACCTGCATTCTGGACCCGTGTCCCTCCTGGCTGGTTGCCAACAGCAGGGAGGTGACACATGGCTGGATCCAGGCGGTCGTGACCGCCTCCCTTCGGGAGGGGCACTTCCCCGCCGTATTCAAAACGGCGGTGGTGAGACCCCTCCTGAAGAAACCATCCTTGGATCCAGCCATTTTAAACAACTTTCGTCCTGTCTCCAACCTCCCCTTTATTGGGAAGGTTGTGGAGAAGGTGGTGGCCTTCCAGCTTCAACAGGCCTTGGAGGAAGCTAGTTATCTTGACCCCTTCCAGTCCGGCTTCAGACCTGGTTACAGCACAGAAACCGCTTTGGTCGCATTGACCGATGATCTCTGGAGGGCCAGAGATGGAGGCTATGCGTCCATCCTGGTTCTCCTTGACCTCTCAGCGGCTTTCGATACCATCGACCATGGTATCCTTCTGCGACGACTGCGGGAGGTGGGGGTGGGAGGCACTGTTTTGCAGTGGTTCTCCTCCTACCTCTCGGACAGGTCGCAGTCGGTGTTGGTCGGGGGGCAGAGATCGTCCCTGAGGCCCCTAACATGGGGTGCCGCAGGGTTCGGTCTTATCCCCCCTACTATTTAACATATACATGAAACCGCTGGGCGAGATCATTCGGAGGCACGGGATAAAATACCACCAATATGCGGACGATACGCAACTGTATCTGTCCGCCCCGTGCCAACTCAATGAAGCGGTGGACGTGATGAACCAGGGTCTTGAGGCCGTTAAGAACTGGATGAGCGCTAACAAACTGGTACTCAACCCGGACAAGACCGAGTGGCTGTTGTGTTTCCCTCCCAACAATTTGGCTAATGTTCCAACACTTAGGCTGGGGGGTCAAATTTTATACCCCTCAGATAGGGTCCGCAACTTAGGAGTCCTCCTGGATCCACAGCTGACTTTTGACCACCAGTTGTCAGCTGTGACCAGGGGGGCATTTGCCCAGGTTCGCCTGGTCCGCCAGTTGCGGCCCTACCTAAACCGGGAGGCTCTCGCAACAGTCACTCGAGCCCTTGTGATCTCTAGGCTGGAATACTGCAATGGGCTCTACATGGGGTTGCCCTTGAAGTGCATCCGGCGACTGCAGTTAGTCCAGAATGCAGCCGCGCGAGTGATAGTGGGCGCACCGCAGTTCGCCCACGTTACACCTATCCTCCGCGAGCTGCACTGGCTACCTGTCGGTCTCCGGGTGCGCTTCAGGGTACTGATGACCACCTTTAAAGCACTCCATGGTAGTGGATCTGGGTACTTGAGAGACCGCCTTCTGCCGATTACCTCCCTCCGACCGATTAGATCGCACAGACTGGGCCTCCTCCGAATCCCATCCGCCAGTCAATGTCGACTGGCGACTACACGGAGGAGAGCCTTTTCTGTTGCAGCTCCGACCCTGTGGAACGATCTCCCCGTCGAGATCCGCACCCCCACCACCATCCAGACCTTTCGCGCAGCCCTCAAGACCTGGCTCTCCCATCAGGCCTGGGGATAGGTTCCCAATTTACCCGCCCGAGTGTTGACTGTTGAATGAAAGTTGTGTTTTATTATTTTTCTTTTGTTCACATTTTGTTTGTTTTTTGATATTGCACCCCCTTCCCCGTGATTGTAAGCCGCCCTGAGTCCCCTCAGGGAAAAGGGCGGCCTATAAATCTTAATAAATGAAATGAAAATGAAAATGAACTCCCAGAATTCTGGGAGTTGAAGTCCAAAAGTTGTCAAGGTTGGAGACCCCTGACTTAGATCCCTGGGGCGGAGATATAAAGTTGAGTCTGACATCACAACCTCTGGTGGTGAATGATCTCACCCAGCAGCTTCACGTAGTTGTTAAAAAGGATTGGAGAGCGTACCAAATCCTGGTACGCTCCACCCCAAAGGAGTAGCCACCTCTCACTCCCTATCAATACTGATTGGGACTAGCCTTGAAAAAAAAAAGAACCAAACCATTGCCTAGTCCCTAACACCATAGCTGGCCCCAAAGTTACCATGGCCTGCTGAGAGGTCAAAGAGAATCAAAAGTCATTCTATTCCCACCCTGCTGTCCCCAGAGATCATCAACAAATGTGACCAATGCCACTTCCATCCCATAACTGTGTCTGAATCTTGACAGAAACAATCGAGAGAATCTGTTTCATCCAGGACCCTCTCAAATTGCTAAGCAATTACTTTTTCTACCACCTTCCGTAAGAAGGGAAGATGAGAAACTGGATGAAAGTTGTCCAGGCATTTTTGATCAAGTGATTTTTTTTAAAGGAGGGGTGAACCAGGGCCTTCTTTAATGTCCCGGTATTGTCCTCTCCTGTTGTGAGATGTTTACCACTGCTTGCACCTACCTGTTAGTCACTGTCCTGGTGGCTTTCACCAGCCAGATGGGTCAAGGATCTAATTGACAGGTGGTTGCACTGATAGCATCGAGAACCTTCGATGAGGTTCAACAGGATCAAACTATTCTTAGATACCAGGGCACAATCTATCTCCAGGCATCTCACAAGGACGTTCACCACTGGGAATGAATCTGAATAGCTTTGTTGAACAAATTACTCTGCACAGACTTGAAGAAAATCAACAAAGCTTTTCTGTCCCAAAAGGGGGAACAGGAAAACCACAACAGCTGCAGGTGCTGAAGACTCAATAAGGATGGAGAAATAATGCTGTTTCACCGCTCTTACAGCCATGAGGTAAGGTCTTAATTGCAGCTCTGAGTCATCTCCAGGCAGAGTCATCCTTCATTTTCCTCCAGCCCTTTTCAAGACCCACAGTTCCTCCATGAACCATGAGCAGAGTTGGGAGCAATGGTTCCAGAGAGATTGGATAGGTGCAATCCTGCCTAGAATGCTGGCTGCTCAGCACATTACCAGAGCTTCAGCAGGGCCATGCAGCAAAACCTCAGGAATGTCCCCCAGTTCCCTCTGGAACCCAATCAGGTCCTTTGGTCACCAGGGGTGAACTATTTGAATGGGCCTGGCCTCCCTGCGGTGGGGTATGTATGGCAAAGGAGAATCTTGGGAACGCCAGGATGTGAACTGACTATCTCAGGGGATATCATGTTATGTCCCCCACCAGATCCCATGGCCATTACTCCGACAAGACAATCATATCTGGTGTGTCATCATTGTCCCGAGTCAGGCCCAAAATGATCTGGAATACAGTAGGTCCATGGCAACCATGACCTACTGGGACAGTATGCTTCCCAGTCAAATGTAAGGTGCTGGGAATGATTTGTAAAGCCTTACATAGCATGGGATTGGGTTATTTGAAGGGCTGCCTTTCCTTGATTACATCTACCCATCCAGTGGTGGACTTCAGCCGGTTCGCACCATTTGGGAGAACCAGTTCTTAACTTTCTGAGCAGTTTGGTGAACTGATTGTTGGAAGAAATCATTAGGGCAGATAACCAATTGTTAAATTATTTGAATCCCACCAATGTACCCATCCCATGAGGAATGACAGCAAGCTAGGCCCCACCTATTAAGGAATGTCATTTGATGGGACTCAGGAGGAGAGCTGCTTTCTGCCTCAGCATTCTTCCTTTGAAATATCAGTCTCCAAATGATTTTATCATTGTGCCTGGAGGCTAGAGGAGATGTGAAATCCGGGAGTTTGTTACACTGTTAGTAAAGTATGGATTGCACTCTCTCACAGCTTATTTTAATTGGGTTTTAATGTTTTTTTATTCTGTTTATTTGTAATTGTTTATTATTCTTTGTGTGAGTTGTCCAGAGTCACATACTGTATGTAAGATGGGCAGGTGCCTGAATTGAAGTAGATGATAGATAGATGACAGATGACAGGTAGGTAGGTAGAGAGAGGAGAGAGAGAGAGAGAGAGGGAGGGAGGGAGGGAGGGAGGGAGGGAGGGAGAGAGAGAGAGAGAGAGAGAGAGAGAGAGTTTTTGAAAAAGAATATGGCTGTGTATGATCGTAGTTTTGTCATTTGTTTATACAGAAGTGAGACTGGGTATTAGCAGCAGAAGTGTAAGAAGAAACTGAAATCAATACGATGACAAATTGCTCTGAGTTTCTCTGAGCACTTAGAAACATACTGTAGAATAGATCATCATAAAGAAACTACATCAGCATTATTGTGTCATTTCACAGATAGGCGCTGATAATAGCAATTGGCTTAAAACTAACTACAATGTGACTTAGGTACGATTTTGAATCAGAAACCTCTTTAAGCAAGCATCTGTAGTCCAATCTCATACAGTGTCCAAGAGAATTCAGTGGGGCTCATTTCTGATAGAACCCTAGTCCTTCTTTTCATTAAACTAGACCAGAGGTGAGTTCTTACCAGTTCAGACTGGTTTGGCCGAATAGGTAGTAATTCCGGCAGACATATGACCATACTGGTTCTATCCTCGGCAGTGCCATCTTGATTTTCTGTTCTGCACATGCGCAGAACAATCTTCATTGAAAAAAATGTAAGTTTTACTCCTTTTTTAATGTTGTGCACATGTGCAGATTGTTTTAAATGCAAATAGGCACCTGCACAGAACGTATTTTTCAAGCGCCGAACCAGTTGTAATGACAGCTGGAACCCACCCCTGGATAGAAGATATGATGTTCTTTCCATGAACTTCATTGACATACAGTATCTCCCAGGGTTATTCTGCAAGTATACCAGGATTTTTATAGAAGACTAGAAAATCTGGTGACCCCTTGGATCATTATTTCAGAGCTATTTCTTTATCAGATTCCTCAATGCTTTCAATAATGACAAAACTAATGATCTGTCTCCACTGGAAAAATGTGATTCATTTAGAGACGTATCTGTCTTGAAAATAGCCCATCTGTATAGCACAGCAATGGTGAATCTTTTTGTGCCATAAGCGAGGGGAGCGCAGGGGAGTCATGCGCAGACATGCCACACCCATAATGCAATGTGTAACACACATCCCAGTGCGCATACACACATGACAAGTGCTCCCCCCATTTTTTGCATGCTTTTTTTGCCCTCCCCATGCGCCAGAGGCTTTATAGGAGCCTGGGGAGAGTGAAAAAAGCCTCCCTCGCCCCACCAGAGGCCCTCCGGAGTCTTCAGGGACCTTCAAGAGGCTTCCCTGAAGGCTCCGGAGGACTAAAAACGACCCTACGAACAAACCGGAAGTCATTTCCTGAACTGGAACTTCAGGAATGGACTTTCGGTTTGCTCGTAAGGTCGGTTTAAGCCCTCTGGAGTTTTCGGGGACTTTCAGGAGGCTTCCCTGAAGGCTCTGGAGGACTAAAAATGACCCTACGAGCAAACCGGTTTGTTCGTAGGGTCGTTTTTAGTCCTCCGGAGCCTTCAGGGAAGCCTCCTGAAAGTCCCCGAAAACTCCAGAGGGCTTAAACCGACCTTACGAGCAAACCGAAAGTCCATTCCTGAAGTTCCAGTTTGCCCATAGAGTCGGTTTTTTGTGCTTCGGAGGCCTCAGGGAAGCTCCTGAAGCCTCTGGTGGGCCTCCAGGGGGGGGGAGGATGTTTTCACCCTCCCCAGGCTCCTATAAAGCCTCTGGAGCCTGGGGAGGGCAAAAATGGCTTTAAAAAAGGCTGAACTCAGCTGTCCAGCGCGCACATGTGCGCTGGCCAGCTGACAGGGCAACGCCTCACGTGCCCTGACAAATGGCTTCACGTGCCTCCGTGTGCCATAGGTTCGTCATCCCAGGTATAGCACATCAAATATAGAAAGGTGACTACAGAAAATATTTTCTGGCATTTTATATTATGCAATAGCCTGTTTTATGATGATTTTTTTTTTTAGAACATTTTCCAAATTTCAAACTAGATTTTGGATGCTTTTGTAAATTAGCCCTTTCAAAGTAGCTTAGTTGGAAAATGGTTTCCCTATGATGTACCATTTCACACAGTTCAAGATTATGGGAAAGAGAATTTTACTAGTATATTGGTAAGGTACTGAAATAATTTCAAAAAAGGAAGGGACAATTGAACCTCACTAAATCTGTTCCTCTTATTAACCCGAAATAGATACTGCAATACAGTGCTCTCCAAAGACGTATCTGTGATCATGTGGCCAGCATGACTAAATGCTAAAGGCAGGCGGAACAGTATATTACCTTCCCACCAAAGATGTTCCTATTTTTCTACTTGCATTTTTTACGTGCCTTTGAACTGCTAGGTTGGCAGAAGCTAGGACAAGTAACAGGAGCTCAGTCCATTATGCAGCCTTAGGGATTTGAACCACTGAACTGCCAACCTTTCTGATCGACAAGCTCAACCTGTAAGCCACAGAGCCACCACGTCCCTAGATAATGCAATGCATTCTCCTAATTCTTTTAACATTGTAATTTATATACCCTGTATTCTCTTTTTATTTATTATGCTTATGACTGTAGTTTAACATTTAAGGCATATGAATGGTAGGAATTTATCTAATCCTAAATTTAACATTGCCCATTAATCAAAACATTTTGCAGTGGAAGGGGCATTTTTAAGTAATACTTGAACATGTTAAATGTTCTACTACTGAATATGTTCTAAACTACTGAATCACCTCTCAGTAGGGACAAGCAATCTTAAGATTTTATTACTATTAGATGAGATTATATGTCATATTTTTCTATCAATGTTTGATTGATGTCAGATTTATAGAAAACATAGCTTTGAACATTTACAGAAACAAAATTATATGTGTGCTACCTGTGAAATACGAAGGCCCTTTTTGTTCTCATTCGTCTAAATGCAGACGGTGTGTGAGGTTTATTAATAATTCAGAGTTTTGAAAAGCAAAGCAAATAATTTAAGAAAATGGAATAAAAGCTCAAAATGGGTAAAAGCAACACTCCAGATTATATGAATATGTGAACAAGTCATCATAGTAGAAATAAATGTGATTGATGAAAGTATATTTTCAAAATGGAATATGCTAAGGAGTGTCCATTTACTTTTGACTCTTGAATACTTTTCTCTGTATTTTCTTAATCTCCTTCTCCAGTTTAATTTATAGTTAAGGAATGGCTTTTGCAAAGTTTTAAATAACGCATTGTGTAATTTCTGCTGCTTTTCTTCTTACCACTATGTAGACATATGTGTGATTGCCTAATTAAACAATACTGCTAAAGGATGAAAAATAGCAGCAACCCTCTTTAGATGAAAACTGCATTAAAAAATCATTACTACATTGATATAGTAAATAGAAAGTAAAGAAAACAACGTATTAATAAAATATGTTGGTACAGAAATGTCACAGCTACTTTGGAAGATGTTACTGTCAGGTGTCTCCTTTGCTCCCAGCTCCTAGAAAGATTGGTGAGCTGCCAAGTGTAGATGGGAAGCAAAACTGGGAAAATAAGCTTGACTGGTGTGACAAATCCTGAATATTTAGCAACAGATAGTCTTCAACTTACAACAGTTCATTTAGTGACCATTCAAAGTTACAATGTGTTCTGACCCCCCTCCATACGGTGAGTCACGCCGACACAAGATTACTGCTAGACAATTTATTCACAGTAAATTAACACACCGACAAGACTTTGGCAGCAACCCAGACTTCCACAGATAAGAAATACACACAAGAGCTTCTCCAGCTTTAGTATAACGGTTGTGTCCTGCAAAAGATCTCCTCCCAAAGTCTCTTCTTATATACTCTCTTGGGAGGAGCCTAATCACAACCACCTGGCCCCAATTATCTTCTATATCTCTGTAGTTGCTGTTGGCGTTTATCTGCCCATCTTTGCCTGGCGTCTGGGACCAACTCCTCCTCCCCACTGCTCCAGGACCTGATGTCTTCACCACTGCTCCAGGGCCTGACATCAGGGACAAACTCCCTTTGGCTTTCACCGCTGCTCCATGCCTCAGGCGCCTCCTGGTGGCCAACCAGCCTGTCTGGTCTCTGCTCGGAGTCTGAACCCTGTCCATGGTCCTCCACATCTTCCAGAGCCGACTCATAGGGTCCCTTGCTATCGGAGTCTGTTTGCAGCTCCAATGGCTCTTGCTGGGCCACAACACAATGGCATTGAAAAAAATGACTTATGACCATTTTTCACACTTATGACCATTGAAGTATTCCCCAATGGTCATGTGATTTACATTTGGTTGCTTGACAACTGGTTCTTATAAATTTGGGTTCAATTGTAGTCATGCTGTTCCTGGTAGGAATAGCCAACACCACAGAAGACAAGCACAAGAGCCAAAAAGACGGTCCCTATCTAGCAAAATGAAATTCAACATAGATAAAAGTAAGATTTACATTCAAGCAAGGGAAACCGACTGCATAGGTATAGACTAGGTCAGTGATGGGCAACCTTTTTGGCATGGTGTGTCAAAAATCGGCAAAAAATCGAGCATAACTCGCGTTGTGTGTCACTTCGACAAAAACATAATTTTGCACAATTTATAGTTTAAACTACAAAAATGTATAATTGCAATATATAATTGTATTTAATAAACCAAAAACAAATTATTTAACATACCTGCTTAGTAACTTCTTTGTTCATCAGTCGATTTCGTATGTTGCCCTTGATATTATTGAACTTGTTTGGGGTGCCGTGAACCAGGGCTGTGGAGTCGGCTGCTTCCAGCTCCACGTCCTCATCAACATGCCGCTCCAGCCCGCCCCTGCTATGAATATTCCTAGTGACGCGAGGGCGAAGAATATGAATATTCATAGCGGGGGTGGGCCGGAGCGGCATGTTGATGAGGACGTGGAGCTGGAAGCATCAGACTCCACAGCCCTGCCGTGAACTGAGATAAGTGTGGTGCGGTCGTAACCGACAGTCCCAGGAGTAGACTCTCTGTGCCAGCCTGACTGGAGAGAGGCGCGCACTGTTCCCGCGCTCCTCTCCTGAGGGTCCTCCCTCGCCGTGCTGATGACGTGTGTGCGCACGGCACGCACGCCTTACCAGCAGCCCCTGCGCTCAGAAAGGGGCGGCGGCGATACAGTAAGTGAGTGTGGGCGGGGGAGATCACACGTCCCGCCCCCCCCCCGTTCCTCCAGCACAGATTCTTTCATCCTTGGCGGCCGTGCAGGAGCCGAGGATGAATCGCATGAAATCCTGTGCGTGTCACCCCAAATGGCTACGCGTGTCAGCACTGACACGCGTGTCATAGGTTCGCCATCACTGGACTAGGTGAAACTTGGCTAAATGCCAGTAATTGTGATAAGGATCTTGGAGTCCTAGTTTACTTAGTGGACTTAAATAGTAGCCAAGAGCATTGATTTGCTACAAATGCTATTTAACAGCAAAATTGCTCAAAACAAAAGAATAATTCCAATATACTCCATACCCTCCATTTCTAAGATACATGTATTAGAAAATAACTGTAATTAAAGACTATGTATAATTCCCAGTAGAACTGTTTGTGCAATTATTCATCCTATTATTAAAAGTATACAATTTCATGTTGATGAAACTAACAGGGTGAGCTGTTGAAAAACAGTGAGAACAATTTTATTATAACATCAAGTGTAAATACATTTAGGCTGAACATTTTATAAAAGCATTAAAATAATAAAAGATAAAGTGCCCTTTTGTTAATATCTATGTATCTCTTCATATATTTTTATTTTAAAATAAAATGTGATGGAAGAGAAATTCCTCTAAAACTGGGCATTTTTCTTTCATTATAGTGACCCAAGTAAATGTCCAAAGTCCTTTCCAACTTTCTTATTTTATTATTCTGTTTACATCGCTACTCTTCACATGCTGTAACTATTATTAAAAGCAGGCTTCTTCCATGCCATTACTGTTTTGTGAAAACATAGATATATTTTTTTTGTAATCATATATATAATTTCATGTCTCATTTGGCCACCTGACTGCCAAGGTGTGCATGGTATTTCCTAGTGGTCTTAACAGTTAAATTTCTCCTAAGCATTTCCCCATCTTAAATGTTCAACTTAACCTGGCCAATAAAATATTTGTAATCCATTCACTGAGTCTTTTTTAAAAATGTAATAGATGTCTCGGTGACATCATCTTCCAGCTGGACGCTCCTCATATTTTCTCATTGCTACTCCCCTCTTTCTTCCTTCCATAGCCAAAAATTCCATTAAAGAAGAAAAGATGGGATAATTGCACCAAGTCTTTTGACTGATCATGCTAGAAGGCCATCTGGTAACACCTTATGGCAGCTTTTACCGAGGAGGTGTTACATATTTATTCCTGGTATACAATATTGAATACAAGTTTGTCTTCTACTCTTCAAGACTGTTAATAATCATCCACTGCTTGTTAGACCTTTGACAGTAATCAAGGACTTCCACAAAATGAGTGTACACACATTTACTAATTGCATTTGCCAGCATTCTCATCTGCATGTTGTTTTGTCACACACCATACCTCGTAATATAAACTCTATGAAAGAATCATGCAAAGGGAATAATGATATCCATCTTCCATTCATTAAAAAGATGCTAAAGCTGATAGACTTTATGAATAGTGTCTATGAATGTGTCTTTAATTTTGTAGCTTACCAGGCAGCTTGCCCTCTGCTCTAACAAATAGACAGAGTGTCACAAAACCACTGGTGACTGGTGTTTATACATATAACCCAGTTCAAATCCCAGTAAGGGTATGGCTAGCTGATGAGAGCTAAATAGCTTGAAATAGATCTATACTAGTCTCCCTTTATTTATTTATCACCACAAATACAACAACATATATATATATGTGTGTGTGTGTGTGGTTCTGTAAAGCAGTGTGGTGCAATACCAGCACTAAAACAGGGTCCATTAGAGCACAACAGAAGGAGTATAACATCCTTCATGTCACAAAAAGTTTAAACAAAAATTATCTAGCTGAGTTAGGCTCCACATTACGCCTAAGGGTAGAACTAGCTCTTTTTTTGAAAAGATTGTCTGTAGTGAATAACCTTTCGGCTTGCTTTCCCTCAATACATTTATGACCAAAACCATTTCTTGAAATGCCTTCTAAGATGGATACATTTCAAGAACTAGCACAAGATATCCATTACTATTTGATAAGTAGTTTGGCAAGACTATTTTCCAGTGCAGGAAACGGTACGAGCCCATAACTATGCTTTAAAACCTTAGTAATTAATGCAGTTTTTAACAGCACTTGTGAAATTCTGGATTTTTTCCATGTCTTTAAGTTGTGCTAAGATCCAAATCTTGCTTGAAGGAAACACTAATATTATACAACCCTGCTGCACTGCACCAAACTGGCTGAACACATTGCACTTTTACAACACTGCTATGCTCCCTTTAGAAGTAGCCTAATAATTAAAAGAACCAAAAAAAGATAAGCAAAGCTAAAAATGATATAGCAAATGCTATTGTAGTTAGTTTTAAATGGTGCAATGTATTTCTATATTAGCAAACAGATGGCAGGCGAAGTACTACTTTTTCCCAGCACTGAAAACCCCTTAATAATTATTTATAATTCTTCAAATAGTTTATATACAAGAGAGACATTGAGTGCGCCTCCAAGAATCAAACAGTCTTGATACTGATAATAAAATTGTTATTTATATAACCAAATAAAGCATCCAGTATAGCTACCATTAATTTTAACAATGGGAAAAACAAATATATGTAGAAATAACAGTATTATAATTAGACATGCTTAACAGGAACAAGGATAATAGAAATAAGAGGGGAAAAATTAGGTAATTTTAAATTAACATCTTGACATGCTCCATTCTTCAGGTAAAAATTCAAATTCAGTAGAAAGAAGTTCAGAATAATATTAGATTGAACGTTGCTAATGGAAAACTGAACAACCAAAGAGACAATAACAGAGTAACAGGGTTGGAAGAGAGTTTGGAGATCTTCTAGTCCAACCCTCGGCTCAGGCAAGAAACTGTATGCCATTTGAGACAAACAGTTATCTGATCTCTTCTTAAAAACTTCCAGTGTTGAAGCATTCACAACTTCTGGAGCCAAGCTATTACACTGGTTAATTGTTCTGTCAGGAAATTTCTTCTTAGTTCTGGATTGCTTCTCTCCTTGATTAGTTTCCATCTATTGCTTCTTGTCCTTCTGGTGCTTTGGAGAATAGGTTGACTCCCTCTTCTTTGTGGCAACCCTTTAGATATTGGAAGACTGCTAACATGTCACTCCTAGTCCTTCTTTTCATTAAACTAATGTAAAGGTAAAGGTTCCCCTCACACTTATGTGCTAGTCATTCCCAACTCTAGGGGGCAGTGCTCATCTCCGTTTCAAAGCCGAAGAGCCAGCACTGTGGGAAGACATTTCCGTGGTCATGTGGCTGGCATGACTAAATGTTGAAGGAGCACGGAATGCTGTTAGCTTCCTACCAAAGGTGGTTCCTGTTTTTCTAGTTGCATTTTTAACATGCTTTCGCACTGCTAGATTGGCAGAAGCTGGGACAAGTAAGGGGAGCTCACTCCGTTAAGTGGCTCTAGGGATTTGAACCACCGAACTGCCGACCTTTCTGATCGACAAGCTCAGTGTCTTAGCCACTGAGCAACAGCGTCCCTTCATTAAACTAGACATGTCCAATTCCAGCAACTGTTCTTTATATGCTTTAGCTAGCAATACCCTAATCATCTTTGTTGCTCTCCTCTGCACTCCATCCAGAGTCTCAACATCTTTTTTACATTGTGGTTAATTGAGAAGAAACATACCCCTGGCTCTTTCCAACAGCAAAACAGGAAAACACCTCTGTTTTATCTAAATCAGATTGTTTCCTGGGTTGTAGATCATTGGTTCACTATCAATGATATATCAATATATATTATCTTCACTGTATCACCTGGATTAAAAAATTACGATATTCAAAAAATCATCTTCATAATTACTCTAAATGTGGCAGAATCCATAAAATAGCTGAAAGTGGCTATCATGCCATTCTACTAGAAGCCATATTCCTTCTTCAGCTAGTAAGCATTTTTAAATGCCAGTGCTACAGCAGGTGCTTTACTAGATCATCTCTGCTTGGGGCAGTAGGATTATACAGGGTCAGATAACAGTATGCAGGAAATAAAATGTGGGCCATGACCTAATCAATATTTTTGTGCCAAAAGTATTTCTGGTGTTATTTCTAGCTGTGTCTCTAAAGTCCTTCTTAGATTCTTATTTCTAAAGAGAAAGAAATCGCTTCCAATATTCAGGGGGTAGGGGTGGGGTTTGCAGAAGGATCGTCTGTAGCAAGAGAAATCGAAAACCCCCACAACCCTACATCATCTTAATGATGTGTAATTTATTATATTATGACATACTGTTGTTAGACAACCTTGTTTATTTGATGCATGAAGCTGGCAACACAGATTAATACTTTCTCCGAAGCAGAATCTCACCAATGAAAGCTGTCAGTGCACTAATATGTTATCTTCATTGAATCCTACAACGTGTCCATTTGTGTGATTCTCCTCAAGCTCTGTGCTGCAATTTGCAGTCAAGAGGGATACCGTTCCTGGCATTTGGCCGTGGCTGTATTGCAGAACAAGTTGAGCTGACTTCACAGACATTTATTCAGATCCAAATGTAATAAGGTAACTGAAAAACAGAACCTACAATAATGCTTCAGAGTGGAAGGCAATACAATATGTATAACTGACATCCTCTAGGAAAAACTCCAGCATTGCTTTTGTACAAAGTATTCAAATTTAATAGAAGTAGCTGAGAGTGTTTAAAGAAGGATGGCGCAAAAAGAGAAACCATCTGGGAGGCAAAAGGGGCAGGGATGACCGAGAGATGTTTAAAATGTTTCATGCAATTAGGCAGCTGTAAGATGCATATTTGGTGTAAATAGCTACCTGAAGAGGTGGCTCATTTTGCAGACCCTGCCATTTTGTGCCTGTTACCATAGGCTAGCAATCATCTCACATTAAAAACTTTCTGGGGAAGACTTCTGTGGAGAAAACGGCTGCCCAGCAGCTTCCAAGAACTCTGGAAGAAGTAAATTAGCTGGATTAGTAGTGAAATTCAAATTTTTTTACTACCGGTTCTGTGGGCATGGCTTGTTGGTCATGGCAGGGGAAAGATACCGCAAAATCTCCATTCCCATCCCATTCTGGGGCCAGTCAGAGATGGCATTTGCCGGTTCTCCAACCTATTCAAAATTTCCACTACTAGCTCTCCAGAACCCATCAGAAATCATAATTCAGTCATAATTCAGGCCTGGGTATAGGACAAAGAAAACATTGATCATCCATTTGGATGGCCTCTGGCAGATCAGGATGAGGATGAAGCATCTATGTTGATCTTCTTTACCTCTTGACTACCTTCGACATCATCTAAATTCAGGGGTTGGGGTTGGGAAGCACCATACTGTATTGCTGGTTCTGGTTTCATCTCCTAGAACCAATTTCAGTCAATATTGATAGGGAAGAAGTGGCCCACTCCATGGCCTTTCTTTGTGGTGTGTTGCAGTGCTTGGTACTCTCCCTTTTCTGGATCTTAACAGCTATAACAAGTCACTGATTGAAGTCATCCAAGGGCTCATGATAAATCATCATCAGTATGCACATGACACCCAGTTATATCTTCACCACAGGACATTTGAGTCATGACATGGAACTCCTCTCTCAATGTCTGGACGATGTCAGTGCCTGGATGAGGAAAAGCAGCCTTTAGCTCAACCCTAGTAAGTAAAGAACGTTCCTCCTACATCAACTCAGAAAGTTCGGATCGCCCCAGGAGATGTTGATACAGTTCTATAGAGGAATGATTGAATCTGTCATTTGTATCTCAATAAATGTCTAGTTTGGTGCAGCAACCAAACAGGATAGGTACAGACTTCAGTGGATAATTAGGACTTCAGGAAAAACAATTGCAACTACCCTGCCTTTCACTGAGGACCTGTATACTGCACAAGTAAGAAAGAGGGCTGAGAAAATATCTGCAGACCCCGCACATCCTGGTCACAAACTATTTCAACTTCTCCCCTTAGGATGCCATTATAAAGCACTACATGTCAAAATAACTAGACACACACAAAAATTTTCCCTCCTGCCATCACTCTGCTGAATACCTAATTACCATATGTTTAAGGATATTTTACCCTTCAGTGGTGGCTTCCAGACCCTATCACAACCGGTACGCTGCGCATGGGGCCGGGCGTCTTAGTCAGGTACGCGCGCTGAGCACGCATGCACACACCACCGCTCCGACCCTCTGGAATAAACTGCCCCCAGAGATCCGGACCCTACCCACTCTCATGGCCTTCCATAAGGCTCTTAAGACCTGGCTATTCCGGGAGGCCCCGGGCAGTTGAACTCACGATTGAGTTCCAGCCCCGATCAGACTGGGTGTATGTTGTGGTCTTTTTAATCTATGTTTTTGTGCTTTTAACTTCTATTTTTAAATGTATTGTTGTAAGCCGCCCGGAGTCCTTTGGGATTGGCCGGCCTATAAATTTATTAAACAACAACAACAACAACAACAACAACACTGCCTGCGACACCCAGCTGCTGGGCAGAGGTCGCGCAGGTGCCACATGCTCTGCGCGCATGTGCAATTGTCCCCAAAACAGCTATGGAACGTGGGTGGATGGGTGAGCCAAACGAGCCATCGTACTGGTACGGTGGCCACTGCTCCCGGCTACTACCGGTATGGCCATACCGCCCAGAACCCACCACTGTTTTCCATGTTGTATGGCTGTATTACTATTATCCTTCTCATCTCTTTTACTACCTTTTCCTATTGGTATCTTATGATTAAACTGATTAGTTGTTTGCATGTACACTGAGAGCTTATGCACTGGAGACAAATTCTTTGTGTGTCTAATCAATTTGGCCTCAATGAAATCAAGTTTGATACCTCTGAGCTAGAGATTAGTTCCCTGAAGATGGGCATAACAGCAAGAGTCCAAAAGTTCAGAAGACAAAACCTCCAGTCTTGGTGACCTACCCCGATTGGATCCTGCAACTATCTATTTTATTATGCTTTAAAAGGTTTTGTTAATGTAATGCCAGTAAAAATTGATTTCTTTCTGATAAAATACAGCATTGATACAACATGAAACCAAGGCAATTTAGAAATCTCTTTTTTGATAGCATGATATTGCTGCGAAGGAAAAGCAGGACAATTATTGATCAAAAAGGAGGTTGCCGTGGGAGGGAGGGAGGGAGGGAGGACTGACTAATGCTCATATTAAGAATTAAATTAAGTAGGAAACCAGGAAATCGGAATAACAGTGCCTAAAAATGTCTCAACGGGAAAAAAGCACATAGAAACAGAAGGAATATAGGAGACAAACCATAATGCAATTTATAAAACTCGCTCTAGCAGCAGAGGTGGTATACTGCTGGTTCTTGGCTGAACTGGTAGTGGTGGCAGCTAGAGGCTCCGCCCACCCACCCCGACATAATCCACGACCTTCTGCACATGCGCAGAAGGTGGAGTGCATGCGCAGAAAGTGGCACATGTGAATGAAGCAAGCATGCTCACATTTGCAAACCGTTAACAAAGGTAAGTGATTCCCACCACTATCTAGGAGGGTTATGCTATGCAGAGCAATCATCGTACTTCCACAAAAAACATGCTAATCTTATGTCTGATCATATTTACTACCCCTATATTTTCTTCTGTGGTCTCCCTCTGCAGAACATTTTAAAACAGTTTTGAAATGTTATATTAAATTATATTGTATAACAGGTCTGTTTATCATCTCTACGCTGCATCTCAAACTTGTTGCAAAAGAAAACAAAAGAAGAATGAGCAGAGAGTAGTCTACAATGTATAAAGGAATTTCAAATTCATGTTGGAAATGTGAACAAGAAGGATCATTTTATTGTAGGAAATTATCACCCAGCCCTCTCCCGGAAAAATGAAACATCCTAGGAAATATTGAAAAGGCAGAATATATCTCCCTGGATGTGAAAAGAGATGAAACATGTTTTAAAGACAAAGTAACTCCCTGCAGTTTCCTGCCCATCCCCCTTTGCCAATGGGCCATTAAGATGGCCAAGCCAGTCCCTTTACATAATAAAGAGTTCTCCCCTTCAGCTCCAGGGGATGGGATTAAGGCATGATAATTTTGGCCCTTTACCCAACTCACCACATGGCATATGAAAACTCAAGCAAACCTGGGTTCAAAACACAGCCTAGAGAGTTGCCCCTGCTTGGTCCCATGGGAGTCTGACAACCAATCAGAATACATTTCTTACACAGGAACAGAAAACATATAGGTGGGGCCAAACAGATTATTAAAAACCCTGCAAGCCCCTCCCTCAGCCCTTCTCTTTTTTCTCCAGCAACATTGAAGCATGTGGTCACCTTTTTCTGTTCAGGACTCAAGCCATGTGGTCCTGTCCACCATTAAACTATCTTTCAAAGCAGCCTCCATGTCTCCAGTGTCTTTTTCCCCACTTGGAGCCGAACCCAGAAGGACATTTCTTTCAACATTATCATGCTTGATATGCAAATAAAAATGCTAAAATGGATTGAAATATATACGCTGTTTCGGAATATTTTAAAGGTTAATATACAACTGTTAATAAATCAAAATCTTACTACAGTCATAGGTCAGCACAAGAAGGAAGAGAATATAAACAATTAATAATTCTGAAAGCTAAAATATATGAAATACACAAAGTTAAAACATTTTTTAAAATTATTTATATATGACTAGTAAAGATTTGATTTATATATACTGTATGTATGTGTGTGTGTGTGTGTATGTATCTAAACAAACCCTCTAAAAAGGGATCAAAACAATAAGTATGAAAATGTAAAAATTAATATATGACTAACTCAATTTGTCATAATACAAAACACTCTCAACTAACAAGTTAAATACTCATTAAGGCTGGTTTGTGACACAGGTCATCTGATGGATTTTAATCACAGCTGTGCAGAACCTGGCAATGTTGTATGGTGTAACCGGATTAGTGTCTGCAAACAGCAGGGAGGTAGAAAAATGTCCTATGTGCCCTGGATGTTTATTTAGTACTGGTGAGATGAGACTATTACAAATGTCTTTATAGTACAGGCAAGGAGGAACACGTCCTCAGTTGTTTCTGCATGCCCAGAGTTACAGAGACATTGTCTCTCTGGTCAGAGAGCTTTCAAGGACAGCGGAGGGCATAGTACCATATCAAGTATAATATACAATTGAGACCAGCAGTCTTTCTTTTGATATTGATGGATAGTTGGATAAAAGTCATAGAATCTTGTTTTTGTAAGCAAGATTATTGAATTGAAAGATGGAAAGGGTCAGCAATATCTACAATGGAGGACTGACAATAGCTGTACCATTTAGACCAGAGGTGGTATTCAGCAGGTTCTGAACAGTTATGGAGAACCGGTAGCGGAAATTTTGAGTAGTTCGGAGAACCAGTAAATAACACCTCTGACTGTCCCTGCCCCCATCTATTCTCTGTCTCCCGAGTCTCAGCTGATTGGGAGGGAATGGGGATTTTGAAGTGACCTTCCCCTGGAGTGGGGAGGGAATAGAGATTTTATATTATCCTTCCCCTGCCACACCCACCATGCCATGCCCACCAAGCCATGCCCACCAGGCCCACAGAGCCAGTAGTAAAAATGTTTGAATCCCACCACTAATTTAGACTTATATACTTATATAGTATTACTGACCCATAGCACTTTCTGGGTGGTAACTCCCTGCAGTTTCCTGCCCATCCCCCTTTGCCAACGGGCCATTAAGATGGCCAAGCCAGTCCCTTTACATAATAAAGAGTTCTCCCCTTCAGCTCCAGGGGATGGGATTAAGGCATGATAATTTTGGCCCTTTACCCAACTCACCACATGGCATATGAAAACTCTTTGGGAGGGAATGGGGATTTTGAAGTGACCTTCCCCTGGAGTGGGGAGGGAATAGAGATTTTATATTATCCTTCCCCTGCCACATCCACCATGCCATGCCCACCAAGCCATGCCCACCAGGCCCTCAGAGCCAGTAGTAAAAAATTTTGAATCCCACCACTAATTTAGATTTATATACTTATATAGTATTACTGACCCATAGCACTTTCTGGGTGGTTTCAATGTAAGCCTTATTTGCATACTGCCCTCACAAATCTAGGTCCTCATTTTACCAACCTTGGAAGACTGGAAAGCTGAGTCAACCTTGAGCTCTATCAGGATTGAACTGCAGGCCATGGGCAGAGTTTGCCTGCAATACTGCACTTTAACCAGGGTGCCACCAGGGTGCAGAATGGTTGGCCTGGTATGTCAAAAGAAAAGTAACTCAGACTTCCCCAAGAAAAATAAAGGCGAATGTTGGTGATAGGAGATTTACTTCTCAGGGGAAATAGAATTAGCAGTCTATACACTGGATAATCAACCTAGGATTTTACTTAGCATCAATTTTTCAACACTAATTTGGTTTGGTTTATCCTGGGTTATCGTATCAGCTTACTTATTGCTTTTCTAAAATTATGGCTGGATATGCATATACATATCCAGCCATAGGAGGTATGTTGTTTCCCTAGAGCAAAAATAAATGATGTGGCTGAGAGCCTTACTAAAATAATAAAGCTCACAATTACTCTTCTTTTCTTCTCTTACATGTGGAAACCAATGACATAACAACGAACCCGAAAACATTATCAGGAGGCAACAAGCAGCTCAGCCAGAAAGTTAAGCAGTTAGGAGCTCAAGTGTTTTCATCTGTATTTTCAACAGAAGGTGAACATCAAAGGATCAAAGGATATTAGAAGTAAACCACTGGCAGGACCTAATCTCAAACATAATCCCCAAGACAACCAATCAAACAAGGAGTCAGGGGCTGGTGGGAAGGAAGAAAAACTCAGATACAAAGCAGGAGATGTAGGATGCATACTCAGGGTCAGCCATAAAGGACTCAGATATCTATACACTAACAGTCAGAATTTGAGGAACAAACCGGATGAACTTAAAGTACAAGTACATGAGGGAAGATATAAGTGCCAGTAAAGAAATTTGGTGGGATGAAACTCATAACTGAAATGTAGTGCTGGAAGGATATACTCAGTGGTGAGTTGCAGGCGGTACGCCCCGGTACAGGTATAGCGGAGTCTGCCCGGAGCTCCGGATGCCATACCGATACGGCGCTCCAGAGGGCCCATTCACCCGCCTGAGCTCCTTATCGGTCGTTTAACTCTTCAGCGCTTCTGCGCACGGTGCATATAGTGCCCGCGCAACGCTCTGCTGAGCAGCTGGAGCGTTGCAGAGGCTTACGGAAGCGGTAAGATGCATGCACGTGCTGCATACGTGTGTGCATCCATGTGGACGACGCTGGGCCCATTCCAACCTTAGTGGTTGGAACAGGATCCGGAACCCACCACTGTAATCTATTCAAAAGAAACAAACCTAACAAAACAGGAGGTGGCGTTGTATTATATGTAAGAGATCCCTACATCTGCATAAAACTAAGGATGAAAGCCTCCTTAAATGTACATGGGTTACTCTAAAAAGGGGGGAAATGGCATTGCCATAGGTGTACACTACAGACCACCCAACCAAGCAGAAGAAATAGATGAACTTTTTGCTAATCGTTTAAGAAATGTACCTCGCAAACACACCACAGTAGTAATGGTTGAGGTTGAGGTTTATTCAATTTATATGCCGCCCTTCTCCCAAGGACTCAGGGCGACGTACAACATTAAAAGAAACACATACTACAAAAGTTAAAAAGAAATTAAATAGGATATCCCCAAACCCAATTAAAATTAACAATGACACATTTTTTAAAAAAAATTCAAATTAAAATTATCAATAATCAATACTTTGATTTGTTTTGTTCAGGCCAGGCTGGCTTGCTGGAAAAGCCAACTTTTTAGGGTGCATTTGAAGGACCGGAGGTCGGGGATTATACGAAGCTCCGGGGGCAGCTCATTCCAGAGGGAAGGCACTCCCACAGAGAAGGCTCTCCCCCTGGGGGTCACCAGTCGACACTATATGGCCAACGGCACCCTGAGGAGGCCAACTCTGTGGGATCGCACTGGACGATGGGAGGCTACTTCAACTACCCTGACATCAACTGGGAAATTTTAACCTCATGGATGAAAATCTTAAAGGAGAAAGCAACTCAAGAAGCTTGGGAAACTTTAAAAAAGCATATAGAAACAGAAGTCACTTCTGGTTTGCTTGTAGAGCCGGTTTAAGCCCTCCGGAGACTTCAGGGAAGCCTCCGGAGGACAAAAAATGACCCAACGGTCCATTTTGCTTGTAGGGTCGTTTTTTTGCCCTCCGGAGGCTTCGGGGGTACGGGAGGGCTGTTTTCACCCTCCCCAAGCTCCTATAAAGCCTCTGGAGCCTGGGGAGGGCGAAA
Source organism: Thamnophis elegans (assembly GCF_009769535.1). Lineage (NCBI taxonomy): Eukaryota > Metazoa > Chordata > Lepidosauria > Squamata > Natricidae > Thamnophis > Thamnophis elegans. The sequence continues at coordinate 45,578,218 of NC_045551.1, forward strand.
AAACAAGCAAAAAATGGGGGGGTCATACCTGCCATGGGGCATAATGGGTGCAGCATGCCCAACCCCCCTGTGCTCCCCCCGCTTATGGCACATGAGCCAAAAAAAGGTTTACCATCGCTGGCCTACTTGTTGTTAAGTTAGAAAAATGGGGGATAAACAGTGCTCCCTAGTGGACGGGAAAAGTACAACATTTTTGTCATTGAACCAGTTCACTTTTCCCATTTATAAACAAGCAAATGAAAAGCCTTTTGTCCAAAACAATTTAGGAAAATTACCAGGAACATGTATTTAGAAATACTGCAATGAAGCAGGATGTTGTCCATTAAGCAAAGAAAGAGGTCATTCCAAAACAAAGTAGGTCAAGAGAAAAGATAATAGGATAAGAATATATTCACACACACCTAGTCATTCCATGAGGCAATACTAATCAAGGCTAGCAGATGACTTGTCACTTGCAGGTGTAAGCAAAGCATCTAGACAGACATTGTTATAATGATTATCTCTTTACTACTGAAGTGCATTGCAATTTTTTAGAGTTGTTCTCATACAGCACAAATATTTGTAAATAAATCCCTTGAGTTTTCATTGGACTTCTATTTGAAAGAACAGATTACTAATTTCTTGGATTCTCACCAATCTGATCCCTAATATATTGGATATCCATAACATATTGATCAAAGAAATCTACCCCTTTGATAGGCATCTACCCCTACTCAATTGTTACATTTTAATTCTGGTTTTTATCTCATTTGCCAATTATCTAACACTATTTCCTGTTATCACAGATTCACAGGTTATGGAAACACCATGATATTGAATATCTTGGCTCTATCAAAACATTCTAAGTTCTCATGATGTCTACGCTAATAAAAATGTAAAATATGTGCTAGAGGATATAGCGGTAAGATGAATTCATAATTGGCTGATTGAATATATTTCAAGAATACTCATAAATGGCATTGCATCACCTTGGAAAATAATATTGAGTGGATTATGACAATGTTTTTTTCTAGAGTTTGTGCTGTTCAATAGCTAAATACAACAAAAAAGCTCAGAAGTCTGTTTGATTGGGTGAAATGGTATGTCACAAAGCAAAAAAAAAATTGAATCAGCATACTTCAAGTGGGCTAATTTATACCATGAGACAAAAATCCACAACCCGTCACTCCTGTAGGGTTGAAATTTGGCTAAATTTCAGTCCAGCTGTATTTCCCAAAAGACCATAGGTTATAAGGTGCAAGGAAAGATGAGAGGACCATACCCCCATTCCAGTGGTGGGATTCAAATTATTTAACAACCGGTTCTCTGCCCTAATTACCAGCTGGGTAGGCATGGCTCGGTGATCATGTGACTGGGTGGGCATGGCGAACTCAATGTCACTCATGTCAATGGGCGCTTTGCCTTAGCTGCTATAATGTAATAAAGGTTAACCAGAGAGGCAGTTTCTGTAAGCAGGGCAATAAAGATGAAGCTAGAAACAACACTAGAATGTTTCCTTCCTGCCTTCCTTACAGGATTAGCCCTGTAAAGTGGGGAAAAACAAAAGGAGATTTCTTCCAACAAATCTGAACTGCTTAGAAAGTTAACAACCGGTTCTCCCGGATAGGTGCGAACTGGCTGAATCCCACCACTGTCTCATTCTCTTTCTTGCCTCCCTGTGGCCCCTGGTGGCAATGCCTCATAAGCATGTAGCCATTGGTTGCTTTGGAATCTCTAAACAGTGATGGTTGGTGAGGAAAGAACGAGGGGGAGACTTTGATGCCTGAGGGCAAGGTAAGTGTCAGGGTTCCAAGTAACACCCCCAACAAAGAAGACTCTGAGGCTTAAAGTCCCATTTTATTAGATATGTCATATTAGCACATCTGGAAAAACCGGAATCTGAAAGCTTCCAGGTTTTCCTCACCCAAAAGAAAGTCCAAGCACCTATCCAGCACCCACATGTCCATCACATGGTCCAATCAAAGCACCATCCCAACTGGAGAGGCCTCCCTGTCATGCCCCTCCAGGTGTAGGGAGAATATCCGTGACTCTCAGAGAAAGGAATGTTACTATGACTATATATCTCCTCAGCTCCATACAATCCTGTCTCCCAGTTTCCCGCAGACTAAATGTGGCAGGCCTGAAGAGCCAATGCCCAAGACGGCTTCCAGGCCTGCCAGTAAGGCTGTCTGGGGAGTGCTAGTGGTCCACTGGTGAGCCCCCTCCTGAATGGAGTTGGGGGAGCAGTTTTACACACAGTCCACCGCTTTTTTGTCCTGCCCCCCCCCCCCAACAATTGGTTAGCATTTCTGCAAATTGGAGGAGGCAGAGGAGCAGAAGGAGGAAGTGGCCTTATTTGAGATCTCCTGGGGGTGGTGAGGAGAGGGGAAATGGCATAAGCTTCATGTGAAAAGGAGAAGGACAAGGGAGCAACTCGGATACCTGCTAGCAAGGTAGGGCTGCCAAAGGAGGGGCACCAGTGACAAAGGGAGAGCTCTCTTCCTTATTGGAAGAAGGCGTCTCCTGATGATCAGCGGTATGTTGAGCAGAGGTGCAGTATTCTTTGCAATCCACCAATCCCTTGGTTCCTTCTCTCTCCCTCACCAAAGAGGCTGGGGAGTGGGATGTGTTGGAAAATCTTTTTTTTTAATGCAGGTACATAGTAATTTCTGTGCTGAAGATAAGAAGAGCTTGCATTTCTGTTTCCAAAGGAAGGAGTGAAGGAGGGAGAGACAGACAGAGAGAAGAAAGAGTTCAGTGCCTTCTTCACTTGCAGGCTTCATACTGACTTCACTTGAGATGACCACAAAGATTGGGTAGTTCAATAGAGTGGGCTGTATTTCTGTAGCTATTTTAAAAGAAACAAAGAACCATCCTTACTCGGGTTTTTAAAAGGCTGTCAGTTTGAGAACTGGGTGGAACTGGTAATTGTATATGAATTTGTTCTTAAACCACAAAAGAATATAGCACACAAATGAGCTTGGGGGGGAGAGGAAGCATTATATGGTTTTTATTGAAAGGTGGGAGTTCGAAATTCAGAACATTAAACTTCTTTTTAAATGCACAAACACATTAAAAAGCCTGCCACGTGATACCTGCATTCATATATTCCCTGATTTCTGTTCCACTTGATAAACATAATTAAGCTGCCCCTACTTTTTCCTGATTGGGGAAGTATGCAGCCCCATTTCTAAGAAATCCTTAGGAGTGGCCCTTTACAAAGGCACCCATTTAACTGAAGAGCTCTGAACTGTGAGACTAAATGCAAATGGTTTTCATCTCAATATGTATAAAATAAAGGAGGTTTTGAATCATAGGCAGAAATGGGCAAACATTAAGCACTACAGATACAGGACACAGGAGAATGCAGACAAAACTGGAACTCTTCAACTGCGCCAGTAGCATTGACAAGAAATAAAACACTTCTGGCATTTTGGCCCAAACTTTCCCTGCCAATTCCACTTAATCCAGGATTTTTCAACAGATGGCTTCAGTCCCAAATCCATACAGAAAATCTATTCCTTGCTACTCTTGAGACCTGCAGCCAACATAGAATTCTAGCTTCCTCTCCCAATATGAATATATTCCCATTTATTTATAAAATTCATTGGTTGCCCATCTTGCCACAGGGTAACACAGGGTGGCTTACTCAGAGGTGGGATTCACTTACCTTCCCTACCTGTTCTGCACATGTGCAATGCTTGTGCATTACGTTGGGGCGGGTGAGCGGAGCCTCCCACAACTGCCGCTACCAGTTCGCCCAAACCAGAGAGAATATCATTTCTGCTTACAGTCATAAAAATGTATTTATACAGTACATTAAAACATAAATAAATTAAAACCAAACATTCAAATCCAATGATACATGAGGAGGGCAGGGGCGGAGTGGAGGGAGGTGGGATCTGTTGTTACTCAATCAACCACCTCCTCTGCGCTGTTCCCCTGTTGGGGTCACAAGCCAACTGGTATAGCCAGGTTTTGAAGCCCTTATGAAAGGATAGGAGGGTTGGGGGCAGCCTCACATCAAGGGGCAAGATATTCCAGAGGGCAGTAGCAGTAGCAGAGAAGGACCTCCACCAGGACTCCACTAGCTGAAATAATCAATTTGATGGGACCCTCAGCTTGCCTTCTCTCCCGGCACAAGAGGGACAGACCAATACCAGTGAGATGGTCCTCAAGTAACCTGAGCCCATGAAGGACCAACAACTTCAATTGCACCTGGAAGCAGACCAGTAGCTAATGAAGCTCGCAGAGGAGTGTTGTTAATGGGACAATCCTTGGGACCCCCAAAATTGCCTGTGCTGCTGCACTCTGTGCCAGTTGTAGCTCTTCAAGGGTAGCCTCGTGTAGAATGCATTACAATGGTCCAAACATGAGACAACCATGGTCAGAACGATTGAGCACAGGCTATCCTGATCCAGGAAAGGCTGCAACTGTCACACAACACAAAGTTGTGCAAAGGCTCTCCTAGCCATGACTGCAGAGGTGGTATTCAGCTGGTTCAGACTGGTTCGGGCAAACCAGTAGCGGAAATTTTGAGTAGTTTGGTGAACCGGCAAATACCACCTCTGGTTGGCCCCGCCTTCCCACTCCCGTTGTTCCCTGTCCTATATTGTTTTTTAGCTTAGCTGATTCACGTGGCAGAGCAGATTGCCACACCTCAGCTGAACTAAAAAAAAAACAGCTCAGCTCACCAGCACTGACACCGAGGGCAGTCCTTGAGTGCTGCGCACACAAAGCATACTCTCATAGAACTGATAGGAAAAGATTTGGAATCCCATCACTGCATGACTGTCACCTTCTCCTTGAGCAGGAGTCGCAAGTCCAGGAGAACCTCCAAGTGTCAGACTGGATCTGTCTGGGGCAATGCCACACCATCCAGAGTCAAAGATAACAAAGTCCTATGTACCCAAAGCCATTCGGTATTGCCAAGGTTCAGTCAAAGCCTGTTGTCCCCCATCAGCCCCCAACAACTCCAGACTCCACAAGAGGGTGGCCACAGAATCATTTAGGTCACCAAGAATGGAAAGTATATCTTCTCCTTGAAAGAAGGCAAACTGTTTTTGGATGTATACATTATATAGCATTACTCTCTAACCTGCAGACCTAATTCCAGTATAGCTTTTCTTAGTTTCTGTGTTTTTAAAACATCTTTAGTTCTATTCCTGTTATCTACTTATTCCTTTGTACTTAGCAAAGTAGTTGTCCACTATAATACAATATCAATACAGTGCTCAGGTTTAAGAAATGACCAAACAACAAGACCAATCTTCCATGCTTTTTGAATCATGTCACTTTTTCAGGAACCATGAATTTATACCAGGTCAAAATAGGAAAATAATTTATCTCCTATTTCCCTTCATAAATCCTTACCCAATCTCATAAAACATTGACATTTAAGTGATTTCCACAGCCTGGCTATGAAAACTATCCATGTTCTACTGACACAATTCAAAGATGGGTAAAAGAAGGGCCTTCCCCAAGATGGATTGCTGAGCAGTGGGCGGTTTCTTTTCTCCCACCGATGAACAACTGGTTTTTGCTGCCAAAGCTGATTGTTTGGCATCTTGCTCCCTGTTTTTGAAGAAAAGACTAGGAAGGACCCAAGACAATCTTCAGAGAAGAGGGGATCTTGAAGACCGCAATTCTTGGTAAGAAATGAACGGAAGGTCGGATCACTTACCGTCGTTTCCCTTCAGCTGTTCTTTTTTTGAAGCATGCCTAGGTTTTAATTCCGTATTCTAAAGTTTATACTCTCTGGTTTACATTTTATCTGATTAGTTGATTGCTGATCTATTTTATAATCCCTTATTGGACTTTTGCAACTTTTTTTCTGTTCCCTCATTGTTTTCATTGAACGCTAACCCACTTTAACTTTAGTCGTAAGGAAGTCAGTGGTGAAAATACATGTTCTGGCAGTGAAAGTCATCCTATTGGACTTACACTTATACAGCATTGTATTACAAACTCTGTTCTTTTCAGCTCCTTAAAAAAATCTGATCTTTATTTTTTAACTTTTGATGGGAAAATTCTCTTCCTTTTAATCTTTTTTTTTTTTTATTTTGGAAAAAAAATTATCTCAGCTGTTCTCTGTGGATGTTGGTTTATGATTTATCTACTTCTCTTGTCCTTGGAAGGAACACTGTGGTTTCATAATGTCCATAAAATGATTTGAAAAAAGAAAGCTCTCCAATTTAAAGAATATATATATATATTCTGACCCCCCCCCTCCTTCGCTCGTTCAAAGACGACAGACAGACAGCCTTAAAAGGAAATAACTTTATCAGTCCTCGGCTCAGACTGGCTGCGAGCCAAAAATGAACATAAATGAAGTCTCTGGCAAGAAGATAACAGAATGCAAAAACAAGATCTCTTACGGCCAAACCAGGTGTACAGAAAGAAAGCAAATCACTTCTCCAAGTGTCTCTCACAAACAAACCACGACTGATGAACGATGAATCATGAACGAATGACGAACGTTGACTTCTGCAACCAGGGCGTGGCACCATCAGTCCTTTTATCTCCAGAAGACCACAATAACGAGTCCCAGCTGCATTGCTATTCCTGCATCCCGATTCAACTCACAGTGAACTTCTGCTGAGTCACAACATATATATATATAGTGTCACAACCCCTGGTATGCCCCAATTATGGGAGGAAGCTAACTGCTTCCATTCTCTGTCCATCGGCTCGTCACAAGAGACCATCCAGACAGAAAGCCCAATATTTTTACTGTTGCCTTTCTTCAATTCAAATACAACACACACACACACACACACACACACACACATACATACGCACACACGCACGCACGCATGCATGCACATGCACGCACACACACACACACTATATATATATATAAACTTGATGGGTTAACAATGGCTTTAAACCCAACCCAGGATGATACCCAAAAGCAGAAAATAACTGTTGGACATGATTCACAACTTGATGAATTGGAATCTGATTTGCTGCCAGGCAAAGAAAAAAATCTGGTCTGAAAATTACAGATTTGCCAGGGAAAAAAAGAAAGGAATTGAATATAAGAAATGTTGAGGTAATGGAATTGACGAATGATGGACTGGACTTTCTCGGCAAAATGAATGCTGTATTTTTTTAAAGAAGCTTTTTGAACAAGGGATGCTGCAGAGATATTTATAACAGAGACTTAGGAACTCAGGAAATAAGATTGTTGGGAAACTTCCCAATTACAATCCTAAGGAAACATTTTATTATTAAGAGGATATTTAATCCTGGACAGATCGGAGATAATGATTGGGGTGATCTGTGCTAGATAAGAAACCATTGCAGACTTTCTACAAGTTAATTACAATAACAGATTGGTAACAGAAGCCTTTGAAATTTAATTCTGCTGTTGATTAACCTGTTAACTATTTGTGTGGAGGGGTGGGGGGTATAATGTATGACAAGTCAGATTGGGTTGCAGACAAATATATCGTAGTTCATAAAAGTTTTGCAAGGAAGAAAGTTATTGTTTTTGCAATATATTTGTCAGTGTTCAACTAGCAGAGGATAATATGTGTTTCTGTTCTTTGTCCTTTTAGCTCACGTTTTTTAATGTTTTTGTCTAGTTTATTTTGTTTTTCTGGGGGAAAGTTATTTTGCATTTTGTATTTTAATGTTTTTAATAAAATAGAAAAATATGGGGGGGGGGAGATGAAAGATGGATAAAAGAAGTATGCTGCTCACTCTTCTAACACAATAATTTCCCAAAAGAGGAATGGTCAAAAATAGCTGGATTTGGGAAATAATACTTCAAAAACTGAGCTTGACTTATTTCTATCATCACTAAGGGCTCTTCCAAATGGTTATATTTTTTAAAAAACTAATCAATCCCTCCTTGAAGTCTATCTTCATAAAATGTGCTATCTCTGTTGTTTCAAATTTTAGGCTTCATTATTAGCATTTTAAAAAGTGATATTAGCACTTTTAATACAAGAGTCTAGGCTTCTTTTTTAACTTTAAGAAAACATGTTTTCCCCCCTTCCTAGACGAGGTCATTGTTTTGAATGTGAGAACTTGCTTTTTTAGCAACTACACAATAGAGACCACATTCTGAAGGTCCTTGAATACACTTGCAAGTATTAAGAAAGATAGAAACCCAGCTGGGAAACAGTAAATTTGCCACCTGTGGAATGTTATCTAGAATTCTGTTGTTCAAGTCTCACATGTAATCAATATCTTTTATTGTATCATATATACCCATAATAGCGAACCTATGGCACACATGCCACAAGTGGCACGCGGAGCCATTTGTTAGGGTACGAAAGGCATTGCCCTGTCAGCTCCACTGACTTCGGCCTTCATTTTTGGCCTTTTTTTGTCCTCCGGAAGTTTTCCTGAAGCGTCCAGGGTTAAAAACGGCCCTACGGGCAACACAGGTCCTACATGTATGTGCTAGGGGGTTGCACACATAGAATTATGGGTGTGGGCACTCCCGTGCATGACCCCCCCTGCACTCCCCCCCTTTTGGCACATGATGGCAAAAAGGTTAGCCATCACTGATATATACCAAATGTACGTACCATTTGTTTCTGTACCTTGAAAAAGAACTTGAAATGCACCCACCCCCGCTGCCGCCTTATTGAATGTTTTTTGCTTTGCCTGAATTACTCGGTGATTCGTATTTGCAGGTGGGCAAAGAGGTCCCCTTTTTGCTAAGGTAAAAGTCTCTCTCTCAAATTTGGGGATCAAGTTATCAGCCCCCACCAAACTTCAATACCTGAGTTTGGAGGTAACATACCCATTGGTGATTCTCCTGAAAATACTGTCCTTCTAGCCAGCCTGTTGTTGGGCTATGTTAAAGAAAGATATTGATGGATTCCGCCAATTTCATTTCCCCTCCCACCAGGACAGGACAGGGGAACAACAGCCAATCACTTTCTGTAATGTTCAGTGATGGGAATTACTAAGGTTTCAGGCCATGACAATCTTAAATGGTTTTTTTGGTGCTCTAGTGAATGACCATTGGCAGATCCAGAATAAGAATAGTGTGTTCACCTTGGCCCTCTTTAAGTGTTCATTGTCTTTCAATGCTATTAAACATGATATTCTTCTAGATTGGCTTAGGAAGTAGGGGCCACTGTTTTGTGATAAATTTCCTCTTTTCTCCATATTTGGCTGCAGTCAGTGTTGGTGGAATGCCTGCAGTCTCTGTATTCTCCACTCTCATCTATCTGCATGAAGCTGCTGAGACAAGTTATCCATCAGCATAGGGTGCAGTACAATGGTGAAATTATTATTTTTTTACTACTGGTTCTGTGGGCGTGGCTTGGTGGGCATGGCAGGGGAAGGATACTGCAAAATCACCATTCCCACCCCACTCCTGATGTCAGCCAGAGGTGGTATTTGACAAGTCCTTTGAACTACTCAAAATTTCCGCTCCTGGTTCTCCAGAACCTGTCAGAACCTGCTGAATTTCACCCCTGGTGCAGTATACTGATGGTACATCTCTACCCCTGACTGTCCTGGTAAAGCTAACAAGGTTCTGTCCCAGAATAAACATTTCAAGAATGTTTACAATTGCACATATAGCAATAGCAATAGTACTTAGACTTATATACCACTTTAAAATGCTTTACAGCTCTCTCTAAGCAGTTTACAGAGTCAGCATATTGCCCCCAACAATCTGGGTCCTCATTTAACCCACCTCGGAAGGATGGAAGGCCCGATGAGATTTGAACTGCCAAATTGCAGGTAGCCGGCAGGCAGCAGAAGTAGCCTGCAGTACTGCATTCTAACCACTGCGCCACCACACACATATATAGTACGTGAAGTGTTAATACCACTTTATTATGCCTTGATAAGACCACACTTGAAATACTGCAAGAGAATAGATTCTGGTTTCCTATTTATTCAAATACCACCCAATTGAATATCTTATAAATGTGCTACATTTGTTTCAAACATACAAACTCAGATTTGTAAATAAAGTGATTGTGATTGACAACCCGATATATAGTATAGAATCCCAGTAAGGGTATGGCTAGCTGATGAGAGCTAAATAGCTTGAAATAGATCTATACTAGTCTCCCTTTATTTATTTATCAGCACAAATACTACACACACACACACACACACACACACAGACATACACACACAGATATATATATATAGGTATAGGTATAGGTATAGATGTAGATATAGATATAGATGTAGATGTAGATGTAGATGTAGATGTAGATGTAGATGTAGATGTAGATATAGATATAGATGTGTTTTTTTTATTTTTATTTTTTTTTATTTGTGCTGATAAATAAATAAAGGGAGACTAGTATAGATCTATTTCAAGCTATTTAGCTCTCATCAGCTAGCCATACCCTTACTGGGATTTGAACCTGGGCTCTATTACATACTAGGCAGACATCTTAGCCATTAGGCCACAGGCTCTTATCCGTTATCAGCGATATAGATATATATGGAAATCTCAAGTTTAAAAATGCTGTTGCATTCCCTTGAATAAATACTATCAAGACTGAAATGTAATATTTTGCAATTAGGATGAAGACACAGTCCAGAACGATATAGTGGTGAAGGTATTGGACTAGAGCCAGGTAGACTACGATTCTCCTTTCAGCCTTGGAAGCTCATTAGATGATCTAGAGCAGGGGTGGCCAATTAATTTTCCCAAGACTCCACATGAGAAACTGTGATGGTTATGGATGGCCAAACCAACAGGGCTGTGAAAGTGCATAGGCATGCATGCACACACATTCATAAATTTTAAAAAATAGCACTCACCTTCAAAATAAAAGCAATGCAGCTTTATTACGTGCATGATGTACACTGATTTACATTTGATTTCTAATGTCTACTTGACCTCACATGGGCCAGACAGGGGCAGCCAAAGGGCTGGATGAAGCCTCGGGCACCATAAAATACTCAGGTTTGATCTATAGTCAATGACTGCCTTATCCCACATATCATTACAGCCAATCACTCTCTTTCAGTCTATCCTAACCTTCAGGTTTGTTTTTAATGAGGAAAAACTGGTGGAAAGGAATACAATACATATTATCCTAAGCTTCTGGGGAAGAGACAGACGCAACATTATATTGCTGGAATAAATATCTATCTGGTTCAGTTCCAAGTGGGGAGAAAGAGACTGGAAACATGGAGGCTGATTGGAAAGATGGTTTACTGATGGACAGGACCACATGGGTTTGAGGTCCTGGGCAGCTGATCACATGGAGTGAGGGTTCTTTATACCCTCTCTTGGGTATTGCCCTTGAGCTTCCTGTTCCTCTGCAAGAAACATATTCTATTGGGTGTACTCAGGCTCCCATGGGGCCATGCGGGGTCATGTTTGTCTGAGCCAAGTTTAGTTGAAGTTTGCTGGGTAATGCAATGTCCCCAGGTGATTTTGCAATGCAGTGAGCCCTGCTGCTATTATGTCCTGGATGGTCATGTCTTAATCTCATCACCCTGGATCTGAAGGTCTTTTGTCTTGTAGATAGGTTTCCCAGTCCTGCTGGGGCTATTAGAAAGGTGGGGGCTGCTGTACAAGATCATGTTTCTCCTTTAAGGAAATATAATATTCTGCCTTTTTAATATTTCTCAAAATATTTCATTCTTCTAGGGGAGGGGAGAGGGCTAACTTTCTACAATATATGAAATGGAAAAGTACAATAATAAAATAAAATGTATGTATAGTATGTGTAGGGAATATATTTTCACTCACTGATCAGGTCATCCAATTTTTCAGTTTATATATAATTCTACATTTTCACTGACTACAGTGACATCATTACAATGCATTAGGAAAATATACATAACTATTCTAAGCTTACAATATTATATTCTATAAAAACTTAACAAAAGAGTAAACACATTAAAACAATTATAATAACTGTGGTTCATCTTCAGGATCAGGAAGAAAATGGTTGAAATAAATGGTCATACGAAGCACAATTGCCAGAAACCTTTGCCTCCCACCAATTCCTCTGTTACTTTGCTTTAAAAGACAGGCTGTTAAAGACATTTAAAGTAAAGAAAGAAGATATAATACATGCAAAAATGACACATTCCAAAGTATCGAATTCAGGAGAGCACATCAAGAAACTGAGTATTAAAGAAGCTACTAGAACCCATACTTGAGAAAGGCAGTATCCCAAACTGTTTCTTATAATAATTATTAAATTTCAAGGAATTATTCAGATAGCTCATTGAGAATTGAAGTAGCATTGGTTGTTGTTGTTAGTTGCAAAGTCATGTCCGACCCATCGTGACCCCATGGACAATGTTCCTCCAGGCCTTCCTGTCTTCTACCATCCTCTGGAATCCATTTAAGCTCACGGCTACTGCTTCGGTAACTCCATCCAGCTACCTCATTTTCTGTCGTCCTGTTCTTCTTTTGCCCTCAATCTTGCTTGCCCAGCATTAGATTCTTCTCCAGTGAGTCCTTCCTTCTCATTAGGTGGCTAAAGTATTTGAGTTTCATCTTCAGGATCTGGCCTTCTAAAGAGCAGTCAGGGTTGTTCTCCTCTAGGACTGACCAGTTTGATCGCCTTGCAGTCCAAGGGACTTGCAGGAGTCTTCTCCAGCACTATAGTTCAAAGGCCTCAATTTTTTGGTGCTCAGCCTTTCTTACAGTCCAACTTTCACAGCCATACATTGCATCTGAGAAAACCATATCCTTAACTACACACACTTTTGCTGTCTATGTTTTTTAGTATGCTGTCTAGATTTGCCATTGCTTTCCTCCCTCGGAGCAAGCATTTTTAAATTTCTTGGCCAAGAAATTAAAATCATCAGTAGGGTTAGGAAATCCTTATTGTACTTGAACCTCCTTGAAATAACTGCCACCCAAACTTTCTCATGTCTGTTCACAAGTAGAAGTAGTTCAATAAGTTAGTACCCCTCTGGTCTTGCTCTTGATTCCTTGAAGAGAATCTCTTGAGAAACTTATATTGGATAAGGAGGCCAGATGCAATGGCCCATTTAATAATTATAGAATGTATAACAAATGCTTCACACAAATGGTTACTTTTGTTTTGTCCTAAGTCCTTGGCCATAAGTGAGAAGGTCAAGAAATGAACTTGGACAGCACATTGCAAATCATTGGTGATATTTATAATAAAATCTGTTATAGATTTGTACTGTCCTCTCCTTCAATACAAATTATAGCCTTCAACAGCCAAGAATGTGTTGAATCAGCTACAGTTTTATGATTTGCTATAGATAAAAAACTCCCGATATCCAAAGTTTCTATAAGCAGTTAATATAGAGCTGTCAGATTTAAAATCCAGATATGAATAAAAAAGACACCTGTCAGCAAAGAATTTCTTCTGTTATTAATATGTGAATAAACAAATCCCACATTTGAATATTTCTAGTTTTTCCTCCGTAATATTTCTAATAAACTAATCAGCATATGATAATCAATATATATTTCTTCCCTGACATTCACATTCTGCAGATAAGAGCAGCCATCAGTCCAGATGGATTTGAAAGGGGCTTAGATAGAGACATAAGGTGGTATGTTATTTCCAAGATCAGGCCCAATATGATACCAATTGTTACTAATGTAGAGAGATCATTGCCCTGCCTATGGATTTCCTTGGGCATTTTACTGATCTTTCTGAAAAACAGAATGGAGAATTAGATGGAAATTCGGTCTAACACAGCAAAGGTTTCCTTACTTTTTTTCAGTTTAAAATATATACATATACGTATGGATATACATATGCATATGCATATACATATACATATACATATATACTGTGTGTATATGTGTGTGTGTGTGTGTGTGTATACACACACACACACACACACACACACACACACACACACACACACACACATATATATATATATATATATATATATATATATATATATATATATATATGTTGTATTTGTGCTGACAAATAAATAAAGGGAGACTAGTATAGATCTATTTCAAGCTATTTGTGTTGTATTTGTGCTGACAAATAAATATAAATATATATATGTGTGTGTGTGTATGTGTGTATGCAAGTACCACTTATTCATCACGAAATCTCCAGAACCGTAAAGCCTACAAACTTGAAATTTGGCATGTATATTCTAGGCTCTTGGCTTCTAGGTGCTCGCTAAGAAAGAATTTTTCGAAATGACCATCAGATCATTAGTATTTCTTATACAGTAATTAACGTGCTCTGATGCTAAGGAATTCTACCAATTTTGTTGTATTTATTTTGTACAATGACAATAAAGGCTATACTATCCTATACTACTATACTCCCCCTCCCCACCTGAAAAGAACTCTGTTTCAACTGCTAGTTGCCTTTGTTAGATTGGGTAATGGAAAGGCACACTCAGGCTAAAGGCAACAACAGCTCTGTATTGTAACAGAACAAGTATGTACAATCCAGCAAAGGTTGAGTCTGACAGCAGCCCTTTTATAGGGAGCTGTCAGACCCTTCGACCAATGAGATTAAACCTCTGTTCCGGCTGGAACAAAGGACTTTGGTGGAAACCATTATAACTGTAGCAAGTATCTAACAGCCTTATATTAACACGCTCTGATGCTAAGGAGTTAGACACTCTCCCTCCACACCTGAAAAGAACTCTATTCCAACTGCCAGTTACCAGTTGCCTCACATTCCGTTACCTCAGTTGAAACTAGCAGACGTTCCACTCCTTCACTCAAGAGCAGTCTGGGGCTCCTTAAATGTCAGTACCTCACCAAAATGTCCACGCATTTCACCTATGGAACTGCTTCTGGACTCAAGGCAGCATGAGCGATATTCCCTTATGTGTTTCAATCACCGACCACCACTGAGCCAATGGATTGTGAACCGAATTTCTCCTGCATAGCCCGATCACATAGTTTCATCACAAAGCATGGTTATCCAGCTAGTATTAAATAAGCTTGATAAAAGAACAAACATTTCTCCAGGTGTGTTTTTTTTGGGGGGGGCGGAAATGTTATGTACCCTACTTAAGATCCTGAAGAAAAAAAACCAAGATATACGGTATACTAGAACAATCAAATAAATAAATGAATGACATAGGAGCAAAGGAGATGGACAGGACTGGATTAAAGGTTGCACTTCAATGCATAATTATTTTACAGATTCAGTTCCAGGAAACTCTCCTCTGGGCCTCATTGTAATTATTATTTGATGGTAATATTAATGGTTAAATTAATTGTTTTATTTAAGTTTTTAGGATTTAGGGTTTTTTACACATTTTAATAGAAGGTAATGAATTCAGGTTCCTATGATGATGACAATGATGATAAAGATAATGATGGTGAAGGTGATGATGGCGATATTGTCCACATCCTTAAGAGTTCCTTGGCAAATAAGGACAATCTTCTCTCCATTTAACTTTTTTCAACATTTAGCTCTTCCGTGTGGCTAACTCACTGCTTTCATTTTAAATAATCTGCAACCAATTTCCACAATCCCCAAATGGCAGAAAATCAAATGCCTTGCTCAAGTGTCTGTTCCACACCAAGGAACACCCTCTACAGTTGACACACCATTTTATTTCATGTCACCAGCTCATTTAGCACAATGTCCTTTTATTTCACTGATATGAATTACTTACACAGCAGTTACAAGAGAGTATTTTTAGAACTTTCTGCAAAAGTGCTTTTACTAGTGAGCACTCAAGTTAGAGAAGAAGACGAAGAGGGAGAAAGAGACAGAGTGATAAACATTATAATAAGTGCTGAGAAAGAAGGGGAAGCTTTCATGGCCATCAGTCAAATACTGTCCTTTGCTTAGATTAATTGCTAATTTGCTGTACTTCCAACTTTCCCTATAATCTTTGAATAAGTATTACTTAGTATTTCAAAGCCCTGGATGAAAAATTTAATTTGCCTACTCAAAACTTTATCAAGGCACAGATCCATCATACTACAGATAAAACTCAAGTTTCAGCCACAATAGAGCTGAATTTTGGCCGTAAGTCATTATGAACATAAGTCAAGTGACAAGACTCAAATTCATGACCATTTTACAATGTTGTTAATGAATCACATGGTTGTAAATACAAATCCATCTTATCCAACAGGCGGCGGGAGGGAGGGGTTGCCAGAAAATGCTGAAAAAAATCACAAAATGCTATCACGTGGCCATGGGACACTGCAACTGATCATAAATGGGAGATGCTTGTCAAGTGCCCAAAATTATGTGTCCACAGGGGTGTTAATTATGTGACCACAGGGGTGTTATGGCATTCATAGCTTTGAGGATGGGTCATAAGTAACTTTTTCTAAGTGTCTTCTAATTTCAAAAGGTTATTGAGCAAGCAGTTATTAATTAAGGACCACCTGTACTTCCAGGAGTATGCTGCTACAGGTTCACCCAAGTTTGGGAGAACCCGTAGCTATACGGCCGGTTTGGAGAACCTCCAAATCCCACCCCTGGCTGGCCCCACCCACTCCTCTCTCCCCTCCCAGGAGTCTCCACATGACCCTTTTTGGATGCGAGGTAAGTGCAGGGCCCACATGGAGGCTCAGGGAGGAGGAAAAATGGGCCTCCCAGAAGGCCTTCGGAGCCTGGAGAAGCTGAAAATACCCCCCCCCGCCCCGCCATGGTGCAGAAGACCAACTAAGCCATGCCCACCATGGGCCATGCCCATGCCCACCCAGCAACCGGGTAGAGAACCTGTTGTTGAATTTTTTGAAGCCCACCTCTGCAGAAAAGGTTAAAAAAAGTTTTCCTCACTTCTTTTGCTACGGAGACTGACTCTACGTATTGAAATGTTGAAAGTAACACTGTAATGGGAAAGAGAAAACAATATGTGCAATGAAGTGTTGTCTTGGTGATTCTGTTTAGTATCTCCTCATATGAATACGCAATAGAAATGTCTGTTAATATTGCAATAAAATCTTACCTGCACAAACAGGAGAAAGAACTTAAATGTGTGGCTTTGTTGGACAGTTTTCAAACAACTAGTCTTCCACAGCTGCTTTCTATAAAACCACAGCACACTAAAGCCTCCTTTTCTTACACTATGACTGTCCATAAACTAATATTTGTTTGCCAAAATCAAAGGTGCTTTTCATTAACTTTTAATTAGATTCAGATTAAAAACATTTTCACTTAGAAGATATTTTCAGCAAACCCTTCATAGGCATCTGGCACAAGCCAAAATGATTACACGTTTACTAGTTGTTGTGGAGTCATTTTGATATTTCTATTTATTTTAATTATAGAAATGTCTAATGCTTGTCTAAGGTTTAAAGTTCTTCTACAGAATCGTATCTGGAGTAAGTACAATGCTGCCATTTAGAAAACAGAATAACAGAGTTGGAAAGGACCTTGGAAGTCTTCTACTCCAACCCTGGAGTAGAAGCAGGAGACCCTATATCATTTTAGACAAATGGTTATCCAGTCCCTTCTTAAAAGCCTTCCGTGTTGGAATACCAGGGTGGATTCCTGCCAGTTCTAACCTCTTCTATAGTGCTGTTTAGAACCGGTTCCAGCTCCTTCCCCCCACCCATCCGCACATCATCAAGATGAAGAGCAAGAGGAGGAATTCTGGGAGTTGAAGTCCACAAGTCTTAAAGCTGTCAAGTTTGAACACCCCTGGGGTTTTTTTCTAAAGGGCTAAGGGTACAAGGATCTTGTAACTTGACAGCTTTAAGACTTGCACACTTCAATGCCAGAGTTCCTGAGCCAACATGACTGGAGGAGGAATTCTGGGAGTTGAAGTCCACAAGTCTTAAAGCTGTCAAGTTTGAACACCCCTGGTTTTTTTTTCTAAAGGGTTAGGGGTGCAAGGGTCTTGTAACTTGACAGCTTTAAGACTTGCACACTTCAATGCCAGAGTTCCTGAGCCAACATTTTGGTTGCTAAGCAAGAGCTTTGTTAAGTGAGTTTCACCACATTTTACAAGTTGGCCACGCCCCCAGTCACATGGCTGGCAAGCCACTCCCACTCAGTCACATGGCTGGCAAGCCACTCCCAGAAAACAGGCCACACCTACAGAAGAGGTTCTAAAAAATTTTGAAACCCACCACTGTGGAATACCCACAATTTTGGAAGACAAGTTATTCCACTGGTTAATTGTTCTTACTGTCAGGAAATTTCTCCTTAGTTCTAGGTTGCTTCTATCTGTATAACTCCAAATTGATCTTTTTAGGCCTCTCATCCTGCTCCAAAATCTGATTCAAAAGGATAATTTGGGCCTTTGTTTATGTATCCTCTTTATTAGTTCCCTCAGTAAAACTGTCCAGAAGCACTGCTGGTCACTGCTGCCTAAACTCAGCCTGGCATTTGGCCAGTGCTATCAAAAGTCCTGGCCATCTGTCTTTTGTCAGCCAGGGAAGGACAAGCAGTGAGAAAATTCCTATTTAAAACTATCTTTTATTTCCCACTTCACTTTTTGCCCTTGCGTTTGGAATGCCATTTCTTGACTGGCAAAACTGGGTTTCTGGAACCTACAACTGGGTACCGAAAGGACTTGGACTAAAAACAACCATGACTTCCACCATCTGGCTCAAAACCTGGGTTTATGAGCCATTCATTCTTAAACTGCTTAAAGAGAGGTCTAAAGATGAGCTTCTTATCAGCTTCTTAATATGCCATCAGCTTAAAGGAAATAGGAGAGAGAGGTGATTGAGGAGGAGGGAAGCAGAACTACCCACATAGTATTTCTCAGACAACCCATTTAAACAGCCTGTTACTTCCTAACCGACTTTCCTAAGCTGCTTTTTCTCCTATTTTGAATCAATGCATGCCAGCACCCTGGACAGTTCAGAGGGAGCTTTTGAGGCAACTTGCTATGTTTAGGAAAACTACCTTCTCCATATTGGAACTTTATTTTTGCCTTAGAAACTCACCAGGGCTGAGCTTCAAAAAATTTAACAAGGAGTTCTCTGCCTGGTTGCTGGGTGGGCGTGGCCTAGTCAGCCTTATGCACCACAGCAGGGGGGCATTTTTGCCCTCCCAGGGCTCCAAAGGCCTTCCTTGAGCCTCCGGGAGTGGGAAAACAGCCTCCCCAGGCTCCGGAGGCCCTCTGGAGGCTAGAAATGGGCCCGTTTCCAGCCTTCCCAAACTTCCAGTAGGCCCATTTTTCACCTCCCCAAGTCTCTGTAGGGGCCCTGCACTTACTGTATTTTTCAGAGTACAAGACACACCTTTTTCCCTCAAAAAAGAGGCTGAAAATCTGGTGCATCTTATACATCAAATACAGCATTTTTGCCTCCTCTACCCCCACCCCTTCACCAAATGGCCATGCATAGCCTGTAGGAAGGCCCTTTTTTGCTCAATTTTACACCCCTCCCAGTCCTCAGGAGTACTCTATAAGCTTCCTAAAGGCTATCCATGCACTTTTTTTTTACGAAAAACAGACCCGTTTTCACGAAAAACAGGCTATTTTTGCTCATTTGCACTCTGCAAGTCCCCTAAAGGCTATTCATGTCTTTTTTTTGAGGGGGGAACTGGCCTGTTTTCGCAAAAAACAGGCTGTTTTGGGGAGGTTTGCAGAGTGCAAAAACTTTTTTTTATTTTCCTCTTCAAAACCTTGGTGCGTCTTATACTCCGGTGCATCTTATACTCTGAAAAATAACCACATTAACCTGAATTAAAAATGAGCCACGTGGGGACTCCTGGGAGGAGTGGGGTGGGATGGGAGGGGCCAGCCAAGTGTGGGATTTGGGGGTTCTCCTGAACCTCTGCAAACCCCCAGCAGCCCACCACTGAAACTCAACATTATGTCAGTCTCTGGTCTGGAAAGCATCAGGAAAAATTTCAGAAGCGGCCTTCCAACCCTTGAAACAATGTGATTGGAATAGAATTGCTTTTTATTTACAAAGTTCCATGCATTCCAAAGTATCCTTCTCCTTCCTAATAACCATTTTGTTTAGATCTAGTTCTTCACTTTTCTAAAATTTCTAGCATGGCAGTTTGCAGAACAGACTTCCAAGTAAGCTTGCTACATTAGTTAATCAGATTTATGTGATTAAGTCTGCTGACCAACAATCTAATGCATTCGGCTCCATGGTCATCTTTGTGTTTTATAGCTGTGATTTATACTGCTTATCTTTAAAATAGCATTATTCATTAACTTGCATTTTAATTGTTATTCCGTGCAAACAAATTAGAATCATATTAGAATGTGTTCAATTTCTCAAAAGAAATAATTAGAGTAGGCTTATTACTTGCTAAATACTCCAGAAATAATTGTCTGAATATTTGCACTCTGGCGTATTTCTAACCCTAAGAGAGAAAATTGGCCCAATCTGTCTCAAATGAAACAGAAAAAGCTGCAGAAAAATTGTTACAAAAATTAAGAGGTGCTCAATCTACTGTATATGAATCTATGCAAATACTAAGTATTGGCAGGTGAGGTTATTTCTAAAATAGTTGTATAAGCAGAAATTAGAGCAGCTGGTGGTAAAGTTCAGATTTCAATAAAATTTTACTGATAAAAATGGTAAAGCATAAACAGCAACAGCAGGCTAGAGGTTGCAAGATATTTTTTTAATATGCTCACCCTAGAATGCACGGAGTTAAATGTCAAAATAAATATAGGTTTTTTCCCAAAACAAGCCAATTTTGCATTGTTACAAAGATCATATTATTTAAAAAGAAAAAAACCAGAGGCAGGCATAAATCACCTACTTCACAGTTTTCTATTAAACAAACATTTCAAATTGGACAAATTTCTAAGGTGAATTTCTAAAAAAAGGTTTAGAATATTTTTTAAAAATAGAGAAGGGATTCTGAATGTTGTGGTAGAATATAGAAGGTAAATGTTGAGGTTCATTGTTTATTTTAATCTTATGGTTTTAGATAAGATCAATTATCAGGCCTGGCCTGATTACTTGTGTTAATTTCAAATCAGGTTTTTTTGACAAAGAAAAAGGAATGTAAAGAAATCTTTAACCTACTTGATAGATGGTTTAACCTGGAAACTCAACAGATGTATGCTAAATCTTTTGTAGCCATCAATGGGTACTCCAGTATGGTAATTTATTCTTCATCACACTTTTTCTTCTAGGACTACCAAATACTCAGATATCTGAGTAGTGGTGGAGTAGTGGTTAGAGTGCAGTACTGCAGGCTGCCTACAATTTGGCAGTTCAAATCTCAACCAGGCTCAAGGTTGACTCAGCCTTCCATCCTTCCAAGATGGCTAAAATGAGGACACAGATTGTTAGGGGCAATATGCTGACTCTGTAAACTGCTTAAAGAGGGCTGTAAAAGCACTATGAAGTGGTATGTAAGTCCAAGTGCTATTGTTAGTGCTATTGCTATCCCCAAAGCATCAGGGTTGCAGGGGAGAGATTTCAGAATTAAGCTCATTGTCTGGATTTTGGAGGCCTTGGCTAACTCTGGTTCTGCTTTCTACTTCCACTCATACATACTGTATATCCTAAACCAGCCAAGTAATTAATTGCCACTTGGATATGATTTACAACCGAGCACTGAGAGCAGGCATTGACAATGTGTGGAAATTAATTACAAGGCAACTATTATCCCTGTCAATAAAAAGCTACAGGTAGCTTTTGCCATGCCCAGGTTTACCAAATGAAAGTCTCTGGATTCAAGAGTGCTGGCTTTGTTCTACTGAGACAGAAAGTCAAAGGTGATTGTTGCTGTTCCTGGAACTGTTGGCTCAAAATGGATAGAAGGGTTTGGATGGCAAAGGGATATACACTAAAACCTGAACAGGGATCAGCGGGACAGAGAGGTGACAGAAATTAGAATAACTGGAGGACTTTTGTACACATGCTAGATTATTCAAGGCTGCCTGAAAATCATGATATTTATGACACGAGAAGGATCATCTATAGAGGGATGTCAAACTCAAAGCCCGGGGACCAGATCTGGCCCACAGGGTGCTTATCTCTAGCCTGTGGGACTGTCCTGGAAACAGTGAAGGACTGGCCCATAGTGCTTCTGGCAGAGAAAACAGAGCTCGGGAGTGCTATGTGTGGTCCTCCTGAGCTCTGTTTTTGCTGGCAGAGGATTGCAGGAGGCCATTGTAGCCGAAAAAGGAGCTCAGGAGCCTGTTTTTGCTGGCAGAGGGTTGCAGGAGGCCGCCACAGCCGAAAAAGGAGCTCAGGAGCCCGTTTTCACTGGCAGAGTGCTCAGGGCTCCACAGAAACCCTCGACATGAGTGACGTTGAGCTAACCACACCCACCTTGGCCACACCCACTCCAGCCCCCCAAAGTCAACGCAACCCTGATGTGGCCCTCAATGAAATCAAGTTTGACACCCTTGATCTAGTAGAACAGAATAGCAGAATTAAAAGAGACAAATTCTCCAGCAGGAAACCCTCTACCATTTCAGATAAATGGTTGTCCAATCTCTTCTTAAAAACTTCCAGTGTTGGAGCACTCAAAATTTCCAGAAGCAAGTTGTTCCACTGATTGTTCTAACTGTCAGGAAATTTCTCCTTCGTTCTAGGTTGCTTCTCTCCTTAATTAGTTTCCATCCATTGCTTCTTGTCCTGCCTTCAGAGTTGATTCTCTCTTCTTTATGGCAACCCTTTAGATATTGGGACATGATCATGACACCCCTAGTCCTTCTTTTCATTAAACTAGGCATACCCAATTTAATGGACCAATCATTTCCTTGACTTTTTTCTTGAAAGAAGGTGTTGTTGTTGTTGTTGTTGTTGTTGTTGTTGTTGTTGCGTTTGTTATTTTTGGCTTTCACTGCAAGCCTTAGTTCATTTTGAGTCTTAGCTTTCCTGATTTCATCTTTGCAGGCTTTCTCATTGTCTCAGATATGAGGGCCACAAGGAGGCATGCACACATATAAGGGAGATTTAGGAGAATTATGCCTCAGAGTCACTCCTGTGAACACAGCCTCTATAGGGTGACCCAATTCTCTTTGCAGTTGTTGATTAAGTCAGCGTGAAATGAGAAAGGAAGAATAATTGGTACTGGAATTGTGGGTCACCAAGGCCACTATATAAGGGGAGTTAAAGTCTTGAAGGTTTGGAGGAAAATTAGTATCGCTGTGACTCGGTCTTAAGTTCTTTTGGGAATCAATGAATGATTTTTTTAAAAAAAGGATAGACATGCAATTGAGGAATCTGGAATTTTCTCTGAGATGATTTGAAAATTGCAACTTTATGCCTATCAAAGAGAGATGATTAGCTGTTACACAAGTGACTAAATAAATAAATATGTCATACAAGTAATTAAATATTACACAAAGCAATATGCTGTGATGCATAAATGAATGAGTCCCTTGGACTGCAAGGCAATCAAACTGGTCAATCTTAGAGGAGATCAACCCTGACTGCTCTTTAGAAGGCCAGATCCTGAAGATGAAACTCAAATACTTTGGCCACCTAATGAGAAGGAAGGACTCACTGGAGAAGAGCCTAGTGCTGGGAAAGATTGAGAGCAAAAGAAGAATGGGACAACAGAGAATGAGGTGGCTGGATGGAGTCACTGAAACAATAGGTGTAAGCTTAAGTGGACTCCAGAGGGTGGTAGAGGCCTGGAAGGCCTGGAGGAACGTTGTCCATTGGGTCGTGATGGGTCGGACATGACTTCACAACTAACAAGAAGAACATAAATGAACATGCAAATTAATATCTGAATGTGCCCTTTTGTTGGTTCTTGAATTCTAGTGATCCAAACAGCTGGCAAAATTGAGCCCGCAGATCACTATACTGCAAGTTGTTCTGGATCTTGTAGATTCAAAAGCTAAGGTTGCAGGACTATTTGATACTATAATCATTGGCAGAATTTCCTCAAAAGTTTTATCTTGCCCTTTAGATTAACCAAAATAAACATGAAATCAGTATAAGATATCATCCTGAATTTTGGAGGGAACACAGCTTTGAATTTGCTGTCACAACTCCAATAAAACAATCAATTTCCTTCCTGGATATTAACAAATGGAGATTAATTTGAACATGCTGAAAATGCTACTGGTTAATAGAAAGACAGACTTTAGATTTGGAATTCTGCCTCATCTGGAAGAGAGGCTGTTTTTCAGAAACAACTCCTTTATAGCTGGCCAATGCTTTGTGGCAATAACCTTTTCAAAGATGCCATCTAACAAAGATTGGGAATTCTCCATCTCTGGGAGTTTTTAAAAAACAGATTTTAAAAAAACAGTTCTTGTGGATGATTTAATTGGTTTTTCTGCACAATCCAGAGTGTCAGATTAGATGAGCCTTCCAAATATCCAGTTCCATAATTCATTGGTCAGGGGAAAAAAACAACTGCAGGGAATTGCAGCAGTTGTGGTATTCAATTTTTTTTCCTACTGGTTCTGTGGGTGTGGCTTGGTGGGCGTGGCATGGCTTGGTGGGCAGGGTTTGGTGGGCATGGCAAAAGAAGGATACTGTAAAATCTCCATTCCCTCCCCACTCCAGGGGAAGGATACTGCAAAATCCATATTTCCTCCCAATCAGCTGGGACTTGGGAAGCAGAGAATAGATGGGGGCTGGACCAGTCAGAGGTGGTATTTACCGGTTCTCCAAACTACTCAAAATTTCCGCTACCGGTTCTCCAGAACTGGTCAGAACCTGTTGAATACCATCTCTGAACTGTGGTAAGATGGGTCACCAATAAAATTTACAAATAGGTAATTTAAAAAAAAACAACACTTCTTTTACCCATCCCAGCAGATAGAACTATGAACAATTTACCTGACTTACTGAAAAAGGCATTTTAAAGTTTGGAGAACTTTCTCTAAATATAAAGAAAACATGTATGAAAATATCACCTTTTCTTCCTTTTAAAAAGAAAATATTCAGATCTAGTATATAGTTTGGCTTGTTTTTTTGAGATATCTAAAAGATATCTTGCTGCTTCCTCCTAGCTTTTGGCACAGTGGGATCTGGATGGTGCAAGCTGATTAATGGAAAACTGTTAAGTATTTAAATGGTCATATCTTGAATGAGCAAGGCACTCTTGAACATTTTCCAACTGCATGATCTACAAAACATTGCATAAATCATGCTGAGTTATGAAAACAAACAGGGTAAAAGCAAAACTGAGACCTTCCACTAGATACAAATCAATACAAGACATATTGACATTTAGTCTGGTATTCTAATTATTTTATACAGGCTACTATTTGTGCCTAAGAATATGACAAAGTGGAAGAGATGGCATTAATAGTAATAATACGTATAGTCTTCTAACTGCAATTTCTCTTCTCTGTAAACAGAGCATAGAGACAGTAATTTAATTCTACAGGGGATCATGACATTCACAAATTGCTCTCATTAAAAAAATGAGATTACAGTCAATGTAATGGCTGGTGGGGATATTTTATTTTAAAATACAAGCAGTACTTCTTCATTTTGATTTGACATGTAGTTGACAAAGTTTATTTATTTGTTTATTCATTTATCTGATTCAATTATTTGAATTATGTACACAAGATGCCCATCTTACATCTGTGACTCTGGGCAGCTTCCAAAATTAAAACATTTTAACAATACCAAACCCTCCCCAAATAAACTGATATAAGCATTAAAATAGCAAAACAATATAAATGTGTTTTTTTAAATAGAGTACAGACAACAGGACAGCACAGTTAATTCGGGAAAAGTACATCCATTTTACAGATTCTGCACAACATTCTTTGATTTCTAGGCCAGATGGCAAAGCCATGTCTTCTGACTTTTCCAAAGCACTTTGTTCCCTAGATTCCCTCCACAAAGATGTTAGCCAAACTTTTTGTACAATACATGTATAGGTTGCACCTGAGTGCATTATTTCAAATACAGACATGCAATTTACATCACAGTTTTGGTGGGAATTTTTGAAGCTGTTGGGAACAGCCCAGGGTTTAAGCTCCTCCCATCACCCCCAAACTAATGGAACATGTGAAAGAACCAACTCATTCCTGGAACAGTACCTCAGGTGCTACATTAATTACCAACAAGACAATTGAGCTGACCTTTTGCCTTTTACAGTAGTAGTATATAACAATTCTGTGCATAGTAGCACGGGGTTCACCCTGTTTAAGGTGGCCTCAGGTCAAGACTTTGTAGCTATGCCAGAGCTGCCTCAAGAAAAACCAGACATAACCTTCTTAGTGGAGTGGATAGCCCAACTGCAGAACAGAACAGCCATAAGGCACTGGAGGAAGCACATCAGGCACATAAGGACAAAAATGTGTGAAACCAAAAGATTTTAAAATAGGTGATAGAGTTTACCCCATGAAGTACTTACAAACCACCCAACCATCTAAGAAACTGGGTACTAAATACATGGGCTCACTCTCAATTGTTAAAGTAATTAACCTAGTCACTGTACAACTGGAGTTTGGGGCCATAGGATGGGTGCAGCAGCAGAAAAGGTTCTTCTCCAGGTGACACTCGCTAATGGACAGACTCTACAAGATGCTCCTTCTATTGGACCTGTTGTGGGCTTAAGCTTTATATGACAGCAAACTTCCAGTATTACTCCAACATCTGCCCTGCTTGTCTTATATGTTCGTTTACAGAATTATATCTTATCAATATTTCACAATGCTTTGAAATCTCAGTGGCTTTGTTGTTTCTTCTGTCATAACATACAAAGCTTTCAACTATATCTTATTTCACAGCTGTTTCAAACAAAACAAATCCACTACAGTGTGAAGGAAAGTTTTAGAAGAGAATTGTTCACTATTACCTCTCAAAAGCCATTACCTCTTAAACTTTGCTGTTGAAAGTAGCCCAAGGGGGAAAGCAAACAAAATGTGAACTAAATCCAGTCACCAGCTAAAAATGACACTTTTAATTAAAATGTCTAGCATTATCTTTCAGTTCAGTTAACTGCCTAGCTAGGTCATTTTTATCTATCACTGGGAATCCTCAATTATCCTCATGAAGTCCTCAATAATACAGAATCCAACAATGGCCCAGTTATAAATTCAAATGAAGGATAAAGAAGCAGAATGAATGAAATTATACTTAAAGACCATCCAGGTCACACAGATTCCAACTCAAATTATTAACCAATCTTGGCTCTTTCATAGCAAAATCAAGTTCTCAAAAATAGTAACAATAATAAGCCCAAATTAAAGTTCAGTTTTAATGAACTGTCATGTACTTGGGTATACATCAAAATCCTGGTAGAGAAGAATATTACTATCACAAGCACACTCAGAATGAAGGTCCTTCATCTACTCCTCCAAAGATAAGGCACCTTAGTGGATTAATTTAAACTTCAAATGCTGGCTGAGAGTTGCTAATGTTATTGTTTTTATAGGATTTCTCCCAGCATGGTAAACATTCTGGACAACCCCTCTTCTAGCTCAGTACAGATCCTGCTATTTGCTGAGTCTGCTAAAGAGCTCCAGTATTACATAAGTGGTGGGACGCAATCCCAGCACAGCCGAACATGAAATAAAAAGCAGACCTAGAAAATAACATTGCTAAACAGTAGTGAAGCAAGGACACCATTTAAAATATGGTTTTAATTAGTTGGCAAAGATAGTGTCCTACAGAACCTGCTCATAACATATATAAAAGGAACAAAATTTGTTTATAAACCTGAATCGCCTATCTCGCTTGGAGAAAATTGGGTCAATTAAAAAAAAAGCAGATATGTGCATATATGTAACATACATCTCACAGATTATTAACATACATCTCACAGATTGTTAGTTTCCAGTCATAAATGCTAAATACTGCATTAATAACCCTTTCGAAGAAAGTTATCGATAGTGACTGCACTGAAAGCTACAGAATACACATGAAACCAGACAGAAGGTTCAAAATATTTCCCTCACTTCTTCCATGAAACTTTTGCAGTCGCTTATTGAATTTGTTCAAAAGATGCTAAGTTTGCTGACTTGGTTCAAATCCAATATACTAGACCAAACCCAGAATCAATACAGAGAATACATGATAGCAATGATTAGTTGGCCACTATGTTTATAGATGTGATTGCTCAAGCCTATTCATCACAGTATATATAATGGTGTTTAGAAGTCAGAGAGGTTTGAACACTAATGTATGAAGATCCAATGCAGCTTTTTCTGAAATATCAGTAGTCCTCAACTTACAACAGTTCATTTAGTGACCATTCAAAGTTACATCATCACTGAAAAAAGTGATTATGATCATTTTCGTTTTTCACACATAGAAACCTTATAGCCTCCCCATAGTCATGTGATCAAACACTTGGCAACTGATTCATATTTATGAGAGTTGCATTATCTTGGGGTCATGTGACCACCCCTTATAACCTTCTGACAAGCAAAGTCAATGGGGAATCCAGATTCACTTAATATCTTTGATACTAATTTAACAAGTGCTGTGATTCACTTAACAATCGTGGCAAGAAAAGTTGTAAAATGGAACAACTCACTTAACAAATGTCTCCCTTCGCAACAAAAATTTTGGGCTTAATTGTGGTTGTACGTAAAGGACTACCTGTATGTGTACATTCAATCCACATTTGAAAAATCTAGTATAAATATGTGAACTTTTTTGATACCTTTAGCATATGACAGAAATAGAGAATCAGGGAATAGAGTAACCTGCTTAATTATAACACATGGTTTTAAGATGCATGCTTCCAATATCAGCAGCAGTTCATATGAAAGAGCAGATGGAACTGTGTTCATGCACTGGTGGAAAAAATGAAAAAAATCTGGGTCTACAGATTTATCTTTTTAGAATGAGGTAAAATATCACAAAAAAACAGTGAAAAACTTTCAAATTCTCTCAGCTTTTGCCCTTGGCTTTAATGGTGTGTGTATATTGTCTATATAGAGAGAGAGACAAATTCACTCGACTACTCCTCCAAAACATAATTATCATTAAGGAAATAAATCATTGGCTAAACTAGCTTGTCAGAAAAGCTATTAAAATATTTTGTATAACTATTTTTACACCAGAAGAAAAAATCTTTCCAAGGCAGTGCATTCTGCTCTACTCTGCTGTCTCCTGATCAACTTTGTGCCCCTGTTCTATTTTTTCAGCTTTTTTTTTTAAGCTTTTAAGCTTCACACATGTTCCCTTCAATCCAGAGCTCAAAAAATGAATTACCACTGCTCTGCTGTGATGGAGAAAGGTAAGCCTTTATGCGTAGTTGCCAAAATGAGGAAATTCTCATTGTTAATGAAGTGATATGGAATGAAGTAAGGAGGTAGATTCCCAGAAGGGAGGAAGTGCATTCCAGAGGAGTAAAAGGCAATTTAATTCAGATATTAGGTGTGAAAGAAAAAAGGTGAGACAGTCCCTCTCTCTGGCACGATGCTGTCTATAGGAGTGAAACAATACAATACTACAATAGCAGAGTTGGAAGGGACCTTGGAGGTTTTTCTAGTTCCTAGGCAGGAAATAGCAATAGCAATAGCAATAGCAGTAGACTTATATACCGCTTCATAGGGCTTTCAGCCCTCTCTAAGCGGTTTACAGAGAGTCAGCATATTGCCCCCAACAATCTGGGTCCTCATTTTATCCACCTCGGAAGGATGGAAGGCTGAGTCAACCCTGAGCCGGTGAGATTTGAACCGCTGAACTGCTGATCTAGCAGTAGCCTGCAGTGCTGCATTTAACCACTGCGCCACCTTGGCTCTTAACCCTATACCATTTCAGACAAATGGCTATCCAACGTCTTCTTAAAGACTTCCAGTGTTGGGGCACTCACAACTTCTGGAGGCAAGCTGTTCCACTGATTAATTGTTCTGTCAAGAAATTTCTCCTCAGTTCTAAGTTGCTTCTCTCCTTGATTCGTTTCCACCCATTGCTTCTTGTTCTACCCTCTGGTGCCTTGGAGAATAGCTTGACTCCCTCTTCTTTGTGGTAACCCCTGAGATATTGGAACATTGCCATCATGTCTCCCCTAGTCCTTCTTTTCATTAAACTAGACATACCCAGTTCCTGCAACTGTTCTTCATATGTTTTAGTCTCCAGTCTCCTAATCATCTTTGTTGCTCTTCTCTGCACTCTTTCTAGAGTCTCCACATCTTTTTTACATCGTGGCGACCAAAACTGACTGCAGTATTCCAAGTGTGGCCTTACCAAGGCATAAAGAACTCGGCTTGGAAGAATCACTACATATTCTTGGTTTGAGTCCTGTCAGTAATCTTATGGTGAATGAAAGTATGTTAAATGCAGCAATGACAGGAATTTTTTGTCTCCTCAATTGAGACATTAAATCCAATGCAGATATGTGTGCTTGATTCAGCATCCTTTTTATGGCATGGACAGTATGTTACCTATCAAAAAAACATTTGAATGTACCACTAGACCATTATTGTCTGTCACATAGTCAGCCAGATGTTCAGACAGGATTTTGCATTTTTGCCTATCAAGTTCTTCCCACACAAATGTGGACATTTGATAGTGTTATAGACATTATTGCAGGATATAAGCTATTCCAAATAAAGGCAGCTTTTGCAATTGACTGATGGTGAATTTGTTTTTTAGTCTATATTTGGTACGTGTGTAAAATGGGTCCTACATAGGCATAAGCACATACATGGAATGTATTTTGCAAATCACAACAGTGTCACTCTATTTCCATGATTGTTTCTTTTCACTAGTTCATTTAAGGATTAAAAAAAATTAAATTTACAAAGTGTTTAAAAGATTTTTCCAAAAAGTGAAAAAACCTAAATTATTATTTTTAAAATTCTGAAACTGCATTTTAAAATATCAAAATTTAAACATGTCCAATTTTTTTTTTATTTATTTTTTCAAAATTTTGAAATATTTTTTTAAAAAAATTAAATTCTGGAAGCTCTTCTAAAAATTATAATCTTCAAACATTTTCAAAATTTGGAAGAATTTTTTGTTCTTATTTTTTTGTAAAAGAATTAAACCAAACACTTTTATTATTCAACATTATTTTTTTATGCCCTCCTATGGTTGATGCTGAGTAGGACATAATGCAAGTGAAGTTGCCCTCTAGGTATAGTTGGTAATCCACAGATGTATAAAAATGATAGATGAATATATAAAATAACAGATGAATAAATTTTTTAAAAAAATCTTGGCTGAAAAGAAAAATGGTATCTCAGCTAAAAACAAAAATGGAAAAAGAAAAAAATAATTATGGAGTTTATATTGAAAAGTTGAAAGACTACAGTCGATATAACACGAAGGAAGACATAATATCTCCCTCCCTCCCTCCCTCCCTCTGTCCTTCCCTCACAATAAAGAATCCTGAACAACAGTATGTACTTAACTGCTTGGCAACAAGTGAGTTTAAACCAGTTAGAAGTTTCAACCAAAATCCATGCATTTCATCTTGACCTGGTGCTGACCAATTCTTGCACTTCATTACTCTTTTCTCCACCATTTCTGCTGTTATTATTACCGTATTTTTCGGAGTATAAGATGGACCTTTTTCCCTCAAAAAAGAGGGTGAAAATCTGGGTGGGTGTTATACACTGAATACAGCATTTTTTGCCTCCTAAAACCCCGCCCCCTTCACAAAAAATGGCTGTGCATAGCTTTTAGGAGGCTTCCAGAGTGCTCCTGGGGGCTGGGGAGGGCAGAAATGAACAAAAAACAGGCCATTTGTTGCTCATTTTTGCCCCCTCAGCCCCCAAGAGCATTCAATAAGCCTCCTAAAGGCTATGCATGCCCCTTTTGTGACAAAAAAACAGGCCCATTTTCATGAAAAATGGGCCGTTTTGGGGAGGTCTGCAGAGCGTAAAAACTTTTTTTCTTAATTTGCCTTTTCAAAATCTTGGTGCGTCTTATACCCAGTGCATTTTATACTCCGAAAAATACAGGAGTTCTTTCATTTCAGGTTCTTTTTTATTCTTATCCACCTCTTTTAACCAAGCTGGATCCTTGTTGTATTTCTTTGAGTCATTCCATATCTGGTCCAGGGGTGGTATTCACTTACCTTCCCTACCGGTTCGTAAATTAGGCCGTGTGCTCATGTTATGGACCACTTTATAGTGCTTTACAGCCCTCTCTAAGAGGTTTACAGAGACCTCATATTGCTCCCAACAATTTGGGTCCTCATTTTACCCACCTTGGAAGGATGGAAGGCTGAGTCAACCTTGAGCCTGGTGAGATTTGAACTGCCAAATTGCAGGCAGCCGGCAATCAGCAGAAGTAGCCTGCAGTACTGTACTCTAACCACTGTGCCACTATGGCTCACCAGTTGGTCCACTGTTTCTTCAGCCTCTTTGCATAGGTGGCATTTGCTATCTTCTCAATTCTGGCTTTCTATGCATTTGTTCTGAAGGCTTGGTCTTGTGCAGCCAAAATTAGCCCCTCTGTCTCTTTCTTCAAATTTCCTGCTCTTAGCTATTGCCAGGTCTTGTTGATGTACTTGCAACATTCCACGCCCACCAATTCTCCTTGGTAGGTAGAGTCTGTATATGTTGCTGTGAGGATGAAGGGTATGATTCATAGTCATTATTTTTCTGGTCTTCCTATCCAGGGCTTTTATTTCCTATCCAGGGCTTTTATAGAGCCGAGGTGGCGCAGTGTTTAAATGCAGCACTGCAGGCTACTTCAGCTGACTGCAGTTCTGCAGTTCGGCTGTTCAAATCTCACCGGCTCAGGGTTGACTCAGCCTTCCATCCTTCCAAGGTGGGTAAAATGAGGACCCAGATTGTTGTTGGGGGCAATATGCTGATTCTGTAAACCGCTTAGAGAGGGCTGAAAGCCCTATAAAGCGGTATATAAGTCTAACTGCTATTGCTATTTTATTTCTGCTTGTTGTTGTTGTTATATACTTAGTGATATGTAGCACCAATTTAGGAAGCACCAAACTTACTTATCTACCAACTCTAAAGCAAACACCTTTAATGCATGGTCCAGATTTGTAAGTCTTCAAGGTTTTTTTTAATGTATTTATTCTCAGGTGTTGGTGCATAGATTCATTTGATAGAACCAATAAACTTAATAAACCTCAATAAATTATACATATATAGAATTCAATCTATATAGAGGTTTAGCTGGGAGTGTAGCCAATGAACTCAGTAGGACATGCTGTTAAGCAAAGCAGACAAAGGATTATATTGCCATTTATTGTTCCAATTTTTAGTAACCAATATATTGTATCCAGATGGAAATCATGATATAATCACTGCCATCTAAGAGTGTTTGTCATTTTCAATAAGTCACGATTTCAGTTAATTTGATGGAGTCTATGAATCATGATTTTTCTTTACTTGGCTGAATCATTGGTTCTGATGCAAATAACTACTAAAAACCCAAACATACGAAGAGCTTCATATAAACAGTATGGTTTCTTCACTTTCAAGGTCTATGAACAAATAGCCTAATCCAATCTATCATTCTTCCTACTCAGAGACATAAATAAAAGGAAATGAAATAAAATGAAATCCATAGACTTTTCTAGGAACTGAATAATAAGCGAAGTATTATGATACTCGAAGGAGTTTGCCTTCCTTTTTTTTTTTTTTTTTTTTTTAGTTGACTCATTGGTCCACTCTAGAGCAGTCAATTTTGCACAGTTGAAGAAAGAAAATTTGATACCATTTTCAGTCAAATCTTTTTGGCTAAAGATAACGAGAACTGGCTTTAAACTCTGGATAGTTCCATAAAAAAAAAAAAAGCACCTGGAAAGGGCTCACTGACTTCAAATCAAAGTCCTGTACAGACAGGTATTGTTGCTGCTGCTGATCCATTTAGTGTATACTTAGTTTAATGGAAAGTCAGTATAGTGAAGAAGTTAAATTATTGGGCTGAGGCCAGAAATATCTAGGTTCATAACAGCAGTGTTCCATATCTCAGGGGCTGCCACAAAGAAGAGGGAGTCAAGCTATTCTCCAAAGCACCTAGGGCAGGACAAGAAGCAATGAGTGGAAACTAATCAAGGAGAGAAGCAACCTAGAACTGGGGAGAAATTTCCTGACAGTTAGAACAATTAATCAATGGAACAACTTGCCTCCAGAAGTTTTGAATGCTCCAACACTAGACGTTTTTAAGAAGAGATTAGAAAACCAATCGTCTGAAATGGTATAGGGCAGGGATATCGAACTCAAGGACCATGGGCTGGATGTGGCCTGTGGGGCCGTCTTGATCTACCCAATGTGAAGAGAAAAGATTGGGTTAGCATAGCTTTAGTCCAGTATACCCAGCGTAAAGAGAAGCGATCATGCCAGTGTAGGTTCAGCCTGGGCTACTCGGTGCAAAGAGGAGAGGTCAACCCAATGTAGCTTTGGCCCCATTCTATCTAGTGCAAAGAGGAATCATGCCAGCAGTTTGGGGATTGGCGTCAAGTTGACCACACCCACCCAGTTGGCCACACCCACCAAGTCAGCCATGCCCCCCCCCCGAGGTCAACCACAGCCCTGATGCGACCCTCAATGAAATTGAGTTTGAAACCCCTGGTATAGGGTTTCCTGCCTGAGCAGGAGGTTGGACTAGAAGACCTCCAAGGTCTCTTCCTATTCTATTCTATTCTATTAAAAAGTCTTCATACCACCATGGAGCTCACTATGCTAACCCTCGCCCTACATAAATATGTGCACATCAGTGGTGGGTTCCGGATCCTGTTGGAACGGGCCCAGCGACATCCACATGGACGCGTGCAGCATGTGTGCATGCGTCTTAGCGCCTCCATGAGCCTCCGCAACTCTCCAGGCCCTGTATGCACCATGCACGTGCATGGAAGTCCAGAAGACTTAAAAGACTGGTAAGGAGCTCGGATGAGTGGGTGGGCCCTCAGGAGCACCATACCGGAACAGTATCCGGTGCTCCAGGCTGGCTCCAGTACTCCCGTACCAGGGCATACCACCTGCAACACACCACTGGTGCACACACTCTACCTGGCCTTCCTTAAAAGATCTTTATTATGTGGGTAAAATTAACAGAGAGGCTGATCTCTCCTCTGTGAAAAATGCATTAATTTATGCATTTAATCTGAGGTAAAGATATAGAAGAGAAATTCCTACAGCATACAATTACCTGAAATATGACCAAAATATAATAATGTGAACAATAACAATAGCTGCTGAAAGACCTGAAAGAAAAGATTGTGCTGCCATACAGGCAATCCTTGACTTACAACGGTTCATTTAGTGACCATTCCAAGTTACGGCACTGAAAAAAGTGACATGACCATTTTTTTCACACTCAAGACCATTGCATCATCCCCTTGGTCACGTGATCAAAAATCAGGTGCTTGGCAACTGACTCATACTTATGACGGTTGCGGTGTCCTAAAGTCATCCCCTTTTGCGACTTTCTGAGAAGCAGTCAATGGGGAAGTCAGATTCACTTAACAACCATGTTACTAACTTACCAACTGTAGTGATTCACTTCAGAATTATGGCAAGAAAAGTCATAAAGTGGGATAAAATTCACTTAACAACTGTCTTGCTTAGCAAACAGAATTTGTGGACCCAATTGTGGTCACAAGTCGAGGGCTACCTGTAGTCTGATAATAACTGTTCTAGTCCTGTGGTATACACAAGATAAGATGTTTGAATATGTTACATCACTAAAAATGCATGCTGAGTTTTAAATAAAGAAAAAATGAATGCATGTTAGTTTCAGAAACTTTCAATAGTTGGGAAAGCAAATGTTACCACCACCATCCCAAATATACAACTATAGGTAGTCCTCGACCTACGACCACAATTCAGCCCAAAATTTCTGTTGTTAAGTGAGACATTTGTTAAATGGGTTTTCCCCATTTCACGACCTTTCTTGCCATAGTTATTAAGTGAAATACTGCAGTTAACAACTTAATAACCCGTTCGTTAAGCGAATGGGATGCTATAAAGGTTGTAACTGTGAAAAATGGTCGTGTCACTTTTTTCATTGCTGTTGTAACTTTCAACAGTCACTAGATAAACTGCTTTAAGTATGTATATGAAACATTTGCATCTCCTTTTCTTGCTTCTTTCTTTTAAGAAAAATAAAATAAAGAAGCAAACAGCAAATTTGGAGAGACATATTGGCTTTCTAACATAACTTTAAATCACTAAAAAGTAAGTTTTTCTGACGGAAGGAAAGAAAATTCAGTTACAACGAAAAACTGATCTAAACCAGCTAAGCAGTCTTCATTTCCTTCTACTAACTGCTGAGAATTCTTTGGAAAAATGGACATAACAACTGGAGAAATAGAAAGAAATGTTTAAATTCAGACACAGATTCATAACTTTTGAAATCTCTCTCAAAACAATGTTCAATATAAGCTATCCAGCTATCTACCAGTTCCATGCGTGTATCTCTAACTTCACCAGATTAGTTGCCATAAATACACAGTTTAATATTACCCTATTTATAGCAAATATCTCCGCTTCCATTCATATTAAGGGCGGGTGGGGAGGGAAGGACAACATCAGTAATTTGAACTAAAGGAAGATCTGGCAGATGGCATTTTTCAGAGCATAGCACTCTCCAATATCAAATGTTTAGTTGGCATACTTGAGTGTGAGAGAAAGAGAAGAAGAGAGAAGAAGAGATGATCATCTAATTAATTCACAACAGTGTCAGATCAGGGTCTCCCTAAGATACAGTGGTCAGCAATTTCATGAGTATGGGACAATTTACAGAACTGGGTGATAATTGCATTAAATTCCATCATGAGTGTAAAACCTCATGCTGCGATTTCTACATGTCACTGCATTTCGCATAATAAATGTTCTTTGCATCATCCACCACACATTATCTGAAGAGCCATCATTCCTTTGCATCTTTTCTTTAGATATTCCTTGTATATAAAGTATTTACTTCACACCAGGGGTGAAATTCAACCTGTTCTATTTGGTTCGGGTTAAGTGGTAGCGGTAGTGGCAGGAGGCTCCGCCCACCCATCCGGACATTATCACGTCCCGTTTTTGATGCTCTGTGCATGCACAGAAGGTCCTGCTCATGTGCGGAGGTGGTGCATGTGCTCACATTTGCGAACTGGTAATGAAGGTAAATTGATTTCACCCCTGCTTCATCCTTTGGAATTTTCATCCTTTATCCAATAATTCTTATAGCAAAGCTGCAGAAAAAAAAAACATGCTTTGTGTAGCTGGCCAAAATTAAGTATAATGCAGAGCATGCAAAATATGTATTAAAATATACTTATAGTATAATAGTATGGAATTTCATGAACTTAAGAGCAAAATAATCATTTCAGTTGGGATTGTTCTGAGTCATAGTTCATAATCTTTTAACCTCCCTCTTAACAAAGCTTTTAGCTGAAGTGGTTGGTAGCATACTAGGCACTGAATAATAACCCAAACCATGGGAAATCTCACTTCTCATCTACAAAGAGAGTTCTCACACAGGATACTAAGAGATGATTTGTTTCAACATGATTCACCAAATAAGTCACAAGCAGTTATTTTCACCAAAACATAACTTTGTTATAAAGTTGGTGGTTTAGTTCATACATCAACCTGAGCTAAAATCAGACATATTATGTGAAGCAGTCTGCAGAGCCTCAGTTAAATTATGTTAAAATTGTAATATAATTTACTTTAGTGTTTTTAGCCAAATGGCTAATTTAATCCTGATATTAGATAATTCCTAAATGCATCAGCTTACAGGCAACCTCTGGTCATTAAGAAGTCTACTGTTACTGCATTTATGAAAACAGCAGGGTGCAAATTTTAAAAGCTGCTGTTTGTCATGTAACAAAAAGACAAATGTTATCTAACCCTTGATAGGATATCTGAACTGGTTAGGTTTAAAATTAATGAGCATCAGGTAATGTGGGTATGTTTAATCAAAGGCTGTGGGGTGCTCTGCATGTATATTTAATATTGATTTTAATATAAATAAATTATGTAAAGAAGGAACTACAAATAGCAATAGCACTTAGACTTACATACTGCTTCATAGTGCTTTTACAGTCCTCTCTAAGCGGTTTTACAGAGTCAGGGTATTGCCCCCAACAATCTGGCTCCTCATTTTGTCAACCTTGGAAGGATGGAAGGCTGAGTCAACCTTGAACCGGTGAGATTTGAACTGCCAAAGTGGTGGCACCCTGAGATCTGCAGAAGTAACCTGCATTACTGCATTCTGCGCCACCGCAGCTCTACAAAGGTAGTATAGAAGATTTGTTTCTACCACCTTGTCTGCTATTAATTAGGGTTAAAAAACAGCTGGCTCCAGACAGATGCAATGACCACTGGAAACACAGATAGTCCTCGACTTACAACCAATTGAGCCCAAAATTTATGTTGCTAAGTGGTTCAGGAATTGTAGGATATCGGAATGAAAAAGGCAAAAAAAAAAAAAAGGTATCGATTGAAATATCGATTTTGCTAAGGTTAAATCCCAGAGGGAATAATTTCAGTTCATTATTTCTATACCTAGGCATCTTTTTATTATTACTATATATTATAATTTTTAGCTGCCTAGAGTACCCCCCATGGCAAGTTAGGTAGCAAATAAATGTAAAAAATAAAATAAATATCAGATATAAAACAATACTGCCACATCTCTCTGAATTTTTTTTTTTAGATAATTTCATTGAACTTTTCAATAAACTATTTAGGAAAAACCGATTCAAACCAAACTAGGATGGGAAAAAGGAAAATAAAATTTCAGAAGGTGCAGAAAAAAATAAGGAAATAAGTAGAAGAGGAAAGAAAAGAACAAGAAAGATAATAATGCAAGGGTGGCTTTCAATTTTCATCACACCAGGCATACGTTAATATAGTAGCTTTTCGCCCCTTTATAAAGTTACAGGTTTAAAAAAAAACCTCTTCTGCTTATTTTTTATCAGTATGCAATCAAAAAATTATTATGTTTTCATGTCTAGTGCAACAAAAGGTTCATTAGGAGTTACCAGAAATATCAATCAAATAGTTTATTCCTTGTATGAAAAGTTTTGTGTGTATAGAACATGAACCATCATAAAACAAATGTATGCACTGTAAGTTTTCTGTTTTAGCCTTCATTCATTGTTTAATTGAGGTTCCCCCTCAATTAAACAATACAATTTCTCAGAACCCTTTCTTTGTTCCCCCTCTAGAACAAGGATATACCCCAGTGGTGGAATTCAAATAATTTAACAACCGGTTCTCTGCCCTAATGACCAGCAGGGTAGGTGGGGCTTGGTGGTCATATTACTCGGTGGGCATGGCCAACTCAACATCACTTACATTGATGGGAGCTTCACCCCATCAATGTAATAAGGGTTAACCAGAGAGGCAGTTTCTGTAAACAGGGCAATAAAGATTAGGCTAGAAACAACACCAGAATGTTTCCTTCCTACCTTCCTTATAGGATTAGTCTTGTAAAGTGGAAAAAAAACAACCAGTTCTCCGAACTGTTAGAAAGTTACCGACTGGTTCTCCTGAATAGGTGCGAACTGGCTGAATCCCACCACTGATATACCCCAAGATTTGTATGGCACCCACTCTGCCATTGTATAGAATAGTGATGGCTAACCTTTTTGTCGTCACGTACCAAAAGCATTGAATCCATAATGCAATGTCTGCACAACCCCCTAAGCCCTGCACATGCACGTGCAACCCTCCCGTGCTCCCCCACACATGTGCTCCCCACACACACCATTCATTTTTGGCTTCCAGGTTGGTGCAGGAGGCTTTCCAGGCCCAAAACGGGGCACAGGGGGGCCAGTGCGTGGCCCCAAAATGCAATTCAAATGCCCTCCCCGTGCATGCACCCTGCCCCCACGCAAATGCAGTAGAGACCCAAAAACAGCTAGCTGGCAGGAGGTGCACACCCATGCGCGATGGAGCTGGGCTGGGGCAATGGCTGGCATGCCCGCAGAGAGGGCTCTGCATGCCACCTGTGGCACAAGTGCCATAGGTTCGCCATCACAGGTATAGAAGAACCATGAAGATGTGACGCTTCACCCTCCCTTTGGCAAGAGAGAATCTTTCATGGGGTTTCCATCTTTTATTTTTATTAGTTTGTTTTATTGATATTATTGTAATTTTTGTTATTGTTGTGAGCCGCACAGAGTCATTGAGAGTTAGATGGCATACAGGTTTAATAAATTATATTATCATCCCAAAAGCAGAGCACAGGACTCTCTTTTATTGGACAGGAGAATATTTTGAAAGGTGGAAGCAATTATCAAATGCTTCCATCTTTTTAAATATTAAAATCTCATAAGACAGATCTCTTATTGCCAGTTTAAAACATCCAAGCCAAATTATCAGAGGCTCACCTTTACTCCTTCTCCAATCATTGTATTATTGGATTCTGCAGTAAAAATATTACAAAAAAATATTAGTTGGCCAAGGAATGTTGTACAGCAACTACATCACATAATACCATTAAGTAAAGGTAAAAGTTCCCTTCGCACATATGTGTTAGTTGTTCCCGACTCTATGGGATAGCGCATGTCTACATTTCAAAGCGAAGAGCCAGCGCTGTCCGAAGACGTCTCCGTGGCCATGTGGCCGGCATGACTAAACGCCGAAGGTGCATGGAACACTGGTACTTTCCCACCAAAGGTGGTCCCTATTTTTCTACTTGCATTTTTGCATGCTTTCAAACTGCTAGGTTGGCAGAAGCTGGGAAAAGTAACAGGAGCTTACTCCATTACACGGTGCTAGGGATTTGAACCGCCGAACTGTTGATTGACAAGCCACTGAGCCACTGCGCCCCTTTTATAATACCATTACCAGATAGAAAAAAGATTCAGTCAGCAAGTCTAGAAATCTCTCTTTGCTAAATTTCAAAATTAGTGAAAAGATCTGTAAACTACATAGTTGGAAAGAAGGAAGGCACAAGAATTCTCTTCAAGAATATGTCCTACTAGCTGCAATCAAAAGTGCAAATTATTTTGGATAAGTAATCTTCAGCTTTATTTCTCTCTGCAAGGAAAAAGGAAGTTACCTGCCAGGTAAATTAGATAATAAACTCCATGTACTGAATCCAATTGTTAAAATACTTTCCTGTTGTATTGCACTTAATAGGCATACATTTTGTTTCAAATAGTTTCTTTTTGTAGCTTGTCAGTGGAATAATGTCTTGATATTTCAACATTATCAGCCGTCCAGAAAAAGCTGAAGACAAGAGGTTTTCTGAAAGGCTTTTGAGAACTCACGCCATATAGTATGTTTGAGCTTCGTCATATTTCTTGCATTTCTATATTTTATTGTATTTTTTCACAAAGTTGCTGAGAATCTTTTGATTGTGGCAGATTCTGATTTGATTAGTAAATAAATAGTTTTGAAGACTTTTTTGTGTGCTTTGAGATATCCAATCGTAAAATTATAGTCTAGCTCCACATATCTATGGAAGTATTTCGGTAAGCTTTAATTTTCTTTCTTTTTTTAATAAACAGACTGATTGGTGGAAGTGGCTTATACAGATGAAAGGTGTAGTGATTAGTGCAATTAGAAAGTAGGACCCTTTTCCAAACTTTATTTGCAGATGGCAGAGGTATTAGGTTTATATAGTTAAAATATTGTGCATGCCTAACATGTCTGATCATCCATGCGATGGAATACAAGGAGCTATAAATTAACTTAATACATTTTAATGAAGGTATTAATCAGCAGTTTTAAATTATTGGAATTGGAATGAAAATGTGATCTGTTGTATTGTTTTCCATGCCCTATCATCTTTAAGAGACAGAAAGAACCACTATTTGAAGCCAGGAGACCCCTGTTATGACCTAGGCTTCCCGAGAGCATGAAGCAAACTCCTTGTTCCCAACAAAAACCACTTTTATTAATTTGCTGTGAATTCTTCTCATTCACATCCAGCAAAGTCTTTCAAGGGAGGATTTATAGTCACAGACCTTATCTGGTTTGGAGAGCTGACAGGCCAATATCTGCAAAGCTTAGCACTGA
The DNA here is from genome assembly GCF_009769535.1 of Thamnophis elegans. Lineage (NCBI taxonomy): Eukaryota > Metazoa > Chordata > Lepidosauria > Squamata > Natricidae > Thamnophis > Thamnophis elegans. Next base: position 45,619,804 of record NC_045551.1, read on the forward strand.
GTCTCAGGGAGTCAAGAACCAATTAAGCAAACTAACTGTCTCCTGAAAATTCCACTCCCTTTTCCCTTCTCTTTTATTCCCTCTGGGAGGTGCCATTCACCGTCCACCTGTGGCCCTACTCCCAAGTCGACCCCTGTTCTTTAGCTGTTCCCTTCGTCTGGCAACTCTGCACATGCACTCACTGGGAACAGTCTTCAGCTATTCATCTGCCTCACTGATGTCTGACTCCTAAGGCAGCTGATAACTGGCATACAGCTCTGGCCACCTCTCTGCCTCCAACACACAGCCCTCATCGGAGCCTACCCCAGACTCCAGGACTGGCCCATGTTCCTCCCCAACCTTCTCACTGTCTGAATCTGCTGCCTTATCTGTTGGCCGCTGGCCGGTGGGCCACAACAACTCCTGAAAATTATAACTTCTTTAAGTCCGTGGATTATTTAATAAACAGACCGACTGGTGAAAGTGCCTTGAACAGATGCAAGGTGTAGTGATTAGTACAATTAGAAAGAAGGAGCCTTCTGTTGCAAACTTTATTTGCATAATTAGATGGCAGAGGTATTAGGTTTATATGTTTAAAATTAAAACATACCTCAGCAATGACTATCTAAAACAAAAGAAAGAACATGGGAGTTCTAGGGCAATGAGGCCATCATTGTTTTTCCTTGACATATGATACGAGCCTTATTTACATAGCCCCATATGGGTGTCAAAACGGCTGAAAATAAAACAAGTATTTTCAAAGCCACAAAATAATGATTCACAGAAGCAAAGTACAGATTCGTAGGCAGTCAACACGAGTCTTCTGTACTAGAAATTATCTAAAACATTATCTAAATTATCTAAAACGCCTCCAGGTAGTCCTCGACTTATAACCACAGTTGCGCTCAAAATTTCTGTGGCTAAGCAAGCCAGTTGTTAAGTGAGATTTGTCCCGTTTTATGACCTTCTTATGCCACAATTGTTAAGCAAATCACTGCAGTTGCTAAGTGAATCATGCAATCATTAAGTGAATCTGGCTCCCCGCCCCCATTGACTTAACTTGTCAGAAGCCAGGTGGGAAGGTTACAAATGGTGCACATGTGACCCCGGGACAATGCAACCGTCATAAATACATGCCTGTTGCCAATTGCCAAATTTTGATTGAGCAGCCACAGGGATGCTGCAATGGTCCAAAGTGTGAAAAATGGTCATAAAACACTTTTTTTCAATACCACTCTAACTTCGAACAGTACTAAATGAACAGTTGTAGATCCAGTCACTAAATGAACAGTTGAAGGTCAAGGACTCCCTGCATCCAAAACCTGAGGAATCAACAGGAATACACAATGTGTGTATGCTTTTTTTTTCCAGTTAGTAAAAGACATAAGGACAGACATCAGGTTATTTCACATAATCACTTAATCCCATTGCTTAAAATAAAATAACCTATGTTACTAAACTCAAATGAACTACAGTCTGCTGCAGATTCCAAAATCTTTCCAAATTTGATCTTATAATTTGTACCATTAGGTGAATGTTTTTTGTTCCAGCTTCCAACTTCTGATTTAATAAGGAAGCAAAACTGAGATCCATTAAGCAAATACAATTTACTGGATTCAATGATAACATTAACCTGCAAAGTAACACAAACATATGTGTCCCTCCAATAGTGTTCTCTTTTTAAAAAATAAAAAATAAAATGCTTATGTGAATTAATTCTTTGGAATTTGATAGATGAGAACAACTATTATTATGCTACTGGTTAAGGTGCAGCTTGATTTTAGGAAAAAGAAGCAAATTTGCTAAATTTCTTTAGCTTGCCAAGAGGATCAGAAAGGCTGGGGAAATTATATTACTTAGCAAAAATTGTCTGAATTTTCAGGCACAATGAAAGTAATTACCTCCCCCTTTTTCCCCTGGCAATACTAGAAACTCTATAATTCAACAATATAAGTTGTTGAAGAACAATCATAATAGTAAATAGATATAAAAGAGGGTACTATGAAAAAAAATTCATATCCAATAATCTTATTCTAACCTCCAACAGAACTGAAGTTAAGAACTCAAAACAATGTCCTTAAAATATGTCTACACTGAACAACTAAACCTATTGATTATTATTATATCTCAACCCTTTCTACAGATGATTCTAGCTGAGATACTCATAGCTACAGGCAATAATCACTGCATTTGTACTGTACCTGATGCATATACAAAAATCGTTTTTAATGATGCATATTTTGCTTGCCTAACAGGCTTGCTCATCCCTGTGATGGAATACAAGGAGCTATAAATTAACTTAATACATTTTAATGAAGGTATTAATCATCGGTTTTAAATAGTTGGAACCGGAATGAAAATGTGATCTGTTGTGTTATTTTCCATGCCCTACCATCTTTAAGAGGCAGAAAGAGCCACTATTTAAAGCCAGGATTCTCCTGAAAATTATAACTGTTCTAAATCCATAGATTATTATAGTTCATCTACTAATACAAATAAGCCCATAAACATTAGAAACAGAGAACTCTTTGAAATATACAGTAGTTCAGCATCTGAGTGTCAAAGAACTCAAAGTATTTTCTGTACACAAGTCTATTCTTTGGCACCCATCAGGAATCGTGTTCTGCTACTGAATCAGCCAAACTGTGGCCCTATGCCAAGCTTCCGGGTAAAGAACAAAGTGAGTTTGACACAGGAGATGTTGCCATTCTAGACTTCATTCAGACATAATACACTTCAAATGAATCTTCCCTTTGATCTATAATCTATACAAGTGCATGCCATTAAATATGAAGAGGGAACATGAAAAAGGATGGAATAAAGATATTGGGGTTTTCTTTTGAAGCCCACTAAGAAGAGTATGCTACTGATAGCATACTCCAAGACATAAGCCTCCAAGATACAGGCCACACCAAATTCTTAAATAATGTTAGTTAGTTAGTTAGTTAGTTAGTTAGTTAGTTAGTTAGTTAGTTATTTTGTTAGTTAGTTCATCAAGCATGTATTAGATAACATATATAAGTATAAAAATGATTTTGGATACATGAAATGGATACGAATAAAAAGAAACAGTAAGACAGGGACAGTAGGCACATTGGTGCGCTTATGCACTCTGCTTACAGACCTCTTAGAAATGGGGTGAGGTTGACAGTAGACAGTCTAAGGTTAAAGTTTTGGGGGTTTGGGAAGAAACCACAGAGTCAAGTAGAGCATTCCAGACATCGACCGCTCTGTTGCTGAAGTCGTATTTTCTGCAATCGAGTTTGGAGCGGTTTACCTTAAGTTTGTATCTATTGTGTGTTCGTGTATTGTTGTGGTTGAAGCTGAAGTAGTCATTGACAAGCAGGACATTGTAGCAGATAATTTTATGTATTGTGCTTAGGTCAGACGGAAGGTGGCATAGTTCTAAGTTGCCTAAGCCCAAAATATCAAGTCTGGTGGCCTAAGATATTTTGTTTGCAAGCAGAGGAGCAGAGGACTCTTCTCGTGAAATATCTCTGGACTCGCTCAATTGTATTAATGTCCGATATACAATGCAGGTTCCAGACAGATGAGCTGTATTCAAGAATTGGTCTAGCAAATGTTTTGTATGCTCTGGTTAGCAATACAATATTACCAGAGAAGAAGCTACGCAAGATTCGGTTAACAACTCTTTATGCCTTTTTGGCAATGTTATTACAGTGGGCTCTGGCACTGAGCTCATTAGATATGAGTACTCCAAGGTCCTTGACAAAATGAGGGTCATGTCCACTCAGTGTACTAAACTATAGCCCAAACTATTTATGTCAACATGTACAGGTCTCAAACATTTTGATTATGTAATGCTCTCAAATGAAACAATAATTGAAGAAAGAGAAAGAGGGGTTAATTCAGGTTGCAGAAGACCAAATGGGTACAAAGCCAGAATTGAGAAGACAACAACAGACAGCAAATGCCACAAAATAGATGAAGTAGTAGAAAGTGAAGAAGCTAAGTGGTTTGAGAATTTAGAATTCAAACACCTACCACATAGCGGCCCAGACTTAACAACTGTCAATAAGAAAGACAAAAAAGTGTGGATAGTGAACATTGTAGTACCTGGAGACAACAGAAGAAAATAAAATGAACTGGACAAGATATCAAAATGCAAAGGAAGGTTTGTGGAAAAACAACATAGGAATACAATATACATCAAACAAGTTGAAAGTACTCAGTAAGGAAGACATTAGGATAACTGAGTTCAATCCTGACTGGCTCAAGGTTGAAACAGCCTTCCATCCTTCTGAGGTTGGTAAAATGAGGACCCAAATTGTTGGAGGCAATATGTTGACTCTGTAAACCATTTAGAGGAGGCTATCAAGCACCATAAAGAGGTATAAGTGATATTGCTATTGAAGGGAGCAATCATAGAAAGCTGTTGAAAACAATAACGATGAAGATTGAATAAAGAAAAGAAACAATTGAAAATTGATTTATTAATTGGAAGAACAAGCTAATGCATGAACTATACTTGAAGGATATAGAAGGAAAAGCTGATAGAAAATCCACATGGAGTTGGTTAACAGTGGCAGTTTGAAAGAAAGAAACTGAAGGCTTTGTTTTAGTGGCTCAAGAACAAGCTTTGCCAATTACTTTCATGAAGGCAAAATTTCAACATGTAACAAACTTTTTTTTCTGGTAAAAAGGATGAAACTATTGACCTTTTGATCAGTGGCTGCAGCAAAATTTCACAACCGGATTACAAACAGTGTCATAACCAGATTGCCAGAATTATTGGGACCTTTGCCAGAGGTTTGGATTAGAATGTAGCAAAAATTACTGGGACCAATAAGTTGAGCAGGTTTTGAAAAATGAGTGGGTTAAGATTTTATAAAATTTTAAGTTCCAAACAGACAGCTATCTTGCTCATAATATGCCTTATATAATGGTTATCAACAGCTCAATAAGGACCATATCAGATATTAGCGTTCCTGAGCAACTGTTAATAAATAGGCAATGGGATTGGGAAACCAGGACCTAGCCCAGGGTGGGTTCCGGCTGCTGCTACTGCCAGTTCGCTCAGGGATGAGCTGCGCATGTGTGAGCATTTGTTGCGTGTATGCGCACATGCACAGTAATAAAAATGCTTCTGTGCATGTGCAGAAGCATGTGCAGAAGCAAAAAACAAGATGGTGGCACCCATGGAACTGCCGAGAGAATCAGTTCAGGGGTGTGGCAGGTCAAGTTACTACCTACTCAGCAGAACCGATCCAAACCAGTAGGAACCTACCTCTGGTCTAGCCTGTTCTCACCCAGGCTTCCTTAACAAGCATGAAGCAGAGTCTTGGTCGTAGCAAAACCCCTTTTATTTACACAACTGTGAATTCCTTTCATTCATGGTCAGCAAGGCTTAGCAAACAGTATTTCAGAGGAATATTTTCAACATGAACCTTATCTTGTTTGGAGAGCTGCCAGATAACTAGTTTCCAAATGCAGGGCAAGGCAAAACCTGGCACAGAGTCTCTTATAGTCACAAACAGAATTTTCCACTCTTGAAATGACTGAATGACCGAATTGTTTCCTGAAAAAGCCCCCTCCCTGTTTGCTCCTCTTTTGTTTCCTATGGGAGGGGCGAATCACCTCCAAGGTGTGGTTTTACTCCCAAATCGATCCTGCTTTCTTAGTTGTTCTTCTCTTCTGGCAATTCTGCACATGCGCACACTAGGAACAGTCTCCAGCTGTTCCTCTGCCTCACCGCTGTCTAGCTCCCTCTCTCCCTCTGAGGTAGAGCGCTTGTCTGAGCTTTCCTCAGCGTCCAGAACTGACCCATATTCGTCCCCAACGCCCTCACTATCTGACTCTGCTGACAGCTCCACTGGATGCCAGCAGGCCACAACATCACCATAGAAGAACAACATTAGAAGAAGTGGATGAACAACAACCACAGACAAAGCAAAACCATAGTATGTTTGACAATTGCACCATTATGGCCTGTTATTGTAAATCAGAGCTAACAAAGTAGGTCTACTTAAAGCATATGTTCGGACATTGGAAAATAATTTATCCAGATTCCATTCTCATCAAACATTTAACAAATCAAAGGAGATTCGTTGTCAGAAATAAAATATTCAGGGAAGCAGAATGGGAAGAGATTCAGAAAAAATGTGAAAATGAAAGATACCCCCCCACACACACACACAAAAATCAATAGTAGAATGATAGAATAAACTTGGATAACAAGCAGGGGTGGGATTCTACCAGTTCGGACCGGTTCAGGCAAACCAGTAGCTCTGATGATCAGGTGGGAATGAATCAGTTCGCTCCAACGATCAAGTGGGCCCACCGCCCCTGCACTTTACTCACTCGCACCTCAGCTGTTTTCCTCCCAGCAGTAATGCCAAAGGTAAATTTTCTCAAAACTGCACCCGACGTGTGCAGCACGCATCAGGCACATGCACGAGAGAAGCAAGCGCACAATCACCGAACTGGTGTTAAACTGGTGGGACCCCACCACTGATAACAACAATTGAAAATATAAAAGAAGCAACTGATATGAACTACACAAATGATAACTCAGAAGAAATAATAACAACAGAACCAAACACTAAAACAACCCATGAACTGACAAAAAGAATTAAAACTGAATATTATGGTACCTGCAGAATTACTGGTAGACAGACAAAGATTGCCAGCGTTGGAAGTAGTATCCCCCAAGACTTGGCATAATGAAGAATGTGAATAAGGCACTTGTAAGGATTAAAGTTACATCTATTGAACAGGCCAATTAGGTTGCCTGTAGTACAGCAGTGCTCTCTACAGAACAACTGGATATCAAAATTAGAAAAACAAAAACAAAATCATATTCAGTCCCAAAATAGAAGATCAGATTGGAGGCCAAGACATTGATGAGATTCAGATAATTTAAGAAACATGAAAGAGAAAACACTGAAAAATGTGCAGATCAGGACAAGCCTAATAAAAAAATATTGGCTTAAACAGCAGAAAAATTGAAGAAGCTTTGGAAATCATAAAGCAACAAATAACAGCTGAGAAAATTGAACATTATAAGGCACAAATCATACAATCAGACGAGGCAATTCTACCAAAGTATAAATGGCAATACACACTATGAGAATTGAAAACGAAACACAAAATAGACAATCCCAGCTTTGGAAAGATCTGTAAGAAACTCAGAAAGAATATAATACAAATGCAAAAAGATTATAATAAAAATGCTGGATGGATAAAAGGATTTGAAGATGAATTTTGTAAAAATCAAACTGAAGGCCTAATAATAGCAAAAATAGTTTAAAAATCAAGTAAAAAAGATTTAAAACTGGACATCTGGAAATAATTGATTGAATGGGTTTTGACTCACATATCTGTGTAGTTCATATTTAATTGTTGGAATTGTTTAGCTAAACAATTTAATGTGGTATCACCTAAAAGAGACATCAGATACTAGATAATAATTGATAAAATATAACTGAAAGCATCAACACTAGGAAACTATAGACCAATAACACATTAGGCTACAATATTTAAATTACTCGCAGGCATTAAAACAGATAATATCCAAGGTAATCTAAAAGAAAATTACATTCTCCCAGTAAGACCGAAAGGAAATAAAAGAACAGGCAAAGATCAGTGTCTGATTAATAAAGTGATTCTGGAGAACTGCAAATGCCAAAAAAAATGGTCTGGATTAATTATAAAAAGTTGTTTGATTCATTACCACATACAGTAGCTGGATCATCAAATGTTAGAAACAATTATGACAGTGAAATCACTAGAATGGCTACAGAAAAATAAGGGAGCAATAGAAGACAGAATTAGTGGTTGGAAATGAAAAATATTTAACTTTTTAACATTAGAAGAGACATCTTCCTTCTGCCGATCACCTCCCTTCGACCGATTAGATCGCACAGACTGGGCCTCCTCCGTACTCCATCTGCCAGTCAATGTCGACTGGCGACTACACGGAGGAGAGCCTTTTCTGTTGCAGCTCCGACCCTGTGGAACGACCTCCCCGTTGAGATCCGCACCCTCACCACCATCCAGACCTTCCACACAGCCCTCAAGACCTGGCTCTCCCATCAGGTCTGGGGATAGGTTCCCAATTTACCCGCCCGAGTGTTGACTGTTGAATGCAAGTTGTGTTTTTATTATTTTCTTTCTTTTGCTCACATATTGTTTGTCTTTGATCGTGCACCCCCTTCCCTTTGATTGTAAGCCGCCCTGAGTCCCCTCAGGGAAAAGGGCGGCCTATAAATCTCAATAAAATGACTAAAAAAAAAAAAATAATAACATTATCATCTTTACTATTTTTCATTGCCATGTTCCCATTTGGAATGATTTTAAAGAAAAAAAATTGGGGGCTATCAAACATAAAATCTCACCTTTACTTTATATGGATGATCTGAAGCTTTATGGAAAATCAGAAATTGAAATCCAGTCATTGACAAACAAAAAGTTGTAGCACAGATGTAATTTGCCTAGAGAAATGTGCCACAGTAGCAACAATGTGGGAAATGACTATAAACATCAATGGAATTAAAAAAAACGCCCCCTGCCTTGGTGCAGGAGGCCAACTAGGCCACACCCACCCAACAACCAGGCAGAGAACCCCTTGCTAAAAAGTTTTAAGCCCACCCCGCATATATACATGGATAAGTGATGACATCCTAGGTTCTTGAGAAAAACTGGATGCGTATGAAAACTAAAGAACTGGAAGTTGTGACTTCACATTGTTGTGAACAGAATAGTAATAGGTGGGTAAAAATGCCAAATCAATTCTTAACATCTGGCTGATTGCAACGGACCATAATAACACAGTTATTTCTATCATGAATTAAAACTGAGATATTTTTTGATGCTAGAGCATACTGTATATTAAGTGGGAACTATTGAATTCTCAGTTTAAAATGACATATAATTTTTTCACTTTGTTACCCCAACCTGGAAATAGAAGTATTTCAAATATATTCAGCAATTACTAAAATTTTCTGATTTCCATTTCTTTCTTCTCAGCAAAGCAGTTTTTCATTCTAGGTTTTTCATTTAAAATGCATTAGAATGCATTAGAAGAAAATTCTCTTTTGTGTTTGTAATACCATGAGTAACTAAAAATTTAAAATGCTCTTTATTTAAGATTTAGACAAAGGATACCAAAACTGTTATAAGCCATACAGTGTCCTCAAAAATAAATAAATCTAAAACTTATTGTTTTCCATTGCAGAATTAAAAGGTGGGCACAAAATACTGCATTGCAGTAAGTATAGAAAATAGATCTATTTTCAGATCTAGCAAATGGTGAAACATAGTAAACAGTCCAACCAAACAATCTCATGAGCCACCCTGACCAACACTGATAAGCCACTAGAATATAAACTGACAGCAAACATCTTTCCTTACTAGCACCGATGATGTTACCAAGTTTGGGTAATGAAACATCTGCAGGAAAACAAGCACATTCAGAGAGCACCAAGGACCTCTCATGAAACATAGTAAAGCCAGTTTGGTCTTTGGATTAAGTAGATTTTTTTTTTAAAGGAAAAGGAGGAAGAGGCATAGAGAATCCATTTACCTCAGGGGTATCAAACTCGATGGGATCATGTGATGTCACGTGACATATTGCAACGGTTTTTGCCTTTGCGGAGCTGTGGTGGGCGTGGCCTGTGTGACCTGCATGTGATGCATCCAGCCTGCAGGGCCGCCAGTTTGACACCTGATTTACATTGTCCAGTTGTTAAACATAATAAGGATAGGTCATTGTAAAAGCACATGTTTTAAAGAAATATTGTCCTTATTACATCTCCGATAAAATGCTGGCTTTGACAGTCCTTTTCTATACAAATGTAATGGAGCTGAATAAATTTTAAATATTAGTTTTGTTTTGTAAGTCATAATTTGAAGTCCATTGGAACTCTTATTATAGAAGTTAGGACAATGTAGGCTCCAGAAGCCCTCTGGAGGCTGGAAATGAGCTTGTTTCCAGCCTTCTTGAACTTCTGGTAGGCCTGTTTTTTGCCCTCCCTGAGCCTCCGCGCACCCTGCACTTATCTGCATCGAAAACGGGCTGCGTGGGGAATCTTGGAAGGGGTGGGGCGGCCAGGGGCGGCCAGGAGTGGGATTTGGGGGTTCTCTGAACTGCACAGAATCTTAGCTAGAGGTTCTCCCGAACCCCTCCGAACCCCAGCAGCTCAGCCCTGGCTGTAATTCTTTATTCCATTCATTTCTTAATATCTGCCCATCAAATTGATTTAGCGATTAAAAAAATTTCTATAAAAAAACTAATCACAAAGGCTGTAATTTTTTTAACTTTTAAATGGTTTAACAAATTGTTCTAGTATCTCAGTGTCTGAGAGGTTGAAAATGCTCCTAGTAAAAAAATGTTAACCAATGCTGTAGCTATGAATAATGTCTGGCCTTTGCTAAATTGTTTAACATTCCTGTCCCTGAGCCCTGAATTAAATCATGTAGACAATCTGGACAATTTAGGACATCTGCTTGCAAAAGGTCCATAAGTATGACTCTCTCTTTTTGGTGCTTCAGAATAAAAGACATCTTGATAGGCATTCCAAAATAAAAAATATTGACCTTTTGTGACTTGGTACAACTTCTTCCAGACAGAAAGTAAAGATCTGCTAGGTCCAAGCTGCTATTTTAGCTTTGAAGCCACCATGAATGAGCTAATTCTGTATTTAATCTAAGATGCCCCTCCTTAAACTATTCATTCAAAACTCTTTTATTCCAAAACTCTTTTATTCTACATTGAACGAACAACTTCAAATCGGCAAAATTATTCTGAACATAGAACTTACAAGCACTTGGCATTCATCTGTGTGATGGGATTCTCAAAAGTAGCCCTTGCCCCAGTCACATAAAATGAGTCCTGTAACTCAACCACAGTCAACCCATGGGAAAGTTTGAAAGATGCATTAGTCTCACTAAATAATGAAGAGAGTGGATTTGTTAGGATTCTTGTTGTATTTGTTGGATAAGATTGCTGCAAAGAAGAGGGAGTCAACTTATTTTCCAAAGCACAAAGACAAGAAGCAATAGATGGAAACTAATCAAGGAGAGAAGCAACCTAGAACTAAGGAGAAACTTCCTAACAATGAGAACAATTAACCAGTGGAACAGCTTCTGTTCAGAAGTTGTAGGTGCTTTATCACTGGCGGTCTTTCAGAAAAGACTGGGTCGCCTACTTGAGGAGGGGATTGGATTAGAAGACCTCCAAGATCTCTTCCATCTCTATTCTGGTTAGACTGATGTTCATCAACAAAATGCTGTTGCTGTTCTGATTATTGGGTTCTAGGCAGAAGGATAGGGGAATCACCAATAGAGATAATTTCTATCCAATTTCTGGAATAAGTTGGTTCATTATCTGGGTTACTATGTGGTTCTGCTGCTGGAGCAAGTTGTTGGCAACCTGATCCACAGTCAATGGATTGGAAAAAAATTGGCAGGTGTGATTTCATCCTATAGTCTGGTTTGCATGTTCTTCTCTGAATATGAATGCAGCCATAGCTTCCCTAGGGGCATATTAGTACATGTGGCAAGAAACTCAACAAATACTTGAGATCTAGCAAGAACAGATGAGTTGCTTTTGTTGGAGATACAAAAAGTCCTTATAACAGAGATCAGGTATTTTATTCTAGCAGATTGCTGGCTGGGGAATTCTGGGAGTTGAAGTCTATAAGTCTTAAAGTTCCCGAGGTTGGAGACCCCCGTCCAGTCATACATACATACATACATACATACATACATACATACATACATACATACATATATATATATATATATATATATATATATATATATGACTGGACGGGGATGGAAACTAATCAAATGTGTATATATATACACATTTTTCCACATTTTTCCACATTTTTCTTCTATTATATAGTAATAGATTTATTGCCAGTCAGGCTCAAATACAAAGGATATTTTAATGCTGTCTCAGGCTCTTTGTTTCAACATGGCAACTCCAGCCCCCGCAGGAAGAATATAAAAACTTAATTTGTCCTATCACATCACAAAAACAACAGAGTAATAAAATGGGAAAGGCCACCAAATCCAAGCTTCTGTTCAATGCAGAAATCCAAATTAAAGCACTTGTAACAGATGGCTGTCCAGCTTTGCTTGATCCTATCCAGCAAAGAGGAATTCAGTGCCTTCTTGTTTCTGCTGTTGAACTAATATTAGAATTAAGACATCTTCCTTTAACATTCAACCCACAATCAGATTGCCTGTAATTTATGGCAGGTCCTGAATTCTGCATTGATCAGAGTTGTCCTCCTGACACACCTTTTCAGGTTTTAAAGGAGACCACTCAGATCTGATGCTTGTTTCCAAACAATCTTGTACTGTTCAGCTGGTTAATAGATATTGGCCAACTTCCAAATAACAGAATTGGAAGGAAGCTTGGAGATCTTCTATCTAGTCCAACCCCCTGCTCAGGAATTTCAGGCAAAAGGTTTCCAATCTCTTCATTAACTCCAACTGCAGTGTTGGAGCACCTATAACTTCTGGAGGCAAGTCATTCCACTGATTAAATGTTCTAAGTTTCAGGAATTTTCTCTTTAGTTCTAGGTTGGTTCTTTCCTTGATTAGATTCCATCCATTGCTTCTTGTTCTACCTTCAGGTACTTTGGAGAATAGCTTGATTCCCTCTTCTTTGTGGCAGTCCCTTAGATAGCATTAGATATCACAGCTATCATGTCACTCCTAGTCCTTCTTTTCATTAAACTAGACATACCCAATTCCTGCAACCATTCTTCATATGTTTTAGCCTCCAGTCTCCTAATTGTCTTTATTTCTCTTTTCTGAACTGTTTCTAGAGCAGTGATTCTCAACCTGTGGGTCGGTCACCACAACATGAGGAACTGTATTAAAGGGTCGCAGCATTAAGAAGGTTGATACCCACTGTTCTAGAGTCTCAACTACTTCTTTTTTATGTATCATGGCAATCAAACCAGGATGCAATATTCCAACTGTGGTCTTAACAAGGTATTATAAAGTGATCCTAACATTTATGTGATCTTGATTCTATCCTTATATTAATGTAGCTAGGACTGTATTGGCTTTTTGGCAGCTGCAGGACACTGCTAGCTCATATTTAAATGGTTGTCCACTAGGACCTGTCCCTTTCACAGTTAACTACTATTGAGCCAGGAATTGTATTTTGTGGTTTGGTTTGAAATAGTGTGCTGCATGTATCCAGCCATTGTTTTAGTTTATTATATCAGGATTTTACAGGAAGTACCACTGTGATAATGTGATTATAATTTTAATCTTAAAGACTAAGAAAGATGTGCACTAAATAGAATGTTAAAGGGACTTGTAAAATATTTAACAGGGGGATCAATAAGAATGCAATTATCTGTTGAAAAGAAGATAAAAAATCATTTAGATGTTTTTTACCTTTACTTTGCTTTCCTTTTTGTTTCCTTGCACTTTTTTCTTTTTTCCTTTGGTTTGTTATTATTATATGAAAATTTTGATAAATTTAGAAAATCTTAATCTCTGTTAATCTCTGTTTAAACCACATTAACATATTGATTTAATGGATTCTATCTCAGCTATTTCAGGATGCAATTTTTATTTTGTGCTGTATGGAGAAGTCTCTTGAAAAGACAAAAGTCCAAGTGTCCTGTAAAATTGACCTTTTTGAAAAATATTGACATGTCCAATGTATATTAGCTTGTGCAAGTTGAAATACAATATGACACTGCTAAAATATGATGTCTTGAAGTACATCACATTGTAACTGACCAGATGTCTGAGTGCTTGATTTCGTATTTGACATTATTAGGCCTTTGTAAAACAGAATAGTTCTAGAACAATTGATATCTCGGTTCCTGTAACTGTGTCACTATAATATCACTGTGTACCAACTATTAATTCTGAATAGCAGCTATTTAAAGTTTTATGCAACTGGAACTATGAAAGGGACTGCTATTCTTAGAACAAGCATTAATGTGGATGACTTTCAGTAAAATGTGCATCATTCAATTAAATATAAGATTATGTGTGATCTACTGAGAGGAAAGTCCAAAAGCATTCAATGTGCCTCCATAATAGGAAGTACAATAATTAGAATCCATTTCTTGGCAAATTAAAGGAATCTTATTGTACTTCTTTTTGACTGTTGTTTTAATACAGACTCCTTCCAATTTTAACTGGCAATATTAGTGAGACTATAATGATGGATCCATCATGCTGGCATGACTTTTGTGATTATCTGGCAATGAGATCCTGTGAAAACAGATTCAGTTTGGTGTACTTTATTACTGGAAAGAAGGTAATGCTCATCATATAGTGAATTCCAACAAGCAATTACACTTAATTAGGATTTGATAAGGATTCAGTACTGATGACATTAGTCACCTTTAGCAATCTTGTTAAAGATGGACAACAATATATAAATATACATATGTATACATACACATATGTACTTTACCTACTAAATCCCAGTGAGACTGGGGGGTTACAGTATACAATAATTTGCCCACCTTCAGCAAGTTTAGACCTTTCATTAATGCTATTTTTTGCATATTAAACATTGAAAGGAACTTTTTTTGGAAAAAAGTTTGTTACACAATCTAGATTACGGGTGTCAAACTCGCAGCGTCACATTGCCATCACGTGATGTATCGCAATGTTTTTCCCCTTCATGGACCTGGGGTGGGCATGGCCTGCATTCCTGATTCTAGATGATGAAGAGGGTTGCCATGAGGAGGTTTTGAATGAGGAGAAATCATGAGCATGCCCTTCATTTGCTGAGGGCTACAAAATACTGTTCTTCATTTCAGTACGGCATCACATTAAATTCTACAATATAGTTAAGCCACCTTTTGGGTCAGGACATAATGAAGTGGAGAAAAGATAGCCAACTTTGCATCAAGCAAGAAGATTTCACCTATTAATTGTTTAACTGTTTAATAAATTTATAGGCCGCCCAATCCCGAAGGACTCCGGGCGGCTTACAGAAATACATTTCCAGAAATAAAAATTAAAATAGAGAGAATAAAAACAGATTAAAAGATCACTTTATACACTCAATCTAGGCGGGGCTGGACCTCATACATAAGGTCAACAGCCCCAGGCCTGCCGGAAGAGCCAGGTTTTGATAGCCTTTCAGAAGGCTGTGAGAGTGGGAAGGGTCCGGATCTCCAGGGGTAGATCGTTCCATAGGGTCGGAGCAGCTACAGAGAAGGCCCTCCCCCGGGGGGTCGCCAGACGACATTGTCTGGCCGACGGTACCCGGAGAGGGCCCACCCTGTGTGATCTTATCAGCCGTTGGGAGGTATGCGGCAGAAGAGGGTCTCGCAGATATCCGGGTCCTAGGCCATGTAGGGCTTTAAAGGTAATAACCAGCACCTTGAAACGCGTTCGGAGACCGATAGGAAGCCAGTGCAGCTCGCGGAGGAAAGGTGTAACATGGGTGTATCTTGGTACACCCAATATCACTCACGCGGCTGCATTCTGGACCAATTGTAGTCTTCGAACACTCTTCAGGGGCAGCCCCATGTAGAGTGTGTTACAGTAGTCAAGTCTTGAGGTGAAACCGGACTGAAAGGAGTCTAGATTATCTGTTTCATCCAAAGTCCATCGGAGCTGAAGGGCCACCACCTTCTCAACAACCTTCCCTAAGAAAGGGAAGTTGGAAACTGGATGGTAGTTTTTGAGGATAGCTGGGTCCAGAGAGGGTCTCTTAAGGAGGGGTCTTACCACCGCTTCCTTCAAAGGTTGTGGGAAAGACCCCTCCTGCAGATACGTGTTTGTGATCCTCTGGAACCAGTCTTGTGTTACCTCCCTGCTGGTCGAGACCAACCAGGAGGGACACGGGTCCAGTAAACAGGTGGAGGCACTCATCGCTCCCATGGCCTTGTCCACTTCCTCAGGGGTGACAAGCTGGAACTCATTCCAAGAAGTCTGATCAAGGCCCTCCCTCGGCATCTCCGCTGGTACTGTCCAAATAGAGTCAAGGTCTCTCCGAATCTGAGTGATTTTGTCCGACAGAAACTAAACAAATTCCTCAGCCCTTCCCTGTAAGGGTTCCCCCGTGTCCTCCCCTTTCAGGAGGGAGCAGGTTATCCTAAACAGGGCGAGATTCTGCGGACGCAATAAGAGCGGAAAAATGCGTACATTTTGCCACTCATATCGCCACTAAATAAGTCCTAATAAAGGCTCTTAGTTGTGTTCGGTCAGATTCGGAGTTACTAGCCCTCCAACATTGCTCTAGGCATCTCTTTTGGTGCTTCATCTCCCAGAGTTCCTCGGTAAACCAAGGTGCCCTTCTGGATCCACTGCCGCGGAGAGGCTGCAAAGGCGCAATCCGATCTAGTGCTGCAGTCGCCGCTGTATTCCAGGCGGCGACCAAGGACTGTCGGATTGTGGGCAAGGGAGTCAGGTATCTCTCCAAGCTCCTTCTGAAATCCCAAAGGGTCCATCAGGCGCCTGGGGCGGAACCATTTAATCAGTCCCACCTCCCTGCAGTGGGGGAGTAGCTTCTGGAAGTCAAGCCTCACATCCGTGGTGGGTTTCAGATCCCGTTGCAACCAGTACAGTGCAACAGGGTCTGGCGACCACCACATGAATGCGCGCAGCATGCACATGCATTCTTACCTCCTGCGATGCTCCAGCTGCTCGGTGAAGCATCGTGCAGGCGCCATACGCTCTGTACACAGAAGCGCCAAAGAGCTCAAATACAGGCAAGGACAGCAGGCGGGTGGATGGGCCCTCCAGAGCACCATACTGGAATGGTACCCGGTGCTCCCGGCAGGTACTGGTACGCTCTTACCGGGGCATACCCTCTGCAACCCACCACTGATTCACATCCACAAGAATAGAAGCAATGAATGGAATAGAAGCACTGTTTTAGCTTGTCCTGAAATCTGGATCCAGATTTAGGCTACAGTGTTTTTTTCTATCTCCTAGGAATAATGCAAGACTTCTAAATTGTCCTGCGTACAATTTTATTGCCAATATTCCAGAGATGTGTTTGCTCGACTCAAGCTACCTGTACTACACCAGGAAGAGTCAGAATTATGGAACCATAGCATTGGGAGGTAGCCTAAAAACTATCTAGAGCAGAGTTCCCCAATCATTCCAGCTTTGCGGACCAGCGAAGTGGGGAGAGAGAAGGGATGGTTCCTCATGAATAGCTGGCAAGCATGTGCATACAGCTCCATTTAGTAAGTGGTATGCAAGCCCACCGCTCATGCAAATGGAGCGCATGTGCACATGCTCGCCCACTGCTTGTGCATGTGGGGGGGGTGCATACCCTCACCTGCTGTTTCCATGGCCCAGTTGCAAACACCTTGCGGCCCAGGGGTTGGGCACCCTTGATCTACAGCATCTTGCTCAGTATAGGTTCCACTATAGCATCTCTGACAGATTACCTTCTAGGCACTGAAGGCCTCTAGTAAAAATAGCAATCTAGACAGGTCACAGAAGACTGTCATCTAAGCTGCTTCACAGATATATGACTTATATTGTGACTGTGCCTTCAGATATAATACCACATTAAAACCTCCATATTTTCTGACAGCACTTTGCACACAATGCCTTTCAGTGAAGCAATTTCCCCACATTCAGAGCCTCGTCATCAGATGCACAGTGCAGAAGCATGTAGAAATCAAGCGTGAACCAAGTTTTTGTCACTGAGAAATGAATCACAATAATTCTATTGTACAAATGTTATCAACCTGAATTTGCAAGACATTTTAGTACTTTCTTATACATCTGATTGCTTCCTGAAAATGTTTTAAAGGAATTTTCTTTAAAGAAAATCTCAGCAGCAAAGCACATAGCAATAGCAATAGCAATAGCAGTAGACTTATATACCGCTTCATAGGCCTTTCAGGCCTCTCTAAGCGGTTTACAGAGAGTCAGCATATTGCCCCCAACAATCTGGGTCCTCATTTTACCCACCTTGGAAGGATGGAAGGCTGAGTCAACCCTGAGCCGGTGGGATTTGAACCGCTGAACTGCTGATCTAGCAGTAGCCTGCAGTGCTGCATTTAACCACTGCGCCACCTTGGCTCTTGCCATGCTTAGACACAATACTTCAGAAATCCAGTTTCCTGAATTTCTTCAAATATTCAGAGTTGTCTTTGAAGGTGGACAATAAACAGTTAAAATATGATACTCTGATTTGTACAAAGTGATACTGATCTCCTCTAAATTATGTTAAACTTTTCCCTCCCAGTTCACTCCCTCCCAGGTCATTCTCAACTTACGATAATTGAAACCAGAATTTTAGTTGCTAAGTGACATGGTCATTGAGTCATCATGTAACCAGAATCAATTTTAAAATTATTTTTATAGCATTAAGTGAATCATGCGGTTGTTAAATGAATCATGCGATCATTGAGCAAATTCACCTTCCCCCATGGACTTCGTTTGTTGGACGCTGGTTGAGAAAGTTACAAATCATGATCGTGTGACAGCAAGACACTTGCAACTGTTGTAAAAGTCAATCAATTGCCAAGAGCTCAAATTGTGATCACATGACCATGAGGGTGGTGCAACAACTGTAACTTTGAGGGTGGGTTGTAAGTCACTTTTTCCAAAGCTGTCATAATTTTGAACCATCATTAAAAACAGTGGTCATTTGAAAATAGCTATATATGCAGTATAATTATGTACAGTCCCACTAAATTTAACAGGGCTTGTTTCTGGCTAATTATGCACAAGATAGCAGCCCCAGGAATACAGGAAAATTGAAAACCACCAGAGTGAAATAACCATTTAAATACTGTGTTTTCCCAAAAATAAGACCTACTCAGAAAGTAAGTCCTAGCTTGATTTATACATGTGCACCCAAAATAAGCCCTGCCCCCCAAACATAAGCCCTAATTAAGACCCCGCCTACTCCAGGGTGCACAGGTAAAAATTAAGCTAGTGGTGTAGCTGCTCTACTACCTACGTTCAGATAGTTGTAACCAGGTCATGCACACCTCGGCCCATTTCTTCTGCAGTGAGCAAGGCTTTCCTGATGGCCTCTGTAGCCAATAAGAGAGCTCCAGATCAAACTGGAGCTTTGTTACCAGTTACAGAGGTCTTCAGGAAAGCCTTGCTGGCTGCAAAAGAAATGGGCCAAGGTGTGCGAGGCCTGGCTGCAAGTATCCAAAGCCGAAGAAGATCCTGAAGGCCTCTGACAGCGAAAAGGAGGCTGGGGCAATGCACGCAAGTGAAGTGAGTCAGTGGACAACATCCCCCCCCAAAAAAAAATAAGACGGTGCCTTTTTGTGTGGCAAAATATATAAGTCAGGGTCAGTGGTGGGTTTCAAAAATTGTTCGAACCCACTCTGTGGGTGTGGCCTCCTTTGTGGGAGTGGCTTGCCGCCCCTGTGACCGGATGGGAGTGGCTTGCCGCCCATGTGACCAGATATGAAGATGCCGACGACACTTGTCAGAACCACCTTAAATTACCTCACACACAGCACTGGCATGCATAAGAATATGATGTTAACTTGTTTTTTAAAAGGCATCTTTGGTTTGCGTTAAAACAACTTCAACACACGCAATGTTCTGATTGCACCACAAACGCAGTAGTCATCCTTACCTTTCACAGAGGCACTGAGTTTTATAAATATGAGCATGATAGTGTAGAATAATCATATCCAAGGACCAGTGGTGGGTTTCAAAAAATTTTGGAACCACTTCTGTAGGTGTGGCCTGCTTTCCGGGTCCACTGGTGAAACCTCTTCTAACCGGTTCGGTAGATTTGACGAACCGGTTCTACTGAATAGGTGCGAACTGGTAGGAACCCACCTCTGGTCAGGGTCTTATTTTTGGGGAAACACAGGTATGCATACAATAGTAGTGCTGAACTGCACTCCAAAGTGAAATTCCATGTCGGAACATAACTCTAAAGTTAGCGGGGCTTTCTTCTAGATAAACTTGTACAGATATATTGGATACCTATCTCTGAAGTCGTGCATACATTTTTATGTCCATCAATAAAGTCAAATATACCAATCCGCAATTAATTGCCCTCAAATCCAGTTTCTTTATTAAAACAGTTGTATTTTATAAAATGTAGACATTTCATCTGTTATTTTAATTATATATTTAGATGAGCTATTCTGAGAGGGTTTATATTAAAAGGGTGACATTTGAAAATATAAACTATAAAGAAATAAGCACTAATTTCTCCCAAATGTCAGTCATTCTCTTCCACAGTGCATTTAAGAGCCGAGGTGGCCCAGTGGTTAGAGTGCAGTACTGCAGGCCACTTCAGCTGACTGTTATCTGCAGTTCAACGGTTCAAATCTCACAGGCTCAAGGTTGACTCAGCCTTCCATCCTTCCGAGGTGGGTGAAATGAGGACCCAGACTGTGGGGGCAATGTGCTGACTCTGTAAACCGCTTAGAGAGGGCTGAAAGCCCTATGAAGCGGTATATAAGTCTAACTGCTATTGCTATTTATGCTTAGTTATATGGAACTTCCAACAACTGCGTATTCTTCCAAGGAAGCCAAGTATATAATTGCAGCCCAAAGTATTAAAATCCAACCATCATTGATGATTATCAATAAATATATCTCAGACACAAAAATGCTCCTACCATTAAGAACTGCAACATACAATCATTTATAGAAATTTAGAATTTTGTACTGTATGTTGACAAGTTTTTAAAAATGGTGTATCTATCAGAACTGGGCTGCAAGAATCCAGACAATCATGAAGAGGCAAACAAAGATATACTTAAAATTCTACCTCTGTTGCTTTTTAGTCATCATCCAGCTTTTTGAAACCAAATATGGTAACTTTCCAGTGAGATCCATATAAATAGAACAGTTTTCATTTGAGTTCTGGGAGGAATATACCAACACCTACCAATACATCTAGAACAGATAGTTTGCCATACATAGATGCTCTCATAAAATATAATTGATACATGTGCATATTTCTTTGTCTTCTTTTTACAATATGTGAAATATATTTCTCCTGCGTGGGAAATTGCCAGATTCAGACTCTGGCAGATTTCCTGTACCTTTAATGATTACATAGAAGAACAGACTTTTGCCAGGAGGGCTTTTTTGTGCCATAAAACATTGTGGGAAGAAATCAAAGGGACTAACATTTTATTTTCTGCATGCCTTCTAATATTGCAGGAACTCTCAAGTAGCAGTTTGTTTGTTTTTCTGCAGGATTTTGATTTTGTACAAGATTCTGATGCTTATACAGGATTTTGATACAGGATTCTCATTTACAGGATTGATAAAGAGTCTCCTTATTAAACAAAAAAAACCCAACCCTTTTAAACTTCAAAACAGAGTCCCCTAACTTGCTGATCTCCCAATAAGATGTAACAATATTCAACCACCACATTTACAATTATCAATTTCAGGGGCAAAAATTCAGAGGACAAGGAGGAGGTACAGAAAAACTGAACTCCCATTCAAATTTTTGTAGCCTAGTTGTGGTTATCTATAATTCCACTATATTTGAAGCGCATCAAATTAGATAAAAATGCTCTAAAATCTAATCATTTTAACTAAACATTCCAGGAACTTGAAAATAGGATTTCTATACTGTAAAGGTAAAGGTTCCCCTCACACATACAGTATGTGCTAGTCATTCCTGACTCTAGGAGCCGGTGCTCATCTTTGTTTCAAAGTCAAAGAGCCAACGCTGTCCGAAGATGTCTCCAGGGTCATGTGGCCGGCATGACTAAACACCAAAGGGGCATGGAACGCTGTTACTTTCCCACCAAAGGTGGTTCCTATTTGTCTACTTGCATTTTTACATGCTTTTGAACTGCTAGGTTGGCAGAAGCTGGGGCAAGTAAAACTTTTACTTACTTAACTAAAACTTTACTTACGGTACTTAACTATATGCTCAGATGACAGACAAATGGCTAATCTGGGAAAACCAACCTTACCCAACACAGTATGGGCCACTGACCACTTTTAAAAGCTGGAATGCATGAAAATGTATGTCCTCTCTGTGATTTTTTTTCCCTCAATGTTTGTCTTAAGTATTATTATTGGACTTGTGGGAGTGATCCTATCCAGGAGTGGTATTCACTTATCTTATCTACTGGTTTGCAAATGTGAACGCGAGCGCCCACCTCTAGCATGCGCTTTTGGTGAAAAAAAGGCCTAAATGGGATGCCATATAGCTGTGGTGGGTGGGCAGGGCCACCCACAATTTCCACTACCGGGTCGGGCGAACCCATCCGAATGGGTAGAATACTATCCTGCTTGTCTTTTCATTGTAGGCACATTCCTTCACTCCACCACGTTTTTTTTTTTAAACAAGCTCACTAATGAAATGGCAAAGGGATTTTAAAAAAAGAAATGCAGTGAAATGGCTTCCCTCTCCCCTCAAAAAAGTGAAATTGACCAGCATCCTAACCCTTCCTTCTAGTTCAAATGAGAAGAATGACAGAACCCAGTGTTTTCTTTTCCTTGGTTCTCTTGTCAGCCTCATTACCACACCAGGAAATCAATTCCCAAGGAAAGTTAAAGCCATTTGTTAAAATGAGAGAACAGAATTTTGCAAATCTGGGTGGGCATGGGCATGGTGGTTGTGGCCTAGTCAGCCTCCTGTAGGGAGGGGGGCATTTTCACCTTCCCCAGGCTCCGGAGGCTTTCCTCAAGCCTCTGGAAGGCAAAAACTTCCTCCTCTGGACACCAAAGGCCTTCCGGGAAACCTGTTTTTCCCCTCCCTGAGCCTCCACATGGGCCCTCCACTTACTGTATTTTATGGAGTATAAGACACACCTTTTTTTCCTCAAAAAAGAGGCTGAAAATCTGGGTGCATCTTATACACTGAATACAGCATTTTGTTTGCCTCCCGAAAACCCGCCCCTTTACCAAAATGGCTGTGCCTAGCTTGAAGACCTCCTGGAGGCTGGGGAGGGCAGAAATGAGCATTTTTTGCTCAATTTTACCCCCCCCAGCCCCCAGGAGCACTCTATAAGCTTCCTAAAGACTATCCATGCCCCTCCCCCTTTTTTACAAACAACGGGCCCGTTTTTGCAAAAAGAATTGGCCGTTTTTTGTTCATTTTGCCCCCCCCCCACGCCCTCAGGAGCACTCTACAATCCTCCTAAGGGCTAGTCACACCCTTTTTTGGAAAAAAAAAAAAACCAGGCCCGTTTTCATGAAAAACGGTCCATTTTTGGAAGGTTTGCAGAGTGCAAAAAAAAATTTCTTTTAATTTGCCTCTTCAAAACCTTGATGCGTCTTATACTCCGGTGCATCTTATACTCCGAAAAACACGGTATCTCGCATCCAAAACAGGTCGCGTGGAGACTCCTGGGAGGGGTGGGGTGGGAGGGGTGAGGCGTGGTGGGCGGGGCCAGCCAGGGGTGGGATTTGGAGGTTCTCCGAACCAGTCATAGCGTTACCTACAGGTTCTCCCGAACTCAGGCAAACCATAGCAGCCCACCCCTGAATTACATACTCTCAAAGTTCCCATCCATGAAATGAAAGTTTGTGTTTATGCTTGCTTTCCTGGCACATATATGAGAAGAGTAAATAAGGAAAGGAATCCATCAATCAGGGAAAATGGGAAATGAAAAGTGGACAGAGTATTGGGTCATCCTTATGGCTGAAGCAGAGGAAGGGTTGAAATCCAGAAAGAGATTTGTTAAGATTTATTCATTTGTACCTAGTTTCCACACGATAGTCAATCAACTTAAGACTTGGCATGAGGGAAAGCCCATAAACTGCCCTGTTTTCCAACAGCAGTTTATAACAGTTGACATTTTTGAAGTGAGTTGGTATTATTCTCCTCTGCATTTATTTTCATGGCAGCATTTCATTATTTTTCCCCATTCTTTCATCATGATTGCTATATGCAATCCCTTTTATGTTTTATGGGGCCACTGCAAGGGAAAGGAAACACACACCCGCAAAATAAATTTTAAAAAGCCCTTACAAAGGACTTCGTAATAAGAATTGTTTTAATGCCATTTGCAATCCCAGCAGTAGCCTATCTGCAGGAAGGAGAGGATGAAGTCATATATCCCACCACGACTTCTGTCTGTTTTAATCTTATTCTAAAATGCAGCATCACTGACAGAAAATCGGTAAGGCTAGTCTCTGTTCCAGAGGTTAGAAGAAAATGATCCCAAAACTTTTGTTGTTGTTGTTTCTATTAGTTTTTCCTTCCCTCTAATAAACAGTTAAAAATAGTTGGTTTGGGCACTATGCCATATTTAATAAAACGGCTGATTGCCAGCACAGCAATATGTCCACCAAATGTATCTTTCTGTCATCAAAGATTCCTGAACTGCTGCTCAGAATCAAACGAAATGTCAAAAAATCCCAATTACAGGAGAAGTTAAGTGCTCTTTTTTTAACCTAAATGTATTGCCAAATGTGAGGTTACTACATGAATTATTCCGCTAAATTTGAGCAATCGAAAACTGCAAAATCCCCCTTTCTTTCAAACTAAACAAAAAACGAGGCAAATATAAGCTGGCAATATTTAGGGTTCTGTTGCAAAGTCTCCTTAACATTTGGAAACATAGGGAGGTCTGCTCCAAGTTTGTTCCCCTCTCAGTGACCCACTTTAGAAGTGGTGTAGTATTCACATTTGTATACACAACTTTGCCTCCTTAACGGAGTGGGATCATAATGATCAGTGTATATTTTCTTGGATTACAGCCGAGTTAAAAATGTTGGGTAAATTACTGATCATGTTCCTTGCCTTTCGCACATTCCCTGGCCATCAAAAAAATAACTAGCATATAATAAACTGCAGAAAATTTGGGGCTATGCCCCTTCTCCCCATTGAGACATTTCTCTCGCTAGAACTCCATGTAGACTTGTGGCCATTTTTTTTTTAATCAAGACACTGCTTGCCCCCAGCGTTTATTTTAATACCACAGTCCAAAGAGAAGCCCTACAGACATTTACAATTTGCAAAGATAGGAGGAAAGCTGGGGAAAGGCAAGACAGAAATAAATCACATTGGGGGATGACAAAAACATACAGGTTTCATCCGTGTCTGCTATCCGGTGTTCAACTATTTAGTACTATTCCATTAATTGCCCCATTAATATTTAATTAGCAAGAAATGCTAAAAAGTTCCCAGTTGGCTGACTGGAACTCAAAATGGCTTGCAGAAGATATGTATGTTTATCCAAACGACACAATATATTGTGGGTATCTTCAACATTTGCATTTTAAATTATAGTTAATTGACTTCCAGCCTCTGCTATGACTCAAGGATGAAAGGCTATACGTTTGCAAAGTGTCTCCTCCCCTATCTAAATCAAATATTTGCCCCAGATAACAAACTGCAAATCCATTGCTGTTTCACACGTGAGGAAAATAGCAGCTTTTGAAAAGTAATTTCTTTAGGGACTCTGGCATGATACGCTTCTTTCTGTATGTGTGCCACAATCCTACAAAGGAGTTTAAAGTCAGAGGCTGAACAAATCCTAACGCAAAAAGATATTAACATTCAAAAGTACATTTGGGTTGTGAAATATAGGACATGGATATATTTTGTCATCCACACGTTAAGGAAGAGCATGAATAAGAGTTGGTTGGGACCAGTGGAGGGATTCAAATAATTTTAACAACTGGTTCTCTGCCCTAATGACCGGCTGGGTGGGCGTGGCCATGGTAGGCACGGCCAGCGGGTGTGATAGGCAGCACTCGGCCTCCCGCAACCCTCTGGGGGCAAAAATGGGCTGTGGAGGGGGCACCATACCCCCCGCACCCCATTTTGGGCCTAGTAGACCTCCCTGCACTTACCTGGGAGCCAAAACGGAGCGCGGGGGGACTCCTGGAAGGGGTGGGACAGGAAGGGGTGAGGCCAGTCAGCCATTTAACAACAGGTTTGCCTGAAGCAGCCAAACCAGCTGAATCACAGCACTGGTTGGGACTCAGGGTGTTGGATTTGGATATAGGACCTTAATGGCATTTGTCAAGTCAATTTTTGTATCTGAATAAATGCAAAGGGGTGGGAGAGAACACAGCTTCAGCAAATTTACACAGCACTATGCGTAAAGACTTTTTCCATCAAGACATCCATTATAAACTAGAAATGTACCTACCATTCCTAACTTCTCTTCACTCCCCCATATAACATATAGCATTCACTCACACTTTAAATTTTATTTTCCCCATTTGGGTGAAACAAGTTCACAAAATCTAATTTATTAGGCTTGTTTGTATGATAGAATAGAACTGACTTCTAAGATGGGGACACATGCCAAGAATGCACACCAAGCCAAAACAAGATAAGTTTACTTCCTTAGCCAGTTGGCATTTAAAAGCTTTCCGACAAAATCTTGATTCTTTGTAAGTTAACTAGCTGGCAAACATAACATGGTCTCTCATCCTGACATCATCCATAACAAATTCAATATCTGTATTTCCCTTTGTAGTAAACATGCCCTACCAGCAGAATCCTTAAGTACAGTGCAAGGAAATGCAATGATGAAGCATCAGAAGGACCTCCACAATCACTAAATCTGTTAGAAGTTAGTCTTCTTTCTTGTTTCCACTTCAGGTTACATTTCTCTCTCCATTTGTGTACTTACTTTAGAAGGCAAAAATAATACTTTTCTGAACCAAATCCAATACTAGACTATCTGCAAGTGAGGCATTTCTGAATTTGTAACAATAGAAAAGTAAGACTTATTTTTGCAAAAGTGTACAGTCCAACCCCTTGCAGTCCAGGTTAATTTCTATATTCAAGGCAGAAACCATGCATTAGCAAGATACAATCAGACAGCAAATTTGCAGTGGCAAATGTCAATATTCTTTGATATTTTGCCAAAAGATACCAAGAGGCAACAATTGGGATTATGCACAAATACATGTTGGCTGTGAGTTACTGTAGATCCCAGCAGCATTTCAATACATTCAAGATCATCGTGCAGAAAGTTACTTAATAAGATAGGAATCCTAGGATTGGCCTGATTAAATATCAAATTACAGTTGAAAATGCTTAAGGACAAAATGCAGAACAACAAAGCATAATATGATGGCAGAAATTGAAGGACAGAGACAGCTTTAATAATGACATGCAATAATGACATACAAATTTAATATTCTAATTTTTTTTTCCGTTAGAGTACTAAGGGACAAATTCCAAGGAGTTTTCCCTTAAATATACACTAGTAAAATGCTAAGTATCTATACCTTTTTCTCAAGACCCACATTTGACAGTCAAAATTAGAATGAGACAAGCTGAACATTTCTATTATTATTTTGGTGCAAAGTGTGCCATTAGTTATTCTCTCCTCTTCTAAAATTAAATCAGTGTCTTGTGTCAACTATTTGAAGTATTACAAAGAGGGCAGAAAAAGAAATTAAAGAAAACTCATGAAGTAAGGGGAAGGAAACAAATATAAAAGAGAAAAGTTGGGCAAAAATCTACATATAAATCAGGTGCCATATCAGCATTAGAACAACTCCAAGCAAAAATCGTTCAATATTCCTTTATGATAACTTTTCATTCATGTTTAAAATTTGACAACCATTCCACATATTATATTATTATAACATTAGCATATATTAGCATAGATTCATTTTTCTAGATAGACACGAATTTTGCATGATGAACCAAAAATTTAGAAGCTATAAAATCGTTTTGCCTTCATAAAATAAGGGCTTTTTGTAACAAAAAGTCACACAAGTGAATTAAGTTGAATACAAGGTAACCATACACAATACAGCTTGAAAAAAAATATTTTCAGAATCTCACAGCTACATGTAAATAATATGTACTCCTCTGAAAAAGAAGTGATGATCGGTCTATGGTACATTGCAACTTCAAGAAATCCACTTAATTCCTATGGCTGTTTAGTGCTTCATAGAACTCCTTGGCATTTACCCCCCCAAAATTTTGAAACAGCAAGAAACTGCTTTAGTCCTCAATTTTATAGCCAATCACAGCACAGCACAGCAAAAGAAAACTGAGCAAAAAGAAAATGTTGCTTTCAAAACACATTTTAGTCATCATTAACATTGATTGCATTCTGACTCTGGGAAACATTCTAGTTGGTTCCTAAAGATGGTATCTGTCCTATATGGTTTGATTTTTTTCTTTTTTGTAGCATCTCAAAACTTTACAACATGGGCAGTCCTTTGGCGTGCTACAATAGTACAAGTACCGAAGTGCCCATCTCTGTAGACATTTCATATACAGTAATGCTAATTCTTTCTAGCTTAAAATTGTCACCTATTTAGACCCTTCTGAAACATAGTCAGCCAACTATGATAGATCACATTCAAATTACACCTTAAATCTCCTTTGTATTTTGTAACGGTTTAACTATTTCATGCTGATTGATCCATATCCCTCATAAGTATAGATTAATTGCGCTATACCAGAAAAGTTGTTATTAAGACAAAAGGTGGGACTCAGAAAGAAAACACATTATCAAAAGTGAGAGCTGGATGGGTGGTTACAAGAGGGGGGACAAAAGTTTTTTGTAGGAGAGAAAGGGAGACAAGACAAACTCAACAACTTTGGGAAAGCCAGTAGTCTGAAAATATCCATCCTCCATCGTAGTGCCTTGCAAACTCTAAGGCTTCATCAGACTTAATTCTAAATAATCCAAATTTCCATCATTTCCTTTAGCAAAAAGCTTAACCAAAAATGTTTTGTAATGGCACCTATTAGGCATCAGTCAACGTTTCCCTTAGGAAGGACACCGTGAACGATACAGGCGGGGAAGCAAATAGAAAGGCCCGAGTTAAAGGCCTCTGACAAACAGTTCCATCTTACTCTTTCAGACAGTCTGTCATGAGAGTAAATCTGTAACAGCAGCTCGGTGATACCCACATGGGTAGCTTCAAAATCAGCCTCCAACCACCACTGAAGTACCAGAAACAAGCCAAGAACAAGGAGCATTGTTCTGGGAAGAAGCCCTAAAGTAATGCAAACGATAGTCCTGCGAAGGACTTTAAGGGGCAGGAAACAGTCATGAATTCACACACACACACATACACCCTCCTCTCTGGACGATGCCTTCTCTCAGAAAAGGGAAAGGGGAAATCTTGGACGCTTTGCCTCTTTCTTGCCTCCCAAACCTTCAAGGTTTTTTTTTGTTTCAGTCATAACCAAAGAAGACCCTAGAAGTTTATTTGGGACAAGCTGGCATCCTCATTCCAAAGATGAGCTGGTGAGGGTAGAAGCTTTTGGGGGGAGGGGGCTTTGTTTTCCACTGGAACGTCTTCTCCTCAAAGTAGCTCTGCACCTTTGGCAAAGTTGCCTGCCACCAGCATGCGTCCATCAGACCGCAGTGCTTGGTAGTGGGGAGGGGAGGGTGTCTTCCGGTCTCAAGTAGCACAGCCCACCAAACCCCCGACTCCATCCTGTCGGTATCGGTCCTGCAGGGAAGCTTTTCGTGCATCAGGTTCCTCTGGTGGGGATGGGGCATTCTGGCCTCCCCAATTTTCTGGGAAGGAGCTTCCTTGCTGCAGCAGTAATGAAACTCCTGAATGGGGGCGGTGGAGGGGGGGAGACAAAGGGAAGAAAGGCTTTCTCGGGAAGCACAGTTTGTCCCTTTTGACATCCCTCCAAGTCCCGAGAAGGCAAGTAAGATGGCTGTGGTGTGACTGTCCCAAACTTGGGTAGGCCCCAGCTTTCCCAGTCCTGCTGCAGCTTGTTGATGCTGGGTGACAATGCAATGCATGCCAGTGATGTACTACACTGCAGTACCAGCATCGGGAACCTCTTGCTTAAAAGCTTCCACTGCAGGACAGGCAATACGACAAACACACATACTGTGGACAGAGGCACATACAAATGCATGCATGGCTTAAGCAGCCTTTCCACTTCTGCACTCCCCTCCTCGATGATGTTTGCAGGCGTTCCACACGCTTTGGAGATGCTTGTCTCCAAAGAATGCAAGTGACTGCAGATACCCCAACTGACATCCCAGAGAGGCATCCCATCTCACAACTGAGAAGTCTGACTGGGGGGGGGGGGAGGCTTGCAGGAGGCTCCTGCTTCCCTGCCAGCACAAGCCTTTGCCATTTGTCAGTGCTGTTCCCTTCTTTTCCCTCTCTTCTGTTGACAGCAGAGAGGAAAAAAAGGAAAAGGGAAGAGTAGAAGGAGAAAGTGAGCTGTAGGGCACTAGCATTTCCTCTTTTAATGTCCTGTAAGTTCCTTCCTGGAGTTGCCTTGGACCGAACGCATGACTGTTACGCAGAAAGCAAACAGACAAGGCTGGCATTCAAAAGGGCCCTTGTATCCGAGCAGCAAGGCAAAGAGGAAACTTGCCAAGGCACATTCACACATGCAGACACACACCCCTCTGCTACACTCTTGTTGAGCTGGTGGACTTTTCTTTAGTTCCTTCTACAGGCACCAGCTCCTTGGGGAAAAAAAGTCTCTCCTTTGACCCTGCCACCAGCTAGGGATGAAGAAGGACTGCTGAAGAACGCACAGCTGGAATTGCAAGCATCGCTTCACCTACTTTTGAAGCACAGACCTTCTTTGAAAGTTGTCCCAAAAGTCTCATCAAGCCCTTGGATGCACCTACCAGCCACAGGCGTGTAAGAGTGCAAAAGCAAGGCCTTGAGATGTCTTCTGAAAACTAACTGCACCCATGGGTTGTGGGGGAGTTTCGATTCAGCAGCATGCTACAATTTCATCTTCTAGTGATCTAAATTTCTCTGTTTCTGGCTTCAACACAGTCCAAACCGACCTGCCTCATCTTGTCCAGCCTGACCCTTGCTTGTTTTCATACAGTGGAACCACACATGCAAGTCGACACTGGCCTAACTCCATTCCCCCCACCCCACCCCCCAGATTCTCCTCAATAGGACTGCAGATCTGCCTTCGGCGAGCAACAGACAGTAATACAAAGGAAAAAACAATGTGATGTAATGTATTGCTTACCAGTTGGGTTCTTGTTTTTCTTAAGACTCTTGCCACAAAGACACTGCAGCATATGCGATCCTTTGCTGAAAATGTTCCAAAGAAACCACATTGATTTGGGCGAAAAGCAATCCAGCGCTTATACACCCTGAGATAGATGAGACCCTTGTGGTTGTTGCATAATAATAAATTGAGATCAGTTCTCCTCAAAAGGTGCACCAGTTTTATCATAGACAACAACAAAGGGGGGGAAATGATAATAAATGTGATCTCCCAGGGTTTTTCCCCCCTTTCCCCTCACGTGGTTTCTTTCTTTCAGACTTCTCAACGGATGCGTTTTTCAGCCAGAGTGAACGGTTATTTCCCCTCCAGAATGACGGTGGATTATCACCCAAAACTGTGGAAGGAAAAAAAAGACATAGATCCTCTCCTTTCTGTCTGTTTCTTCCCTCTCAGATCGAAGCCAACCAAGACATGAGGCGATGAGATTCCAGCCAAGGCCAAAAACTAACCCGAGACAACAGTAAAGAAGAGAAGATCCCCAAAGAAGACACCATTGCCTGTTACTTGATGGTTAGGAGGATGGGTGGATCTGCAGAACAAAGCCAAAACAGGATGCATCCTACTAAAAGATAGCCATGGTGCAGCCCCTGGAAAAGAGAACACGCAGCCAGTACCACCACTACCATCTACCTCAAGTCTGATGGATGAAAGCAGACGCTCCACTCGGAAAGTGCTGATTTTACCATCAAATCATCTCAGTGGCATATGCAATTGTGTGGCACCTGCAGTTCCCAGTCAGGCTGCACAACAGATGCAAAGCTTAGCCCTTAGCACGCAGGCAAACATACACACAACGGAGGCAGCTCTCTTCCCTTTCCTTCTCTCTCTCTCTCTCTCTCTGCTTCGCCCAAGACCCGGCTTGCATTAGGAATTTCTCTATCTTCCCTGCACATGCAGAGAGAGAGAGGGAGAGAGAGAAAGATACACGCACACACACTCTCTCTCACACATACACTCGCGCACGCACACACACGCACTCACACAAACTGGATTTTGCTCCTGAGCCTTGGATATGAGTTACAGGCATTCAACCGGGAGTAGGAGGAGTTGAAATTTGCATTGAGAGACTGGCTTTCATGACGTAGCCACGTGCTTCCAGGCCTGTCACCAGTGAGATGCTTCAGCCAGCCCAGGGAAAGCAGTGTCACTGCAGTCTCTCCCTCCCCTCCCTTCTTCTCCCCCTCCATTCCTTTCCCCAAGCATGCTGCAGCTTAAAATACTGGACAGAGCCTGCCACTTGTAACCTCCGGGGAACTACATCCCTGCAGGCTAACTAGATCCGAAATCCATCACTCGACACATAGACTTGCCTGAGACATTCCTTGGAAAACTCTTCTTATTAATGAGAAGAGAAAAATTGATTGCAGACTGAACCAGAGGGTCACAAAGAAGAAATAAACTTTCCCTTTTCCCTGAAGAGCCAGGAGTCCACACAATGTACACACTTACCATCTACACACTCCCCGCCTCAAAAGAGCTACGTCAGCAACAAGCAGAAACTTATAGGAATACGTTGCCTCTTCTTCTCTGCACACCTCCTGAGAAACACATAGATTTTCTTGCAGAAAACCTGAACTGAAAAACTGACATCTGTCCATCTTTTTATCCAGGAGGAAAAGTGCTGATTTTGGACTGAGGAGAATCTCAGCTGTCACCCCAGTTTTAATGATTGACAAATCTTGCCCAACACTAGCTGTAAAATGAGGAATAAAAATAGGCTATGCTGCTTTATTCTTATGGCCAAAAGCAAAGTTAATAGAGAAAAATATCCGATATATTTTTTATAAAAAAATGAGTTTGTTATTTAAAATGCTGAGAAACCTGTTTCCTTATTGATATAGGCCTATCCATCTTTTTACAATCACATACTATCTTCATCTACCCCATGCCTTCATTCAGGCAAGAATGTCCCAAAATTGTTCCAGTAACAATGAATTTAATCTCTGCTATGTTCTCGGATCTTTATTATTACAACTTTAGCACCTCCATTTTACTAAAAGAAGACCTACCCATAAAACTGATTTAAAAATTCTTTCTTCAGAAGGAAGATAGTACTTGTTGCTCATGTTAAAAAGACTCTTTATCAGACATATAAAAGTATTAGTTTGGAGACAGTACACTGTCTCCAAACTGAAAAAGAATAGTAATTTAAACTATCTTTGGTAAACCCTTTATTACAAGTATTCCCCAATAAATGGTAAATGGATTGCAACTAGTAGGGCTGAACTAGTTGGCTATGTCATGTGGGAGAATTCACTGAATAAAGCAATTATGTTGAGAGGACTTAGCAGTAAAAGGAAAACAGGCCACCAAAGAACATGATGACCGGACACCATCATAGCTGACATCTGCCAAAGCACAAAAAAACTCAAAGAAGCAATGCAAGATCAAAGATATGGAGAGTCCTGGCCCTTACAATCACCAAGAGTCAGCCATGACTGAATGGATAACATCATCATCATCAGGATCCAATTTCCTGACACCCTCTAGTCTGCCCAAACAACAAGGTTTTGACCCTTCTAACAAGGTTTTCTTCTTTCAGACCAGACTTAGGGAGAAAAAGAAAGGAAAGTGCTTTGAATCTCCCTTTTAGAAGCCCAGGAATACAAGAATTTGTGTCAAGCTTGAAACAAAAAAAGGTAGCTATACAATTCTGAAGTGGGGAAGCTTCTAATAAAAAATATTCTTATTAAACAAATGTGCTGAAATCTCTAGATATAAAAGGGAGCTTACCAAGAAAAGCAGGGATGGGATTCAAAATTTTTTACTATCAATTCTGTGGGCATGGCTTGGTGGGTGTGGCATGACTTGATGGGTATGGCTTGATGGGTGTGGCAGGGGGAGGATACTGTAAAATCTCCATTCCCTCCCAATCAGCTTGGACTCGGGAGGCTGATGGGGGAAGGCCAGTCAGAGGTGGTATTTACCGGTTCTCCAAACTACTCAAAATTTCTGCTACTGGTTCTCCAGAATGGGCCAGAACTTGCTGAATACCACCTCTGAAAAAATAGGATTATAGGAACAATTTATAGGAATACAGGAAATACAAGGGAATACAATAACCATTGCATTTTGTATTTCAAAATGGGTTCAGAATTCAACACAAACTAGCAAGATATGATATTAGCTTCCTACTTGTATGTTGTTAGGCAGTCTCTCCTTGTACTTTCTTTATCTCTTCCCTTTCTCTTCCTGCTCTATCCTAAGTTTATAACATGTAGAAGATAGGAGAAAATCATATTCTTTTGAGTGACTGGCTGGTGCTTTGTTCAGTTATGCAAAATGTTCCATATCTGAAATCTTTTTTCCACCTAGCAAAAGAGAAATTATCCAGTAGTTGGATCCACCCAGGGGTGGGATCCTACTGGTTTAGCAACCAGTTCGTTGAGCCCGTGCTTCACACAGGCACTCTCGCTTCACTCGCGCGCCCACCAGGATGTGTACAGTTTAGAGAAGACTTACCTTCCGGATCGCTGCTTGGGAAGGAAAACAGCTGAGGTGCAGCAATCCACTCTTCCGTGAGACTCAGCTGAGAAGATAAAGGTAGGTAAAGTGCAGGGGTGGCTAAGTGGGCCCACTTGCTCGTGAGAGTGAATCGGTTCGCTCCCAGCTGATCTTCGGAGCTACCGGTTCACCCGAACCTGTCCGAACTGGTGGAATCCCACCCCTGGATCCACCTGCCTAACAACCCTTGTTGGTAAAATAATTACGGTGCAATCTAGTTTTCAGTAGTTGTGCCACATTACTGCATACATCATAAGTGTGACTTTTTACTGCTTCTACTAAACTTTGTACTTCTGTTTAAAAGAGGACATTTTCATGATCTGTACTCTTCATACAGAAAGCCCAGCACCTAATATTAAAAGTTATAGGAAACCCAGTGTCAATAAAAATGGTTTTCTTTTCCAATTTTCTATTGCTTTTCCTTTTTTTAATTGCTTGTAAATTTGCAAATATTTATTCAGGTTACTTGTGAGACTGCCTCTCCCTAAGGTTATGTATCTGTTCTCCTAGGTTACATAGGGTGAATGAGCTTCGGATTCTCTGCCTTAAATGTTGTCATTTGACGGGCCTTTGGAGGTGTGCCTTTTTGGTGGCTGCCCAAGTTCTCTGGAACATCCTCTCACTTGAGATTAAAGTAATATCTACCCTTTCAACCTTCCAGAGGGCTGTGCAAAAAGGGTACTTATGTTTTTAACTTTGTTTTGTTTATTTTGAGCTGCCTACAGTCATTATAGGACAGGGGGGTCAAACTCAAGGCTGGATTCAGCCCACAGTGTGCTTCGATTTGGCCTGCAGGGCCACCGTAGAAACAACAAAGGACCGGCCCATGGTGCCTCTGCCAGAGAAAATGGAGCTTCAGAGGGCCGCATGTGGCCCTCCCAGGCTCCGTTTTTGATGCGGTGCCCTCCTGCCATCCTCTGCCAGTGATAACGGAGCTCCATTTTCACTGGCAGAGAGTGGCAGAAGGCCATCACAGCTGAAAATGGAGCTCTGGAGCAGAGTGCCTGGGTCACCACAGATGCTCCCGACATGAGTGATGTCAAGATGGCCACCCTGGCCACACATTCTCTGGCCTCCAAGGTCAATGAAACTGAGTTTGACACCCCTGTTATAGGAGATAGGTAGGTCATATAAGTCCTATAAATAAATACATTCAGGCCATTCTGCTAAGCATTTTATTGGGACTATATAATACTCTTGGGGATATAATTCAGGTGTTCAACGAAAGGAAAAAAAGAGAGCAAAGAAGAGGATGTCTTGTTCTAAAGCAGGAATCCCCAACCTCCAGGCTGCGGCCTACTACCAGACCATGGCCAATTCGGAAAAGGGCCGCATGAGAGGAGAGCCAGTGCACATGGGCTCAACATGAGTGGCATATCAGAGCACACACTCATGCACGCACAGCCTGTTCACACTCGTGTGAACAGCGTCACTCGTGTGAGCATCCAGTTCCCCTCTCCTCCCTTCAAGCCATGCTGCCAAGTCACAAAGATTGGAGATTGCTGTTCAAAAGAACCCTGAATTCACAAATTCAGAAGTGCATGATTCTGTTGCACGACTTTCTGAGCAAGCAAATTATTTATCCCCATTAAGTGGGGGCAAAGATAAATAAGATGGAGATTTTCAAAAAGCTGATGACTAAGTGAAGGGAATGTCATCTGGATTCTTCATAAAATTATCCCAATTAACTACGCAGATTGTTCATTGAAAAGATCTGGAAGCAAACTTGGCATGAGGCAGCCTCATATGTCTATGACTTGAAACTTGTTCATCTCTTCACAGATGATATTGCATTCAAAGAGTGCATCAGTGGTTTGCTGTTGAAGTACCAAGTGGGGTACTATAAGGTTCAATCCTGAATTCTTCAACATTTAATTTAATGTCATGAAGGAAGAAGTTACATTTGAAAATGAGGCAAATTTGGGTGGCTAATCTTATACAGCAATTTTCCTTCTTTGGGCATATTATGCAAAGCCATAACTCTGGAGAAGGCTCTAATACTAAGATATATGGAAGGAAAGAGTAGTAGAATGCAGGGGTGGGCTGTTGGGGGGTTCAAGGGGTTCTTGAGAACCTCTAGCTAAGATTCTGTGCAGTTTGGAGAACCCCCAAATCTCACTCCTGGCTGGCCCTGCCCATCTCATCCTGCCCCTCCCAGGTGTCCCCATGCAACCCTATTTTGATGCAGGCAAGTTCAGGGCACACATGGAGGCTTGGGGAAGGTGGAAAATGGCCTCTGGAGAGCCTTTTTTCCCCTCCTGGATGCTTGAGAAAAGCCTCCAGAGCCCGAGAAGGGCAAAAACGCCCCCTCCCCTACTGTGGTGCAGGAGGCCAACTAGGCCATGCCCACCATGGCCACGCCCACCCAGCAACCAGGCAGAAAACCCCTTGCTAAAATTTTTGAAGCCCACCCCTGAGTAGAAGATGACCATCAGCAAGGTGGATGGACTTAGTTACAATGGCAATATATGCACAGTTAGAATACGATTGAGTTAGGGAAAGATTATCACAGAGAAATTCTGTCTAAGAGCTGACTAAGAGTTGACAACAATTTGATGGCACAAATCAATCAAGGTAATATTAAAGAGGACAGAAATAACATTCAACACCATCCTTATAGGCTTGTGAAAGTTTAATGTAGCAGAACGAAAAATAAAGAGACAAATTGAAAATTGCTCATGTGAGAACCAAAAGACAAATGCAAAACTTTCTCAGGAGACTGAAAGATTTAGCAATATTTAGCCGTGGGAAGACAAAGCTTGAGAAAAAGAAGACCTTTCAGAAATTGTCACAAAAAGGAAGGTCAGCACCTGTACTATCTTCTAGCAAAAATTGCAGACATATAATAACAATCTTAAATTGCAAGAAGGCAGACTCTAAATGAATATTGAAAGAGTTGAGTGACAATGGAACCAATTACCCAAAAATGTTGTGGGTGTCCCTCACTAAATGTATTCAAGTGGAAGATAAACATCTGAGATGTTTTGATATATATTCCTTCAATGAGCAAAGGATTGGACCCAATTAGTTAAATGACCCTCTTCAACTACTGTATATGATTTACTCTGTGCCATTTGGCACTTGAACTGAAAATGAAAAAAAATCTAAAGCAGAGGAGAACAAAATGTTCAAATAGCTAACAAATGTTGCTTTAAGAGAAGGTCCACACAAGCGGAAGTGAGATGGAAGTGAGGATTTCTAAATAATCTTTCAAATACAGGCTAGCATGTAGGTTTACTCAGAAGTCTCAATTATTTTATACTGATATTTATTGTCAGGGAAGTGTATAGAAAGTGTTGTCCTTTATTTGCAATATTATTTCAGTTACATTCCTAACTGATTATTTTGTGTTATTCAATAATAGTTTTAGAAATGCTTTTTGGAAACCTCTACAGGACAAACTTGAACATTGGGCACTATCTAACAAAATGAAATTCAATGATGAAAAAAGTAAGGTTCTACATTTAGGCAAGAAAAACAAAATGCACATGAACTGGGTATGTCTAGTTTAATGAAAAGAAGGACTAGGGGAGACATGATAGCAGTGTTCCAATATCTCAGGGGGTTGCCACAAAGAACAGGAAGTCAAACTATTCTCCAAACCACCCAAGGGTAGAAAAAAGAAACAAAGGGTGGAAACTAATCAATGAGAGAAGCAACCTAGAACTAAGGAGAAATTTCCTGACAGAACAATTAATCAATGGAACAGCTTGCCTCCAGAAGTTGTGAATGCTCCAATACTGGAAGTTTTTAGGAAGATGGTGGATAACCATTTGTCTGAAATGGTATAGGATTTCCTGCCTAGGCAAGGGGTTGGACTAGAACAGTGGTTCTCAACCTTCCCAATGCCGCAACCCTTTAATACAGTTCCTCATGTTGTGGTGACCCCCAACCATAAAATTGGTGTCTCGGTTCTTAAGAACATCAAAAATATGTGTTTTCCCATGGTCTTAGGTGACCCCTGTGAAAGGGTCATTTGACTCCCAAAGGGTTCAAGCTTTGTCTAACTTGTATGCTATACTGAGGCATATGGATGAGACCAAGATCTGCTGACCAAATCACTAAAGCAAATACTGTATTTTATTCCCATTACTTGCAGCCACTGCTACTTTATATGTATATTTTACAGGTTTTTAATGTTCTCTTTTTTTAAAAAATGTTAAGTATTGCATGTTTTTCTTAATTAATGTCTTTAATCAATATAACTGCTGTACTTCCAAAGGCTGTAAAAGCATTATGTATTGCAAACTGTATACCCATGAGACATAACTCTTGTCCATTGCCAGCAAAATCTTTATTACCAAGATTGGTATAGAAATTTAACCCTGAAACTTGTACAAAAGTCAGGAGGGATTAACCTACTGGCCTAAAACAACATTCTTGCTGATGAAACAAAGCATCTTGCAATTTCTGATTTGCCATAATACAGAGTTAACAATTACATCTCAGCAATTTTGCACTTGAAGCTACTTATTTATTTTTAAACAAGTGATTGACTCTCAAAAGAGGGCCAGAGTTCCTGTCATTATTGGTGCTGGTTGCAATTGAACAAAATATGGGATTTCATAGTACTCATATGGCCAGAAAACTGCCCATTCCTGGGTTTGTATGTTTGGGTTGGTGTTGTGACTCAGCAGAAGCTTGCTGTGAGTTGCGTCGGGATGCAGGAATAATGAGCAGCTGTTGCTCGTTAGGGTCGTCTTCTGCAGATAAAAGACGGATGGTGCCACGCCTTAGTTGCAGAAGTCAACGTCATTCGTCATTCGTGGTTCATCGTTCGTTTGTTCGTGAGTTCAGTTTCGTGAGTCAAAGAGGCACTTGGATAAGTGATTTGCTTTCTGTAAACCTGATCAAAGAGGCACTTGGATAAGTGATTTGTTTTCTGTAAACCTGGTTTGCTGTAGTAGCTTTTTGTTTTTGCATTTGCTGTGTAACTTTTTGCCAGAGACTTTATCTACATTTATTTTGGGCTCGCAGCCAGCTTGAGCCAGGACTGATAAAGATATTTCCTTTGAAGTTCTGTCTGACTGTCGTATGTGAACGAGCGAAGAGGGGGGTCAGAACAGGTTGGTAAACTCATTTCCATACACCTAGCAGATTTTTCTAATAACGTATTTTTATTTTGGCATGTCCAGATATAGAATTAATTTGACTTGCTTATCATCCATATAAATATATGTGTGTGTGTGTGTGTGTGTGTATGTGTGTATGTGTGTATGTGTGTATGTGTATGTGTATGTGTATGTGTATGTGTATGTGTATGTGTAGATAGATAGATAGATAGATAGATAGATAGATAGATTATAGATAGATAGATAGATAGATAGATAGATAGATAGATTATAGATAGATAGATAGATAGATAGATAGATAGATAGATAGATAGATAGATAGATAGATAGTCACAACCCCTGGTAAGCCCCAATTATGGTAGGAAGCTAACTCCTTCCATCATCTGTCAATCGGCTCGTCACAAGAGTCCATCACGACAGAAACCCAATATTTTTACTGTTGCCTTTGTTATATTTGTGTTTTTTTATTTGTGCTGATAAATAAATAAAGGGAGACTAGTATAGATCTATTTCAAGCTATTTAGCTCTCATCAGCTAGCCATACCCTTACTGGGATTCGAATCTGTGCTGTATTGCATCTTAGACAAGCGTCTTAGCCATTAAGCCACAGGTCTCCTCCTTATCAGCTGAAGCCAGGGAAGAAGGTATATATTTAGAGTCACAACCTCTGGTAGGCCCCAATTATGGGAGGAAGCTAACTCCTTCCATCATCTGTCAATCGGCTCGTCACAAGAGTCCATGAAATAGATCTATACTAGTCTCCCTTTATTTATTTATCAGCACAAATAAAACACACACACACACACACACACACACGTATGTATGTATGTATGTGTGTGTGTGTGTGTGTGTATATATATAAGCTGGTAAGGAGGAGGACCTGTGGTTAAGACATCTGCCTAAGATGCAATACAGCACAGGTTCGAATCCCAGTAAGGGTATGGCTAGCTGATGAGAGCTAAATATCTTGAAATAGATCTATACTAGTCTCCCTTTATTTATTTATCAGCACAAATACAACAAATGCAACAAATGCAACAAATGCAACAGTAAAAATATTGGGTTTCTGTCGTGATGGACTCTTGTGACGAGCCAATAGACAGATAATGGAAGCAGTTGTGTGTGTGTGTGTGTGTGTGTGTGTGTGTGTGTGTGGTGTGTGTGTGTGTGCGCGCGCGCTCATGTCTATGAAAATACTTATTTATTTGAGTCAGTTTGGCACAGTGTAGTAGCTAAAGTTTGTAGGTGAGAAATTTAGGAAGCTCCAAGATGTAGGCAGTTGCAAACCACTTCTAAAAAATGCTACCAAAAAACATCACCTTCTCCATCAT
Organism: Thamnophis elegans; assembly: GCF_009769535.1. Taxonomy (NCBI): domain Eukaryota; kingdom Metazoa; phylum Chordata; class Lepidosauria; order Squamata; family Natricidae; genus Thamnophis; species Thamnophis elegans. Next base: position 45,660,534 of record NC_045551.1, read on the forward strand.
CTTGGCAGGAGTCAAGATAACTTGAAGGCGTACACACACACATGCACACACACACACCCTTGTGCTATAACCAAAAGTAGTAGAGCATTGCCGAATCTCAGCTATTTGGTTGCCATAACCAACCCAGCTAAGTTTTAGCAACTCTATTATTTTCCATAGTTACCTTATTTATTAACCTCAGTAATATAAGATCATTTCCTTTCCTACAATACTGTACAAAATATTCAAGAATCCCTGATACAGAGCTTTCCTTGCCATATTCTAGCATATTTATTCATTCTTGAATTTCTTTTATATCAGCAGTTGTCTCACAATGGAGAGCGATTTCTTGATAAGTGAGACTTGAATGTGTGAATTGATTCAAGTCAAAATATAAAAGGAAGCAATATAAAGCCTCTATGATGATAGATTCACTCGTGGAAAAGATTATTTACAGCCTTTCAGCATCTGTGTTTAAATCAGGTTCGTTTCCTCACTTGTCAAGTTTGGGTGAAAAAGGCTTTAAAACTGAAACACAGTTTCCCAATCTAGATCTCGCCTAGTCTTCTGAAATCAGCCAGGATGAAGTTCTCCACCTACCAAATATAATTTCCTAGTGGATTTTCTTCTTTTCTTTAATTCTATCCCTGGCACTATGCACTAACCACCTGTATGACACTTCTGCTTGTAATGTAACAATGAATGAAATGTAAATTCTTGCAGGCTATCCAGCCCATCTCTAGGTCAGTTGCATTTCACTTGTCTACAATATGCCTAACAAATACCATTCTGTCAAAGGCCTCATTTGACAAAAATGACTCCGTCTACTATGCTTTGGATCAGATACTAAGAATAAAGCAATTTCTCTGGCAGCAGAACAGATTAGATCTAAACCAGTTGCTAAAAATATAACATTGAAAGTGTCTCAGTACAATTCCAAATCATATTATGTCATCCTAGAAGAATACAAAAATGTGTCTTTTACTGTATGCCATATTTCTCCCCCCCCCCACCCCACTAAATTGCTGGTTACCATGGCAATCAGTGCCAAATGAAAAAAAAATGTCAATATTTATGACACCACTAGGGTAAATAGATACTAAGATGTGAGAAAGAATTTAATTGAAGATAACTAAGATAACTCATCAGTGTCTTCTCATTTTCCCAGATATGTTTGCATAAGCCCCTGGAATAAGTTGATTGTATTTGTGATATACTACACAAAATGACACAGTACCAAAAAGTAGGTTGCATGTTAAGTGTTTCATCAGATAAACATAGATCATCTTTTAACACATTTTTTTTTAGAGAAGCTACAGTTCTGAAAATAAGCATCACTGAATATAAAGGAACTCGCTTGTTCCTAAACATATCTTGGATTGTGCTACAGGGTTGGCACTGAAAATAATGTGTTGCTAGATACCATTCAAAAGTAATTTGCCTCTCTTCTTTCTCAAAGAAGTAAGTAGTAATCCAAAATATTTCAAATGAAAACGTCATGCTATAAACCTTGACTCTATTTCACTGCTCATGCTTCTAATATATATAGCCCATGCATTATATTACTATGCAAAGTTGAAATCAGCCAATGGGTTTCCTATTTCCATAGTAGCCAGATATCTTTGATGATGATGATGATGATGATGATGATGATGATGATGATGATGATGACGACGACGACAATGAAGAATGGTGATGATGATGATGATATTTGTATTGTGTGTGTCTGTTACAGCTGAACATTTTATTGTAGTCTATTACAGTGCTGAAGCCGTTAAAAAAACTCTGGACTAATTAAAGAACTCTGTGAGGTCTAATGCTGCCTTATACATGGAATTTATCTGGTCACCTTGGACCATTGTTACTCAGTTATAGGTTCCATGACAGTGGAAATCCATTTCCAAGTATATTTCCAGGAAAAAAATGTGACTTTTTCCTGCAGTTGCCAGTAGCCAAGACTGATTCAAAGAAGAGAAATTAAGACACACACACACACACACACACACACACACACACACACACACACAATGCAGCACTGATGCTGTTACCTAGCTGGGTAATGAAATGAAACTCAGACAGCACCAAAAGCACCAGTCCTGAGCGCTATATAATCCTATTAGAAATTAACATTTCTTTAATCTTTTTTATGTTTTGCTGACAAGTCCAGCAGAGTCAATCTTATTCTAAAAGCATTGAAGAAAGTGACAAAAGAATTGCATCAATCTTCCAGCATTTCATGTTTCAAGTGACAACGAGGTGTAAATTACCGTATGGCATTGGGACAACATTCTCCCTAGCTTGACATGAGATATGTTTAGTTTGCATTTGAGATCAGTTTTATCTCCGAAAACCATCCATTTAAGGTGGCTATGTGAAAGTAACATGCCAATTGTTGATAAAAATTATCATGCTCAAAATTAAATTAGATTGTGTATGAAAGGAATAAATAATGTGGAAAAACCCTGTGTTTTGCCTAAATTTGTAATAAGCCAATTATAGATACAGGGTTGAAATGTATAATTGTGATACAAATCATTCTTTGTAACCTAGCAATGGTGTCTTTCTTGTCCCATTCATAACTATTTTTTTCCACAAAATAAAGGAATTTGACTTTTTTTTTCATTCTGGAAGCTTTTTACTCCATGTATTGCTTAACAATAGAAGTATAAAATACAATCCTTTATTTGCCCTTGGATTGGGAATCCTCCACTTGGAAATTTGTCTTGCAAAATAAAAAAAAATAGAATTTAGAGGGAGGGAAAAAACGAATTGGTGAGCATTTGAATGATAGAAGCAAACCGAGCATCAGTCTGGATTAACCCATTCTCACTGTAGGCTTTCTGATCTGTTGTTCAGACATAATTATCTCTGGTAATCACACAGTTGCGCAATGAGAGAAATGTTACCATGCCAGTTTTTGCTCCATCTATAACCATCTGTTATCAAACAAGGAAGTTTGGCAGAGTCTAAAATGATTATTCATGCTCTGCTTGGATCTGGAAGAGGGCTTTTGGAAAGGCCACAGCTTAGCGATGACTCGTGTCATCATGTGACGTATCACGACATTTCCCCAGTTTGTTAAAACGTGGGTGGCCGTGGCCAGCACGTGACACATCTGGCCCGCAGGCTGCGAGTTTGACACCCCTGGCTTAGCGGTAAAGAAATCAGAACTGAATGTGTTTAAAAGGCTTTACTGTTAAAAATAGTTGCAGACACATCATTAGAAGCCAAAATCACAAGATTATGTCTGATTTACTTTGGCCATGTCATGTGTGCAAATTAATTGGAAAAGTCAATGATAGGAATGCTTAGTAGAACAAGAAGAAAGAGCAAGCAAAGAATACACTGGCTTGATAATATAAAAACTGATGCAAATATCAACAACCAACACCTGAAAGCTGTATTTCACAGGGTAACATGGACAGCACTTGCCTATAATGTTGCTATGAATTGGACATGACTGAATGGCTAAAACAACAATAATTAGGATGCTGACATGTCAACATTTGAACAGAATATTTAATGGCTCACATTTCTCTCTTTTTAGTCAAAGTCTGGAAGTTGAGTCATAGCAACTGGGTTTCTTTTTGGTTTGAAATGTTTTGTTGTTTATCTGAGTAGCTTGTTCACTTTTAGTCATAGTATTTCTAATGAATTTTCTCTAAACATTCATTGGTTCATTCATTCATTCATTTGCACACACATACATGCACAGCCAAGGTGGCGCAGTGGTTAAATGCAGCACTGCAGGCTACTGCTAGATCAGCAGGTCAGCGGTTCAAATCTCACCGGCTCAGGGTTGACTCAGCCTTCCATCCTTCCGAGGTGGGTAAAATGAGGACCCAGATTGTTGGGGGCAATATGCTGACTCTCTGTAAACCGCTTAGAGAGGCCTGAAAGGCCTATGAAGCGGTATATAAGTCCACTGCTATCCATTTACACTTTTGCATGAGCTGCTCATTTAAATCACTGTTTGTTTCTTTTTCCTCTTTAAGTACAGTAAATTATGTCTGAGGACTTGGAGTGGTTAGCTAGTTTTATATTGATGTGTACAGGTTTGATAGTCAATCATTTGTGTACTGAAATGGAACTTTCTCAAACAAGAGTCATTATATCATTCTACCAGTTGAAAACGTAGCAAAGGGTATAGCAAAGCATAACATATATTATGCTTATTATAAATGAACAGATATTCATGCCCTTCTATGTCTCCATCATGAGACATTAGGAAGAAAATGTTTCACCAGGCAATTCCTTTCCAGCTCCTTGTTAATAACACATAAATTGCAAATTCAGAAAGGAGTAAAAAGCTTTTGCTTGCCACAGACTTAGGAAAGCTTTATGAAGAATTCCTGGTGGATCTAACTTGGGTTTCACAAATAACAGCATCAAATTGAGAATTTTTTGCTTGCTGATACTGTTCTAATGCAGCCTTAGCAGAACCAATAAACAGACTCCTTGTCCTGAAAAACCCCTCTTTATTTAGCTACTATGAATTAATGACATTCACACACCGAAAAGTTGAGGCAATAATCCTTCAAAGTTTTAACTGCAGTAACAGACCTTATCAGTTCCTTGGCATAATTGCCAGGCCGGGAGCTTGTAAATTAAGTTCTGGCAAGCAGTCTCTGGAGCATGAACCACAATGAGCAAATTTTCTGAAAGAAATCTGAACAGTTGTCTCCTACAACCACCCCCCTTTCCCTTTCCTTCCATTTATTCCCCAACCAGGGAGGAGCCACTCAGCATCCACATGTGCCTTTCTTCCCAAGTCGGCTCCTTGTCCTCAATTGTTCTCCTCTCCTAACAGCTCTGCGTGTACGCGCATCTGGAACAGGCCCCAGCTGTTCCTCCTCCCTACTTATCTCCAACTCCGAAGGCAGCTGGAAAATGTCAGACGGCCCTGGCTCTATCTCTACTTCTGACACAGAGCATCCATCAGAGCCTTCCCCAGACTCCAGAACTGGCCCAAGCTCCGCCCCAACCTCCACATCATCCGAGTCTGCTGCCAACTCCGCTGGCAGCTGGCGGGCCACAACAGATACTTACTTTCAAGCATCTCTCATGTAACCATTGTACACTGTTCTAGAGGTAAAATATAAATATAATCAATCAGTCAATGAATGAACTGTCAGCAGGATGACAGCAATGCTATCAGCTTTTTAAAGGGATGATTTCAATGAGGATTTGACAGCACAAGTTATTTTATGAGGGGGGGGAAATACTGCTCAGCATGAATTTCTGGAATTTGACGGATTGGTAAAAGCAAAACTGTGTCAGGACAAGGAGCATATGTCATCAGCAATTCACCCATCACTTTAGCATCCTATGTGTTGACAGCATTATTAGCAACAAATACAAATTAGCAGCTCTTAGGCTAAACCTTGTTTTATTTCAGAATTTGAGCCTGGTATAATATAAGCTTTGTATTGTATTACTACAAACAGGCTCTGTATGTATCAGTTGCATGAACATTACCTGTTTATAGCTTGTATTTATTTACTCATGGTCTAAGACCAAGTCATAAAGTTTAAAATACAGCTCACTTTTAATACATACATATATATATAGCAATGTGTACAAATATAAAAGGAACAAACCCTATAAAATTAACAATTCATTGAGGGCACCAAATAGTTTTTATATGCTAAGGCTATAAATGAAAAGAACCTGCTACTTCCTTTGATACCCTGTGTATCATTTAGTAAAAATACATCAATCTCATCATTAGTGGAGTTTATCAGATTCAAGAATGGTGAATTAGCTCCGATTGCAAATGTGGACACTTCAAAATGATGCGTGAAAGACACTGAATGTCTATATACAGGTAGTCCTCGACCACAATTCATTCCAAAATTTTTGTTAAGTGAGGCATTTGTTTTGCCCACTTTACGACCAGTCTTATCTCGGTTGTTAAGAGAATCACTGCAGTTGATAAGTTAGTAACCCACTTGTTAAGCAAATCCAGTTTCCCCTTTGACTTTGCTTGTCAGAAGGTCGCAAAAGGGAATCAATGACCTTGAGACACAGCAACTGTCATAAACATGAATCAGTTGTCAAGCATCTGAATTTTGATCCCATGATCAAAAGTCGTAACTGTGAAAAAACTGTCATGAGACACTTTTTTCAGTCCTGTTGTAACTTTGAATGGTCACTAAATGAAGTGTTGTAAGTCAACATCTACCTGTACTGTATCCAGCTGTCACCCTACCATAATATGGAGAACATGTATATGGGCTAGGGAGAAGACCCTTCCACATAGGAAGGGTGTACAGGATCTTATAGAAGCAATGGGGGAGCTTCCAAGGGGAGAGAGCAATTTATCCAGTAGGAGAGAGGGTGAAATTAGTTCTGTCTCCCTGAATGTCTAAGACCCATACTCTCTGCTTAAGTTCAACCAAGGTTTTGCAATAGAGGTGAACAACTGTAGCTGGGGTGTAGGATGGGGGTGAGGGTTCGTTCTCCAAGCTTGCGGGTTGGTTTCCAAACATTTCGTTACCAGCCTAGGTAACATCTTCAGTGGAATTTAGGGGATATCAACAGGGGTGGGTTGCTTCCGGTTTTGCTACCGGTTCGCAACCCCTGCATGCGTGCGCTGTTCAAGGTACATTGTTCTTCACGCATGTGCAGAACAATTTACAGTGAACTGCGCATGCACAGTCACTAAAAACCAAAATGGTGGCGGCCCAATAGTGTCAAGGGAACTGGTTCGGGGACATGGCAGGCCTGGGTTGCTGCCTGTTCTGCGACCCAGACCTGAATTCCATTACCGTTTCAGCCGAACCGAGCCAAACCAGGAGCAACCCATTTCTGGATATCAAGTTTTCTTCTCTTTATAAGGGCTTCAGGTGTGGGTGTGAAAAGTGAGGGTGTTGTGATGGATAGGTCAGCTGTGAGTCATCAGGGAGTCTTGGGATAGGTCTTGTGATAAGATTACATCAAGTCAGGGTCATTGGGAGGTGAACTGCTCGGTGTGTATGGGTTGTCTGTTGTTAAGCAAGACTTTTGGTTTGCCCCATTTTATGACTTTTCTTGCCACAGTTCTTAAGTGAATCACTGCAGTTGATAAGTTTCCAACCTGGATGTTAAGTGAATCTGGCTTCCCCATCAACTTTGCTGGTCAGAAGATCACAGAAGGTGACCATGTGACCCTGGGACACTGCAGCTGTTATAAATAGGAGACAGTTGCCAGGTTTCTGAATTTTTATCCCATGATAAAGGGGGCTGCTGCAGTGGTGGGTTCTGGCCGGTACAGCTGTACCGGTAGTAGTCGGGAGCAGCGGCCACCATACTGGTATGGTGGCTCGTTTGGTCCACCCACCTGCCCGTATTCCATACCTGTTTTTAAAGCAACTGGGCCAATTGTGCATACGCGCACTGCGTGTGGTGCCTGCACAACCTCCAGTGAGCAGCTGGGTGCTGTATGGGCAGTAGAGTGGGCATGTGTGCGCAGTGCATGTCTGGGGCATGCACAGCACACGTCTGGCGCATGCACGAACAGACCACGAGCAGCGTACCAGTAGTGACAGTAAGAGCAACCCACCACTGGGCTGCTGCAAAGATTGTAACTATGAAAAATGGCCATAAATCACATTTTTCAATGCCAATTTTGAACAGTCATGAAACAAACTGATGTAAGTCCAGTAATACCTGTATCAAAGGAAGGAACCTTACAAAATTAACAATTCATTGAGGGCACCCAATAGTTTCTATACACTAAGTCTATAAATGAAGTATCTGCTACAGATAGTCAACTCTTAGGTCAAACAATGGGGAACATATTTGAAAATTGTCTATAAGCATGGTTTCGACATACAGATAGAGATATATCTAGATCACAAAAAAAAAAAAACTAAAAACAGACCTGCATAAGAGCTCTCTAAATTGTTATTTGGCTCCTCCGACTGAGCTGCCTCCAATTTAAGAAATTACAGCTTCCACAGTAGTTTAAATATAGGTGGTCCTTGACTTACTACGCTGTGGAGGAGAATTACGGTATTCAACAATGGATGTTGCAGAGATAGTTACAACAAAGACGTATGAACTTTGGAAATGAGATGCAATGGTTGGGAAAGTTCCCAATTAAAAACCTAACAAAAGGTTTCATTATTAAGAACCAAATGAGGGTATTTGATCCTGGACTGATCAGAGATAATGATGTAATCTCTGGTGAATAAGAAACTATAGACTTTCTATAAGTAAATTACAACAATAGACTATTAACAGAGTGCCTTGAACTTTAACTTTGCTGTTGTTTAACCTAACTATTTGTTTCTTTCATATATGTAATCTATGACAGGTCGGTTGGGTTGCAAATTAGAGGTAGAAGCTTATAAATTTTGGACCTGCTTTGCCAGGGGTAAACTATTATTGTTGTAATATATTTGTCAGTGTTCCGGGGGGCGGTGGGGGTAGTCTGTCTTTTTTAATCTGCATTTTAAAATATTTTGTCTAGTTCTGTTTTGTCTCTGTTCGATTTATTTTTATTTTGGATTTTAATTTTTGGAGTAAAATAAAAATTGTAAAAAAAAAAAGATGCAGCAGGAACAGAGGTGGGTTCCTACCAGTTCGCACCTATTCGGTAGAACCCGTTCGTCAAATCTAGCGAACCGGTTAGAAGAGGTTCCACCAGTGGACCCGGAAAGCAGGCCACACCTACAGAAGAGGTTCCAAAAAATTTTGAAACCCACCACTGAGTAGGAACTATCTAGTTTGGTAGCATAAAAAGATGGACAAGCCTATTTTTGAAGCAACTTTGGATAGCCGAAGAATGACCTGATCCCAAAGGAGCTGGCCTATTAATGGATAACATCTTTGCAGTCAACATCCCCAGAAATATACTAGCTGTATTTTTTGCTTTAGCCTAGGTCACAGGTGTCAAACTCGTGATGTTTTTCCCTTCGTAGAGTTGGGGTGGTTGTGGCCTGTGTGATGCCCGCAGGCCGCCAGTTTGATACTCCTGACCTAGGTAAATAAGGGCTTGGATATTTTGTGGCTCATTTTGTTATATAACCCCAGTCAGTCTGGTTAGTTTATAGTTCAGTGTGACATCATTTCATAAGTATTGCTCCAGCTAATTTGTCTGAAATGGTATAGGGTTTCCTGCCTGAGCAGGAGGTTGGACTAGAAGACCTCCAAGGTCCCTTCCAATACTAATATTCCGTTAATTCTAGTTAGTGTTCTGGAAAACTCCCAGCATTTTGTAGGGAATAGGAAGATATCTTTTACAGCTGTGTTTAAATTTTGGCACTCAGCTTGCGTCTATATTATCTTTTCAACAAATAGTAATGACCTTTTTTGTTTAATGGCTTGTAAATAAATGCGTTACTAAACTGTTTTAATGGACTCTGAGGTTTGCGGTTGAATTCTTGCAAATTATTTTAATGGTTTTTTGCCAGTTCCAATGTTTAGCATTTTGTTACATGGGATGTCCAAATTGCTAATTGAATGGAATTTGTTAAGTGCCTTCAGCAATTTGGAGTTAAAATGGAATGTGGACATTCCAAATAAATGGTTTCTCAGTGCCATTAATCAACAAGCATTATGCAGCTATTCCATCATTTTTCTCTCAGTGGATTTTGTTTTGCTAAGAACAAAGATGGAATAAGCATTGTCAAGGAGAGTTACAAGTACAAGTTAACAATTTCTAGCTCAAGGTTGACTCAACCTTCCATCCTACCGAGATCGGTAAAATGTAGACCCAGATTGTTGGGGACAATATGCTGACGATTTAAACCAATTAGCAAGGGTTGTAAAGCACTGTGAAGTGCTATATGTGTCTAAATGCTATTGCTATTGCTATCATTGAACACAAGCTAGAGCTGTGATCAGTCAACCTCATGGTTGTAAGGGTGGTGAAACGTAATCCAAGATGCTGAATATCACTTTTAAAGCTCTTCATGGCTTAGGACCAGGTTACCTGAGATACCATCTTCTTCCACTCATTTCTATCTGTCCAATCCAATTTGACACAATGGACGTGTTCCATGTCCTATCAGTGAAGAAATGTCAAGAAATTGCCAATACCAGGAAGTATGCCTCTTCTGGCTTAGCGTGTACTCTCTGGAACACTCTCTTTCCTGAGATTAGGACAGCAATAGCAATAGCACCTAGACTTATATACGCTTCACAGTGCCTTACAGCCGTCTCTAAGCGGTTTAGAGTTGGCATGTTTCCCCCAACAATCTGGGTCCTCATTTTACCAACCACAGGAGGGAAGGTGAGTCAACCTGGAGCCGATCGGAATTGAACTGCTAGCAGTGGGCAGAATGAGTCTACAATACTGCAATCTCACCACTGCACCACCACGGCTGTTATATGCCCAGGTCTGTGGTGTTATGTTGTGAAGGATCCCTATTCCCGATTATGCTGACACCAACAAATTATCATATTACTTGGCTGCTACGTGTTTTACATTTTTCTACTGTCTTGTTTTTATTACCGTTGGCCACCCAGAGTCATTGCTTTGAGATGAGCAGCTATATAAATTTTATTTGTTTATATCCCACCTTTCTTATTTTTATAAACAGCTCAAGGCAGAGAACATAACTAATACTCTATCCTCCTCCTATTTTCCCCACAACAACCCTGTGAGATTAGTTGAGCTGACAGAGAGTGATAGGCCCAAGCTCACAAGGCTAGCTTTCATAGTTAAGGTGGAACTAGAATTCATGGTCTCCCAGTTTCTAGCCTGTTAGCTTAACCACTAGACCAAACTGGCTCTCTTTATTCAATTGAATGAACAATTTAATAATATTAAATTCTGGAATTCAATAGCGAGACAGACAGACTTTCTCCTCAGGTGTGTTGAATGTGCCTCAAAATGTAATAGCAATAGCATTTAGACATACTGTATATACTCGAGTATAAGCCTAGTTTTTCAGCCCACTTTTTGGGCTGGAAAAAGCCGCCTCGGCTTATACTCGAGTCAGTGAAAAATTTGCCCGAAATGGAGGAGAAAAAGGGGCGGGGCCATGCCGCTGGGTGACACTCGTGAATGGCCCAGTGCCCCTGTGAGTTTCCCCTCCCTCTGTGTCAGTTTGCCGCGCAGCGCGCACCGCACCATCCCCCCTCCTCACGTTCTAATGTAATGCAGGGCTGTCTTACGATTCCCCTTCCTCCCCCTCCTGCCGCTCTGCAACGATGTCCCACCTCCTCCTTGTTATGGCAAGCAGCCACATAGCGATGTCCCACCTCCTCTGGTACAGTGATCCAATGATAGGAATCACTGTGCCGTGTGTCATAGGAGGCGGGACATTGCTCCCGCGGCTGCACGGGACATCATCATCACAGCGGGACATCAGCATCATGAGGTGAGTGAAGTATTTCATTGAATACACCGCTAGTTTACTGTTTTTCTTTGAAATAAATATTCAAAAACATTATTGGTATCTATTTTTATTTTTGAAATTTACCGGTAGCTGCTGCATTTCCCACCCTAGGCTTATACTCGAGTCAATAACTTTTCCAGTTTTTTTGTGGTAAAATTAGGTGCCTCGGCTTATATTCGGGTCGGCCTATACTCGAGTATATACGGTATACCACTTTACAGTGCTTAATAGCCCTCTCTAAGCAGTTTAGAGTCAGCATATTGCCCCAACAATTTGGGTCCTCGTTATACCCACCTTGGAAGAATGGAAGGCTGAGTCAACCTTGTACCTGGTGAGATTTGAACTGCCAAATTTCCTCAGATAGCGAGGAAATAACAGAAATAACCTGCAGTACTGCATTCTGACCACTGTGCCACCATGGCTCATTTATCTCTGTAGAATAGATGCCATGACAGATACGGATTGTAAAGTTGCCTTCTCCCTGCACCTTGTGGTTCCCCATCCTCTAGAAAACAATGTACATTTGACAGAATCAGTCACTTTCTTGCCATTCAGTTCAGTTAATATTCTGCCTTACTGCACCTAACCTTATGGCTCATTTGGGTGAGCCATTGCCAAACTTGTTGTGCTTATGAAACTTGCTAGGCAGAATCTGCTGGGTTGGATCAGCTTTCCCTGGTATTTGAATGGGTCCTTGATCCTAATGGACTGCTCTCTAGTTTCCACTTGATGCAATTACTACTATCATGCAGTGAAATGGCTAAGTTCATACAACAGGAGGCTAGAGTTCTCAAATCACTCCCAGAAGCTGTTAAACCCTGGTCCCATGCCCTGGTCTGGAGAACTAGCTTAGCTCCCGTTGCCATCACCTATTTTTCAGCCAGTGCCTCATCTGGGTATCCTTCCCCAGATCCAGGGGTAAAATTCAGCAGGTTCTGACAGGTTCTGGAGAACTGGTAGCAAGAAATTTTGAGTAGTTTGGAGAACCGGCAAATGCCACCTCTGGCTGGCCCCAAAGTGTGTGGGAATGGAGGTTTTGCAGTATCCTTCCCCTGCCATGTCCAACAAGTCACGCCCACCAAGCCATGTCACGCCCACCAAGCCACGCCCACAGAACCGGTAGTAAAAAAATTGAATTTCGCCTCTGCCCAGATCAGTTATGTAACAGAGGTTAGGGCTTTCTGTTGTCTGTCTAGTGGTTAAATGCAAGAAACTGAAATAACTTCAGTACTGCAATCTCGTAGTCATGTAGCATAGGTAGGTGTTGTGGCCCAGCAGGATCCGGTTGAACTGCTGATGGACTCAGATAGCGAGGAACCCTATGAGTCTACCAGGGAAGATGTGGAGGACCCTGGGCAGGGTTCAGACTCAGAGCAGGGACCAGAGAGGCTGGTTGGCCACCAGGAGGCGCCTGAGGCATGAAGCAGTGGGGAGGATCAAAGGCAGTTTGTCCCTGATGCAAGATTAAGAAGGGCGGAGCAGCTCCTTAGGCAGACTCATAGACGATGATTAAGCCCAGGTGGTTGTGGCTTGGGCCCTCCCAAGAGAGTATATAAGTGAAGAAGTTGGGAGGAGACATTTGCAGGAAACAACCATTCGAAACAGTATTGGAAAACTCTGTCTGTATCCGTGTCTGTTGAATTTGGGTTGCTGTCAACTACTCTTGCATGTGAGTCTTGTCTGGGCCTTCAGCCAAAGGAGTCGATAACTCTGTAATTAAAAAGTGGCAAACAGCCAAGCCTGTGTCTGGGTGATTCGCAGGCCAGAGGGGGTGGGGTCAGAACAGGTAGGGGTGAACAGATTATTTGGACCTTCTTGCCCTCACCAGATATAAAATTAGACTGCATTTAAAAATCTACATATATATATAAAAGGTTGTGTGTATGTGTGTGTACGTCCCAACATACAGTAACTCTGGAACGCCTCAAGCAATTTCAACCAAACTTGGTACACAGATGACTTATTCTCTGGAAAAACATACTGTGGGGGGTAAGACACCCCTAATACCCCCCAGGGAGAGGGGTGTCTGTTAAGATACAGCCTGTTGTGTCTTAAAATGGCTTCTACTGTACTGCCATAAAATGGCTTCTACTGTACAGCGCAGTGGAATTGCCATGGTAACTACTTCACAGTACTGCACAAGGAGTCCCTCTGGTAAGAGGGAAAATCCAGTATTAGAAATTATGTTTGATCTGGACATTTCCGCCCTATAAATAAATAGCCGGGCAATGCTATCAGCTAGTAAGAAATATAAAATGTAAAGCTTTTTTCAGCTCTAAATACTGAAATGCCAACTAATCAATGTTGGTGGAAATAAATTTAGAGTGCTTAGTTGACAATGATATACCTGCAAACTTAAAGAAAATTCAAAAAGAAAAGATAGCATGCTAGGAAGACCACAAGATGGCACTTTTCTGCTCAAGCAGGATGTTTTCTTGTCAGACAGAAAATGTTGCAACTTGATATTATAGACTACAAGGCTATAAAAACCAGTATCTTCATAACAAATCTGCAAAATGGATAAAAGCTGCAATCACATCAATAGTTTGCACACAGAAATTAAAAACGGTTATGCAAATTAGACTTCACACAATTTCTGGATGAAGATTTTTATATATTCCTAAAGAGGATAAAAACCTTAAAGTATTATTCCCTTCCTTCAATTAGTTCTTCAAGAAGAGAAATGCTCACAAAGATTGCAATTTAGAATCCACTTTCCAGTCTCAGCCCAGCAAAATCTATCCTTAAATTTCCCCTTTTGAGTTTCCATTTGGTTTTTAAGAGTCTCAGATCAGGTAGAGGGAGCCACTGTGGTAATTTGATTATGAATTATTCAAGAATCACACACACACATGATTAATGGATATGGATATGAATCTATGCTCTCTGGCATTTGAACTGGCTGCCTGTGAATGTCAGAGCCTGCAGCCCATCATCCACATTATGGGCGTGTAAAAGCATACACATAATTACACTTACTGGGTAAAAGCTAAACAAATATGATATTGCTGCATGTACTGTATGTGTATAATGATTTTCAGGAATCAGATAAAGAACTCAAATAGAATCTCTATCTTGAACAATCAGATCTGACTTAGGTAGTTTTCTACACCAAAGTCAGCATCTGCCAGTAGTTTAATTAGTTACCATATTTTTCAGAGTAAAAGAGCCGAGGTGGCGCAGTGGTTAGAGTGCAGTACTGCAGCCACTTCAGCTGACTGCTAAGCTGCAGTTCGGCGGTTCAAATCTCACCGCTCAAGGTTGACTCAGCCTTCCATCCTCCCGAGGTGGGTAAAATGAGGACCCAGACTGTGGGGGCAATATGCTGACTCTGTAAACCGCTTAGAGAGGGCTGAAAGCCCTATGAAGCAGTATATAAGTCTAACTGCTATTGCTATTGCTATTGCTATAAGATGCCCCTTTTCCCCCCAAAAAAGAGGGCGAAAATCTGGGTGCGTCTTATGCACTGAATACAGCATTTTTGGCCTCCCGAAACCCAGCCCCCTTCACAAAAATGGACGTGCAGAGGGTTTGGGAGACCTGTAATGTGATCCTAGAGGCTACGGAGGGCAAAAGCGAGTGAAAAATGGACCAGAAAGAGGAGAGTGTTCTTCCACATTTAACAGTTGCACAGAACTGAAACCAAAGATTTGAGCTGTTTATGGAAACTATAGGTATACTGCAGGTATCCGTTATGCACAGTGGTGGAATTTAAATAATTTAACAAACCCGTTCTCTGCCCTAATGATTTCTTCCAGGAACCAGTTCACCAAACTGCTCAGTAAGTTAACAACCGGTTCTCCCGAAGTGGTGCAAACTGGCTGAATCCCACCACTGGTTATGCAAAATAATTATTAAAGTTATCGGAGTCCATCTCTCTTGAACTGCTTGTGGCAGAAATAGCTTAGCATGATCCACAGTGCTGCAGAGGTGAAGCATCTTGAGCTATTGAATGGAGGAGTCTGAACTCTTCTTTGTAATAAACATCACTGCAATCTGAGATGTTTAATAGGCTTCCAAAACCGCACATAAATAATTAATCAGGAATTTATTGCTTTTACCACTCACAACAGGAAAGAACTTTCCCCTGGAGAAAGTTAGAGGAAGCAATCATTTAAAAATTATTAATTAAATGTTGACAGGCAACAGAGGCCAAATTTAGAAGAACACAGATTGCTATTTAAATTTAAGGATATAGGGCAGAGAGGTAATGATGTGGAAAAGCTAGGTAGTGAATTTCATATTCCAAAATTAATAGTCTTGCGAAGGTAAAATCTCCCCGTGGAAAGCCATATGTATTACATAGAAATAAACCTATGTTCGTTATAGAAAACAATGCGGTTAAAATAATAATAATAATAATAAAATAGATGTAATTAAAAAAGAAAGCAAAAGTGATATGGCAAAAGAAAGCCCAGGTACTGCCAATAGTAAAATTTGCCTGCAAACAACAATTGGTGGGACCACAAAATAGACAAAGTAATGGAAAGTGAAGAAGCTAAGTAGTTTGAGATTTTAGAATTCAAACACCTACCATATAGCAGTCCAGACTTAACAACTGTCAATAAGAAAGATAGATAATGAACATCGCAGTACCTGGAAGAAAAGAGAATGAACTGGACAAGATATCAAAATGCAAAGGCCTGCAAATAGAACAACTATGGCCAAAGGAAATAAAGATAGCACCAATAATGATAGGCACATTGGGGGCCATCCCAAAACAATTGGAGCACCACTTGAATACCAGCGACATTGACAAAATCACTATCAGTCAATTGCAAAAGGCTGCTTTATTCAGAAGAGCTTACATCCTGCAACAATACCTTTAATACCATGAAACATCAACATCTGCCTATCCTAGGTCTTTGGGAAGGACTCAAGAGGTTGATAAAAATGCCAAATCCAGTCTAAATACCTCGTTGACTGTGCCAAAACCATAATCAGTTATGCACATGTCCAACTGATAACCAAGCATTGTTAAACATAATTTTAAAAGTATGCTGCAGGACTTTATTCTCTGACTAGTCTATTAGGATCTGACTAATCTTTTTGTTGTAAATGTGTTTTTATTTTCCATTTTCATTTCATACAGTCACATATATACTGTGCATAACCGGGGCCATATAACATTAAACAATAAACACAGCCATTCCTCTTGTCAACAATACCCCCCAAAATAGAAACCCAATGTACCTCTTCGACCCTCCATACACCCTTTCTGAGGATCTGACTAATCTGTTGGGTATCCTGAACTTGTGGCAAAACTTTCATTAATTGGTTTGTGCATAAATCATGCTCTTTTAATGGACAATCATGCTTTTTTTTTAGTAATTTAACTCCATGAGCATTTTGATTTCTATTTACCCTTGTGGCATACTGGCAAAACTGGACGGTATGTTCTTAACATCAGCAGACAACTAGAGGTGGTCCTCGACCTACGACTACAATTGAGCCCAAGATTTCTGTTGTTACATCAGGCATGTGTTAAGTGAGTTTTGCCCTGTTTTACGACCTTTCTTGCCGTAGTTGTTAAGTGAATCCCTGCAGTTGATAAATTAGTAACCCGGTTGTTAAGTGAAACTGGCTTCCCCCTTGACTTTGCTGGTCAGAAAGTCGCAAAAGAGGATCACACAACCTTGGGACACAGCAATGGTCGTAAATATGAACCAGTTGCCAAGCATCTGAATTCTTGATCACATGATCATGGGGAGGCTGCAAAGCTCGTAACTGTGAAAACCGGTTGTAAGTCACTTTTGTCAGAGCTGTTGCAACTTTCAATGGTCACTAAATGAACTGCTGTGAATTGAGGACTACCTGTAGATCCAGTAGGTCATACTTTCAAATATATTCCCTTTCCACATTCCTCAATGCCTTCAACAATGGCAGTTTCTAATAAAATTAAAAATTCAGGGAGATATTCAGAAATGTATTGGCCTTAAAAGTAGCCGGTATTGGATTGTATATGATAGTCAAATATCGGGAGTTAACTATAGGAAATAGAATAACATAAGAGAGTTGGAAGGGACCTTGAGGGTCTTCTAGTCCAGCCCCCCCCTCCCGCCCCCCCGGCTTAGGTAGGAAACCCTATACCATTTCAGACAAATGGATATCCAACAACTGCTTAAAAACTTCCAGTGTTGGAGCATTCACAACTTCTGGAGGCAAGTTGTTCCACTGATTAATTGCTCTGTCAGGAAATTTCTCTTTAGTTCTAGGTTGCTTCTCTCCTTGATTAGTTTCCACCCTTTGCTTCTTTTTTCTACCCTTGGGTGCCTTGGAGAATAGTTTGACTCCCTCTTCTTTGTGGCAACCCCCTGAGATACTGGAACACTGCTATCTTGTTTCCCCTAGTTCTTCTTTTCATTAAACTAGACATAAACAGTTCGTGTGCATTTTGTTTTTCTTGCCTAAATGTAGGACCTTACTTTTTTCACCATCGAATTTCATTTTGTTAGATAGTGCCCAATGTTCAAGTTTGTCTTTCAGAAGTTTCCAAAAAGCATTTCCAAAACTATCTTGTCCTAGGATGTTTTATGACATCCTCTCAGCAGAAGAATCCTTTATCCAGTGGCATGCACAACAGTTTACCATTCCCTGCTACAGGGGATGATGAGGACATCTAAGTTTCTTGTTGTGCTCTTAACATTCCCAACGCCTGCTGGACCTACCTTCTTGATTGCTGGACCATTGATCAGTTTCCTCTGCTTAATTTGCCAGAGACAGATTCACCCACTGGGGTAGAGAAATGCCTACCACACTGAGGGTTGAATATCTGGTGGCTACCTTCACTTGGTTTGGCCTTTCTGCTGAAAGTTTATAAGAATGTGTCCAGGCCTTTGTGAGAGCAGAGCACCAGGTGGGCTCAAAGTTGAATGAGCAGCCCTACAGCAGACCCCTTCACCAGAGATGTGGCTTCTTCCTTGACACCCCATATATTTATAAAATATTTTACGTGGGAAGCTCCTGTTCCCATGGGTAAGCTTGAACTCTAGAACAATTAAGAGATAAAGAACATAAGTTAAAAGGGGAAGAGAAGAGGCAGGGCAATTTGGATGGAAATGTTTGGAAGTAGATAAAAAGGATAACTAAGTATGCAGCAAAGTGAATGGAATTTTAAAAAGTGATGCATGGTTTCAGAAGAAATAGAATTAAAGAGTATACTGGACCTGTCTGGAAAGGATAGTAATTTGTCAAACAGAGGGACTGAAATGAATTCTGTAAGTATTGGTGAATAATCTCACACCTCTGTAGGTTTTCACTTTCCTGCCTCTAGTACCCAAACTATCCATAAACTAATTTGTGCTTCAATGGAATTGTGTCCTGGTCTCAGCTCAAATGCAACTCATGGGGGCAGGGGGATCCTTCATGCGTAGATGAAACCTGAATCAATTGAAAGAATATCTTTATTATTCCCATATACAAAGAGAAAGAAAGAAAGACAACGCAAAAATACAAGAATTATTTTGTTAAACATGCCTAAAAAGATATTTGGCAGAATTTTGATTAAAATTGTATTCAAGTGATTCCAATGGGCAACATTTGGGATCAACAAAGTACTCGTGGCAGGCAAGAAGTACACAGGCTAGGATTTTGCTTTCAGATTACTGAAAAATATATGAATGTGGAAAAAAGAGGAGGGACTGTGGGAAGTTATCATCCAGCCCTCTCCCAGAAAAATGAAATATCCTAGGAAATATTGAAAAGGCAGAATATTTCTCTGGTTGTGAGGAGAAAGAAACATGTTTTAAAAGACAGAATCGCTGCCTGTAGCTTCCTGCCCATCCCCACTTTGTCAATGGGCCATTGAGAAGGCCAGGCTAGCCCACTTTACATAATAAAGACTTCTCCACTGCAGCCCCAGGGGGGATGGGAGTAAAGGCATGATAATGTTGGAACTTTACTCAACTCTCCACATGGCATCTGAGGACTCATCCATACTTGGATTCAAAACACAGCCTAGAGAGTAGCCCCTGCATGGCCCCATGGGAGTCTGACAACCAATCAGAATACATTTCTTACACAGGAACAGGAAACAGAGAGGTGGGACTAAACAAGGTATAAAAAGCCTAGCAAGCACCTCCTTCAGCTTTTCTCTTCCTCTCCACCAACATTGAAGCATGTGATCACCTTTTCTGTTCAGGGCTCATGTCATGTGGCCCTGTCCAACAATAAACCATCTTTCCAACCAGCCTCCATGTCTCCAGTGTCTTCTTCACCACTTGGAGCTGAACCCAGAAGGACATTTCTTTCAACAGGACAAAGGAGAGAGAGGGAAAACTCCTCATTGCTTTAAAGTTTAGACAAGATCCTTGCGGCAAGAAGGGCAGCAAACAAATTTAATTTTTAAAAAACTAAAAATAAATAATTCACAATCCTTATAAACAATCATATAATCTCTTCAATTATATTCATTTAAAATGTGATTAGAAAAAAGGAAAATTTAAAGCCTTGTGTTGTCTTACACAACATAATAAGCATGTTTTGCACACACATAAGTCATATAATGCTTATTTTGACAAAGGTATATTCATATCTAGAATTTACAGCCCTGCCCAATTATAGAAATGAAAGAAATTCCTCTTTTAGAATAGAATAACAGAGTTGGAAGGAACCTTGGAGGTCTTCTAGTCCAACCCCCTGTTCAAGCAGGAAACCCTATTCCATTTCAGACAAATAGATGTCCAATCTCTTTTTTAAAACTTCCAGCGTTCACAACTTCTGGAGACAGGAAGGAAGGAACAAATTCAAATGACAAAGCTACTGTTTTGAACAAACATCTAATTAATTTATATTTGGTCACCTCACCACAATATAACAGTCATTGTCCAGAACTCTTAAATGGCCATAGAACTGATCTGAAAGTCTTATCTCTCACCACCCATTCCAATTACAGTATATGGTGGCATTTGAAGTGCTCTGAACTAACTGAAGAACAGCTTTTAGACATTTTGATTGTATAAGCTTAGGAGATAAAATTTTCTCTCTCTTCTGAAAATGTTTTTTTAAATAATATGTGCACTTTTTGCTGTTTCTTAAAGTTACTAAGACAAACATATTTTTAAAAGAAACTTAGAATGATATACATTTCTTACTGTACAAAGGTTAAGGGTTATCACTGATAAACAATATTCTATTTTTAAAAGAAAAAAATACATCTGGATGAACAAAATATACAGTGGTGAAAAGATAATTGCAGTAAATACTATGGAGGGAGGAGGAAGAGGAGAGGCAGGCTAAGAAAGTATCTTTAGGAGTTAGATTTTGATGGTAAGTATTCTTTTTAGTCCGATCGGAGATTGTAATCATTGAACGACAGGATATATTTTATTTCTTTGCTTAATAAAAGTGTTTATACTTTGTTTTGTAGCCCAAACTGTAGTTCAGTAACTGGCATCTGTTTTCCAAATGTTTGACTAAAAGAGCTCTTACTCTCTGACTTGTTGATACAGGTAATCCTCAGGTTATGAGTGTTCCCTTAGTGAATGTTTGAAGTTATGTGATCAGCGCCCCCTAGCGTTTCCAAACAAGGCTCAAAACTACAAATCTGGCAGCACCAATGGCAGTTGTTCGTCCTTACAAACAACAGCAACATTTGTCCTGCATGTTGCCAGCTGAAATGGAACTTCTGATGGGCGGGTCCACCCCTCAGAAGTCCCATTCGGCCATCCAAAGGCCTCCTCTGGTTCATTGCAGGCTGAAGTGGAACCTCCGGGCGCCGGTCCCCGGAAATCCATTTCAGCTTGCAATGGGCTGGGGGAGGCCCACGGAGGGCCGGATGGAGCATGAGGCTGGAGAGGAGACTGCTTTCCAGATCTTCACAAGGTAAGTGCCCCGGCATGGCAAGTTGGGGGGGGGGGAGAAGCAATTTGGGCCAGCATGAGGTACTTTAGTGGGTCGGGGAGGCCTTAGGTGATCTTGGGCAGGTGGCCTGTTCCATCGGTAGCCCCCCTAAACCCCCCCCCCATGGACTTCCCCATCCTGAAATGTCTCATGTGCATTTAACAAGCCTCACATTCGATTAGCGAATGCCTGGGCGAAAGGAGGGAGTGATCTCGTACCTTGAACAAGATTGACTCCCACGAATCCTCGGGTTATGAATGGAATGGGCAACGTCTATTACATTCATAACTCAAGGACTACTTGTTTCATCTAAATGTTTATGAGTTCCAGTTTTACCTATGTGAATAAATTATATTAATCAACCTGCACGTGATGAAAACCTTGTAAGGTACATCTTTTCCATTCTCAGGTTGGACTAAACAAGTGACTCTGCAAGGTTGCTTGCAATGCAGCTGGTAAAGTTTAAATACGGGTAGTCCAATCATTCGTTTAGTGACTGTTCGAAGTTACAACATCACTGAAAAACGTGACTCGTGACCATTTTTCACTCTCATAACCATTGTAGCATCTCTACGGTCACAGGATCAAAATTTGGAAGCTTTTAAGGACAGTTTTTCTAGATTGCCTGCTCTGATTTTACCAAGCTGTCTATGTAATGTTATTTTATCAATTATGTTATTGTTTTACCATTGTGTTACCATTGGTATTGTATTTACTCTATTTTATATTCTACCCAAGACGGAATGCAAGGGGGAGTTATAGACAATAAGTAAATTATAGAATTATTTTATTTATTTTTTAGTTTTATTTATTTGTCAATAAGTACAAGGAAACAAGTATGAAAAGCACATGAAAAAAAAATGGCACAAATAAATGGATAAAATAAGCAAATCATAGTCCTAAACACATAAAGAGTACATATAAATGGGACAGTAGGACAGGGACAGTAGGCATACTGGCGCACTTATGCATGCCCCCTTAGGGACCTCTTAAGAAACACTTAAGGTCCACGCTAGACAGCTTAAGGTAAAAGGTATGGGGGTTAGAGGAACTAACAACAGGATCAGGTAGGGTGCTCCGCACATTTACTACTCCATTGCTAAAATTGTTTTTCCTGCAATCAAGATTCAGGAATGTTAGGATGTTATGGCAGATTATCTTTGCACTAAGCTCAGGTCAGAACGTAAACAGCATAGTTCAAGGTTATCCAGGCCTAAAATTTCTGGTGGTATACAGAATTTTATTACGAGCAGAGGAGTTGAGTAATTATAAACAATAAATAAATAAATTTAAACTGATGATTGAAAAAAAGAAAAAAAGAGAAAGATACTGATGCCTTCAAACTTGAACATTGGGCACTATCTAATAAAATGAAATTCAATGGTGAAAAGTGTAAGGTTCTACATTTAGGCGACAAAAACGAAATGCACAGGTACAGTATAGGTGGTACCTTGCTCAACAGTAGGGAAAGGGATCTTGGAGTCCTAGTGGACAACCATTTAAATATGAGCCAGCAGTGTGCAGCAGCTGCCAAAAAAAGAATCTGCTTCAGGTTGGGTAGCTGTATGTATTCAAGTATGGGTTTACCTCCATATTAACCCCAATGTCGTAGTAGAAGATAGTGTCATGGTTTCAAGAAACACCCCCAATGAAATAAAACTCCGAGGCTTGTGTTTCCTCAAAGTTCCAATTTATTAGAGATGTCATGTTGGCACATCTGGGAAAACCCGAATCTGAAAGCTTCCAGGTTTTCCCACCCAGTTAAAAGTTCAACATCCTGCTCCAACACCCACAAGTTCATCACATGGTCCAATTTTTCACTGCCACGAAGACAGATTCCACCCACCCAGTTCCGGCCAGGTGCAGAGACAAAGATGACCTTGACTTTCTAAGAAGAATGTTATTATGGCTACATATCGCCCAACTCCATGTAATCGCCCCTCCCATTTTCCCACAGTAGAAAGTGTGGCAGGCCTGAAGTCCAAAAGAAAAGATGGCTTGCAGGCATAACAGATGCATTGCCATTGGCTGTACATTAGCTTATTAATAATGCATCTGAGTGGTTTGAGCTGTGAGCTAAAGTCTTATTAATGGCTGTTATTGATTACTGGTTCTTCTTTAAATGATTACCATATTTTTCGGAGTATAAGACGCACCGGAGTATAAGACGCACCATGATTTTGAAGAGGCAAATTAAAAAAAAAGATTTTTGCACTTTGCAGACCTTTCCAAAATGACCCATTTTTTGCGAAAATGGGCCCGTTTCCCCCCCCCCAAAAAAAGGGCATGCATAGCCTTTAGGAGGCTTGCAGAGTACTCCGGGGGAAGCAAAAATGAACAAAAATGGGCCTGTTTTTGGGGGGGGGAAGGCATGCATAGCCTTTAGGAGACTTATGGAGTGCTCCTAGGGGCTGGGGGGGGGCAAACAAAAACCGGCCCGTTTTTCTATCATTTCTGCCCTCCCCAGCCCCCAGGAGCACTCTGGAAGCCTCCTAAAGGCTATGCAACGGCCATTTTTGCAAAGGCAGCAGGGTTTCGGGAGGCTAGAATGCTATATTCAGTGTATAAGACACACCCAGATTTTCACCCTCTTTTTCGAGGGAAAAAAGGTGTGTCTTATACGCTGAAAAATACAGTACTTACTGAATGTGTAATGCTAACAATTTGAAAACTCTCTTCATTACAACTGCTAAGGATGCAGATAAGACTATGAGAAGAACAGAACCTGTCTATAGTTGAGCTGCATATCTTCATAGTTGACATGGAACTTTTTTACCAGGGTTAGAATATTTCTCAGGTCTATTTTGATAAGGATCCTGTCACCTGCTTGATCTTGAGGAGCTTCAGTCCACCAAGTCTCAAAGTAGTTACTCTCAGCTGCCACCTGCTTGACTGGGATCTGAAAAATGGGGGTTGACTTTTGAATCTTCTTTTGTGCCATTTTAAAAAGTCCCCACATTTCACCAGCCTATGTGACCAGCTCAATTCACATGTAATGGGATCCATCCTATGCAATTTTTCAGTGTCATATTAATTTCGCTTAGTGAAGCCCCGAAACAGCCGAAATTACGAGCTATCCAATTTACAAATGATCCGTTCATTTTACAGGTAGTCCTCAACTTACAGCAGTTCATTTAGTGACTGTTCGAAGTTGCAACGGCACTGAAAAGAATGACTCACGACTATTTTTCACATTACCGCTATTGTAGCATCCTCACAATCACGTGATCAAAATTCAGATGCTTGGCAACTGGTTGATATTTATGACTGTTGCAGTGTCCCGGGGACACGTGATCCCCTTTTGCAACCTTCTGACAAGCAGTTAGTGGGGAAGCAAGGTTCACTTAACAACTGTGTTACTAACTTTACAACTGCACTGATTCACTTAACAACTGAGGCAAAAAAGGTGACAAAATGGGGCAAAACTCACTTAACAATTGTCTCGCTTAACAATAGAAATTTTGGGCTGAGTTTTGAGCCTAAGTCGAGGACTACTGTGTATATTCAATTTTTTTCTACTGGAACTGAAGGTTCCACCACAAATGCGCGAATGACAAAAGCGCGGCTGACTAAACCGCGCCGACAAAACCGTGCGACGAATGAGCCCTGAAGCACGCCGACAACAGCGTGCCGACAGAAGCGCGCTGTAACCTAACCCTAACCCTAACCCTAACCCTAACCCTAACCCTTACCTTAACTTAAATCGCGCTTCTGTCGGCGCACTGTTGTCGGCGCGCTGTTGTCGGCGCGCTGTTGTCGACGCGCTTTTGACATCGCGGTTTTAGCGCCGCGCTTTTGTCGGCGCGCTTATGATGTTCGCGCTTTTGTCGGGTCACGGGAACTGAAAGGGCTCCTCCATTTTTACTACAAGTTGGGGTGTAGGCAGGAATAAAAAAGAGCATTGGACTAGCTGAGCGGCACCCTGTGAATGCCCCAGTCTTGCACTTGGGTCTCCATAATCATCGTCCTTTTCCAGCATACATTCCGGGCATCCAACGTCTTTCTCTAAACCAGTGGATCTCAACCTTCCTAATGCTGCGACCCTTTAATACAGTTCCTCGTGTTGTGGTGACCCCCAACCGTAAAATTATTTTATGCTTTCCGTATTTTTTGAAAATATGTGTTTTCCAATGGTCTTAGGCAAGCCCTGTGAAAGGTCATTCGACCCCCAAAGGGGTCCCGACCCACAGGTTGAGAACCACTGCTCCTTTATTTGCAATATTATTTCAGTTACATTCCTAACTAATTATTTTGTGTTATTCAATAATAGTTTTGGAAATGCTTTTTGGAAACTTCTAAAAGACAAACTTGAACATTGGGCACTATCTAACAAAATGAAATTCAATGGTGGAAAAAGTAAGGTTCTACATTTAGGCAAGAAAAACAAAATGCACATGAACTGGGTATGTCTAGTTTAATGAAAAGAAGGACTAGGGGAGACATGATAGCAGTGTTCCAATATCTCAGGGGGTTGCCACAAAGAAGAGGAAGTACTTCCAAACTATTCTCCTTCTCTGAGGGTAGAAAAAAGAAACAAAGAGTGGAAACTAATCAAGGAGAGAAGCAACCTAGAACTAAGGAGAAATTTCCTGACAGAACAATTAATTAGTGGAACAACTTGCCTCCAGAAGTTGTGAATGCTCCAACACTGGAAGTTTTTAGGAAGATGTTTGATAACCATTTGTCTGAAATGGTATAGGGTTTCCTGCCTAGGTAAGGAGTTGGACTAGAACAGTGGTTCTCAACCTTCCCAATGCCGTGACCCTTTAATACAGTTCCTCATGTTGTGGTGACCCCCAACCATAAAATTGGTGTCTCAGTTCCTAAGACCACCGAAAATATGCGTTTTCTGATGGTCTTAGGTGACCCCTGTGAAAGGGTCTTTTGACCCACAAAGGGGTCCTGACCCACAGGTTGAGAACCACTGATCTAAACCATGAGAGGGACTTTGGAATCTTAGTGGAGGATCACTTGAATATGAGCCAGCTGTGTGCAGCATCAGCCCAAAAAGCTAATACAATCCTGGGTTGTAGAAACAGAGGCACAGAATCAAGATCACATGAAGCATTACTACTGCTTTATACAACACTAATAAGACCACCCCTGGACTACTGCATCCAATTTTGATCACCATACTACAAAAAAGATGTTGAGACTTTGGAAAAACTTCAGAGAAGAGCTACTAAGATGATCAAAGGCCTGGAGACTAAAACATATGAAGAAAGCTTGCAGGATTTGGGTTTGACTAGTCCAGGGGCTGACAAACTTGCAGCCCACGACCCAGATGCATCATGTGCTGACCCCACCCTGCCCTGTTTAGTGAAGGGGGAAATGCGTCACGTGACGATGCCGTGATGATAGGAGTTTGACACCCGTGAGGTAATCTAAGGAAAAAAATTAGGGGTGACATGACAGCAGTATTCCAGTATTTTTTTTCAAAAGTTGTTTATTTTTTTCATTTTCATACAAATAACCACATGTATACCATTACATAATCAACACTATTTTGTATTATTCAATATTACGTCAATTCGTCTTACTATCAACCCCAAAAGACTATCATTAGCTCTTCTGCTCTCCATATACCACATTTATACCCTTTCCATCACTTTCTTCTCCCTCTCTCCTCCTTCCTTCCTCCTTTCTTTCCTCTGTCATCTTTCTCTTCTCTATTTCCCCTTCCTCTCTTCTTCTCCTCTCTCCTCTTCCCACTCCTTCTTTCTCTTCTTGTCCCCCTACCCTTTCTCCTAACCCTCTCTTCTTCCTCTTGCCTCTCTCCTCTCTTCCACACTCTTCATCTCATTTACATGGTCTATTTCAGCATCTGAGCGGGCTCCATTTAATGTTCACGGTGTTAGCAATTTCATTTCAATAAACATCTTTCATATTAATAATTTTAACATATATCCTCCTTTTTTTAAAAAAAGTACACATATATAGCAATTATATTTTAACCCACCCCCAAACTTATTTTTTGGACAAAGTGTGGACCTGGTTACAATTTCCAGCTATTCTCATCATAATATTGTATAGTTATACATCATTACATGCCCCAAATTTTTAGCTCTATTTTTAGAACTACTTTTTTTAGTAGTATTCCAGTATTTGAGGGCCTGCCACAAAGAAGAGGAGATCAAAATATTTTCCAAAGCACCAGACGGCAGGACAAGAAAAGTTTGGAAACTAATCAGAGAGAAGTGTTGAATAAAAGGAAAATGATCATTTAAAAGAATAATTATTAAAGAGTATTATTATTTTGTATAAGAAAATGGAATTGGTATTGTTTCTAGAAAGGCAAATGTTTGATATGTAAAATGGCACAATTATAAGCTGTTTTAAAATTACCTGTATTTAGCAGCCAACAGCTAAGAATCAGCTGTGTGAAATGACAGCCTGAACGCCAGCTAAAATCGCAAGCAGAGGAAGAACAAAAATAACAACAGAGCTTATACTAGCAAGGAAAAAGGTTATGAATATTATGAACTTGTTAAAATTCTTTGAACAAAGCTGGAGGGCGCGTTTAGAATTGATTAGGATGCTGTGTCAAAAAGGAGAGGGGGAAATGATCTTGTCTCTTAAGGGGATAAAAGCTGATGAATGCTTTGTTCCGCATCTGTGTTTGAATAAACACAGGTGAATAAACTTTGCTGCTTTCAAGTTGCTGTCTCAGGTAGCTCCATATGCCAACGTGCACTGTTTATAACTGAAGCAACCTGGAATTAAGGAGAAGGGGGAGTCCATAAGCGCACCAGCATGCCTACCGTCCCTGTTCCACTGCCCTCACTTATTTGTATTCATTTCCTTTCTTCATGTCCCTGTTCACACTTATACCTGCTATCTTGTGCATGTTTGACAAACTAATACATAAAATAATAGAAACTGCCTAACAGTGATGACAATCAACCATCTTGGCTTCAGAAGTCATGGGTGCTCCATTACTGGAAGTAACAGTAACAGAGTTGAAAGGGATCTTGGAGGTCATCTAGCCCAACCCCTGCTCACGCAGGAGACCCGTACTAGGGATTCGAACCGATGAACTGCCGACCTTTCTGATCGACAAGCTCATTGTCTTAGCCACCGAGCCACCTAGTCGGGTGTTTAAAAAGAGACCGGGCAGCCATTTGTCTGAAATGGTTAGTATAGGTTCTCCTGCTTGAGCAGGGGGCTAGACCAGGAGTCTGCAAACTTGGCAGCTTTAAAACTTGTGGACTTCAACTCCCAGAAGTCCACGAGTCTTAAAGCTGCCAAGTTTGTAGACTCCTGGGCTAGACTGGAGACCTCCAAGGTCCCTTCCAGCTCTTCCTATTCTTATTATTGCTATTGCGTTCCATTCCGTTCTATCGAAGCGACCACCCTCCCCGTCCCACACCAGCGAAGAAATAGTATTAAGATCTCGCGTTGTTTGAAATAAGACGGAGCCGAGGGCGGTGAGTCTACTACAGGCGAGACTGGAAGCCGCGAAAGTAGGAAAGGCGGGAAGGAGAGGCGGAAGAGAGCTCAAAGCAGGCTATTAATCAACCTGCTGCCCCTTTAAGAAAGCCTTCCCCTTTCTCATTGGTCCACACCTCAAGAGCGAGCCGCGCTGTAATTTGAGAGGCGGCTCCAACTCTCGCTCAGCCAAGCCAAGGAACGATCAAATCTCCCTCGCAGGCTGAGAGTGCTCGTGATGTGGCATCCTTGCCGGGCTGTGCTTATGGTTACTATTGGCTAGAACGGCGGCGCATGCGTTCGGAGGAAAAAGAAGCCTGCGCCCTTTTCCTCCCTTTCTTCCTTCGGGAGCGTTTCTTCCCAAGAGAGCCGTTGCGTCACCTCGGGCTGCGCGGCCCCTTCTTGTCTTTCCGTGTCGGTTGCGTGTCTGGCGTCTCTTTTAATCTTTCCTTCCCTCTCCTCTTGTTTTCAACATGGCGGCGTCGGCTGGAGACGAGCAGTTCCCCTTTCAAGGGCTTCTGCCCAAGAAGGAAACCGGAGCGACCTCCTTCCTTTCCCGGTACCCGGAGTATGATGGACGGGGTGTTCTCTTGGCCGTCTTAGACACGGGTGTGGACCCCGGCGCTCCGGGCATGCAGGTGAGATGCCAACGGAGGTCTCCCTAACCTTTAATTGTATTATTATTATTATTATTTTCTCTTTGTGTCGCTTCTTCCCGCTACAGGTAGTCCTCAACTTACGACCACAATGGAGCCCAAAATTTAGGAATAGGAATAGAGCTGGAAGGGATCTTGGAGGTCTTCTAGTCCAGCTCCCTGCTCAAGCAGGGGAACCTATACTCACTGTTTCAGACAAGTGGCTGTCCGGTCTCTCTTTAAAGAGGTCTCCAGTAATGAAGCATGCATGACTTCTGAAGGCAAGCTGTTCCACTGGTTGATTGCCCTCGCTTTTAGGCAGTTTCTCCTTAATTCCAGGTTGCTTCAGTTATAAACGGTGCATGTTCGCATGTGGAACTACCTGAGACAGCAACTTTAAAGCAGCAAAGAAGTTTATTCACTTATTTGCAAACACGGATGCACCTGTGGCTAAGGGAGACATTGGTTCAGGGAGTTTTGCCCTGCTTTTCTTGTCTTCTTTGTTAGGTGAATCATTGCAGTTGTTAAGATTAGTGACAAGGTTGTTAAGTGAATCCGGCTTCCCTGTGGACGTTGCTTGTTGGAAGTCTGCAAAAGGGGGTCACGTGATGCTGCAACCGTCATAAATGTGAGTCGGTTGTCAAGCATCTGAATGTAAAGCACTTGTCTATGAGGATGCTGCAATGGTAACAAATGGTTATAAATCACTTTTTCCAGTGCCGTTGTAACTTGAAATGGTCACTAAGTGAACTGTTGTAAATCAAGGACTTCCAGTACTTCATACTTTGGGTTGAATAATAGTGTTAAGAGAGATTTGTTTTTCACAGCGTTTCCTCCTGCTGTTGCTCTTTAGTTGTCAAATCGCCACGGTACCAGGCTTTGTATAGTTCAGTGGATGGAAAAGTTAGATAATAGGAATGGAGAAGATACAATGAAAGTTGAGTGGCTTTCTTGGTGTAAAAGTGTGTCCTTGGGGATTAAGAGACTGCTTCCTTTGGAGAGGCTCAAGGAGAAAGAGAACTGCTTATTGGGATAGGAGAGATACAACCTAATTCATATCGTCTTTTTTCACTTCTTGGGATTTGGGGTCAGGTAACTTTAGAATGGGGATATTATTATTGTTGTTTTTAATTGCACAGTCAGCCAGATGTTCAGTCTGGGTTTGGCATTTTTGTCTACCTATCCAGTCCATTCCAAGGACATGGGATAGGCAAATCTGGATGTTTGATGGTGTTACACACATCGTCGCAGGATGGAAGCAGTTCCAAGTAAAGCCACCTTCTGTAATTGACTGGTGGCAGATTTGTCAATGCCTATGGTGTTAAAGTGGTGCTCCAGTTGTTTTGGGACTGCACCCAAGGCGCTTATTACTATTGGTACTACCCTTGCTTGCCTTTGCCATAGTCATTCTGTTTCTATTTGTAGGCATTTGTATTTTGTTATCATCTCCAGTTCTTCCTCTTCTATTCTGCTGTCTCCAGGCACTGCCACATTCACTATCCAGACTTTTTTGTCTTTCTTATCCACAGCTGTTAAGTCCAGGGTGTTATGTGGCAGGTCCCTGTCTGTCTGGATTCTGAAGTCCCAGAGCAATTTAACGTCTTCATTTTCTATGACTTTCTCTATTTTATGGCCCCACCAGTTCTTGCTTACAGGCAAATGATATTTCTTGCAGATCTTCCAATGCACCATTATTGGTACTTTGTCATGCTGCTGCTGGTTTTCAGTTTGTGCAATCTTCTTGCAGCAGCTTATCAGGTGTTCCACTGTTTCTTCAGCTTCTTTGCATAGGCGGCTCTTACTATTGTTGCTGTTGTTATTGTTATTATTATTATTATTTATAACTTCTAAAGACTTCTTCAAAATTTATTCATAAGAAATTAAAGTAGAAGGCAAATAAGTAAACTTAGATTCTCTGTATGATAGTTTTGAAAAAGGTAAAGAAAATTATCTCAAGATAGCTTAAAGTCAGATGGTTAACTGTATATCCATGTCCTCAATCCATGTCCTACCTAGTCCTCAACTTACAACAATTTATTTATTGACCCTTCAAAGTTATAATGGCATTGAAAAAAGGGGCCGTTTTTCACACTTATGACTGTTGCAGCATGGTCACATGATTTACATTCAGAGGCTTGACAAGTGGTTCATATTTATGACGGTTGCAGTTTCCCAGGGTCACATGATCCCTTTTACATCCTTCTGACAAGCAAAGTCAATGGGGAAGCCAGATTCACTTTACAACCGTTTTACTAACTTAACTGCACTGATTCATTTAACAATTGTGCTAAGAGTTATAAAAGGTTATAAAAATGTGGCAAAACTCACTTAATAAATGTCTCACTTAGCAACATAAAATTTTGGGCTCCATTGTGAGTGTAAATTGACTACCTGTATTCCCAAAGAGGGTTTTCCAAAAGGCAACTGGAGTTTCTTGGGTTTTTCCCCCCCTTGAAACCATTTCACTTCTCATCCAAGAAGCTTCAGTTGTAACTCAATTTTGGGAGAGATGACTGCAAAAAATATAAATCCTTCCATTCCCCCATCATTCAGTTAGAATTTAAGAAGATGTCAATCTCCATAAATGTATATCCATGTAATTTTTGACAACATTGGAAGTAATTTGTTACTGTCTACTGAAGTTTTTTTTCCAGCCTTCCTACTTTACTATGTAATGTTAGGATTCCTTAGTAGTCTTCCATCTGAGCACCAATGATGACACATAGGATGCAAACTTTTTCCCCCTTACAATCCTAATAATATGGTTTTTTTTCATTAAATATACAATACATTATAAGAATTCAGTAATGCCTTAAAATGTTTTTTTTTTTAATTATACACGGCATTTGAAAGGAAAGCCCTAATTTCACACATCTCTTAAATGTTAAAATAGTTACATCTTTGTAAGGCTTATATGTATTCCCACATACTCGTTTCACTAATGGTCCCAGTGGAAGTTTTCTTTGTACATAAACACCTGTACAAATCTTTGGCAAAAACTGAGGGTGCTTTGGTATTTCAAAGAGGGGCTTTGTTCAAGTTAACAAATGTGAAGAAACTTTCAGCCTTAATGTTTATAGTTTGAGTTTCCTTCACATGTTATCAGTGGATGTTATATGCATTATATTGAAGTAAAGAGAAATGGGGTTGAAGGTGAAGTATCATTAAAAGTGTTGCAGTCATCTTTATAAATTAGCAAGATTGTTACTATAAGTTATGATGCTGAACTCTTTAAAACTCTTGGTTATACATAAAATATGTTATTGAATGAAGTTGCGTCACCTGTACAAAATATAATTAAGAAAAGTGTGATCCTCTTAAAACTGGCTGATGTTGCAAATGGGATTGTGAAAACTGGAGGATGTTAAATTTCAGGAAAAAAACAAAGAGGTATATTATTAAATGTTTTACATACTGTAATTAATTCTTCATAGGTGGGAGGGGGAAAAAGCCCAAACTAGTTCTACCATGCCAACGATTGTGCAATATTCTGTAAATATAATTGTGTTTACTGTGCTTGACACATTTAACAGTGATTAATTAATTGCAATTTAATTATATGGGAATGCTTCAATTTATAATTAGCAGAAAGTTGAAGGATTTCTATGAGCATGTTACCTTGCTCTTGTCAAATCAAGACATGCAGCAGTATAGTTTTAAGTTGAGATTTATGAAAGGCTTAGATGTGGTTAACAGGTTTAAAAAGTTATGGTTATAGACTCTTTAAATTGCCCTTTGGTTGCTCTTGTTCAAATTCAGGTAAATCATGTAATTCAAAATAACATTAATGAGGAAAGAGATGATCAGTCTTCCAATATCTGAGGGGCTGCCCCAAAGAAGAGGGGAGTAGAAGTAAAGTAAACTCTTAACACTTAGGCAAGAAAAACCAAAGCTACACCATGCTTCAAGACAAAATTTCATTTATTTGTAATTAGAAATAAATATTTCACAATATTTATTTATTTATTTATTATTAAAATTTATATGCCGCCCAATCCCGAAGGACTCTGGGTGGCTTACAAAAAAGAAAGAAGAGAA
Organism: Thamnophis elegans; assembly: GCF_009769535.1. Classification (NCBI taxonomy): domain Eukaryota; kingdom Metazoa; phylum Chordata; class Lepidosauria; order Squamata; family Natricidae; genus Thamnophis; species Thamnophis elegans. The sequence continues at coordinate 45,693,784 of NC_045551.1, forward strand.
AGAAAAAATAAGGAAAAGACAGTTTAAAATCACAACACATGCATTCATTCTAATCGGGGCTGGACCTCAACAAAGAGGTCAACAGCCCCAGGCCTGCCGGAATAGCCAGGTTTTAACAGCTTTCCTGAAGGCCATGAGAGTGGTAGGGTCTGGATCTCTGGGGGTAGCTCATTCCAAAGAGTCGGAGCAGCCACAGAGAAGGCTCTCCTCCGGGGACCCGCCAGCCGACATTGTCTGGCTGACGGCATCTGAAGGAGGCCCAATCTGTGGGATCTTACCGGCCGCTGGGAGGTATGTGGCAGTAGGCGGTCTCGCAGGTATGCTGGCCCTAAGCCATTTAGGGCTTTAAAGGTAATAACCAAAATATAATTACATATAGTTTTTGTAATTAATCACTATGCTTTAATTATGTTCAATTTATAACAAAAATGCATCCTGCATATCAGATATTTACATTACGATTCATAACAGCAGCAAAAGTACAGTTATAGAGTAGCAACGAAAATAATTTTATGGTTGGGGGTCACCACAACATGAGCAACTGTATTAAAGCACTTGACGGAACCCAGAAGTGCAGCTTGCGACGGGGCACGTGCCCACAGAGAGGGCTCTGTGTGCCACCTCTAGCACATGTGCCATAGGTTCGCCATCACAGATCTAGTCCATTACTTAAGGCTTGAGTTTGGTTAGCTCTGCTTTTGTCTTACTCTGCCTCTTGTTACACATGAGATCTGTTAAGCTGATTAGAGTCCAATGGTAGGTAGCATGCAGATTGCTGTAATAAAAACAAAAGTTAAATAATTGATTGTATTGAGCTTGATAGGAAAGCAATTATGTTATTTAGTTTTGAGTTAAGACAATTGCTACGGTATTTTGCTTTGATGTTAAAGCTGCTTTTCAAATGAATTTTGCATCATTGTTTTCTCCTGGCCAATAAAGATCTGTCTCTGCTTTGTCATATCCTTCCAGTTGATTTTCCATACTGTCTCCTTTGTGACAGTATCCAGTTTATCTGCTTCCTCTTGCATAATTTGAATTCCTATTCCTCCTACTCTTTATAGGAGGCTTATGTATAAGCTCTACTGTACCAAGTATTATCTTTGATTATTACGTTTATGTTTCAAACTCTCTAAAATGCATGGCTCTTATAAGAACAATTTGTTTTAAATGGCTTACATTGCCATGACCAGAGAAGGTTGTCTTAATAATTGTACCAAAATTTTGGAATTCTCTGTTGTAAGAGTCTCGTAATCCCACAATGGTCTGTGAATTAATGAAGACCTTTTCCAGAAAGGTTTGGGCAGGAAATAAATTAAATGCAGGTTGTCCTCAGATTATGGTGGCCATTGGGACCAAAATTGCTATTGCTAAGTGACATTATTGTAAAGTGCAATGTCACATGACAGCATTGCTTAGCAACAGCAATTCAGGCCATCCTGATTGCCATCATTAAGCAAGGACTATGTGGTTCATTAAGCAAGAACCTTGTCTGAAAAAAACCCCACCTTTTTCAAAATTCTTCATACTCTGATGAATTGACATAGGCCAATTAAATATAATTCTCACTGAATTGTGAGCTTTGTTTCTACTGAATATTTGCTTATCTTGCTGTTTTAACGTGCTGTTAATTTGAACTTTATGGATTTTGTTTATGTTGTGAATCAACTTGGCTTTAGAAAAGGCTGAATTACATTTATTGAAATAAATTTAGGTGGTGTCTGCTGTAACAGACCGATAGCATTATTCCAATCCATGTAGCAGTAGTTATAAAACAGAATATTCATGTATCATATGTGCTTTTATTAATTGCCTTTAGATCACAACTGACGGAAAACCCAAGATAGTTGACATAATTGATACAACGGGCAGTGGGGATGTAAATACTTCAACTGTTACAGAAGCAAAAAATGGAGAAATTACTGGTCTTTCAGGAAGAATTCTAAAGGTAACAGAATTTGGCATTAAATTGTGATGCCCTATTTTGAAACAAAACTTAAGATATTGTCCAGCTGTATATGCATTAGGATGACTTGTTATGAGAAATTACCTTGAGCCGATTTAAAAATATATTTGCATTCATATTTACCTTTACTTAAGTCAGGGGTCAACAAACTGCGGCTCTGGAGCTGCATGTGGCTCTTTCCTCCCTCTGCTGCAGCTCCATCACTGGTCGGCGCCACAATTTTGAGAGGAGCTTCCAGTGGGGGTGGGGGGAGAAGCACAGTGCTCCATGAGAAGACTATGGCAAGGGGAGGGTTTTTGAGTTGTCTCCACAATTGATAGGACTTTCGGTTATGACAGATAGAGGGGGAAAAAACGCCACGCTAGGAGGAGACTCTAAGATGGGGGAACTGAACTTCCGGTCAACTCCAGAATTGAACAGGGGTCTTCCGGTTAGGACTATTGTGGCTCCTGGTATTTTCTTTTCTGTGGGAAACAGGTCCAAATGACTCTTTGTGTGTTTAAGTTTGCCGACCACTGACTTAAGTCATAATGTCTAAAAGCAAAGGATTTTTTAAAGAATTTACCATAAATATATGTCTGTTAAATATATGTTTGATGGTAATATATTTACAGTCATCTGATGTTTTATAGCCTTATGTTTATTTGCAATCGGCTATGCAATGCTTTGAATCTGGGGACAAAACAGTGCTTTGGAACCTATGAGGGTGCATTCATAGCACCTCACTGCAAGATCTCAAAGAAAATGCATATCATTATCATAGTCATTGTAAAAATACAATCATCATAAAACATTAGATACAACACTTAGAGATATAGTGCATACAGACAGTCCTCTACTTACAAACTTTGTGGCTACAGGCTTTAGCCAATAGTCACTAACCTTTCTCCAACTCCAACCTAAAAGATACCTAAAGATGGGAAAGGATTCTTTTACAGTGCACTGTGAGCCTCCCATCAAGAACGATAGTTTGTGGGGTAGATAGAACACCTTGGCTAAATGGAGGAAGGCGAGGCCCTACTCAAAGAGGGCCCAATCACCCCAAGTGGGGAGAAGGTCAAGGTGAGGAGCACTACATGTAAACAGGCTACATTCCAACAGGAACATTTTGTTATGAGTCCAACTAAAATAAAAAATGCATAGTGCGGTTCTTATCTTCCATATGTTACATTTTTTATTTTCCACCCATTTGACCACAGATTTGATATTGTAGAGCTTTTATGTGAGGAGTTTACATGATAGTGCAGTTGTTTACAAGCAGAACATACTAAAAAGAGGCAAACTATTCAAATATTACTTTGTATAAAAACTGAAAACTTAGTGCCATGTATTTCTGTAATTTATGCCTTCAAAGGGTGAGTATATATGCATTGAAATCAATTACATCTAACATTAATATTGTGTTTCCCCAAAAATAAGACAGGGTCTTATTTTCTTTTGACCACCACCCCCCACAAAAAAAATAAGCGTTCGGCTGTATTTTTGGGGAGGTCTTGTTATTTTTGAAGTGCAGGAGGCAGTGAGCGTGGTCACCTCATGGCTGCTGCAGTGTTGCAAAATTTTGGGGGAGGGCTTATTTTAGCACATGCGCTCAAAAGCCCGATTAGGCTTATTATCCAGGGAGGTCTCATTTTCAGAGGAAGAGGGTAGTTCTTATTATAAATAGTTCAGTAATTGTTTGAAGTGTATGAACCAAATGTAATTTATGTTTCTCTTTTCTTTCCTTTTTTAGATTCCAGACAACTGGATAAATCCTTCAGGAAAATATCACATTGGCTTAAAAAATGGTTATGAATTCTATCCTAAAGTTCTTAAAGAGAGAATGCAGGTATTATTTTATATTCTTTATCCTAACTTCAATTACATTTGAAGTCATTTTGAACCACAAGAAAGAAAGAAATGCATTTAGGTTGTTGTGAGTTTCTGCAAATGCCAAAATCCTGCTTGGATTTCAGGACAGACCTTTTTCAGCAAGGCCCCTGGCGAGCAGGAGTTCTTGCGATCTTCCCTTTCTCTTCTTAAAATTGCAAATGATAATCACATGATCATGGGGCACTTGGCAAGTGCAAATGGGTTTCCAAGTGCCCAGATTACAATCATGACTGAGGGCACTGCAATGGCCATAACTTTGGGCACAGATGTTCAGAATTTCAATGGTTTCTGAATGAATTAGAATTACAATTCTTTATTGGCAATTAGACACACAAGGAATTTGTCTCCAGTGCATAAGCTCTCAGTGCACATACAACAATAGTGATAAATCATTATCATAGTCGTTGTAAAAATACATTCATCATAAAACATTAGATACAACACAGTGATAGTAATGGATACAAAATAAGCAAACAACATAAATTATACTTGGATGATTAAAATTGTAAGATACAAGCAACAAAGTTATAGTCATAAGAAGATAATGTGATAGGTAATAGGGAAGGTGAGGGAATAATGATGGTAATACTGCCTTTTTAGATATTTCAACAGTATTGTGGGAATTAATTGTTTAGCAGACTGATGGCATGGGGGGAAAACTCTCCTTGTGTCTAGTTGTTCTGGTGTGCAGTGCCCTATAGCATTGTTATAGCAAATGTTCCTTAAGCAAGGAGTGCTTGTACTAATATCTGTTGTTTGATGTCTTTTGAGTGTACTTTTATTCCCTCTGAATTAAGAGAAAATACTGAAATTTCTTTTTAGCACTATTCATGCAGCAGCATTTTAAGCATTCTGGGAGTTTATTTCTACTTGTCTGTATTGATAAAGTGTTGTAATATCGAAAATATTGCATATAAAAAGCAATATTGAGACAATTGGTTCATTTCAAAGTTTACAACTGAGATAAGATATTGAATTTATTGTAGTATAAAATTACCAAGTTTTGATATTTTTAAAAAATCAATTGCTATTTATTTATTTCAGAAAGAACGCAAGGAAAAACTTTGGGATCCTGTCCACAGATTAGCACTAGCAGAAGCCTGTAGAAAACAAGAAGAATTTGAAGCTGCTCAACTCCCTTCATCACAGGTTTGTATATTAGTATATTTTAGAAGAAAAAGCTTAAAGCTGTTTAAATGGTTATATTAGTCAATAAGTACTAGTAAGACCCACGTATGGAAGATTACTTTTGCATAACATAATTACAAATGACATTTTGTCTAAAACAATCAAGGCTGGTTTCATGTTATGAATGCTTCCTTAAATTACTTACACTTTAAAATTATTTACTAAAATGAGCTGCTAATATTTTAGTTTGAAGGGATATTCAGGATAACTTTCTCAATGCCATTAAATATTTGCAATTGTCTTGTATCATGAGCAAAGTGAGCACCCAGATGACTCAGTTGGAGTTTTAATTGCTTCAGATTGTAGGCACATAAAATATTTAAGTTTAATTTGTTTTCTCTAGTCTCATTATAATTACAGAAATTATTCTGAAAAAGCACAGGCTGTAATTAGGCTCAAATTCAAAGAGCTTTCAATACCTGTAGGGTAATATTTTTTAAAAAATATTCAAAGCATTTATATATCTTTTTTTACAATTGAAAAAAAGTTTCTAGGATTACTTACAGATTAATAAAGAAATACAGTCCATTCCCCCAGGGTTGTAATTTAAAGTAACATCACCCAAAATAAAATATACAGGTGAGAAGAAGGGACAAAATTAAATATCATTACTTAATTTGCCTCCTCCCTTCTGGCCTTTAAAAAGTCTGTGAAAAATTTGTTATTTCATCGAGCCCTGGAGCCAACACTGCTGGGGTTATCTTTCCACATGACAAATCAGTTTTGTTTTAGTCTGGAACGTTATTACCCATTTTTATGATTGTTTTACAAGTTACATTTAATTTTAATCTTAATTGTTTACCTGTTGTTTAATCCAAACAATGGATTTAGGGAGTTTTATACAGTACCATTCAGATTTGATTGATTAGAGCAGCCTATAAGCCCTGTAAAGGGGAAATAAATAAATATGAATGTAATAATTGCAATGCAGCTGAAAGAACGGGTAGTCCTTGAGTTATGACCACAATGGAGCCCAACATTTCTGTTGTTAAGTGAAACATAACAAATATAAAATGGGGTAAAACTGAATTTTGCCCCATTTTACTCTCTTTCTTGACACAGTTGTTAAGTGAATCACTGCAGTTGTTAAATTGGTAACATGGTTATTAAGTGAATCTGGCTTCCCCGTTGACTTTGCTTGTCAGAAGGTCGCAAAAGAGGATCACATGACCCCAGGACACTGCAACCGTCATAAATATGAGTCAGTTGCCAAGACTTTGAATTTTGATCATGTGACTATGGGGATGCTGCAATGGTCATAAGTGTGAAAAACAGTCATAAGTCACTTTTTCACTGCCGTTGTAACTTTGAATGGTCACTAAATGAACTGTTGTAAGTCGAGGACTACCTGTAATTATCCCAGTTAATATACAGGAAAATATTGAAAGAAAATACTTCAAATGTGAGTTACTTATATCAGAGTAAATAAAATATCTGATTCAATGTTTCCTTAATAACCATAAAAAAGAGAAGTATAGTCAAAGGTAGCTTCAGCTTGCGCACATCGTATATGTGGCATAGCAATAAATATTGTATATAACTGGGTCCAGTAGCTATAAAAACATTACATGTTTTCATGACTATTACAGACTTCTAACTGTATGTAAACTTGCTGTTAATGAGCGGATAGTTTTAGGCATCAGTGATGGAGAGTCAAATGAATATTCCAATTGATGCAGATAAGGAATGTGTCATGGTTCCAAATAGCATCCAAAATTAAATCAGAGTCCAAGGCAAAGTATTACTCAAAGTTCCAATTTATTAAAAGAGCCATGTTGGCACATCTGGGAAAACCTGAATCTGAAAGCTTCCTGGTTTTCCCCACCCAGTTGAAAGTTCAGGATCTTGCCCCCACACCCACAAGTCCATCACATGGTCCATGCTGCCATGCTGGCAGTTCCCCCCACCCAGTTCCGGTCAGGTGCAGAGGTGTAAAGACAAAGGATGACCTTGGGTTCTAGAAAGGAATTTTATTTTGGCTACATAGCATTTAACTTCATACCATCCCCGCTCCCATTTTCCCATAATAGAAACGCATAGTAAAATAATAGAAAGTGTGGCAGGCCGAAGATCCAAAAGGGAATATGGCTGCAGGCCTGACATAATGGTTGAACTGTTACTGGGTGCAGTATAAACACTATGCTATATTTTTTATTGCAATGAGAGAGGAGCGTATCATTTTTTTTTCTCTGTGTAGGAGGAGTGTCGATTTTAGCATACTTTTTCAGGAGACACTTTATTTTCCAGGAAAACAAATTAATGAAGGAAGAGCTTCAGAGTCGGGTGGAACTGCTAAACTCTTTTGAGAAAAAATATAATGATCCTGGCCCTGTGTATGACTGCTTGGTGTGGCACGATGGTGAAACTTGGAGGTATTTTTTTTTCCTTATATTAAAATACCAATTCATTTTTTTAATTAGACTTTAACTGTGAAAAAAAGGTTATTATTATTAAGATTAATAGAATTGATATCAGTGTAAGGAATATTGTTTTGAAAATTATGATGATTATCTCAGAATGGATGTACTGAGACAGCACACTGTTGAATTGAAATGGGAATTTTTGTAAATAAGAAAATAAAATAAAAACTTACTTAAAAAAGAATAAGGGTAGTGTAACTTTCATCTTTACTGTAATAGATTTATTGCTCCAGTCTCTGTCAACTAAGGGCAAGATGACATTCTAATCCATAGACTCCTTCAGTGAATGGGACCAAACTGAGAAAATGCCTTTCAGAAGGGTGCTGTTGTCATTTGTATCTGAGTGCTTTCTGTCCTCTAGATCTTAGCATGATGAAAAAATAATCAAATGAAGGTCCTTTTTTTTTACATAGGACTTCTAAAAATAAAGAGAAAGTAGGCTACCATTACTGCACCCCCTTGCAGCAGAACAGAAAGCATGGTAATCCAAAACTATTTGTTGCCCAACTTCCTGTATTTGAAATTGAGGAAGTGGGCATATAAATCAAATTGAAAACTAAATAAATATTATCCTAAGCCTAATACGGAAAAAGGTGGGCCAGAAGGTCCAGCCAGAATACCAGTTGCAAGATAAAGACTTTCCATTTGGTTCTTTCTGTTATTCTGTTTTCATACTTACGAAAATTAGGAACAGCTCTTTGGAAGTGGATGATAGTGAGCCATCTGTGTCTCATCTTTACTGTTCTCACACAGTAGTTAGGTTTAGTGTATCAGTGGTAATTTATTGATCAAATAATGGACTTTTTCTGCATTTTGACCTCTTATTTAGTGATGACATTCCTATGAACACCCTTATTTAAGAGTGTTTTTGTGTGTGGTATGCCTTGTTGCTTAGTTACAGTGTAAATCACATGTTAGTGATTTCTAGATTATTTGCAGTTTTTAATTATATGCTTATAAATAAATATAATACTATGTTATATTAGATTACACTGTTGTATCAAAAGGAAATACCGTATTTTTCAGAGTATAAGATACACCTTTTTCCCTCAAAAAAATGCTAAAAATCTGGATGCATCTTATACTCTAAATATAGCATTTTTTTGCCTCCTGAAACCCCACCCCTTTAACAAATTGGCCCTGCAGAGCTCTAGAAAGCTTTCAGAGAGCTCCTGGGGGCTGGGGAGGGCAGAAATGAGCAAAAAAATGGGCCGTTTTTTGCTCAACTTTGCCCCTCCAGCCCCCAGGAGCACTCTATAAGCTTCCTAATGCCCTTTTTTTACCAAAAAAACAACAACCCCGAGGCCATTTTCGCAAAAAACGAGCCGGTTTTTGCTTGTTTTTGCCCCCCCCCCCCCCAGAACACTCTACAAGCCTCCTGAGGGTTATTCATGCCCTTTTTCTGGGGAAAAAAAAACAGGCCCATTTTTGCAAAAAACGGGCAGTTTTGGGGAGGTTTGCAGAGTGTAAAAACTTTTTTTTTAAAAAAAAATCCCTATTCAAAACCTTGGTGTGTTTTATACTCCAGTGCGTCTTATACTCTGAAAAATACGGTAGATTCAGGAAAAGAATTTTTGCCCTGTGGGGAACATTAGTCCAGCTACAATGTTAAGGATTTTGAACCAGCAGTTGAAGGCGGAGAGAGAGAGACACATTGCTGAGGAGAGACTGAGATTCTGTGTACGGATGCCTTCCAGTATATTACTCAGATATCTGCATGGCTCAGTTTTGTTTTGTGTATTTGGAGAAAAATGCCATCACATCCAACAGCTCTTGGAATCATCAACCCAGGGCAATCCGCACAGCACAGTACAGCTCAGCCCTGCCCGACCCACATCCCAGCTTAGCATCTTCAGTTACTCAGAGACCAAGGCCGGCAGCTTGAGACTGAGACAGCAGGAGATTATAGGACAGTGTTGGCGAACACTTTTCAGCACCAAGTGCTGAAACTAGAATGCGCGGGAGCACTGGAAACATAGCTACCCGGTGCGCATACGCGTCGGCCAGCTGTCTTCTGGTTTCCAGCCCGCATGCACGTGAAACCAGAACGCCAGGAAGCTGGTCTTTTGGTGCCCGGCGCTCCTGCATGCACAAAGACCAGCTGGCCAGCATGCATGCGCACCCCAGAATCCGAAGAGCAGCTAGAGACGGTGTGCGTGCCCAGAGAGAGGGCTTTGTGTGCCAACTCTGGCACTCATGCCATAGGTTCACCATTACGGTTATAGGAGGACAAAAGACCCAACCCAGGAGCCCAGCTAAGCAGCCCAACACAAGAAAAGAGGTGACTGGGACCAGTGAACTGGAGACAACACAACAAACCAATGGGGTTATGGCAGAGTGTGGACGACAGAAGACTGGAGGGTAGGAGCAGTGAGGCTGGTGGCTAGCAGCTGGAAGCAGCATGGTGGTCCAGCAGCATGGCAGCTGGGGACTGAGAAGCAGCAAATGGAGGCAGGCAAACGGTAGCAAGGGCAGCAGCAGAACAAAGGACCAGCATGGCCAGAAGCAAGTGACAGGGGCAGTGAGTGTGGCAGATTTTATATGGGCTATATAGATTCTCATTTGCCCTACAGAATTGACTATTCGTTTTTTTCTTTTGGATTGGGTTATGTATATCACGTCCAGTAGCTGTCATGACCTGGTAATAAAGGGATCGTATAGATTTTGTTTACTTTGAGGGTTTCACTGAAACTATACATTCTCATTAAAATTAGTGTATTCTATTACTGCTGTGGGTTGTCAGTAAATTATATCTTGGTCTAGAGCAGTGTTTCTCAACCTTGGCGACTTTACGTCCTGTGGACTTCAACTCCCAGAATCCCCCAGCCTGGGAGTTGAAGTCCACAGGACTTAAAGTCGCCACGGTTGAGAAACACTGGCCTAGACAATGTTCTAATGGCCTGTCACATAGTAATAATGAGAGTATTAATAAAGCTGCATAATGAAATTATTCTACCTTAAAAGCAGTTGAAGGAAAATAAAATCTAAAAGTTGATTTAGTGTATTTGCTCATTATAATCAGCCTAATTTTATGAGGGATTGTTACAGATTGGGAGTATACTCATGTTTTAAAATAGCAGTTTTTTATTTGCACGGCTAAAGTCAGTTTTGAATTTGGTATGTGCAGCTGATCACGAGGCTTAAAATTGTGAGCAGGATCACATTAGTAAGTATGGAAATTGCTTTTGTAACTGAACAGCAGACAGCATTTGAGAGGAACATACAATTTCATAAGAAAGGAGAACTGAGAATCAATCTGTCTTTATGCTCCTTATCCACAGAGCTTGCTTAGATTCCAATGAAACTGGTGACCTTTCTAATTGTACTGTTCTGCGGAATTACAACGAAGGTCAAGAATATGGATCTTTTGGAACATCAGAAATGTTAAATTACTCTGTCAATATTTATGATGACGGCAATTTGCTTTCGATTGTGACAAGTGGAGGTAAGACTTTACAAAATTCTAAAATTTATGTACGGCCGGTAAATATGTAGTTTGTCTTAATCCCAAAGAAAACTCTTGTCTTAACTTTTAACAACAGATACATATTTGATAATAGCAAAACACAGTTAGCATCTTATTAAAACAGCAGTGTTTTAATCATGGGATTATTATGTAGGAAGATTGAAAACATTACCGGTAGTTTAATGACATTGCTTGGGTTGCATAAAATCTTTCATAAGTTTATGATAATGTATATAATATACAATATACTATATATTACATAATTATGAGCATTATGTAATTGTATTTATAAAGAAAAAGCTTTTTTAAAAGAAGCAGTCATTATAAAACAGAAATACAAATGTAAGAAAAAAGCTGAAAAGAGAAAAAAGTACAAAACTGTATTATCATATGTAGAATAAATGATCAATTTTTAAAAGGTCATTAAACCTTGATTGATCAATTTTTTTCACAGATAGAAAGAGTTCAAAAATAGAGTGAAACCATATTGATCCAAGATGGGAAAGACTGTGTAACACAGATTTACAAAGATGAATGTTCAATAAATTTCTATATAATGTTTGAATTAACAGAATAGTCGAATTGGAAGGGACCTTGAAGGTCTTCTAGTCCAAACCTCTGCTCAAGCCTATACCATGTCAGACAAATGGCTGTCCAGTCTCTTTTTAAAAGCCTCCAGTGATGAAATACTCACAACTTTTGAAGGCAAGCCACTCCACTGGTTTATTGTTCTCAGTGTCAGGAAATTTTTCCTTAGTTCTAGGTTGTTTCTCTCCTTGGTTTGTTTCCAACCATTAATTAATGAATTAATGATTTTTTTAAATACAACTGTAGGTAAAAAATCTCCATGGAATTGGTTGGCTTTTGAAACCAAATCCATCACATTTGATGATCTTTGATGACAGCTTTCTGCCTTGAGGTGCAGATATAAAATTGGTTCTTACCTGCATTCTGATGATACTTAATCCATATTGGTGGATGATTTATCTATAGTTAATGTAGATATTAAATATGGGAGAGAAGGGCTATGAGGCTTGCCACAACAGAGAGGTCAAAGTACAAACCTTTCTATCCCAACCTGTGGAGGGAGTAGAAAAGGATATTATCACAATCAAATAATATTAGGAGGGTTGAACTCGCCTGTTTTGGTCTCTTCAGAGGTTATCCATAAGCATAATTAATATTGCCTCAGGGAGTGAGAGGATTGGAGACTAAGCAATGATTAGCTAGAATTTCTAGGTTTTGTGATGATTTTCCCAAGGAAGGATGTATGGCCACCTTTATGGCACTTTTAACTACCATCCCGGAGCCTTCCCATCAACAAAAAAGAGCAGTGATCTTGAGTATAAAGTGGCAGATGATGTAATATTCATTTTACTGTAATCTATTTCCAAATTTGTATTAAAATGTATCGCACAGCAGAACTATCAGTCACAATTGATGCAAAATGTGCAGAGAGGTACGAAATGTGGCAAGTTATGGATCTCATGGGTCAGGTTGAATAACAATACACTGAATTGTTTGAGTTTTTTTAATGTGAATTCAACTTTTTTTCAGGTGCACATGGAACACATGTTGCTAGTATAGCTGCTGGGTATTTTCCTGAAGAGCCAGAGAGAAATGGTATAGCCCCTGGTGCACAAATACTTGCTATTAAGGTTGGTGATACAAGATTAAGCACTATGGAAACCGGGACTGGCCTTATAAGAGCAGTAAGTATTGGCAAAATCATTGCACAGAAAAACTAATCATAAAGTCTCCCTTTATTTATATTTTCTGAATAGTACTCTAAAATGTTCTTGGGCTTCCTTGATGTCTCTTTTGAGATATGAATAAATGCCTTTCTTAGAATGTTTTCCAAGTTGGCACTAAATGTACATGGCAGTGAACTAAAACAGGTTTTTCTGAAGTAGCTATATTAGCAAAGAATGAATGGTTGTGAAGCATAGGAGGGCCAGTAGTTCATCCTGGCATGCCAAATTTCCTCAAGTCAATATGATCAGGGCAAATTTGTTATTTAAACATGCTCAGTCTAGCCTCATATGAAACTTCTGCATATTCATCTAAAGAGAAGGCCATAGCAATAGTTATTTTGACAGGAAGGTTTTGGCCTTCTGGCTGAAACCTCCAGTATTTTGCCTGAGATAAGGGAATTGGATACATATTTGGTTGGAAATTCTGTGAGTGTAACTATCTTTTGTCTTCCTTTTTCTAGTTAGGCTGCAATCATGCAATCATATTATTTTTATTTAATAAAAATGAAGAATAACAGAATACAATAACAAAGTTGGAAGGGAGCTTGGAGGTCTTCTAGTCCAACCTCTTGCTCAAGCAGGAAACCCTATAATATGTCAGACAAATGGTTGTCCAATCTCTTCTTTAAAACCTCCAGTGTTGGAGCGCCTACAACTTGTGGAGGCAAGTCGTTCCACTGATTAATTGTTTTAACCATCAGGAAATTTCTCCTTAGTTCTAGGTTGCTTCTCTCCTTGATTAGTTTTCATCCAGTGCTTCTTGTCCTGCCTTCAGGTGCTTTGGAGAATTGGTTGATCCCCTCTTCTTTGTGGCAGCTCCTAATATATTGGAACACTGCTATCATCTCACCCCTAGTCTTTCTTTTCATTAAACTAAACGTACCATATTTTTCAGAGTATAAGATGCACCGGAGTATAAGACGCACCAAGGTTTTGAAGAGGCAAATTTAAAAAACAGTAGGTAGGTAGATAGAGGGATAGAAAGGGAGAGAAAGGGAGAGAAATACAGTAGGTAGATAGGGAGAGAGAGAGAGAGTAGGTAAGTAGATAGAGGGATAGTGAGAGAGAGAGAAAAATACAGTAGATAGGGAGAGAGGTAGGTAGGTAGGTAGGTAGGTAGGTAGGTAGGTAGGTAGGTAGAGGGATAGAGAGAGAAATACAGTAGGTAGGTCGGGAAAGAGAGTAGGTAGATAGAGGGGGGCAGAGAGAGAAAAATAGGTAGGTAGGGAGAGAATAGGTAGGTAGATAGGGATATATATAGGGGGGGAGGGAGGGAGAGAGAGAGATACAGTAGGTAGGGAGAGAGAGGGAGACAGTAGGTAGGTGTTTCCAGGTGTATTTATCCATGTGCTGGAGAAGGAAATCGCTAACAACCTGCAGCACCTAAGACTTTTTTCTGCTGGCACAGCACTTGATTAATGTAATTCTCATCAATCACTCTAACTAAAAAGCTTTCTGAAAGGAAAAAAAGTTTTTTCACTCTGCAAACCTCCCAAAAACGGCCCGTTTTTCACGAAAATGGGCCCTTTTTTTGTCAAAAAAATTGCATGCATAGCCTTATGGAGGCTTATAGAGTGCGGCTGGGGGCTGGGGGGAGCAAAGAAACAGCTCATCTTTTGCTCATTTCTGCCCTCCCCAGCCCCCAGAAGATTTCTGAAAGCCTCCATAAAGGTATTACACAGCCATTTTTGTAAAGGGGATGGGGCTTTGGGAGGCAAAACAATGCTATATTTGATGTATAAGACGCACCCAGATTTTCAGCCTCTTTTTTGAGGAAAAAAGGTCCGTCTTATACTCAGAAAAATACGGTACCCATTCCTGCAATCTTTATTCATACGTTTTAGCCTCCAGTCCCCTAAGCAGTTTTATTGCTCTTCTCTGCACTCTTTCTAGAGTCTCAGCATCTTTTTTTATATCATAACAACCAAAACTGGATGCAATATTCCAATTGTGGTCTTACCAAGGCATTATAAAGTGGTACTAACACTTCATATAAACTTGATTCTATTCTTTTGTTAATGCAGCCTAGAACTGCATTGGCTTTTTTGGCAACTGCAATGCACTGTTGGCTCATATTTAAGTGATTGTCCACTAGGACTCTTAAAATCTATCTCGCCGCTATTGAGCCAGATACAACTCATCCTGTATTGGTGCATTCAGTTTTTCTTTCCTGAATGTAGAACCCTACTTTTTTCACTATAGAATAAGATAAGGTAAAATAAAAATAAATGAATATTTTAATAATTTTAATTTTTTTAAAAAAGAATTACATAGGAAAGTTTAGCCTCACAGTTTAGTTTAGTCTGAAATTGCAGTGTTGTGTAGGCCAGTGCTTCTTGAGAGTTGCCAATTATCTGCAAAGCTCCCTTGGTATATTTTCATAATGCTAGAATGAAATGTCAGTAGTGCAGCTGCAATAACACAATTTTTTAAAAAGATAATGTGAAAAATTTATAGAAACTAGACCAGGAGTGTCAAAGTCAAGGCCCAGGGGCTAGATCCAGTGCGCAGGGTGCTTAGATCTGGCCCACAGGGCCACCTGAAAACAGCAAAGGACCAGCCCACATTGCCTCTGCCAGCAAAAACGGAGCTTGGGAGCCTGTTTTCTCTGGCAGAGCACTCAGGCCACCACAGGAGCCCCGACATGAGTGACATCGAACTGGTCACCATGACCACCTGAGGTCCAATACTATCCTGCTGTAGCCCTGAATGAAATTAAGTTTGACACCCCTGAAGTAGGCTAAGGAATGACCATCAGTCTGTGAGATTTAATGTTTTATAAGTGAATTTTGAAGGAGCTGAGTTTTCTTTTTTCAAATCCACTTTGTTTAATATCAGTTTGCTTTTATGATGGGCAGAGCTTTAAATTGTGTTTTTTTATAAATAATATAGGAAATGCAAGAGGTCTAATTATATGTGTGTGTGTGTGTGTGTGTGTGTGTGTGTTGCATTTGTGCTGATAAATAAATAAAGTGCATAAAAATGCAACACAAATGTAACAAAGGCAACAGTAAAAATAATGGCTTTCTGTCGTGATGGTCTCTTGTGACGAGCCGATAGACAGAGAAAGGAAGCAGTCTGCTTCCTCCCATATTTGGGCATACCAGGGGCTGTGACACTAAATTACACTATATATATATATGTTGTTGTATTTGTGCTGATAAATAAATAAATAATTATATATATGTATGTATGTGTGTGTGTGTGTGTATGTATGTATGTATGTGTATATATATGTATATATATGTTTGTGTGTGTGTGTGTGTATGTGTATATATATATATATATATATATATATATATATATATATATATATATATATATATATATATATATATATATATATATATATATATATATAAGCTACAAATTAGCTACAAATAAATGATGTTGTTTATGCAGTGCTCGGAGCCTTAAACTTTTTTTTTTACTTTGACAGATGATAGAAACAATAAAATATAAATGTGACCTTGTCAACTACAGTTATGGGGAGGCAACTCACTGGCCAAATGCTGGGTAAGGAGATTATATATTTATGAGTATTACTTTGCTCTCTGCCAGCAGTGGGAAAAATCATTTAATTTAAAATAATGAATTAACCAAGAATAGAATTGTTGTGTCATGAATTACTGAAGCATTCTGTGTTCACATCCTAGAAATCATATACAGTTGGAGTGACTGTAGAGAGCCAACGCCACAGTAGGGAATTTCAACAGAACAAATTCCTGGCAGGAAATAGCAGGAGAATGTTGTTGTGGTAGACCAAATGAGCAAATTCCATCCCCCTTTTTCATTTTTTTCATGGGAAGCTTTATTCATTTTGTACAATATTCTGATGCTGCACTGCTGATTATGATGCTTTGTGTGCCAAGAGGAAGGTAATACATTGCAATCCAGAAAGGTGGTGATAGCACGAGGAGATGCAGCTTATAGGAATCTGTACAATAAAGGTTATCTCTGACCTAAGTGAAGAAAGAACAGAAGTAAGTGAAAAAGCCCTTTCTCAGTTTGTGATGTTTTGTATCTCTTCTAGGAGAATGTGTGAAGTTATTAATGAAGCAGTATGGAAACATAATGTAATTTATGTTTCAAGTGCTGGAAACAATGGTCCCTGTTTGTCTACTGTTGGATGCCCAGGGGGAACTACATCTAGTGTGATTGGCAAGTATTCACATTAATAGCAATAGCAATACCGCGTCAACTTATATACCACTCCATTTACAGCACTCTCTGGGCGGTTTACAATGTCAGCATATTGCCCCCAACACTCTGGGTCCTCTCTTTACCAAGGTTGGAAGGATGAATCAACCTTGGGCTTGTCAGAATCAAACTCCAGACTGTGGACAGAGTTAGAATGCCTGCAGTACTGCATTCTAACGCTTTACCGCCGTTACATAAATTATGGAATTATTTTCTTAAGAATTAAAAGGAGCTTTAAAATGTTTATTAAGGCTGAAAGTTGACTAAAGTGATAAATGTGAACTTACATTATTCTCTATGTCTCCAGAATGATTGGGAATGTTTTACAGTTTTTCATTAACATCAGTTCCTCTTCGTTTAGCTGAGCTTTGTAATCTCAGAAACGTAATATAGATATCCAATGTCTATTTTCTAATGTAATCTTTTAAGAATTGGTTATTCTACAGGGCAAAACATGGATGCACAGAACATACGCAAAGCGAGACTATTACCCATCTACTGGAGACATGCTTTAAAGCTACAATTGGAAACTGAGTAGAATTCTGTATAACAGAATCATACCGATTGTATTCTTAGTCTCTCTACATATGACACTCTGCCTTGTCTTGATTTTTCTTGAAACAGATCTAAATCTGATTTGTAAAAAAGCTCATGTCAGAGAGAGTATTTCCTAATAAGAAATCTACACATAATAAATGCCAAAGTTAAATGAGATGGGGAACTTAAAATAGCTTAAATGCGATAGAAGCTTTTGCCTTCTGTTCTCCAGTATTTGAATTTTGGAGTTGATTTATTCTAATCTGGAAGTTAAAATTTAGATGTTGACTAATGTCTAATGATAGCCTTATCTGCCATGATTTCATCTAATCCATTTTTAAGTTCCCCAAGTCTACAATTACACATTGATGGAAGTATTTTTAATTTGCATTAATTTAACTATTTAACTTTATTATTGAATGAGCGGGGATATATTTAAAGCATTAGCTTATATAGGGATTAACTCCATCTTGAGCTCTCTTTTTTTTTCAAAAAGTCACTATTTTTCATCCAATACAATTTCATGGGGTTATTGTTGAGAGTAACTGGAAGAGGAGTAATATGTGTGCCAGCTTCCTTTACATCCTTGAGGAAAAGTGAGATATAGATCTTAATAAATCAATAGTAGCTAAATATATAGAAATGGATGTATTATGTTTATGCATCCTATCCAACTATTATGTGCATGCATAGGTTCTGAATAATTTGTAAAACAAATATTACATACACTTTGACATAGTGAATGATTCATTTGAGTGGAGACTGAAGTAATGATATCAAACAGAAACAAAAAACGTCTAGTATAAATATGCTGCTATTTTGGAATGATTTTTTAAAAATTATTTGAAAAAAGATACCATTACCCGCTTAACAGTGATTAGAATTTAATGTAAACATAATTTAAATCAGTAAAGAGAACTAATGGTAGACTTGAACTTATGTCAACTAACCCTAAAGGTGTTGGTGCATATGTATCCCCTGATATGATGGTTGCTGAGTATTCCTTACGAGAGAAATTACCTGCAAATCAGTATACCTGGTCATCTCGAGGACCAAGGTAAGTGATAAATTAATTTATGAGTTAAATCCTGGTGTTTTTATAATCCACTTGGAAATTACATGTTAATATGGCAGAAGATAACTTGTAAGTGCAACTTAGGTTTCCAAATCAATTAAAGAGTCTAACTTCTGAAAAATGGAACTGATTTTCAAGAATTTGAGATATAGTCATTTTAAGGTGAATATGAGTAGGAAGAGAAAACTTTTAAGTTTTGTTTCTTTTTTAAAAAAAATTTAAATGTACCTTAAGTTCTATTTCCTTAACTGATCCCTAACCTTGCAACTGGGATACTTAACATTCTGTGATATAAAAGCTGTATATATTAAAATACATATTAAAAAGAAGCAGTAACATACATTTTATTGAAAATAGTAAAAAAAATCCTAGTATAGAAAAAGGTTGCAAAAACACTTAACATGAAGCATGCCTGCACACTAAATTAGGAATGATTTTCATGTGTCATCAGAATGTTGATGATACTCAACTTTATATCTCCACCCCTGATGATCCAAGTGATGCTTTTGCTGCCCTCTCAGGGGAGTCTATGACAATTCGCTGCAGCCAACTCACCAGAACCCAATTCGCCGCAGCCAACTTGCTGCAGGACAAGAGTTACACTAATATCAAAGAAATGGCAGAACAGACTCATTAAAGAAAGGATGCAAAAGGGACAAAATGAAATGTGAATGACAAAACTTAAAGTAATTTTTATTTATTTTAATAATTAAACAGAATTGTTAAATTGTCCCGCGGAGAGCTGGCCGTGGCAAGTTGTCCTGTGGCTAGTTGGTCACAGCAAGTTTGGCTGTGTCATGTTCTCATTCCCCTCTTGTGGTGCCTGGAGGCTGTCCAGGCTTCAAATGACCCCTGGCAAGACCAATTGAAGAAACGCACGATAGTTGTTCATATAATTTTATAGGATAGCTATAGAAGAATAACTCTTGAAGTCATTATATGCACATCTACATTGGTTCCTAATTGGTAGATATAAATTATAAATACGTATGCATTCTGAAATACATAGACATTCTGAACTAAGGAACGAATTAAATGTAATGCACTTAAGACCCAGCCATCCATTAAAAAGAATGTTTTAGTACAGACAAAACAGGACAGATACTGTCTAACTATTTAACAGCCTAGAAAAAAAAGAGCTTTGCTATTCTGACGTTTATATTAATTTCAGTATTGATGGAGCCCTGGGAGTGAGTATCAGCGCACCTGGTGGTGCTATTGCCTCTGTCCCTAACTGGACATTACGTGGTACACAACTCATGAATGGCACCTCAATGTCTTCACCCAATGCTTGTGGTGGCATTGCTTTAATACTCTCAGGTAAAATGGAATACCATTCTTTTAAAACAAATTGCATTTTGTTGACTAAGAAGTGTATTGATGACTAACAGTTTTATCTGCTTTACTCCTTTGATTACAGGACTCAAAGCTAATGATGTAGATTATACTGTTCACTCAGTCAAAAGAGCATTAGAAAATACAGCAGTGAAGGTGGATAATACCCATCTGTTTGCACAAGGACATGGTATTATTCAGGTAATTACTCTGGTGTTGAAAGAACAAAATCCCATATTTACAAGCTTTTGATGGAAAAAAATAATATTTAATGTCTTCATTCCTAATGTTGCATTCACAGATCTATTGTTCTCTACTTCTCCTCCCCTTGCCCCCACCCCATGCATAATTAATTTTGGGGTGATGTTTCCTGTTTATTTTCACATAATTGTAATGATACTCTAATAGCTATATTATTAGCACTGAAATTATTAAGAGGGTTTTTTTGTATATCTTGGTCCCATTTTTTCTTGTGTTGTTATTCTGTTTAAGAAATGAATTGTGAACACTTTAATGGCCATTAATTGTACTAACTCAATGGGACCTATTTCTGATTAATATGATTATGTAATGTAATCATATTTTGTTTTTTGGTGATTACACTGGCTCTTCTAAATTCTCTTTTCCCTAAAGTTAAAAAAAAACAAAACACCTTTTTTTTTCAACTTGGCGTTCCAGAAACAGGTGAAGATTTTCACTTGCTGAGTTGTTGGAGGATAGGTGGACAGAAATGTTAGCAGTATTGTCCTTGATGGTTATGGTTTTATGCTTAGAGTTGGGAATCTTGTTTTTATTATTTTAGTATCTAACATTATTGTATCAATCGTGCTTTGCTGTGATGAGCACATTGCACACGAAAATTGGAAAATAGATAGATGAATAAATACTTCGGTTACCCAGCTACCTTGAATACACAGAGATCATCTATAATAGAATTTAGATTTTAATTTCTGAAAATGATCAATACAAATATGAAAGAGATTAAAAAGAGTTAAATGAGAATTTACAAAAAAGTTACTGTGATGATTTTGTCTCAGCTGGTTAATCTCCTTATGAAAATGGCACCTGTAATGATTTGTA
The DNA here is from genome assembly GCF_009769535.1 of Thamnophis elegans. NCBI lineage: Eukaryota > Metazoa > Chordata > Lepidosauria > Squamata > Natricidae > Thamnophis > Thamnophis elegans. The sequence continues at coordinate 45,714,674 of NC_045551.1, forward strand.
ATTTAAGAAATATAAACATTTACCTTGCAATATAATTATTAGAAAGCTTTCTCTCTTAAGAGCAAACAATGACATTTTAAAATCACTTCCAAAGGTAACAGTTGAAAGATAGATTTAATTTAACTTTTTAGTCCTAAACTAAATAATCTGGTTTAGAGCCAATACTTCATCAGCTGATGATATTTAAAATTTTATTTAGTCCATTTGCCCAAGCTAGAGGAAACTTTGCTCCATGGAACTACTGTCAATCAGTATTATTTTGAGGCAGATGTAAACATGAATTTCATATTGAAGAAAATCTGGGTTAATTTTGATTTATTTATTTTTTTAATTCATTTTTCTCTAGGTTGATAAAGCCTATGACTACCTCATTCAGAATAAATCATTTGTTAACAACATAGGCTTTACTGTTACTGTTGGTTGCAAGCGTGGAATCTACCTCAGAGAGCCTTTTCAAGTAGCTGCACCTTTCGACCACAGTGTTGGAATAGAACCTTTATTTCCTGAGAATACAGGTAGAAATCAGCTGTTTTCATTACATATTTTCAAAGGTAGATATTGGGGAAGATTTGGGAGTTACCGCTATGAGATGGGCCACTCTATAAATTGTTTAAATTAATAAATTTGATAAAAATAGATAGAGGTGAATGATACTATGGAGCAAGAATAAGCTTAGGATATTGTAGCAGCCTGTTGGTTGAGTTACCAGTTCCATCTTGGTCTATGGCCATGATGGCGAACTTCTGTGGGCATGCGAGCCATCGCCCTAGTTCAGCTCCACCACAAATGCATGCACACCTCCCGTAGGCCAGCTGGTCATCGGCTCTCTGGCGCTCGGGAGTGTGGCATGCATGGGGTGTGTGCACGTGTGTGCAAGGGGGGCTGCAGGGGTGGGGCAGGATTCATGCATGGGAGCCAGGCACACATTGCATTTTGGGGGTTCAGGCGTGCGCAGTTTGGGCACTCCCTCTGGATATGTTCATCATCACTGGTCTAGAGGTAGAGCAAATTCAGGGAAATTGGATTCCAACTTCTAGCGAGATAGGACAGTGTTGGCTGTGGGAATATAGCCATTTTCTGTTTAAATCCTTTAAATTTACTTTCTATCTAAAGGGATTAAAACTTAAAAGTTGCATGTTCTTGTTTCAGAAAATAATGAGAGGATATCGCTACAGCTTCATTTAGCTCTAACATCAAATGCTTCCTGGGTTCAGTGTCCCACTCATTTGGAGCTCATGAATCAGTGTAGACATATTATCATTCGGGTGGATCCACGTGGCCTCCGAGAAGGAGTTCATTATACAGAGGTATTGGTTTTGGTTCTCTTAAGCCTTATCTTTGACAACTCCCTAAAGAGATACAGGCATTTTAGATTTTAGGATTTTGTTCTCATCAGAAGTATCGTAATCATCCTACCTCTTCTTATAGATCAAAAGATGTAATAGGAATTACTGTTATTTGTCTCAGATTCACACTTGTGATAGGATTGTGGCGGGGGGGGGGGAGATGTGGCTGAAAAAATAGTCTTTTTCATTGTTTTACACTGTTGAGGTGGAAGGGGAAAATGGAAAATGAGCATTAAGGAAACATGTTAGGTAAGTTCCCCGTTAGGAGAGCGAGTACGTTCAGAGAAGCGTTGTGAGAGTTGTGTTGGAGAACACACAAACCGGCATAGAGACACTGCAGTTTAGATAGGCTTTTACTTTCGTGGAAATAGAGGTATCAGAGTCCATCAAACAGTCCAAGTCATGCACGGTTAAGACAATCAGTCTTCAACGTCTTTCAGTTAAGGGATAATTCAAATAACATAGTCCAGTATTATATAATCAGTTCAGTACACAAAGTTTGCTAGCAGTTGCAAAACTTACAACAGCTCACGGCACTTCCAGCTTCCAAAACAGGTCAGCCCAGCATCTAACGAAACAGAGAGAGAGCGCTAACAGACATTCTGGCTCCCTCTTATGGCCGATTGAGGAAAACAGCATCCAATCACATTTTACAGTATGATTTAAAGAAACAGATACAACATTGTTACATGATTTATATATTGTCAACCCAACCGTTAGATTATATTCCTAACAAAACAGTCAGTGACTTATTAGCCAGCCATCAACACCCCATCAACAAATAAAAACCCAGACACAACCATGTAAATGCTACACATTGAATAGCCCAAAGTACAGATTCTGGTAGAGAGAAATCCCCTGAGAATAGCTCCAACACAAGTTTGGAAGCTCAGAAAACTACATTTCTGGTCCCAATGACCAATCCAGATTGGATCCTACAACATTATTCTGGGGCATGTATATTTGCCTTCATTCGTGAGAGACATGGATGGCTTGCATGTCAAACACTTCGGTTTTGGGAATCCTTCGCAACACCAAGGCATCCACTTACAAACAAGTACATTTTCTACACCAATGCACTTGGAAAGGGTCTATTCCATGTAGCCTACAATACTGATCACCAGTCAACTTGGAGATGGACAGACATATAACATAAGCATTCAGCAAACATATGTTAGAGATCTTAATCAATGATTGTCATCTAAGATCGGGCAAGTACAAACCAGCTATCAATATCCATAAGGAGGATTGTCTATCAGAACTAGTCAGCCACCTAGAGAATGTTACTAGGACCCTTGTAAAAGAAAGACAGACGAGAAAAAGGAAAAAATTTGAGGATAAAATTCAAAACTCCAAAACCTGTGTGAGTTTGGTCCATAATTTATCGAACAAACAAACCACTAGGAATTATGAATACTTGAACATGTTAATAACATGAGATGCCACACCAAGAGAATTCATAGCAGCGTTAGAATCTATATTCAAGAGAGTAGAGATAGAAGAGTCATAAAAACATGTTATCAGACAAAAAATATCAGCAATGCTGGTCACACACAAACAGTGCACTCCGCCCAATGGCGAAACGCACCTTGAAGGGCGGGAGACACGATCAGGACATTATTATTTTACCTGCAGATAAAGGTCACTCAATGGTGCTGATGAACCATACAGATTATGAAATGAAGGCATTCGCCCTGCTCAATGATTCTTCAGCATACAGACCAGCAAAGACATCAGAAATGAGAACGAGGACCACACAATTGAGTGCTTATCCCAGCCAACTCAAACAAAACAACTATATAATGGGAAAAGAATACTGGAAAATGAAAAATAGACACCTAGCAAGATTTTAGGGACTCCCCAAGATGCACAAAATAGAAATCCCCCCTCAGATCTATTGTAACACTACAAGACTAAACTTGGCTAAACGACTGGCATAATGCATAAGCTTCCTGAACTCACCCTCAAATAGTACAGTGACATAATCCATACAATTTTTGACAAACTACAAGGCTTAAATGTGGCTCTTGGCCAGATTATGGTCTGCTTTGATGAAGTGTCCATATTTATAGCCCTGCCTCCCTATTTAGCATACGAAGTAAGAGATAAAAACTAGAAGAAGAATACAACACAGATCAGAGCAACTTAACCAGGACACAAATCATGAAGCTGCTCCAGTACTGTCAATATACCTTCTTCATGTTCAAAAGACAAATGTATGAGCAAATAATGAAAGGGGAAAGACTCACTGGAGAAGAGCCTAATGCTGGGAAAGATTGAGGGCAAAAGAAGAAGGGCACGACAGAGAATGAGGTGACTGGATGGAGTCACCGAAGCAGTAGGCATGAGCATAAATGGACTACAAAGGATGGTAGAAGACAGGAAGGAACGTTGTCCATGGGATCACGATGGGTCAGACATGACTTCGCAACTAACAACAACAGCAACATGAGCAAATAAAAAGGATCCCCCATGGGATCCCCAGTATCAAGAATTGTTGCAGAAACTGTCCTGCTTGGACTAGAACACCATGCATTTCAAAACTACACCTCTAAATTTGGGTGCTGCTATCTGATGACATGTCATCAAAAGAAATGCTGCACTGAAAAACTTTCATAACTTACTGAACTCTTATCTTCTGAGGCATACAATTCACAATGGAGGAAGAAATGCATAGACAATTACCATTTTTAGATGTGGTTTGTCAACAGGCAACTAGATGGGAGCCTGGAAACCACAGTTTATCACAACACCAAAAACATTCCACACGTTCTTAGTTTCAACAATAACCATCCATTGTCACACAAAAAGAGGGGTGTATGGCAGGGTGAGAACCCACTGTAGTACCCGGCAAACTAAACTGGAGAGCAGATACCTGCGTGAACAATTCAGACAGACATTATAGTATGCCTATTCAACATACAAGGGAGAGAAAGGAAGAAAGAAAGTGCAAGACTAACTATATGGCACACCCTACCATACATTTCGGAAGCAGTAAAACGCAGCTTTACTGCAAGAGATCTGCAAGTGGGCACGGCACACCGCCCAGAAGGTACCATAGAGGACAAATCATACATTGCAAAGATCACTCGGAGGTGGGAGACACTTCTAATGCAGGGGTGCCAAACTCAAGGCCCGCAAGCTTCATCCAGCCCACAGGGCTGCCATGGAAACAGCGAAAGATTGGCCCACAGTGCCTCTGCCAGTGAAAACAGAGCTCCATTTTTGCTGCCAGAGGCTTGCAGGAGGACATTGCAGCGAAAAACAAAGCTTGGGAACCTGTTTTAGGTGCCAGAGCGCTCGGGCCACCACAGGTGCCCCCAACATGAGTGACATCAAGCTGGCCAAGCCTATCCTGGCCACACACACACATGCCCCCACCCTGAGGTCAAACACAATGAAATTGAGTTTGACACCCCTATTCTAATGTAACATACCAGATCTGCTGCATGGATTGTGCCTGTGACTATGTAGAACAGACAGGGAGGAAAGCTATAACCACCTGATTGCAAAAACACGAGTGGTCAGACAAGGAGACCCAAACTCATTGGTAGCCTCACATTTTAGTGAACAAGGCATACATTCAATTTCGCAGCTACTAAGGTTGTTGGCTGTGCAGGGACAAAGATAGCCAGGGCAATGATTGAAATCTAGGAAACAGGCCCCTTGTCAGTCAATAGGAGTGCTAATTTATCACCAGCTTATCATGTACTTAGGAGCCGAGGACTTGCCAGCACAAGAAAACAACTGCCTACAACTTAATAACTAGCCATCAATACCTCGATCAACAAATAAAAAGCCACACACAACTAGGCACCATACAAATACTATGCATAGACTAGCCCAAAAGCACACATTCTGGTAGAGAGTTCCCTGAGGATGGGCTCCAGACAAGTCCAAAATCTTGCAAGATTAAGCCTCTGGTTCCGGTGACCGACCCAGATTGCATCCTGCATTAAGGAAACATTCTGATTAAACTGAACTAATAATTTCTAGCACAGTGTATCAAATAAAGATACTAGCTCACTGTGAAGATTAAAATAAATTGGGAAAAAATCTTTTTCAAAATATTTAAATTGAGTTATAATGCTTAATGTACAGGTCAGAGTTTAAGGAAATTTCATTTGTAAACCTTTAATATTAAAGATATTGCCTTTTAAATATTGAAATATTAAAAATATGACAATTTGTTGTGTTTTCACTGCTTTAGGTCTGTGGTTATGAAATAACAATGCCCAACGCAGGACCTTTGTTCCGAGTTCCTATAACTGTTGTTATACCCACAAGGTACATGGATTTTTACTCTTGTCAGAAAATTTGTGGCAATGTTTATGGGGGAAGTTTGCTTTCTATTTCTGTTGTTCAATATACATTCCAAACAATAACAGTCAATAGAAATCAAATCCTTTTATATACTGTATATGGAGTTACACATTCTCAGCAATCTTGTTTTCAATTGTAGCCAGACAGTTGCCTTGGGAACGGTTGTTTTTCACAATATTTGTTCTGTAATAGAAAGGAAACTTTTCAATTTTTCTGTATAGCCAATTTTTGAAATTTTGTTTTTTACTTGTTTAAAAATGGTATCAAGAGCCAGAATCGTTTATGATCCTATCATATTTTACTTTTGTAAAAAAAACATTTTTTAATCAAAGACAGTATCTTATTGCTGTAATTATTTAAAATATTTTTGGACCACTATAACGGGCAAAACTCTTCCTATGTAGCCTTGCTGAAGTGCTTTTTAGATATGTTAGACTACAGCGTCTATAATAATAGTGTCATTCTGAATCTCTGGAAATACCAGCGAGGGTGAAATTGTTCAGAGATTGGGCTTTGTGTTTATGATTGCCTTCGAGTCAGTGTTGCCATTTGCTTGGGTAAGTTATACAATTTTGTTGGCAAGATTTCAGAACTCTCGGCAGCTTCCTAGGGCCGAGAGAGGCACCAACCCAAGTTCATCCAGTTGGCTGTGTGCCTCAGGTGAGATTAGAACCCACAGCCCCCTTATCTCTAGCCTTGGACCTTTATCACTATACCAAGATGGCTCTTGGTGTTCAGAGGTATAGCTTAAAAACATTAACAGCTATTCTCAGTTAGATACTATGGTGAAAGCCAGCTACTTTATATATATATATACATACAACACGCATACAAATATACATACAAAGACAACTATATATATAGTTAAGAATGACATGAATTTTTGTTTTTCAACCTTATTAAAATATTTAATATTCCAATTTATATTGATAATTTAAAGTGAGCTTTCTACAACTTAAAAAAATACATTTTTTTTAATCACAGGGTAGATGAAGCCTCAAACTTTGATCTCAAATTTACCAATGTTCACTTTAAACCTGGACAAATTCAGAGACACTTTATTGAAGTTCCATCTGGAGCAACCTGGGCTGGTAAGGTGAATCTATTGGATTCCTCTTGAAATCCATGAAGATTTTAGTATAGATATTGGAGGATGTTTTATTAAATATCTGAAATCTATCTGTAGCATTATATGTTCAGATTGAAAGTGTTTTTCATCAGTGTAATGGTGATTAGAACATTTATATTGTTTTAATAATAATGAGCATATTTATTGCTGAAGAGTTAAATGCTGTGAATTTATCAATATTTTTCTGATACATATTTGCCTCATAGAAAGGAGCCTATAATATTAATATTAAAGTCATGCCTTTTCTTATTTAGAAATCTCAGTCTGTTCATCATCATCTGATGTAACTGCCAAGTTTATTCTCCATGCGATTCAGTTAGTAAAACAAAAGGCATACCGAAGCCATGAGTTCTACAAGTTCTGTTCAATACCAGAAAAAGGATCAGTCACTGAAGCATTTTCAGTATTAGTAAGTTCCTTGAATTAAGAACCTGTCATTTATATGCTACATTGATACATGATAAATGTCAATCATAATGTGCTCAGCTTGAGAGCGACTTATAGGTTGTATAGAATAGTGTTTCAACTAAGATTCCTATTTGAATAATGTAAATACTGGTTGCCTGCTACACTTTCATTGTGAAAATCCTACATGTCAACTATAGAATGTAAGGCAATACTAACTTTAAAAACTAATGTAATGTTCCTGAACAGTGAAACTAATATAAAGACATTGCATTTCTACTTTTTTACATTTTTAACAATGCTTCTCATTATTACGGATTTTTACAAGTCAATCCGGAGCCTGTTTCTTGGCTGTAGAGGTCTTTCCTGAAGGCCTCTGACAACAAAACAGTTCAGAGGCAATGCACGCTAGCAGCGGCAAGCGGCAACAGAAGTGGGCCGGCAGCGGCCACATGGGCTCCTGCTGGGTGGGGCTGTTGGTGCCACCGCTGCAAAGTAAAACAATGGAAAATATCTGCCGAAAATAAGACCTGGTGCCTCTTTTGGAGACAAAATATATATATATATCTTATTTTCGGGAAAACATGGTAGTAAGAAGAGCACTCCTTACTAGCACTGATGATGTTACCTAGTTAGGGTAATGAAACGTCTGCAAGAAAACAGGCAAGCTCAGAGAGCACCAAGGACTCCTCATTTCAACCCTGAGCTACAAATATTTATTGGTAAACTTGAATGGTTTGATTTAGTCATCACTAAGAATTGCAAGTTATTTATAGTTCAGCATCCATATATTCTCCTTGGTTTATGACTATTTTTGCTAAGAGCTGGGATGCAAAATGTTTATACCCTGGGATGAGGAGATGAGGCTTAGAGGGGAAGAAGACTTGAAATAAATTTATTTTTCTTTTCCTACCAACAGGAGGGAAGAACAATTGAAATTTGTATTGCCCGATGGTGGGCAAGCCTCAGTGATGTTAGTATTGATTATTCCATTTCTTTCCATGGCATAGTTTGCACTACATCTCAATTGGACTTTGTAAGTATCACAATTTGCTTTTTTTTGAAATTCTGTTCGTTTTTAAAATGTAGCATTGTTAAAATCATAAGTTAGTAGTATTCGTAAATGCCCAGCCAAATTTCATGGAAGTATAGGTGGGTTTTTTTTTTTTTCATTAAAAATGGTTGAAATCACACTAAATTTCAGTAATCTTACTCCAGTGAGATGATTTAGAGGTAAATAATATTGCCCAGAATTGACCAGTTTTATTAGATTAATCATTTTAGTTTTGGATGTGTAAATGGGTTAAGGCAGTGGTTCTCAACCTGTGGGTCAGGACCCCTTTGAGGGTCGAACGACCCTTTCACAGGGGCCACCTAAGACCATTGGAAAAGACATATTTTCAAAAAAAATACAGAAAATATTTTTATGGATGGGGGTCACCACAACATGAGGAACTGTATTAAAGGGTTGCGGCATTAGGAAAGTTGAGACCCACTGGGTTAAGGGGTCCTTGAAGTTTTATGGCATTTATCTATGGTATCATACCTGCTCCAGTTATATCCCTAGAAAAGAAAGACTCTTGACTTTATTTGGTTGAAGTGATAGGTTCTTTTACTAAGGATTAGTGGTTGCAGCAAAAGCAAGGCTAGATCTGAGTATTCCTGCACAAACATACAAAGATTCTCCTTGTTTGTGGCCCTCCCCATGACTGGACCGTCAGTGTCCAGGACTCCAGTGGAAGGCCAGCTTGATGTTTTGGGAACTGCTTTGATTGTAGGCATGTCTCAGAGAAGCTTCACGTTCTTTCCCAAGCTAAGCATCCTTGAGGTTGTGGAATTTGGCTGCTAAGCAATGTCCTCCCTCCTCCCTTACACCCCCCTTCACACCACCTGTGTAATCTCCCTAACTTCCTCTGCCCTGCTCCCTCTATTTACGGCAGGATGCCAACAAGCTTAGAGATGCATAGTGAAGATGGTAGAGCTGACATATGGTGTATTGTCAGCTCTTAAGGGGAAGCACCTTGGAAAAGCATGACATGTGTATATATATGTATATATATCCTCCCATATTTGGGCATACCAGGGGTTGTGACACTAAATACATACTTATTTCCCTGGCTCAGCTGATAGAGGAGGAGAATCTTGTGGCTTAGTGGTTAACACAACTGCCTAATATGTAATACAGCACAGGTTCAAATCCCAGTAAGGGTATGGCTAGCTGATGAGAGCTAAATAGCTTGAGATAGATCTATACCAGTCTCCCTTTATTTATTTATCAGCACAAATACAACACAAATGTAACAAGGCAACAGTAAAAATATTGGCTTTCTGTCTGGATGGTCTCTTGTGATGATCCGATAGACAGAGAAAGGAAGCAGTATGCCTCCTCCCATATTTGGACATACCAGGGGTTGTGACACTAAATACATACATACATACATACATACATACATACATACATACATACATACATACATACATACATTGTTGGCCTAACATTAATCTGAAATTCATTTCAAATAAACTTTTTCATTCTTTGATTATAGCATGCTTCAGAAGGCATAGTGCGTTTTGATGTTCGGGCAACACTGAAATACGAAGATATTGTGCCTTGCATAAATCTCAAATGCTGGGTTCAAACACTAAGGTACTATAAGAAATTTAGATTCAAATAAGTGTAATGCATAGTGAAATTAATAAATTATACTGTAGTTAGTAAGATTAAATAACTTTCTATCACACTAAATATAAATATAAAGTAAATTTAATATTTGAGAAAGATATTCTGTTTATTTTAAGTATGTAATCATTGGAAGTCTGTTGAATGTTTAAATAAAGATTTAATTAATGATTTAATGATAATGTTTAATGATTTAATTAAAAACTGTAAATGGGATTACACCTTGCCATCAAGACAGCTAATATATATCTGAAGCAGATTGTTTTGGTCTTAACATTTTTGAAATAATCAAGACAGCCTGGTTCATGTTTAATATGAGAAGGTCTGTTTCTGAGACAGTTTGAATTTGAAATATTTTTCCCTGTAAGTCTGGGTTTTGTGTTATTATCTGAACTTCCCAGAGTTGCCACAAGCTGCAAGATGAGTGACATAAATTTAATCAATCAAATAAAAATAAATAAAAAGTTAAGATAGTTAAATTGTGTCTAACATAATTAAGCGTAAACATATCTTAAGCTAGTAAGTGTACTGGTGTATATGTACAAGTTTTAAAATTGAATTGTACAAGAAGCAATGGATGGAAACTAATCAGAGAGAGAACCAATCTAAGGAGAAATTTCCTCACAGAAACAATTAATCAGTGGAATGACTTGCCTCAAAAAGTTGTAGGTGCTTCAACACTGGATATTTTAAAAAAGAATTGGACAGCCATTTGTCTGAAATGGTCTAGCACTTCCTGCTTGAGCAAGAGTTGGAACTAGAAGACCTCCAAAGTCCCTTCCAATTCTGCTATAGTGTTATTCTTTAAAACCTTACCCTCATTTTTCTCCTGATGTGTATTGTTGAATTGCAGACCAGTGAGTGCTAAAATAAAGCCTTTAGGATCCCGAGATGTATTGCCAAATAATCGACAATTATATGAGATGATTTTGACATACAATTTTCATCAAGTAAGTCTGAGTTATTTAACTGGATCTAACTCAATAAAATGATTTTTTAATGGAATATTGTAATCCACCCAGAGTCACTTGGTGGCTGTATAAATTTGTTTAATAAACAAATGTAATAATAAATTATGAGCCATCTGGGGTCATTTAGAGTCAAATGGCAAGCAAGCTTAATAAATTACCATTGTCAGTATCAATAATAACAACATTTAATATTGTTTTTAAATGCCTTTATCATTTTATTTTTCTTCAGCCCAAAAGTGGAGAAGTAACTCCAAGTTGTCCCTTGCTCTGCGAACTCTTATATGAATCAGAATTTGACAGTCAATTATGGATTATCTTTGACCAAAATAAAAAATTAATGGGATCAGGTGATGCTTATCCTAACCAGGTATGCCAATATGTTTGAACTCATTTTTTATATGATTTCATAGTTTTTTTTTAATTTTAGGATGTAGTGTTTGCCATGTTTATGCAAATAAATGTTTAAAAATTAGATATTTTTTCATTCTCAAGTTGAATTTCCATTCATTTACTGTATATACTATTCTTCATTTCTTATGCAACTACTACTACTTGTAAATATTATAAAGAATAACTTAAGGTTGTTCTGATAAATAAAGCTGCTTCTTGAATAAGTTGTTTGATTTTATAAATTTATTATAAATCTGACTAGTGTATAGCTTAGGAAATGTAAGCAGCTTTTATCTGTTGAACTGGGAAAAGATGGGTAGTTAGATAGATTAGATAGATGGACGGGATTGATGCATCCTTGAAAAATTAAGAATCTGCTTTAAATATATATGGCCTTTTATTTTATGGTTTGGGCACAAATGCCTACCTAGCTTCTGCTAATGCAGGGACAGTGATAACATCCTGTGGAATGGTGTAAGGATAGAATAAGTCTCAGCTTAGGTTATAAGTGATAGAAACATAATTTCAATGAAACCACAATCCCATGTTAGGCTATTCTGCAAATGGATAGGGTAGTATTCCATCCATTAATAACAGTCAAGCTCTTCTACAATTCTAGAAGGTTTCTGATCCAAATAAATGAACAAAAGCATAAAACTTCAAGATTTTATGTATTAACCTTGCTTACCCTGTATGAACCATTTTCTCTTAAAGCAATATAAATACTATTAAACAGATGAAATGAGAATTTCTTGGCCAAGCATTTGCCATTAAATTGAACCACTCACAGAAGCCTTTTGATGGACGGGCATGGAGGACGGTTCTACATCAGTTTGTAACTTCAGAGATTAATAGTATTGAGAGAACTTCTAGAATTGCAAGGCCAGAAGGGCAAGGATCTGCAAAAAATCAAATCTCCAGCTGAAACTCCTAATAGATTTTAGTCCCTTTTACAGACAGAAAGAACATTTTGTGCTTATGTAAGGAATGTTCAGGATCCAGTTAAGTCAAATTTAAATAGGTTATACAGAATACAAATTTACCTTTTATAAAAAATATGCAACAGGAAATAGGCATCATAAAATTTAATACTATAATTCAAGTACATAATATTCAAACCTAAACATATATTTATGTTCATAGTGGCAAATCTGTAATTTAATTTGATGAAGACTTGAAAAAGGCCTCCTCTCTAATATTAGAAAAAGAATTTAGAATTTAAGACTGGAAATACCATTTACCTTGTGATTGGAAGGGATTTGGGTAAATTTTTTTGTTAATTTTTTTTCCCAAAGAATTTAGTAAGAAATTCCCTCTCTGGATTTCAAATGTCCAAGTTTAAGTTTTGCATACTTAGCAGTGACGTGCTTTGTGAAAATATTCTACTTCAATTAGAAAGGAATAGTGTAAAGTTGAACTGGAGGAAATTTTATTGTGTGTTAATCTTCTTCATCAAATAAGTATGAGTCTAGGTACTAAAGAATTGCTCTTTTCCCTAGTATTCCCTGAAACTGGAGAAAGGAGATTATACCGTGCGACTACAAATCCGTCACGAGCACAGCAGTGAGCTGGATCGCATCAAAGACCTTCCATTTATTGTCTCCCACAGACTGTCTAATGCACTGAGTTTAGATATATATGATACCCACAGTCAGGCTCTCTTAGGGAAGAAGAAAGCAAACAGTATATCTCTGCCACCAAATCGCACACTGCCATACTTTGTTACTTCTTTGCCAGATGACAAGTAAGTTATGTTGCTTTTGTGGCACATAGCATGCAAAGCTTTGATTAGTAACTCTTCTGAACTTTCAAACTTGGGTAATTTAAGATAAAAATATTTATTTCTAACCTGTGCCTGCAGGCACTAGCATCTAACCCTAACCTTTCCTCTCCAGTGCCCATGTTTCCATATATTTTCTTAATCTGTCTTCCCTTAATGTATTAAATCTAAAGTAGTCACTTTTTGCTAATAGATAGGGAGGCCTTCCACTGAGGATCTGTGACAGGCCTGTCAAACTGGCGTTCCACAGGCCAAATGTGTCACATGTAGGCCATGCGTACCCCAACTCCGCAAAGGCAAAATCAATCGCAATACGTCACGATATGTCACGTGATGCAATTGAGTTTGGCACCCGTGGTCTATGACAATTTGCTGTGGCCGACTCACCATGGACAATTCACCCCCGGCCAGCTTGCTGTGGCCAACTTGCCGCAGGACAACTTGCCGCAGGACAAGTGTTACACTAATATCAAAAAAAAGATGGTGGAATATAATCAATAAAGAAAGGATGCAAAAGGAGGGACAGAATGAAATGTGAATGGCAAGAATTTAAATATTGTTTTTATTTATTTTAAATAATTAAATGGGATTGTCCCACTGCAAATTGGCCTTGACAAGTTGGCCCATAGCAAGTTGGCCTTGGTGAGTTGGCCCCAACAAGTTGGCCATGGGAAGTTATCCCATTTTGTTCCACTAAGGTTACTGGAATGAGCAGAGCTGGGGATTTTTAAAAACTCTTTTGAGTGGGATCAAGGATTCAAATAGGTCGCTTCCAGAGTCGTCCTATTCCCATCCTCAACCTTAACCCCCTTCACCCTTATATATTGGGCTTGACGTTGTATTGCTGAAATTTAAGTTCAATTTGCAGTTGAATTAAACACTTTTTTCAATGGGGAGGTTCAAAAATGAGAGTGTGAGCATGAATTTAAAATATTTTGCTTGTTCGTTTGTTAGAGTACCTAAAGGAGCAGGTCCTGGATGCTATCTTACAGGATCATTGACGCTTTCAAAGGCAGAACTTGTAAAGAAAGTGGTGAGTAAAAAAAAAGCCTAAACTCAAAATTGTTTTGTGTTGGTTTTTTTAAAAAGGTAATTGAAATTGACAAACTGGTGTGAAAATGATTTTGAACAGAGTAATCCAGATTTTTTGAAGTTTTTTTTTCCTGAAGTCTCTTGAAAAGATTCAAATACTAAATGCCATTTTCTTTATTGTTTAAATACAACTGCCTTTCAGTTCTGTTTGGACTTGAATTTTTGCTATTTTTACGGTAATTTCCAGCACCTTGTTACAGATTGTATGTTAACATGCTACATTGCCTTTAATAATTTCTGTAATATTATTTTATCCAGCTGCATACCTTGGGGTTTCACTTCAATCTAAAAAATATAGTGTTAGTTATTCAGGTTATATTAAAATAGTTGCTATCTAGCATCCATTTGCTGACTAGGAAGTACTTCCTTATTTTAGGTCAAGCTTTTGTTGATGAGACACTTCATAAGGTTTCATTTTGCTATCAGCAGAAGTAGCCTACAACACTGCATTCTAACTACTGTGCTACCACGGCTCTATAAAGCTATAGTCCTATTATACTAAATAAAAGATGCAAGTATTTGTTACCAAGTAAACATTTGTTTACCAATAGTGCATCCTCAAAGTAATTCCTTTGTTATTCAGTACACACATATACATATTTATTTCATATTAAAATGTCATAGAGTCAAGCTAAATGTATCTTCCACACTTGGAATATAGGGAATATGTCTGATCAGTGAGTTTCCAAAACAATTTGGCTTAATATAATTGATAAGGTTTAGGAATTGATTTTACCAGCTTACCAATTGATTTATTAATAATCCTAAAAAGTGTCCACCGTTCATATATTGGTTATTTTCCATCTGAAAATGTTTTTTTTAATCTAGATTGTGGTAGTATAGGTAAATTAAATAATTGTATTTGAAATTGTAACTCTTTGCCAATTAGACTATTGAGCCCATTCAATTTGACAAAATAAGTGGTAACTGTATAGATACTGAAGAAAGATTTTAGCAGTGGTTAAAATAATTATCTTTTTCCCCTGCTCTGCCCCTTGGAGGGAGGTAATGTTATTCTTAGAATACTGCATTTATGATGTTTCTTCTGCCTGCTTATTATAGAAGAGATTATTATTACTAATTTAGTTAGAGAATTTTTCCATGCCTCTTAGTTTCATCTTGCTTTAAATATTTCACAAACCATAGACGATTTTGGTGCATTGCAGCTAAGATGAAAACATGTCAGAGTCTAGCATATTTTTTTAAATATAGAAAACCATCTCTAGCATGCTTTTGTTCAAAAATTAATTACTGATGATTTAAAACATAGTTTCCAGATTATACTAAGTCAAATATATTTATATATGATTAATATTATTTGTTAAAACCAAGTGATATTTCTATACGGGTTTTTTTTTTGTTTTTTTTTTTTTTGCTTTTCATGTGAAAGAAATAGGGTAATTTCACTAATATAACAACAGTGTTGTGTATAGTAAAGCTGCGATCTAGAACAACGGCCCTCAACCTTTTGAGTACTAGGGACTAGTTCCCTGAAGGAGGTTTCTCCGCGGACCAGAAGGGGGCGCAGTTTCGCATGCTACCTGCATCCCGTGGGTGGGGCTTCGCTTGTTTGCGCGTCTCGGTTTCTGTCATGCCACAGCCCAGTGCCAGTCCACAGACAGGGTGTTGGGGACCCCTGAAAATTAATTGTAGTATAGGTACTATAAACAAGTCAAGAATATATATAGAAAAAAATCTAAAATTGGCTTGAATGATTGATAGTTCTTCAAAGTCCTATGGTAGAGTTTTTAATCTTCTCTTTCCATGAGACTTACCCCAATGTTGTATTACCTCTAAACTCAATGAAAATGGAAAGTTTAAGAAAGCCATTGCAGTTCATTGAATTTTAAATGGGAATGTGTGCAAGGAGTAAGAGTTAGTTACATTCTCTATTGTTGGGTTTCCAAATATTGGGATTTATTTAAATCAAGATTTAAATCAAATCCTTAAATAGCATAACATTTGTGCTTTATGTTTTTTAAAACTAAAATATTGGGATTTAGAAGTATGTTTTAAAGGGAACAAGACATTTAGTGTTCTTCAGTAGTGAATAAAAACTTGATAGGTAGTGTCTCCATTCTATAAGAGTTTTGTGGATATTTTCTTACAGTATGTTGTTCTAACTCCCAGGGGCAGTCTTCAGCAAAGCGGCAAGGAAAGGTTAAAAAGGTACTGAATGCCAGTTTTTAAAAGATGTATTTAAGTATTTTTGCCTATCATTTAAAGCAATATACTTAGTTATTTCTATCTTTTGGTTACCTTTTATGCAGCTTAATTATTCATATTTTTAAACAGTAAAATAGCATATTATTAGTTTAGCATGATAGTAATGATATTCTGTGATGGAAGCATTTAATATCTTATCCTACAAAATGATCTTTCTTTTTTTTTAAAAATTACGCATAGCTCTTACATACTATTGCCATATGAAAACCACAGATTGTAAGATTGTGCAGGGTAAGGAATATTAGTACAGTACCATGGTAAGCGAATTCTCTTTGCTTGCCAGCAGTGTCCTCCTCTTTCATTAGAAACAACAAGTGCCAATGAAACTATATGTATCAGAGGCCCTTGTAGCAAAGAGGGACGTTTTGTTTATTTTGTGATTTTTAATAGTGTAGTGTTAAAGGTTGAGTTGATTAAAAGATTGAAAAATCAATATTATATCACTCTAGCCAAATGGTGACTGCTCTAACCTGTTCTGACCCAGCTCCCCAAACACAACAGACCCTCTGCAGTGAACTCAAAAGATTCCTTTATTAAGAGTGCCCCCTCTCTCTCTCTGCAAGCTCCATTCTCTCTTTCCCCTTTGAGTTCTGAGGTTCCCTGAATGCTGACCCTGACTCCCATGCCTCCTTCTCTGATTTGGCTGCTGGAGGGGTCAGCGGGCAACAGGCCACAACATAACCATTGAAGCTGTATGTGGTTTAAGGACAGGATTTATTGGAGATTGGTTAAAAAGCTTTGAAATTAGTCACTATCTCAAATAATAGAAACATTACCCCCACCTCGCCTCATATCTGAGAAATGATGCTGCATTTCTCAGATACCATCTGCATTTTCCCTTCACATACCCACCCTCTTTGACTTAGGAATGGGGTAGGATGTGTAATCAGCTGGATTCAGGCACCATCTTGGAAGAATGGGTTGTCATTCTTTGACATACAATTTTAAGTGTTTGTTTCCTATAATATTGACAATCACCTGCTGAGTCAAATTAAAATTGCTGGTCTAAGCCAGATGCAGTGTAGGCTTGTGAAAGAGGAATCTAGAGCATTAATGATATCTTGTATTTGTGAATATCCCTGCCACAATACAGTATGTATTCTTATATCTATGTAGCTTACCTAGTTTAGCTGCATGTTTTATGGATGGAATTATGGAGATTGACGGATTCCTGTAGAAAAGTAATCTTTTATTTACATGTTTTACTCGGTTGAGACAGCTCCGGGCTAAAATATCTGTGGGTGGTTTTTTTCCTGTAATAGTTAATAAAACATTATTTATTTACTTAACACTTTTTGCTAAAATGTTTGCTTCTAAGGTAGGCCTGATAAAGGAATTTTGATATAATGATTTGTATTTTGGACATTTTTCTTTGACTGATATAGAGTCCAGTCCAACTGGAACTGGAAGGAACTAAAACACTGATGGGAAAGAAGGAATTCACAGAGATGCCTTATTGCCCATAAAGCATTTAATAATACATCCCCATTCAGCCTTTTTATGTTTTAGAAGCTGACCCAATTTTGCTACTAATGTCTTTGGTTTGTTGTAGATACACCTATTACTGAAAGTATTATTAAAACTGTATCTTTGAAAACCACTATTAGACTTATTTTACATCTTGTCAAAATGATTAAGTGGCTTAAAAAACGAAATGTGAAAGACTTTTGGAGAAATTTGGCTACTATTTCATTCATGGGTCAGATAGCTAGTGTTACAATATAATGATGAATTTTAATTTACCTTTAATTAATACTTTAGCAATAGCAGTTAGACTTATATACCGCTTCATAGGGCTTTCAGCCCTCTCTAAGCAGTTTACAGAGTCAGCATATTGCCCGCACAATCTGGGTCCTCATTTTACCCACCTCGGAAGGATGGAAGGCTGAGTCAACCTTGAGCCGGTGAGATTTGAACCGCCGAACTAGCAGTCAGCTGAAGTGGCCTGCAGTACTGCACTCTACCCACTGCGCCACCCCAACTTTGTTGGGATATGTCAATTATATATATCAAGGATCCCCAAACTTCAGTTCATTGACCCTCTCAAGAAGTTTCAGATTGTTACCAATCCCCAAACATTTATTACATAAAATATACACTACTTTAATAGTAGTAAATAATAATAAGAACAATATCAACTCCTTGAATAGTTCCAAGATCACATGGGTCAATATTGACCACTTTGGAGAACACTGATATAGATTTGCTATAGAAATATAAGAAATCGGCCTCGTGGGGACAATATGTGTACATTTTGGTTTTCTTCCACAGTTGAGTTTATAAGGTCATTTGTGAACAACCTTATAAATAATGGTATTTTTATATATTATACATTTGTATAATGTATGTTTGTGTGTTACACATTTTTGTTATTGTAAAGCACATTAAATTCAATTACCAACTCTGGGATAAATCAGGATTCAAACAATTGAAGCTGTGATATACTATCTTGCCTTTTTTTGAAGACAGTAGCCATATTTTCTTGTTGAGTCAAATGAGATGGGAGGAGGCTAAGAGAGTAGATATACAGGCAGATGTCTTAATTATATTTTGACTTATTAAGTGAAGATACTCTCCAAAAGCTGCCACTGAGTCTTTCATAATATTGTTAGCTTTTGGGGGGGGGGGGGGGTATCATTTAAAGTGAATCACCTCTTCCTTATATTAGATACAACTGACTGCATGACATAGTTTTTCAAGATTCGAGGAAATTCCTCCAAATGTTCCTCTTCTCTTGGATTTCATTTTTTTAGGTTTTTCTCAAGTAATTTTACTTTTATTTCAAAAACTCTTTAAAGGTTTGCTCTTTTTGAAAAAATCTTCCAAGAAGATACAGAAATTCGGATTTGTAGGACAAAAGAAGTACCTTTTCTTGCCAAAATAGGGACAAAATGAAATGTGAATGACATACATGCATACATACATACATACATACATACATACATACATACATACATACTTAAATAATTCAATTGTCCCATGGCGAGTTGGCCATGGCGAATTGGCTGCAGTGAGTTGTCCCACTCTGTCCCAAACTATTTAATCACAAGAAATTTCCCCTGGGAAAAACTGTTTTAGCCATAACCTTGCAAATTAACATTATCTCAATCTGTTTTTATAGACTTTGTACATTCTCATTTTCATATGCCACCATGATGTCCACAGATTTACTGAGACATGTGTAAATTGTAATGTGTAATATAGAGTAATACATAGGGCAACAGGGAAATATTTGTAGCATTTTTTAAAAGGTTTTATCAAATACTGAGATTTCTAGGACCTTAAAAGATGTGATTCTATGCTTCCAAAAACCAGATATTGGTCAAAATATCCATCATTCCAATTTAACTTGTAAAAAAAATAATATATTCATTTTATACTGTGGCAGATCTTTTTTAAAAAAATAAAAGAATAGGTTAGAACTATGATGGCTATTACTTGAATATTTAAGTATGTTTTACCATATTATGATTTCATCCAAT
Organism: Thamnophis elegans; assembly: GCF_009769535.1. Taxonomy (NCBI): domain Eukaryota; kingdom Metazoa; phylum Chordata; class Lepidosauria; order Squamata; family Natricidae; genus Thamnophis; species Thamnophis elegans. The sequence continues at coordinate 45,734,498 of NC_045551.1, forward strand.
CCCTTTTGAATAATAAAATACCTGAATTGAAATTCTGCCTTAAACATTGAACAATAATGCATAATTTCCTCAGAAACCATAGTAATATATTATTAGCCATGAGGCCACATCCTAATATAAAATACAAGACAATAATAAGACTGCATGTCTTATTAGAATGCTAGCAATATACTTTAGATTAGGGGTCTCCAACCATAGCAACTTTAAGATTTGTGGACTTCAACTCCCATAATTCCTCAGGCAGCTTTGCTGTCCACAAGTCTTAAAGTTGCCAAGGTTGGAGACCCCTGCTTTAGATTGGTTTAGGCTTTACAACATGTACTCTCTATCATCTGAGGAAAAAAGCCTCATGGTTAATGATGCCAATTAATGTAATTTTTTTTTCAATAGTCTGCTGTATTTTTCCACAAAAGAAGATGTAGGTTATATGACATTAAACTTGAGGCTAATCAGTTTGTTGAGGTGCAACTCATGTGAAATATTTATGGAATGATTATTAATCAAAATTTGAAAATTGTGGGAGATGATTTGAACTGTTCTTTGGACCAAATCTGTTCTAGTCCTCTGAGGCTTCAAAAGGTTCTGAATGATCGTATACACTCTTCTCAGTTTTTATAATGTATGTTTTGTGAGAAAGAAAATATTAATACTTATTCTGACCATATAGCTATGCTTTTTACTCTAGGATATAATTTCAGTTCATTATCATTTGATCCCATCCCCAATAAAAAGTAAGAATGGAAGCAAGGATAAAGAGAAGGATTCAGAAAAAGATATAAACAATGAATTTGCAGAAGCTTTAAGAGATTTAAAGATACAGTGGATGACAAGGTATGTTTAAGATTTTTGTTGCCATATCATGTCCTTGAAGAACCAACATATTGGTGCAAATTGTGTTTCTTTTCCACCATGCCTTCGTTATAGACCACTAGAGTTAGCATTTTCATTAATACATTTATTTTTAGGTTTGATACCAGTGATATATATAACGAACTGAAAGAGACCTTCCCTAACCATCTCCCCTTATATGTCGCAAGACTTCATCAACTGGATTCTGAAAAGGTGCGGCCCATTTTCTTTTTTAAAACATCTTTCATTTTAAATTCACTGAGCCGTCTCTAAGCCCCAAATAGACAAATGGTCCCTAATTCAGTGCTCTAAATCAACTAAAGTTATTAATTGAACACCTTTAAACTGTTCCAGAATTTATTCCATTTATTATACTAGTGAGTATTTTGTGGAGATTACTGATAATTTTTCTTCTCTTAGAATCATTTCAGCAGAACACATTTGATTTATTTTTGAGCTGGATCTCAAGCTTAAAAGCAATAGCAGCAGCCACAAGCTTATTTATTAAATCTACAAAACACATAATCATAACTAGAAAAAACAGTATTGGCTTGATATGATTGTGAGTAAATGAATTAGACATGTTATTTTCCAATATGTTTATTTGCTATCATTTTATAACTCAAAAAAAATCCAATTTCTCTATTTTTTTAATAAGCTCAACCTAGAATTCCATGCATTAAAAAAGGTAAAATGCAGATTTGAAAACCATCATATTCAATGTCACTTGACTATAATATTGTAAGCAAACAATTTACTATCCAGAAACATTTCAATTTACTATCCAGAAACATGTTTCAATAATAGAATTCTGATTTATAGAATGTTTTCTTTGCTGCTGAAACTATAATAATTATCAGCAAAACATTAATTTTAGTGAATTACAGAGCACCATTCAAGTTCTTGTTTTTATGCCTATCTTTCTGTATAGATGATGACAATTACAGTAAACGCACTACTTTATTTTCAAAGTATGATTTCTGCTTTGGATCAAAATAACTTCCCATCTCTCCTATAAACTTGAATATTCATAGTATTATATTCATTCATACAGAATTATTTGTTAAATTTATTTGCTGCCTGTCTTGCCATGGGGCTATTCTAGGCGACCTACAACAATAAAAAAGAAGAGAATAATTTAATAAAATGATATTGTTTATTTTCTTCCAGGAGCGAATGAAATGTTTAAATGAAATAATTGAAGCTTCTAATACAGTGATATCTCATATCGATCAAACAGCCCTTGCTATTTATCTTGCCATGAAGACTGATCCCAGACCTGATGCTGCTACTATAAAAAAGTACCTAGCCAGTAAATACTTTTTTTCCTTGCATCTTATTTCAGCAGTTATCTGCTCTTCTAAGCTAAAAAATTAAAATGTTTTCATATTCATGAGAAAAGAAAACAATCATAAACTGAGCACACTTAATTGCATTTTATGCTTTAAAACACTATTTTTAGGGTTGGTATGATATTGCCAAGGAGGAAAGATTGAAGTCTAGAGCAGTGTTTCTCAACCTTGGCAACTTGAAGATGTCCGGACTTCAACTCCCAGAATTCCCCAGCCAGCGAATGCTGGCTGGGGAGTTCTGGGAGTTGAAGTCCGGACATCTTCAAGTTGCCAAGGTTGAGAAACACTGGTCTAGAGTATCGCAGCAATAGATGTTCAAAGGTCATCAGCCAGCCAACAATTCTGCCCAAATCTTTGTATGTTATTACACATTTGTATTAGATTATGGCAAGTAAAAAAAAAAGTACTTAAATTTTTTTTAAAGGGAAAACAAATGATAAACTGTAAAACCATAAAGCCGGTATTTTAAAAAGCAAATTGAAAAACCCTTCCTTCAGTAGGTTGCAAATAAGATTGAGAGGTTTTTCTTAATTGTTTTATCTGGGTTTTACCCTCGGCAATCATGGTAGACTTTTACTCCTTGTTAATACTATTTCTTGTTTCTCTATGTTTCTAGCTACCCAAAATTGAATTTGTGAGATGAGTGGCCATGTAAATCAAATAAGTAAATGAATAGATACATAAATGTTAGTGTTCTTCCTTTGAAGAGGGTAGAACTGCTTTTTTTTTGATGAAGATTCCTAGTTAAAAATATTTTGTAATTAGACTCTTTACTCCAGTTTAGAAATGTTGTTGTTGTTGTTAGTTGCGAAGTCGTGTCCGACCCTTCGCAACCCCATGGACAACATTCCTCCAGGCCTTCCTGTCCTCTACCATCCTCTGGAGTCCATTTAAGCTCACACCTACTGCTTCAGTGACTCCATCCAGCCACTTCATTCTCTGTCGTCCCGTTCTTCTTTTGCCCTCCATTGTTCCCAGCATTAGACTCTTCTCCAGTGAGTCCTTCCTTCTCATTAGGTGGCCAAAGTATTTGAGTTTCATCTTCAGGATCTGGCCTTCTAAATAGCAGTCTGGGTTGATCTCCTCTGGTGGTATCATAGTCAGGATATTATGTTATATACTTAGAAGGGGTGCAGGTGTATTTTGTGTGATGGTAAAATTCGGGAGTTTATGAAAAATTCATATATAGGTATGATGAAAGAGACCTGTTCACGTAAATGAAATATATATTGTTCCCACATAGTGAGATGGAAAAGCAGAAATCTACCTTAGTAGATGCTCTCTGTCGGAAAGGATGTGCGTTATCTGATCAACTTCTGCAGTTACAGGCCCAGGAAGGGGCTGCATCAAGTGAAACTGAATGTAAAGATGATAACCAAAAAGCCATCTTGAATACTCTGACAGAGACTTTCTGGGAAACATCAAAATGGACTGACCTGTTTGACAGCAAGGTATGTTGGGAGGCGTAGAACCAGTTGAAGAAAGGAATCTTTAGGCTATGATACCTATCATCAATTTAGGTGGAGACCAGTGTTTTATATTTAAATTGTATAAAAGTATTTGCATGCAAGAACTGCTGTCAAAATAGTAATTCAAATTTTATGTAGCATAATGCATTCAGTAGCACAGAACTCTTATAAAGACATAATGGCAGTGGCTTTCTACCAGTTTTCTTTGGCATGTTATCCCTGTAATTCTTACACGTTGTCATGAGATGGACAGTTATGTACATCTGATTCATAAATAAATTAACCTCTGGCTGTAGTCTGTTGTAATCTAATTCTGCTGCAACTAAATCTAAGCATGTTTAATTGGAAAGCTATCACTATGTCCTGCCTTATATGGTGCTCTGAATGTTAATAGCATCATGTAAATGAATGCCTCATTCTCTAAAATATATTTAAATAAGTCCTAAAATAACATTAATATAAGCTGTTTAGAATTATACAGCTGGGAATAACTCAAGCAACATTTTCATTGTAGTCAACTGAACTTGAGAGGTAGTCCTCGGTTTATAACAGTTCATTTACTGACTGTTCAAAGTTATAATGGTACTGAAAAAAGTGACTTACGACTGTTTTTCACACTTATGAACATTGCAGCATCCCCACGGTCACATGATCAAAATTCATATGCTTGACAACTGGCTCATATTAATGGCGGTTGCAGTGTCCCACAGTCATGTGGTCTTCTTTTGCAGTCTTCTGACAGGCAGTGGGAAAGCCATATTCACCTTAACCCTGCCCATGTTAATACCTTAACAACTGCAGTGATTCACTTAATAACTGTGGCAGCAAGGTGCTAAAATGGGGCAAACCCCATTTCACAAATGTCTCACTTAACCACGGGAATTTTGGGCTCAATGGGGCCATAAGTTGATAAGTGCCTGTACCTGAAGGCGATTTTTATTCTAGTTTCTGACTTGTCTACTGTTGACTCCAAAAGTGAATTTGAATGATTAATCTTTGCAGAACTTATATTCTGCTTACAAATCTCTACCTCCATTTTTTAATGCTCTCCTATAGGTTTTGCTCTTTGCTTACAAGCATGCACTGGTAAACAAGATGTACGGCAGAAGTCTCAAATTTGCAAATAAACTTGCAGAGGAGAAACCCACCAAAGAAAACTTGAAGAACTGTATACAGGTAAGTTGCTATTCAGTTCAGTTCAGTTCAATCAGTATACAAGTGTCAGTAACATTCAAGAATTATAAAATCAAATTAGGACAAGTTTTCTAGGCCTAATGGATAAAAAATGGAGGAAAATGGAATTTTGATGTTATGTATGCTGATATCAGCAAGATTGCCCTATCTGTGCACAAAAATTGAACTTTAATTCCCACAAGGGATGACTGGCTGCAGGAGCTAATGAAGTTAGCAGAGATAGCTAAATTGACTGCTTTAATTAAAGAAAAAAATACAAATAACATTTTTACTTGGAAACCACTTCTGGACTCTGTGCTTGAGGTGGAAAAAAAACAAAACAGCGATTTTGGGATTTTGCTGATTAGGTAGTTTGTTGTTACAGAAATGACTCGTATATATGATTATATAAAAGTAAAAAGTTGAGGTTATTATCTTATTCTACTGCACTAAAACCTGTTAGAAGTAAGTCAGTGCTTTTCTTCTTCTTCTTTTACCTTGCACTTTTTCCTCTTCCCTTTTCCCTACTTTCCTATTATTTTCATTTTTCTTTGTATTTTAATTTTGATAAACTAATAAAATTTGTCAACACGACAACCTATTTTCTAGAAATATCATTGACTAAGTGAAAGTCTAATATATATTGTATTCTAATTTTAGTAGCTAAATACATTAAATTTCATTTTCATGACTTCGGCTTAGTACAAAGTTTACTTGTATATAAAAGATTTGTTGTTTTTTTTTTGTTCTTAACCTTTTAGTTAATGAGGCTACTTGGATGGACTCACTCTGCATCTTTTAGTGAAAACTGGCTTCCTGTGATGTTCCCACCTGATTATTGTGTGTTTTAAAATACTGCAGTTGTGAATTCAAGATGTTCTTATATTGACTAAATATAACTTACTGGATTGCATGTTTTTCATCTATTACTGAATGCTTCACTCGTATGTATTAATCAGAGGATAAGGGGCTACAGTATATTTGTGTGGTTTGGGTCCAGACACGATCCAAACTGAATTTAAACTGAATTCTTAGTTCCTTGAGTAGTTCATTTGCTTCAGAAGTGAAAATTTAAACACAAAACCTATTGCATACATCACATTGCTGGCAATGGATGTTTGAGAAGAGCCAGCACCAAAGTTTTAGAAAATGAAAGTGAAATAGCTTCTTGCATGTGTGTGTGGATCTTAACTGTTTGTAATTTTAATCATAAGGCTATACAAGCTGTTATTTTTACAATGAACAGGATTTTAACATGTTTAAACATAAACTTTCAATTGTATGAAGGCCTTAAATGAAGCTACAACAAAAGTAGCTAAAAACTTATTTATTAGATTTACTAATAACAGAACTTAATTACCAGTATCATTTGCAAGAGTTTACATTTTGTTTTATTTTTTAAAAGAATAACTTCCACACTTACTAACAATGTGTTCTGAATTACTGGTGCAAAGGTGCTCTTGGATATCTTCACTTTGGAGATACTCACAAATATCCACATGATGCAAAGTATCGGCAAAAAACCGATGCATGTATAAAGTGTCAGTCAACACTTAATCAGGTATTGTAAAACTTATACATACATGTTAATAATGTTTGAAAAACAAAAAAAACTGCAGAATAAATATGCAGATTTAAATATCAAAGCTTTGAGTACTCATGGTTTAATTTTTTAAAAAAATAAAATATCGAATAAATTTGAAATCTCTTTTAATTTTTCAGCAATGTGGCTCTGTCAGGGGACTATACACTCACATTTTCTTGTATTCTAATCAGACGTAGTGCAAACTCCCATCTTTCATGATGTACTAATGACAATTTATCTTGGGAATCTTGGTTTATGAGGACATATTGTAGGATAAAAGTGGACCTGCTCTCCTTTCTGTTTCTAATCCAACAATGTGATTGGATACATAGAGTTTCAAGCCTTCATTTATAAATATTTATTAAACCAGGGGTCTCCAACTTCGGGACTATGGAGCTCTGGTCTGTACTCTCTTAGGAACCAGGCTGCACAGCTGAAGGTGAGCGACGCGTGAACAAGCAAAACCGAAACCCCCACCACCCCTGGTCCGTGGAAAAGTTGGCTTCCATGAAACCAAAAAGGTTGGGGACCTCTGAATTAAATGTCAATGAAGGAATGCCAGAATGTATCAGATGCTAGACATGGGCAAAGCTAAGGGGGAAAGCATAACCAAGAGGTCCAGGCCTCCTAGTATCTATTCTTTTGTTAAAACAACTTGTCTTTGAGAAAAGCTCCAAATAAGTACCTAATTGAAAGAGTTAAGTCTTGAAAGTTGAAGAGTCAGACTCTTCTGATAAGGTCTCGGCTTTTGCATTTCAATCTGGATTCTGCTTCCTCGTTTTAATTCCCTTTGATGGTGCCTTTGAACAACTTGATACTTGACTCCGGAAATTCCGCTAGCTGGGTAATATTGAATATGTTGCTCATTGAGCCCAAAAATTCATAATCTGTGCTGAATCTAAATTTATTTGCCCAAAGCAACGTTGTCCCAGGCTGGCATAAGTAGTGAAGTGTATCCAGCAGAGAATCTAGAGCTGTGTGATGGTAGACAACATCGGTAGCCACAATGAAATCATAATGGTGGGTTGCTTTGGGAAAGTCTTCAAGGAGATTCGTCCCCCAAATGAGCTTCCTCACTTCAGGCTTGTGAATGTCTAGATTCTGTGTATTCCTAGTAATATTGAACTCCAAGTTTACAAGTACCTCAGGCAAGTCAGTAGCTGTGACAAAAGCTCCTGAAAGATTAAAAAAAATAACATTGTTCAGTCCATAACCTGCCTTGAAAAAATTGTCAGTTGGGGAAAGGGAGGGAGGTTTTAATATTAATTCAGCCATCAATGTACTTAAGTTGTCTGCACCAGCAAATCATAAAATGGACTGGAATTGCATCGTGGATTACATCACTGTAATACAAGTAGTTCTCAACTTACAACATTGACCGTTCAGAGTTACAATGGCACTGAAAAAAGTGATTTATTACCTTTTTTTCACAGTTATGACTTTCCAGCATCCCTATGATCGTGTGATCAAAATTCAGATGGTTGACAACTGGTTCATATTTATGACCATTGCTGTGTCCCAAAGTGATGTGATCAATTTTTGTGAACTTCTGACAATAAAAAGCAATGGGGGAAGCCAGATTCACTTAAGAGACCGGGTTACTAACTGCAGTGATTCACTTAACAACTCTGGCAAGAAAGGTTGTAAAATGGGGCACAATTCACTTAACAAATGTCTTACTTAAAAACAGGAATTTGGAGCTCAATTGTGGTCATAGTTGAGGACTACCTGTATATTAAATAAGCTAGAGTTGCTCTGTTTGCACACCATACTGAGCAAAAATCAAGCAAATCATATATGGTTTAGAAGATGTGAATTTACTTATAGTTATTCTTTAAACACTACTTTTATGAGTAAATGTCAGAGTTTTGGCAGCATGACTATTAGTATGAGATAAACCCAGGAGCAAAACACAGCACAGAGAGCCTTTAGACCTGTGATGGCGAACCTATGGCACACGTACCACAGTGGCATGCAGAACCAGCTAATTTCAGCCTTCATTTTCAGCTGTTTTTCGCACTCCGGAGCGAAAAACAACCCAACACGCAAACCAGAAGTTCAGAAATGAACTTCCAGTTTGCGTGTTGGGCCATTTTTCTCTCTCGGGGGGGTTTCAGGAGGCTTTCCTGAAGCCTCTGGGGGAAGAAAAATGGCCCAACATGGAAACCGGAAGTTGGAAACTGGGCTGTTTCCAGCCTCCAGAGGGCCTGTGGGGGGTGGGTGAGGCCGTTTTCGCCTTCTCCAGGCTCCTAGAAAGCCTCGAGCCTGGGGAGGGCGAAAAACAGATCCACTGTGCCATCGCGCACCAAAAGCAGGGGGGCACGGGCATGGGGGAGGGCATGCGTATACGACCTTCCTGCACACACAACCCTTTTGGCATATGATGGCAAAAAGGTTAGCCATCACTGCTTTAGACAATAGTGGTTTATAAATACGTATATACAGACATATTCATGTAGATAAATCCCTTACCACTCAGTTACGGACACAAGGAGAGAAATGAGATACACGACGAGAGAGAGAAACACCCTCTAATGGCTTCCTATATATAGACACTTCTTAAAGAGGTAAATGACTTGTGTGGACCCCATCAGAGGTGATACATGTATTGCTGAATCATCCTCATTGCATCACCCTACAGATTACAGTTTACAACCTTACATCAGCTGGCAGCTATTAAATCCTCAGTTACCTGACAGTAAAATACTGCAAAATGCCTTTTAGGTGAGCCATTCCTAGCTATTATAGCTTGCTGAGCATAGTAAATCAGCATTAATGTGCATAATGGGTAGCAATAACACAATACATGTACACAGAATGATGTAAATTCAATGGAAAGCGGGAAATTGGACTGGCGTCAAATTGATCCATGTTGAATGAACATTTAGGAGAGACAGAGCAGTGAAAGTCTCCATGTTTGAAGTGCGTGACTGGAAAAAAAAACAATCTCTATGGTATCTTATAGTCCGAAAAATCAGTGTACAAGTTACCTAATATACTTGCCACAATAGACACTAGACCTGTCCCAGCTCCAATTTCAAGGACTTTCTTTTCTTTGAAGTCAATTTCCTCTTGATTTGATTCCAGGTACTGACATAAAGCAAGAGCCTAAAAGAAGGGGGGGAAATCTCTTGATCATTTCAAAGTTGTTTATATATAAATACATTTTTCTTTTGTGCTCGGAAATAGGTCAGAATACAAATGGAGTAAAGGCAGATTGTTGCTCATTGTTGCTATGCTTCCTAATCATGCTCACCTTGAAAGAGCATTAAGATGCCATACACTGACATCCTCCTGAGACACAGAAGCAAAGGCAGGGATTTATTACACTTTATAGAAGCTTTTTCAACTGGAATGGGAAAAGGGGATTGAATCTAATCAGATCACAAAAGAAACATTTATCTTTCAGGAAATGTACACGCTTAATGTGTTAGCAGAATTGATCTGGCTCTTGTCTGTGTGCCTCTTTCACTACTGATTTTAATAACAGAAATCTGTATTAACATTTTAACTGTGTTAGTGCTACACTTGGAGTGAGTCTTCAGATAATTTTGATGGACAATGACAAAGAAGAGTGCCTGTCCTGGTTAAGAAGACTGATTCAGGAAAAGGCAGGAGCATTCGGGAAAGAGTGAGTGGTTCAAGATAATTTATGTCAGAAACATGAAGCATGATAGAACTCAATTTCTATTTTAATAATCTCAAGTAAACTATGTCTATTGAATATTTTTTTTCTCCTTTCCTTTTTTTACTTAAAAAATTGGCATACTTACTGGCCCAACTATTCACAAATTAAAACAATCCAAATAACAAATGTCCAAAGTTACAGAGAGGGTGGATCTTCCAATACATAACAAGTGTCATAGAATAAATTCTGAGGCAATCAATAATGTTTGCAACTACAACTGAGATTAATATGAGAGCAGCCCCCTAAATCACAGTGTTCATCTTAACACAAAGAGGGTTGCACACTTTTCTTTTTTAAAAAAAAAAATCTGCTTTTGGCAATTTACATTAAAAACAGAATTTCTAGAAGCAAAGTCAGTAACTTAGGAAATTTATTCAGTATCAAAACCCTTTTTTCCCCCTACCAGAACTTAGCTCACAACTTTGTTGCTTGTTTTATATTGGCTTTATATTATATTATATTATTTATATTATAAAGTCCAAAAGACTTTAAATAGGGCAAACTAACTAAAGAAGCAGAAACTTTTGATGAGTACATCAAGATTAAATAGTTGGAAAGTAAGAGAAGCCGTGTGGTTAAATTATTTATGTTAAACCAGCTACTTAATGGCAATATATAATCACTCTGGGTCCTGTTTATCCTAGCAACACTTCTTTGATTTAGGGATAATGCACAGCAATTGATATTTCCAGTAAACACTTAAGTAAAGCTATTGCAGGTAATCCCCAGGTTATAAGCATTCCCCTAGTGAATGTTTGAAGTTGCACGATAAGCACCTTCTAGTGTTTGCGAACAAGTCCCGAAACTACGAATCTTGCAGCACCAAAATAGTTCTTCGCCCTTACGAACAACCACAAAGGCTCTGCAACATAACGTTTTGCACGTTGCCGGCTGAAATGGAGCTTCTGAGGATCTGTCCCCCAGAAGCTCCCTTTCGACCGGCAATGTGCCAAGCAAGGCTTGTGGAGGCCACAACAGAGCATCGGAGGGGCGCATGCAGCTGAGTGGCTGGAGAGGAGACTGCTTGCTAGATCTTCACAAGGTAAGTGACCCAGCACAGCAGGTTGGGGGGAAAGAATTGTGGAGAACATGAGGTATTTGGATGGTCTTAGGTAGGTGGCCTGTTCCATCACTAGCCCCCCCCCCCCCCGGCCTTCCCCATCATGAAATACCTCGTGCACTTAACAAGCCTCGCATTCGATTAGTGAATGCATGGGCGAAAGAGAGGGATTCCGTTCAAGGTTTGAGATCCACTGCCACGAATCCTCAGGTAACAAATGGAATGGGCAAGCTCCATTACGCTCATAACTCGAGGACTATCTGTACATAGCCAGTTTAGTGGCATCTGTTCTTAATTCATGCATTTTATTTAACTGGAGATCAATATTTCAATCTGAATAGAGCTGGAAGAGATATTGGAGGTCTTCTAGTCCAATTGCCTGCTTAAGGAGGAGACCCTATTCCATTTCAGACAGATGGCTATCCAGTATTTTCTTAAAAACCTTGAGTAATTAAGCACCTACAACTTCTGAAGACACACCGTTCCACTGGTTAATTCTATTCTATTCTATTCTATTTTAATTGTTCTCACTGTTAGGAAGCTTCTCCTTAATTCTAGATTTCTTCTCTCGATTAATTTACATCTATTGTTTCTTGTTTTGCCTTCTGGTGCTTTGGAAAATGAGTTGACATCCCCCCTTCTTTGTGGCAGCCCCTCAAATACTGGAATACTACTATCATGTGCCCCCTAGTCCTTCTTTGCTCTGTACTAGACGTACCCAATTCCTGCAGCCGTTCTTCATATGTTTTTGTCTCCAGGCCTTTAATCATCTTAGTTGCTCTTCTCTGCACTTTCTCCAAAGTCTCAACATCTTTTTTGTAATGTGGTGACCAAAATTGGATGCAGGATTCAATTGTGATCTTAACTAAGGAATTTATACAGCAGTGCTAAAACTTCACATGATTTTGAGTCTATGCCTCATCAATAGGGTACAAGACTATAGCACCATGCAATCCATGTTAGTCAGTCTAGTCATCATGATAACAGTCTTATATACAATAGCAGAGTTGGAAGGGATCTTGGAGGTCTTCTAGTCCGACACCCTGCCTAGCCAGGAAACCTTATACCGTTTCAGACAAATGGCTATCCAATATCTTAAAGACTTCCAGTGTTGGGGCATTCACAACTTCTGGAGGCAAGTTGTTCCATTGATTAATTGTTCTGTTAGGAAATTTCTCCTCAGTTCTAAGTTGCTTCTCTCCTTGATTAGTTTCCTCCCATTGCTTCTTGTTCTGCCCTCAGGTGCTTTGGAGAATAGTTTGACTCCCCCTTCTTTGTGGCAACCCCTGAGATATTGGAAGACTGCTATCATGTCTCCCCTAGTCCTTCTTTTCATTAAACTAGACATACCCAGTTCCTGCAACCGTTCTTCATATGTTTTAGTCTCCAGTCTCCTAATCATCTTTGTTCTCTGCACTCTTTCTAGAGTCTCCACATCTTTTCTACATCGTGGCGACCAAAACTGAATGCAGTTTTGGTCGCCACGATGCAGTCTTAGGTTATGTCATTATTAATATTGCCACTGCTCCCCTCCCCCACCATTAATGCTGCTTGAGATGGCAATACTGACCAAAATAAAAGGCATAAGCAATAGTGAATATTTCCAAACTTACAGCGGGCCATACTACAGCTCCAAAGCATTCAATGGATTCTTGAATGATGATCTGATGGCCAGCATAACAATAATGTTCTTTGTCAAAATAGTAGGAGGCCTTTGAAACCCATTTGGGCAATATTTCAAATACAGGTGGACCTGTGGAGGTAAAATGATCAGCAGTCATTTGTTTACCTATTTTCTGTGAGATGCTACAGAATAAAACAAAACTTTGCTCTAAAATCCTCATGATACAGGTGGTCCTCGACTCACAACAGTTTGTTTAGTGACCATTCAAAGTTACAACAGCACTGAAAAAAAGTGATGTATAACCATTTTCCACACTTATAAACAACTGTTGCAGCATCTCTACCAGTGGTGGGTTTCAAAAATTTTTAGAACCTCTTCTGTAGGTATGGCCTGCTTTGTAGGAGTGGCTTGCTGGCCATGTGACTGAGTGGGAATGGCTTGGCAGTCATGTGACAGGGTGGGCGTGGCCAACTTGTAAAATGTGGTGAAACTCACTTAACAACACTCTTGCTTAGCAACCAGAAACTCTGACATTTGAAGCATGCAAGTCTTAAAGCTGTCAAGGTACAAGACCCTTGCACCCATAACCTTTTAGAAAAAAAAAGGCCCAGGGGTGTTCAAACTTGACAGCTTTAAGACTTTAAGGTTTAGATAGGACTCTTAGAGGCAGGCGGGTGAGGTGAGGCAGCCAATCAGTGAGTAGCGGGCGGGACAAGCATGGTGCGGATGGGTAGGGGGAGGGAGCTGGAACCAGTTCTAAATGGCACTGTAGATTTGTGGAACCTCTTCTATAGAAGAGGTTAGAACTGGCAGGAACCCACCCCTGATCTCTACAATCGCGCGATCGAAATTTGGGTGCCTGGCAACTGACTCATCTTTATGACAGAGGGTCATGTGATCCACTTTTGTGACCTTCTTACAAGCAAAGTCGATGAGGAAGCCCGATTCACTTAATAAAGAGGCTAATGGATTCCCTTTTGGTGATTACAACCTTTGTTGCAAACAATCATTCTGGACATTTTCATATGCATAATGTCATTTCATTCAATTCTACTTGTGAGAGGTGGGAGAAATGAGTATTCTCCCCCCTCTCTCCCTTTTTCTTTCTCTTTCTCCAAGAGAATGACTTCCTGTAATGCTTTCCTTTTGTTTTTGATGACTACAATTCTAGAGACTGTGCTCGGGTGATAAATGTGAAGGACCCCTTCCTTTTCTGAGAAGGGGTCCTTCACATTTATCATGTCTCTTCCTTGGGGCCTTTGTTACGCGAACCTTTTTTTTTTTTTTTTTTTACATGTTCTTCAGAAGGCAGGAAGCCTGAAACTGAAAACAAATTCCTGATTTCTGGATATGCTTAGGAGTGGATTATTAGCCATCTCTCCCTTTCAGAAGCACCACGAATCTACAGCTACTTGCTGTTGTGGCCCACCAGCTGGCAGTGGAGCTGGTGGCAGATTTGGACGAGGAGGGGGTTGGGGAGGAACTTGGGCCAGTGCTGGAGTCTGAGGAAGGCTCTGATGGATGCTCTGCGTCGGACGCAGAGATAGAGCCAGGGCCGTCCGACATTTCCCAGCCACCGGAGAGGCAGCTGCCTTTGGAGGATGATATAAGTGAAGAAGAGGAACAGCTGAGGCCTGTTCCAGGCGCACGTATGCGAAGAGCAGTTAGGAGAGGAGAACGATGGAGGACAAGGAGTCGACTTGGGAAGCAAAGCACATGTGGACACTGAATGGCCCCTCCCTGGCAGGGGAATAAATAGAAGGAAAGGGGAGTGGTTGTTGTAGGAGACAACAGTTCGTATTTCTGAAGATTTTGCTCATCGTGTTTCGTGCCTCAGAGACTGCTTGCTAGAAGTTAATTTGCAGCCTTTTGGCTGGGAATCTGGCCTTGCAATTATTGCAAGGAACTGATAAGGTCTGTTACTGCAGTTAACTCCTTGAAGGACTATTGCCTGGACTTTTCAATGAGTGAATGCAATTAACTCACAAGAGGTAAATAAAGGCGGGGTGTTGTGACAAGGAATCTATTTCTTGCTACTGCTAAGGCTGGGTCAGAACACTTGTCTGCTGCCTTACCATGAATCTGCAGTGTTCAGACAAGGGACTCCCTGCAACCAAATGGAACATCTGGAAGGAAGCAGTGGTTTTTTTTCGTGCTCCCAACCTTTCCAGTTTCCACTTCAGGAAACTGAGCCAAAAGGACTACGACCAGTGAGAAGGCAGAGCATGGATGCGCTGTAACTCATCCTGTGTTGGGGATTCACCAGAGAGAAGTATCCTTTGGCAAATTGCACCGGATGAGTGCATGTTGGAAGAGCACCGATGTACCATTGGCAGGGGGAAAATGCTGTCAGCCAACAATAAATGCCCACATTGGATCTACAGTAATGGGAGGCCGGCGATGGAATGGGTGCAGACATGTGTCCATGGTTAATTGTCCTAGACCCCACTTTCCCCAATGCCCATGAGCATCTCTGAATAGCAGAGACTCTGAATACAGATAGTCTTCAACTTACAACAATTCATTTAGTGACCATTCAGAGTTAGAATGGCACTGAAAAAAGTGACTCTGGGACTTTTTTCACACTTACCACCATTGCAGCATCCCTATGATTGTGTGGTTTATATTTAAATGCTTGACAATTGACTCACATTTATGACGGTTGCAGTGTCCCGGAGTCTTGTGATCCCCTTTAGCGACCTGACAAGCAAAGTCAATCAGGAAACCAGATTCACTTAACAACCAGGTTACTAATTTAAGAATTGCAGGGATTCACTTAACAAATGTGTCGAGGAAAGTCATCCAATGAAGCTCAAGTTGCTTAACAAATTTCTCACTTAGCAGCATCAATTTTGGGCTCAATTGAGGTCGTATGTTGAGGACTAGCTGTACTGCCTTTGCAAATCGTTGCAATAAAAACTGAGGATGAATACAATTCTCAAAATTTAGTACTCGTGTTTTATCTGGTGAGCAATGCTAAAACAACTTTTTAAATTATTACTGAATGTGGCCAATCTATTACATAGCTTAGAAGGAAACAATATATTCATGCCCACGTGCATGTTTTAAAGTGCCACCTGAGTCTGGTAATAGAGAAGAATTGTCGTGGTAGTCCTCTTCCTCTTCTGTTAATTTTTGAGCCATTTTAGGGAGCATCTGGTGCTTTGTAGATATCATAGCAGGAATCCTGTTAAAGGAACAATCAAACCATGGACTGTAAGCTTAAATCACCATATTTCTAATTCATCTTTCTAACATCTTGCTGTATTAAGAAGCACCATGCTGAAGCATTTCTTTTGATCCAATGCTGGATTTCTTTTCTACCCCAAAAAAATCAAAAGCCTTTCACACGGTTTGTTATCTTGACAGTGGCAAATTGGAAGCCCGAAGGCAATTTAAGGAATGCTGATAACCAATTCATATCCTGGGAAACCAGTTTTCTCTCGTCTCCTGAGACGCTATCTACAATTTTCCTCAAGCACTTTCATTGGATTGAGGGAAAGACTAGCCTTCATCCGTTCATATTAGGTGGATAATCTTTCAGTGGCCAAAGGTTTGAGTGCATGGGACCTGTAGCAGGATTGAGGGCAGGGAAGAGGAGTTTGGGGCTTTAAAAAAACAACAATAAAGAGATATGCCTCTTTCAAGATGAAGAAACTAGCAAAAGGGGTATCCTAGGCCCACATCTTGGAATTAAGACTTGATACCCCAAGCATATCCTTTCTCATCCTTGCCTCTTTTCCCCCTCCCCCTCTATGTGGCTTTTTAAAAAAAAACATGTCAGTCTCAGGAAAAAAACTCTTTTTTTCTTAAATTGCTACCTGAGATGCTGAATTTAAGCTGAATTGCAGAATTGGAAAGCTAATAAAAACAAATCCATAGAAGCACATTCTTTGTATAGTGAACTCTGTAAGAAACTATGTAAACAGAAATCCATACATTGCAATGACTCAGGTTTTAAATAGGCTAACGCAAATAAATTAGCTTGGTGCACCTTCTTTAAAGGTAAAGGTTCCCCTTGCACATATGCATTCCTGACTCTAGGAGGCGGTGCTCATCTTTGTTTCAAAGTCAAAGAGCCAGCGCTGTCCGAAGACGTCTCTGTCACGGGTTGGTTCCTACTGGCGTTGGTACCAATTTGCTTCGTGCGCACCAGATGAGCGTTTCTCACACAAGCATAGTTCACAGTAAATTGTTCTGCGCATGCACGAAGTCCATGAAAAGCTAATAAAAACCATGGCGGCAATGGCAGCAAAGACTGGGGAACAGGTTCAGGGGTGTGGCCAGCCTGGGTTGCTGCTGGTTCTGTGACCCAGGCCAAATGACCACTACCGGTTCACCCGAACCGGTGCAAACTGGTAGAAACCCACCTCTGGTCTCCATGGTCATGTGGCCAACATGACTAAATGCCAAAGGTGCATGGAACACTGTTACCTTCCCACCAAAGGTGGTTCCTATTTTTCTGCTTGCATTTTTGCATGCTTTCGAACTGCTAGATTGGCAGACCCTGGGACAAGTAACGGGAGCTCACATATTATACGGCACTAGGGATTCGAACCGCCGAACTGCCGACCTTTCTTATCAACAAACTCAGCGTTTTAGCCACTGAGCCACAACATGTCCCTGCATCTTCTACGGTATGGTTTAAATCCTTGCTTATTCATCCTCCAAGACCTGTTTTAGCTACGGCAACAATGAAGAGATAGCAGCAACAGTGAAAGAGAGTGTGTGAAGCAAAAACAATGGGAACCTCTTTTCAATAGTAGTTTTATTGCTGGTCCACTATGTTACAAGAATCTCATGAGATAGCAATAGTTAGACTTATATACCGCTTCATAGAGCTTTCAGCCCTCTCTAAGCGGTTTACAGAGTCAGCATATTGCCCCCAACAACAATCCGGGTCCTCATTTTACCCACCTCGGAAGGATGGAAGGCTGAGTCAACCCTGAGCCTGGTGGGATTTGAACAGCCAAACTACTGAACTGCAGTCAGTTGAAGTAGCCTGCAGTGCTGCATTTAACCACTGCGCCACCTTGGCTCTATGACTGCATTTCCTTGGAAATAATAAAATAAGGTAAGGCTTGAAAATGTTTTGGCGGAGGCCTGGCCTGTGCCACTTACTGTAATACAAAGACTGTAAACTTGGGTCCCACTTAACATCTTCATCCAGATTCCACTGTAGGAAGTTAGCATCTAACCCTCTCCTAGGAAAATGAGACATTTTAGGAAATAGTAAAAGGGCAGAATATTTCCCTTAAAAAGAAAAGTAGAAACTCAGAGAGGCAGAAACTCATTCCCCTACCTGTGTTAATGGGCCATTAAGGCCTGGGTCAGTCTATTCTACGTAACAAAGATCTGCCCCATTTCATTGCCCTTCATTGCACCACCCACCAAGTTTCAACCAAACTTAGACAACCTTCAAAGCTAGTTATGACCTCTGACAGCAGCCAATCAGGGTACTCTTCCTGTGCCCCAGGAAGTTCAAAGCCCAGAGAGGGGCATAAAACCCAGGGACTTTCAGCATCTCTTCCCTTTTTCCCCCAGGAGCTTCAAGGCATGTGATTCTGTCCACCATTAGACCATCTTTCCAAACAGCACAATTTTGCCGTAGATAATGCAAACCTTTCCAACTTCTAATTATCTACATTAAAAATTTGCAGTAATAAACATGAGCGCTGTTTTTTTTAAAAAAAAAAATGAACCTGCCTGTTTCTCAAATTGATCATATATATCTGGACTGTGCATATGGCCGGAGCCCCCTGTTCCTAGTATATGTCTGCTTGTCAAAACCACAATTTTGAATTGGATTTTGATTGCTAATATTTGGGGCAGAGAGACGCAGTGGCTCAGACACTGAGCTTCTTGATCAGAAAGGTTGGCAGTTCAGCGGTTTGAATCCCTAGCACCACGTAACGGAGCGAGCTCCCATTACTTGTTCCAGCTTCTGCCAACCTAGCAGTTCAAAAGCATATAAAAATGAAAGTAGAAAGATAGGAAACACCTTTGGTGGGAAGGTAACAGCGTTTTGTATACCTTCGGTGTTTAGTCATGCCAGCCACATGACCATGGAGACATCTTCGGACAGCGCTGGCTCTTTGGCTTTGAAACGGAGATGAGCACTGCCCCCTAGAGTCAGGAATGACTAGCACATATGTGTGAGGGGAACCTTTACCTTTTTATTTGGGGCAGTAATAGAAAATGTCAACAGCGATTACAGCCAGAAGATTGTCACCCCTGGTTTGCTGCATCATTTTCCATTTTTCATTAAATAAGGTTGCCAATATATTACATTCCCCAATTTAAACACCTTTTGGTGTATAAGCTATGCATCCACACTGTGCCATTCATGTCGTTCAGCATGAATACAATCCAATAAAAATACCATGCACCTTAAAAATTAAATTAAGGTTAGAAAAGAAAATGCAATCCAATTAAATATTGAACAACTAAAGTAGAGACTCTTCAACCAGGCTGTCATTGCTCTAGACCAGGGGTGTCAAACTGGCGGCCCACAGGCCGGGTGCAGCACTAGCAGGTCACACCCACCCCAGCTCCACAAAGGGAAAAAACATCGTGATACGTCACATGACGGCAACGTGACATGGTGTCTTTGACACCCATGCTCTAATCTAGAGCCTCCTCAGCCCGCCTTTCAAAGTTATACTTAGGGTCTTCCATCCTCTTTGTATTTCGGGTAGAAGTATGACTGTGATAGAGCCTGCCCATTATGGTTGTATGTCCTGTCGATTGTAAAATTGGGTCAGTCACATGACCAACCTGATTGGTCATACTTGGGGGGCAGTCATTAAGCGAATGCAACGATTGTAAAATAGCAAAACAATCATAATTTTTTCCCAGGTAAGCCATATCTTGTAACCATCACTAAACAACTGGTCATAAGTTGAAGACTACCTATATTTGAATGCCGTCTTGCAATAGTCTTGGTATACTGATGCAGTTTTCACCCCCCCATTTCATCATGACTCCAGTAGACAACTTTGGCCTGAAACCAGTGATGTGTCTTAGTGCCTCCGCGAACCTTCGTGACGTTCCACCTGCTCAGCGGAGTGGAGTGCAGGCACTGTATGCGTCGTGCGCATGCATGGAAGCGCAGAAAACTTAGAACGTACTACCTGCAACCCACCATTGCTTGAAACCCAAATGTTTATGTCAGCCTCAAACTCTCTGAGCCTCTGTTTTTATGATCGGCAGAGAGTGATTTTGCTACAGCATGAAAAATTCAGGACCTTTTATAAATCTATATGGCTGACTCTTCAGAGATCAGGCTATATTTCAGATACAGGTCACCCTCGAGTTACAACATTTCATTTAGTGACTGTTCAAAGTTACAACAGCACTGAAGAATGTGACTTATGACCATTTTTCACAGTTACGATCTTTTCAGCATCCCCATGATCATGTGATCAAAAGATCAGTTGCTTGGCCACTGGTTCATATTTATGACCCTTGTTGTGTCCCAAAGTCATGTGATCCCCTTCTGTGACCTTCTGACAAGCAAAGTCGATGGGGAATCCAGATTCACTTAACAACCAGATTACTAACTTATCCAACTGAAGTGACTCACTGTGGCAAGAAAAGTCGTAAAGTGAGACATTAACAAATGTCTCACTTAACAACAGAAATTTGGAGCTCAATTGTGGTCGTAAGTCAAGGACTACTGGTATATTTGTGGATTGGCTGATCCTTATGTTTGGCGAAGCTATTAATTAATCATATCCAAATACTCTTAAATGTCTTATAAAACATTATAGTCAGTGGTGGGATTCAAATAATTTAACAACCGTTTCTCTGCCTTAATGACCAGCTGGGTAGGCGTGGCTCGGTCATGTGGCCATGTGGGCATGGCCAACTCAATGTCACTCAGGTCAATGGGTGCTTCGCCTTAGCTGTTACAATGTAATAAGGGTTAACCAGAGAGGCAGTTTCTGTAAGCAGGGCAATGAAGATGAGGCTAGAAACAACACCAGAATGAGCCTTGTAAAGTGGAAAAAAAGACAAAAAGAGATTTCTTCCAACATCCAGTTCTCCGAACTGCTTAGAAAGTTAACAACCGGTTCTCCCGGATAGGTGCGAACTGGCTGAATCCCACCACTGATATAGTGTTATTAATTAATTAATTCAAATTAATAAGGTAATTATTACTTAGCAAAAAACAAGTGCTTTCCATCCAGCTTTCCACTTCATTTTTAATTTTAAGTCCTAAGGTGTAAGAATAATTTAAATTTAATACCCACTAGATGTCCTCAAAAGCTTGTGCCAGGGAAAAATTCTGTCATATTCAAAACATGCGTACATTACAAGGGTAATAGGGAAGAGTCCCTCGTGATCCTCATTCAAAGCAGTTCACATGCTCCCTTATATTCTAAGTAAGAAGGCACAAATCGTTCATCAGACTAAGGGTAGAGATTTTGATCTTATTTTCATGCTGAAATTGCCAAAGGCAGTTTTAATGTCTGGTTGATATTAGTGATTTTTCATAGAGGCATACTAGAGAAGGTAAGTAAAGAAGTCACAAATTTTGTTAAAAACTTCCTGGTGGGGGAGGTTAAAATTGCCATGAAAATATAGCAAGTGGTTGACAAGCCCTCATTTTTCAACTTTTGTTGTATTAGTGGCATGGTTACGAAACGAAAATGCAGGAATGGAATTTACACACTGGGACATTTGAGCGAGCCTCCTGTAAAATGAATGGGAGCTGTTTACGGGAAGCTGGGAGGGAGGAATTTCACAAGGGAAATTGTCCAAAGATTGCACCCACAACTCCAGTCATCAGCCATGAATTCCGATTGCTTTTTTCCTTTACTTTGATTTCCCTTTTACAATTGTCATGCATTCATACCTACTAAAGCCACATAACAGCTCTGTCTCACACATTTACTATTGCATAAGCTTTTGTGGTCCGTAATACATTTTGTCAAAATAAAACAGTTTGCTTTCTTCTGCCTTTTGAAAGGGGTTTTTTCCCCCCAGAGATTGGCTCACTGCTAAAAAAAAAAAAAATCATCCTCCACAAATCTTTTCAAAGTTAGGTGCTGTTGTTATTTTTCCTTTTCAGATTTTGAAGTCTCTCTTAAAAGTTACTCTTCCAATATACTACCGGTTGGTTATACATCTTGATTGACCTAACAACCACCTGTTGTGCCCTGTATCCAAAATATGTATTAAAAATAAACCTGAAGTTTAAAATGCCCATCCCATATATTTCAGCACATTCATTTCTCCTTTTACTTGCAGAAGAAAAAAAAACTAGCATCAGAATTTACCTGGTAAGCGAATTAATCCAGATGTCAAAGATCCGAATTCTTAGCTGAGAGATTTCAAGTAGCCCAGTGTCTTTTTATAGTAAAGGTGTGCTGTAAGATCTTGACTGAGGCAAAGGAGGTGGGGCCATTCTCCAGTCCATTTAGGGATTTTAAAAAAAAACACCCCACAGACAATCGTAGTTTTGATTACCATCCGCTGTGTAAAAACAAGAGAGAATAAATTTATCATTGTAACTAGAAATTGATATAATGATAAGAATTGAAACATGTTGCAGACAACACACACGGAGCATAAAATGAAACCGGCAGCATACATCTTTTAGGAAATAGCCTGAAATTAAGTCATCAACTGAGCTTCTCTAGCTCCTAATTCTATCTGCTGTCCAGAGGCTCAAAATCATTCATTTGAACGTAGGTAAAGTTCGTGACATGTAGCAACACCTTTCCCATTACAAATCCATCAGCTCGTGAGTGTTCATTAATTCTTCTGTTTGTTTTGATGTCAACCGTCTTACGTGGGTAAACTTTTGGTATCTCATTAATTCCCAAATAATATGAAGCCCCCAAAATAAATTAACGGTAGAATTTACCTTAAAA
Source organism: Thamnophis elegans (assembly GCF_009769535.1). Taxonomy (NCBI): domain Eukaryota; kingdom Metazoa; phylum Chordata; class Lepidosauria; order Squamata; family Natricidae; genus Thamnophis; species Thamnophis elegans. The sequence goes on from NC_045551.1 coordinate 45,757,179, forward strand.
TCATCCCATTATAAAGTTGGAGGGTAGTTTAATGTGAGATTGGTGGTGGGGGTGGGGGTGATATAAATATGATGTATATGTATATGTGTATGTGTATGTGTATGTGTATGTGTATGTGTATGTGTATGTGTATGTGTATGTGTATGTATGTATGTATGTATGTATGTATGTATGTATGTATGTATTGTGTCACAACCCCTGGTATGCCCAAATTATTTATCAGCACATATGATATATATATAGTGGTTAACACATCTGCCTAAGATGCAATACAGCACAGGTTCGATTCCCAGTAAAATATAACAAATGTAACAAAAAGGCAACAGTAAAAATATTGGGTTTCTGTCTGGATAGTCTCTTGTGACGAGCCGAAGGACAGAGAATGGAAGTAGTGATCTTCCTCCCATATTTGGGGGTTGTAAATCTAAATAGATACCTTTCACCCTGGCTTGGCTGATAAGGAGTCGAGCTCTGTGGCTCAGTGATTAACACATCTGCCTAAGATGCAATATAGCACAGGTTCGATTCCCAGTAAGGGTATGGCTAGCTGATGAGAGCTAAATAGCTTGAAATAGATCTATACTAGTCTCCCTTTATTTATTTATCAGCACAAAATATAACATATACACACACACACACACACACACACACACACACATACATACAGTATATGTGTATATATATGTTTGTGTGTTGTAGTATCTAAAGATACATTAGTCAACATCTTTACTCTTCCAGACAAGACTTGTTTAAGAGTACGAAGTTCCCTGACAGAACTCCGAGTTCCACAAAGGGACATCTCCTCCTGCTTATAGAAATAAAGCAATGTATCATTTCTCTGCAATGTTGCCCTTTTGGACAACACATCAAACATCACAATGGGTTTCTTGCTATGCACGCATTCTATAAAGGTTGCATCATAAGGAAGAATTTTGACTTTTGTCAAGTTCATTAATTTGATGTACACATACACACACACAAACACACACTACTGTAATCATTGCTGCCTTGCTCATCTCTGAATGGGGGCGGGGGACTACTATTTTTGTACATGTCATGAAATTGCATACAAATGAAATAGTAGTATAAAATTCTTTATTGGCCAAGTGTAATTGGACACACAAGGAATTTGTCTTCAGTGCATAAGCTCTCAGTGTACCTACAAGCAAAGAGAGATAAATCACGATCATAATCCTAAATACAAGCAACATAAATCATAAGATACAACATTCAGTGATATTCATAGGATACTAAATAATCAACATAAATCATAATAGGATACTAAATAAAAGCAATCAACATAAATCAGGAGATACAAACAACAAAGTTATAGTCATAAGAAGGAAACAGGTAATAGGAAAGATGATAAGGACAACAGGAATAGTAATATAGCCCTAGTAGGTGGTTTGACATCCCAGGACATAAGACAGGGTTGTGGGAATTAGTTGTTCAGCAGAGTGATAGGCATGGGAGGAAAAATTGTCTTTGTTTGTAGTTGTTTTGGCATGCAATGCCCAGTAAAATAAAGTAAAATAAAGACAAAGGGCAGGTTTTGCATGTTTCATCATTCTGACCAAACTTTCAGATCACAGAGCTGTCTCTGAATGCAGTCAAAGATGTGTTTGGGAGAACATCAATAAACCCATGACTGCTGCTATGAAGTTTCACAGCCTGGATGACTAATTTGGTGCTTTAAATAAAAGCTGGCACAGTCATATGTCAGTCGGATATCATTTGTTCTTCTTCTCTAAGATCTTTAAGCTAAATGGGGAAATAAAGATTATTGAAAGGCAAATACGAAATAGTGTGATAATATATGGGTGTACTGGTAGTTGATGATAGATTAATTAGATGTCATCAAGTCAGTGTTGACATTTAATGATTGGCCCTCTGCAGGATGACCCATCGCCAACCTAACTTTTGAGATCTTCCAGTGATGGACCTATCACTGCTTTAATTGAACCCATCCAACTCTCTGCTAGTCATCCTTTATTTCTCTTTACTTCCATTTTGTTTTGCTGCATATTTCATCAATTTCTTAAAGAGAAATTGCACAACATGATACGTTGAGCCTGTTAATTTGTGCCTCTAATGAGCTCTCTGGATTGATTTGTTCTATAATAGGGGTATATAACCCTAGCCCCAGGCAGCGGCCCCATTACCAGGCTGTGCGAGTGGTGGGTTTGGATAATATATATTCTCAACGCTTCCCAAGGTTGGGCTTAACTATTTTCTTTGTTCATGGAGGCATGAGAACAGCTAAAAACAAAACTGTTACCACTATGTACAATGTGTTGAATGCACTCCTGCCAGTCTTGGTTTCTGAAAGAGAGGCTTTTTCTTGAAGGTTAAGGCTTATGGGAAATTATTAGCAATACAATTGAAAAAGCAAATTTAAAACACAAGAAAACCCATGTTAAGTAGCCAGTGCAGAACAGTGGTGGGTTGCAGGCGGTACGCCCTGGTACGGGTGTACCAGAGCCTACCCGGAGCACCGGATACCATTCCGGTCCATCCTTCAAAGATCTGCAGCTGATTTTGGCATGCCCCTCTAGGTTAGAATGGAGAACGGTGTGGAAATAATTCCAGGTAATGCAGCCAACAGAGAAAACAGTTCTCCCCATTACAATGAGATCATTGCGCCTCCCATATTTCATTATATGAGTTACTAACAAGCCAAGCTGGAAATCCCTCCTATGAAGGTGAGGCTACCTAAGAAAATCAACTGACATATTATACTGTTAGGATTTTAATAAAATAATATTAAACTAAACAAAGTCTTCCATTACTGCTTAGAAAAAGCTTTGGCTTTTGTGAAGCATATTTTATCAGAGGTAATGATAGAAGAATCTGAAAAATGCCTTAGCGGCTTAACTCAGATCTTGGAAAACCTTACATTGCCAAGTTATTTGTACATGAAGTAAGTAATGCAGCATGAGCATAATATGCTAGGAATGAAGCAGACAACAGTTATAGGTTCTGGAAAATAATAGAAATCCTCATGGAGCTTTAGAGCTTTCCTATAATCTCTCCTCAGGATGATCAGAGGAATTGTTTGAGTATTATCATGCCATGTTTTACAATACATCCCTTTGAAGGTCCAAAATAAAATACCCTGTGTTAAATTGGCCTTGTTCCCCACTAAAGGATGTGGAATTACATCCTAAATCTACTTCAATTAAAAATTTGCCTCCTCAGACATTTTGAGTTCATTGCACAATGTAGTCAGGGATTTTATATTGGCCTCTGATCGTTTTAACATGTAAGATATACTGTATGGCTTGTATATGTCGCAAACTTTGCAAATTTAATATTATTGATATGTATGTTGCTTGTTTCCCTGAAAATAAGACCTCCCTGAATAATAAGCCAATCGGGCTTTTGAGCGGATGCGTTAAAATAAGTCCTCCCCAAAAATATTCGCAACACAGCAACAGCCATGAAGTGACCACACTCACCTCAAAAATAATAAGACCTCCCCCCAAAAAAGGCCAAGTGCTTATTTCGGGGTTCAAAAGAAAATAAGACCCTGCTCTATCACTTCTTCTCTGTTAGTAAGAATTAAGTCCAGTCTTATTTCCCTGTCTTATTTCCGGGGAAACACAGTATATATCTTGCAAATCATGTGAGACTGGGAAGCTAAGAGAGTAGTTCCTTGGTTATACTTGGATGGAAGGTCATCAAGCACAGAATAGATTAGAACATTGGAAATACATTGCTGAAGAGGGTCTATGACAATACGGGATCTTCCCAGGTAATTGATGCCAGTCTGTTGTTTTCTGGATCCATCTTTTTTTCCTTTTCTAAAATTGGGAACTATGTCAGCTATTTTCCACTCCTTTGGTAGTTCCCCAGTGCTCCAGGATTTTTGAAAGCTATGGTAGAGTGGTTCTGAGATAACATATGTCAGCTCCTTCAGAATTCTGGGGTGCAATCCATCTGGTCCTGGTGATTTAAACTCACCTAAAGTGGCCATGTGTTCTCTTACCATTTTCTTACTTATATTCCTAGGCTGTCATTTACAGTTCTGTTTTTGGTGGGTTGTGCTATTATAATTTTCCTTTTGCATGAAGACAGATGCAAAGAATGAATTAAGCAACTCTGCTCTCTCCCTCCTGGCCATCACTTCCTTGCCATCTTCTCCCATTAGTGGACCGATTGTTTCCTTGACTTTTTTCTTTTTTTACATTTTGAAAGAATTGTTGTTGTTGTTGTTGTTGTTGTTGACATTTGTTTCAAGTCTTGGTTCATTCTGAGTCTTTCCTGACTTCATCTTTGCAGATTCGGGGTATACGCTGGTATTCTGCCTTAGCCTTTCCATTTTTTTTTATACTTGCCCTTTTTATCTTTCAGTTTATCAGACAGTTCTTTATGCAACCGTGCTACTTTCTTCTTGGAATTCTTATTTTCCTTTTTTAGTGGTATTGTGTTGGACTGGGCTTTTATAATCATATTTTTCAGAACTTCCCAAGCTTCTTGAGTTGTTTTCCCTTTGAGATTTTCATCCATGGAATCCTTCCCAAGTTCTCTCTTGGGAAGTTTGTTGAAATCAGCTCTTTTAAAGTCGAAGACACTAGTTTGATTTTCAACTATTGCTTGTATCTGTGTTATACTGAATTCCAATATGACACGGTCACTCTCTCACCTTCAGCTTCAACCCGCTCTATCGCTTCTTCTCTGTCACTAAGAATGAAGTCCAGTATAGCTGTCTCTCTAGATCCCTTCTCTGTCTTTTGGAATGATAAAATTGTCAGCTGGCTCTTCAGGAATCTATTCGATCTACCACTTGGATGCAGAGTTTTTCTCCCAATTGATGTCAGGATGACTTTATGACGTTATGTGTGCCTTTAAGACATGTTGACTCCTGTGATTGCCTGGACTAGTCCCTTCAGTTTTCTTGGTAAAATTTTGGGAAGTGGCTCACCATAGCTGCCTTCCTAGAGCTAAGAGAAAGTGACTGGTCAAAGTCACCCAGCTGGGTGACCTTTATGCCTAAAATGAGACTAGAACTCGGTCTCCTGGCTTCTAGACTGGTATTTTAACCACTACAGCAAACTGATTATTCTATAACAGTGTTTCTCAACCTTGGCAACTTGAAGATGTCTGGACTTCAACTCCCAGAATTCTGGGAGTTGAAGTCCGGACATCTTCAAGTTGCCAAGTTGAGAAACACTGTTCTATAAGGTGATAAGTAAGCACTATTGTAAGAGGATACCGTAGTCTCTAGATTAAATTTAACATTCCCTAAATTAGGATATTGTGGATTACAAAGGTAGTCAAATCCACTTCGAACATAATAAGGTGGGTTATTTATATCTGAACAGGGATTATGGGAGACTATGACTAATTTGAAATGTTGGATATTAACTATTGATTTAAATGCCATTCTTTACCCTGCATGTTCTAGCTGTGTAAAGAGATTTAGAGATGACTTTGGAATGAAAGAATCATTGCAGAGGTACATAGTTGAGAAGGTGAGATGAGAAATTAATTAAAATAAAATTAAAAATAGCTTTTCCTTTGTTAGTATTATAGGAGACAGAAAAAAACGCAAGCAGTTTCAAGATTCAGCTATTATATTCTACTATAGTATAGCACCATTTTGGATTCTCTGCAATGTCTGTCACTTGACCTGGCCTACCTGGAAAGACTGACCTGTTGGCATGCCAATAAAGAGATGTTATAGTGGATTTTTTAATTTATTCTTACAATGTTGCATGTGCTACATTTCAGATCACGAGTCAGCTGGATACTGCAATGTCAATGCTGTGACATGGGGAAAAATCAATAAACAAGTCATATTACCAAAGCTCAAGTATTAAAGCATTAAAGTTTCCTGAAATATTGCCAGTGTTGTGGACTGAACTCTGCTGCCCATCAAATGCAATTCCTTATTTAGGCCTGTGGATTAGGAGTCTAGACTATTGAGTCCGCCTGACTCCATACATTCTCTTCTATTGATAAATATAAAGCCCAGAATAAACTTTTGAGTAGATGTTTATCGATGGAATGACCTGACCATATTCTGCCATATCATCAAATAATGCCCATTGTAGATCGATGATATCACACAGTTGACCTCAACCTATCTATTTTTGGTATGAATAATTAGGATATGAATCATTAGGAAGAAAGCTTATTGCTGAATACCTGTAGTTCAGGTGGTGAACTTTGTTGAAGAGGTCAGAACTGGGCTGCTCGTTACAGTAAGCCTCTAGAATTAATATTCATAAAAGCCAATAGTATTTCATTTCAATAATATACAACCAAATAATGTACAAAAATGCTTATCTCAAGGTAAAGCTGATTAGCTGGATGTCAATAGAAGACTAGACCACAGCCAGAAAGGGGGAGATAATGCATGGGGGGGGGGGGGTTGTCTACAACAACTCGCCACAGCCAACTCTCCATGGCCAACTCACCACAGTAGACTCGTCATGGCCAACTTGCCATGAGACAATTTGCTATGGCTAGTTCACCATTGGATAACTTGCTGCATTAAATTATTAATTATTATTAAATTATTATTAAATTATTGAATTGTCCTGCAGTGAGTTGTCTTGTGGTGAGTTGGCCATGGTGACTTGTCCCACAGCCAAAGGGCCATGGTGAGTTAGCCATGATGAATTGGCTGTGACAAGTTGCCGGTGGCAAGTTGGCTGCAGCAAGTTGTCCCATTCCATGGAATGTGAAGCTTTTGAAAATGGGATGTTCTTAAACCTGAGTTTTATCCTATTAAGGTTCCTTATAGAATCAGCACAAAAAGCTTTTTTTGAATGCTTCCCTCTTACCAGAACATGACATTTATTGCTTTAATTTAAGTATTGCAAAAAAAAAAAAAATAGCTGTAAACAGATGGCTAAAAAGAACAATTTGTTTGATATGCTTTCCTTTTTACACTTTCTGACTTTCTACCCTCTGGATGGGAAATGACAGTTCACTGTTTTACACAACGTGGAACTAAACAATGGAAACCAATATCTATGTCAGTTATGCTGCTCCTTTGATCCCATTATTTCTAATCTGGCAGAACACAGCAATAAGGTATTTAAAGCCTATGGAAAGGGGGGTCTGTTATCCCAACAGCTGTTTAAGCAGATGAAAGGGGAAAGTAAAACTAATTAAATTATAGCACTGAAGTGGAAATTTAGAAACAGTAGCAAAGGTTCCACCAATCAACTTTAAGGATAAGGATTTAGCAATGGTATGTGCTAGAATTTTCCAAATGCTTATCAATCATCTTATGTAGAGATTCCCCAATTAAATACCTCCTCAATGTGTTCAATCTCATAATTCCTGCTGGATCAAAACAATTGAAGGGCACCAAATTGCCTAACATTTAACCAGGAAAAGGAGCATATGCAAATGGATTTCCACTTGTAAAGACAATCTGAGAAGAAAAGTGCCTATCAGAAAGATGTATGGCAAGGTTTATAATGGAAGAATTCAGATTCTCACACTCTATTCCTCTCTTACAAACTTTATTTGTGTACCTGTCAGAAAACTGTCCCGTCACATCTCATTTCAAAGCAAATGTAAAACTTTTCCGAATAACAGAGACCTTAGAGATCTTCTAATCCAAATCCCTGCTCAAGCAAGGAGACCCTATATCATTTCAGACAAATGTTGGTTCAATCTCTTTTTAAAAGTCTCCAGTGATAGAGCATCCACAACTTCTGAAGGTAAGCCATTCCAACTGGTTGATTGTTCGGATTGTCCGGAATTTTTTTTTCTTAGTTCTAGGTTGCTTCTCCCCTTGATTGGTTTCCATCCATTACTTCTTGACTTGCCTCCTGGTGCTTTGGAAAACAGATTGACTTCATTCAAGATTGACTTCCCTAACCCCTCAAATATTGGAACACTATTATTATGTCACCCCTAGTTCTTCTTTTCCCTAGACTAGATATAGTCAATTCCTGTAACCATTCATCATATGTTGTAGCCTTCAACCTCCTAGTCATCTTTGTTCCTCTTGTCTGCACTCTTTTCAAATCTCAACAACTTTTTTTATATTGTGGTGACCAAAACTGGATGCAGTATTCCAAGTATGGCTTTATGAAGGCTTTGTAAAGCAGTACTAACACTTCACATGCTCTTGATTTTATCCTCTGTTAATGCAGTTTAGGATTGCATTGGCTTTTTTGGCAGCTGCAGCACACTGCTGGCTCCTATTTAAATGATGATCCACTAGGACTCCAAGATCTCTCTTATAGTTACTGCTATTGAGTCAGGTTTCACTTAATCTGTACCTGTACATTTGGTTTTTCTTGCCTAGGTGTAAAATCTTTTCTCTACACTTAATTTTCTTTTGCCCAGTGTTCTGTCGAGATCATCTGTTCATCTGAAACTTGAGAAACTTCTGGGGTGCTTGCTATTTCTGCAAGCTTGGTGCTGTCTGCAAATTTGATGAGTTCTCCCTCTATCCCTCACCTAAACTTTTTATGAAGATATTGAGGAATATTTGCCCTAATCCAGAAATTTAGGGTAGCCTAACGCTTATTTCCCTCCATGTAGATGTAGTTCCATTAAGGACTAGATGTTGAGTGCAGTTTGTCAGCCAGTTACAAATCCATCTGTTGTTGATGCCATCTACCCCACATTTTTCTAGCTTATCAAGAAAATTGATGTCCACTCTCCAGGCTTCAAAAGGCTGTGTGGAGTTATTTAAAGTGTCAAAGCAGTTTAGCAATCATATTTAAGAACAGCCATATATTAAAACAATTAATATAAAATATAAATATAGGAGAAGAAAAAGAAAAGGAATAGCTATCCTCTCTATCATTTGTGGTCAATTGTGGATTTGGAGAAAGGGAAACAGACATTCTGCCTTGAAATCTAAATGAGATTTGCTGCAGTTTATATATAGTATATGCAGTATTTATATATAGGAGCTGATAAGAAAGAAACTCTGTCGCTTGGCCTGCAGACATTGTGAGAATGCACCAATCTGGACATGATTCACCACTGCAACATGTGATAATGTTCCGAAGTTAGTAGAGGTTTCTAATTTGTGACTGATGCAAACGTCTCACTGTGCTAGAAAAAAAATTACATGATTATAGTTGTAGTTCTCCAAGGATGAAGTGAGGAAGCTTAAAGCCACATCACTAAACAATGGCTTGAAAACATGGAATGTTTCTTTTCTTTGCACTGGAAATATGTTAAAACTCAATACTTGATTTATAAAACAACTTTCCTTCAAGAGTAGTCAGCATGCATGATTGCTCATCAGTTCTGCATTGCACTGATCTCCCCCCCCCCACACACAAACTTTTAAGCAGTTAAGACAAAAACTGAATCTCATATACATGAATAACAGCTCTTATTTCTTTTTTTTAATCATTTAAAACTGATATTGATCAAAGCAGCACCTTTTTTTTCTTTTTCACTCAGTCTGAATTTCAACACACAATCTGTTTCTAATCCTGCAAATGGAGCTGTATTGTATCATATCACGTCCCACTATGTTCTATCTACTGTAAAGAAAATCTAATTTTAGAAATGTCCATATATCCTACACAGAAAGCTTATTTAATAAAGACCAGATGAGAATGGCTATTTCTCCTGATTCTTGGGAGCAGGACATGATATATAACCAGCCATCTCCAGTGGAGTTTCTCAAGGCTGAGAAACTTATTTGCCAAGTATGAGCACGGAATACGAGACATCACAGGCTTGGAATGCAGTATCAAATTCATCGTGCTAATAAGGTTGCCTTGCCTTCTTAGATGTCAGCTTCCCAACTCCTCTTGAAGGTACCTCTCATTTTGACACGTTATGGACACACACATATAGGCGGGCACACCCCTCTGCCTTGTTTTGCCAAGTAATTCCATTTGAACTTAAGATACTAGCATGTGTATCTGGCAGATTACATAGCCATCAAAATTGTGTAAAGCCAGTGCAAAGCCTCCTCACAGCAGCCGTAAAGATCTCTCAGGGCGAGTCTGCCTCTTTAGGATTCACATTTCCAAAAAGATGAAGACGTTCTTACATCTGCAGTGGCCACTTGCAAAAAAAAAAACCCAAAACCCTCGCCTACTAAAGCAATATTCCATATGGTTTTCGTTGTTTGTAAATTGCCTCAGGTTTTGCATTGGCTTGACAAAATTTATGTGGGCCTAAATGTGTCGAAATGATAGGTCTAAGAATGTGAGGCAACCTAATACAGGTAGTTGTTGACTTACAACACTTCATTTAGTAACTGTTCGAAGGCATTGAAAAAATAGAATATAGAATAGAATTCTTTATTGGCCAAGTGTGATTGGACACACAAGGAATTTGTCTTTGGTGCATGCCTTCAGTGTACATAAAAAGACAAGATACATTCATCAAGAATCATAAGGTACAATACTTAATGATAGTCATAGGGTACAAATAAGCAATCAGGAAACAATATCAATATAAAGCGTAAGAATACAAGCAACAAAGTTCCAGTCCTGCAGTCATAAGTGGGAGGAGATGGGTGATAGGAACGATGAGAAGACTAATAGTAATAGCAAAGCAGCCCTAGTGAATGGTTTGACAGTGTTGAGGGAATTATTTGTTTAGCAGAGTGATGGCATTCAGGAAAAAACTGTTCTTGTGTGTAGTTGTCTTGGTGTGCAGTGCTCTATAGCAGTGTTTTTCAACCTTTTTTGTGCAAAGGCACACTTTTTTCATGAAAAAAATCACGAGGCACACCACCATTAGAAAATGTTAAAAAAATTTAACTCTGTGCCTATATTGACTATATATAAAGTAATTTTCCCACGGCACACCTTACACTATGTCACAGCACACTAGTGTGCCGCGGCACAGTGGTTGAAAAACACTGCTCTATAGCGTCGTTTTGAGGGTAGGAGTTGAAACAATTTATGTCCAGGATGTGAAGGGTCTGTAGATATTTTCACAGCCATTTTTTTGACTCGTGCAGTATACAGTCCTCAATGGAAGGCAGGTTGGCAGTAATTGTTTTGTCTGCAGTTCTAATTATCCTCTGAAGTCTGTGTCTGTCTTGTTGGGTTGCAGAACCAAACCAGAAAGTTATAGAGGTGCAGAAGACAGACTCAATAATTCTTCTGTAGAACTGTATCAGCAGCTCCTTGGGCAGTTTGAGCTTCCTGAGTTCCTGAGAATGTGACCTATGTCCATTTTTCATAGTTATGACCTTTGCAATATCTCCATGATCAACATTCAGATGCTTGGCAGCTGGTTCATTCTTATGACTGTTGCAGCATCCGGGGGGGGGGGTTGTCACATGATCCTCTTTTGTGACCTTCTGACAAGCAAAGTCAAGGGGGAAGCCAGATTCACTTAACAACTGGATTGCTAACTTATCAACTGCAGTGATTCACTTAATAACTGTGATAAGAAAGGTCGTAAAATGGGCCAAAATTCACTTAACTGTCTTAGCAACAGAAATTTTGGGGTCAATTGTGGTTGCAAATCGAGGACTACCGGTATTTCCTGACAGAATAATTAATCAGTGGAACAATTTGCCTCCTGAAGTTGTGAATGCTCCAACATTGGAAGTTTTTAAGAAGAGATTGGACAACCATTTGTCTGAAATGGTATATTTACCCATCGGAGAGACAGCATGGTATAGTGGTTAATATGCCTGAATGGGAATGGTCAGAACCCTTAGGCCAGTGTTTCTCAACCTTGGCAACTTGAAGATGTCCAGACTTCAAGTTGCTAAGGTTGAGAAACACTGCCTTAGGCAGAGCAGCCAATTGTGTGATGTGGTCCAATGAATCCCTCTCAATCCCAAATTGGCATCAGGCTCTGCAGGAGGCACGCAGAGCCCTCTCTGTGGGCATACCAGCTGTCACCCCAACCCAGCTCCACCGTGCATACACGGATGCCTCCCGCCGGTCAGCTGGTCTTTGGGTCTCTGTTTTGCATGTGTGGGGAGTGGGGTGCATGCCAGTGTTGGGTTCCAGATCCCGGTGCAACCGGTACGGTGCAACAGGGCCCGGCGTCCACCACATGAATGCACACAGAGTGCGCGCACACACGTGCAGCGCATGCATGTGTCCTACCCTCCAGCGCTGCCTCCGTGAGCCTCCACGACACTCCAACTTCTCAGCGGAGCATCACACAGGCACTATATGCTACATACAGGTAAGGATGGCGAGTGGGCGGGTGTGTCCTCCGGAGCACCGTACCAGAATGGTACCCAGTGCTCCGGGTAGGCACTGGTACGCCCGTACCAGGGCATACTGCCTACAACCCACCACTGGTGCATGCACAGGGGTGGTGCTAACATTGCATTTGGGGGGCTCGTGCAGCACCCTCATGTCCCATTTTGGCCCATGGGGGACGTCCCCCTTCACACCCCATTTTGGGCCTGAAAGGTCTCCTGCACCAACTGGAAGCCAATATGGAGCACAGGTCACTGTGCGAGCCCCCCCCCCCCCCATGTCCCATTTTGGGCCTGGAAAACCTCCACCAATCTGGAAGCCAAAAATGGGTGGGGAGGAGTGGGGGGGCATGTGTGCATGTGCAGGAGGTGGGGCATACAGGGGCAGTCACACGCTTTTGGCATGCGACAACATAAGGTTTCCTGCCTAAGCAGAGGGTTGAACTTGAAAACCTCCAAACCTCCCTTCCAACTCTGTTATTCTATTCTAAATAAGAAATGAAATACCACTTGTTCAAATCATTCTCTTAAATATATTCTGTGTCTGAAACCTCTCTAGCAGTGAAGAGTTTATTGCCTTATTTTTCTGTTTCTTTTAAGAAGTCCTTGAATGATAAACCCCAAAGAAGGACCGAATGTTGATACTTTTGCAATGAGGATCATTTTCTCCGGGGTTGTTGATTGCTGTAGTATCATGAGTGGGGACAGGCAGCTGAGAATGATGTCATCTCTTTGAACTGCAGATTCTTGCAAACCTATGCAGGCACACAGTAGCCCAGGCCAAAGTAGGCATGAAACCTACACCCTTCTCTCTTTTCACTTTCTTCTTGGCGGGAGACCAATGGCTGCAAACCACCAGTTGCCAATGAAGGCTCCACCCCACCAGGGATGGGTTCCTGCCAGTTCTAACATCTTCTATAGAAGAGGTTCCACAAATCTATAGTGCTGTTTAGAACCGGTTCCAGCTCCTTCTCCCCGCCTGTCCGCACATCATCAAGATGAAGAGCGAGAGGAGGAATTCTGGGAGTTGAAGTTCACAAGTCTTCAAGCTGTCAAGTTTGAACACCCCTGGGTTTTTTTCCTAAAGAGTTAGGGGTGCAAGGGTCTTGTAACTTGGCAGCTTTAAGACTTGCACACTTCAATGCCAGAGTTCCTGAGCCAACATGACTGGAGGAGGAATTCTGGGAGTTGAAGTCCACAAGTCTTAAAGCTGTCAAGTTTGAACACCCCTGGGGTTTTTTTTTCCTAAAGGGTTAGGGGTGCAAGGGTCTTGTAACTTGACAGCTTTAAGATTTGTGTGCTTCAAATGCCAGAGATTTTAAGCTAACATTTTGGTTGCTAAGCAAGAGCGTTGTTAAGTGAGTTTCACCACAGTTTACAAGTTGGCCATGCCCACCCAGTCACATGGCTGGCAAGCCACTCCCACCCAGATACATGGCCTGCAAGCCACTCCCATCTGGTCACATGGCCGGCAAGCCACTCTCATCCGGTCACATGGCTGGCAAGCCACTCCCACAAAGCAGACCACACCTACGGAAGAGGTTCTAACAAATTTTGAAACCCACCTCTGCATACCCCCACCCCAATGGACTGGTTTGAAATGGAAGCCGACTGTGATACACAGTCTCCTGAATGTAAGATGGTAAAGGACAAGAGCTCTCTTGACTTCAGGAGGCAAAGGAAAGCGGGAATTTCCTTCGATGGGGAAATAGGATTCCTACAGCTCAATGTTTCAAAGCTTAGCAAAGGAAAATACTAGGCAATTGGCTCAACATTTCTTACTGCTCACATCACAAGGTCCTAGGTTTTTATGGAGCTCAGATTGCAACCTGACCCTTTCCACTTCCTCTTAAGAATCACTCGATGGAACAAATACCCTGTCCTTGAGGAAGACGGAAACTATGTTAAGAATGGAGGTCTTCTGCCTCTTTTCATTCCGATCCCCTATTATTTTCTCTTCCCTTTGATTTGAACAAATTTAAAGAAAGCCCTTTCAATTGCATCAATATCCTTCACTGAACCAAAGGTAATTTGCTTGTGACAACTGATGAAAGCAAACTAGGGCCTGTTCTAGCAATGATATGAACAATTTCCCCTTACCTTCTACCTCATCCTAAGAAAAAATAATAATTACGTAATTTGGAATTAATCTAAGCAGTGATTTGCTACAGAAGTTGTACAGGTAAGCCTCAATTTATAACAGTTTGTTTAGTGACTATTCAAAGTTACAACGACACTGGAAAATGTGTCTTGTGACTGTTTTTCACATGCTACCTTTGTGGCATCCCCAGGATCATGTGATCAAAATGCTTGGCAACGGGTTCAAATGTATTCCAGGATTCCAGGATCACCTGATTTAGAGGTGGGTTGCTCCTGGTTCGGCCTGGATTGGGCGAACCAGTAGTAGTGCAGTGGGAATCTCCGCCCACCCGGCCAGATGCTTCTGCACATGCACAGAAGAAGCACGCACACAAACGCGCCCAAACTGGTAGTAAAAAATTGGCAACCCACCATTGAGATGATCCCCTTTTGTGATCTGACAAGCAAAGCCAATGGGGAAGCCAGACACACTTAACAACTGTTACTAACTTATGAACTGCAGTGATTCACTTAACAACTATGGCAAGAAAAGTTGTAAAATGGGGCAAAACTCACTTAACAAATGTCTCATTTAACAACATAAATTTTGGTCTCAATTGTGGTTGTAAGTCAAGGACTATCTGCATTTATTAGGTTGCCAAGGTTTTAATTGAGTCTCATCCTATGTTTAGAATAGCAGTAGAAAGAAACCACACATTTTATTCTTTGTCTCATCCTAGAGGCGGGGAAAGCATGTTAATTTCAGACTATTTTTCAAGAAAGTATTACAGAAAGGCAATCCAATCAAAAAATACACACTGGCTTCAACGTAGTATGTGAACATGAATTTTCCAAAGGATTTCAACTATTAATCAAAAGTATAAATTTTGTTTTTGTTTTTTAAGTGGTTCTTTTATTGTATTTTTGTATTTTATATATTTCTGTCATTTTTTTTAAAAAAATGATACATTTCTGTTTGGGAAATATCCAAATATCTTCTTGCATATTCATACAAGAGATAGCAATTTACTATAGGAATTATGGCAAAACGCCATTACAGTTAATTATGGTCCTGTTACATTCCGTTTTTAAAATTTAAAATAACCCACCACTGTCTCACAAAGTCATATAATACCATAATGGGATTAGGGAAGATTCACTCATAAAAAAATCTTCTTCTCTCTTTTTTCTCTGCATGACATTAACAATCTATAATCTTCATTTGTTAATTAAAACAAATGAAAAATGTGTTGAAGAACCACAGCGTTTTACATTGAGAAGTAAACATTTTTCACTGTAAACAAAAATGTGATTTTATATTTCTATTCCCTTACAGTCTATAGGCATTATAATTTTCATAATGGACAGTTACAGATGTTTTCCTAGCTAACCTGGATTCTGGGTAGAATTTAGACATATGTATGTCATCACCATTGTCATGTCCCTCTTTAAATAAGAAAACACTTGTTGTATCTCCTGATAGTTTAGGAGGACTGTCAACAGATTACAGTGGTATTAACAAGGTAATACCCTGCTGAAAGCAGACAGATGCAGCAGAAAAGAGGGTTTCTGTTTTGAGATACACAGAGAGAGAGAGACACACACAAAACACTATACAAATACAGATAGGGCTTAGTAATTAAAAAGTGACACATTTTTATTCTTTACATGTAGTCCTTGATTTACTGGACATGGTGGCTCAAGATGCCACCGTGGCTAAGATGCTGAGTTTGTCGATCAGAAAGGTCAGCAGTTCGGTGGTTCGAATCCCTAGAGCCGTATAACGGAGTGAGCTTGTCCCAGCTTCTGCCAACCTAGCAGTTCGAAAGCATGTAAAAATGCAAGTAGAAAAATAGGAACTACCTTTGGTGGGAAGTAAGAGTGTTCCATGAGCCTTTGGCATTTAGTCATGCCAGCCACATGATCACAGAGACATCTTCGGACAGTGCTGGCTCTTTGGTTTTGAACTGGAGTTGAGCACCATCCCCTAGAGTCGGGAACAACTAGCACATATGTGCGAGGGGAACCGTTACCTTTACCTAGTCCTTGACTTATGACCATTGGGACCAGAATTTTCTTTGCTAAGCACAGTGAATTTTAAATGAGACTTATTTATTTGTTTGTTTGTTTGTTTATTCTATAGTTGCTCCAACCTTAAGGGATACAATCAGGGGTGAAACTCAGCAGGTTCTGACTGGTTCTGGAGAACCGCTAGCTGAAACTTTGAGTAGTTCACAGAACCGCCAAACACCACTTCTGGCTGGCCCCAAAGTGAGGTGGGAATGGAGATTTTGCAATATCCTTTCCCCAGGAGTGGGGAGGAAATGGGGATTTGACAGTATCCTTCCCCAGCCACACCCACCAAGCCACACCCATAGAACCAGTAGTAAAAAAAATTGAATTTCACCACTAGATACAACCACTACCAATAGGTCCATTCCATAATCCCTTTGATAAAGAATTGGGTGTAATTTGGAAGCTTTTCCTAGTACAGGATCTTGCTGGTTTCATCAAAGTGATGGAATCAATGTTGCAACATTCCATTGCCAGCTGTGCCCTTTTGGGGGACACATGTGATGTCACAACACTCAGAGAAACTGATTCAGGGCTTAACGTATAACGTCACACTGCTGTTTTCTGTTCTTGTAGCTCTTTCCACAGTTGCTACTGCGAGGGGTATCCCAGAAGGGGAGATCAAAATAGTTAAGATGTTGGCTATGAATCAGTGGTGGGTTCCGGATCCCGTTCCAACTGGTAGGGTTGGAACGGGCCCGGCGGTGTCCACATGGACACATGCGAGCCTCCGCGACCCTCCAGCTGCTCTGCAGAGCATCGCGCAAGCGCTGTACATGCCATGAGCGTGCGCAGAAGCATGGAAGCCACAGGTAAGGAACTTGGGCAGGTGGGTGGGCACTCCGGAGCACCATACCAGAACGGTATCTGGTGCTCCGGGCAGGCTCCAATACTTCTGTACCGGGGCATACTGCCTGCAACCCACCCGCTACTTGTCACTCATAAAGCCCTCCATGGTAGTGGATCTGCGTACTTGAGAGACCGCCTCCTGCCAATTACCTCCTTGCGACCAATTAGATCGCACAGATTAGGCCTCCTCCGAGTTCCATCTGCCAGTCAGTGTCGACTGGCAACCACACGGAGGAGAGCCTTTTCAGTAGTAGCTCCGACCCTTTGGAACGATCTTCCCGTGGAGATTCGTACCCTCAGCACCGTCCAGACCTTCCGCACAGCCCTTAAGACCTGGCTAGCCCGTCAGGCCTGGGGATAAAGATAATCTGTCCCCACCCGAATGATGAATGAATGTTGTTTACTATTTTACTTTTATGTATTGTTTTGTGTTTATTGTCTTGTACCCTCCCTTCCTTATTTTATGTAAGCCGCCCTGAGTCCCCTCAGGGAAAAGGGCGGCCTATAAATACTAATAAAATCACTAAAAAAAGAAAAATCACCACTGCTATGAATGTGGAAGGGCACATCTCTTTTTATATGGTTATGATACCAGCAAGTTATTTTTCTGTTTTTTTCTGCAGAATTGTTGAAGGCGTTTTTGTTAAATCATGCAAACACAGATGCATTGGAAAAGTTATTTGCCGACCCAAAAAACAGGTAGTCCTTAACTTACAACAGTTCATTTACTGGCCGTTCAAAGTTACAACAGCACTGAAAAATGCAAGTTATGACTGTTTTTCACATTTACGTACAACTTTTGAAGCATACCCCATGATCATGTGATCAAAATTCAGATGCCTGGCATCTGCTTCATATTTATGACCGTTGTTGTGTTCCAAGGTCATGTGATCTCCTTTTGCAACCTTTTAACAAGCAAAGTCAAGTGGGAAATCAGATTCGTTTAACAACTGACTTTACTAACTTATCAATTGCAGTGGTTCACTTAACAACTGTGGCAAGAAAGTTCATAAAATGGGGCAAAACTCACTTAACAAATGTCTCAACAACAGAAATTTGGGGCTCAATTGTGGTTGTAGGTCAAGGACACCCTGTACAAATGTACAGCATATACTCTACAATCTCTGGACATAGTTATTTGTAACAAGCCACGACAACATCACACAAGCCATGACATTATTGGGAAAATGAAGTTAATTAGCTAATTGGAACTGACAATGATTTCCTGCAGGCACATACACTAGACTAGTAGTGCTCTAGACATACACAAATAGATTCAGTCATCAATACTGTGGTACGAATGTCAGCATAGGTCAGAACAGATAAAACTAAAATGTTCCAATTTCACTTAATTTAATCCATTAAAATGGATGAGATAGTTGCCTGAAAAGGTGCCTAAAGTTTGAGATTTATTTCCAGCTTGGGAGAATGGTCCAATGGTCAACATCATTCATCATCTTTGCTACAGGTTTTAGCTACAAAAGGTTGGCCTGTGAATTTCTAATCCGTCACACACACAAAAATCAGGAAACAAGATTGGGCTTGTGGTTTTGCTGAAAACTGACACCAAAAGCAATGAGGTCAAATGGTAAATACTTCATAACAACAGTACGGTGACTGCGCTGCATCCCATCTGATTTATGACATGTATCACAGCTTCTGAGTAGTTGTTTAAATAAACATTTCAGGACAAGAACTTGGAAGTTACCTTTTTTTTAAAAAAAATGTTTTTTGCACCTTTGAACCTTTTTTCTTGTTTTTTATAATTTTTGTAGAAAATCAATAAATTAGATCATTTTGAAAGGAGGAGGAGGATACAAGAAACTGGCAGCATGATCAGAAGTGTTTGGAGGGGTTTTTTGTATTAGTTCTATACTCTAGATTTTTAAAAAATGGGATTGAAATTATATTTACAAATGTATAAAACATAAAAATATATTTATATTTACACAATCCTAAATAATTTTATTTGTATTATATTTACAGAACACACCAAAAACAAAACAAAAAAGATTATATGCATGGGATTAACTGCAATTTTCCTCTAGCTTTTTGTTGGGTTTGTGCTTCTGAGCATGGGAGATTTGAGGCTGGATTTCTTTTCACTTGAAAAGTTATTTTATTGGTTTATTTGTTTCCTGAATTTGACACTTCTTACTGCCTTGTCGTGGCGAAGGGGCGTAGTTCAATGAAGCTATGAGCTATGCTGTGCGGGGCCACCCAAGATGGACAAGTCATAGCAGAGAGCTCTGACAAAACGTGATCCACTGGAGAAGGAAATGACAACCCATTCCATTATCTTTGCCATGAAAACCTGATGGACTGTACCAAAAGGCAAAAAGATATGACGTTGGAAGATGAGCTCCTCAGGTCGGAAGGTGTTCAATATGCTACTGGGGAAGAGCAGAGGGCTAATACTAGTAGCACAGGAAGAGTGAAGAGCATGGGCCAAAGTCAAAAGGATGCTCAGCTGTGGATGTGTCTGATGGTGAAAGGAAAGTCCAATGCTGTTAAGATCTATACTCCTTAGGAACCTGGAATGTCAGTAGGCATGAGCTTAAATGGACTCCAGAGGATCAGTGGTGGGATTCAGCCAGTCTACACCTATTTGGGAGAACTGGTTGTTAGCTTTCCAAGCACTTCAGAGAACCGGTTGTTGGAAGAAATCTCCTTTTGTTTTTTCCCCCACTTTGCAGGTCTAATCCTGGAAGGAAGGAAGGAGGGAAGGAAGGAAGGAAGGAAGGAAGGAGGGAGGGAAGGAAGGAAGGAAGGAAGGAAGGAAGGAAGGAAGGAAGGAAACATTCTAGTGTTGTTTCTAGACTAATATTTATTGCCCTGGTTACAGAAACTGCCTCTCTGGTTAACCCTTATTACATTGTAACAGCTAAGGCGAAGCGCCCATTGACGTGAGTGATGTTGAGTTGGCCACACCCACCCAGTCATATGACCACTGAGCCACACTTACCCAGCTGGTCATTAGGATAGAGAACTGGTTGTTAAATTATTTGAATCCCACTACAGCAGAGGATGGTAAAGGACAGGAAGACCTGGAGGAACATTATCCATGAGGTCGTGATGGGTCGGACAAGGCCTCGCAACTAACAACAAAAAACTCCAAATGACAACACAATATTCCAGAAAATGTAAAAACAATAGAACAGGAAACAACTAGAACAAAAGAAAGATGCATAAGATGGCAAATCCATCAGGCACATCACACAACTTCTGCTTAATTGGGTGCCACTGAGCCAGGTTGATACCTGCTGACTGAATGGACAAACAACTGTCATCTTGACCTGGACTTTACTTATTTACTCATCGGAGAGACAGCACGGTGTAGTGGTTAAAGTGCCTGAATGGGAATGGGCAGACCACTTAGGCACAGCAGCCAATTGTGCAATGTGTTCCAATCATTCCCTCTCAATCCCAGATTGGCATGAGGCTCTGTAGCAAGCTGGCTGATGGACAAAAGTCCTTTTTCTATCATGCTGTTACAGTGTTGACAGTTTCCCCTTCAAAAACATCCTGGCAGTCTACCACAGGTAAGAACTAAAACTGAAGCAGCTACTACAAAGTAGATGGTGTAACCCTCCTAAAGTATTATTAATACAAAAGCACATAATAACTAACTTTTAGATGTAGCTCTTTTACCAGATTTTTGCAATTGTTAAATAATTTAGAACCTAATTTATCCTTGATGATATTCATCAAGAATGAGTCAGAGAGAGAGAGAGAGAATAGGTGACTGGATGGATGCATGCATGGACTGAGCATTATAGATAGGCAGGCAAGCAGTCTTAACTATACCTATTTATTGTAAAAATTAACAAACTACTGTTCAAAAAATTTAAGAAATTGTTTATGATTTACACTGTATGAGAAAGCAAAACAATAACCTGCAATATTTGAAAATTTGCTTTTGGGGGATTCCTTTGTATCAGACCTTGGCACCTAGTTACTGCCTGGACAAGTTCCTGCAATATTTTTGGCAACATTTTCAAAAGTGGTTTGCCATTGCTTCTTCCTAGGGCCAAGAGAAAGTGACAGGCCTGAGATCATCCAACTAGTCTATAAAAAGGAACTAGAATTCACATTCTCCTAGTTTCTAGCCTGGTATTTTAACCACTACCCTAAACTGGCTCTTGGAGAATATGCTAAACAATGTGAAAAACATAATAAAAAGAGTATTTAATATTGTATAAATAATTACACGGGAATGGTTTTATCTATTACTGAAACCTCCCAATGTAGTATGTGGTTACTAAGAGCTGACAGCAACTAAATGGCATGTAGTCAACCCAAAAACTACCAAAAAAAGCTGAATCTCATGCATTCATTTACTGACTGAGATTTCCCAAAAGTGCTTTTTCCAAAAGGCAACTGAACGTTCTCATTTTTTCCCCTTTGAAAAGGTTTCACTTTTCATCCAATTAACAAAATATTTTCAAAGGGAAAAAAAAAACCAAGAAAGTCCAGTTGCCTTTTGGAAAAAAGCATCTTTGGGACAAACAATGACATGGATGATTGAGAATCTTCATAGACTTTGAGATTCATTTATAACTCTAACTTTTCCCTGGAGGGTATCGCTCATCTTTTAGACATTGTTCATATCTGACTAAAATACATTGCTTAAAGGCAAATTAGCTTGGGAGCTGGGGCGTATGTGAAAAAAGTTGTGCTAAATGAATCTCCTTCTGATGTTACACCAAGCTGAGATCAGCCTCTCTTTAAGTGCCTAAACTGAGTGTTTTATGGTGAGGCATGCAATTCCTTCAACTACGAGCGTGACTTTTCTTAGTTTCTTGGGGTCAGTTTGGCTAAATAAGCAGTTGTTCGTGGAAGGAACAGAGAGAGCAATGAAAGTCATATAAGCTTCCTTCTGAGATCCAAAACATGTCCCAGTCCACATACCTGTGTTAAGGAGAGACCATGGTTATTCAAACAAATAAGGGTGTATTTTTAATTCCCTATAAATAAAAGGAAGCACGATAGGGAGCCATTTAGGGTTGCATACCATATTGGAGAAAGGTCTGATGAAGCTTTCTTATGAACTTGAGCTTGTCATAAACCTCTGATTTATGTAGAAAATCATCTGATCCTGTAGCTCATTATATGAGCTACAAATCTGTCTGGACGTACCTTCCAAATCAAGATACAGACAGCATCTGCTATCTCATGCATTTTCTGTTATCTCATGCATTTTCCACATTACTCATATTTATGGGAAAAGGGATCAGCCAGAGGTGAAATTCAGCAGGTTCTGGAGAACCAGTAGCGGATTTTTTTTCTATATTTTTTTAAATTTTAAAACAAACAAACATAAACCCACACAAAACATAAAAACCATCCTCCAGTTACATTCCATATGTCGATTGGTTACAAAGCTTTTGTGCTTCCTCATAATAGTCTTCACTTGCAATTTATATAGAATCTCATATCATCAATCTAATATATATGTATACAATTATTATCATGGTTAAACATTCATTTGACTATAACTATCATTACATCCTTTTATGTGAGATATTCTAAATTTAAAATAAATTTATATTATGGCATTTCATTACATCATCCTAAAATCATCCAATAATATTACATCTTTATATTATATTCTATATAAAATTGTTTATCTTTAGTTACAAAACTTTTGAGCATCCTCTCCATAGTCCTCACTTACAATTTGTATAAAATTTCATATTATCAATCTAGTGTATATATGTGAATTATTATCATTGTTAATCATTTATTTGACTATAACTATTATTGCTTTATTTTATACGTAATATTCTAAATTTAACTAAATTTAACTTAGTTTTTATTATAACATCTCATTACATCATCCTGTATCCCTCCAATAGTAGTGCAATCTTATATCTCTTGCCATTTGTAGTATTTGTGTTCTGATTGCTTTCTTGGTAGATCTTATATGGACTTCTCTTGGCAACTTGTTGTTCATTGCATATCTTGTAAAGACTCAAAACGCTCCATCTGTTCCTTCCATCAATTTCCCTTTGGTTATTACTGATGCTTCTGCCAAAATTTCTCTCATTACTTCTGCCAAATTTTCTCCCTTTTCTTCTTCTATGTTTTGGAATCTGAGGTAAAGTTCCAATCTGTCAATCTCCCATTTCAGTATTCCACTCCTGTCATTTCCAACCACACTCAATCTGCTGTCAATATCAACAATTTTCTTATCTCTTTGTTCATCTTTTTCTTCAATTTTTTGAACCCTGTCCTCGAATGTCATCATCGTTTGGTAAATATTCTCAGTTTGTTCATCAATTTTTTCTGTTTTTTGTTCTATATTCTCCATTCTGTTTTCAATGCTCTCTGTTCTTACTTGTATTTTTTGAATTTCTAGCATAATCATTTGCAATGTTAATTCCTTGTCTTTTTCATGTTGCTCTATTCCTCCAGATAGTAAACACTGCCACTACAGCATCCAAAGATTTTTTATTAAATTTCAAACAAGTTCACTATAATCTTTCAAGTCAATGCTTTCTTTTCACTCCAGTCCAGCCAGTAGCGGAAATTTTGAATAGTTCGGAGAACTGGCAAATACCACCTCTGGCTGGCCCCAGAGTGGGATTTTGCAGTATCCTTCCCCTGGAGTAGAGAGGGAATGGAGATTTTGTAGTATCCTTCCGCTGCCACACCCACCAAGCCATGCCCATGGAACCGGAAGTAAAAAAAATTGAACTGCACCACTGGAATCACCTAAATTATTAGCAAAGTTGCTTGAAAGTCTGTGCTGATTGACTGGTCCTCATCTTTACTCGCATCTTTAATAAATCTGGAGATGTGTTATGTCCCTTCTTGCTTCAAGTGCTCTACTATCATCCCGTGCCCAAGAAACCCTCCACTAAGGAGCTGAATGACTACAGACCAGTTGTTCTGACATTCATAGTTTTGAAAACCTTAAAAAGGTTAGTGCTGGTCCACCTGAAAACCATCATGGATCTGCTGGTAGAACCCTTGCAATTGGTCTACCGCTCAAATATATCGGGAGATGATGCTGTCAACATAGCTTTACACTACATCTTACAACATCTTGAATCCCCAAAGACTTATGCAAGAGTCCTTTTTGTAGACTTCAGCTCAGCATTCAACACCATCTTTCCAGAAATCCTTCTCTCTAAATTGACTCACCCAGCTGTGCCTGATCACACTAATAGATGGATTACAAGCTTTCTAGCATATAGGAAGCAGCAAGTGAAGCTAGGGAAAATCACATCAAATATCCATTCAGTTAACACAGGAGTCCCCCAGGGCTGTATGCTGTTTTCCTTACTCTCTCCATTAATGTGTGCTCTCTCCATTAATGTGTGCTCTCTCCATTATTCTTTTCTCCATATACCAATGACCGCACCTCTAAGGATCCCTCTGCTAAAGTACTGAAGTTTGCAGATGATAAAACAGCCATTGGTCTCAATCAAGAGCATGATGAGTCTGCATACTGATGAGAGATAGAATAACTGCCCCTGTGGTGCAGTCAGAATAATCTGGAGCTGAACAGTCTTAAAACTGTAGAGATGACAGTAGATTTTAGAAGAAGCTTTCCTATTCCACTATCTCTTGCAATATTAGACAATAAAGTATCAACAGTAGAGACCTTCAGGTTTCTGGGTTTTATAATCTCCCAAAATTTGAAATGGACACCTAACATTAGAACCATTATTAAAAAGGCACAACAAAGAATGTTCCTCCTGCATCAACTCAGAAAGCTCAGACTCTCCAAGGACCTGCTGATACAGTTCTACAGAAGAATTATTGAGACTTGTCATTTGAACCTCTATAACTGTCTGATTTGGCACAGCAACCAAACAGGACAGATACAGACTTCCGCGAATAGTTAGGACTGCAGAAAAACAATTAAAACCAGCCTGCCTTCCATTGAGGACCTGTATACTGCATGAACCAGAAAGAGGGCTGAGAAAATATCTACAGACCCCCTCGTATCCTGGACATAAAGTGTTTCAACTTCTCCCCTCAGTATTTCATTATAGGGCATTGCATATCAAAACAACTTGACACAAAGGTAATTTTTCCCCCTATGCTAAACAAACTAAACATCTTATTCCCACAACACTGTCTTAAGTCTAAAACTATTTACCCATGGAGTACACTGTATTGCTATTATTCTTCTCATCTTTCTCATTTTCTCATCTTTCCTACTGTCTTCTCCTATTGGTATCCTATGATTTATCATTTGTTTGTACCTTATGATTTATGGTTGTGTCTTGTGATTTATGATTTATGACTTATTACTTTGTGTGAACACCGAGAGCTTATGCATCAAAGACAAAATCCTTGTGTGTCCAATTGCACTTTGCCAATAAATAATATTCAGTTCTGTTCTGTTCTATTCTATTATGGAAAAAAAATTCCATATGATCCTGGGTGTTTCATGACTAGATTTGACAATCATCCAATGAAGCTGAATGGTAGAAATTTCATAACATGAACAGAAGGGTTGAATTTAACTGTATGGCTAAGCTTTGTGTAATAATGGACATATGCTTGGATGGTTTTAAAAGAAAATTAATAATCTATGGAGGAGAAGGTTCACAATCTTTACCAAACATGATGGCTGTATAATTAGCCATGATAGAAGATTCTCAAGACTAGTAAACCAAGACCACAAAATGGGAGGAAGTTATATGTTATGATTCAGTTGCCACTGAAGGATAGAATGCTGTCTTAGCTATACCATGACTATATTATTGTGGTTACAGATAGCAGGGGTGGGATCCTATTGGCTTAACAACCAGTTCGCTGAGCACATGCTTTGCGCACACTGTGCATGCACTCTGCGCATGTATGCAGTTTACCGAAAACTCATCTTCTGCATTACTGCTGGTGAGGAAAACAGCTGAGGTGTGGCAATCCACTCTGTCGCTCCGATCAGCTGGACTTCGGAATAGGAACTATAAGTGAGTATAGTGGTGTGGCGGGTGGACAAGCCCACTTCAAAGTTGGAGTGAACCTGTTTGCCCCCAACTGAGAGTCGGAGCTACCGGTTCACCCAAACCATTCTGAACCAGTAGAATCCCAATCCTGGCTAAGACTAGTGGTTAAATGTTAAAGCTGCTGAATTTTTGGTTGTTGTTCAGAACATATTAAATTCAAGTAAGAACAAGAATAATGATAACCCTTCTTGTTTCAGGTAACTTTATTTGTTCTGTGTTTTAGCAAAACATTTCTCTACAAGACTGCCATGCCCCATTGATGCAGGGGTGGGTTTCGACCGGTTCGCACCGGTCCCTGCGATCCGGTTGGTCGCCGAACCCGGAAGTAAGTAACTTCCGGGAATGGCGAAGCCCCCCCCCCCCGTGCCCGCGCGCACCCGCACACCCGCGCCCACTCCTTACCCGGTTTTTCCGAATTCTGCGCTTTCCACGCATGCGCAGAATGCATACAGCACCTGCGCGATCCTCCAGGAGCAGCTGGAGCATCGCGCAGACGCTAGTACGCATGCGTGCGCCGCGTGCGTGCACACGAGGATGCCGCGTGCGGGTGCGAGGATGCCGCGTGCGTGCGCGAGGACGCCGCGTGCGTGTGCGAGGATGCCGCCAGCCTCGTTCCAACCGATCCGGTTGGAACGGGGCGAGAAACCCACCCCTGCATTGATGCCATATTTCTTGAAAAAATGTTTTTGCTATAGATTTCTGTTGATATCTGAGGCTTAATACGTATGTGCCTTACTGAGGTAGGCTTCCAAGAAATTTGCTTACTGACATTTATACTCAATGGGTAAGATAGAACTGCTATAAAAGTGTTATGCATGGCCCAGAACTCTTGCTCATTTCCAATGCAAGCTATCTATGAATTGAAACAGCTGTGGCTTCCCTACTAGCGGGTGCAAGGTGTCACATTATACCGTTGCAGGAATGCAGTAGCCTTAAATAGGGAATGACAAATTTATAGCAGCAAGGATAAGTCTCATTTCTTCACCATGCCTGCATAAAACCATATCCATCATCTGGATTAATTAAAGCAAAAAAAAAACCATTCCTCTCTAATTTCAAATAAATAAAGGCAATACATAGGGTGAAGTTGCCATTGCACAGTTCAATAAGCTCAGTTCTCAGTGTATTTTAGCGTTTCTATCTCCAGATCTTAGATCAGTTCTTTTTCTGCCGATACTGGACAGGTTGCTTAAGTAAGGGTAGGATTAGTTATATAGAGATGGAGAAATAGATGGATTATGTCTGTCTGTCTGTCTGTCTCTCTGTCTGTCTCTCTGTCTCTGTCTCTCTCCCTCTCTCTGCCTATCTATCTACTTACTTACCTATCTATGGGTTGCTGCCAGTTCGGCCGAACCGGTAGCGGAATTCAGGCCTGGGTCGCAAAACTGGCAGCAACCCAGGCTTGCTACACCCCCGAACTGGTTCCTTCGTTGCTGCTTAGCTGCTGCCATTTTGAATTTTAGTGACTGTGCATGCACATTGCACGTGGGTTGCAAACCAGCAGCAACCCGCCCCTGGAGTCTGGCATGACCATAGGTCACAAAGAGTTGAAAATGACTTAGCAACTGAATAACAACGTTACCACCTTTATAATGCATTACCACAATATTACTATTGTTGCATAACATTGTATAATAATAATAATAATAATAATAATAATAATAATAATAATAATCAAGCATGGAGAAGTAAAAACTATTGTCAGGCGAGAGTACACCAACAGAGTTAGGAAAATTTTGAAATCTAAATTGAATGGTGGAAATACAATCAAGGCCATAAATACCTGGGCAATACCAGTTATAAGATACACAGCTGGTATAGTTAACTGGACACAAGCTGATTTGGACCTTTTGGACCGAAAAACCAGG
Source organism: Thamnophis elegans (assembly GCF_009769535.1). Classification (NCBI taxonomy): domain Eukaryota; kingdom Metazoa; phylum Chordata; class Lepidosauria; order Squamata; family Natricidae; genus Thamnophis; species Thamnophis elegans. Next base: position 45,785,141 of record NC_045551.1, read on the forward strand.
AAACTAATGACAATGCACTACAGTTTACATCCACGTGGTGATACTGATAGACTATATCTGCCCCGAAAATCAGGTGGCAGAGGATTATTACAAGTGAAGCAAACAGTTGAAGAAGAAAAACATGCACTGGCTGATTATTTAAAATAAAGTCAAGAACATCTATTAATCGAAGTAAAGAACAAAAATCTACTGAAGGCCCAACAGACGAAACAAGAATACAGAAAAGATGTGATAAAATCAAGAATGGAGAGTTGGCAGAACAAAGCACTGCATGGTCAATTTCTGGAAAAAATAAAAGATAAAGTGGACAGTGAACAAACTTGGTTATGGTTAACAACAGGTACATTAAAGAAAGAAACAGAGTCACTAATCCTGGCTGCGCAAGAACAAGCTATCCGCACAAATGCCATTAAGGCCAAAATCGAAAAATCCTCTGATGATGCCAAATGCAGACTTTGCAAAGAAGCTGATGAAACTGTTGATCACATACTCAGCTGCTGTAAAAAAATCACACAGACTGATTATAAATTGTGGCACAATTCAGTAGCACAAATGATCCATTGGAATTTGTGCAAAAATTATAATATTAAAACAGCAACAAACTGGTGGGAACATCAGCCTGAAAAAGTCACCGAAAATCAGATGGTCAAGATCTTGTGGGATTTCCGTATACAAACCGATAAAATACTGGCGCATAATACACCAGACATCACACTGGTTGAGAAAAATAAGGTCACAATCATAGACATCGCAATACCAGGTGATAGCAGGGTCACCGAGAAGGAACATGAAAAAATCGCAAGATACCAGGACTTAAAAATCGAAATTCAACGACTATGGCACAAACCAGCAGTGATAATTCCAGTAGTAATTGGCACACTGGGTGCTATTCCAAAAGCACTGGAATTACATTTAAAACAGTTAAAAATTGACAAAATCACCATCAGTCAAATGCAAAAAGCCGCACTGCTTGGATCTGCACGCATATTACGAAAATACGTTACGACGTCCTAGGCCCCTGGGTGGGGCCCCACTAGTAACCAATGCCAAATCCAGCGAAACAACTGGCCGCTGTGATACAATTGTATAATAATAATAATAATTCTGATTCTACAAAAAACCACCCTACTTGGAACAGCTTATATCCTCCGGCGTTACCTTAACAGTTCCTAGGTCCTTGGTTAGAACTCGAGCTGCTGAGCTACCAACCAGACCCAAAGGCTGTGAATCTCACCAAAGATTAACATAATAATAATAATAATAATAATAATAATAATAATAATAATAATAAGAATAATAATAAGAATAAGAATAAGAATAAGAATAAGAATAATAATAATAATAATAATAATAATAATAATAATAATAATAATAATAATAATAATAATAATAATAAAAAAAAACTCCGCCGTTGCCGGTCCCAAGCCCGGATGAGAAAGGAGGAAGGTTGGGATCAGGTTGTCATCTGGTCCCGTAAAAAAACCCCCGCCAACCCATACAATATGGTGAAAAAAACGAATAAGAATTCCATACCGCATCGGTCGTCGCGCGGGTTAACAAGGGCCGCGGCGGATGTTGGGGTCCCTGGACATCCGTCAACAAGTGGGCTACAAGTGGACCAGCCAACAAAACGACAAAAATATAGTGCAGATGAAAACCGTGCCATAATGGCCTGTTACTACAACTCAGAGCCAGAAAAAAGAGGATATTTAAAGCGAATGTATGAATTATGGAAACAACAATATCCAGATTCAAATGTTAGTGAACAACGACTAGCAGATCAAAGGCGATTTATTATACGGAATAAAGTGTTTAGTGAAGTTGAACATGAGGAGATTCAGGCAAATTGCAAAACCCAAAAAACAATATCACAAGCGGAAATAACTGATATTCAAGACACAACTAAAGACACTATAGTAGAACTCCCAGAAGAAGCTCTCGGGGAGGAAATAACATCACCACCACTAGAACCAGTTATCATTGAACCAACTGATGAACTAACTCAAAAACAAAAAGAATTGAAGGATAAGATCATGGAGCATTTTCTACTTAATGAGGAAAGGCAACGTTTACCATCACTAAAAACTGTGCCTAAGAAAATTTTGGCCCCTATCATGAAAATGGTTAATGCAGTGTTTTCAACAATTGAACCGGGATCCATCTTGGAAACAAACCAGTTAATGTACAGCGCAGCTGTAATAGTCACTAATGAACTAGGCATTAAAATTAAAGTACCTAGTCACACAACAGAAAAAGTATCAAAGCCAAAGTGGAAAATCCGTTTAGAACAAAAAATCAAAAAATTAAGGGCAGATGCTAGTAACTTAAAGAACATGCATGAGCAACGGCTTAAAAACAACAAAATCATAGATCGGCTAATCAGAAGATATAGATTGGATACAAGAAACATCAATGAAGCTGTAGAGATTGTAAAACAGCAGATAACAGCAACAGCTAGAAAAATTGAAAGATATGAGGCACGAATCATCCAATATAAACAAAATCAGCAATTTCGATCAGACCAACGGTGTTTTTATCAAAGTCTTAATGTGAATGGTGACACCAAAAGTGAAAAACCAGAAAAGCAGGCCACAGTTGAATTCTGGAAAGAATTGTGGGAAAATGCAAAGGACTACAACAAGGAAGCAAAGTGGATACATGACTTTGAGAAAAGCATTGGCAACAAACAAATGCAAGTATTAGAAATAACAACTGAGATGATCAAAAATCGAGTTAAAAAGGTAAAGAATTGGACATCACCTGGAAAGGACCAATTACATGGTTTCTGGCTCAAATATCTGACCAGTTTACATGCAATATTGGCCAGGCAACTGAATGAAATTTTACAAAAGGGCCAAATTGATGAATGGTTGACAACTGGAAAAACATACTTGATTCTGAAAGATCCAACTAAAGGAACAACACCTGAAAACTATAGACCAATAACATGCTTGCCAACAACCTTCAAATTACTCACAGGCATTATTGCAGATAACATGATGGATTATTTGGAAACAAACAACATCTTGCCAGTAGAGCAAAAAGGCAACAAAAGAAGGAGCAGGGGCACAAAAGATCAGCTTCTAATTGATAAAATGATATTAGAAAATTGTAAGAACAGAAAAACGAACTTGAATATGGTCTGGATTGATTACAAAAAGGCATTTGACTCACTGCCACATAGTTGGATCATAAAATGCTTAGAAACAACTGGCATTAGCAAAAATATTACATCCTTTACTGAAAAGGCAATGAAACAATGGAGAACTGAGTTGGCAGTAGGGAATGAGAGCTACGGAATGGTTAATATCAAGCGAGGAATTTTCCAGGGTGATTCACTTTCACCTCTTCTCTTCATCATCGCAATGATCCCACTATCAGTAATCTTTAAAAAAATGAAATTAGGCTACCAAACAGCCAAAAAAGCTGAAAAAATTTCGCATTTACTATATATGGATGATTTGAAACTCTATGGAAAGTCAGAAATAGAAATCCAATCATTGACAAATACAGTCCGAGTATTCAGCACCGATATTTCAATGCAGTTTGGCATGGAAAAATGCGCCACTGTATCCATAAAAAGGGGCAAAATCACTGCCTCTGAGGGAATTGAAATGCCCAATGGCCAACTAATTAAATGCAAAGAAAATGAAGCCTACAAATACTTAGGCATTCTGCAGTTGGATAACATCAAGCATGGAGAAGTAAAAACTATTGTCAGGCGAGAGTACACCAACAGAGTTAGGAAAATTTTGAAATCTAAATTGAATGGTGGATATACAATCAAGGCCATAAATACCTGGGCAATACCAGTTATAAGATACACAGCTGGCATAGTTAACTGGACACAAGCTGATTTGGACCTTTTGGACCGAAAAACCAGGAAACTAATGACAATGCACTACAGTTTACATCCACGTGGTGATACTGATAGACTATATCTGCCCCGAAAATCAGGTGGCAGAGGATTATTACAAGTGAAGCAAACAGTTGAAGAGGAAAAACATGCACTGGCTGATTATTTAAAAGAAAGTCAAGAACATCTATTAATCGAAGTAAAGAACAAAAATCTACTGAAGGCCCAACAGACAAAACAAGAATACAGAAAAGATGTGATAAAATCAAGAATGGAGAGTTGGCAGAACAAAGCACTGCATGGTCAATTTCTGGAAAAAATAAAAGATAAAGTGGACAGTGAACAAACTTGGTTATGGTTAAAAACAGGTACATTAAAGAAAGAAACAGAGTCACTAATCCTGGCTGCGCAAGAACAAGCTATCCGCACAAATGCCATTAAGGCCAAAATCGAAAAATCCTCTGATGATGCCAAATGCAGACTTTGCAAAGAAGCTGATGAAACTGTTGATCACATACTCAGCTGCTGTAAAAAAATCGTGCAGACTGATTATAAATTGCGGCACAATTCAGTAGCACAAATGATCCATTGGAATTTGTGCAAAAATTATAATATTAAAACAGCAACAAACTGGTGGGAACATCAGCCTGAAAAAGTCACCGAAAATCAGATGGTCAAGATCTTGTGGGATTTCCGTATACAAACCGACAAAATACTGGCGCATAATACACCAGACATCACACTGGTTGAGAAAAATAAGGTCACAATCATAGACATCGCAATACCAGGTGATAGCAGGGTCGCCGAGAAGGAACATGAAAAAATCGCAAGATACCAGGACTTAAAAATCAAAATTCAACGACTATGGCACAAACCAGCAGTGGTAATTCCAGTGGTAATTGGCACACTGGGTGCTATTCCAAAAGCACTGGAATTACATTTAAAACAGTTAAAAATTGACAAAATCACCATCAGTCAAATGCAAAAAGCCGCACTGCTTGGATCTGCACGCATATTACGAAAATACGTTACGACGTCCTAGGCCCCTGGGTGGGGCCCGACTAGTAACCAATGCCAAATCCGGCGAAACAACTGGCCGCTGTGATACAATTGTATAATAATAATAATAATAAGCGACTGTGGAAAAAGAAATCGTGTGTTGTCCCGATTGTAATTGGAGCTCTTGGAGCAATACCTAAAGGGCTACCTTGCTATTTGGAAATTTTAAATTTATCAGACTTGAACATTATAATTCTACAAAAACCACCCTACTTGGAACGGCTTATATCCTCCTACGTTACCTTAACAGTTCCTAGGTCCTTGGTTAGGACTCGAGCTGTTGAGCTACCAACCAGACCCAAAGGCTGTGAATTATTATGTTAGCATCTGTGTTGCAAAGAACTGTAGCTGCTGCCAAAGTAAGTTCAGCTGCTTAAGTGCTGACAAATGCAGCCAAGCTTGTTAGCTTATAATAACTTTATAGTAAGAGGGTCTGTAAAAGGAAACATCTAGTTGAGAAATCTAAATGCCAAGCCCCTCAAAACAACTTGTTTAACACAAACTTCAACCAGTATAAACTAAGAAACTATTAAGAAGGAGGAGGACCAGGAAGGAAGATCGAATCAAGTATACTAAATACCAGACAACTATGAAGGAGATAAACTCGAGGTACTATTTATTTATTTAAGTTGGAATTTCTGGGTAAAGTTTCTGGCCTAAAGCCCCAGCTTATTCACATGAGCTCAGAATAGGAAATATGGCTATAAACAGACAATTATCTTTTGTTATATTATTATATAGGTGTCCAATATTTAAATGCATAATTCATTTCAAAAGGAGTACTTAAAAAAAAAAAGTAACACAAACAGATGAGTTTTGCTTGGCTGTCAAAAGTGAGATCTTAACAAGTGCTTTATTTGACAAGTGCTATGCTAACAGTCACAGTGCATCTTATCTGCAATAGTGGCGAATATCTGTTGCTTGGGTGTAGGATGAGGGTGAAGGTTTGTCCTCCAATTTTGTGGCTTGGTTTCCGAATGTTTCTTTACCAGGGTAGGTAACATCTTCAGCAGAATTTAGGGGATGTCAGTGACCGTGTCCTTCTGTTTATAAGGGCTTCAGGTGTGTGTGTGTGTGTGTGTCAAGTGAGGGTCTTGTGATGGGTTAGATGTGGGTTTGTCAAGTGAGGCTCTTGTAATAGGTCATGTGTTTGTGCATCAAGTGAGAATCTTGTAATGGGTCTTGTGATTGATGGGTCAGGTGCAAGTCACCAGTGAGAATCTTGTGTTGGGTATTGTAATGAGGAAGTGACATCAGGAGAGGGTCATTGGGAGGATTATGGTTATGAGAGCTTGCATGAGTTGGTTGAGGGTCGATGCTGCCTCTGGTTGGCTGTGAGGTTGAATTGAATTCTGAGCTGGTTGAATTCTAGGCTGGTTGTAGGTCAATGTGTCAGTTGACGAAATTGCCTGTGGAGCGCCAGGCTTTGATGAATTCACGAGCATGGAAGGTGGTCGTGTGGCCGATGATTTCTGTGTTGCTCCAATAAAACTGGTGCTATTTGGGGTCAGTGCATATCAGGGGTGGGTTCCTGCCAGTTCTAACCTCTTCTATAGAAGAAGTTCCAAAAATCTACAGTGCCATTTAGAACAGGTTTCAGCTCCCTCCCCTCGCCCACCCGCATATCATCAAGATGAAGAGCGAGAGGAGGAATTCTGGGAGTTGAAGTCCACAAGTCTTCAAGCTGTCAAGTTTGAACACCCCCGGGTTTTTTTTTCTAAAGGGTTAGGGGTGCAAGGGCCTTGTAACTTGACAGCTGTTAAGACTTGCACACTTCAATGCCAGAGTTTCTGAGCCAACATTTTGGTTGCTAAGCAAGAGCATTGTTAAGTGAGTTTCACCACATTTTACATGTTGGCTACGTCCACTCAGTCACATGGCTGGCAATCCACTCCCACCTGGTCATCTGGCCAGCAAGCCACTCCCACCCCGGTCACATGGCCGGCAAGCCATTCCCACAAAGCAGGCCACACCTACAGAAGAGGTTCTAAAAATTTTGAAACCCACCACTGGTGTAGACATTAAGGATTTGAGATTGTGGCATTTGACTGCCAGCCGGTGTTCGTGGATCCTGGTTTTTAATTGATGTTTGTCCCACATAGAATTGGTTGCAATGGTTACCATTGATTTTGTAGATTACATTGTTTCTTTCATCCTTCTGTATCTTGTTTTTGGTTTTGGATGTGTCTTATCAGGGAAAGATTATTGCTGCCTCTGCTCCACAGAGACATCTGTGTAATATAATGCAAGAATGGGAATATGTCTCTGGCAAAAGGGCAAAAGTCCCACTAAGGGGGAAAGAAATCCAAGTAAGACAATATGCGCGCGTGCGCACACACACACACACACACACACCCCACTGATGTCCAATAGATATAGTGATTTCCACATTGGTATCCAAAAAACTACAAAATTTATGCCAGCGTCACAGCTATTTAAAAACACAGGATCTCTGTTATTATGCCAACTTTATTATGTTTCATAAATATTTACAATTGTTTAAAAGAGCATTTATATCCTTGCCTCTGATCTTTCATTTTTCCCTCTCTAATCCACCATGTATTTTACCCAGAAACAAATTTAAATAACCCCAGGGACATTTCCTTGTTAGTATAGATGTTATGACTGCACTCTAAATATTTCAGAAGCAACAAGGTTTCAGGGCAGTTTACATTTCCTTTCTGAACGGGTATGTTTTCTCTGCCGATTCTTTTCTTTCCTCAGCCTTTCCCATGCCTTTGCATTACAGCATCTACTAATTTAACAAGGATAATGAATTGCAAAAAGTTTTTGCTCTGTAGGCCACATGGTCCTCTTCCAGTAAGCCTTTCACAGGCCCTGTTAAGTTAGACACTTAGTCTTAATGGATTCCATTGATATGAAGTCAGTTTTGACATTAAAATCTTTGGACACTTTTCTTTCCCAGGAAATTTTAAACTATGAGGTAAACAGGTTTCCACCTAATGATCAAGCCCCAAATAACTGTCTGAACTGATCGTCTGCTTCTGGATCACAGTCCAAGGACACTTGACTGGACAGTTACTTCTCTGAAATGGTATAGAGCAGGGGTGTCAAACTCAAGGGCCACCCTGGAAACAGTGACGGACCGGCCTGCCGTGTCTCTGCTAGCAAAAACAGAGCACAGGGGGGCTGTGCTTGGTCCCCCGGGGCCATTTTTGGCCTGGACGGCCTCCTGTTGCCCTCTGCCAGTGAAAAGCCTGATGGGGCACCCCAACCCCAGCCATGCCCCCCGGCCCCCTGAAGTCAAGCACAACCCTGACGCGGCCCTCAATTAAATTGAGTTTGACACCCATAATGTAGGGTCTCCTTCTTGAGCAGTCCACGGACCTGGAGTTGGGACCCCTGCTCTAAGTGACATCCATAGAGTTTCACCACACTTAGAAATATTTTACCAGAAGAGATTTAAAAGGTGAGTAATTTATGATATGTTAGCTGTTTTGAAATAAATTTATAATTAATAGAAATTTTGTTCAAACTTTGTCTTCAAATAAAAATGACTATACATTTATGGAAAGAATATTTATTTATTTTAAAAAAAGAGCTTATAAAAAGGAATGTTGTATTAATACTGCACAAAAGAGCGCATCCAGATGTTTTCACTCTTAGTAACTTATTACTCTCGGAAGGTGATTAGGTAAATATTTCCAGCCACGAGTTTTCCTCTGTCTCATCAGAGTTCTTCTTTGACCTGAAAGTAAAATGAAACTTATAACAAGCTTATAACTTGAATTATTTAACTTGTGTTCTAGATACCTTATTCTGCTATGCCATTTCCCTTTGTAGCTAACATATATTTTCCAATAATGGATTTTGATGGCCTAGGGTTCAGGGATGTAATCCAGCAGGTTCTGACAGGTTCTGGAGAACTAGTAGTGGAATGTTTGAGTAGTTTGGAGAACCGGCCAATGCCACCTCTGGCTGGCCCCAGAGTGGGGAGGGAATGGAGATTTTTTCAGTATCCTTTGCCCTGCCACACCCACCAACCACGCCCACCAACCCACACCACGCCCACCACGCCACACCACGTCCACCACGCCACGCCCACAGAACCGGTAGTAAAAAAATTGAATTTCACCACTGCTATGGTTATTCCAAGTGTCTGGAATATGCTGCATTTAATTTATCTAAATAGTGGGGTGATCTCTGTGAGTCAAGGCTGTCTACAAGAGGATTTGGTGTTTCAGGAATAATTGGTATTGTGGCGCAGTACTGCAGGGTACTTTTGCTAACTGCTGACTGCAATTTAGCAGTTCAAATCTCACCCGGCTCAAGGTTGACTCATCCTTCCATTCTTCCGAGGTGGGTAAAATGAGGATCCAAATTGTTGGGGGCAATATGCTGACTCTGTAAACCAGAGGGCTAATGGCACAAATGCTTGGGAAGCAATGGATCCTCTGTCCCCGAGGGTCTTTAAGGAGGGTCTGCTTGGACATCTTTGGGGATTTCTGCACGGGTAATTGAATTAGGCTAGATGATCTCTAGGCTCCATTACATTCTGTGATTCTGTGGTCTTCCCTGTTGTCTATTCAGCTGTGAACTTATGAACAAGTAGCAACAGCAATTTCCAAATCACCCTGAACTTCAGTCTTCCCAATGCCAACTTCTACTTCTTCTCAGATCATCTTCATGGTAAGAGTCTATATGAAAACAGTTCCGCCTTTTGATTTCTGATATGCTCTCTTTTACTTACAGCTTCCTCTTTAATCTAAGAAGGGAATATTAAGAAATATCTGCTTCTATTCTATCTAAAACTGCCTTCAAAGGAAGGAATGGCTTCCTTGTAGGTTGTACCTGGGACATGCAAATATCAAGATGAGGAAAGGGCCTAGAGTGCAATGTTTGTTCATAGCAATTAGAGTAGCTTTATGGGACCATAGCAATGTCCCCAAATGGTGCGTCTATAGATGGTGTAGATCAGTGATGGTGAACCTTTTCGGCACTGAGTGCCCAAACCAGAACACGCATGCATGTGCGTGCATGTGTGCGCACCCAAGCATCAGAAACCTGAAGACCAGCATGCCAGCATGCACATGCCTGTTTTTTGGCCATTTTCAGGCCATTTTTCAGGCTGAAAAACAGCCCCATAACACGCTGAAGATGGCCCCAAAGTGGCCTCCAAAATGGCTCGAAAATGGCCTGGAAAAGGCCCAGAAAACAGTTTGAAAAACGGCCTGGTTTTTGGCTATTTTTCAGGCCATTCTCAGGGCGTTTTCCAGCGCTCTGGCGCCCATAGACTAGCTGGCTGGTGCGCATGTGCACACTGGAAACCAGAAGAGCAGCTGGTGATGGCAAGTGTGCTCACAGAGAGGGCTCTGCCATAGGCTTGCCATCACAGGTATAGGTCTTATGCCGTGATATGTAAAGGCAATCCTTAGAACATTACAAAAAAAATTGTTTTTTTTAAATAGGTTTTATAAAAATCTCCCTTTTGCAAAAGATATTTAGAGAAAAATACTGCAATTCCCTGTTTAAACTGCTTTTGTCCCTGTTTTTAATTTGCAATATCCTCCGCCTCATCTTAGAAATACAATTTAATTAGGGGAGTAATAGACATTTAATGGGATGCATTTTGACTCTAGTTGCAGCCTTGCATTTTGAAAAAAAAAAACCCTTTCAAATAAGCAAAGGATCAGATAATATAGTTTCTTCCTGTAGCATACTTTTAATTCTAGTTTTACTGAATATGCAAGCCATTCCTCTCCTTGACCTGGCAGGTTTTGGCTGGTATCTTAAGATTTAGTTTAGATGTATTATAACCTTTCTTTCCTTCCCTCCTGGTACATGAAAAGCAATGAAAAACTCTATTTTGGCACTGCAACGTTTGTGTTACAAAGCTAAGAGTGGCATAACAGCGTTCTCATTAACCTCAGGTCAGGATACTCAACCACCAACTCCTAAAATATTAACGTGTACATGCTATACCTTTGTTCGGTGGCAGTTACAGGGGAAGAGGTCATCATCAGGCTGTGCCACTTTTTCCATGCCATCCCTCACTTTGGGATCACTCACTTGCAGTTTGGCATATTCCTAGTGGAGAAAAATAAATAAAGAAGAATATGTTTTTTGCCTTGCTCCTTCAAACAACAACCCCTTGATGTTAAAGGGGGAGAAAAACCCCTATTCAGTTCTACATTGGAAACTTTCTATGCATTTGAGAAGGATTAAGGAGTTTACAAGGGTCTAAAGGCTTCCAGATGCTTCCAGCATCTATTTCACTCATCAGAATTCTAGAAAAGTCTCTTAGTATGGGCCCTGAAAGTATCACACAAAACCTGGGATGGTCCTTGAACTGACCAATATTGTGCACTGCTGTTCTAATGCGATAAATGGCTTGCACTGCTTTAGGAAACTTGGATTCTTTAAGATTCAATATCACACAACATTGTAAGGCAGTGGTGGGTTGCAGGCGGTATGCCCCAGTATGGGCGTACCGGTGCCTGCCCGGAGCACCGGGTACCGTTCTGGTACAGTGCTCCGGAGGGCCCACCCGCCCGCCTTAGCTCCTTACCTGTATTTGAGCTCTTCAGCACTTCTGCGCATGCGCACGGAGCACATGGCAGCTGGAACGTCACGGAGGCTCACAGAGGCATCGCAAGAGGTAAGGATGCATGCATGCACTGCACGCATTCATGTGGTGGACACCAGGCCCCATTGCCCCTTACCGGTTGCAATGGGATCCGGAACCCACCACTGCTGTAAGTGACTTGCTAAAATATCATCACCTCTGTTAATGCACAATCTGTATGAAGAGGCTCTTAAAGTTTAGCTCTTTAATCTTTGCTGACGGCTGTTTTGAAGAACCCATCCTCTCTTACTTGAATTTATGTCAAACTGGTGGCCCGCAGCCCAAATGTGTCATGTGCAGGCCTCGCCCACCCCAGCTCCGCGAAGAGGAAAAACATCACAAAATGTCATGTGACGGCAATGTGATGCGGCGAGTGACATAACCTTTCCAAGGTGCTCACTTGCAGATTCTACCAATGAAATTGTTGCTAGTGTGTTTTTAAAAGTTTCCCAATAATTTAGACAGTCTGTGTTCAAGTCTAATGTAGCTAAATGCTTAACATTTTACATCCATAAAATAAACCATGTTAGAGATAATAAATATGGGCTCAGGGAATGTGAAAGTACTTGTATGTTATGGGAATGCGTAAATGAATTCAATTATCTAGCGCTTTATGAGTTGTAAAGTAACCCTTAATGTAATGTACAGAGAGGGAAACCTGACCTACTACTTAATATGGTTGTAAGGATAAAAATGAGGAAGGAGAAAAGTAGATATATTGTCTTTGCTCTTAGGACAGAATGTGGGGACTGATGGAATTAATAAATGAAGGTCATCAAAGACATGGAGACCTCTTGGAGTGCTCTACTCACAAAGACTTGTTTCCTTCACGCAAGACCTTTCAGTGAAAGTTATGATAACTAATGTCAAGGATGGAGAACATTTTTCATCCTCAGGTGACTCTACTTCTAATTATAATATTCCTAGGATAGGCTGATAATCTATCATTCACAAATAAAAAAACTCAACACTTTTCTTAAAAGTATCTATTTGCTATTGAGGTCCAATAACTCTTTCTGGAGTTCTATCATGTTTCCCCCCAAATAAGACAGGGTCTTATTTTATTTTGACCCCCAAAATAAGCACTTGGCCTTATTTTCGGGGAAGTCTTATTATTTTTGAGGCGCAGTAGACGGTGTGGTCACCTCCTGGCTGCTGCTGTGTTGCAATATTTTCAGGGAGGGCTTATTTTAGCGCATGCACTCAAAAGCCCGATTGGGCTTATTATCCGGGGAGGTCTTATTTTCAGGAAAACAGGATATCTAACTATTGAGATACACTTAATTAATTAGTGGGGTCATTTAAAAAAGAAAGAAAATAAATAAAACTGTTAATCTGTTATTATTTTCCAACAGAAGTTTTCTAAAAAAAAAATCACCTCTAAAAGGATCAAATAAATATCTTCCTCTGAGCAATTTTTACTCTTTTAAATGTGACAGAGCCAAGAATCTATTTGTTTGTAAGTCTAGGAGTGCTGATCACATTAGTAGGAAACCATGGAGGAAAACGAACAGAAGCCTAATATGCTTATTTGAAATAGTAAATAACGGAAGGGATCCAATATATTTCAGCAAAGGTTTTTCCCCTCAAATGAGTGTTACTGAAATTAACATGAAAGCTGTAATGTTAATTCTTTTCCATCCGTTTTTACACACCTTGGCTTTCATATATTTTTTTCATGTGTTATTTTTCATTCCCTGCTTTCAGAAATTACTGGGGATAGAAGAAGCTTCAGTTAGCTTATACATCTGGTAGTTTCACTTTCTTGCAGAGAAATGGAACAATTAAAAATAAATGCCCCCCTAATAGTTAGCAAAATGAAGTACTGGTTTTTAAAGCTGGGGCGCATTGTTAATCCCCTATCTCAGCAGATTTCAGTGTAAGTTCAACAAAGGAAAGATGAAACTGACCTGAAATAGTTTGAAATAATAACAGAATATATGATCTCCCATGAGGGTGTTCCTTGCAAATTCTTGGCCGGCTTTTGCAATGTTCCTTGCCTAATAAGAGGAAAAATGGGGTGGGAAAGACAGATAAATAGTGAATTAATGTTCATATTTAAACTTTAGTTTTCCTACATTTCCCTTTCTACACGTTCCTATCTACATGTTAATCAGTTTCCAAGGAGCACAGCTCAAAATAAATCAAACTGGAAGAGCCCAGTGGTTAAGAGTGCAGTAATGCAGGCTACTTCTGCCAGCAGTTTGGCAGATCGAATCTCAGCAGGCTCAAGGTTGACTCAGTCTTCCATCCTTCCGAGGTGGGTAAAATGAGGACCCAGATTGTTGGGGGCAATAGGTTGACTCTGTAAACCACTTAGAGAGGATTGTAAAAGAACTGTGAAGCGGTATATAAGTCTAAGTGCTATTGCTATTGCTGTTCCTTAGCTAGCAATAATGATAGCAATAGTGGAATACATACGTATACATACATACATATAGCTCAGAGTTGACCTATCGTATTCTTGGTGTGCTCTGAGTTTGCTTCTCTTCTTGCAGGTAGTTCACAAAAATGCCATTTATAGGTAGTTCTTGACTTACAACAGTTCGTTTAGTGATTGTTCAAAGTTACAACGGCACTGAAAAAATGTGACTTATGACCGTTTTTCACAGTTACGACCTTTGCAGCATCCCCATGATCATTCAATCAAAATTCAGATGCTTGGCAACGGCTTCGTACTTATGACCGTGGCTGTGTCCCAAAGTCATGTGATCAACTTTTGCCACTTTCTGACAAGCAAAGTCAAAGGGGAAGCCAGATTCACTTAACAACTAGGTTAACTAACTTATCCCGCACAGCGATTCTCTTAACAACCGTGGCAAGAAAGGTTGTAAAATGGAGCAAAACCCACTTAGCAAATGTCTCACTTAACCACAGAAATTTGGGGCTCACTTGTGGCCGTAAGTCGAGGACTACCTGTAATTATTATCAGTGCCACCCAACGTCATACACTGAGATGGACGGTTATAAAAATTGAACAAAACCAATGTCAGGCCTGCAGTTATATCCCTTTTAGGATCTTTGGCTGCCACACTCTCTCTTATTTTATTATGCTGTTTCATTAGTGTAGTAGTTAGGAGGGGGGAATAGAAAGGAGTAGAATTGTGGAATGTGTTGTTGTCATTCTTTTCTAGAAGCCCAAGGTCATCTTTTGTCTCCGCACCTCTGCAGCTGACTGGAACTAGCTGGGTGGAGATGCCAGCGTGGGCGAACATTGGACCATGTGATGGATTTGTGGGTGTGGGGATAAGATCATGAACTTTCAACTGGGTGGGAATCCTAGGTAACTTCCAGAATTGGGATTCCACAGATGTGCCAAGACGTCTCACTTATTAAATTGGAACTTTAAGGATAGTTTTGCCTTGGACTCTGATTTAATTCTGCATGATACTTGGAACGCTGACAACAAATAAATAACCAACCCACCCATCTAACATGGTTATGAAACATGAACAAGAAAACACCAGCAAGCTCACAGCACACAAGAAGACCACAATAATGATACCAAATGAGAATTATGAATCAAAAACTGGATTCAGTTTTACACGACAAACTTCCTCAAATCAAGCTCAACTCATCTGACTTGATGGATGCATCCATATGGTCTTCCTGGCAGCAGCCTAGTTTGACACTGCCTTCTTTTAAGTAATGTTTTGACTTCCAGGCAAGCCTACAGCCCTGGTATTTCCTGGCTATCTTCCATCAAAATACTAACCAAATCTGATCTGCTTATTTCCAAAGCCCATACTAAATCAGACAGATGCTGTCATCTGCCGAAATAAATATAAAACAGTGATATCATTTCAAGTTTTAAAAAAAGCCTCCTTAGGCTTGATGTTCCAGAATAAACACACGGCATGGGATGAGGAGGAAAACTGGGCTCATGTTACAGAGTACCAAATTCAAAATACTTTCCAATCTTAAAATGATAATTCGGACAGTTCTTGCCATGCTAATGAATTAGTGCCTGGTACCTAATAACTCTGTTTGCTTGTTGGGCACTGACCAAGGAACTTCATAGCAGCCAACTATAAAAAAATATATATATCATATTTTTCGGAGTATAAGACGCACCCTTTTCCCTCAAAAAAGAGGCTGAAAGTCTGGGTGCGTCTAATACACTGAATACAGTATTTTTTGCCACCCGAAACCCTGCCTTTCACCAAAATGGGCGTGCAGAGCTTTTAGGAGGCTTTCAGAGAGCTCCTGGGGGCTGGGGAGGGCAAAAATAGGCAAAAAATGGGCCAGTTTTTACTCAGTTCCCCCCCCCCAGCCACTAGGAGCACTCTATAAGCCTCCTAAAGGCTATCCGTGCCTTTTTTGACAAAAACGGGCCATTTTTTCCTCATCCCCCCCCCCGAGCACTCTACAAGGCTCCTAAAGGCTATTCATGCCCTTTTTGTGAAAATAAAAAACAGGCCATTTTTTGCGAAAAACGGGCCGTTTTTGGGAGGTTTGCAGAGTGCAAAAACTTTTTTTTTTAAATTTGCCTCTTCAAAACCATGGTATGTGTTATACTCAGGTGCATCTAATACTCTGAAAAATACAGTAATAATGGCAATAATCAGGTGGCAGAAGCTGAGTCAGTAAGACAAACATGTCATAAGGTCTGCAAAGGGTTCCAACCACCCTGGACTAAAACCTGGGGGAAAAGCCAGGTCGTTCAGGCCCTCTGGGATACCATCAGGATGGGATCCACCTGGTTTTCAGTGGTAAACTTCATTTGAGAGGGAAAACACCACTATAGGAACCGTGGTGGTGCAGTAGTTAGAATGCAGTATTGCAGGCTAACTCTGCCCATAACCAGGAGTTCGATCTTGACTAGCTCAAGGCTGACTCAGCCTTCCATACTTCCCCGATTGGTAAAATGAGGACCCAGATGGTTGGGGGCAATATGCTGACATTGTAAACCACTCAGAGGGTGCTATAAAGTACAGTTCCCCAACCTCTCTGGGTTGGTGTCCCAGGGAGGGGGCAGGTGCCTTTACCCATGCATGCATGCACACAAACAGGGCTGTGTGTGCGTAACGCTTGCAGAGACTGTAGCACCTGACCCTCGCGGCAACGGTAGCACAGAGGGGGGGGGGTTGTGCGCATGTTCACATTCACATCCACTGGCCAACCACTCACACAGTCCAGTGGCCAAGAGGCTATAGCCTGGTAGTAGGCTATGTGGATCTCTGCTGTAAAACATTGTGGAGCAGTACATAAGTCTAAGTGCTAGAGCCGAGGTGGCACAGTGGTTAGAGTGCTGTACTTCAGCCACTTCAGCTGACTGTTATCTGCAGTTTGGCGGTTCAAATCTCACCGGCTCAGGGTTGACTCAGCCTTCCATCCTTCCGAGGTGGGTAAAATGAGGACCCAGACTGTGGGGGCAATATGCTGACTCTGTAAACCGCTTAGAGAGGGCTGAAAGCCCTATGAAGCGGTATATAAGTCTAACTGCTATTGCTATTGCTATTGTTATTGCTATAGAGAAGGCATACATTCATACAACACATGGCGTCACACAGGCCTATCTATATAAGGAAGTTCATATCACAGTTAACCTTTTTCAGATTTCTCTGTATCTAGAAAAATCATGGCTACTTTCTTACTTTTCTGATTCACATTGTCAATAGCATTCAAAATTATCACTCAAACTATATAGCTCTTCAAGACAAATTCAGTCCAACCAGTCCAACCTTCTAATTCAGTTAGAAGGTCGCTTACGATTCCTTCCAAGTATTGCCATACAAAGCTTATAAACTACATTAAATATCAAAATAGATCTATACAATCTTGGATGAGTCGGGTAGTTCCCCAATGTATAAATCAGAGAAGTTAAAGCTTCTTTCCAGGAAGGACAAAGTCTTTAATATTGTTGATTATCATACATTACCTCAGTTAATGGTAATGCTACATTTAAATTGATTTGGTCTCTTGGCTGAAGCATGTGTGGTTGCATTTTATACTATATTTATATTGATTTTTTTGAGATGTGCACTATATAAACCAAATCAAATCCTCAGACAAGTTTCCCGGAAAGTCTTATGTACGTTGGTCCTAGATTATTCAGTTTCAATTTTTGCATTGCTTCATTTCCTTTTCAGTAATTGGTTTGTTGAAAACTTCTTTTTGTTGGGTACGCTGTAGTGTATCTAGTTACTCTTCAGTTTTCCCCAAATTTGTTTGGAATATTTAAGGAATGGATTTGTTGTCTCTATTGTTGAAACATATCCGCTGCCATGTAAAATAAAAGTAACAATTATTTTCTCTTCTTCCTTTTGAATTTAGTAAGTCTACGTTTATCTGATTTATTATCTTTTTTCAAAACATTTTTCATGCTTTCAAATGTTTCCACTCTCCTGTAGATGTCATTCCATTAAGTTCTGCAGTTCTTATGATTCTGTTTCTAGAATTATGAGTAATCTTTTCAAAATGAGGGCTGTTCCTAAAATAAGCTGCTCTACTGCCCTAATCCATACATGAAAATATTACTTGCAAAGATGGATTTATCATTTCACATTTTTAGAAAAAATAAGTAGCGGAACTACTTTTAAGAACATCTTAGCTTAGATAACATTCCAAATATATATCTACAGCATATTACAACTGCCATAGAAAATCAAAATATCTATGATATTTCCTTCATTTGATGGGCGATCTCAGTTAGCAGAGACGTCTTCATTACAAAAGAATGATCTAGATCACGGGTGTCAAACTCGATTTCATTGAGGGCCGCATCAGGGTTGTGTTTGACCTTGGGAGGCTGGGATGAGCGTGGCCGGGATGGGCATCGCCAGCTTGACGTCACTCGTGTTGGGGGGTGCCTGTGGTGGCCTGAGCGCTCTGCCAGTGGAAACTGGCTCCCGAGTTTCGTTTTAGCCTGCGATGGCTTCCTGCAAGCCTCTGCCAGCAAAAACAGAGCTCGGGAGGACGGCCCTCCCCAGGTCCATTTTCGCTGACAGAGGTAGCGTGGGCCGGATCTTCGTTGTTTCCAGGACAGACCCATGGGGCAGATCTAAGCATTCCATAGGCCAGATCCAGCCCCTGGGCCTTGAGTTTGACACGCCTGATCAAGGTAAAGTAATTCTGAATAATCAGATTTCTCTGAATCAGTCTGTGCTTTGCATTCAGAAAAGGTCCTAGGGACAGCTAAGCTGAGGAGGGAACAATTTATGCCTCAAGCCTTGGAAGGCACTGCCAGTCAAGATCAACAACAGTTTCTGTAATGCTCTCATGAGAGTTTTGACTGGCAACTACTACAGGATAAACTAAATATAACCAACTTCCCTCTGTGTGAGTTACACAGTAGTCTGGTATTTCATAATACCAAACTAAATAGATTTGTAACATTGCAATCAACAGATTTTTATTAATGAAATTTATCTTTACCTCTTCGTCATGATCTTTCGCCCACTGGAGTTTTTCCATGAGATCACTCAGGTCATTCTTAAATGGAACAAAGTGCTTCCAAGGTTGTAATTCGTTATAAAAATGTTCATAGTAGATGGAATCCTGCTTCAACACTAAGCTGTTTCCTGCCAGCAGGTATGGCAGCCGATATGCAGCCACTGTGCCATCAATATTAATTTGGTATTTAGACTGCAAAAGACAAACCACATACCATTAATAAAGATTTCATTTCACTGGAGGTTCTCACCAAAGCCACCCAAGAATTAAACTCTTGACCAATATTTGTAAAATAAATGGGTATAGGATATTCCACAGACGGAATTATTCCACTCATTATTTGGTTATCAAACTTCAAATTCCTACTGGGAGTATGGTAAATAAAGGAATTTTAGCCAATTATAGTTTTCTTTAGCACAGGGAGAAAAAAAGATTTAAGTTTTACAATGGCAGTTCAATTACATTTTAAGTTAGGGTAGAGAACATGTGGAATTCTAAATGTTCAGCCCCATTACTCATCCATTCTTGCCAGCAGAGCAATAAGTAGGGCTGATGGGAACGAACATGACATCTGAAAGTTGTAAGTTATCGAGCAAAGACAAGGCAGCTCTTGATTTTAAAAATCCTGCCTTTATTAATAGCAATCAACTATAAAACCAAAGAGATCTGTATCTAAAGCATCAGTAATATAGTATAGCATTTTTATCTCTCCCATGTACAGACCTCACAAAATATTTTATGTAGATGGGATAATTGAAATGTGTTGTGTTCGCACGCACACACAAATACATGCATGCACACACATACACACATCACTTGTGAGCAACTCTGGGCAGCTTAAATCATCAATAAAAAAGCAGTATAAAACCATTAGAATGTTAAAACATTTAACACATTGTGCATTAAAAATTAACAAAAAATTAGAAAAGGAAGGAACCAACGGAAAGTCATTGACTTAAGACCAGAATTGAGCCCGAAATTTGTTGCTAAGTGAAACAATTAAGTGAATTTTGCCCCATGTTATGACCTTTCTTGCCATCGCTCATAAGTGAATCATTACAGTTGTTAAATTGGTAATATGGTTGTTGAGCGAAACTAGCGTCCCTATTGACTTTGCTTGTCCGAAGGTCGCAGAAGGGGATCATACGACCGCAGGGCACTTCAGCTGTCATAAATACGAGTCAGTTGCCAAGCGTCTGAAATTTGATCATGTGACTGAGGGGATGCTGAAATGATCATAAGTCTGAAAAAGATCCAGAAGTAGCTTTTTCAGTGCCAATTTCAAATGGTCACTAAACAAACTATTGTAAGTCGGGGACTTACAGGGCGGAGGTGCGATCTTTGTAGTCTACTCCCCTCCAGAGTGGGATGCTCCTTTGGGTTTTCAGGCCCTTTTCAGAAGGCCACGAAAATGGAGTGGGCCTCACCTCAAGCAGCATTATGCTTACTTTTATAAATAACGCAGCTAACATACCTAATACTGCCTCCTATTTTCCCCACAACAACAACTTTGTGAGGTGTGTTGGGCTCAGAGAGCGACTGGCCCAGTGGTGAAATCCTCTGAAGTCTGTTACCAGTTTAGTGAGTCTGCTACCGGGCGTGTGCCTGAGGAACGCCCGTGTAGCGCTAAAAAAGGGAACATTCTGAAGCCTTCCAAGTCTGCAAAGGTAAATAGAACGGTTCCACCACAAATCCGCGAAGCCCTTATCCGCGGAGACATAAGCGCGAAGACTAATTCGCGCCGTTCTAAGCGCTAAGGAAAAACGCGACCCTACCGCGATGACATAATCGCGGAGGGCAAAATCGCGCATTCCCAAGCACTCAGTACCCTAAACCTAACCCTAAAACAAACCCCTAAACCTAATCCTAACCCTTACCTTAATTGAAGTCGGCTTTCTGCCGCGGCGCTGTTTTAAAGCGCCCTTCTTTGCCGCGCTGTTGTCGCGGCGGTGATGATGTGCGGTGATGACGTCGTGGCTTTAGCGCAGCGATTTTATCACCGCAATTTTGACTAGCGCGGTTTTGTCGTGCCACGAAGTAGAACAGAGGGGGGAGGGGGAAATCCGCTGTGCCACGCGATTTAGATTAGCTAGAAAGCATGAAATCTGATGATTCTAGCTAATATAAATTGCACATCACAGCTGATCGTCGGGAATACCGGTTCGCCCGAACCAGTAGCATTTTTTTACAACCGGTTCAAACCGGTAGTGTTTCACCTCTGGACCGGCCGCACATGAATTGTAATCCCAATCTAACTATTCCCTTCTAAAGACCGACAGATATTATTTTGAAAGGAAGAAGCCCAAACATTTAGAGATTCAACTGTCACATATTCTGAGCTGCTTGGAACACTAGTTCTCTGATGTGGGCAATGTACCTCGATTGTTATTGCCCGTGTGGCGTTTATTGATGTAAATTAGCTATTAAACAGCGCTGTTTGTTTAGATGCAGTTTAAACAAGTTGCAAACTTAGATAATAACTTTGATTGTCATCTTCCTTAAGAGAATGGTGCTCCTCAGGATGCAACAGCTGAGGCCCCCAAACCAGGACAACCAAAGGACTATGGGTGTTGCTGAAATATTGCATTTTCTCTTTTTTAATCACTTTGCAGAACAGATGGATTGTAGAGGAATAAAACTCCAGACAGTCACACATCCTAACTAAATTGCTAAAAGGTATTTCAGCAACCATGGATACTGCTGATTCCACTTATTGGACAAGATGAGGCTGGGGAAAAACAAATGGGGATAGAAAAAAAGTCATATCCATTCCAGAAGCCTTCTCAGTCCTGAGAGGACGAGAACTAGGAGGCTTGCAATATTTTCTTTTATTCCAATATATTTTTGCAATACATTCTGCCAAAATGAAATAGATAAGATACAGGGGTGAAATGCTACTGGTTCAGACTGGTTCCCCCAAAACTGGTAGTAAAAAAAAATGCTACCGGTTCAGGCGAACTGGTATTTCCAATGATCAACAGTGCATGTGATTTATATTAGCCAGAAAGCAGGATTTCCTAGCTTTCCTAGAAGATCTAGGAAAGAGCACACGCTCACATTTCGGAACTGGTAGCCAAGGTAAGTAGATTTCACCCCTGGATGGATGGATCGATGGATGGCTGGGTAGGTGGGTAGGTGGGTGGGTGGGTGGGTGGGTGGGTAGGTAGGTAGGTAGGTAGGTAGGTAGGTAGGTAGGTAGGTAGGTAGGTAGGTAGATAGATAGATAGATAGATAGATAGATAGATAGATAGATAGATAGATAGATAGATAGATAGATAGATAGATAGATAGATGAATGATAGATAGATAGATAGATAGATAGATAGATAGATAGATAATAAATGCACCTTGAAGAAATCAAAAAAGGAGATATGTTTCACAATTGGGCCGTAGAGGCTTTCATCATGCTTGAAAAAGAAGAAATTTGTAAAGGCCGCATCGATGATTTCTGGGAACTTTCGGCTCATTTTCACAAGTTCAAGCCTCTCTTTTCTACTGTCACGACCTCTCCAGATTGCTGTGGTGTTTTTCTCTTCCCATGGCGGCCCAGTATTTGCTTGAACAGACATCATATCCAGGCTGACTCTTAGGGAGGAAAAAATGGGAAAACGTTCGTAAGAAGGGGAGTTCTGGGCATACGTTTCAGGAAAATCTTACACTCAGAAAGAAGGTTTTGCCATGAACAGCTTTTCTCTTTCCCATCCTTAGTTGCTTATTAGGTAAAGGTAAAGGTTCCCCTTGCACATAAGTGCTAGTCATTCCTGACACTAGGGAGCGGTGCTCATCTTTGTTTCAAAGCCAAAAAGCCAGCACTGCCTGAAGATATCTCCGTGGTCATGTGGCCAACGTGACTAAATGCCTAAGGTGCACAGAACGCAGTTACCTTCCCACCAAAGGTGGTTCCTATTTTTCTATTTGCATTTTTACATGCTTTCAAACTGCTAGGTTGGCAGAAGCTGGGACAAGTAACAGGAGCTCACTCTGTTACGCGGCACTAGGGATTCAAACTGCTGACCTTTCTGATTGACAAGCTCAGCATCTTAGCCACTGAGCCACCACGTTCCCAGATGCTTATTACTGATAGGTTTAAAGCAGGGATCTCCAACTGCTCGGCTGCAGCCCACAATGAGGCCTTGAACCTTTCAGAACCAGGTGGCAGAAGTGGTGGGTGACTGCACATGCACATCCCCACTTGCCTGAGCAGTGGGCGACCACATGAGTGCAGGTATCCCCATTCGCATGAGTAGCGGGAGACCGCATGCATACACGCTTACCCACCGCCTGCCCCCAGGACCATCCCCTCTCTACCTCTCCCTGCTGGTCTGTAGAGTCGAAAAAGTGGGGGAACTCTGGACTAAAGTTGAAATGCCTCAGACTGGATGACGCCCAGGGGTGGGATCCTACCGGTTTAACAACCAGTTCACTGAGCGCTTCACATGAACAATTTACAGAGAAATCATGTCCACATTACTGCTGGGGAAGAAACAGCTGAAAACAGCTGGATTGTCACGGCTATTAGCTGGGGTTCAGAAAAGGGAATATAGGTGAGTATAGCGCAGAGGCGGGTGGGCCCAGCTGAAAGTCGGAGTGAACCGGTTCGCTCCCAGCTGATAGTCGGAGCTACAGGTTCACGTGAACCGGGACGAACTGCTAGAATCCCATCCCTGATGACACCTCAAGGAGGGACTTAATAGTATAATAATTTAAATGTATGAAATAAACTCTGTAGACATAGATTACAATGGAAACCAATCGTGCTCAGCTAATAATAATTTTAATAACTTCCTATAAACAATAGAGACATTCTTACCGCCCCATTGTTTCTAACACAGAATCTGTCAGGTCGTAAGTTGGCATTACGATATCTTTGGAATCGTTAGATCCACACCAGGAGAATATGGGTTGGACATCCTGGGAAGATTTCTTTTTTTCCAATGGCCAATCTCCCAAATTCACAAAAAACTCTACATCTGGCATTTTCACCTAAGACACAATAAAAAAGATTTCATTTGTATGTTAATATTTTTGATTATTTACTTATCATTTGCTTATTCAGTTTCTCCTGATGGCAATCAAAAGATTCCTGAAAAGTTACCACCTCCTTAAATATGATTAATATAACTTTTTTATTTTATTTACCGGTATTTATTAATTTTTTATGCCTATCTCCCTTGTAACATTTAAGAGAGCATAACTGGAACATTAAATGGCAGATACATTTCCTGTATGAAAGATGATTAGCATAGATGATTAGCATATATATTATGTAATGTTGGAATTTCTGAGCTTCACTGACCTATAATTTTCTGGCAAAAAATTCATCTGATAAAAAAAACCATCAAAATTTTGCATTTGTACATTGGTAATCAGTACACGGTATTTACTTTAAATGCTGTGTGTAAATTACACTTAGAATAGTGAAAAATTTGGTGCTTTCTGAATTTTTTTGCTTACTTGTAGACAATTCATTACATAATTGTGCAAGTATGTATTCAGAAAGTCCCAAGAACCTCATGTTCAATTTTCAGCTACATATTTCTCTTCGATTGGAACTCTTAGGATAATACTGCGATGTAGGTCAGTATTATTATTCTCAACTTTATAGCTGAATGAAAATGACGACTTTATTAAATCAATGCATTTGCTAAATCTGCATTTCCTCAACTATTTTTGTCGGGGAGGGGGGGAGGGATTATTAAGGCATTATTTACTATCTCTTTAACACACACCAGAATATTTAATTCGAAGCCAAACGGTTTATGAGTAACCTGCCATCTAGTGGTCTATAGTTCCAGCCTATAGTTTTCAGCAACTATGCATCAACATTTCAAAGGTTTTTAAATAGGTTTCCTAAAGTCAATTGGAATGCTTCATTTCAAATTTGTAGTCCTTCAAAACTGCCTCCCATTCAAACAGGAAACAAGTTTTGGGGCTCATGCTGGTGTCTATCCTAAGGGAGCATCTCTCTCTATGTGTAGTAGTAGTTTGTTACTAGTCTGTTACCTACAAATATTCTGAATGGTATTGTGAGAGTTTCTACAAATCCTACATTCTTCTTTCAATGGTGAGATCCAAAACCCCTGAGCATAGCTCAGAAAGAATTCTGTACACAGTCTAGTATTGCCAGAATATACAGGTTCAATTTTAAGATCATTATTTACAGACCCCTCACATCCTGGACCTAAATTGTTTCAACTCCTACTCTCAAAACGACGCTGCACACCAGAACAACTAGACACAAGAACAGTCCCCCCCGAATGCCATCACTCTGCTAAACAAATCATTCCCTCAACACTGTCAAACTATTCACTAAGTCTGCACTACTATTAGTCTTCCCATCGTTCCTATCACCCATCTCCTTCCACTTATGACTGTATGACTGTAACTTTGTTGCTTGTATCCTTACGATTTATATCGATTGTTTCCTAATATGATTCAATTGCTAATTTGTACCCTATGACTAGCATTAAGTGTTGTACTTTATGATTCTTGACATATGTCTCTTTTCTTTTATGTACACTGAGAGCATATGCACCAAGACAAATTCCTTGTGTGTCTAATCACACTTGGCCAATGAAGAATTCTGTTCTGTTCTATTCTATTATGCAAATTGCCATTCACATAATGTGCAAACTTCCAAAAGTTCCCACTTCCTTCCAGAGGACTAAGGAAAACCTCCAAACCACCAAAATAATGTCATGCTTTTTTTCAATATGTGTCCATTGAAAGGGACACATATTCAATTCACATACACACAAACACACACACACAGAGCTCTTTTATTTCCAGAAAGCTGCCTTAATTCAATAAAGAAGGATAGAACTTATTGCCATCAAGTCAATGTTGATTATTTGGATAAGAATGGATAATTCAATGTGGCAGACAGGGGAAAGGACATATTTTTCAGAACTGAGGTGAGGAGTGGGCTTTGACAGCAGAACTAATTGGCTAGTGGCTATTTTCTGCCACCTAAATATGCCCATTTAGTGTCCTGCTGCCACACTACACTGGAAGATTATCAAAGCAGCATCTTTCATTGTCAGCCATTGAGTCTTGGAAGTACAGTTGGGCATTGGGGCAAATACCTCTTTTGGCAACTTTAACGTGAACTTTGAAGACTTAGGAAATAGAAAGGATGATTCTGCAAGTGTATGACAAGTATTTGGTACTAAATCTATATATATAAAAACAAATATGTGTATCAGGGATAGCTTCTGGACAGCTTTACTGCTTTTGAGCCTGCTGGATACGCGCTGTGCGCGCATGCATAGTTCAATTAAAATTGTTCTGCTCATGCACAGAACTTAAAAACAAGATGGTGGTGCCAATGGCGCCAACTAGAGAACTGGTTCAGGGGCGTGGCAGGCCTGGGTCACTGCCAGTTCCAGCGACCCCCGCTGCCATACCACTACTGATTTAGCCGAACTGGGCCAGACTGGTAGGAACCCCCTCTACTGTGTATGCATGTGTGTGTGTGTGTTCCAGCATACCTCTGGAATGCCTTGAGCAATTTCAACCAAACTTGGTACACAGATGACTTACTCTCTACAAAAAAAATACTGTGGGTGTAAGACACTCCTAATACTCCTGGGTGGGTGGGGGGGTTCTTTTAAGATACATCCTGTTGTGCCTTAAAATGGCTTCTACTGTACAAAACAGAGGAGTTGCCATGGTAATGGCTTCACAGTACTCAACAAGGAGACTCCCTCTGTTAAGGGGAAAATCCAACATTATGTTTAATCCGAACATTTTCCCCCTATGAATAAATGCCGGGCTATCAGCTAGTACTAAATTAAAACTAAAAATAAAATGATTTATAACATAGTCAAAGCATATACTCACTTTTCTTGTCAAAGAAAGTAAAATAGCATCCATGAAAATTCTGAAGCCAACATGTTCACCATGGGTCTTTATATAAATCTAGAGTAATTCAAGAATCACAAATTAGGGATTTTTTTTCTTTTCCAAAACAATATTAGGCTCATTTCCATTCTCTTACTTCCCCAAAACAAAGGAACACAATAAAGTTCACTTTCTGTAACGGGATTGTGAAACTCTTTATTAGAATTATTGTTTATCCTTACCAAATTGGTACTTTTTACAATAGGCATGGAGCATACTTCTTATTATCCTCAGCAAGAATGACTTATGTTGGTTGGGGTGATAACATATTATCATGTTACTCCATAGGATTAGAAAGGATTCAGTCATCAAGGAATAAAACTAGTTGCATATTCCCTGAAAGTTTAAGTAACTTCTATTATTCTTATTATAATACCTTTAACTTAGAAAAATTCTTCAGTTCATGACCAATATATTGCATGCGCTCCATAATTGCTTAATATTTATTGTAGCAAGCTGTTGTGATGGCCATTATATCAAACGACTAAGCGATGCAGAAACCAGTGGTAGAGAGGTATAGGAGTAACAAGGAGTGGAGTTCAAAAGTTCCAGCAACGGGGTCGCTGCCCCATTGCTGGGTCAGCATGGCCATGGTGGGTGTTTCCTAGTTGGCCTCCTACACTACGGCAGGGGGGGGGGGCGTTTTTTGCCCTCCCCAGGCTCCAGAGTCTTTCTTCAAGCCTCTGGGAGGGCAAAAACTGCTGGCCCCGGGCTCCAGAGGCTGGAAATGGCCATTTCCGGACTTCCAGAACTTCCGGTAGGCCCATTTTTCACCTCCCAGGCTCCGGAAGCCAGAAACAAGTCCGTTTCTGGATTTCCGGAACCTCCGATAGGCCCATTTTTCACCCTCCCCGAGCCTCCGCGTGGGCCCTGCACTTACCTTGCACGATGAATGAGCTTCATGGAGACTCCTGGGAGGGGCGGGGTGGGAAGGGCAGGGCGGGCAGTGATAGCCAGGGGTGGCATTTGGGGGGGGGGGTGTTCACCAAACCAGGCAGAATTCTAGCTAGAGAATCATCCAAACTCATGCAAACCCCCAGCAGCCCATTCGTGGGAGTAACTATTTAAGGGCAAAATCTCTATGTACAGAGGTAAAATTGACTTTGCGTTCTGTTCATCTCCCAGCTTCCTTGAATCCAGAGAAACTACTTTCCCCTCATTCTTTGGGCTTCTTCTTTTAAGACATTTATTGGCAGGGCAGTCATTGTCATTTGTGGCACTATAGCACGGGGTGTACCTTGTTGTCTTTTATGGTATAATGGCACAGACTTTGCCTCTGTCCAAACCGTTGTGGAATTTCTTTGGCAATTTTATCTGGATCGATGGCGGGAAAATGTGCCAAATCTCTCTGAATCTGCGGAATGGCTTCAGGACAGCTCATCATCTCCAGCCAAGCACTCCCATCTTCCTGAGGGCAGTCACAGTTTTCATGGTAAACAGGTCCTGTGCACAATACAGTTGCTTTAAAGTTATATCATGCATTTAGTCTTGGCTAACTTCAGAAGGATTCTCCTTTCTGAACTTCTGTGATTAAGCAAAATAACTGTGTGTTACACAACTGTTCAAGCAAAGACCCCGATTGTCTTTTATTTTATTTCCCCCCCCCCAAGTTTTTATTTTTTACAAGTATATCAAATCAATGCATGAACAGAGTGGCACCTGGGTGTCATACATTCTAACACAAATAAAACTAATAAAATTAATAATTATTACCTTCAATCAACTTATATATTTCTAATAATGATGCACATTTATATTAGGTTGCAATCTGACATTATTCAATTATTTCATGTTTTATCTTGTTATTACTTTTATTTTATTATATAATATAAAGGTGTTTACACTAATATTCCCCCTTCTCTTATTTCTATCACTTAGTCTAGCTTTTAATCATGTCACCTTTTATTAAAAGGCTTTTCCTTTCTATCCTAGCTAACTTCTAAGCATGTCACCTACCTAAAAAAAGAAAGAGAGAGAAAAGGAAAAGCAAATTAGAACAACAACAAAAAAGAGAAATCATCTATCCATCGTCCCTTGCCCGCTTCAATATTTTAATTGCTCTGCTTTTTTTGACTTGCCTCCCAGATTCCTCGAGACCCCAATTGTGTTTTTATTTGGCCTCTCACATCTGGGCTCAATCTACAGATAATCCTTGGCTTACAACAATTCATTTAGTAACCGCTCAAAATTAGAACAGCATTGAAAAAAATGTGTCTTAAGTCTGTTTTTCACAGTTACAACTTTTGCAGCATCCTCATGATCCTGTGATCAAAATCCAGATGCTTGGAAACTGGTTCATATTTATGACGGTTGCAGTGTCCCGGGGTCACATGATCCTCCTTTGCGAATTTCTGACAAGCAAAGTCAAGGGGGAAGCCAGATTCACTTAACAACTAACTAACTGGATTATTAATTTATCAACTGCAGTGATTCACTGAAGAACTCTGGCAAGAAATGTTGTAAAATGGGGCAAAATTCACTTAACAAATATCTCACTTAACAGAAATTTTGGGCTCAATTGTGATAGTAAGTAGAGGGCTACCTGTACTTAGTCTTAAGCATTACCACTGTCTGAGTTTCAACATTGTTTTTCCTTGGCTGAGAAACCTTTAGTATGAAATATATTAATATTCCAAATTAATTTAGACTTTTTGTCCTGAAATGAGACAAAAATAATCTCTATCTAGATAGTGGCACATCTGCCTATTTATTTATTCAATTATTCTTCTTTCATTGTAAGCAATGATTGGTCAATATCTTGCCAGGTGCCTTATCATCAAAATAATGAAAAACAGAAATGTAAAAATGTTAAGACAGAGAGAGAGAGAGAGAGAGGGAGAGGGAGAGGGAGGGAGGGAGGGGGAGGGAGGGAGGGAGGGAGGGAGGGAGGGAGGGAGAGAGAGAGAGAGAGAGAGAGAGAGAGAGAGAGAGAGAGAGAGAGAGAGAGAGAGAGGAATTTTGCCAGCAGTTCCGCCAATCATCTCAGGCATTACTATATCTTATATTGCCATTACTTTATTCACATTATTTCAATTATGTGGCTAGATTTTTCATGTACACATTGTGTACAGTACTGTAAAAAATTCCAAACTTTTTGTGCATTGCAGCAGAACAAGTCATCCTTGGGAGAGACATTAAGAGAATTAGCAGCCAATAACTCAGGAGATTACCAAATCTAACAAGAGTTTGGCATTCCTGCCCTAAGCTCACAACATTTCGCATGGAAATTCCAAAATCTACAAGATTTGGCTATATTGCAAGATTTGGGGCTGTATTTGTTATTGCTAAATTGAAATACATTGTGGGTAAGACTCACCGTGGCCAACTCGCCACAGCCAATGTGCTACAGCCGACCTCATCATGTCCAATTCACCACAGGACAACTTGCCATGGGACAAGAGTTACACTAATATCGAAGAAATAGCAGAATAGAATTAATAAAGAAAGGATGCCAAAGGAGGGACAAAATGAAATATGAATGACAAAAATTAACATATGTTTAAAATTATTTTAAATAATTTTATTGAATAATTGAATTGTCCCGCAGCGAGTTGTCCCAGGGAAAATTGCCATGGGGAGTTGTCCCACATTGAGTTGGCCGCGATGAGTAATCCCACTCCGCAGTAAATGTTGATATGGGCAAAAACATAATAAATCATGGTCATATGACCACAGTACACTACCAACAATCCTAAATGCAGACTAGTTGCTAGTTGTCTGAAATGTGATCATGTAATTGCAGAAAGGAGATTTAAAATCAGCTCGCATGAACCTTTTGGGGAATCCACTTTAATTTCAAACAGTCACTAAGTGAGTTGTAGTAAATTGACTACATATTAGTAGTAAATAAAACTACCTGTATTCCTTTCCCCTCTTTCCTTTGTTCATTCATAAAAATTAATACTTCTGCATTTTCAATAGCTCTCAAGATGTAGATTTACTCTCATCCTCTCTTGGAATAGAAATTGGTAGGGGAAAAGGAAGATTAAAAGAAAAAAATGGGTGCAAGAAATTACAGGAGAACAGATAAAATACAAACCTGAAATCTTTCTGCTGGGAATAATCAAAGGGAAATATACAAAGAAAATTAAGTACATATTAACACATCTTCTAACTACAGCTAGAATAGCATTTGCCCAATGCTGGAAACAAAATAATACCCCCTCAGATGAATTAGTGATAAAAAAAACTTTGGATTGTGCAGAGATGGACAAATTAACACTGAAATTAAAAGATAAAGAAGAGTCGGAATATTATGAAATTTGAAACAATTAGTACAAATGGCTGCAAAACAAGAATAAAATTGATTAAGCCAAAAAACAATATATATAAATATATATAAAACTGTGTATAAAGCTGTGTAAATATAGAAGCAAAATATTATATACATGTACAGGTATGATGACATAACAATGTTGATATAATGACTGTAAAGTGTTGTAGAAGGGAAAAAATAATAAAAAAATCTGCTAACAAAAAAAAAAAGAAAATATTGATTCTACATGGGGCTACCCTTGAAAAGCGTTCGGAGACTGCAACTAGTCCAGAATGCAGCCGCGCGAGCGATATTGGGTGTACCTAGGTACACCCATGTCACACCTATCCTCCGCGAGCTGCACTGGCTACCTATTGGTCTCCAGGCACAATTCAAGGTGTTGGTTATTACCTTTAAAGCCCTGCATGGCTTAGGACCAGCATACCTGCGAGACCGCCTACTGCCACACTCCTCCCAGCGGCCCGTAAGATCCCACAGGATGGGCCTCCTTCAGATGCTGTCAGCCAGACAATGTCGGCTGGCGGCTCCCTGGAGGAGGGCCTTCTCTGTGGCTGCCCCAACCCTTTGGAACGAACTATCCCCAGAAATCCGGACCTCACCCACTCTCATGGCCTTCAGAAAAGCTGTCAAGACCTGGCTATTCCGGCAGGCCTGGGGCTGTTGACTTCATCGTTAAGGTCCAGCCCCGACTGAAATGAATGTATCTGTGTTGTTTTTTAACTTGTCTATTTTATTTTTATTTTCTTTATTTTCTTTCCCCCCCGCCCCTCTGAGTCCTCCGGGATTAGGCAGCCTATAAATAAAATTAAACTTGAAACTTAATTCTAAACAAGACTAACTGAA
This sequence comes from Thamnophis elegans, assembly GCF_009769535.1. Lineage (NCBI taxonomy): Eukaryota > Metazoa > Chordata > Lepidosauria > Squamata > Natricidae > Thamnophis > Thamnophis elegans. The sequence continues at coordinate 45,817,058 of NC_045551.1, forward strand.
CTGCAGGACGTTCGTGCATCCTTGCACAGAAGGTTGCATTTTTAAAAATAACTTGGTTTCAAGCGAGTACAGCACCATTTCTTTACCTTTTAAAATATATGGAGATTCGGCAACCTGTTTGCTTTTTGCCCACACTTCAATTCTCAGTTTTTTGTAGCTTGCGTACATTCTGTATCGCACGATAAAGGAACCATCTTTCCTGTCCAATATTTGCACTCCCACGCGTGTAAATTGCTCGTCGGGTGCTGTGATCTTTACCTGAAATGCTTTTTCTCCAGGGGAGGTGGTAAATCTATCCAAGGGATAAAAACAAGACAATTATGGAGGGGGGGGAACTAAGGCTTTTTTAATAGGTTCATTTCCACGCGTGGAAGGATTTCAGAATTCTTACCAAAAAAATGAGCCTGATATACCCTTTTCCATTCAGGAACTTTTTGATGCAGTTTCCATGGTCGCTAGAAATGGTGCGAGATCTAGTCTTAACCATCCAGAAGTTACCAGGTTAGAGAAGGCTAATCTACCATATTAAAATGCATCACACTATCTATAAAACTTTTTTAAAAAAATTCAAGGAATTATCTTCTATATTAACTGCTCATCAAGTTATTCCTGCATCAGAATGTCACTGATAACCCATGTTAATGGAAAGTTCAGGAGCCCTCAAGCCACTTAAATTACACATTGCAAGAAAAGACTAGTAAATTAGCAATCTGACTTTGTAGTTGAACTTCCTGATAATCTTTAAAAATTATTTCTTAGAAATTTCATTTCCCCAGAAATTCAGGACGTGATATCCTGGGGCTATATTTCTGATATAGGAATCAAATACCTTAAAATTGCAGAATGAGTAGAGATACCATTGTTTCACAAACATAACTTAATCCAGATATGTGAACCTCAACTACTAAAGGGTCATGTCACCTGGGCAATTGTAAGTTTTGAAATCCACACATTAGTAGGCATTTAGGTGGACAAACACAGCTCTAAAGCTTCTGTAAGCCTAAAGCCTCTATAAAGAGATTAAATCCATAGTCTAAAATTATTTTCACTGTTGGATCCAGGCCTGAATAATATAACTGAAAATAGATCATCAACTTTTTGAAGCTAACCGAAGATGCTTTCCTTCCTATATAAAATGGATATTCATTTCATATTGCTCATTGGCCTAGTGAATAATATCATTGTGACATTAAGTGTTACACATAAATCCAAAGGGCTATGTAAATTATATGTGGGACAGGATTCTTAAAGATTGTGTACAATTGCTTAGTTTCATATTAGACCTTGGGAATGTCCCTAGTTTTGTTGTTTCAAGGAAAACTCTAAAATCCTACCTTCCTTGATATCTCAAAAGTTGCCAGTCATTTCCAAGGTCTTCTACAGGTAGTTCTTGACTTACAACAGTTCATTTAATGACCATTCAGAGTTACAACAGCACTGAAAAATGTGACATGATTGTTTTTCATAATTATGACCTTTATAGCATTCCCCATGATCATATGATCAAAATTCAGATGCTTGGCAACTGGTTCATATTTATGACTTTTGGTGTGTCCCAGAATTTTGTGGTCTCCTTTTGTGACTTTCTAACAAGCAAAGTCGATGGGGAAGCCAGATTCACTTAACAACCAGGTTACTAACTTATCAACTGCAGTGATTCACTTAACAACTCTTGCGAGAGAAGTTGTGAAATGCGGCAAAACCCACTTTAACAAATGTCTAATTTAACAACAGAAAATTTTGGCTCAATTGTGATTGAGGACTACCTGTACTCAGAAACACACTGTCTGTGAAACTGAATGGATGCATACCACCATCATGATAATATATAGGCCTTTTCTTTTATCAATTTAACTAATTCCCCTTTAAAGCCCCAGAACTAAGAAGTTCATAATTTCAGGAAGTCTATTTCAGAAGCTGCATCTATCTTTATAGATCTAGGATGGGTAGAAGCGTTCCATTATCAAGTACAATGCTAAACTACATTGTTTCTGCAATACACTGTTTTTTTTCCGGAAAAGTTTTTCTCACCCATAATTTCATATAAAAAAATCCATTCAGTATCTGATTTTTTTAAAAAAACATTAGTATTCGGACACATATAAAGTTGGGATTCTCTGGAAAGACAGTAGATTGTATAAGATTATATTCCCATCACTTACAACATTTAAATGATTAAAAACAGCAATGTTTCTAACAATTAAGTAATTAAAGTTTATTTCAATTATCTACATTTAGGATAGAGACTAGAAATAAGAAGAATTCCAAATATTTTCTCAAACTTGGGGGGATATTAAAGGGATCATGAAATCTAGCAAACATCTGTGAAGCTACAAAATTATTATTTTAAAAAAATAACAAATGAGATTCTGTGGAATGGAAGGATGCATGCACACAAACATACATGCAAAATTAGGCGGTCTGATGAAACTATAGAAATAGACCTTTGAAAGTGGACTTCCATATGGAGGTATATGGAAAATTATAGCCAGTCTCTTGGGGAATTAGCTGAATTGCCTTATGGCAAAATGGGAGGCAAACAAATTAAAATAAAATATTTAAAGTTTTTGCATTATGACGCAAGCTTGTTGCAATAAAGGAAAAGCAACTTACTATTGTCTCCATGATTTCCTAATCCTAAATTAGGACACCTATCAGGAGCATCTCATTCATTGCATTTTAGGTACTACAGGTAGCCCTCGACATTCAACAGATCATTTAGTGTACATTAAAAATTACAACGGCACTGAAAAAAAAGTGACTTTTTCAGTTACAATCTTTGCAGCATCCCCATGATCATGTGATCAAAATTCAGTTGCTAGGCAACTGGTTCATACTTCTGACTGTTGCAGGGTCCCAGGGTCATGTGATCCCCTTTTGCTAACCTTCTGACAAACAAAGTCAATATAGGGAAGCCAGATTCACTTAACAACCAGGTTGCTAACTTATCCAACTGCAGTGACTCACTTAACCACGGTGGCAAGAAAGCTTGCAAAATGGAGCACAATTCACTTAACAAATGTCTCACTTAAGAACAGAAAAGTCGGGTTCAATCGTGGTCGTAAGTCGAGGACTACCTTTATATGAGTAACTACACGAACACAGAAGCTGGAGGGAAGTAAACAGATATACAATGGTTAAGCTACAAAGATAGTTGTCACTCGCAGGTCTATGTGGAATCATAATAACCCTGAGTTATTTTACAGACTTTTTCTCTGTATCTCCCCCTAATTTGAAAAGCTGTTATCCGGAGAAACTGTGCTTACCTTTTCCCTTCAGTGTCCACGGCCTGGATATAAAAATACCGAGCAGGAAGAACAACCCCTGCTCTCAGTCCAGGTCCCCATAGTAAACTTCTTTCCGGACTTAGCTGGGATCCATAAAGTGATTCACATACTGCAGAGATTGTCCCCAGAGCTAAAAAGCAAGTCAACCAAATGCTAAACATTTACAGGATTTCCTTTCTAAGAAACAAAGCAAACCAAATACCAGGCGGAGCGGGGAGCCAGACGTATTGCTTTGTTAGGTGAAAAACGAGCAGAAGTATGCACTATGTGGTTCTCTCTTAAATATTTCCTCAGCCACACATCATTTCCTGATGCTTTGTTAAATGCACGCTCCAAGCCTTCCAGGCGTCCTTTGAAAAATTCCTAGCCAATAATTTCAGCTTCTTTTAAAAATCTAGAAGGGAAGGTCTGGTTTTGCTCTGGATCATTTAGGAGAAAAGAGGAGGAGGGGGGGGATGAACAAAAGCTGTATCCTAATTCCTTTGTTTTCTTGCCTGTGCTGCCTTTCACTCTTTTTTCTTCAGTAACATCTTACAATCACTGCCAAGCCCAAAGGGGTGGAGAAGGGAAAGGAATAGCATCATTGGTCCAAGAAAACTTCTTCCGAATGAAAAATCACATGGGAGCCTCTTCCCAGGTTCATCAGTAATGCTGGGAATTGTAGTCCAAAGGCATCCGGAAATTGGGAAGAGTTTATAGGCAGAAAAACTGATGGAATGTAGCGAAACTGATGGAATGTAGGAAAATCACATTTTAAAAAAAAGCACTTTAAATATGCCATATAGCATCTTCCTGCTTAAAAGCTCCCAACTGTCAGTACCGTAAGAGATGTTAGGGAGAATCTCATGTTGATTTAGTTTATTATCTAAATATGTAAAATCACAAGGGCAGAGACACAAGGCCCCACAGGCTTGACGTAATTTGCGTTTTAAATTAAAAGCATATTTGCAAGATCTTATGAAAGACTACTGTGTTTGCATCTTACCACCAAGCGTTTTGCATTGCTTGCAGGTTAGGAAACATGGCGTTCACCAGGTTGATGGGCATCTTTAAAAAGGAATATAACAAACATATTACAATCCGGATCCCGCTATAACCCTATCCTGATATGGGAGCGGCCACAAAGAGGATCGTGCTAAAAAAAAAACCGGTGTAAAGTGCATCTAAATATCTTTTTTTTAAAAATCCCTAGACAACACTGCAGCATCGGGAAATTCAATTGCATTCATATGCATTATTGATTAACAAAATTTCCACACCGCTCCAAAACAAAACGATTCTTGCATTCCGGCTTCCTGCAGTGACCGGTTATCTCTCCTACCCAAGAAGCACCGATCCTCATTCGAGGAAAAAGAGAGGCGGGAACGTTAAAGGGACCTCCAACCTTGGACACTTTAAGACTTGTGGACTTCAACTCCCAGAATTCCTCAGCTAGACATGTTGGCTGGGGAATTCTGGGAGTTGAAGTCCACAAACTTTAAAGTGACCGAGGTTTGGAGAAACGCACAAATACACGCGCGCGCGCGCGCATTACGTATAGACCCCCCTTTTTCCCGCCAGCCAATCAGGCTCCGTCTTTGCGGCACGCGCCCGAAGGACAAGCAAGGTAATTCGCAAAGCGGCCCAACCTACGTCACTCCTCTGGCGAATGAGAAAGTTGCCAATCAAGAAGCACAATAGCCACCCCCCCCGGGGGGAGGGCGTGGCTTAAGAGGAGAGAGCGCGCGCGCGCGCGCACTTGCACAAATTGGAAGTGCTTTCGCCGCTAAAAGATGGACAATGGTATGGACAGGCCCCATAATCCTATATACGGTAGAAGAGCTTGAGAGCCTGTTTATTTATTTATATTTATATGTATGTAAAATAAGGAGTTACTGGTCTTAATCGTCCACAGAAAAGGAGAAGCGAAGCAGGCGAGCGCCTGGAGCAAGTAAGGATTTCTTGTATTTCTTCATGCTTTTGCGGGAGCAAGAAACCTGGGATGCAACCAAAGGTGGCTTAGAGAGGTTATCCTCTAAGGAAGGGCGTGGATGCATGTCAGGGAGAATCTCTCAAAAGTAAATTAGACGGAGCCTCCTTGAATAACGGTAGCACATCCTTGCACAGGAAATGCAAGAACAATGCAATGGAACGTAAATTGCATGTGGCCCTCCAGGTGTGGCTGAGCCACCATCTCCAACAACATAAGCCGGCATTGCCACCGGAAAAAGGCTACGAGGGGAGAGTCCGCCACATCTTGGTCAGCGATCCACTCAGGGCTTGTATGCACCGCCTCCCTTGGAAGTACAAAAGCTTTGGTAGGTGCCACTTTTGGAATAGGCAGTTGAGGAAGCCGTGGCTTCCATTCCTGTGCATTGGTAGCGTTGAGTTTCAGTTGCATGTGGTTGCCTCTAGTATTGCTGCAAACACATAGCAACGGGGTAGAGGATAAGTGGATTATTTTACTCCTTGGACAATATTAGGGGAAGGATTTGGAGTGATGGCTGATAAATAAGCCGGTCCTGTTGCTATGCTGGTCTGGAAAAGTTGCCTTTTTGTAGGCTATTTTTTTTTTGTGGTCTCATTTATGGAGATGTTCATTGACACCTGTATGTTTGAAAATAAAATCCTGGTGACTGTTCTAATTGGAAGCCATAGTCCTTTCTTAATTCTGCTATAGAATTTTATCTATATTCCCGTTCTGTTTGTCTAGACATGCAGTGTTAAACCGAGTGGCTTCTGAATACTTATCTTTCCCTTTCAAACTGCACAGTATTTTAATCTTGGAGAGGATTTAATATGCAAAATTAGTGAAAGGAATTAGTCAGTGATGGATCAAAAACAGCCATCTGATTCTGATACCTTTTAAATGTGTTGAATCGAAATACTTAGGCAAGAAAAACAAAATGCACAGGTACAGTATAGGTGGTGCCTTGCTCAACAGTAGTAACTGTGAGAGGGATCTTGGAGTCCTAGTGGACAACCATTTAAATATGAGCCAGCAGTGTGCAGCAGCTGCCCAAAAAGCCAACAAAGTTCTAGGCTGCCTAAACAGAGGGATAGAATCAAGATCACGTGAAGGGTTAATACCACTTTATAATGCCTTGGTAAGGCCACAGTTGGAATACTGCATTCAGGTTTGGTTGCCACGATGTAGAAAAAATGTGGAGACTCTAGAAAAAGTGCAGAGAAGAGCAACAAAGATGATTAGGGGACCGGAGGCTAAAACATATGAAAAACGGTTGCAAGAACTGGGTATGTCTAGTTTAATGAAAAGAAGGACTAGGGGAGACATGATAGCAGAGGGAGGGAGTCAAACTATCCTCCAAGGCACCTGAGGGCAGAACAAGAAGCAATGAGTGGAAACTAATCAAGGAGAGAAGCAACTTAGAACTGAGGGGAAATTTCCTGACAGTTAGAACAATTAATCAGTGGAGCAGCTTGCTTCCAGAAGTTGTGAATGCCCCAACACTGGAAGTCTTTAAGAAGATGTTGGATAGCCATTTGTCTGGAACGATATAGGGTTTCCAGCCTAGGCAGGGGGTTGAACTAGAAGACCTCCAAGGTCCCTTCCAACTCTGCTATTGTATTGCATTGTATTGTACTTAGCACTCCCAGCCCTTCTGAGCAGAAGTTTGAAGAAGTCTTTATTTAAAGCGTTTAGGACAGTGATGACGAACCTTTTAGCCACAGAATGCCCAAACTGGAAGGTGCATGCATGTGAGCACCAGAGCACCAGTAAATCCGATGGCCAGCTGGTCGGTGCCCACATCGGAAACCTGATGACCATCTGGCTGAGCTGGGGCAATGGTACACATGCACACAGAGAGGGCTCTCCATGCCACCTCTGGCACATGTGCCATAGGTTCACCATGACGGGATTAGGCATTTTAAATTTAAATAATGAATGGGAAGGAATTTATCAACAAAGGTGATAACATTTTAGATGGGCTGTAGGAGAAAATATCCCTTTGAATTAATTAAACTATATGAAGTGTGATGCACAAAATGAAATATTTCTCCAGGTATATGTTAAATCTTGAGGTTTTTATTAGGATGAAAAAGTGATTATATGGCTTTTACACAGTCATTTAAAATGACATTTTGTATAATGTTACTGGAGTTGGAAGAGTTATTTTGATACATAGCATGTTATGTAGGATTTCTGAATCCAGTAGTGTTCTGACCCCCTCCTCCATCCAGTAACGAAAGCCGAGACACACTTAATGCAAATGTCCTTTAATAACAAGACCAGACTCTCGGTGGCTGAAAGCCAAGTAAACAAACAGATAAGGACCTTGGCAGCAAGGCCAACAAACCTTGGCAGCAATTCAGACAAACTCTGGCAGCAATCCAGCCTGCCAAGTTCGTTTGTCTTTAGTCCAAGCGTTGACTTCTGCAAGAAGGGCGTGGCACAAGCAGTCTCATTTATAGTCTGGAGAGGAGCTTAATGACTATCAGCTGAGCGTAATTACCTCCTGTAATTACGTAGTTATTCTTGATGCCAAGTAGCCCTTCGACAGCGTGCATCCCGGAACAACTCACTGTTAGTTTCTGGATCACTCTCCCTTGTCTCCTCCCCACTGATCCAAGGCTCAGGCGCCACCTGGTGGCTAACCAGTCTCTCTGCGCCCTGCTTGGAGTCGGAACCCTGTCCAGGGTCCTCCACATCTCCAAGGCCAACTCATAGGGCCCCTCACTGTCGGACTCTGGTGGCAGCTCCAATGGCTCCTGCTGGGCCACAACACAGTACTATCTAATCTTGTGTCATTTGCTTGAGGTAAATTGGAAAGATACTGCCCTCAAACTCTATTTACCAGCTTCACAAAAGCACTTGACAGCCTTCAGTAGGAATCCATGAACACCATGGAACAAGTTGTGTAATATTATATAATTGAAGCAAATGAACCTCCTGTGCATCATTTGCACAATGATGCTATGCCTGGTGTTATGGCTGCACTGAATGCCTTTGCAGCTGCAGTTAAAAATATACAGAAGGATAACAGATACTAATCTTGAAGTTAGTCATCTTCATGGAAATTTTTATTAGCGTACTTTGTCAATTAATAGGGTTTTTTCCTACTTTGTGGCAAACTAGAAACAAAAAGTGTTATACATAGTGAAAACTAGTAGGGTATGAAAAATGTTGACTGATTTCTTTTATGAACCTATTTGAAAGGTCACTAGATTAGATTAGCGTCATTATTAAAACAATTCTTAATTTAGTGCAAGAGCCCTTGTTTGAAATCACACTAACTTTTGATTGATTATGTGCCATCAGGTTGCTTTCAAGTTTGGCAACAAGATCCATATCCTTGCTCCATGACAGTATGTTTGTAACCTAGTCCTTTGGATCTTCCATCAGAATAAGAGCCTTATTTTCAGGGAAGCACGATATTTCTAACAAAAACTTAGGGCTTGTCCACATCATCAGTTTTCTCTTCTCTTATACATGTTTTGAGAGGAACTTCTATGAATTTCAGGCTCAACTAAGAAGACGCAAAAGTCAAGCAAAAGTTTCTATTTAATTATTTAAGTTGCTTTAAACCAACTGAAAATACACCTCCTAATTTATCAATCAGATCCCAAAGATCTTCAGATGAAACTCTTCCTTAGCTACCGTATTTTTCGTAGTATAAGATTTTTTCCCCTCAAAAAAGAAGCTGAAAATCTGGGTGCGTCTTATACACGGAATACAGCATTTTTTGCCTCCCGAAACACCGCCCACTTCACCAAAATGGCCATGCATAGCCTTTAGGAGGCTTCCAGAGTGCTCCTGGGGGCTGGGGAGGGCAGAAACGAGCATAAAATGGGCCGTTTTTTGCTCATTTGGGGGGGCACCCACAGGAGCACTCTACAAGCCCCCTAAAGGCTAATCATGCCCTTTTCTTGGGAAAAAATGGGTCCGTTTTCACGAAAACAGGCTGTTTTTGGGAGGTCTGCAGAGTGCAAACACTTTTTTTTTCATTTGCCTCTTCAAAATGTTGGTGCGTTTTATACTCCAGTGCGCCTCATACTCTGAAAAATATGGTAATCCACAAATTAGGCAAGAAATGTGGCTAATGAAATGTTGTTTTCAGTGATGTTGCCCATGCCTATATGACACATTGCTTAATGGTCCTGGAAAGTCTGCCCAGGGATGCAAAAGTATCTAAGTTAAATGGTTAGTTAAATGGTTTTCACTTGTATGTGGAAAAATTGCAACATCGATTTTTACTGATGTCAGGTGAATTACAATGGGAATGTGTATTTTCTTTTGACCCCCGAAATAAGCACTTGGCCTCATTTTTGGGGAGATCGTATTATTTTTGAGGTGTAGGAGGCTGCAAGTGTGGTCACCTCACGGCTGCTGCTGTGTTGCAATATTTTCAGGGAGGGCTTATTTTAGCGCATGCACTCAAAAGCTCAATTGGGCTTATTATCCAGGGTGGTCTTATTTTCGGGGAAACGGTATGTTTTGTACTTTGGATTTTTAGCTTAAAAGATGTTTTCTTTTTCATTTCAGGAAATTTGAAATACATCTTGAAAATCTCAAATAAGTGTAAATTATGTTTGAGTGCGCAGAAAACATTTGATGTACCTTCCTCATCTGGGAAGAAAGAACGACAAGTCATTCAATGCCTAACATCGAAGACTCTCAATTGGAGAGTGATTCTGAAGAAAATGGGCCCAAAACTGGAAGGAAGACTTCAGAAGTTAATCTTCATGGTACTGTAAAATCATTTTGTGCTCCAGGTACCTCAGGGGCCTCTCTGAGTTCTGGTGGGGACAGGCATTATCCGTGGGGATGTCCTGTGACTCACACCCGAGAAAAGTTTTATACCATTTGTTCAGACTACGCTTTTTTAAATCGGGTAACATCTATTTGCAAAAGCCCAAGTGCTACAGTGAGTGCCTGCTTACAAGACAGCTCTGCCTTAAACGATGGAAATAATTCTGCTTTTATTAGTGTTCGAACTGGACCTTCGGATATAGTTTACAACGATGATTCTAACCTGGAAAGTTTATCCATTAGTCTTGGGAAGCTGCCATTGGCATGGGAAATTGATAAGTCTGAATTCAGTGATACATCCCCAGCTTTGATGAATCAAGCAGGTACCTTTGTCTTTCTATTTAAGCATCTAGATCATCTTTCTTATTCTAAGAAATGAAAATATTTTTATTCTGCCATTAGTTGTAGTTTATATAATCAGGTATTATTACAATTTCAATATTTAAGAAACAACTGTAGTTACAAAAATAAAAGATTTTTTTTAATTGGTTAAAGCATATCTTGAACTTAATTGAATTAATTTACATGCTCATCTTTCATTCACAACTACAGTGTTCATGGGGAATTAGGTTTTCTTTCCCATTCCTGGCATTATCAACTTACTACTTAGATAAAAAAATAATATTGCTATGATTCTAGTAATACAGTTCCCCCATTCCTTAAAGTGGTGTACAAATAAGTTAGGAGCAGCATATGTAAGTCACCATTTGTACACAACCTCAAAAGTAAAAGAGAAATGGTTGCCTTAAAATCTGTTACTGCAGCATCTAAATTTAGAATAGAATAACGGAGGTTGGAGGTCTTCTTGGAGGTCTTCTAGTCCAACCCCCTGCTCAGGCAGGAAAACCTACACCTCTTCAGACAAATGGCTGTCCAGTCTCTTCTTAAAAACTTCCAGTGTTGGAGCATTCACAATCTCTGGAGATAAGTTGTTCTACTGATAAATTGTTCTAACTGTCAGGAAATTTCTCCTTAATTCTAGGTTGCTTCTCTCCTTAATTAGTTTCCACCCATTGCTTCTTGTCCTACCCTCTTTATGGTGTTTTAAATAATAAAGTCATGTCCCAAGGAGCTTTCAGATTCAAATTTGAAAACAGAAGACCCAGTGGAAGGAAGGAAGAATGACTAAAATATTACAGGGTAAAAATATACATATGATATCATGGAACACATGGAGGCATTGAATATGCTGAAAAGGGATGTGTAACTATTCAGAATTGAACTGGAAAAAATATATTAAGGAAGAAGGGTTAAAAACATAAGCTTTAATATCCTGAATATTTCGAAATAATTTCTTGAGTTGGAAGGGACCTTGGAGGTCTTCTAGTCCAACCCCCTGCTCAGGCAGGAAACCCTACATCACTTCAGACAAATGGTTGTCCAATCTCTTCTTAAAAACTTCCAGTGTTGGAGCATTTACAACTTCTGGAAACAAGTTGTTCCACTGATAAATTGTTCTGTCAAGAAATTTCTCCTGGATATTTAGAAATAATTTCTTTAATCTGTTTACAGGAAACATGAAGAAACAGGGAAGCAAGAAAACGGTTGTAGATAAAAAAAGTAAACAATACAGAGAATGTCCACAGCATTACACCCTTGAAGAAATGAAGCCACGGAAAGTGTTAGATCTCCGGCGATGGTAGTATTTGAAAACATTGGTATTACTATAGTTCTGTATGGCTGAATACTTTAATACTGGTTAAGTTTTTTTAAAAATAATTGAGTCATGTCTTTTTTTTTTTTAGTACTGTGGCATCTAAGTGCCATGATGGCAAGGGTTAAAGAAGTTTTTGTGGGAGGAAATTGAGATGTATTAAAGCAGGGGTCTCCAACCTTGGCAACTTTTAAGATTTGTGGACTTCAATTCCCAGAATTCTGGGAGTTGAAGTCCACAAGTCCTAAAAGTTGCCAAGGTTGGAGGCCCCTGCCTTAAAGCACAACATGCTTTATGCCTTCTGGTTTTCATTACATTTTCATATGAAAATTTGCCTATGAAACATTTGTTTTAAAGGTACTGCATAAGTCGCCCCCAATATAAGACTTCCTGTGGGATTTCGTCTCTAGTCTCATGCTGGAATTTCCTATACAGCACAATGGGAACTGGAAAGTAAGTTATCCTTCAGTATATTAAATGTGTTCTTTTGAGAACCTAGTGAAGCTTTTGTTGCCATTTAGTGTATTTAAGATGCAGCTTAGTCTTTCTTTCCTATAGTTGCCTATGTTCTGAACTTTTTAATTTCTCAACCCAGTTTACCACCTATTACTCAAGAAGAGGCTTTGCACATACTGGGCATTCAGCCACCATTTGAAGAGATAAGATTTGGTCCATTTACTGGAAATACTACGTTGATGAGGTAAAAACTGTTCTTTTTATATTAGTTTATAGTATAAAATACAAAACAAAGCAAAAGCAAATTATAGGAAAATTGTGGGAGGAGAAAGGGAAAAGTGTAGAGTGTAGAGAAAAATGGGAAAAGAAAGAAAAGGTATTGACTTCCAACTCCCTTTGGTATAGTAGAATAAGAAGTAACATTGAACCTCAGTCTTTTACATAATAGTATAAACTACCATATTTTTCAGAGTATAAGATGCACTTTTTTCACACACCCCCCCCCAAAAAGGTGAAAATCTGGGTGCATCTTATACACTGAATGCAGCATTTTTGGCATCCCGAAATCCTGTCCCGCGCATCACATTTTTTGTAAAAATGGACTTGCAGAGGGTTTGGGAGGCCTGTAGAGTGTTCCTGAGGGCAAAAACGGGTGAAAAGGGCCCCATTTTTCACAAAAACAGGTGGTTTTACCCTCCCAAGCCCCCAAGAGCACTTTACAGGCCTCCCATACCCTCTGCAAGCCCCATTTTTGCAAAAAATTGGGCCATTTTTTGCCTCCCAAACCCCCCATGCATCGTGGTTTTGCCCTGCACCACCCTGTTTCACAAAAAATGGGACGTGCAGAGGGCTTGGGAGGCCTGCAGAGGGCCGGGGAAGGCAAAACCCTTTTTTTAAATTTACCTCTTCAAAATCTTAGTGCGTTTTATACTCTGGTGCGTCTTATAGTCCGAAAAATACAGTAGTCATTTTTATAACAATAAGTCTAATTGGAAAAACCCAAAATCAAAGTTTCATTTTTTTCCATCTGAAGTTCAAAGCCCAGAAGCTGTTTCCAAGTAGAAACAAAGTAGTTGGATTTTTTCTTTTCTTTTATCAAAGCAGTCGATTTAGCCATCTCTGCTAAAAACTGTTCTTGAACTGTCTCATTCCCCTAAGGTGGAATGTACATAGACAATATGTGTATCTCTATCTGTATAATGCATCATCTTTATTCTGGAAAAGAAATTTGGGCTTGCAATTCTATAGCATGCTCATTAGCTTATTTCTAGGAAGCCATGGGTAGAATTGTAGATAAATAGAAACAATCATAATACAGATAGTTCTCAACTTAACTACCACAATTGAGCCCAAACTTTCGGTTAACTAAGTGAACAATTATTTTTGTGAAAGGGCAAAAGGGACAGGGAAGAGTTTAGAGTTATAAAGTAATTCGGCTAAATAAAGGAAACATAAAGGTTAGAAAAAGTTCTTTAAAAGAGGGCATTCTAGAGTGAAATCAGAAGAAAAGAATGTCTGAATTTTGGAGTGATGTTAATCCTCAAAATGAGAAAGAAACAAATGTGTCCATAATTCGAATCAAGGGTATTTAAGATTGATGTTTTTCTTAGCTTATTAGTATTAGGCTTGTGGGACATGGTGGCTCAGTGGCTCCTGTTACTTGTCCCAGATTCTGCCAACCTAGCAGTTCAGAAGCACATAAAAATGCAAGTAGAAAAATAGGAACCACTTTTGGTGGGAAGGTAACAGTGTTCTGTGCGCCTTCAGCATTTACTCATGCCAGCCACATGACCACGGAGACAGCTTCAGACACCGCTGGCTCTTCGGCTTTGAAATGGAGATGAGCATGACCCCCTAGAGTCGGGAATGACTAGCACATATATGTGAGGGGAACCTTTACATTTACCTATTAGACCTGTAAGAAGAAATACTTTAAAACAAACACAGATTGCACTCCCAATTATAATTATTCTATATATCTGACTAAGGAATAGTTGGAATATTAACCGTGTCATGTGTGTCTGGCAGGAGAAATACTTTTTTATTGTTTAATTGCTAATTTACATTTAAAATTCACAGTTCTGCATTTTGTGCTTTTCAGGTGGTTCAGACAAATTAATGATTATTTCCATGTAAAAGGGTGTTCCTATTTTCTCTATAAACCTCATGGGAAGTATAAGACTGCTGGAGAAACTGGTAAGAAGGCAGTTTTAATGACATGATTGATTCTTTGTACCTGTTAAAAGAGCGTGACGAAATGGGTGTGGGGTTTGTTTATTTTTCACAATTGGTTTCATGTTTATTGAATTTGTATAGGCTTTTTTTTAAAAAGGATTGGCATACTGTATTTTTCCTGGACTTTTGTGTTCCCAATTGCCAGCTGAATACGGAGAAAAGGCAGGGTTTTTTTTTTTTACTTCTTTGACTTGTTTCCTCTGAACATCTGTGATAAGATTTCCTCACCTCAGGAGAGTTGGCTAACAGTGGCGATGGAGAGATGGAGCCACATCTGGGCTCTCCGTGCATTTTAGTTGTAGATATTGCAACTCACTTGAAATTTTCTGGCAGGCCAGACAAGCATTTGCTTCTAAGTAACCAAGGTTTTTGTTTGAGAGGGGTTTAAATTTCAGGTAGTCCTCGTTTAACAATAACAATTGGGCCCAAAAGTTCTGTCCTTATATGGAGCAGTTGCTTTTTTTTTTGCATTTTTTTAATTCTCTTAGATACCATTTTAAGTACACATTCACATAATTGTTATTCATCTTCATATTTGTCATTCTTATACATTTGTTATTTCATTTAATAGGTTATAATATACAGTTTGGGTTGCTTTGTTTATCATCCCTTCCATCTATTGTACCTTATTTACCCTTTCTTTTCTCCCTCTCTCCCTTCTCTACTTTCTTATTTCCTCTTCTCCTTCCCCTTCCTTCTTCCCTTACCTTTCTCCTATTCCTACTCTTCCCCTTCCCCTTCCTACCCTCTCTCCTTCCATCCTCCTTACCTCTTTCTTCTTTCCCCCTCTTTTCCTCTCATTCTCATGTAGAGCAGTTGCTTAGTGGGAAATCATGGAATTATATTTTCCTTTCCCCCACCCCTCTCTTTGCAATGCTGATCCCGTTGCTGGGATAATTAGCAAGAAGGCAGTTAATATTTATATTTACCTTCATTGGAGAGGAAGGGATAACAAGAAAGGTAGCAGGCACACAGTGGGGAATTTGCATTTAAAATAATGCACTGGCATTAAGCATGCTACACAACCATGATTTATGGCTGTTGGTGCCAATGCATTGCTTTCAATGGGGATCCTTCCCTTGGGAGCTTGTTTATCAGTTTATAATCCCTTCTCCAATAGCTCTAGTCTGCAAGGGGTGTGGGGATAGGTCAGGCACAGGATAATGCATGTTTATTCCATTTGTATGCCGCCCTATTCCCGAGGGACTCAGGGTGGCTAACAAACAAGGTGGGGAGGGGGAATACAAACAACAGACAAAAGACAAAAACAAGTTAAAAACAAAGCAAGAGTCGCAACAATTCAAGTGGGGCTGGGAACTCATCAGCCTCAGGCCTGCCGGAACAGCCAGGTCTTAATGGCTTTGCGGAAAGCCTGAAGGGTGGTGAGGGTCCGGATCTCCAGGGGAGATTGTTCCAGAGGGCCGGAGCAGCCACAGAGAAGGCCCTCCCCCGAGGGGTCAACATTGGCTAGCAGATGGTATTCGGAGGAGGCCTAATCTGTGGGATCTAATTGGTCGTAGGGAGGTAATTGGCAGGAGGCGGTCTCTCAAGTACCCAGGTCCACTACCATGTAGGGCTTTAAAGGGTTGATCAAATAATAGTGATCAAATAACTAAGGAACACTGTAAACGTCAAATATGTAGCCACTGGTCATATTTTTTTTCCCCAACACTGCTGAATAAGGCAGTCACTAAGCAAGGACTACCTATGTTACTACATTGTTTTGCATTATATTACATTATATTGATTAGAGTCCCTGAAACAGAGTTAATAGTTTATAATTTTTAAAAAATATTAAACCTTAAAGTCTGTGTCTTAATATCCAGTGAAATACCTTTGTAATGTTTTAATTTCTTTTTAATTTGTAGCTTCGGGAGCTTTAACAAAATTAACACAAGGGCTGCGAGATGAATCAGTGGCATATATTTATCATTGCCAAAATCATTATTTTTGTCCAATTGGATTTGAAGCAACTCCAATAAAGCCGAGCAAAGCATATAAGTAAGACCCTCAAAATCTACTTGATTTCATCAGTGGGACCAAAACAGCTGCAGTTATCTTATAAAAAGTGAACCTTTAACTGCTCATATTAACATAGCTTTATCAGCTGTAATGTAGTATCATATAGTACAATTACGTGGATGGGTTTATCTGCATTAATCACTAGATGGCAATATTTTTTCATATACAGTTTTTCAAAATAGGAGCAACATTAATTTAAACTGCAGATCTTGTTCTACAAGAACTGTGTCTCATGCAGTACTCTGGATAAAACTGCTTGTCACCAAACAAGTCTGAAAGACATGAATTTGTATAATAAATGCATTGATTTCTTTATTTATTTCAGCTGTATTCCAAATGTCTAACTCATGTTGCATTTGATATAAGTTTTGCTTCTTTCATTTGGAAGAATGGGCTTTTAAGGCCCTCATAAAAAATCCTTGCATTTCATTGTTTAAATAAAAGTTGTTGTTTTTTTAATTAGATGAATCAATTCCAATTTCATTAATTTTCTACTAAAAATAGATACATTAATTTGCATGAACCCACATTTGTGGGACTTGCCATTCTTTTCTTAAAAGTACATATGAATGGGATTTTACACTTCTGTTGACCTTTAACTGATTAAAGGGACAGAAAGCAGTGTTTCTACAGAGATCATTAAGTATTCTATTGTATGTATGTTTTTGCACTTATATTAAAATAAAACATGTAACCATACAGCAACTAATTATTAATTTTAGCCAGTGACAAGTTAAATTGCTTGTTTATAAAGCTTATTATTAGGATAAACATTTTGTCTTACCATTTTTGTGCACCAGGGGATGTCTCTTACCGCAAGATGTAGAACACTGGATACTCATTGGAGAGCCAAGCAGAAAACACCCCACTATTCACTGCAAAAAGTAAGTTAGCACGCCCTAGTAAACTCACAAAAGATCATATAATTTGAACAATACTCAAATACGGAGCATTCTTTCCTTTTGGCATCCACAAATACTCATGAACACAGATTCCTAGATAAATAAGTGTAAGATACAAATTCCCAAATAGACTAGAAAATGTATTGAAACCTGGAAATTTGTATGTTCTAGTTGATATTTCTTTTCTAGAGAGCTAATATTTCATCCAGTGAGTGCTATTCAGGCATGTGTCTTCTAACAAAGTATTGAGAATCAGATTTTGAGGGCAAAAAATACACTTACCTTGGGAATGGAAGAAAATGGACATTCACTTTAGATGTTAATGAAATGGTTTAGCTTTGTTGAAAACTATTCTTCATATTTGCTTTAGGATGTATACTTAGATTCAGTTTTGAACCTCAGTTCCCAGATTTACATTATTAATATTAATGACATCAACCGAGACCATTTATAGAGATATAAAAACTTCAGAAAGTAGATCATAGCCCATTCTCGACAAACCAGATCCTTGCGGGATGGATGGTCTTACAATTGGATAGATGGACAGCTGGCTGAACAAGTAATAGTCAATGCATAGTCCTTAATTGATTTGTTTCCATATGGAAGGTAGGTTCTGACCTGAAACCAGTGTTCTTCAACACCTTCATAAATGACTTAGATGAGGGAATAAAAGGGATGCTATTAAAATTTGCAGATTGCTAACATTCCAGAAAACAGGTTGAAGGCTTCAAAGGATCTTGATAAACTTGAATATTTGGCCCTATCCAACAAAATAATGGTGAGAAATGTAAAGTTTGGAATTCAAACAAGAAAAAACAGATGCACAGGTAGAAAACAGGTGGTTTAGTATGTCACATTTTGATCACCACAATTTAAAAAAAAATTTTTTTTGAGGAAATGGAAACAATGCAGAGAAAGGTGACCGTATGACAGATCTGGGGCCAGCCCTATGAAGAGCAGTTAAAGAAACTTAATATGCTTAACCTAAAAAAGTGATGATTAAGAGGACATATGGTATATTTCTTCCAATATATGAAGGAATGCCACTGGGCAGAGAGTATGGATATATTCTTCATAACAACCAAAAATAAACCACCCAGAGTCTTGCATTTGAGATGGAGGCCACGGACAATAAAAATAAATAGATACTTAAATAATGCCAACGGGTGGAAATTTAACTTAAATAATAATTTCCTGACTGTAAGAGCTATTAAGCAATGGATCAGTCTGCCTCCTGAAGCCATGAGTGCTCCACCACTAGATTTTTCAAGAAATGACTAGACAATTCTTTGCCTGGAATAGTAGATTCCTAAACTGGGCAGAAGGCTGGACAGATGAACATTTGCCTTGTTTAGATAACATTTGTTAGCTGCCACTGAATAAAACAGCAGTATTAATGAGGATCTATTTATAAAAACATCCTTGGCAATGTTTTAAATTGCCCTTAAAATTTACTGAAGGGCCAGGTATCCATATGGCGTATGGGACGTAGTGGCTCAGTGGCTAAGACGCTGAGCTTGTCGATCAGAAGGTTGCTAGTTTAGCAGTTTGAATTCCTAGCGCCTAATAGTGGAGTGACTCCCGTTACTTGTCCCAGCTTCTGCCAACCTAGCAATTTGAAAGGACGTAATAAATGCAAGTAGAAAAATAGGAACCATCTTTGGTGGGAAGGTAACAGGGCTCCGTGCGCCTTTGGCGTTTAATCATGCCAGTCACATGAACATGGAGAACGTCTTCGGACAGCGCTAGCTCTTCAGCTTAGAAACCAAGATGAGCACTGCCCCCTAGAGCTGGAAACGACTAGCACACATGTGTGGGGGAACCTTTACCTTTATCCATATGGCTGCTTGTAAGAAGTAATTAAAACATCAACTGGTTCTGAAAAAATATTTACTAGTCCAGCAGAATATTTATTGATTGCAACTATTACGCGAAAAATGAGACCCACAGTTAACATCACAGATTGCCTTTCCCTTTCTGATGACAGTTCAGAAACAAATTTCAGTTGTAAACGGTATATGATTTTAAACCAGACTTCTAAAAATCAAATTCTCGCTTATAAATCTGCCTGGCCTATAAGATTTTTGAGAATAAACTTTTTCGGTTGTTACCAGGATCAAAAGTATATTTGATGGTAATGTATGAATGGACGTATTTGCATCTCTTTGGCAGCTTAGGAATGTCTTCAAGTTAGGTATCTTATTAATTTTCCTGTGCTTTTCATATATAAAACTAAAACAAATTCATTAGAAAAAGAGGATAATAAAGTGGTGTTACTTACAAAATGAATCAAAGGACCAGAACCCCTGAATTTTATTTCAGGAAAAAAAATGTCAGTATTTGCTAGATATTGTACAGGTTAGTTTACTTAAGTACAGTATAATTTTTGTCTGTCTAGGATTAACTAGTAATAATATTCCAGATTTCTGTTGCATTTGTGAACTTCTTTCCATCTTGCTGTGTAGGTGGGCAGACATTGTAACAGATTTAAACACTCAGAATCCTGAATATTTAGATATTAGGCACCTGGAAAGGGGTCTTCAGTATCGGAAGACAAAGAAGGTAAGAATGCTTCATATCAAAGCAGAGCTGCATGTTTGCCTTGAGTTAGCATTCATAAAGCACTTTTAGATATTCTCTCATTTAGTAATTATTAGATGATTACTGTATTTTTCGGAGTATAAGATGCACCTTAGTTTTTGGAGAGGAAAATAGGAAGAAAAAAATCTGCCTACCAGGTCATTCATCTGGCTACCATCCTTAGTCTGGTTAGCTTCAGCACATAACTTTGCTCCCCTAGTTTGGGATAAAGGATCGTTGGAGGGAGCAACATTGAGAAAAGCAGGCAAAGCACAAAAGATCACTTAACTCATTAGGACTAAAAAACTTCAAAAAAACTACATTCGGAGTATAAGATGCACCCAAATTTTCAGCCTCTTTTTGGGTGGGGAGCGTGTCTTATACTCCGAAAAATATGGTACTTTGTATTCACAAAATGTGTTCCCACTTACTAAAAACAGAAATGGCTTTATTAATCCTCTATTTCAAACTAGCATGTCATATTATTTTGAACACAACAAGAATCAATTGCTGTGGTCTAATTATATAAAACCTAGTTTATTTTGCTAAGGCAATGCTACCTTTGGATACAGCCCACACTAGGACACATTTAGGAATTATCTTTGCACAGCGTGTAAACTGCTCTTAATCCAAAATAAGATTACAGTTCATCAGATTCACTACTATTGATCATGTGTCATCAAGTCATTTTCAACACCTAGTGACTAGATAGATTTTCTCACATGTCAACCTATCCCTAACCCGGTCTTCCAGTGGTGCATTCATTGCCACAGTAGCTGAATCTACTGGTCATCCTCTTCTCTTTTCTTTCACTTTTTCCATCATTAGAATTTTTTTCCAGAAAGCTAGGTCTCCACATAATGTGTCCAAATAGGATAATTTAAGCTTGTTCTTCTGAATGAGAACTATGGGTTGATTTGTTCAATGATTCATTGGCTTGCTTTCTTGACTGTCCATAGTATACTCAGGCATCTTCTAAAACACCTATGATAATGCCAATATAATAAATGCACAATTATTCAAGGTCACTCCCAATTGGTGTTGTTGGGAATGAGTGTGATCCAGCTCCCAGCCGGTCACTTGGGGCCTATCACAGGGCTTGGTACTCTCTCCACTCCTGTTTAACCTCTATATGAAGCTTCTGGGTGAGATCATATATGTCACCATGGGTTCAGATATCATCAAAATGCTGATGATACTCAACTTTACATCTCTGTATCTGTGCCCTGAGTAATGCTGTTGCTACGCTCTCACAGTGCCTGGAGGCTGTAGAGTCCTGGATGGGGGACAATGGGATATGACTGCACCCTGGCAAGACCAATGGCTTTGGATGCATGGAGCTTCAAGATCCAGGACTTTGGTATCTTTAGTTCTTGTTGGGGTTGCATAACCCCGTTCGGACCCAGTTCTCAACTTAGGGGTTCTCCTGGACTTGCAACTTCTGCTCAAAGTTCGGGTGGCATTCGTGTCTAGGAGAGCCTTTGCACAGCTTTTGTTAGTGCACCAGCTGCAGTGGTGGGTTGCAGGCGGTATGCCCCGGTACGGGCATACCGGAACCTGCCCGGAGCACCAGGTACCGTTCCGGTACAGTGCTCCAGAGGGCCCACCTGCGCTCCTTACAGTGTTGTGTTTTAAAGCTGTCAGTGCTTCCGCGCACGCGCATGGCACGCACAACACCTGCACGACACTGCTGAGCAGCTGGAGTGTCACGGAGGCTTGCGAAAGCATTTGAAGCTAGAACGCATGCGTGTGCGCCGTGCACATGCTTGTGGGTGACGCCGGGGCCATTCCAACCGTACCGGTTGGAATGGAGTCCGGAACCCACCACTGATCAGCTGCCACCTTTTCTGAATCAGGACTCCCTGCACTTGCCCACTCAAGCCCAATCATCTCTTTCTTGATTACTGCTTTACATGGGGCTGCCCTGAAATGCATATGGAAGCTTCAACTGGCCAATCTGTGGGTCAGGACCCCTTTGGGGGTCAAACGACCCTTTCACAGGGGTCACCTAAAACCATCGGAAAACACATATTTTCGATGGTCTAAGGAACCACCAATTTTATGGTTGGGGGTCACCACAAGATGAACTGTATTAAAGGGTCGCGGCATTGGGAAGGTTGAGAACCACTGCTCTAGAATGATCCATGGTAGACAGCTACTTCATGAGCTGTTCTGGCTGCCAGTTTACTTCCAGGTTCAGTTCAGGGTGTTGGTTATTTCTTCTAAGCCTTCCAAAACTTAATTTATGAATTCTCTCATTCTACTTAGACAAGACCGCACTACTTGTGCCGTCTGTGGATTTATACTGACGGGATCCTGGCGAAGAACTTACTCTGCTGTAGTACTGGCCCTCTAAAGCATCCTATCTCTCAGGGTGAAGTTTGTCCCTCACCCTCCTATCTGTCTACAAGGGCCTGAAAACCTTGGCCTGCCAGTTGGCCTGCTATCCAATAGTACATCACTGGAGTTGCTAGACTAACTTGCTGAATCCACTCTCCCCCCACCCCCCGGCCCCCTCGCACTGCCTGCTCCCACACCACTCTTTTTTTTTTAAATTTCATATTGCTCTACTTCCCATTTTATTATTTCATTCCTTTACTATTGTTATTTTTAATTGTATCGTTTCCCCCTGTTTTATTATTGTAATCTGCCCAGAGTAGCCCCAGGGCAAGATGGGCAGCAAATAAATTTAGAATGGAATGGAATTGGAAATGGAACAAGAATAAAACAGGAACAGAAGCAAGACAAATGAAATCGAATAGGGCTGCATTTTGAAAATATTTTCACTAGATTTTTCAAATACCTTGAACCAACAATGCATGATGAGAAGATGTAACAGGTGTGCTGTCGGACTGAAAAAAGTTAGCACAAAAATCTGAAATGGGGAATTGCATGTAAACTTGCTAATTAAAATAATGTTAACGTAGAATAAATTGTAACTGTCTATGGAAGTTCTCAATCATCCAGGTCACGTTTGTCCCAAAGATGCTTTTTCAAAAGGCAACTGGACTATCTTTGGGTTTTTTTTCCCTTGAATGTGTTTCACCACTTCTTCAGTTCTTCAGTTCTTCAGTTTTATTGTAACCATAGATTATATTCAGTAAAGAATTCTAACCAGTGCAAAATACAAAGAAAGCGTTGTTTGTTTGTTTGTTTGTTTGTCAAACATGTACAAGATAACAAGTATAAGTATGAACATAAATATGAACAAAGGAAGAAAATACAGATAAACAGTAGGACAGGGACAGTAGGCACGCTGGTGCGCTTATGCACGCCCCCTTTACGGACCTCTTAAGAATGAGGTGAGGTCCATGGTAGACAGTTTGAGATTGAAGCTGTGAGGGTTTGAGGCTGTAACAATGGAGTCGGGTAGAGCATTCCAAGCATTAATTCAAATGGGTAGCGAACTTAGCTCTTACTTAATATATCGAGAGTGTTATTTTAACAAATGTTGTATACATTTTAGGTAGGAGGGAATCTACATTGTATCATTGCTCTTCAGAGGTTTAATTGGCATCGATTTGGACCTTGGAACTTTCCACTTGGAAATGTTCAGCAAGAACTGCAGCCTCCATCTCCAACTCAGGGCTTAGCCAAATCTGAGAGCGAAGACAACATCTCCAAGAAGCAACATGGGCGCCTTGGACGATCGTTCAGTGCTAACTTCCATCAAGTTTCTGTTTGGAGGAAGCTGTCTCATCTTCATGAAAGGCGGAATAGTGGCCTTCAACATTACGCCAACTGTGATGGGAAAGACTAAAAAGGAAGGCTTCTTCATCTGTGCTACTCTAGTACATTCCTAAAGCATGGTAATAACTTATTATGCACAGAAACAGGAATGTAGGGAGATTTCATATAAAATTCCTAGGAACGTTTGTTATTTCAGTATGTAATTGGTATATAATACATTGTAATTATTATATATTGGGAATAACAAGAAAAGTTAGTTAAAAGATAAGCACAGAGTACCAGTCAATGGGCAATCTAGTATAATGGCTAATTGATTTATGTTTCAGACTATCAAATCAGAACAGATGTAGATCAAATTCATTTGTGGGCAGGAGAGTTCGTTATAACAGTGATACAGACTATAGATAAAGCATGAGATTATTACCTTCCCAAATTATTTATTAATTGCAAACCATATAATGATGACAAATGTGTAAAATATATTTGCTTTTATGTATTTTCAAAAATGCAATCAATTATGGTACAATTCAGAACTGACAAAACACTAAATGTCAATATATAATTAATTGATGGTCTGTTGATCAATGGAAATATTGTTCTGTACAGTTTAAGCTGTTTGAGCTGGCAGTTCGTAATTAATAGGCAAGAAATCTAAGGAAAGATAAGTGACTATCTGTTTCTTTTAGAATTGGTCTAGTATTAAAAAAGAAACCACCACTGCCAGTCATATCCTTTTCGTGTGACCTGAATTCAGCTCTCAGTTGATTGGCTCCTTTTAAATAAATCTCTCACACTCATTTCATATGGTTATCCAGTAAATACCAAAACTTTCTGTGGTGGGCTGCAGTGATTTCTTGTAATGTTTGCATTCTCTTTCACTTCACAACTTTGTTTGATTGTTGAGGAAGATGTTTAAGTGCCCAAATAAACTGGCAGCCACAGCAATATACCTCTTCAGAGCACTCTTTGTAACTACTTTTTTCAAGTGATCATATCGAATAGTTTTATTTGGGAGTATAATATTGGTTCTCATGGAAAAACCATTTTAATAAAAACGGTCTTTATCCATTGATTATCTGCTTGGTCTTTAAATGTGTATGTTTGACTTTTGGATATGCAAAACTGTAGACGATAAAAAGGTAGGATTATTTTATCCAGGTTTTGGATAAACTTTTGTCTATGTTTTTAGAAACTTGGTAGTAAAAATGAATTGTTCATATCCCTGTGTAAGATAACAAGATTTTGCCTGTGAAATGAGTTGGCCCAAATGAGAAAAACATTATCAATCATTTCTAATTTATTTCAATCATAGATCAGAATTTTCTATTTCCCGAAAACATGAACTAACTAAAACCTGGTTTTGGGGTTTTATTCACCAAGAAACTGTTTTGATTATTTCTAACATTTTATGAGATGTCCCTATAGCAACAGGAAAACACAACCTTCTTGTAATCTGCAGCATGAGTTCAAAAGCAGAAATAAGCTTATATCTTCCTTTATTCTACATCTATTTAGAAGGATAATAACTGCATGAAAATTGGCACAAAAGAGTAAGCAAAACATTTGCATTCTTGTTTAATTCTTCCAGTTATACAAAGATTGATTCATTCAGATTTGGGAATGGTGTCATTTTCCTTCCAGCACGAGGGATTAAGCCAAAGATAAACCTCTTCAATGCAGAATATAAGTAAGATCAGTGTCTGTCTGTCAGCCTTCTTTTGGAACTAAGGTTTAGGTCTGAGCAAATCTTTTCCATAGCTTGCGTAAGGAGGAAAATAACGTTCAGTTGCTGATAGTATTTATCTGAGACTTTAGTCATTCCTAATTGTACCCACATTTTTTAATGATAAAAATGCTTCAGAGTTGCGTCCCTCCTCAACCACAGCCTGACACATCTTTTGCAGCAGAGATGGGGATTCACTAGCGGCCTCCAAGACCACAAGACTCTTGGTCCTGCATAAGTGTCACTAAGATAGGCTCACTTAACCCTTTCTCTGATAGAAGAATGAAAGGATTGCCAAAACCTGTAGGACCATGGGAAATTGCCTTCTGCTTACCAGTTCAGAAGTTGCTTCTGCCAGTTATTCTGGCAACTGTTTTCCTAATAAGGATAATAAGGGATAGAACTCTTGGGTCTCAGGAGCATACGTGTTACTGTGAATGGCATTACATTTAAGTATTAACTGGCTTTGAGGACACCCAGGTTCAAGTCTGCTGTCAGCCATGAAAACTCCCTGGATGTTTTTGGACCAATCACTTACTTCCCTTTGGCTCAAACTCCCATCATTTCTTTTTTGTGGAGAGAAGAGTGCCATGTGTGTTGCTTTGAACTTTTGAATGAAAATGTCTATGGAGATTCTATCCTCCAGGTCAGGGTTGTCCCAAACGATGCTTTCTTTTCAAGAGGCAACTGGACTTTCTGGTTTTTCTTTGAAGACATTTCACATCTCATCCAAGAAGCTTCCTCAGCTCTGACTGGATGGTGGGAAATGGAAGGATTTGTACTCCTTGCAGACAGCTGGTCATTTGCATTCTTTTAGCGGGTCGTTAAGGTCACCTGGAGGTTTATCTGTGTCATCAGGGTCACTTGAGTGGTGCAAATAGGTATGGAGTCTTCTTGGAATTGTTGAAAGGACTGTGTTGTAGACTGGAGATAGATGATGTCGTATCCCTCCCCCTCTGTTGAGAGGGGGCTATTCAGTTTTGACATAGCCTCTTTAACCCCCCTTTCAAACTAGTGGTCCTCTGTGTCTTCAAAAGAGCAGCCCGTGCAGATGGACTGCTGAATCTAGTCCTGATGTGTTTGTTCTCCTATGTTGCGCCATGTGTTTATGAAGTACAGCTGTTGTTTTGTTTCCCCAATAACAGATCTGCACACGGCTCTTGAATTTTGAATGAAAAGTGAGAGATAGCTCAAATACTAATGTCATTCAGTGAACTTTTATATTGTTGGGTAGGAGAAGAGTGCCCTGGATTTGACTTTAGGCTAAATTAAATATCCCATTGCAGTTTGTCCCAAAGGTTCTTCTTTCCATGACCTGGATGACTGAAAATCTCGATAGACATTCACTGCAGTTTGATGAGTTAGATGGACAAAAACTTTGCTCAAGAGCAGGAAATCATAGTTGTTTTGATAGATTTTTGCTGGGTATTGAGAAACAATGTGTATCATCATGTCAGAATCAGTTCTTAACAACCATATAGACTTCCAGGGTGATCTGTCCCCAATCTAGTCCTTCAGTTCTTCCAATTGGGGACTCCTTGCTGCTGTGATAGACCCCATTCGCCTTGATACTGGCCATCCTCTTCTCCTTCCAGATTTATGGGCTTTTCAGTTGTGCCAAGTCTTTGCATAATGTGATAAAATGAGTTGAGGCTCAAAGGAAAACTCTAGACTGCTAAGTTCCATGAAATGGAAACTATGCATACATATATTTGGGGGTAACCTCAAAGTTTTTCTTCATAATCAATGCAGTTAGAATTATTACTACATTAGCCAGATGGTGGAGCCATCAGCACTTTCTCATTATATTTCAACTTCAATAATATTCCCAGTAGCTTAGCAATTAGATCCTGCTCCTCACATGACTAGATTTTATCCTGTGCAACAAGAAACCAGCATGTTGCCAGTATGACATTTATTTGAATTAATATTTTTACATATTAATTCAACAGGAGATTTTCAAGACAGGTGTGGTATTTCTCAATTTTACTTCCTAGCTTTTTTTTTAAGATGATACATTTGAAGTTTGATATAGCTGCCATTACCGAAACTTGGTGGGATGAAACTCACTACCGGAATGTATTAATGGAAGGATACAAACTATTCCAAAAGAAACAGACCTAACAAAACAGGAGCTGGAGTTGCATTATATATAAAAGATCACTTCATCTCTAAAAAAAGATAAAGGTTCCCCTCTCACATATGTGCTAATCATTCACGACTCTAGAGGGCGGTGCTCATCTCCGTTTTAAAGCTGAAGAGCCAGTGCTGTCCAAAGAAGTCTTTGTGGTTATGTGGCCGGCACGATTAAACACCAGTGGCGCACAGAACGCTGTTACCCTCCCACCAAAGGTGGTTCCTATTTTTCTACTTGCATTTTTACATGCTTTCGAACTGCTAGGTTGGCAGAAGCTGGGACAAGTAATGGGAGCTCACTCCGTTACCTAGCACTAGGGATTCGAACCGCTGAACTGCCAACCTTTCTGATCGATAAGCTCAGTGTCTTAGCCACTGAGCGACCGCGTCCCTAGAAATGCACAAAACCAAGGGTGAAAACCTCCTAGAAAGGCATGTAAAAGGAAAAAACAGAGGCTTGGACTAGAAGACCTCCAATGTCCCTTCCAGCTCTCTTCTGATGGATAAAAATACTTTCTCCACATTCTATAGTTTTGATCCTGCTTTCCTAGTAAGGTGAGGGAGGAGACATCTGAGAAATTCTGCTCATCTAGAGAAAGGAAATGACAGGGAATAGAAATTTGAGTTTGATGCCTGTGTGCTGAGTTTCCTGTTTGCTTTTAAAGGGAATGAAGATGTCTCATCCTTAGTGACTGATGTTTAGGCCAGATTGCAAAGACCAGATAGCAAGAACAGACTCCTGAATCAACATTCCTGATATAAGCCTTTCCCTTCTCCTTGACTGCATATTCATATGCAAAATGCTTGAAGCTGCTGCAAGAAACAGACATTATCTTGGAGAAGACAATATCAGCAAACATACCTCCCCAAACTCAGTGAGGAAAGGAAAGCCAGCAGATTGTCTCGACAGGAAGTTTGTGAGTGATTGAACTATCTCATGTTTGCTTTCTGCCTATTAATTTGGGGTTAAAACTCCAGAGAGAAGCCGGATGAAAACTACATAATCCCAGTTCCTCGAAAATCTTGAATCCTTAGTTGTTATACCCAGCAGCAGCAGCCCTACATCAGCTTTTTCTCCAACTCAGTTGCTCCAGTTCAGTTATGTTTCAAGTAATTTAAGATAAAACCATATGTGGCAATTCCTCAGCACTGCAATAACTACCATATGGTGTATAAGACACACTTCCCCCTCCCCCCAAAAAGTGAGTGGAAATATCTCTGTGTCTTATAGAGTGAATGTTGCCAAAGCCCCGCCCAGCAACCAGCCCCCACCCTTCAGCCTCTGCCTCAGCAATTTGCCTCCTTGCAGCAAACAGCAAACAGCCTAGTCAACTTCAGCACAGCCCAATTTAGCATGAGCAGCTGCCACCTATTGCTTCTGCACACCCCATTTTCAGCCCGTTCCAGGCAGGGATAGGCGGGGCAAAAATTGGGCATGTGGAGGGCAAAAATGGCATGTGCAGTGGCTGAAAATGGGACACACAGAGGCAGGCAACAGCCGCGATGGGCGGCGGTGTTGGGAGGTGGTGATCCCCACAGACTGGAACAGCTGATAGGCGGTATTCCGGGAGGCAGATCCAACCGTCAATCAGCTGCTCGTGCTAAATCAGGCTGTGCTGAAGCTAACCAGGCTGTTTGCTGTTTACTGCAAGGAGGCAAATTGCTGGAAGGCAGAGGCAGATTTTTTTTCTTGTTTTCCTCTCCAAAAGCTTGGTGCGTTTTATAGTCCGGAGCATCATATAGTCTGAAAAATATGGTACGTAACAATATTATCCCAAAAGTGCTTTTTCAAGAGTCAACTGGACTTTCTGGTTTTTCTTTGAAGACGTTTCACTTCTTATCCAAAAAGCTTCTTCAGCTCCGACTAGAAGTGAAACGTTTTCAAAATAAAACCAGAAAGTCCAGTTGCCTCTTGGAAAAGCACCTTTGGGACAACTATGACCTGGATGACTGAGAATCTCCATAAAATATGTAACAATATTTGCATGCTACATATTATGTATTTGAGCTGAACCTTTTTGAGTAAGAGGCAAGAAAAGAGATTTAAAAACTCTTCTGTTATAGAATGGTTGTCTGGGTAGTTGAAATCCAGATGTGCTATCCCTATTGATTGCTAAGTTGTCACACTTGGAATCAGCAGTGGTTCTTCTCCCTATTTGTCATAAATGGCCCAAAATATTTTAGATGGGAGTTACGTCATGGCCTGCGAAAGGATTTAACATCTGTTTTAACATGTTAAACCAATGTTTGTATCAACAATCAGCTGTATCCTTGTCAAATTCTTTATGGATATTTTTCCTCTGTTGATGCACGCTGGTAATTTTTTCTAAAGTTTATCAAGAAGGAAGTTTGCCTATAAGATGTCAAAAGGTTCAAACAATGTTACAGGGAATACTATTAAAAAAAACCCATTTTTAAAAAATAATTTTGGATAGTCTGGAGCTACTCATCTTTATATGATTCCTCTCATCTGATTTAACTGAAAATATTATTGACTATTACACTGAATCTGTTACACTGAATAATGAAGTTAGTAATTATAGAAGCTAAAATGTGGAAGTGAAAATTTTAATTTCTTCCCACACAGATTGGATCCCTTCCCTATACACAGCAGTTGGACATTGTACAACTAGGGGTGCAGTTGCACGGAAAGGAGAAACTCTATATAAAATGTTTCTTTTTTTAAAAAAAGAATTATAGATCATCTAGTTTATTTATAAAAATAAGACAGGATAAAAAAACTAAAAAATCTAGAAATTCCAATTTCTACACACACTTTCTATTTTTATCTGAATCTCATACTTCAGATTACTACAAAGTTTTCGTGATAGAAAAAGTAAAGACATATGCTATTAAAATATTGGAAAAAATGAAATATATACATATATATTTAGTATGAACAAGTGGCTAAAATTAGGGAGCACAAATCCTCTGGTTCTGCTAGATAAACCTAACTAAATTCTATTTCATATTTAGCCAAATTCTTACATAAAAGGAAATGTGTAAAACCTCTGCACTGGATAATCAAAAGTTACAAACTACAAAAACTGTTTTCTACACAATTTTTTTAACAGATTTCAACCATAACATAGTGCGTTGTAAAAATACAGCAATACAATGTAAAAATGCAGCTCAGTAATACAATCTATATTATAAAAAGAATTACAATGATATGTGTGCAGTACTGTAAATGCTATAACCAATAGCAGTAATACTGAACAGATTAATGGAAATTAAAAGTACTGAACAATTAGTGTTAAGCACAGGATCAACACCAACTTTACTGCCTGTATAAATACTTTCATCTCAAAAGTTTGAGAACATGACTTCATGTTGCCTAAATGACATCTAAGAACTTTGCCCATTTATTTTTAGCTTTAACCATTTCATGTAACATTTCTGATCAAAATTAAAACTCTTACTATATAATCACTTATTATATAATTTGATTAGTTAAGACTTGGATCAAGGACTTAATAGAGTAAAACAGTGAGAGGGCCCAAGGTTGTGCACCCATGAATTAATATATAAAACAGAACTTTTAAAAATAATAGTTGTCTGTAAACAGAAGACAATAAATTTGTAATGGAGTCAAGTGAAGTGGCTGATGCTATAACAATGTAATAACCCCTTTGCAGGAAAAGGTCAGTTTTAGGAGTATCTCTTGATATAGGGAGAAACTCCAGGTGAACTTTCCTTCATAATGCAAATCTATGTTTGTTTATTTAGAAGTAAATCCTACAATGCAGGTATCTAATTTCAAAGCCTGAGGTATGAGCAAATGCATTTTAAAAAACAAAACAAATTGTTCTATTTTCACTTTTCCATGCAAAGCATGAAATGTGTCCAAGACATTTTGTGTCTGAATAGAAAGTCATAATCTTTTGTTTCTTCATGAAAGAAAGAATTGGATATCCTTACGGAGACTCCAAATATAATCCTCCGAGTGATACTTCACTCTACCAGGTTCATTCAGGGGTGGGATTCAGCCAGTTCGTACCGGTTCGGGAGAACCAGATGTTAATTTTGCATCAAGTTCGCCAAACCAGTTATTTTAAGGACTGGCTGGCCCTGCCCACACCGCCCCTCTCCTCCCAGGAGTCTCCATGCAGCCTGTTCATCATGCCAGGCAAGTGCAGGGGCCACCCGGAGGCTCTGGGAGGGCAAAAAACGGGCCTCCCAGAAGTCTGGAAATGGCCCATTTCCGGCCTATGGAACCTGGGGGAGGTCGTTTTCACCCTTCTTGAGGGCTCAAGGAAAGCCTTCGGAGCCTGGGGAGGGTGAAACCCCCCCCCCCATGATGCAGGAGGGCGAGTAGGCCCCGCCCACCATAGCCCTGCCCACCCAGCAACCAGGCAGATAACTGGTTGCTAACATTTTTCAGTCACACCCCTGGATTCATTAATGATAGTGGATCCTGCCACAATGTTAACCTGAAGACATTTTAGGGAAGCCTTCAATAATCTATTCTCTTCTAGACTTTCTGGACTGCAGGACAAGAATTTGGAGTGGTTATATACAGCCTCTTTGATAACTTAAAACAATATTATTTAATACTGATACTAAGTTTATGTCTGTGTTAACTAGCAGTATCAACACGAAAAACCCCACTATTTGTGGAGCAGAATACCACAGTATTTCTCTCTCTGACTAACGAATGGTATCAATATTGGGGCCAGCCCAGATTTTAACTGTTTATTATTATAGCTTTCATAATGGCTTAATGGAATATTTACACAGATGCAATTAAATGTCCCATAAGGAAAAATGAGGGATGCTACCAGATCTATAGCCAATTTAAAAGATCAGGAGGACCAAAAAAGGTAGGGAATTTCTTATTGCCATTTCAAGACAGATTTAGAGGAAGAAGAGGAAGAAATAATAGAGGAGAATCCCTGCCTTCCTTTTGGATGCAAGTCCATCCATGTTTCCACATATAACTCAGACTAATACTGATGGTAGTTAATTCCTGTCACAGATGTGCTTGGTCTGCCATAGCAACAGCAATGTATTGTTAAAAATCTACAGAAAGAGAGCTACGCATTTTTCTGTGTCCAGGAAACAAACATTTGAAATCTCAGTAACGCTACTTGGTTAAAAAACCAAAAGGGGGGGGGGGGGAGTGAGAATGAAATTCTGTGTGCCTGCTGTTTAAATGTGATGAGAAAGAAAAAATCCGTATTTTGCATAAATTAAGCATGTTTGCACAATTGTTTTCATTTTACGTTATTATTTTGCAGAGTTAGATCAGTTTGACCAGCACTGGGAAAGGACAACGTAAGTTGGCAGAGGACTGAAAACTTGTTCTATTGCCTTTCCTACTTCTGGAACTTTATGCACATATTTACTATAAGATCTAGAAATATTTTTCCCCAGAAAGAACCAAATAGAAGCCTGGTAATTACACTATAGCTGGAGAATTCTGGGAGTTGAAGTCCACAAGTCTTAAAGTTGCCACATTTGGAACCACTGCACTATATTAATTCTAAAGTTGGTATCATGTGTTGCACTCGTGCCATACTAATGCTGCCTGTTTTTGCATTGCTTGGTCCTCCACAGCTTGTGACACATCATGCCAAAGAGTGCTGCTTGTTTAAAGTAGGGCCTAGAAGCCAATCCTCTGATGACTTCCAGAAGGGCCATGTACACCATTGGGGATCTCAAGCAGTGCAAGATTATCCCTAAAACCTTAAGTAGAGCTGGAGACGACCCAGATATTAATGGCTGAGGGCCATTTTTCCAGCCTTTAAAAAGTTCATTTATCACTCCAGATGAAAAGTTTACTTTAAAAAGAAATCTAAATTGCTTTAAGACTGATTGTGACTCTTTAAGTTCCTTCACCACTATGGGAAAAATTCTTATTCATTCTACTTTATACCAGCATGATCCATGTCCTGGATGCACCGTGCTACAACCTACACATTTCAGGTGGAATGAAATATTACACTTACATACTTACCTATGAATTTTACAGGCAAGTAAAACTTTTTAAAAAAATAATAGAGATGCGTTGGTGTTGCCCGAAACATAATCATCATACAATTCTATATTAAGAATTATTAATTGGGCTCTTTGGTGAATACAATTATTTCATGTACAGGATTCATGAATGATTTGGCAATGACTGTTTTGAAGAATTTAAGTGCTTAAAGGACTAGTTCCTCCCCAAACCCCCAGCAACATTGACTCAAATGATTAGGAACACTGGGCATAGTTAAGATGTTAGTGTGCTCAGTAAATATTTAGATTTCTGTGAAAATATCAAACTTCTTTCCCAGATAGCTCAATTTCCTCTACGATGCAGAATCTGTTGTCTTCAGCTTAACTGTCCTCGTCTTTACAGCCTGGCAATATCCCACAGTAGTCTGAGTCCAAGTTTTCTTCCTTAAGATGAGCTGTACTTGTTACTGGAGCGGAAATTGTCATATCCATGGTCATTTGCTCTGAACTTTAAGCAGGACTGTTTCTCCTCCAGGGATAGCATGTCTTTGGAATGACACCAGCAACAAAGGCACGACTGTAAAGCAGAAGGATTCTCCATTAGAAAGGTTGTTTATATGTGCATCAGTGGTGAGTTCCAGCCGGTACGGCCCAGTACGGCCATAGCAGTAGTAGCCGGGAACAACTGACAGCATACCAGTACGGTGGCTCATTTGGCCCACCCGCCCACCCGCGTTCTATACCTGTTTTTAAAACAACTGACCAATTGCACCTGTGCGAGCTTCGACAAACAGCTGGGTGTCGCAGGGGCAATAGAGTGCGCATGTGTGCACAGCGCACGTACACGAACAGGACACGCAGCCCCGTGAGCACCATACCAGTAGTGACAGGGAGAGGAACCCACCACTGATGTGCATTTATACATTTTCCCAGCTCTCTAAGATAGTGGCCCCCAACTTTTTGGGCCTCAGGGACAGGTTCCATGAAGAGAGGTTTTTCTGCAAACTGGAGGGGGTGTGGTTTCGCATTCTGCTTTCATCCCACAGAAGGGGCTTTGCTTGTTTGCACAACCCGGTTGCTGGCATGCCACGGACCCGTGCCATTCCACGGATCGGGGGGTTAAGGGACGCCTGCTCTAAAATACAGAACCATTATTGCCGGTTCTTTCAAAGAAATCAGAACCTGAAAATTCCAAGGAAGTCAAGCAAGTAAGCAAGCAATTAAAAAAAAATCCATCTGTTCAGCTACAAAAATCTTCACGACCATTTGATTGTGAAAGAGCGGAGAGGATACATATGCTTTCCAGAATCTTTTTGCAGCTACGTTTAAACTTTAACTTTAAAGTTTAAACTTTGAACAGCAACTGTCCTGACAGGCAAGAGGCATTTCTTTCTGAGCTCTCATGAGGGTTTTTCACTTTCTCACACCCCTTAACACAGATAGCCTGACCTACTGTATTTTTCAGAGTATAAGATGCACCAAGATTCTAAAGAGGCAATTTTTTTTAAAAAAAAAGTCTTTGCACTCTGCAGATCTCCCAAAAACAGGCCCGTTTTTTTCTTTTAAAAAAAGGGCATGCATAGCCTTTAGGAGGCTTATAGAGTGCACCTGGGGGCTGGGGGGGTGGAAATTGAGCAGAAAATGGGCAAACAAATGCTGTATTCAGTGTATAAGACGCACCCAGATTTTCAGCCTCTTTTTGGGGGGGGAAGGTGCATCTTATACTCTGAAAAATACAGTAATTGTTCTAACTGTCAGGAAATTTCTCCTTAGTTCTAAGTTGCTTATCTCCTTGATTAGTTTCCACCCATTGCACTTGTTCTACCCTCAGGTGCTTTGGAGAATAGTTTGACTCCCTTCTTTGTGGCAACTCCTGAGATATTGGAACACTGCTATCATGTCTTCCCTATTCCGTTTTTCATTAAACTAGACATATACAGTTCCTGCAACCATTCTTCATATGTTTTAGCCTCCAGTCCCCTAATCCAGTGGTCCCCAACCCCCGGTCCGCGGACCGGTGCCGGGCCGTGGAGTACCTGGCACCGGGCCGCGCAGCGGCCGGGGGCCATGATCGCTGCAGCGCCGGGGGCCATATTTGCAACTTTGTAGTCCTCATGAACGCGCCCTTTCTCTGCCCCCCCCGCCACCCCAGATGTGCGGGGCTGGGGGGGCGAGGGGAGGCCCGATCTCCCCCCCGCCCTCTTGCTCTGCTCGCCCCGGGAGGGAGGGGGCGGCGGCGGCGGCCTCGGCCCGAACTTGGGATGCTGCTGGCGGAGGCTGCCTGGGAGACGAAACTTTGTCCGCGGACTCACCCGGCCCGCCTGCCCCGTGGAATGACGAGGGGGGTGGCAGGAGCGGGCGGCGGCGCTGCATTTTCCTCCCAAGGAGAAACTAAGGTTGCGGGGGGGAGGGGCGCAGCGCGGCCATTTCGGGGGAACTTGGGGAGCTTCGCCGTTCCGAGAGGCGCTTCGCGCGCAGCCCCACCCAGGTGGGAGATGTTTTCCTCCACCGAGGCGGGGAGGGGGGGCTTTACGTAAGACTCGCGGCGCAGCTCTGCCCCCCCTCCTGGAGTGTCACCTGCCTCCCGCCCCTCCCCCCCGCCGCTCCGCCGAAGCGCTTTTTGTGTCAGGCCGGCGGGGCTCTCGGGGACCCTTCGGCCGCAGCCCGCCTTCTCCCCCTCTTCCCTTCATGGAGCGCGGCGCGGAGGCCCACCCCCTCGGAAGCAGCCGGCCTCCGCCGCGCCAGCCGCCCGCCCGCCCGAAGTAGGACACAGGGCCATCTTTTTCCCCCGCCGAACTGCAGCGAGGAAAAAGGGCTGCCCGAGCGAGCGGATCGCGGGGTCGGTTCCCCCTCCCTTCCCCCGGCAGCCGAGGAGGAGGAGGCGGGGCGGCCTCGCGGGCTGTCGGCCTTGGCGTGAAGGAAGCCCCCCCCCCCCTGCGGAACGCGCGCCCAGGATGGCCGCCTTCCCACCCGCCGGTCCGGAAGGCCGAGGGAGGCTCGTCTGACTGGTCCGCGGCGATAAAAAGGTTGGGGACCACTGCCCTAATCCATTTCTGTTGCTCTTCTCTGCACTCTATCTAGAGTCGCCACATCTTTTTACATCATGGTGACCAAAACTGAATGCAGCATTTCAAGTGTGGCCTTACTAAGGCATTATAAAGTGGTATTAACACTTCACGGGATCTTGATTCTATCCCTCTGTTTATGCAGCCTAGAACTGTGTCGACTTTTTTGGCATCTGCTGCACACTGCTGGCTTATATTTAATTGGTTGTTCACTAGGATTTTACAGTTACTATTATTGAGCAAGGTACCACATATACTGTACCTGTGCATTTTGTTTTTTCTTGTTTAAATATAGAATCTTACTTTAAGTTTAATAACATTCATCAAAATAATAAAGTATTGCCCTAAAAAGAACAAAATCTTATACTATATATTTATAGTGTATTGAGAAAAACTGTTTTCAGAGGTTTTGACTGCACCCTGTGTCTGCCCTTTTTATAAAACACTTTTGTATTTTCCATACAAACAGACTCATAATCAAAAAGGTTTGAATTTAGACTTCTCCCTGCAATGACTGGATATGATCCAAAGCATTATTTCTACACAGAAAGGCATTATAAATATGACTGAGCTTCTAAATGTTGACATTATTCAGTTAGGAAAAGACTAGAGAGCATCATTTTTTCATATTCAACCCTGTAATAAAGTTCCAGATAAATAGCAACAACAAGGAAATTGTAGATTTGATAAATTCCTTTTGCTTTATTCTATTTTCCACTTGGGGTAATCCAACAGGAATGAGAGGAAATTATTCTTATTTATCTTTCATTCTTTTCCAGCTTCATTCAAAGAAACTCTGGATATTTTAGTTTTCTATTTACTGTAGATATAAATAAGTTCATTCTTAGCAATCTCTACCTCCTTTACAGAAAACTACTTCCTGAATTGAATACTTCAATTTCCTTTGGCTTACCCACAGCCAACTCTTATCTTTGTGCCAAACTTTATCCATTAGGCAAGGAAATCACAAAACTCAATTATCCCAGATTCCAGTTAAAATAATAAATCTCATTATCAATCTATAGGACAAAATACTCTATCCATTTCATCCTTATTTCAATATTGTGGACAATGTCCTGCAAATCTAGGACTTTCCTTGGACTATGAATGAACTTATAAGAAAATTTAAAGTTTCAATGGGTATTGGAAACATTGGACATACATGTGAATTCTGCTGCTCTAAGGAAGCTTCTCAGTTATTATCTATGGAACAGCAACTTTTCCCTAAGCTGCCCTCTATGATTCATTGTTACACTCTGGTGAATGATTCACTTCTCTAGATTGCCCAATTGCAAAGAACATTTCTTCTGAAATAAAGTTTTTGCTTTTAGTTACTGTGATTACTTATGACTGAAAAATGGGCATTTTTAAAAAACAGAATTTAATTTCTTCAGCAAGAGGTTTCATCTGATGCCATTCAGCTTCCTTTGTAATACCATGGGCTCTTGTTCTCTTTTGACCCCTGAAATAAGCGCTTGTCCATATTTTCGGGGAGGTCTTATTATTGAGGTGCAGGAGGCCCCTTAACCTCGGCCCGCGGATCAGCTGATCCACAGAGGCCCGGAAGTTCTGTTTCTGTTTCTGGCACACTCTTGCCAGCCCTAGCGTCGTTGGGCCTGCCATTTTTTTTTGTGGCCACCACTAAGAGAAGGAAGCTAGGGTTTGCAGTAGAAAGCCCAATTGGGAGTATTATCTGGGGGGGGGGGGTGTCCTTATTTTCAGGGAAACAGGGTAAGATTTAATAAATAAATCTTACCTTAAAGCAGTTTTTGAATCTTTTGCTCACCAAATAGAGAGCAATTGGGTTGATGCAGGAATTCAAAGATGCCATATTGATTCCAATGTAATTCAACACCAGCAGAAAACTGTACCAAAAACCAAAAGATTGAAGGTTATTATAATAAGGATTGCAAGATGACCATGGCAACATAATGTTGTCAGGCAGATATAATAGGGTTTTGGGGGGAACAACTCTGGAAACCCAAATACTCTCTTGATCACAAAACACAGCGAGCAAATTGTGACTTTGTTGTGAAAATAACAAGAAGTAGGGAAGGGTCAAAATTGGTAAGGTAATGAGTGAAGTGTTGTGATCTTTCGCATGTGTAGGCAAAACTGAAGGTTTTGTTAGGAATAGCTTCTGTGGGAAAGCAGCATCAGAAAAAGTAAATGTAAAGGGCTATCTTTTAAGCAATCATCTGATTGAACTCTTCCTGTTTGGAAGAAAACTGATTCCATTGCTAGTGAAAGTAAATATATGGATCAGTATGTAACCAGTTTATCAATAGAAAAGAAACACTTAGAGAAACTACCTTTCAGAAGATACTATCTTGAGGTCTCCAAGGTGCAGTCCTGCACTGAATAGATTAGAATAGAATAGAATAGAATAGAATAGAATAGAATAGAACAGAATAGAACAGAATAGAACAGAATAGAACAGAATAGAACAGAACAGAATTCTTTAATGGCCAAGCATGATTGGACACACAAGGGATTTATCTTTGGTGTATATACTCTTAGTATACATACATAAAAATAAAATTGAATGCATTCATCAAGAATCATAAAATACAACAATTAGTGATAGTCAAAGGTTACTAATAAGCAATCAAATTATACTAGGAAACAAATAAAATAATATAAAATTTAAAGATACATGGCAACATGGTTATAGTCATAAGTGGAAAGAGATAGGTACTAGGAAATAGATAGGTATTAGGAAGAAAGAGAAGAAGAATAGTAATGCAGTCTTATAGGTAATTTGACTGTGTTGTCAAATTAAGGGGATTCATAATTCCTAAACGTTCTTAGAGCATTCAAAGGTCTTTAAGGAAATCCAGGGAAGATAAATATTTTCCAATCTTTTATACAAAAGCACATTGTGTTCCTACACACTGTCTCAACCTTATTTAAAAAGTTATATGCTTGTGATTATTATTCAGGAATCTTCCAGGAATCAATTGCATCTGTGTATATCTTCCAGACTGTTCTTTATAGCATTGGCAAGATCTGATCACTAATACCAGAATGAAATACGAACAAGTATATATGATGTCCCAGATTGAGTAGTGAGCAATAGTAGTTTATTGGAAGCATATATCATGTCCTCTTTAGGAGAACAGATGGGAATTTAAGACCAGCTGGAACCATAAAGATGCATCTCCTATAGGAAATGCAAGGATTGCACATGGCGTGGCACGACAAAACCGTGCTGGTCAAAATCGCGGCGATAAAATCGCGGCGATAAAGCCACGACGTCATCACCGCCGCGACAACAGCGCGGCAACAGAAGGGCGCTTTAAAACGGCGCCGCAGCAGAAAGCCGACTTCATTTAAGGTAAGCGTTAGGATTAGGTTTAGGGGTTTGTTTTAGGGTTAGGTTTAGGGTTAGGTTTAGGGTTAGGTTTAGCGTTAGGGTTAGGTTTAGCGTTAGGGTTAGGGTTAGGATTAGGTTTAGGGTTAGGTTTAGGGTACTGAGTGCTTGGGAATGCGCGATTTTGCCCTCCGCGATTATGTCATCGTGGTAGGGTCGCGTTTTTCCTTAGCGCTTAGAACGGCGCGAATTAGTCTTCGCGCTTATGTCTCCACGCAGAAGGGCTTCGCGGATTTGTGGTGGAACCTGCACATGGAACTATTGACATTCAATATGACATTACAGTGATATTTTTTCTACTGAATTTTAAAGGAATTTCCTTTGATTGAAGAGAAAATAATTTTTCTAAAGTCAGATTTTAACACAGAATTAATTTAACTTATTTTTGAAAGTCCCATTGGGAATCCTGCATGTTTTTGCAGTGATTGCATATGGATGATAGAGCACAGAATCTGGCTCTGCATCATCATTCCAAGCTGTAGCAATCTTACCTGAAAAGATCACACCTGTTTGGGCTCCGGGGATCATACAGAGCGAACTTCAATATGCTACTGAGATTAAGAGGCAGCCAGCACAGGGCAAAAACAACCACTAAGCAGAACACTGTTTTGGCTACTTCACGTCTCTGAAAGCAAAGAAAGACACAATTGGGAATAAAGGTAAATAAGTAGTTGGCTATATTAATGGTTACTAATGGTTTCTGGTTTGTTACAAATACAGGCAGTCCTCAACTTACAGCAGTTCATTTAGTGACTATTCAAAGTTACAGTGGCACCGATAAAAGGTACCGTATTTTTCGCAGTATAAGACGCATCAAGATTTTGAAGAGGCAAATTTTTTTTTTAAGTTTTTGCACTCTGCAGACCTCCCAAAAATGGCCCGTTTTTCACAAAAACGGGCCAGTTTTTTGTCAAAAAAAAAAGGGCATGCAGAGGTTGGGGGGGAACAAGCAAAAAACGGCCCGTTTTCCGCTCATTTTTGCCCTCAGGAGCACTCTGGAAGCCTCCTAAAAGCTATGCATGGCCATTTTTGCACACTTATGACTAGTGCAGCATTCACAGGGTCATGTGATTCATTCAGACCCTTGGCAACTGATTCATATTAATGACAATTGCAGAGTCCCAAACTCATGTTTTGCAACCTTCTGACAAGCAGTCAATGGGGAAGCCATAGTCACTTAACAACGGTGTTACTAATTGAACAACTGAAATGATTCATTTATCAAATGTGGAAAGAAAGGTCGTAAAATGGGGCAAAATTCACACAAGTGTCTCGCTTAGCTAGAAATTTTGGGCTCAGTGGTGGTCATAAGTCAAAGACTACCTGTATGCTTTAGGATGAATACTAAAATCCCAACAAGGTTTGTTTCATCATTCTTATCTTACTCCTTGCAAGATCTATCTGCACATTTCAGTATGTAAAACAGGAGCCAACGTGCATAGAACCTAGGTCATTTCCGTGATTTAAACCTGCCCATTCCAAATAACTAGGCTTTCACGTAATTTACCCTTGGCAATTTCTCTGCTCCACGTACATCAGCATCCTGTCTATCGAATGCTACTTCCAAATTCATGGCAGGAAAAGCTACTAGAAAGTATATACAAAGGAACCGTGACAGTGAAAAGTGGGGAACAAACAGTTTTCCACTTCTTCCCCAACTCAATACAAAAATTATATTTGTGTAATAAGTTTTTTTTAACTCACTTAAAGTGATTTTAATTGAATCAGCAAAGACGAATGAATTGTAACCGCTACCCACTGGGTAAACTTTCTGCAATGTGTGTAAGTTCCTTTTAACTTTGAGAAGGCATGCTACACTTGCACTAAGATGTGTTGCAGATGTCTTATTCAAGTAGCCAAAGTGGCACAGTGGTTAGAGTGTAGTACTGCAGGCTACTTCAGCTGACTGCTATCTGCAGTTTGGCTGTTCAAATCTCACCAGCTCAAGGTTGACTCAGCCTTCCATCCTTCCGAGGTGAGTAAAATGAGGACCCAGATTGTTGGGAGCAATATGCTGACTCTTTAAACCACTTAGAGAGGGCTATAAAAGCACTATGAAGCAGTATATAAGTCTTACTGTTATTGCTATTGCTATTTTCTACTTTGTGTAGCCCCAGAACACAAATAATACCAAAAGTAAATGGGCAATTGTCACCTACAGACAGGTTTTCGGTCATTTGTAGGTTGGAATACACATCTCATCTCTCCCAGATTTCAGAAGAGTGATCTTACCTGTGATCATTCCAGAGCTACAACTTTTTCTATCTTGCATCTTGCATTTCTAAAGGCAAGATAGTTGCCATAGACAATAAAAGTGCATTCCATCTAGCAAAGCAAAGCTGTGATGCCATTAAATTCTCCATTGCAAGCAAAGAAACTGTCCGTCAACTTTTTTTCACTATCTTCTTTGTATACCTTTGCCATATTTTATTTTACTTTTCATACCTTACCTCTGTAAATCAAGCCTGTTTATTTTGTATCGTTATAGGAAATGGAAATGGCTCTATAGGAAATTCGGGAAGGAAACTGTATTTAAAGTGTATTTTGTTTAAAGTTTTAACTTTAATTTTGTTTGAAACTGTACCCATGATAGCAGTATTATACAAACAAGAGAGAGGTTTCATTTCTGCTTTTACCTGTTTCAGGTGGTCATTTAATGCTATCTGCATCCCACTCTTCTTTCTTAACATCTCACAGGTCATCAGAGTATAGAAAAGAGCAGTGATTAACAGTGGCAAACAGAAATAAAAACCAAAAATCCACCAGTCTTTAGCTACCTGGTAAAACTGAGAGAAGGGAAAGGGAGGGATGAGAAGAAAATAAACAGAAGGGTTAAGACGTTGTTTTGTAATTGGCGGTAAAGAATATATGCAGATTAGCAATTGACAAAAAACTGAATGCCAAGGGATAAGTGGTAAGAAAAAAATAGATCTATCAATAAAATGCAGCTCCATGAACTTATCAGAAACTCAAAGCAACAATGGGGTTCAGTCATCCTGGACCTTGATATACCAGTAGAACCCTTCTTATTCTGCAATCATTTTCTATTAGAATTTTGGCAGCTTCTTTCTACTAGTCTTTCCATGTCTTGATCCAGGTCAAG
The DNA here is from genome assembly GCF_009769535.1 of Thamnophis elegans. Classification (NCBI taxonomy): domain Eukaryota; kingdom Metazoa; phylum Chordata; class Lepidosauria; order Squamata; family Natricidae; genus Thamnophis; species Thamnophis elegans. The sequence goes on from NC_045551.1 coordinate 45,859,975, forward strand.
TCAGAATAACAGAATAATAGTCGGAAAGGACCTTAGAAGTCTTCTAGTCCAACCCCCCTTCTAAAGCAGGCTTCTGCCTTAGTCTATTCTTGAGTTTAAAGTGTAGGTGTATGTTGTGTTGGTTGAAAATCCTCCTGCCACATATGGAATGATAACATTGCTACATTTGTTGTTCACTTCTTTGTCTGTAATGAAGGCGATCTTGTTGGGGGGTTTTGGGGGGGGGGATTTGATAAAGGCCCAGTTAGGATAATCACAAGTTCTGGGGAATTCCTTGAACCCTTCTTTAAATCCAAAAATATTGAGGGGACAGGAATGTTAATAATTTTAAATGGAAAAAATTGGGCTATTTTAAACAAAGTGAACAAATGGGATTTCATATTTTTAAGATGAAATGTTAAGATTAAAAAAAATGTTATGCTTAAAAATTTGAAAAACCACAATTTCTCTTATTTACTCATATACATGGAATTAATGTATTATTACATGTCTAATTATCTGAATCCCTTAAAAAAAATTCTTATTTGAACGGAAGAATGTTAAAATTTTAAATAAACAAATTCAGTTCAGGCAATGGGGACTACATGTTTTCGATTTGATTCCAAAAAGGTGACTTAAAGCACATGGAAGTCCAGATGTAGCATATGCCACCTACTATTTAAAACAGTCATGTCTTCTTCCAGGACTAATCAAAATACTTATTTACAACTAAATCCTAAACATTACACAGCACCAATATTTAATCGCAGAAAGAGATGATCGTGTGTTACCTTCATAAAAGATGATTCTTGTTGGGGAGTAAGTAAACAAGTAGACAACGTCTCCCCATTGTATGGCATAGTAATAACATCAAAGCCTATAGCTTCAGGAATAGCTAAAACAAAGGACACAACCCAGATCAAAACAATTTCAATTGCTGTCCATTTTGGTACGCCAATTCCTTTGATACGGCTCCATGAAGCAACAGCTCGATACCTGAATATATATAAAAAAAGAAATCCTGGTTAGTTTAGGCAGAGAACCTTTCTTAATGTAGTGAATATTTTGCACCAGAAATGCTATAGTTCTGGGTCATTGATTAAACTATATGTGGCAGATAAACAACAAACCAGATAATTTGGGAAGAACCATTAGTTAGAAGATGTATCTCATTTCATTTCATTTATTAAATTTATAGGCCACCCAACCCCCGAGGACTCCGGGTGGCTTACAATGAAAGAAGAAAAAAGAAAAGCAAAATAAATAAAAAATAGTTTAAAATTCACAACACACATACGTTCTAATCGGGGCTGGACCTTAACACTAAGGTCAACAGCCCCAGGCCTGCAGGAACAGCCAGGTTTTAATGGCTGTATCTCTTCAGATGTTGGTGAATTCCCATTCTATGAATTCTACTCAGCATGGACAATAGTGAAAGGTGACAACAGATGCAATTCAGAAATATCTGTGGGATGGCATATTGCCCATATATATGCATGCTGGTATATGCTGTACCATGTTTCCCCTATAATAAGACAGGGTCTTATTTTCTTTTGACCCCTGAAATAAGTGCTTGGCCTTTTTTTGGGGGGGGTCTTATTATTTTTGAGGTGCAGGAGGCGGCGAGCGTGGTCACCTCATGGCTGCTGCTGTGTCGCAATATTTTCAGGGAGGGCTTATTTTGGGGGAAACAGGATAGTATATTGGGGTAACATTTTGTTCTTTTTGACTGATGTGAGGGACCATCAATTTTTGGTTCTTCCTTTTTTTAAATCCAAGTTTAGTTCAACCTTACCATGTCACAATGCAAGCCACATCAAACCCTTGGGATGTGGGTTTCCCTTCCCCTATGCCAAGGTTGTGCTCAGCTACGGGAAGAGGTAACACTAAACAGGAAAGAACTGTACTTTATTCTCCATTCATGGAATTTTGAACTTCCACTACTACTGAAGTAGCAGAAGAATATTCTATTACTGCAGCAGGAGCTGAAGAAGGCACAGAGCTTTGAGAAAGACATGAAAGTAATTTTGCTAATTCAGGCCGTCCACTGTTAAATCCTAGCAGGCTCTGAGCAATTCCTTTATCTATCCTGATGCTTCCCTTATCTCCAGCTCTATAACTGGGGTGATCAGAGAGTTCAGACATGACTGTGAGGGCCATAAAACCTGGGAAATATATACTGATAGCTTGGAAGGACAATTAAGGGACCAGGAAAGGCGTTAGAAAGAGAATCAAACTGGCTCTGGAATATGGAATACTAAGATCAGGATATATATCATTCCCAACATAAAGTGTACCATAAAAATACCATCTCAGTGGTGGGATTCATTTTTTTTTACTACCGGTTCTGTGGGCGTGGCTTTGTGGGCGTGGCTTTGTGGGTGTGGGTTTGTGGGCATGGTAGGGGAAGGATACTACAAAATTCCCATTCCCTCCCCATTCCTGGGGGAAGGTTACTGCAAAATTCACATTCCCTTCCCACCCCACTAACCTGCTTTCCAGCTCTGTTCTCCTGTGCAGGGCAAGAAAAGAAGATCAGCTGGGAGACTGGGAGGCAGTGGGGGCATGGCCAGCCTATTTGCCAGTTCTCCGAACTACTCAAACTTTCCGCTACCGGTTCTCCAGAACCTGTCAGAACTGGTTGAATGCCACCTCTGCACCATCTCTGTGATTACTTGTTTACTCTATGTTTTTATCACATAGATTGCTTTCATTAGGCTGAGATGACCAAGGCCCCTTCTGCCATGCGCCCTACTATTTGGGCTGGGGTATGACAACTTCCAGTTCGTCAGAGGTGCTCCAATTAGCAAAAGCTTTTCAAATCTCATCAGAGGCCAAACAAGTCTTTCCTTGGTAGTAGTTCTATAGTTGTCAAAAAATACTTTTGTTTTAAAAAATGATTGGGATTACTTAAATAAATAACAGCATTAATCCCCAAGTCCAATTGACAAAGTTACAAATATTTAGTGAAATAAATGGAAGGGAAGAATGCACTACCAATGTTTTCCATAATGCTCTTATTTATGTTTTATTAGCAGTTTTTTTTAATCTTCTATTTACTTTTGGAATCTTTATTTTTGTGTGAATTCTATTTAAATAATTTCTCAAAGCTTATTTTTCCAAACAAACAGCATTTGTAGAAAGGTATTGAATCTCCCGGGAGAAAATGGGAAGTTAGGAAGGTTATAAATATTCCATTCTCATGTTTGTTATTTCTTCTACTTAATACAGAGGATTCTCTCTTCCTTTTTTTAATTCCACAAGCCCATTTATTTCTTAAGGTCCCTTTTTAGGTGTGCATCTACATATTCAGTGTCTATAATTTCACTTACAATAGCCCTATTGTTTAAAAAAGACAAAGAGAACTGTTTTCTTACCTATCAATACTGAGAGCACATAAACTTAACACTATGATGCCGACAGACGTCTTTTGAAAGAAGGGGAATAATTTACACAACTCAACTCCAAATGGCCATTTTCCTGCGTGAAGCTGTGGAGAGAAAAAGATGTGCTAAGCATTTTAAACTTTAGAGTAGAAAGACAACACATGCTAAACTAATCTTAGGCTAAAAATTACCAATTCTTGGAAGCTTAACCTTGGCATCTGAAAACAAGGAAATCATTTTTGAAGTCTAGAAGATACTATTTTTTTCTTAAAACAGCACCAGCTGTTTAGAATTATTCTTTTGCAGTGCAAAATATCATGCATGTATTAGGCTTCATCTGGAAAGATCTATTCATACAACCATCACTGGGATTTACATTAATCTTAATATTTCTAGCACAAATTTGGATGGTGGGGAAAAAAATCATAATATTTTGGAAGACGTCTGCACCCACCAATCTGAGGTCATCCGTTGCTATGGGAGGAAAGTGCACTGGTCCAGTGTACTTAACTTCTTCCTTTGGCTTTTGAAAAACAATGTAATGGCATTCTCAGATGGCTCTTCACTAAGAAAGAGGAAGACAGAGGTAGGACTGATTCTGGAAAGCTAATCCTAAATTCTGAGTTTTGGCAGAACCAAACACTATAGCTTTTCATTCTCCATCCATGGATTCTTTTTCTGCTGATACAAATATCTGGCTCCCCAGCACCAGGAAAACTTCATAAAGATTCCAAGGGCAGAGGGATGGAGGAGTAGTAAGGTAAAGGTAAAGGGTCCCCTCGCACATATGTGCTAGTTGTTCCCAACTCTAGGGGGTGGTGCTCATCTCTGTTTCAAAGCCAAAGAGTCAGCCCTGTCTGAAGATGTCTCCGTAATTATGTGGCCAGCATGACTAAACGCCGAAGGTGCACAGAATGCTGTTACCTTCCCACCAAAGATGATTCCTATTTTTCTACTTGCATGTTTGCCTACTTTCGAACTGCTAGGTTGGCAGGAACTGGGACAAGTAAAGGGAGCTCACTCCATTATGCAGTGCTAGGGATTCAAACTGCCAAACTGGTGACCTTTCTGATTGAGAAGCTCAGCGTCTTAGCCACTGAGCCAGCATGTCCCTCTGGAGGAATACTAGATGGCTTAAAAATCAAGCGGGGAATAATGGCCAACCCCATTTATTGTTCCTGAATACTGCATGTTCAGCAACCAGCTATGAGTAGTGCTAACACAGGCCAGAATGGAAGAACTTATCACAGCCACTTCGCCACAGCCAACTCACTACAGTCAACTTGCCATAACCAATTCTCCATAGCCAACTTACCGTGGTAGAACTTGCCATGGCCACTCGCCACAGGGCTACTCGCTGCAGGACAATTCAATTTAATTATATAAAATAATTTAAAAACCTATTTTAAATTTTGTCATTCACATTTCATTTTTCCCCTCCTTTGGCTTCCCCTTCTTTAATGATTCTATCCCACTATTTTTTCGATATTAGTGTATCCTGTGATGAGTTGACTGTGGTGAGTTGTCTTAGACCCAACTCAGGCTATGTAGTGAAGGGCTTTGGGTCTGAAAGAAAAGACTGATAGGGAGCATACAAGGACAGCTATAGAATATTTGACAGCAACTTCTTTAATTAAACATTTCCTAGGAATATATTGCAGCATGTGATATGGTTCCATTACTCCCACTTGCAACTGCTTTATAGAGTTGCCAGCAGATACAACATGAGTGTTTCATGTGCTCCAAATATTTTTACCCCTCCATATCTGAAATATTTGCATAGTACCTAATACTAACTATACTTGCAGATGGGTGGAGATCTTTAATGTTTTAGATTCTGCAAGAGAACAATTACAACTGAAATATATTCTAGTCCAGGGGTCGGCAAACTTAAACACTCAAAGAGCCATTTGGACCCGTTTCCCACAGAAAAGAAAACACCGGGAGCCACAAAGGTCCTAACCGGAAGCCCCCTGTTCAATTCTGGAGCTGACTGGAAGTTCAGTTCACCATAGAGTCTGCTCCTAGCGCGGCATACTTTTTCCTCTACCTGTCATAACCGAAAGCCCTATCAATTATGGAAACAATTGGAAAACCCTCCCTTTGCCATAGAGTCTTCTCCTGGTGCACTGTGCTTCTCTCCCCGCCACCCCCACTGGAAGCTCCTCTCAAAATTGTGGCGCCGACCAGTGACAGAGCTGCTGCAGAGGGAGGAAAGAGCCACATGCGGCTCCAGAGCTGCGGTTTGCTGACCCCTGTTCTAGGGTAACTTGTTCTAATACAGCACTACCTACATTTTACTTTGAAGACTTGCCTGACTATCTAAATTGTCCTTTTTGTCTGGATCTGATGACAGATTATTGGTCTAGTAAAGCCCATATGTTAAATCTTTGATTGGATTGTAATAATTATTCAGTGTGGACAAATTCACAGCAGCATGCGACAACTTCGGCTTCCTTATCAACATAAAAAAGTCCAAAGTCATGCATCAGCCACCTCCGAAAGCCCAACACCAAGAGCCCACCATCACAGTGAAGGGACAAAAGCTGCAAGCAGTGGACCAATGTACCAGTGACGTGCGGTGAGGTTTATACCTGGTGAGGCTCAGCTGGGCATCCTTTTGCGAAGCAGCTCAGCAGGGCAGCGGTCGGGCTTGGCAGAGGGGGGAATTTGCATCGCAGGAGCAGCCAAGCACCCGGGTCTACAGCAAAGGCACTTGGTGGCTCCCGCGATACAAACTGCCCCGCCGCCACTGATGCCACCGCCCACCTTCTGCCCCGGCCTGTGGCCGCTGCTTCTCCAAGCTCCGCTGCTGGAAGTCCCGGATCGCCTCTGGGGGAAGGCTGAGTGAGAAGCGGAGCGAAGCTTCTCTGCGGCCTCCCGGCGCTACGCAGAGGCTCTTGCAGGAGCGTGTGCCAGAGGCTGGCGGCCAGAGGGGCCCCAGCTGCAACACAAGGCAGCACTTAAAGCAGCCACTGCCACTGGAACTCCCCGCCGGGTGAAGGTGGGGTGGTGGCGGCGGCAGAGGCTGCTTTAAGTGCTGCCTTGTCTCGCAGCCGGGGCTCCTCCGGGCCGCCGGCCGCTGGCACACACTCCTGCGAGAGCCTCTGCGCAGCACCGGGAGGCTGCAGAGAAGCTTCCTCCGCTTCTCACCCAGACTTCCCCCAGAGGCGATCCGGGACTTCCAGCGGCAGAGCCTGGAGAAGCAGGCCGGGGCAGCGGGCAGGCGGCAGCAGCGGGGGCAGCAGGGCACTTTGCATCGCGGGAGCCGCCAAGCGCCCAGGTCTGCAGCAAAGTGCGAGCCTCCTCCTTCTCCCCCACTCCTCTCTCCTCTGAAGCACGCCCTCTGAAATAACCCGCCCAACGTAAGCGGGTTATTTCAGAAGCGGGTTATTGCTCAAGAAGACATGATTCACTGCTTCCAGATCAGGAGGCGGGAGAATTAGTGCCTCTTTTGCATCTGAACTTTTTTGCCTTTTAACTCTTTCTTAACTTTTAGAATGCGAAAAATTCCTTATGGAAAGAAGGCCCCGAGTTCTCTCACCTCCTGCTTTGGTTAACACTAAGCAGACACCAAGCCACTGTGACCTGGAATCTGGTAGCAACTATCTTGGCTTTAATTATTTAAAAAAATATATTTAAATTTCTTTCTTTTTCCTGAGGAGACTGGTGAGGCTCCGCCTCCCTTGCCTCTAGTGACTGCATGTCCCTGCAATGTACATACTTTGGCAGCACTCACTCCTGTGCAGTGACAATTGACTGCAGAATCACCAAGGCAAACTCTGCATTTGGCAGATTACTGACCAACATGTGGGACCACCATGAATTAAGCCTTGCTACAAAGCTTAGAGTCTACTGAGCGATAGTGCTAACTACCCTGATGTATGCCAATGAGACTTGGACTGTATATAGGAGGCATGCTGGACAATTGAACCACTTCCACATGACCTGCCTTCATAGAATTCTGAGGATCCAGTGGCAGGACAAGGTGCCAGACACAGAAGTCCTCTCCAGAGCAGGCCTGCCATCATTTCACCTCCTGCTGATGAAAGCCAAAACACACTGGGCAGGCCATGTTGCAAGGATGCCAGACCATCGCATCCCCAAACAGCTGGTCTATGGTGAGCTGTCTCAAGGAAAGCAATCACACAGGGGACAAAGGAAGCGATACAAAGATACATTGAAAGCCTCCTTCAAGTCCATGGAAAATGACACCACCTCCTGAGAAACCCTGGCACAAGAGCGATCAACATGGCGCACACTGATCCACCAAGGCTACCAGGCATCTGAGGACAGAAGAACAACCATAGCACAAGAGAAGCAAGAACTCCGCAAAGCTAGAGCTGCAAATGCTGCAACAATGGTGCCCACACATGTCTGCCTGACATGTGGCAGAACATTTCATGCACGTAAAAAGCCTTACTAGCCACCTGCGGACACATCATGGACAGCTCACAACCTGTTAGAAGCCAAGGTCCTGTTCAAACACAATGGATGAACATCATCACCTACGTTGTACTTTCAAGACTTGCCTTTTTGTCCTTTTTGCCTGGATCTGATGACAGATTATTGGTCTAGTAAAGTCCGTATGTTAAATCTTTGATTGGACTATAATAATTATTCCATTTGTAAGAGTGTCAGCTTAACCCTGAATCATTTTAATAGTTCCACTGTCGTATAAATTTGTAATAACAGTCTTGGAAATAAATAAGTTGGGACATGTCTTGGAAGATCTATGTGACTTGGACACATGTGTCTGGCTTTGAGAACTGTGTACAGCTGTGCATATCTGAAGGACTATTGGGAAGATTTGTTTTGGATCTCGCACAAATATTAAAGCTGATATAAATCTTAAAGCAGTGACATCATCCCTCCCCCGAATGCTAAAAGGGCTGCTTTGATGGACGGTAGAGTATTTGTCAGGTTTCCAAAACATGCCCTAATTAATTCCTGAGCCTCGAGCCACATTTCAAAAGAAAACCACTCATTTATTAGGAACATCATTGTGGATATTGTAGATTCAAATAACTTCTCAATAATTTTTTGAGGAATACTCTTCAATTATGCTATACATGTGAAGTGGGCCTCTTATTTACCTCAATATCAATATAACTATGATAAATTTTAATTATGATTACAACTGTTGCTATGATGTATATGCCTGGTGAAGACAAAGTCATTTCAAAGAAGACTTGATGACCAACTGAATGACATAAATATTAGCAATTATTAATTAGCAAGCCAGTTTGGTATTGTGGTTAAAATGCTGGCCACGAAATCAGGAGATTGAGTTCTAGTCCCTCCTCACGCATGAAAGGTTGGTGGATGACCTTGGGCCAGTCACTCTTTCTCAACTCAACCCATGTCACAGGGTTGTTATTGTGGGGAAACTGGGAGGAGTATTAGGTATCCATGCTACCTTGAGTTATTTATTAAAAAAGAAATAATAAAAGTGAGGATATAAAGTAATTCCAATTCATGAAAGTTCTCGTAAAACAGCATTTTTTCCTCCAAACCAGCATCTTTCAGTTGTTTTGTACTGCAAATCCACATTTTTCCTCTCCTATGCCAGTGTTGGCGAAACGTTTCATCACCGAGTGCCAAAACAGGAGTGCACACATGCCAGAAACCAGAAGAGCAGATGCCTGGCACACAGGCAGACACTGAGATGGCTGTTCTTCTGGTTTCTGGCAAGCACATGTACACTGGCCACCCTGTCTTCTGGTTTCTGGCACGCATGTGCGTGCAAAGACTATCTGGCCAGTAAACATGCGAGAAACCAGAAGAGCACCCACACAGTGTGCGTGCGTGTGCCAGCTGGTCTTCACATGCAAATGCGCACCAGAAACTGGAAGACCAGGTAGCTGGTGTGCATGTGCACACCAGAAACCAGAAGAGCAACCGCCCGCTGCGTGCATGTGTACTGGGCAGTTGCTCTTTCAGTTTCTGGCGCTCTCGTGTGCATGAAGACAAGCTGGCCGGAACCCGAAAGAGCAAAAGGCGAGGGCTTGCTTGCCCAGACAGATGGCTCTGCATGCCACTTGCGGTATGAGCCAAGGTGGCGCCGAGGTCGCGCAGTGGTTAGGGTGCAGTACTGCAGGCCACTTTAGCTGACTGATCTGTAGTTCAGCGGTTCAAATCTCACTGGCTCAAGGTCGACTCAGCCTTCCATTCTTCCGAGGTGGGTGAAATGAGGGCCCGGACTGTGGGGGCAAGTTGCTGACTCAATTTGCTAAAAAATATTGTAAACCGCTTAGAGAGGGCTGAAAACTCTATGAAGCAGTATATAAGTCTAATAAATAAATAAATAAATGACATTGAATACCTTTCAAAAGCATCAAATCAGGGGAAACGCTTTTAAGACCTGAAGCCTCAACAAAAGGAGGATAAAATGATCCAAGCATGAATTAGATTAAATGATCAAACAAGGTGAACCAAGATCAGGTAGAATTGAATGACTTGAGAAAATACATTAATAGTCCTTTTCAGTCCCAACATCCTTATCATCCTGATGGAATCAACAGGGAGAGGATGTTTGGACATAGCAAACAGAGACGACAAATATCAAACGTGAAGTCACAGTGAACTTGACACTGCTAAAACATATTAGGGTTGCGTGGTACTTCAAAGCATAAAGGAAGGTGAGCAAACTTTTCTGTAACTTTTTAAAATCAACTGCTCCTTATCACAAACCATGCAGCTGTCCTGACCAGCTTCTACTGTAAGTCATCCCAGAAAGGATCCTAACTACTTTAAAGATTTGCAGACAAATATCACGTTTACTGTCCAGATGCTCTGAATTTTAAAAATTCAGTCTGATATATCGTACAGCCCTAAAGGACCCAACAGTCACCTAATATTTTTGGCTTCTGGTAGATTGGTTTATGCCATACACAGTAGTATAGCCAGTTTCCCTTCAGTTGGGTTTCCAAAACTGCACAAAGTAATTAGACTTATGAGCACAATGAAGCACAAAATATATGTTGCTGAGCAAGGAAGTTGTTAAATGAGTTTTGCCCCATTGTATGATCTTTTTTCCACAATAGTTAAATGAATCACTGGAGTTGTTAAAGCAAATCACATAGTCATTAAAATGAATCCAGCTTCCACCATTGACTTGGTTTGTTGGAAGCCAACCCTGGGACAGTGGAACTATCATAAATATATTGTAACTTTGTTATTGTTAGTTATGTCCGACCCATCGCAACCCCATGGACAATGTTCCTCCAGGCCTCCCTGTCCTCTACCATCCTCTGGAGTCCATTTAAGCTTCGCTGACTCCATTCAGCACCTCATTCTCTGTCGTCCCCTTCTTTTGCCCTCAATCTTTCCCAGCTTTAGGCTCTTCTCCAGTGAGTCTTTCTTTCTCATTAGGTGACCAAAGTGTTTGAGTTTCATCTTCAGCATCTGGCCTTCTAAAGAGCAGGGTTGATCTCCTCTAGGACTGACCGCTTTGCTCACCTTGCAGTCCAAGGGAGTCTTCTCCAGCACCACAGTTGAAAGGCCCCAATTCTTTGGCGCTCAGTCTTTCTTATGGTCCAACTTTCACAGCAATACATTACAACTGGGAAAACCATAGCCTTGACTATACACACTTTTGTCGACAGGGTGATGAATCTGCTTTTTAGTATGCTGTAACTTTGAATGCTCCTTAAATGAATGGTTGTAAATCAAGGACCACCTGTACTGTATTCACGTCATAGGCCATATAAATATGTCATGAAGAGCAAACAGTCATAAATTTTTATAAATGCTTGGAAGAATAATTTGAAAAAATAGAGCAGTGACATTAAATATACGTAAAAGTTGCCATATACTTTTATAAATATCGAATGCTAACCATCAGCAATTGATTTATATAGATGTGAGACAGCAGATGATGTAGGAATAATAAAGCAAGGAAATCTGAACCTTTTAATAATGAGGACCCAGATTGTTGGGGGCAATATACTGATTCTGTAAATCACTTAGAGAGGGCTGTAAAGCACGGTGAAGCGGTATATAAGTCTAAGTGCTATTATTAATCTATCATTTTGTGAAAGCTTTAGCAAGAATGTAACATAAATACAAGAGGCAAGCTAGCACAGCAAAATGTGGTATTTTGCAATTGCATGCCTTCTAATCCACAAGAAATAAACAACTACCACTTTTTAAATTTTTCAGGAAGAGCAGTCAGTGGTCCATTTGGCCTAGAGCCGCTTCACCAAATGTTGCGCTCTTAATTTGCAGTCGGTCAGCTATTTGCATAAAATATCACCTTGCACCCTAGACTGAAATGCACTGTCACAAAGTAATCCAGAAATCAAAATCCAGTGATTGATAGACATGAAGGAAAATGGAACACAGGGATAATCACTAGTAGTTATAGGATGGGGAATATTTGGCAACAGCCACGCAGAAAAAAAAACCTGGTTAATTCAAGGCAAACTTTGCTAAAAGACATGAATCTATTCTAAAAGACAGGGGAGGTCTTTGATAAATATTGTAGATAGGAGGCTGTTAAAGGCAAAATGCAGAAGTCACAGAGATAGAAGGAGATAGGAGGAACTGTTAGCAAATACACTTATCTAGAGGGGAGCAAGAGAAAATAAAAGATTTAAGAGTTTTGAGACCCCCCTGAAGTCAACTAAGGCTTCAAACTGTATAGTAACAAATACCAGTTTCCTAGTGACTGTGGCTTAGTTTTAAATGACTATTAATTTGAATTTTTGAGAATACTGTAAGCTGTCCCACTCTTGTTTTAGGTGTAGAGGTACATGCCTTTCAGAATTAGAGTTTGGAATTGGGCTTTTTTGAGATTTTGCTATGACAAAAAAATAATAATCACAGCATCTTGAAGGAAAGAAAAACTTAAAATCTTTCAAAACTAAACAGAGTACAAATAGTTCTACGAAAGACTGCAATAAACAAGCAGTCTGAATCAGCCAAATGATGGTGGGAGGGAGGGAAATCTGTCTTAAAACTCTTTCAAGGTAAGTGATTAATAGATGTCTCAGTTGATAGCTCCCCTAGTAATCTCAGCCTGAGAGTTATCTATAAATGCTAGTGGAGAGAAAAAAGGCAAACTCATAAAACCTGGAAGGCACCACATTAAGGGAAGGTTGCTTTGGCATCGACTAGAAGAAGGTGTGTCTCCAAATATGACTGAATCCTAATTCCTATTACCTTACCTAGTTTAACTAGCTGGTGAGAAAAGATGCTGGACATTGTGATTAAACAACTTGTGAAAATCCAAACCCAAATAATATCTTGCATTCAGTACTTTCCAGTTATAAAGCCAAGGTATAAAACACATCCCATGACTTTTGTACCTTGGAAACTAATTTCCATAAGAGGGAAGATTTTTACTAGAGTAGTCTAGACTTGGCTATTTATGTGCAGTTCCCAAAGTTTATCTTATGGCATCTTTGTAGCATTTTAAATAGCATTTTAAATGTGAGATAATGTACACTGAAATTTCCCCATTATAGAAAGAAAACTTTATATTATTGGTCCTTATTTCTTTAGGCTTCCATGGATTTCATATTGTTCTTCAATACTCCACCTTTGAAGCATTATTAAATCTTTGGTCAGATTTAAAGCCTTTGGGGCTGATTGGTAGCTCAACAACTCGAGTCCTAACCAAGGACCTAGGAACTGTTAAGGTAACGTCAGAGGATTATTATTATTATTATTATACAATTGTATCACAGCGGCCAGTTGTTTCGCCGGATTTGGCATTGGTTACTAGTCGGGCCTCACCCAGGGGCCTAGGATGTCGTAACGTATTTTCGTAATATGCGTGCAGATCCAAGCAGTGCGGCTTTTTGCATTTGACTGATGGTGATTTTGTCAATTTTTAACTGTTTTAAATGTAATTCCAGTGCTTTTGGTATAGCACCCAGTGTGCCAATTACCACTGGAATTATCACTGCTGGTTTGTGCCATAGTCGTTGAATTTCGATTTTTAAGTCCTGGTATCTTGCGATTTTTTCATGTTCCTTCTCGGCGACCCTGCTATCACCTGGTATTGCAATGTCTATGATTATGACCGTATTTTTCTCAACCAGTGTGATGTCTGGTGTATTATGTGCCAGTATTTTGTCGGTTTGTATACAGAAATCCCACAAGATCTTGACCATCTGATTTTCGGTGACTTTTTCAGGCTGATGTTCCCACCAGTTTGTTGCTGTTTTAATATTATAATTTTTGCACAAATTCCAATGGATCATTTGTGCTACTGAATTGTGCCGCAATTTATAATCAGTCTGCACGATTTTTTTACAGCAGCTGAGTATATGATCAACAGTTTCATCAGCTTCTTTGCAAAGTCTGCATTTGGCATCATCAGAGGATTTTTCGATTTTGGCCTTAAGGGCATTTGTGCGGATAGCTTGTTCTTGCGCAGCCAGGATTAGTGACTCTGTTTCTTTCTTTAATGTACCTGTTGTTGTTGTTGTTGTTGTTGTTGTTGTTGTTGTTATTATTATTATTGCAACTTGGTTCTTGGTTTTCTCACTGGCATGTGCAAGTTGGGACTAATATTTCTAATACCATGTTCTTTAGCACAGGTTCTCCTCCGGGCTGTGTCCTAAGTCCACTATTGTTCACCTTGCTGACCCATGACTGTTGTGCAAGGTTTACTACCAACCATACTGTGAAGCATGCAGATGATACAACAGTGATGGGCCTTATTCAGGAAGATTTTGAGTGAAACAGGCACAGCAGTGCCTATATTTTCTGCATCGTATGCAAAGAGCCCATCTTCCTTCCTTCCTTCACTTTCTATTGAAGGACGATCGAAAGCATCCTATCATATTGTATTACTGTTTGGTTTGGGGGTATTGCCTTTTCACACAGGAAGGCTATGGAGAGAGTAGTGAGGATGGAAGAAAAGATTATTGGAAGTTCACTTCCTTCTATCCAGAATATGGTATATAAGGGATGCTTGACCAGGGTCTGAAGTATAGTCTTGGATGCTACACATTCTCTCCAGGACCGGTTTACTTTGCTTCTGTGTGTGTGTGTGTGTGTGTGTGTGTGTGTGTGTGTACGTACGTACGTACGTACGTACATACATACATACATACATATAATTTTTTGCTGATAAATAAATGAAGGGAGACTATAAATAAATGAAGGGAGACTATTTCAAGCTATTTAGCTCTCATCAGGTAGCCATACCCTTACTGGGATTTGAACTTGAGCTATGTTAGACAGTTGTATTAGCCTCTAAGCCACAAGCTCTCCTCCCTTATTAGCTGAGCCAGGGGAATGATTAGATGTTTTGTCAAGGCACCTGGACTATATATATATACTCACGACCACAATGGAGTCCAAAATTTCTGCTAAGTGAAACATTTGTTAAGCAAGTTTTGCCATAGTTTACCACTTTTCTTGCCACAGTTGTTAAGTGAATCACCCCAGTTGATAAGTTAGTAGAACCTGGTGGTTATAAACGAATCTGGCCTCCCCACTGACTTTGCTTGTCAGAAGGTGGCGAAAGGAGATCACCTGGGACACAGCAACGGTCATAAATATGAACCAGTCGCCAAACATCTGAATTTTGATCACATGATGATCATGGGGGATGCTGCAAAGATCGTAACTATGAAAAATGATATAAGTCACATTTTTTTCAGTGCCACTGTGACTATGAATGGTCACTAAATGAACTGTTATAAGTCGAGGACTAACTGTATAGTACATGTATGGGGATGGGGATGGGGATGGATGGATGGATGGATGGATGGATAGATGATAGATAGATAGATAGATAGATAGATAGATAGATAGATAGATAGATAGGGATAGGGAGATATAGTGCTGGAGAAGATTCCTGTGAGTCCCTTGGACTGCAAGGCAATCAAACCGGTCAGTCCTAGAGGAGATCAACCCTGACTGCTCTTTAGAAGGTGAGGTCCTGAAGTTAAAACTCAAATACTTTGGCCACCTAATGAGAAGGAAGGACTCACTGGAGAAGAGCCTAATGCTGGGAAACATTGTGGACAAAAGAAGAAGGGGACGACAGAGAATGAGGTGGCTGGATGGAGTCACCGAAGA
The DNA here is from genome assembly GCF_009769535.1 of Thamnophis elegans. Lineage (NCBI taxonomy): Eukaryota > Metazoa > Chordata > Lepidosauria > Squamata > Natricidae > Thamnophis > Thamnophis elegans. The sequence goes on from NC_045551.1 coordinate 45,875,382, forward strand.
GTAGGCGTGAGCTTAAATGGACTTCAGAGGATGATAAAGGACAGGAAGGCCTGGAGGAACATTGTCCATGGGGTCACAATGGGTCGGACACGACTTCACAACTAACAACAGCAACAGAGAGAGGGGGGAGGGAAGGAGGGAGTCAGACAGACAGACAGACATAGATACAGATATAGATACAGTACATGCATACACTTTTGAGAGCATCAAAATTCTGGCATCAGAATTTCATTTTTTAACCTGTGCCAATGCGTTCACAGAAAAAAAAAGTGACAACAAAGATTATCTTACAAGTATTGCAATTAAAAAATATATATCTTGGATCCGAGCTTGTCCTGGCTTTACCTTGTACAGGTTGATGGGAATATCGATGAGGATGAGCAGCAGGTCCCCCAGAGCCAGGCTGGCGATGAGGATGTTGGGGCCGTTCCTCATGCATTTGTTCTTGTAGATGATTCGGAGCAAGGTGGAATTGCCGATGATGCCCAGCACGAAGACCAGGCAACCGATCACCGTGTTAATGTATTTGAAAGTATTCTTGATCTCCGTCCGGCTGGTGCACGCCGGGTAAAGCGCTCGGCCAGCCCCTCCTGGCGATCCCGGGCGAGAAGCGTTGGAACCCCCGAAGCTTTCCTCCACCACGGGCGCCGCGGTCGTCCAGGAGAAGCCGGCCAGGCTATGCGCGGTGATCTCGGCCCGGCGCGGCGAAGAGTTACCCAGCTCCAGCGCTCGGGTGCTGCCCGCGCAGTACACGAGGGTTGCCGAGATCCAAAAGCCCCACAGGAGGCGCCCAGCCATGGTCGCAGGGCAGCTCCAACAGAAGGAAGCGCAGAAAGAAAAGCCACCCGTAGGATAAGGCGCAGCTGCTAGGGAACCCCTCGCTTCGGCTGGCAGCGGGTTCCTCTGATAGCAGCCAGCCGGAGCACGTGCGCCCAGCCGGACCCAGCGAGCCAAGCCGTCTGACCGAGCCCGGCTTTACGCGCTGTCGGGAAAAGAAAAAGAAAAAAAAATCCCGGGGAGAGGCGGATGCGTGGAAAGACGATTCGCTCGGGCCGAGAAACGTCGCTTCCTGGATAAACACAGCTCGAAGCGCCTCTGCTTTGAAGAGGCTTTCGCGGGCGCGAAGCCAGTGCTGGGGAAAGAGGAGGGGGGCGCAGACCTCTGGCTTGACTAGACGTTCAGTTATCTGACATGGTAATCGGTGCTCCTGCTTGAGCTGGGAGCTGATTTAGAAGACCTCCAGAATAGAATAGGAATTGAAATAGAATAGAATAGAATTGGAATAGAATAGAATAGAATAGAATTCTTTATTGGCCAAGTCTGATTAGACACACAAGGAATTTGATGCAACAGATTATTCATAGAATAGAATAGAATAGAATAGAATAGAATAGAATAGAATTTTTTATTGGCCAAGTGTGATTGGACACACAAGGAATTTGATGCAACAGATTATTCTTAGAATAGAATAGAATAGAATAGAATAGAATAGAATTCTTTATTGGCCAAGTGTGATTGGACACACAAAGAATTTGGTGCAGCAGATTATTCTTTGAATAGAATAGAATAGAATAGAATAGAATAGAATAGAATAGAATAGAATAGAATAGAATTCTTTATTGGCCAAGTGTGATTGCACACACAAGGAATTTGGTGCAACAGATTATTATTTTAATAAAATAGAATAGAATAGAATTCTTTATTGGCCAAGTCTGATTAGACACACAAGGAATTTGATGCAACAGATTATTCATAGAATAGAATAGAGTAGAATAGAATTTTTTATTGGCCAAGTTTGATTGGACACACAAGGAATTTGATGCAACAGATTATTCTTAGAATAGAATAGAATAGAATAGAATTCTTCATTGGCCAAGTGTGATTGCACACACAAGGAATTTGGTGCAACAGATTATTATTTTAATAAAATAGAATAGAATAGAATTCTTTATTGGCCAAGTCTGATTAGACACACAAGGAATTTGATGCAACAGATTATTCATAGAATAGAATAGAGTAGAATAGAATTTTTTATTGGCCAAGTGTGATTGGACACACAAGGAATTTGATGCAACAGATTATTCTTAGAATAGAATTCTTCATTGGCCAAGTGTGATTGCACACACAAGGAATTTGGTACAACAGATTATTATTTTAATAAAATAGAATAGAATAGAATTCTTTATTGGCCAAGTCTGATTAGACACACAAGGAATTTGATGCAACAGATTATTCTTAGAATAGAATAGAATAGAATTCTTTATTGGCCAAGTGTGATTGGACACACAAAGAATTTGGTGCAGCAGATTATTCTTTGAATAGAATAGAATAGAATAGAATTCTTTATTGACCAAGTCTGACTGGACACACAAGGAATTTGATGCAACAGATTATTCTTAGAATGGAATAGAATAGAATTCTTTATTGGCCAAGTGTGATTGGACACACAAGGAATTTGTCTTTGGTGCATAAACTCTCTGTGTATATAAAAAGACAAGATACATTCATCAAGAACCATAAGATGCAACAACTAATGATAGTCATAGGGTACAAATAAGCAATCAGGAAATAATATCAATATAAATCGTAAGGATACAAGCAACAAAGTTACAGCCCTGCAGTCATAAGTGGGAGGAGATGGGTGATAGGAACGATGAGAAGACTAATAGTAATAGTAATAGTAATGCAGCCTTAGTGAATGGTTTGACAGTGGTGAGGGAATTATTTTTTAGCAGAGTGATGGCATTCAGGAAAAAACTGCCCTTGTGTCTAGTTGTTCTGGTGTGCAGTACTCTGTGGCATCATTTTGAGGGTAAGAGATGAAACAATTTATGTCCAGGATGCGAGGGGTCTGTAAATATTTCCATGACCCTTTTTTTGACTCGTGCAGTATACAGGTCCTCAATGGAAGGCAGGTTGGCAGTAATTGTTTTGTCTGCGAGGACCCTTCCAACACATTTTATTCTAATTTGATATAAAATTGGGAACTCCACTTTTCCCAGGCTTTCAGTAGGAACAGCTTATATCCTCCGATGTTACCTTAACAGTTCCTAGGTCCTTGGTTAGGACTTGAGCTGTTGAGCTACCAACCAGCCCCAAAGGCTGTGAATCTCACCAAAGATGATGATGATGATGATGATGATATTTTAATTTAATCTTAATTAATTTAATTTAATTTAATATTTTAAGAAGGTACTTGGTTGATACATAAGAGGCTGGCAGCAACCTGTATCAACCATTAACACCAGTCACTGGTATTTGTAATGCATTTTTGAATGTTCAGTTGGCTGAGTTTCATGTTTAATGAAGCGTGTAACAGTGATACCCATTGTCATCGGGGCACTTGGCACCATGTCCAAGAATTTTACAAGATACATCAACAAATTGCAGCTTCCTGCAATAACACCAGCGGAACTACAAAAAAACTGCGCTACTCAGAACATCTTATATTTTAAGAAGGTACTTGGTTGATACCTAGGACACTGGCAACAAACCGTATGAACCATTAGCACCAGTCACTAGTATTTGTAATGCATTTTTGAATGTTCAGTTGCTGAGTTTCATGTTTAATGAATAAAGTATATAATAATAATAATAATAATAACAACAACAACAACAACAACAACAACAACTCCGCCGTTGCCGGTCCCAAGCCCGGATGAGAAAGAAGGAGGGTTGGGGTCAGGTTGGCATCTGGTCCCATAAAAAAAAACCGCCAACCCATACAATATGGTGAAAAAAACGAATAAGAATTCCATACCACATCGGTCGTCGCGCGGGTTAACAAGGGCCGCGGCGGATGTTGGGGTCCCTGGACATCCATCGACAAGTGGGCTACAAGTGGACCAGCCAACAAAACGACAAAAATATAGTGCAGATGAAAACCATGCCATAATGGCCTGTTACTACAACTCAGAGCCAGAAAAAAGAGGCTATTTAAAGCGAATGTATGAATTATGGAAACAACAATATCCAGATTCAAATGTTAGTGACCAACGACTAGCAGATCAAAGGTGATTTATTATACGGAATAAAGTGTTTAGTGAAGTTGAACTAGAGGAAATTCAGGCAAATTGCAAAACCAAAAAAAAAATATCACAAGTGGAAATAACTGATATTCAAGACACAACTAAAGACATTATAGTAGAACTCCCAGAAGAAGCTCTCGGGGAGGAAATAACACCACCACCACTAGAACCAGTTATCACTGAACCAATTGATGAACTAACTCAAAAACAAAAAGAATTGAAGGATAAGATCATGGAGCATTTTCTGCTTAATGAGGAAAGGCAACGTTTACCATCACTAAAAACTGTGGCTAAGAAAAGTTTGGCCCCTATCATGAAAATGGTTAATGCAGTGTTTTCAACAATTGAATCGGGATCCATCTTGGAAACGAACCAGTTAATGTACAGCGCAGCTGTAATAGTCACTAATGAACTAGGCATTAAAATCAAAGTACCTAGTCACACAACAGAAAAAGCATCAAAGCCAAAGTGGAAAATCCGATTAGAACAAAAAGTCAAAAAATTAAGGGCAGATGCTAGTAACTTAAAGAACATGCATGAGCAACGGCTTAAAAACAACAAAACCATAGATCGGCTAATCAGAAGATATAGATTGGATACAAGAAACATCAATGAAGCTGTAGAGATTGTAAAACAGCAGATAACAGCAACAGCTAGAAAAATTGAAAGATATGAGGCACGAATCATCCAATATAAACAAAATCAGCAATTTCGATCAAACCAACGGCGTTTTTATCAAAGTCTTAATGTGAATGGTGACACCAAAAGTGAAAAACCAGAAAAGCAGGCCACAGTTGAATTCTGGAAAGAATTGTGGGAAAATGCAAAGGACTACAATAAGGAAGCAAAGTTGATACATGACTTTGAGAAAAGCATTGGCAACAAACAAATGCAAGTATTAGAAATAACAACTGAGATGGTCAAAAATCGAGTAAAAAAGGTAAAGAATTGGACATCACCTGGAAACGACCAATTACATGGTTTCTGGCTCAAATATCTGACCAGTTTACATGCAATATTGGCCAGGCAACTGAATGAAATTTTACAAAAGGGCCAAATTGATGAATGGTTGACAACTGGAAAAACATACTTGATTCAGAAAGATGCAACTAAAGGAACAACACCTGAAAACTACAGACCAATAACATGCTTGCCAACAACCTTCAAATTACTCACAGGCATTATTGCAGATAACATGATGGATTATTTGGAAACAAACAACATCTTGCCAGTAGAGCAAAAAGGCAACAAAAGAAGGAGCAGGGGCACAAAAGATCAGCTCCTAATTGATAAAATGATATTAGAAAATTGTAAGAACAGAAAAACGAACTTGAATATGATCTGGATGGATTACAAAAAGGCATTTGACTCACTGCCACATAGTTGGATCATAAAATGCTTAGAAACAACTGGCATTAGCAAAAATATTACATCCTTTATTGAAAAGGCGATGAAACAATGGAGAACCAAGTTGGCAGTAGGGAATGAGATCTACGGAATGGTTAATATCAAGTGAGGAATTTTCCAGGGTGATTCACTTTCACCTCTTCTCTTCATCATCGCAATGATCCCACTATCAGTAATCTTAAAAAAAATGAAATTAGGCTACCAAACAGCCAAAGAAGCTGAAAAAAATCATATTTACTATTTATGGATGATTTGAAACTGTATGGAAAGTCAGAAATAGAAATCCAATCATTGACAAACAGTCCGAGTATTCAGCACCGATATTTCAATGCAGTTTGGCATGGAAAAATGTGCCACTGTATCCATAAAAAGAGGCAAAATCACTGCATGTGAGGGAATTGAAATGCCCAATGGCCAATTAATTAAATGTAACAAAAATGAAGCCTACAAATACTTAGGCATTTTGCAGTTGGATAATATCAAGCATGGAGAAGTAAAAACTATTGTCAGTACACCAACAGAGTTAGGAAAATTTTGAAATCTAAATTGAATGGTGGAAATACAATCAAGGCCATAAATACCTGGACAATACCAGTTATAAGATACACAGCTGGTATAGTTAACTGGACACAAGCTGATTTGGACATTTTGGACCGAAAAACCAGGAAACTAATGACAATGCACTATAGTTTACATCCACGTGGTGATACTGATAGACTATACCTGCCCCAAAAATCAAGTGGCAGAGGATTATTACAAGTGAAGCAAACAGTTGAAGAAGAAAAATATGCACTGGCTGATTATTTAAAAGAAAGTCAAGAACATCTATTAATTGAAGTAAAGAACAAAAAACTACTGAAGGCCCAACAGACGAACAAGAATACAGAAAACATGTGATAAAATCAAGAATGGAGAGTTGGCAGAACAAAGCACTGCATGGCCAATTTCTGGAAAACATAAAAGATAAAGTGGACAGTGAACAAACTTGGTTATGGTTAACAACAGGTACATTAAAGAAAGAAACAGAGTCACTAATCCTGGCTGCGCAAGAACAAGCTATCCGCACAAATGCCATTAAGGCCAAAATCGAAAAATCCTCTGATGATGTCAAATGCAGACTTTGCAAAGAAGCTGATGAAACTGTTGATCACATACTCAGCTGCTGTAAAAAAAACGTACAGACTGTTTATAAATTGCGGCACAATTCAGTAACTCAAATGATTCATTGGAATTTGTACGAAAATTATAATATTAAAACAGCAACAAATTGGTGGGAACATCAGCCTGAAAAAGTCACCGAAAAGCAGATGGCCAAGATCTTGTGGAATTTTCGCATACAAACAGACAAAATACTGGCGCATAATACACCAGACATCACACTGGTTGAGAAAAATAAGGTCACAATCATAGACATCGCAATACCAGGTGATAGCAGGGTCGCTGAGAAAAAACATGAAAAAATTGCAGAATACCAGGACTTAAAAATTGAAATCCAACAACTATGGCACAAACCAGCAGTGGTAATTCCAGTGGTAATTGGCACACTGGGTGCTATTCCAAAAGCACTGGAATTACATTTAAAACAGTTAAAAATTGACAAAATCACCATCAGTCAAATGCAAAAAGCCGCACTGCTTGGAACTGCATGCATATTACGAAAATACGTTACGATGTCCTAGGCCCCTGGGTGAGGCCCGACTAGTAACCAATGCCAAAACCGGCGAAACAACTGGCCGCTGTGATACAATTGTATAATAACAACAACAACAACTTTTTTTTTCTAAACAGTAAGAAAAAAATCACAAAATACCAGGACTTGCAAATTGAGGTTGAGCGACTGTGGAAAAAGAAATTGTTTGTTGTCCTGATTGTAATTGGAGCCCTTGGAGCAATACCCAAATGGCTACCTCGCTATTTGGAAATTTTAAATTTATCAGACTTGAACATTCTGATTCTACAAAAAGCCACCCTACTTGGAACAGCTTATATCCTCCGATGTTACCTTAACAGTTCCTAGGTCCTTGGTTAGGACTCTGAGCTGTTGAGCTACCAACCAGCCCCAAAGGCTGTGAATCTCACCAAAGATTAACCACATAATAATAACAACTCTCATGCTATATGCAGATTATCTTCCACTTACAACAAACAGTTCCCTTAGTGACAGTTTGAAGTTACAGCGGCACTGAAAAAGTGAATTATGACCATTTACTGTGGGTTCTGGGAAGGGAATGTTTTTAAGTGAATTATGACCATTCTTCACACTTATGACCATTGGCGCAAACTTCTAGATTGATAAAATTGGAAGCTCCACTTTTCCCACAGCTTCCAGGAGAGGAAAAATAAATGTAAAAAAAGGCTCTCATGCTATATACAGATAGTCCTTGACTGACAAGATTCACTTAGTGACCATTCAAACTTTCAATGGCACTGAAAAAGTGCCTTATGACCATCTGTCACCCTTACGATCGTTACAGCATCCCCATGGACTTACATGGATTTACATGCGGATGCTTGGCAACTGACTCATATTTATGACCGTTGCAAGATCCCGGGGTCATATGATCCCCTTTTTTGACCTTCTGACAAGCAAAGTCAATCAGGAAGCCCAATTCACCTAACAGCCAGGTTACTAACTTAACAACTGCAGTGATTCACTTAAGAAATGTGGCAAGGAAAGTTGTAAAATGGAACAAAACTCACTTAACAAATTTCTCACTTAGCAATGGAAATTTGGGGTTTAATAGCGGTTGTAAGTTGAGGACTATCTTTATTAAACAAGGAACGGGCAGAAATGTTTTGCTAGTCATAAAACTGTCCGGAGTAACTTTTATTAGGGAAACTGGAAACTGAAAGTCCATGGGAAAGAATGTATATATTTCGTGGGATGGGGGTGGTGTTGTTGTCTTTTATTGAGGTGGTATGTGGATTCCTTAATTGGGTTTTTTTAAAAAAAAAAAACCTAAAAAAAACCGTTGAAGAAGAATGTTTAAAAGATACTCTACAATTTTTTGAAATGAGAAATTTCAAGAAAGATCAACAGTTACAATCTACGTGCTTACCCTGGTTAAAGTACTGCATTGCACATACATTATGAATCAGAGTTCAGCCTTAATTTTCTCCAGCGTTTGCTGTAACCATAAAATTCCAAATCATGGGGTTAAATTGTGGATTGGTCTCAATCAATACATTTTTAAAATTCCCTCATTTCCCTTAAGCTTACAACCAAGTAAATAAATAAACATGAAAATGAATAAACAAACTATAAAGAAGAGGGTGAATCAAATTAAAGATTCACATTAAATGAATTAGTAAAAATGTCCTTTTTTGCTGTTGTTGCATATTTGTTTGATTGACTTTTCACCTTGAAAGTTCTCTGTGTTGGAAAGAGATGGGTTTAGCTCCCAGTGATAATGGGTTGAAATGGGCTGCATTCAACTGACCAATGATTGACTGTCTTCTACAACAGGGGTCACCAACTGGTGGTCCATGGACCACTGATGGTCCGCGAGAAAATTTGGTGTTCCACAGAAAAATTATTTGCATTTTTTACATTGCACTAAATCAGGGGTACTCAAAGTACGGTCCCTGGGATGGATACATGCAATGAACACTTGTGTTGCTAACAGAGAGTCTCCCCCTTCAGGATCTTTTTGTGTGGGTCAGAGGGAAGCAGAAATTCCAACTTGGGATCTGCTTCAGCCTCCTGGTGCGGGATTTTGAGTGAAGGCTGATGGGAAGCACCACTGGTGGCGAAGAGGGCCTTGTTCTAATGGGACTGTATCATGGCCTGGAACTGGCTGACCCAGTGGTAGGTTGCCAATTTTGTTACTATCAGTTCAGGCTAGCGTACGGGCACGCTCGTGTGTGTGTGAGACACTTCTGCACATGTGCAGAAGCATCTGGGTGGGTGGGCGTAGCTTCCTGCCGCCGCTACTACCGGTTCAGCCAATCCTGGCCAAACCGGCAGCAACCCACCTCTGGGCTGACCATCTCAGCCCAGTGAGCCTCCAGGTGCCGGTACCTGGCTTTTCACTCCTGCAGGTCTTCCCTCTGGTTGGAAACCCTATGCTTGTAGTCCTCAATGAGGTGCTTCTGCTGAACCTCCTTCTCGGTAAGATCCAATTTGAACTGAGCCAGCTGTTTTGCCAACTGTTTCTCGTGTGGCTGCTTAGCTCCAACAACTGCTTCCTGTTGGGGCCCTAAGGAACCCGGGCGGGCAGGTGAGCAGTGGCTGGGAGGGGAAGGGCAAGTAGAGGCCGGTGAGGCATCCCTCAACATGAGTGACATCAAGTTGGCCATGCCCACTCAGCCACATGACCACCTAGTCACACCCAGCCAGCCAGGCATTAGGCAGATCCTATTAGTGGTCAATGGGATTTAAAATTATGAGTTTAGTGGTCCTTGAGGTCCAAAAGATTGCTGACCCATTCTCTACAAAGTTCTGAAAGGACAACACTGATGGCAGCAAGGCTTCATGGCTCAATACTTGGATGTGCTTCATTTCTAGCAATTCAGGCTAGCTGTTTGGAATGCCCCCCCCCCCCATTCCTTTCCCAGACGTACACTTGCGTAGTTTCTATCTTCCACAAACTCCTCCTCCCTCCCATCTTTAAAGGTCTGGAAATCATCAGGAGGTCATCCTTAGCAGGACATGCAAAAGCAGCGGTGCTGGGAAGCAAACTTTTACAAGCCTGAAAATCATTGTTGTTGTTGTTGTTAGTTGCCAAGTCAACAGAATGAAAAGAGATTGCTGTAGGCAAAGTGGAGATGTTAATTGCCCAGTAGCTGTCTCAATATGGTATTCTGCACTTCCCTAGAGTCCCCCAGGCCTGTGGACACAAGCAGGCTTTGATGGACCTTGAGAAATCTAAAACCGTGAGCCAGCCTCACTTTCAGAGAAATTTATTCCATTAAAGGGGGCCACAGCAGAAAAGACCCACTGCTTAGGACCTGCCAAATGAAACCCCCAGTCAACAGGACCTGCAGCATACACTCTGTACTGGAAGGCCATTTTGCTCTAGTGATTAAGACACTAGGCTGGAAACCAGGCACCTCTGAGTTCTAGTTCCCCCATGAGAATGAAAGCTGGCTGGATGACCTTGGACCAATCACAAGGAGACTGTGATTTCTAATTCCACCATAGGAATGAAAGCTGGTTGGGTGACCTTAGACCAATCACAAGGAGACTGTGAGTTCTAATTCCACCATAGGAATGAAAGCTGGTTGGGTGACCTTGGACCAATCACAAGGAGACTGTGAGTTCTAGTCTCACCTTAGGTATGAAAGTCAGCTGGATGACTTTGGGCCAATCACACACTCTCAGCTCAATTCAATTCACAGAGTTGTTGTGGGGAAAATAGGGAGGAGGGAGGATTTTGTATATTCACTACCTTGAGTTATTTGTAAAACTTAGAAAGGGAGGAATAAAAGAAATCTAAATATTTTTAAAAAGTCTGGTGGTGTGGAGGAAGAAAAGCTACTATTCAGCCTTGAGTGTGTTGCGGGAAAGCTGAGATCCAAATCTCTTGGTTTTAGCTTTCGATAGTTATTCCAGACATTGTTATGGCTACAACTCTGGAATAGAAAAGTGCTTTTTCAACAGGGAAAAGAAGAAAAATGTTGAAATCTGCCTGTAGTAGAGCATGGAGTTGCTTTATTGCAGTATACCATAAACTGCCTAGAAAAGTCTCATTCTAGATAGCAATTTAAGGCTGCACTTTCAGGAGAATATCAGCAGGTTTACCACTTGTAGCTTTGTTTCTGAAAAGCTTTCTCCGGAAGCATTTCCTTTGCAAAGCAAGAGAAGATAATTGAACTAAAGTTATAAACAACTGTTTGGTGTATATGCCATTTATAATTGATTTATAATAATGGAAGAATTATTTTCTGTATTTCTTATTTTATTCTTTTGCTCTTTTAATTGCTGTTGTGAAGTCATGTCTGACCCATCATGACCCCATGGACAACATTCCTCCAGGCCTTCATATACCATCCTCTGGAGTCCATTCAAACTCATGCTTAGGTGGCCAAAGTAGTTGAGTTTCATCTTCAGGATCTGGCCTTCTAAAAAGCACTCAGGGTTGATCTCCTCTAGGACTGACCGGTTTGATCGCCTTGCAGTCCAAGCGACTCACAGAAGTCTTCTCCAGCACCATAGTTCAAAGGCCTCAATTCTTTGGCGCTCAGCCTTTCTTATGGTCCAACTTTCACAGCTATACATTGCAACTGGGAAAAACATAGCCTTGACTATATGTGCTTTTGTTGGCAGGGTGATGTCTCTGCTTTTTAGTATGCTGTCTATATTTGCCATAGCTTTCCTCCCCAGGAGCAAGCGTCTTTTAATTTCTTGGCTATAGTCCCCATCTGCGGTGATCTTGGAGTCCAGGAAAATAAAATCTGTCACTACCTCCATTTCTTCCCCATCTCTTTGCTAGCAATTCAGAGGGCCAGATGCCATGATCTTAGTTTTCTTAATGTTGAGTTTCAAGCCAACTTTTGCACTCTCATTTTTCACCTGCATCAAGAGGCTCTTTAGTTCTTCTTCACTTTCTGCCATTAGAGTGGTATCATCTGCGTATCAGAGGTTGTTGATATTTCTCCATAAGTATTGCAGGCCCAGCTGGCAAAAGAAAGCTCAAGACCATATTGGTTGGAAACCTGCAGAAGAGGCCTTCATCCTGGGGTGGACAAGAATGGCAAGAATGGTGATGATTCTTTTTCTATGCATGAAATCTCTGTAAGGATCCAAATGAGAACTCAAAGTCATACAATGTAATAATCCGAGGAGAGAAAATCTCTTATTAGGAATATAAAAAGATAGGAAAACATCATGAAGAGACTCAGAAGGGTAGCTTGATGACTTCTCAAAGGTCAGAGCAGGAAAGGCCATTTCCTGTTTAGCTAAAATAACTTAACAGTAGTTTAAAAATTCCCATTTCAAATACCGTCAGGAGGATCTTGTTTTGAAATCTTCAGTAGCACAGGATGTATGCACGAACAAGGAAGTTTCAGTGAGGAATTAAAAGTTTCCTGATTCCCCCCCCCCCCCAACTTGCTTATTATAAGCAGCTGGAATATCTTTAAATTTCTACAAAAATATGAAGAGTTAACTCCTAAACCAATGAAAGGTGCGACTCATTTGCCAAGGCCAATTTCCCATCTGTTGCTTGGCAGGAGTTGGTGTGAAGATTCACCAAAACCACAGGTCTTAATTATGTGCATCACTAGTTAACTGGTGAGGATTACGGGTTTTTTTTTAATTATGGAAATATATTACATTAATATGACATATCAGTTGAAGGCATGTTTTGCTATTATTCAAAGATTTTCAAGATTTTAGAATAGAAGCATCCAGCTCTCTTTTTCCTACTCTGCAGTTGTGAATTGATTTATTTTGGTATAATTAATACTCAATTCTATCTTTTACATATATTTTTCTTATTTCCTTCTACTATGTCTTCTTCAGTCTCAATACCAAAATAGCAAAGTTGCATCCCTACCTACGGTAATGGTCAATACAGATCCCTACATCATGTGGTGTATGTGTGTGGGTATACATCAGTGGTGGGTTTCAAATTTTTTTAGAACCTATTCTGTAGGTGTGGCCTGTTTTGTGGGAGTGGTTTGGCAGTCATGTGACTGGGTGGGAGTGGCCAACTTGATGTCACTCACCAGGAAATGTCATGGATTGGGTAAAATGTGGTGAAGCTCACTTAACAACACTCTTGCTTAGCAACCCAAATTTTGGGCTCAATTGTAGTCATAAGCTAAGGATTATCTCTACCTTCTTCTGCATGGCAGCCTTGTCCTAGTAAACTATTTCTCCTTTCTAGCAATTTTCCTCTCTGTTAGAGGCACCAAAATAATCCATACAATGTAAGGTTTCCTGCTGCAACGGGGTTGGACTAGATGACCTCCTAGTAGCCTTTTAGCCCTAAATTGCTGTGCTGTTTGTCTTTCTTTCTGCTAACAAAGAAACCTGCCTGACGCTCATTCCACATGCCTGCCAAATAGAGATAATGAGATAATGACCCTAGAGAAAGTTTGGCTCCATTCATAAGGAGGGAATCATCCAAACCCTTTTAGAAACACAATGCTCAAATTGCATAAACCCCAAAACTTCAAAAACATAAAACCATATAACATATAACCATATAACCATTTTTTTCTTTCCTGCACCTTTTCAATTTAAAGTTATTAAGACTTGTGGACTTCAACTCCCAGAATTCCAGAGGCAGGTATGTTCAGTTCCGATTTAAAGGGACAGCATTTGTTTTTCTCCTTTGCAAAAGAAGTTTCCTTCTTTCTTTTTCTTCTCCCTTCCCCTCCTTCCTCCCCCCTTCCTCCCCCCTCTCTCAAACTCACACACACGCACAGAGAAGTTGGATTGGATTATCTCTCCTACCCCCTTCCCTCTCTCACTCACTCTCTCTCAAGCAAACACACACACAGCTTCACTGATTACAAGTTGGATTGGATATCTTTTCCTATGGCTTGAAAACAGCTCCTCTGCCATCCCCCCCCCATTCCCTCGCTGCCTTCCCCAAACACCTCCCCCATTGCAAATGCAGCCTGCTGTCTGGGTGGGAAATGCCTGGAATGCAATAAATCCCACCCACTCACCTCCTGCTGGCAGGCTGGGGTGAGAGGAGAGGCAAAGAAGCCAGAGGGGAGCTGATCCGAGCCTCCCGAAAGAAAGCGGCTGGGGGAGTGTGTGTGCTACAGCATGGCTCTTTGCCTGGCTTCCCGCCTCCTCCTGTGGTCTCCTCAGTGCTCACTTGTGCTCTCCCTCCTCAAGTGTAGTTTGATTGCAGGTGGAGCCACGTTGCCTTTTCAAACTTGTAATCAGTGAAGCTGGGCTGGATTTTTACATAGCTTTATTCAGCTATGTGTATATATGTGTGTGTGAGAGAGAAATGGATGGGGGCCTGGGGAGGAAGTCATTAACTTGGGGAGGGAGAGCACAAGCGAGCACTGAGGAGACCACAGGAGGAGGCAGGAAGCCAGGCAAAGAGCCATGCTGTAGCACACACACTTTCCCCAGATCGGCTATGTAAAAATCCAGCCCAGCTTCACTGATTACAGGTTTGAAAAGGCAACGTGGCTCCACCTGTAATCAAACTACACTTGGGGAGTGAGAGCACAAGCGAGCCCGGGTCCTTCCTTCCAGCCTTTGGCCAAAGCCCCGCACAGCACCAGGAGGATGAAGTTTGAATTCCTCCCCCTTCCTCTGACCCAACATACCTTTTCCAGCTGCTTCAGAGAGGGCTTCAATGCTGCTCTTGCCTCAGGTCCTCTGAAGAAGCCCCTTCCTTCCTTCCTTCCTTTCTTCCTTCCTTCCTTCCTTCCTTCCTTCCTTCCTTCCACAGCTGGAACGGGTTCTAACCAGCATGGTAGATTTGTGGAACCTCTTCTTCCGAACCAGTTAGAACCGGCAGGAACCCACCCCTGGTATATGTGATATATCATATTGCACATACAATGCAATGCGATGCAATGCAATGCGATACAATACAATACAACACAACACAATACAATGCAATACAGATAGTTTTCAACTTAGATCTTGTTTGTTGCTAAGTGAGAAATTTGTTAAGTGAATTTTTCCCCATTTTACAACCCTTCTTGCCATAGTTGTTAAGTGACTCACTGCCAATGTTAAATTAGTAATGCTGTCATTAAGTGAATCTGGCTTCCCCTTGACTTTGCTTGTCAGAAGGTCAGAAAAACTGACCATTTGGCCCTCGGGACACCGCAACTGTCATAAATATGAGCCAGTTGCCAAGTGTCCGAATGTAAATCATATGACCATGGGGATGAAAAATGGTCATAAATCATTTTTTTCAATGCCGTTGTAACTTTGAAGGGTCACTAAATGAACTGTTGTAAGTCAAGGATTACCTGTATACATGTGCTAATGCTTTAAATTTCATAAATGTGAATAACACTGTTCAGTCTATTTTTGTTGTTGTTAGTTGCGAAGTCGTGTCCGACCCATTGTGACCCCATGGACAATGTTCCTCCAGGCCTTCCTGTCCTCTACCATCCTCTGGAGTCCATTTAAGCTCACGCCTACTGCTTCGGTGACTCCATCCAGCCACTTCATTCTCTGTCGTCCCCGTCTTCTTTTGCCCTCCATCGTTCCCAGCATTAGGCTCTTCTCCAGTGAGTCCTTCCTTCTCATTAGGTGGCCAAAGTATTTGAGTTTCATCTTCAGGATCTGGCCTTGTAAAGAGCAGTCTGGGTTGATCTCTTCTTATTTATTTTACTTCTGCAAAATAAAGAGGTGAACTTGAGGTTTCTGTTTTGTGAGCAAACCTGATACTGAACATTCACTACAGGTATTAGTAAGGAATCCCTGAATACATAGGTCAGATTTCCCAACCCGTACATTCCCATTGGGTTATAAGTTCCATGATTCCAAGGAAGCTAGTTGTGGAGGCTCTAGGGAATGGCCTTGAAGATGAGAAAGCAGTGATGGGATCTTGGAGTCTTAGGGGGCAACCAATTAAATACGAGCCAATAATGTGCAGCAGCAGAGTGGTGGGTTGCAGGCAGTACGCCCCAGTATGGGCGTACCGGAGCCTGCCCGGAGCACCGGATACCGTTCCAGTATGGTGCTCTGGAGGGCCCACCCACCCATCTGATCTCTTTACCTGTGCTTTAAGCTGTTGGTCCATATGGTGCCTGCGCGATGCTCTCCTGAGCAGCTGGAGCATCGCGGAGGCTTGCGGAAGCGTCGCAGGCAAGTACGACGCATGCATGCACCGCGCACATCTGTGCGTGCACCATGCACATCCATGTGGGTGACGCCAGGGCCATTCCAACCATACCGGTTGGAACGGAATCCGGAACCCACCACTGAGCAGCAGCCAAAAAAGCCAATGCAATCCTAAATTGCATTAACAAAGAGATAAAATCAAGTTCAAGTGATGTACTAATACCACTGTATAAAGCTTTGGTAAGACCATATTTAGAATACTGCATCCAGTTTAGTTTTTACACTATAAAAAAGTTGTTGAGATGCTAGAAAGAGTGCAGAGAAGAACAAGCAAGATGCTTAGGGAACTGGAGGCTAAAACATACAATGAATGGTAGCAAGAACTGGGTATAGCTAGTCTACTGAAGAAAAGGAGACATGATAGCAGTGTTCCAATATTTGAGGGGCTGCTACAGAGAGGAGGGCGTCAAGCTATTTTCCAAGGCATCTGAAGGCCAGACAAGGAATAATGGATGGAAACTGAACAAGGAGAGATTCAACCTGGAAATAAGGACAAATTTTCTGATAGTAAGAGCAATCAACCAATGGAACAGCTTGCCTTTAGAAATTGTGGGAGCTTCATCACTGGAAGCTTTCAAGAGACTGGGCAGCCATCTGTCAGAAATAGGTCAATTGCAGTTGTAAGTTGCAGACTACCTGTAATTTTAGACCTATATGGCATTGATTTCTTGGTCTGGTCTATATAATGGGGCTGATTCTAATAAAGGAGGAGGAAACTGTGATGCAACACGGCTGAGCAGCATTAGATTAGAAATAGATAGTCTATGTCCAACATCAGAAAGCAACATTTTGCAAGTGGTTTCTATGTATTATCCAACATTCTCCTAAATTGGTCTTAGTGTTTATTTAGAGTGTCATGTTTCTTATGAAATTAATAATGTTTTATTTTTGTTATTGCAGTTACTTATCTGTAGAATTAATTGCTATGATCCCTTGTTTTCAGACTGATAAAGATGCAGCCAGGAACTGGATAGAAGTAATTTATCAATGTTTGCAAAAGGTTCATGTTATACAGAAATATGCATAATTGGATTCAAAGCTGGTCCGGCATAGACCTTGAGATGTTAAATGAAAAGAAACAGACTTTCGTGAATTCCTCACTTAGCCATTAGCTGTGTGGATAAGAGTACTTAAGAAAATGACTAGCCATACTTAAACTGTTCATATATCAGTAGTGAGCAACCTTCTCTTAACTCAGAACTTGCACGTTATTTTCACTGCCTTGCTGCAGTGTAGCTGATGACACCATCTAAGCAGCCCCCAATCTTTTTGGGCACCATGGAGAAAGGTTTTTCCACCGACCAGAAGGGGAGTGGTTTTGCATGCTACCTTGCATTTCACAGATGGGGCGTCACTTGTTTGCATGGCCCAGTTGCTGGCATGCCGTGACCCAGTACCGGTCCATAGACTGGGGTTTGGGCAAGGGCGGGATTGAAAATTTTTAGCAACCCGTTCTCTGCCCAGTTGCTGGGTGGGCATGGCCATGGAGCCGTGAGCTAGTTCGATTCCTGCATCATGGCACGGGGGAAGGGTGTTTTCACCCTCCTCAGGCTCCGGAGGATTTTCTCGAGTCTCCGGAAGGGCGGAAACAGCCTCCCCTGGGCTCCGGAGGCCCTCCAGAAGCCAGAAACAGGCCTACATCCAGACTTCTGGTACTTCCATTAGGCCCATTTTTCGCTCTCCCAGAGCCTCCACACAAGCCCTGCATTAACCTGGCATCCAAAACAGGCCACGTGGAGACTCCTGGGAGGGGCGGGGTGGAGCGGGGCAGAGCCAGTCGGTCATCAGAAATACCGGTTCAGAGAACCAGACTAAAATTAACATCTGGTTTACTTGAACTGGTCCGACTCAGCTAAATCCCACCCCTGGGTTTGGGGATCCCTGATCTAAGTGAATGCAGTTGAACATTTTGGACCTTTTCTTTTTGCATTATTGAAGGATTTTTAAGGGTGAAGTTATACAGAGTTGGCCAGTTTTGAGGTTTTGTTTTTATTAAGAGTTGCAAGGTTCAAGTCTTTCACTTTGTCTTTCAAATTCAGAAAATGATGTAAAACAACAATCTCATCTGTACAAACGAGAATTGGGATGTTACATGCAGCCTATGTTTTGTATGTTACCTCACCCTGTATTAAGGTGTGGAAATATTAATGCCAATATTTCATTAATTGTTCTCCCAAGCATTCTTGACTAGTTCAGTGTCATCATAACAATTCATTTCCCCTTCGAAGGCTCCAGTCCTATTCATAGGTATTGGAAGTATGCCCAAGTGAAAACCCCCAGGGAAGGAGATCAAAATGTAAACACTTAACCTGATGATTTGCAAACAACTGGTCTATAACAATCTGTTATGTAAAAAGAGGGAGTATAAAAAGGGAGAATGCAGGCAGTTTCTAGAAAAAATGAGTTTAAAACCTGTCTTAGACCATCTGTATTTATGTGAAAGTGTGCTTTGTTATACGTATATAACAAAATTTAATCCCCTGGTAATTAAGCACTGTGTGCAAGTCCTTGGTTCACACAGGTGTCAAGCCAAAATATGCCTTCTTTGATTTTGTTTAAGTATGAATTGTAAATTTAATAAGGTAAAGGTAAATGTTCCCCTCGCACATATATGCTAGTCGTTCCCGACTCTAGGGGACAGTGTTCAGCTCTGTTTCAAAGCAGAAGAGCCAGCACTGTCTGAAGACGTCTCCGTGTTCATGTGGCCAGCATGATTAAATGCCAAAGGTGCACAGAACATTGTTACCTTCCCACCAAAGGTGGTCCCTATTTTTCTACTTGCATTTTTACATGCTTTCGAACTGCTAGGTTGGCAGAAGCTGGGACAAGTAATGGGAACTTACTCCGTTACATAGCACTAGGGATTCAAACTGCTGAACTGCCAACCTTTCTGATCAATAAGTTCAATGTCTTAGTCACTAAGCCACCCCATCCCTTTTTGTAAATTTAGTATGAATTTTGAATTAGTGGCAGGAACTCAGTGTGATTTAAAATCATAGTAAATGGCTAAGAGTTGTGATTAATAAAGTCATTTATATTAATTAATCAAAGCAGGGTTTAAACAAACCAGTGTTAAGCATTTGCATTTCTCATTTTTAGAATCATAAAATGAAGGATTCAAAGAGATCTTGGAGATCATCTAGTCCAAATCTCAATCCAGTGCATAAATCCAATACCGCCATATGCCTTACAGAAGGCCATCTGTCCTCTGTGTAATTGCCTCCAATGAAGAAGAATATATCCCTTCCAAGAACATCTGTTCCATGTTGAACTACAATTAGCATCATCATTTTTCTCCTGATGCCTAATTTCTGCATTCTTGTAAGGTAAGTCACTGGTCCTGTCTGATAAAATCTCTCTGAACAGGCCTGCCTTATCTTTATTCTTGTAGCTGAGGACAATTCTCAGGTTTCCTGCAGTCTTTGTAGATAACAGATTAGCAGAGTTGGAAGGGTCCGTGATGGCAAAGCTAGGGCATGTGCACACAGAGCCATAGTTTCCCACACGGCAGCCCTCAGCAGCTCTCAGCAGCCCTCAGCTCCAGCAGGCATGCATGTGCCAGCCAGCTGATTTTTGGCCTTCCAGAGGGCAGGGGGAGGCTGTTTTCGCCCTCCCCAGACTTCAGGAAAGCCTCTGGAGCCTGGGGAGGGTGAAAAACAGGCCCAACGGGCCAACCGGAAGCCAAACTTCTGTTTTAGTCTTGGTTTGATTCTCACCTGATGGGGCAGACAACTGTCACTAAGGAGATTAGATTAGTTTGGCATGATGTGATAAACTCACCGGAACATATATCCTGGCTATATCTGCTTTAAGAGGTAAGCTAGCTACAAAAGAAAGAAAATAAAAAAGGCAAAATTCCCCACAAATTATAAATCGAAAAGTATAAATAAAGAGCCCCAAGTAAAACTAGCGTCAACACCATAAAACAAGATTTTTTTTTTCTGTGAGGGCATTCTGGAATCCTTCAGGCCTTTTAAAACTTTCTCTCCCTTAGACCAGGGGTGTGTCAAACTCGATTTCATTGAGGGCCGCATGAGGGTTGTGTTTGACTCAGGGAACCAGGATGGGGGTGGCCAGGTCGATAAGCCGAGCTCGACGTCACTTGTGTCAGGGGTGCCTGTGACAGCCTGAGCACTCTGCCCGTGAAAACAGGCTCCCAAACTCCATTTTTGGCTGCTCCTGCAACCTTCTGCCAGCGAAAAATGAATTTGTGAGGGTTGTGCACGGAGCTTGCGAGGATCGTGCACGGCCCTCCCGAGCTCCTTTTTGGCTGGCAGTGGCACCATGGGCTGGCCCTTTGCTGTTTCCAGGGCAGCCCCGCAGGCCAGATCTAAGCACCCTGTGAGCCGGATCTGGCCCCCGGGCCATGAGTTTGACACCTCTGCCTTAGGTAATCAGACTAATTAAAATTCTTGCTTGAATCTCTAGTCTTCTGCCTTATAGGTTTTAAGTTACAGCATGATTTGACTTGCCTCTATATTATTTATTTCATGCTTGGTTCTAAACCACTTTAGTAGCTTCATAATGAAAGACGTGGTGCAGAATCACTGTAATTTTATATAAATAATCATTTCCTCTGAATTCTGAAATGTTTCTAAATTTCATATTTGTACAAAAATTGATTTTTCACTTTTAGGTGCTCCTTTAAATTAGCATGATTGTTGAGATGTAGCTAAATATATAAAAGTACTTGATTTGAGCCATTCTGCATTTTAACCATGTACCATTATTAAAAAAGAAATTCTATAATATTTAAGAGTATTTTGAAAGGAGAATTCTCTACATATTTATGATTTCCCACAGCAGAGTGTTTTAAGCACAGCTATATATGGTTGTTGACATAAAACAAAAGAGAAAAAATACTGATAATGGTGTTACACCTCCTTTTCTCCTTGTATGGTAAAGGCTCAAGCTTGAGTATTTGGGTTGTACACATATCTCTATATTTAGTATAAAGGGATAATAGGTTCTCTTAGCCAACTTGGAACAGAAATTCTGTCTCTTGATGTTTTTTTATACAAAGTGACCCCTAATGTCCAATCTTCTATAATATTGACATTAAAATGACAATTCTGATTTCATGTGTTACTCTTCTGGAAGTGATTTGTATTACAAATATACAGTGCATACCTTCAAAAGGGAGTAAGACTATGTATGCATTTCCATGATTATGGAATGACTTTAGTTTCTTTTTCTTACCCTTGGAAATTATATACAAGTGAAAAAGCACTGCAGCTGTGTTAGATATTCCGAATGTTTATTGCTTCTGCAGGCTGGGGTAATCTGCCCTAAGTAATGAAGATATAGCTGGGATCCCACCATCATGAAGTTGTTGTTACAGTAACTAGGACAAGCTTTTTTTTTTTCATTTATGCCTAGGGGCATGCTGGGAAATGCTACATATTAGCAATGGGGAAATGATAATAGAATGAAATAGCTACATGCAAACTTTAGTTATTAGCAAACTCTGAAATGAAGATATTTAGCCTATTAGCCTTTAGACCCATCTTAAGGGGTTTGTGTGGGGCACATCAGTATTTTGCAAATGAAGATGACTCTTGAGATTAATGCACAACGTTGTTGCATGCCAGCTTTCTACTTATTATATTTTTCATAAATGAGTTCAACATAAAGCCAATCGGAGCAGGGAATCTGCCCGGTCTCCAGGGAGGTGCCCTGTTAAGAGGCTAGGGAATGCATGGTCACAACAAATAATATGTTGTTGCTGGAAACATCTGGTCGCTGTCCTTGACTATGATGAAGAATAAGCAAAGCTCAAAGGAACTAGGATATCTAAGATAAATGGCAAACTAAAAGAACCCTCTGCATTGGAGTGTTCCATCACTTAAATTTGAATTTGTAGGAGAGGGTTGTTGCAGATGCTTTGTGAACAAAAAAACAAAAAACTAGGGATCTGTGCTTTCCCTCCATTCCTGAGACAAACAAAACAAAATCTATTTCTCTTGAGTATAACTAGTGGTTTAGTGGTTTAGTGGTTTATTAGCATTTGTAGGCCGCCCTTTTCCCTGAGGGGACTCAGGGCGGCTCACAGAAAACCAGGGAGAGGGGAATACAACATTAAGACAACAACATATAATAAAAATAGTAAGCAACATTCATTCATCATTCGGGCGGGGTAGCAATTCTTATCCCCAGGCCTGACGGGCGAGCCAGTTCTTCAACTACCAGCCAGACCTTTTTTGCATCTTACATGACCACCTTATCTTTATTCTAAGGGTTAGGTTAATGGGAAGATGGGCATTTCCTACTGCATGCTCAGAGTATTTGTATTTTGCCACGGCTGACTTAATGCTATCCATCCATACTTGCTTAGCAGGTATGCATTGAGGAAAAAAAGGTGAAGTGTCATAGACACCATATTCCCCAGGAGCCCACAATGATTTGGAACTGTTCTTATTTTTGTCTATGGAAATTCTCAGCCACCCAGATCATGGTTATCTCAAAGGTGCCTTCCCCCCCCCCCAAAAAAAGCAGCTGGAGTTCCTTGTTTTTCTTTGAAGATGTTTCACTTCTCATCCAAGAAGCTTCTTCAGCTCTGACTGGATGATGGGAAATGGAAGGATTTATACTCCTTGAAGACAGCTGGTCATTTGCATTCTTTTAGAGAGTCGTTGAGGCCACTTGGAGGCTTATCTATGATCTCAGGGTGACCTGGATAGTGCAAATGGGTATTGAGCCTTCTTGGAACTGCTGAAAAGACTGTGTTGTAGACTGGAGGTAGATAATTCCATATCCCTCCCCTTCTGTTGAGAGAGGGCTGTTCAATTTTGAGATAGATGCCCTCTTTGACTCCTCTTTCAAACCAGCCATATCCTGTGTCCAAAATGTGGACTTTGCTATCTTCAATAGAATGGCTTTTGCCTTTTAAATGGAGGTGGACGAGGGTTTATCCTGATGGGTTTATTCTCCTATCTTGTGCCATGCGTTTATGCAGTGGTTGTTTTGTTCCCCCAATTTACAGATCTGCACATGACTCATTGCTCAGTTTTTATTCTGTTTGTTTTATCCTTGGGGTGAACAAGGTTCTGTCAAAGTATATTCTTGGGTTTGAAATGTTCACATATGTTGTGGTGGCTGAAGATCGACCTGAATTGTTCTTATTTATGTATTATTTAGATGATTTATGTAGCCACCCACCACTTATAATCATGTCTATAAGTGGCATACATCAAATAAACTCTCCCAGAAGCAATGTTTCAATAAATCCATGCAATTTTAACAACTGTTCCAAAAGAAAAAAAGAAAGAAAGAAAGAAAGAAAGAAAGAAAGAAAGAAAGAAAGAAAGAGAGGAAAAAACCTCAGAAGCTTAACGTATCAACAGTATAAAGCTGTTCCACCTCCCAGACAGCTCATCTATTGTCTTGGCCCAATGCCTGGAAGAAGAGCCACGTTTTGAAAGATTTTTATATCATTCTGTTTAGATTTCATGGTTCCTTACAGAGATAATTTCATGGATTGTCTCTTAATGTGCACATAGTAATATTGAGGTAATGCATAGTTATCTATGAATTAAATAGAGAGAGAGAGAGAAAGAGAAAGAGGCCCAACAATGTGCAGGTTGATTCTGCTGTTTTCCTAAGGTAAAGGTAAAGGTTTCCCTCACACATGTGCTAGTCGTTCCTGACTCTAGGGGGCAGTGCTCATCTCTGTTTCAAAGCCAAAGAGCCAGCGCTGTCTGAAACATCTCCATGGTCATGTGCCCAACATGACAAAACCCCAAAAGCACACAGAACGCTGCTACTTTCCCACCAAAGATGGTTCCTATTTTTCTACTTGTATTTTTTTTTACATGCTTTCGAACTGCTAGGTTGGCAGAAGGTGGGACAAGGAGCGGGAGCTCACTCCATTACACAGCGCTAGGGATTCGAACCGCCAAACGTTTCTGATCGACAAGCTCAAGTCTTAGCCATTGAGTCATGGTTTCCTAGGCAGATGTAATAGGCAGAAGGAATAATCTTAAGAAATAGGATTGGCTTTCCCCCCAAATGTGATTGTAGCAATCAAGTCCTTGCATTAACTTCCTAACTGGAGAATGGATTCCAAAGAAAAATGAAAAATGTTTCTATTTTTCTTCTCGGCAGCCTACAATATTATATCTTGTCGTAACTACCATTGCCTTGGTTGATAACATATTGAGTAACAGGTTATTTCAAGTTTTCACCGAATTCAATAGAAGCCGATATCTTAAGTTGAATAACGGACTACCACAAGCTATCCCCTGCTATTTTCCATTTATCCAAAACCTATCTGAAACTGTTGCTCAGAAATTTATTTATGCCAATGATATCAATCTCACAGTGATCCAGAGGTCACACTCTCTTAAAAGCTGGATGACTACTTCAAAAAAATGGCATGTCCAACCAAGCCTAACAAAAATAGAAGTAGCCACATTGTTCTCTTAAAGAGAAAAAGTGGGAGGGGGGAAGCACCTACAGACATGCAATATTCTCTTACCATAACTTTATAATAAAAATAAAATTAGTGTACATGATTTTGATTTCCTTGTCTGGCCTTCCTCAGGGGTCAGCAAACTGCGGCTCTGGAGCCACATGTGGCTCTTTCCTCCCTCTGCTGCAGCACCGTCACCAGTTGGTGCCACAATTTTGAGACGAGCTTCCGGGGGGGGGGAGTCCAGTGCGCCAGGAGAAGACTCTATGGCAAGGGGAGGGTTTTCCAGTTGTCTCCACAATTGATACGGCTTTTGGTTATGACAGATAGAGGAAAAAGTACACTGCGCTAGGAGGAGACTCTATGGTGGGGGAACTGACCTTCCGGTCAGGTCCAGAATTGAACAGGGGGCTTCTGGTTAGGACCTTTGCGGCTCCTGGTGTTTTCTTTTCTGTGGGAAATGGGTCCAAATGGCTCTTTGGGTGTTTAAGTTTGCTTCCCCATGGCCTACCTTAAGCAATACATGTAGTCCTTGACTTACTTTACAACCACTATTGAATCCAACCCAATTACTGGAGCTAATCAGCTTTTGTGACCTTCTGACAAGCGAAGGCAATGGGGAAGCCAGATTCACGGAACAACCGTGTTACTAACTTAACAACTTCAGTGATTCACTTAACAAATGTGGCAAGAAAAGTGGTAGAATGGGGCAAATCTCACTTAAGCAGCATATATTAATTTGCTAGGCGAGTGTGACTTGTGTGTCCAACAGTCTAGGCATAGTCATCAAAGGCTCCGTAAATCTCTTTGTAGGAAGTTATCACCCCCTCCCCCCCCCAGAAAGAAGGCTTTTCTAGGATCAAATCATTCACTTCTCTCCATTACCAGGAAAACACTACAGGCAGTCCCTCCAACAGTTAAGTTTTATGAATGAGACACTTTTGTATCTATTGAGAAAACTGGAATATTCCATTCAGTATCCATTTACAGAAATCAGTCCATCCTATTCACAAACAAAATGCCTTCAACCACAGTTCCCACAGAAGGCTGGAGCTAATGAGATTGAGAATTTATACCCCCTGCCCAAATTCTAAGGATAGGACATGACCTTTAAGACATAATAGGATTTACCCACCACCATAAGAATAGCAAAAGACATGAGGCTCACTATATTGCACAACCCCCTGGAGCATCTCAATCACCAAACCCAAGAAGTCTATAAAAATCAATCCACTCGCTCAGCCATTTTGTCAGCCACCCCAGACACATAGCAATAGCAATAGCAGTTAGACTTATATATCGCTTCATAGGGCTTTCAGCCCTCTCTAAGCGGTTTACAGAGTCAGCATATCGCCCCCATAGTCTGGGTCCTCATTTTACCCACCTCGGAAGGATGGAAGGCTGAGTCAACCCTGAGCCGGTGAGATTTGAACCACCAAACTGCAGATAACAGTCAGCTGAAGTGGCTGCAGTACAGCACTCTAACCACTGCGCCACCTCGACTCCATACTGCTGTCACTGAAGTTTCTGGAAACCAAATAAACAGAGGCCTTCTTTCCTTGTAGCCAGCCTCCATTTTATTTCCAGCGTCTTTCTCCCAGCTTGCAACTGGACTGGATTTTTCTTCCAACATCTTGTTTTTGCTACTTTCGTGGAGCATCAGAAAACAAGGCCTTGGTAAGCACAGTACTTAGCAGTAGCAATAGCAGTTAGACTTATATACTGCTTCATAGGGCTTTCAGCCCTCTCTAAGCGGTTTACAGAGTCAGCATATCGCCCCCACAGTCTGGGTCCTCATTTCACCCACCTCGGAAGGATGGAAGGCTGAGTCAACCTTGAGCCGGTGAGATTAGAACCGCTGAACTGCAGATAACAGTCAGTTGAAGTGGCCTGCAGTACTGCACCCTAACCACTGCTCCACCTCGGCTCTTACTTACTTGCTGGTAGGCTGAATTCATTTTGATGAGTCAATAACTATATAGCCTTTTGTAGTTTCCAGATCATAGGAATATGGACGTAGCAAGCAAATGAAAAGAGGAGAGAACCCTGCTTATGTAATTATTTATCACCTGTAGTGATTAATTTTAATCAAATGGAGAAACATATAGATTGAAGTCTCCATGAGAGAGCTGAGGTGGCGCAGTGGTTAAATGCAGCACTGCAGGCTACTTCAGCTGACTGCAGTTCTGAAGTTCGGCGGTTCAAATCTCACCGCTCAAG
Source organism: Thamnophis elegans (assembly GCF_009769535.1). Classification (NCBI taxonomy): domain Eukaryota; kingdom Metazoa; phylum Chordata; class Lepidosauria; order Squamata; family Natricidae; genus Thamnophis; species Thamnophis elegans. The sequence goes on from NC_045551.1 coordinate 45,902,227, forward strand.
GTTGACTCAGCCTTCCATCCTCCCGAGGTGGGTAAAATGAGGACCCAGACTGTGGGGGCAATATGCTGACTCTGTAAACCGCTTAGAGAGGGCTGAAAGCCCTATGAAGTGGTATATAAGTCTAACTGCTATTGCTATTGCTATTGCTATGTGCGATTTGAGACTCCGTTCTGGATCTGTTTTTTTCTTACCACTCCAGATGGTTCATTTCTTCTAATTAAATAATCCAGTGAAAAAGTATGGGAACCATGTTCTTTCCTGCTATCGTCCTCTGCTCACGATTTCATGATCCCATGAATCTCATTTCCCAGACATAATGAGGGGAAAGGGGAAAAGAATGGAAAGGAACAGATCCAAAGGCTAGGCAAGAGAATTAAGCTGAAGAAGATAAGCTTGGATACCATAACTTGGAGGAATGCAATGTTTGGAATACTTTTAGAGGTTCCAATGATAAAGACCTTAACAGCCATCCTGGCAAATGGGAAAGAAAATAGTTGCATACAGCAAACAAAAAGAGATTTTCTTCTTTGGCTGCCCCACAAAAGCTACATAATGTTTTGTGAGGTTTGAAAAACCACACACAGACAAGCTGGGGAAAGAGGGGGTTAGGAGAAGAGGAAGGGGTGGATAAACCCTCTTTATTCCCCATTTCTGTCACCTGGCATAATTTTTCTTTTAAACCTGCAGTGGGTATAAAAGGTCTGCGTATCCCTGTTAAAATGTACATCTGAGATGTAGAAATAAATCAGATCAAGATTTTCAGAATTTTCATTTCACTTCAGAATTCTTTTTTCCACCTTTAATACAACATACAAGCTGTACAACTCAATTGAAAAACAAACTGAAATCTTTTAGGGAGGAAGATGACAATAAAAGCATACAATAGTGTGGTTGCCTAGGTATGCACGCCCTTAAACTAATATTCTGTTGAAGCACTTTTTGATTTGACGAGAGTGTTCAATCTTTTGGGATAGGAATTTATTCACATGGACCATCTTGTCTTGGGACTCTTTGCCTGCTCCTCCATGCAAAGGCTCTCCAAATCTATCAAATTGCAAGGACATTTCCTTTTCCACAGCTCTCTCCAGGTTGCCTACTTTATAATGCTTTGGTAAAGCCACTCTTGGATACTGCACTCACTTTTGGTCGCCACGATCTAAAAATGATGTGGAGACTCTAGAAAGAGTGCAGAGAAGAGCAACAAAGATGATTAGGGGACTGGAGGAACTGGGTATGTCTAGTTTAATTAAAAAAAGGACTAGGGGAGGCATGATAGCAGTGTTCCAATATCTCAGGGGCTGCCACAAAGAAGAGGGAGTAAACTATACTCCAAAGTACCTGAGAGCAGAACAAGAAGCAATGGGTAGAAACTAATCAAGGAGAGAAGCAACTTAGAACTAAGAAGAAATGTCCTGACAGAACAATTAATCAGTGGAGCTACTTGCCTCCAGAAGTTGTGGATGCTCCAACACTGGAAGTTTTAAAGAAGATGTCAGATAACCATTTGTCTGAAGTGCTGTAATGTTTCCTGCCTAAGCAGGGGGTTGGACTAGAAGACCTCCAAGGTTCCTTCCAACTCTGTTATTCTATTCTATTCTATCCCACAAATTTTAAATTGGATTCATTATGCAGGTCTGTGCAACACTGTGTTCCAAGCTACTAAAAGATTTAATCTTAGAACAAATAATGTTCTTCTTGTGTGGAAAATGGTAATATATTCAGGTTGCTGTAATCTTTGCTGGGCTCAGGATCAAAGAATGCAAGTTATCCCTCAAAAGGAGACATGCACCATGTGAAAATGGAGAAGATCAAGAACTGCATCACAGCTGTACTGAGAGAGCTTATAACTTTATACATAAGTAGTTTTGGGGGCTCACATAGGAACCAATAATTGGTTTGCATTCCGTGCATATTCTCCGTTTCACAAGTCAAAATTTAGCCGGAGTAGTTCAAGGATGGGAAAGCACAGGCATGACATTTTCAGTTGCTTCTTATTCTGAATATGTCATCACTGCTCTCATTAATATTTCAGCTGTGTTTTGTTGTTAGTCATTTATTAAAGTATAAACCTTTAACCTTTGAGATATTTTCAGAGGGCTTCTTGCCCAACTAACTAGGAAGCATTGTACAGCTTGCATTTCTTTTTGGTTTAATGAACGTTTAAAGGAAAGTTTTAAAAAAACCCAGAAAATAACTGATGCTGAGGAAAACATCAGGGAATTTCACGCAGAAAAGAACATTCATTTCCTGTAAAATTCCATGACGGGGACAGGAATGATTGCATAATCAAAGCCTAATTTGAAGGGGATTTTAGCCAACTATTTTTTTAATCTGCACAGAATCACATTAAAGTTGGAAGATCTGAGGCTTATGAAATAATATTATCCAAAATTAATCTTTGGAATGTGCATCTATCTGAATACACTCAAGATTTGTGGGACATATAGAAAATGTCATTGCCAGAGCATTCTTTCCCATGATTAAATATGTAATTGGGAAAATTAAAAAAAAACTTTTTCTGTACAATTGTGATGGAAGCTGCCTGTTGGAGACTAGCAAAGTGATATTAAGATTCATAGCCCCACAAGTATGTTAGAGAAGTGGACAGTTGTAAACTATGAAGAAGCTCATCCATTTCCTAAATTTCAGAAATTGTTCTTCATAAGCCTATACGTAGTTAATTAACCTGATTTAGAATTAACCTGAAACTTTATTTCCCAACAACCATTGGCCTCTGGTTGATCTTTCTACCCTACATACTTACCACAAGTTTTATCTACATCTAGAAGGCTGTTTGAAGCCAATAACCTATCCATCTAAATATCTCTGGGGGAGTCATGTATATATTTGGAGAAAGAAATTCATATAATTGGAAGGAAATCATTTTTGTACTTTGTGTGAAAATGCACCAATGAAAAGGACATGTTAAAACGGATTATAATTAAAAGAAAAACAAATTCCAGACCCCAAAAGGAAGAGGAATTGATTTCAGAAAATGAAACCTATATAAGTTTGAGAAATGAAAAAAAAAACTGTTTAAAATGTTAGCAACAGGTTCAGTGGCTGAAATTAGTCACCAAGGTTCACATGTTAAGAACAAATATCATTTTATGGGCTTCCCTCAGCTCTTCTGACAGAGAGATATGAGAGAGTTTTAGGAATTTTGTTCACTTGTATCTTCTTCACGTTTTGCTGACTTGCATCTGGTTTGATCATATGAATCCAATAAACAGTGTGGCTAAATTTTACTTATGGCTTCTCCAAGGCAAGGAATGTGGCTAATATGTGGAACACTAGGTATAAGATTAGCCCAATCTTTGACCATTCGCTAATCAAGGCTGAGTGGAATTTGACCACAACAGAGGTTCCTCATTCTGCAGGATTCAAATGACATGAAAGGAACTGAAATTCATTAGACTTTTTGCAACTGGGAAAATAAGAGCAACTGAGGGGCCACCCAGGATTCTATTATCATACAAAAGTATAGTTTAGTGAAGTAAAAATGAAGGTCTTATTTTCAGTTCTCAAGATCCTAGATAGCTTCCTGGGGATTTCCTACAGAAAGCATGGCAGATACCGACAAAACCTCCGTCAAAATGGGTGAAACCACCTTTCAAGTATGAACGTCTTATATACATCTTGCTTTGTGTCTAAAGAAAGAAGCAGTGTTTAATAATGACTAAGTGGCTTTTCAACCACTTGGATTTCCACCATAAAGTGGAGCACCTAGAGCTGTGATGGAGAACCTATGGCACACATGACAGAAGTGACATGCAGAGCCATCTCTCTGGGCATGCGAGACATCACCCATTGCTCTTCTGGGTTCCAGCGTGCCAGCCAGCTGGTCTTCACACACGTGGGAGCACCAGAAACCGGGAGAGCAGCCACTTGGCGCGCATGCACGTGCCGGGAAGATGATATTCCTGTTTCTGGCTCGCACATGCACTCTGGCCAGCTGGCCTTTGCATGACCATGCACACCAGAAACTGGAAGACCAGGTGGCTTGTGCACACGCATGTGCCAGAAACCAGAGGATCATCTTCCCAGCGTGCATATGGGCGGCAGGTCTTCCAGTTTCCAGTATGTGGGTGTGCGCCAGGGGTGGGTTCCTGCCAGTTCTAACCTCTTCTATAGAAGAGGTTCCACAAATCTACAGTGCCATTTAGAACTGGTTCCAGCTCCCTCCCCCCGCCCGTCCACCCGTCATCAAGATGAAGAGCGAGAGGAGGACTTCTGGGAGTTGAAGTCCACAAGTCTTAAAGCTGTCAAGTTTGAACACCCCTGGGAGTTTTTCTTTCTAAAGGGTTAGAGGTGCAAGTGTCTTGTAACTTGACAGCTTTAAGACTTGTGTGCTTCAATGCCAGAGTTCCTGAGCCAACATTTTGGTTGCTAAGCAAGTGCATTGTTAAGTGAGTTTCACCACATTTTACAAGTTGGCCATGCCTACCCAGTCACCTGACTGCCAAGCACTCCCACCTGGTCACATGGCCGGCAAGCCACTCCCACAAAGCAGGCCACACCCACAGAAGAGGTTCTAAACAAATTTGAAACCCTCCACTGGTGTGCGCTCATGCACATGCACTCCTGTTTTGGCACTTGGTGCTGAAAAGGTTCACCAACACTAACCTTGAGGTCAGTTTCAGGAAAACCATAGGAAATGATCTTCTGCCAACTTTGCTTGAAATTGGGTGCTTGACTAAACGTTTGCCTACTTGTTTATTTGTACTTTCAAGTCACTTTTTATAACTATCTTCAGCAGCTTCTTCCAACCTGACATCTTCCAGCAACAGATGACCTTCACTTGTGGACATTGTTCTTTATATTAATGAGACTGGAGAAGGGAACAGCAATTGTCAAGCCAAACAGAGCCACAGTGGCTAAATTGAACCAATTTTGATAAAGAACTGATATGTGAAAGCCAGATTCCAGTCAGAACTCCCTCAAAGCACCATATTATGATAGACTGTATACACAATCTTTTACATTGAATCCTGAGTCCTCTCAAACTTCTAGAATGAATCTTGGCTGCTAGAATGAATCACTTAGCCATAATTTCATATTGTTCTTTCAAGGGCAATAGGTCTCTGCAAGTTAAGGTTTAATTTAAATATCTCCAGATCGATGGCCAAATAGATAGAGATTCAAAAGACCTCTGATTGGTTGTTTGCAGTTTGACTGCTAACCAGAGAGTGGCTAATATGGACCAGATTAGGGGTGGGTTCCAGCAGCCGCTACTGCCAGTTTGCTCGTGATTGTGCTGCGCCCTGTGCATGCATGCACAGTACTATAAAAATGCTTCTGCACATGTGCAGAAGCCAAAAACAAGATGGTGGTGCCTATGGCACCACCGAGAGAACCAGTTCAGGGGAATGGCAGGCCTGGGTCACTGCCAGTTCCAGCGACCCAGGCCACCAAATCACTACTGGTTTGGCCGAATCGGGGCCAAATCAATAGTAACCCACCACTGGACCAGATAGACAGATGACCCAGTCTTTTCTAAAGCCGCATCTTGTGTTCTGCTTCATCTTTTGTGACTTTGTTCCCTGGCCTCTTTGCAGGATGTTATTATTTATAACATAAAGAAGTAATCTTGCGAATTTTCCTGTCATTGAGGTTTTTTTTAAAAAAAGACTGGCTAGGAAGGGAGTTGAATGAAATGAAGTTGGCAAATCATCAGTTGTCGTCACCTTGAGTGTGTTGGGAAGTGTATGAAAACAATGACATTTATCACAAGCTACTGAGCATGTTCGCCCTGATTTATGGCCAAGTTTGCTCTGCAAAAAAACACGCTCCATGATTTTAGGGCTTGTGAATGACCTAGAGATGATAACCTCAAGCTCCTTTCAGAGATTGGAGGCTACAGCAATATACTCCAAAGTACAATGGCAGGAATTAAGCTAGCATGGAGCAGAGTATCTATTTCCCCACCTATACCCAGGGGAATATTACGGGAAGTACAATGATGTCCTTTGCACTATATTTATAACTGGGGTCAGACCCACCCTTAGATGGTTGAAAATACTGTTACATTTTTAGTACGTCACAAAAAACCCACACACACCTTCAAAATGCAGTGCAATACATTTTTAGTGTGTAGTAAAACAGTGCATTTTTTTCTTTCTGTTTTTAGTAGTCCTTGCCAACGTGTTAGGCGATGCTTTATTCATTTGGTTTCTCCTGATCTGGATTTATTCAACTTTTTGTTTTGCTTTTGTTTTTTTGTAACGCAGATCCACGGGCAGGCCAAAAGTTGTCAAAAGATTTGTGGCATAATCATCAAGGCCTAGCTCACTCCTGTGAGGCCTGCAGTCATATTCCTTTTAGGATCTTTGGCCTGCCACACTCTCTCTTATTTTACTATGCTGTTTCATTAGTGGGGAATTGGGGGGGGGGAGGAATCATAAGGAGTAGAATGTGTTGTTGTCAAAATAAAAAAAATCCTTTCTAGAAGCCCAAGGTCATTCTTTGTCTCCGCACCTCTGCACCTGACCAGAACTAGACGAGTGGAAATCCCAGCGTGGCTGTAGAAGATTGGACCATGTGATGAATTTGTGGGTGTGGGGGCAAGGTTTTGAATTTTCAACTGCGTAGAAACCCAGGAAGCTTTCAGATTCGGGTTTCCACAGTTTGTACCAACATGTCTCTCTTATTAAATTGGAACTTTGATGTAAGCTATGCCTTGAACTCTGATTTAATTCTGGATGCTATTTGGAACACTGATATTTTGATCAGAATAAGGCTATAGGTAGTCCTTGAGTTACAACCACAATTGAGCCCAAAATTTATGTTGCTAAGTGAAAAAGTTGTTAAGAATGTTTGCCCCGATGTATGACTTTTCTTGCCACAGTTGTTAAGTAAACCATTGCATTTGTTAAGTTAGTAACATGGTTGTTAAGTGAATCTGGATTCCACATTGACTTTGTTTGACAGAAGGTCACAAGAGGGAATCACATAACCGCGGGATACTCCAACGGTCACAAATATCAACTAGTTGCCAAACATCTGAATGTTGATCATGTGATCCTGGGAAGCTGCAATGATCGTAAGTATGAAAAACGGTCACAAGTCACTTTTTTCAGTGCTATTGTAACTTTGAACGTTCACTAAATGGCCTGTTGTAAGTTGAGGACTAGCTGTATTTGATTTGATAGCATTTATTCCCAAGTAATATGGATGAGATCACAACCTATGGAACTCTTCCCACATGAACCTCTAGGCACTAAATTCTCAACAATTCTTTTTCCTACTCTAGAATGGTCAATCACGTGAGAAGAACAATTGGAAACTCTTCCTCACTGGCACCACTTGAGTTTTACACACTTCCATTCCATTTCTTTGTCCACTGGGCACACAGAACCAAGTCAAAATCAGGGAGTGCTTTGGCCGTAGCACTTCTGTTGTTATATTTTGTTGCTATGATGGGTCTCACAATGAAAAGGATTTCATTGACCTAACTTTAATTTCTTGGATTAACACTTCTCCTTAAAGGAAGATGAGAATGCTAGACTATTCAAACAGACTAACTAGGTTCACATGTTGCATTTAATCATGGTTTAGTTAAATGGATTGTTGGATACAACTCAGTTGGTTTGCTACAATTAACATGCTAAATGATATAGTCTGGCTTAAGATTCTAATGGATGAATTCCCAAACCATGCTATGCTAGAATTCCACAAGACCCATTAAAGAAATGTGTGAACAAAGCCACTGGGCACTAATAGTTAGATAAGCTATAATGGCAGCTGTAGCCCTGCTGCTTTTATACATGAGCTGTTTGCATGAAACATAGAAAAAAAAATCAGGACTTTGAATGATTGTGGTCACTATCTTGACTTTTATGACTGACCCCCATGAAGGTCCTTGCTTCATATCTGATCATTCTACCTCTGTCTCCCCAAAATACCCAGCCACTAATTTTGTTGCTGAGATAAATTTTGGTGCTTTTGGGGCTGTGTTTGACTGGCAAGCCCCTCACTCAGCCAAAAACATCCAATGCTTCCTGGGCTTTGCTAACTTCTACAGAAAATGTATAGCAGGATCTGCTCATAAAGCCAAACCATTGATCAAAATGAGTGAGAAGGGAGTGAAATTTGCTTAGACTCCTACACACCAATCACCCTTGGAAGAGCTGGAGCAACTTTTTGCTTCCCAGGCCCTGCTTCAGCACCCAGACACATCCAAGAGATTTATTGCCCAGACAGATGCTTCAGATGTAGCCATTGGAACAGTTATCTTGCAAGACAGAAAGGGAGACATCAGCCTTCTTCCATGCATGTTCTTTTCCAGAGCCCTGACAGTTCCAGAACGAAATTATGACATCTTTAATAAAGAACTCCTTGCCATTAAATCAGCATTATAACCCTGGAGATACACTTCCTAGAAGGAGCGCGCTTTCCTATAGAGGTCAACACTGATCACAAGAATCTACACACATCAGACAAACTTCTGATAGACACAGAAGATAGGTTGATCAAAGTGCTGTACAGATTTCTGCTAGAATATACATTTGAGAAAGAATATGTTAAAGAAACTCTGATTGCCTGGGTGAAAAATTTTAGTTACAATGTGGAATTGGCTAAATGGGAAAGACTTTGGACACTTAATCGGGAACTAACAATGGCCATGGCTTATAAAGAAAATCTGTATAGGATGTTCTACAAATGGCATCTTCCCCCGGTACGACTCTCCAAAATGTTTAAAAATTTGGCCGCAAATTGTTGGAAGTGCAAAAAAACTGACCTTTTTTTCAATGTGTGGTGGACATGCAATGAGGCAAAAAGATATTGGAAAATGGTACAATCATGGTTGGAACAGATGGTGGGAGATCAAATTTTGTTCAAACCAGAATTTTTTCTCCTAGGCATAATACCGGAGGGGTATAAGAAGGATATGCTCTATCTAATTATACATGTATTAACTGCAGTGTGTATAATTTACGCGCAGTGTTGGAAAAAAGAAAATATTCCATCAGAGTTGGACATAATTAGGAAAATTCTGGCCTGTGGGAAGCAGATAGGCTCACCCTCAAATTAAAAAATAAAGGGGAATCGGAATACTATGACGTTTGGAATAGATTTTATTGGCATAAGACAAGGTAATAAGACTGGAAGAAATTGTAAATAATGTGATTGGATAGAAGGATAGATAATGTATTAGGTAGGCTATTAGTTATTGGATGAGATTATTTGTATGGTCATTACAACTTCTCTGTGCTACATTGTTTTAAATGTAAAAACAATAAAAATATATTTTTAAAAAAGAATCTACACGCCCTGCAACAAATCAAGCCGCTTTTGCCCAGATAAATCAGATGCAGCCAATTCTTCTCTCATTTTGATTTTTACATTAAGTATGTGCAAGAACTTAATGCCAGCTGTGCTCTCACGCAAACCAGAGTATTCCTTTGTTCAACAGATTCCAGCACCAACAATAATCCGGCAACCTTCTAGTTTCACCAATCACCACCAACCACTGAGAAGTTGGGAGCTGCCCAACTGCACCAGGACTTAATCACCAAGATAAAAAAACAGCAACAATGAGATCACTTCTCATGGGCCGGGATAGATGAACTCAAGGAGACCACAGCAGGTATTGTAACTCCATTCATGATGGTGCCCTGAAACACAGAGGCAGAATAGTATTGCTCCCCTACCCCACCCCATTTGGGGAAGAGGTACTGCAGCTTTGCCATGATAACCAAATGGCGGGGCATGACAGTGTGTTCAAAACCCTGCTCAGAACCTTAAGAGACTTTTGGTGGACTAGGATGGCTGTAGATAATATGTGGCTTCTTGCCACATGTGCAGGAGGGCCAAACCACTCCAGCAAAAGTTTGCAGGACATTTGCAACCACTGCCTGTGCCCCTCAATCCCCACTCTTGGTATACGGTCTCTCTGGATCTCATTACTGATTTACCCTCTGTCCAAGGCTTCACTTCACAACAATGGTAGATCTTTTCACCAAGATGGCCCATTTCATATCCTGTAAGGGTTTTCCCAATCCGAAAAACACAGGCCAACTTTTTCTAAACTGTGTCTTTTGCTACCATGGCATGGTCTCAGCGGTCAAGTCAGACAGAGAGGTGCAATTCCAATCTAGTTTTCGGAAAGCACTTTTTCAGTTACTACATGTCAAGGTCAACCTCTCCTCAGTCCATCATCCATCCACAAATGGAGAGGCTGAGAGAATGAACCAGCTCTTCCAACAGTATCTGAGATGCTACTGTGCTTACAGCCAAGACAACCGGCTATCGTTACTGCCACGTGCAGAATTTTCTTACAACAATTTGCTGCATCCATCGACTTCAATGACACAATTTCAAGCCATGTACGGCACACACCCTAAAGTGTTGCCAGACTGTCTTGCACTTGACTCCACAGTTCCAGGGATGCTTGACTTCTTACAAGAGCAACTTGCAGCCCAAGACCTGTTGAAACAGCAACTTGACCAAGCAAAACAGGCTTACAAGAAGGCAGCAGATGCACATTGGCAGGAGGGCAGTAAGAGACAAAGTTTGGCTCTCTTCTAGGTTCTTAGTCACTTCAAGACCTTCCAAGAGGGTAGACGCTAAGTTTGCAAGCACATTGGAATCCAAAGGTGCTTTTTCAAGAGGCAACTGGATTTTCTGGATTTTCTTTGAAGATGTTTTGCTTCCCATCGAACAAGTTTCTTCAGCTCTCAAAGCTCATTTGAAGTTCTCTGTCAAAGCAACCCTGTGACCTTCCACCTACTATTGCCTTCTTCAATGAAGTGCATCCAGTCTTTCACTGAGCATCACTTGCCAGAGATGCCTCCACAAGGACAATAAGATCCCAGAGTGACACTCTCCACTGCCAGTCATGGTAGAAGGAGAACCAGAATATGAGGTGGAAGAAATGTTACATTCTAGGGAAAGAGGCAAGGGCATCCAAAATTTGATTCATTGGAAGGGCTACTCAATTTCTTTTTAAAAAAAGATTTTTTATTATTTTTATTAAACCAAAACACAAGAAAAAAAAAACATCTTTCATTACATCTTGTAGAAAGCGTGTCAATTGGTTACAGATACATTTCGTGCGTTTCTTCCACAATCATTACATATACTTCATTCAAACTGAGTTGTACATTTTAGAGTTTGTGTATTTTACTATCACAGCACCACGATTTTCATTTGATTACAATTACTTAAACGTGTTTTTATCTAAAATCATTTATATTTGAAGACACAACCACCTACTGGCTTACTTTTGCAATCTCAATGAGTCTGCCATAAATTTACATCTTTATGACATATTCTAGAAGAAAGTCAGTTGGTAGGATATCTAACAGCCCCTCTCTTTTTTCCCCCATAACTCACAAGTTAACGCTTCTGTCCAATTTGCTTTTGCTAGTACAACACACCTGTATCAGTGTTGGGTTTCAAAAATTGTTTGAATCTACTCTGTGGGTGTGGCCTCCTTTGGGGGAGAGGCTTGCCGCCCATGTGACCGGATGGGAGTGGCTTGCCGCCCATGTGACCGGATATGAAGATGCCGAAGACACTTGTCAAAACCACCTTAAATTACCTACACACAGCACTGGCATGCATAAGAATATGATGTAAACTTGTTTTTTAAAAGGCATCTTTGGTTTGCATTAAAACAACTTCAACACACGCAATGTTCTGATTGCACCACAAACGCAGTAGTCATCCTTACCTTTCACAGAGGCACTGAGTTTTATAAATATGAGCATGATAGTGTAGAATAATCATATCCAAGAACCAGTGGTGGGTTTCAAAAAATTTGGGAACCTCTTCTGTAGGTGGGGCCTGCTTTCCGGGTCCACTGATGGAACCTCTTCTAACCGGTTCGGTAGATTTGACGAACCGGTTCTACCGAATAGGTGCGAACTGGTAGGAACCCACCTCTGACTTGTATATATCATTAAATATTATCCATCAACATTTCCTCATTATTATTGTTATTTCCTTGTTATTACTACTCAATTTCTGATCACCAATTTGGTTTGTCAGTTCCACCAGCACTTCCCTGACAAACCAAGGCCAGCCAAACTACCAGCATCCTGCTGTTTTACCTGAGGAACCTCAAGATATGAAAAGCATCTGTCCACGCTGTGATGGGCTCATCAAAGAGACACATTCTCAGTTTGTGTTACTGACATTGATGACAATCCCACTAAAATGACTTTTTCTAACCCTGCCTCTGGTCTATGTGAAGCAATCTTGCTATCATCTTACTTTTATTTCCATGGTATTAATAGTTTCTGGGCCTCGCTGCAATTCAATTCCCCTGAGGCTAATTTTAATGACAGCCAAAGGCAATTAGCAACTTTATGCTGAAGCCAAAAAACCATTTCCTGGGCCAGCAAGCACAGACCATACAAAAACCTCCTATGTTGAGACATGATAATTTGTTTATCATTCTTCTCTTTCTGTTTGAATACAGTGGTAGTAATTGACTAGTCACTGTGACCTCCAGAATGGTACTGATGAGTTGAACAGATAAAATTTCCCGTTATTAAATTACTTCTGAGTAAGAGCCAAGCCACAAAGTCCTTATCTTTAATGTGTTCTTTAAGATACATGGATCTGGATACAGTCAGTGGTGGACCGATGAGAAATTTAGATAACTCCTCTGCAAAAAATGCCAGACTTTGATTTGAAGAAGGAATGATAAAATGTGTTTTCCAAATATTATCCAGTGTCCGCCTTTTAAGGTGATGCATGCCAGATGTATTTCAGTTCAGTTCCAAGTACTGATTATTTATGAGATGGACAAACAGGCTGACTGGGATTTGTAATCAAGCCTTGAGTATCTAAAAGGAAGAGAAAACTTGGGTTGAGTGCGATTCCTATGGACTAACTGGACACATCTCAATAATTTTCTCGCAACACAATGGAAATTATTTACGATTCCCTTCCTTGTGAATGTCTTTTATCCCCTTCTGTAAATTGTAGGCCTTCTATTTCCAGTGCTCTTCCGTTCAAACAATAACTAGTTAAACCCTTCTTTTGTGTAGTGGGAGCATTGTTGATTTTTGGCAATTATTTAGACAAATGTCTAGATATTTATGTCTAGTTTATCTGGCACATTTTTCAGAAATGGTTTATCGTTGCCTCCTTTCTAGGGCTGAGAGACTGACTGGCTCAGCTAGCTTTGTGCCTAAAATTGGACCAAACTCACAGTTTCTAGCGTGGTATTAACTGCTACACTAAATTGGCTCTCTGACCTCCCCTTCTCCCTTAGTTTTTTCAAAACCAATCAGGGTGAGTTAGATGCACTCACTTCCTGCTGCATTATTCCCATACCTATATGGGAAACATTTGAGTTATGAATTTACTTTTTTATTTATTTTAAAAATGTGCACAGCTGCCTATCTCAAAGCACAGCTCCAAGTCACTCACAACAGTAATAAAGGTATTGTAGGAAAGTTTTCACCCAGCCTTCTCCCAGAAAAATGAAATATCCTAGGAAATATTGAAAAGGCAGAATATTTCTCTGGATGTGAAAAGAAAGAAACATGTTTTAAAAGACAGAATAGCTGCCTGTAGCTTCCTGCCCATCCCCACTTTGTTAATGGGCCATTAAGAAGGCCAAGCTAGTCCACTTTACATAATAAAGACTTCTCCACTTCAGCTACAGGAAAGCACGATAATATTGGCCCCAACTGACCACATGGCATCTGAGAACTCAACCAAACCTGGATTCAAAACACAGCCTAGAGAGTTGCCCCTGCATGGCCCCATGGGAGTCTGACAACCAATCAGAATACATTTCTTACACAGGAACAGGAAACAGAGAGGTGGGACTGAACAGGTTATAAAAAGCCTAGAAAGCCCCTCCCTCAGCCCTTCTCTTCTTCTCCACCAACATTGAAGCATGAGATCACCTTTTCTGTTCAGGACTCAAGCCATGTGGTCCTGTCCTCCATTAAACCAGCTTTCCAAGCAGCCTCCATGTCTCCAATGTCTTTTTCCCCACTTGGAGCCGAACCCAGAAAGACATGCCTTTCCATCAGTATCAAAGCCATAATATTATAAAATAAGAAAAATGCAATTAAAACCTAAACTTAAAAACTCCCTAAATAAATGTATTTTTTTTTTTAAAAAAAAACCCTGACACTTCAGTCATCCCCTAGACAGATATCTCAAAAGCTACCCTTAGGCTCCTACCCAGTGCCTGCGTTTATGAAGAACCAAGTGTTTATGGTCTTCTGGAAGGCTACAAGGTTTGGGGCCAGGGATGGGCTGCTACGGGTTTGCCCGGGATGGGGAGAACCGCTAGCTAACGTTATGGCTGGTTCAGAGAACCTCCAAATCCCACCCCTGGCTAACCCTCCTTCAAGTCCCTGGATAACGACACCACCTCCTGGGACACCCTGGCACAAGACCGATCGGCACGGTGTATGCTGATCCACCAAGGCTGCCAGACATCTGAGGACAGAAGAAAAACTATAGCGCAAGAGAAGCGAGCACTCTGCAAAGTCAGCAAAGAAGGGAGTGGAAATGTCTGTGCGCCTTCTAGAACAAATGTTGCTGAAGCCCCGCCCATAAATATGAGCCAATCAAAAAGCGTCCAAATGTAAATCAAGTGACCCCAGGGATGCTGCAATGGTCATAAGGGTGAAAAATCACCATAAGTCACTTTTTTCAGTGTTGTTGTAACTTTGAACTGTTGTAAGTCAAGGGCTACCTGTGTAAATGTTGTCAGGCATCCGAACATAAATCACGCATCCACGGGGATGCTGCCATCATAAGTGTGAAAAACACTTTTTGTAACTTTGAACTGTGACTAAATGAACCTGCAAACATTTTCTTCCTGGAGATAAAATCCCAATGCTTAACCAGGTTGTTAAAATAGTATAGAATATTCTATAGAATAGAATGGGAGGGGAGGGGAGGGAGAGGGAGAGGGAGAGGGAGAAGGAGAAGGAGAAGGAGGAGGAGAAGAAGAAGAAGAAGAAGAAGAAGAAGAAGAAGAAGAAGAAGAAGAAGAAGAAGAAGAATGGAATGGGAGGGGTAGATAGGAAGAAGAGGAAGAGGAAGGGAGAGAAAGAGGAAGGGGAAGGGGAAGGGGAAGAGAATGGAATGGAATGGGAGGGGGGAGGAAGAAGAGGAAGCGGATGGAATGGAATGGGAGGAGAGGAAGAGTAAGAGAATGGAATGGGAGGGGAGGAGAGGAGAGGAAGAGGAGGAGGAGGAAGAGGAAGAGGATGGAATGGGAGGGGAGGAGAGGGGGAGGAGAGGAAGAAAAGGAAGAGGAAGAAGAAGAGGAAGAGGAGGAAGAATGGAATTGGAGAGGAGGAGGAAGAGTAAGAGTAGAATAGAATAGAATAGAATAGAATAGAATATTCTTTATTGCCAACTGTGATTGGACACAAAAGGAATTTGTTTCCAGCTCTCAGAATACATACAAGTAACAAAGTGATAAATCATAAATCATCACCTCTGGCTAATCTCTGTTGTCCAGAGTGTAAAAGTAGCACAAAATTTAGATTCAAGTAAAACATAAATAGCATAAAAACTGGTGGGCATGAGCTTGCTCTACAGCCATGGGAAAGAATGGTCAGTAGGGGGGGGGGGGGACAAACTTTTTCCCTGAGCCGAAAGTATCAGTAAGCCTCGTATGTTGTACTTCTACATAAAGGAATATATACCTATCATATTTATACTACCAGTTGATATGTGTTCTTAAGAAACTTCAATAATCACTGCTCCTTTAAAATGTTGGAAAGAATTAAAAATTCAACCTTTTTCAGACCACAATTCCCACAATGCTAGAAAAGATGAAAACAGATTTATGACAGAGGAAAATGATGTGAAGTAACCAACTGTTGGAATGCCCTAACACAGCCGCCGCCTCCTCCTCCTCCTCCTCCTCTTCTTCTTCTTCTTCCTCCTCCTCCTCCTTTTAAAATAAACTCCCAGCAAGCTATCATCCTCAGCAATCTTGGAATCACATTACAAGCTATTACAATCAATGTTGCTACGCATGATGGAAATTGTAGCACATTGCACATCCGCACAGAGAAAGAACCAGAGTGAGAAAGGCCCATACCCTAGAAAATCTGCCATAAGGGATATTTGGATGTGTGCCCATAAAGATTTTTGAATATCGAATACGTTTGAAAAATTGTCTCAGGTTTTGAGATTTTAGGTTGCTTCTTGGTTGAACCATTGTCTTCTTAAGGAAGGTGTTGCACTACAGCTTCATCTATAGCAGTTGAGAGATCCAACTTGATTAAGTGGGGAAAAAGGCTCCTCTGTATGATCCTTTCCACATTTCTCCTTTAAGACTCTGTTAAAGCACAGTCATCCTTTAACAACACCAATCTTTCCCTTCACCTCCCCCGCACTGCACTCCATCTAAAGCAGGGGCCCCCAATCCCAGGCCTGTCCTTCACTACTGGGCTGTGGCCTGTTCAAATCCAGGCGTCGCAAGAAATGGCCAATCGTGCACACAAGTGCCTGCCACTCACACAAGTGGAGCTTTGCGCACAAGCACCAGCACCCTCTACTCGAGCAAGTGGAGCTTTGTGCATGGGCACAAGCGTCCTCCCATTCAAGTGCCCTCCGCTCGTGCAAGTGGAGCTTCTCATGTGAGCGCAAGCGCATGCCTTGAACGCAAGTGAAGCTCCACATGTACAAATGCAAATACTCTCAGCTCACCCGCGAAGCTCCATTCGTGTGAGTGGTGGATGCGTGCACAGCTCACACAAGTAGAGCTGTGCACATGCATGAATGCCTGCCACTCAGCATCTCCATGCAGGGCCGGGGCACCAAGCTGGAAAGGTTGGGGACCGCTGATCTAAAGTCATTTCCAAGTGGACTACTACAAAAGTGCAGGTTCCTTCATAAGACAACACTCTTCCATCAAAACATCAAGTATGGAAGTAGAATGCTAAAGCTTTATTACTCATTATCTTGGAAGTGAGGCCAGTTGACTCTGGTAGACATGGCCACCTGCATGTTTTGGGAGGATTGGAGAGCATAGTCAATCCTTCTTTCCTTTTGTCTGTTGGAAGAAACGTCCTTCTGGGTTCAGTTCCAAGTGGGGGAAAAGACACTGGAAACATGGAGGCTGCTTGGAAAGGTGGTTTAATGGTGGACAGGATCCCATGGCTTGAGCTCCTGAACAGAAAAGGGGGATCACATACTTCCAGATGTTGGGTGAAGAAGAAAAAGAGACCGAGAGGCTGAAAGTCCCTGGTTTTATGCCCTCTCTGGCCTTTGAGCTTGAGCTTGTATTCTGATTGGTTGTCAGACTCCCATGGGGCCATGCAAGGGCAACTCTGTAGGCTGTGAGTCCACTTTTGGTTGAGCATCGCTTCTTCCCCGGTGCCCTGTGGTGAGATGGGTAAAGGGCTAATACTATCATGCCTTAATCCCATCACCCTGGATCTGAAGGGGGATCTTTGTTATGTAGAATAGACTGTCTTTGGCATTTTAATGGCCCATTGACAAAGGTGGGGGCTACTAAGAGTGAGCCTGTTTCCTACCTAAAAAACATGTTTCTCCATTTCTTATCCAGGGAAATATAATACTCTGCCTTTTCAATACTTCCCAGGATATTTCATTTTTCTAGGAGAAGGGTGGGTTTTAACTTCCTACAGGCCACTAGCCAACCTCCACCACAGCCGTTTCTCTTTCAGTGTTTGTCTTTTCCATTCAGGTTTTGTTTCCTGAGTTCCTTTCCAACTTATCACCCACCCCACCCCACCCTTTTTCCTCCTGACAGAATCAGGAAAATAATCAGGGATGTTGAATTGGATTCTTGTTGCTTTTTTTTTTTTTTTTTGCTAGTTTCCATGTATTTGTCATTTGCTCCCCTCCTCCCTTGCTTAAGTAAGGGCCCAGTCACATAACAGTGAGGACATTTCAGTTCTCTTACTCTACTACACCAAGTTGGATGCCTTATCTTGTTAGGCTCTACCTCCTTCCTTTCTGAGACTGTTTCTGTTCTGGTGCCTTCTCATATCTTTCTTCCATTGTTTTACCTTTGGAGATTCCAAATGATGTAAGAGAGGGAAGCTAGAAAAAAAAAATCATCCAGGATGATCCTAATGGTTCCACCACAAAACCGCGGACGACAAAATCGTGGTCGACGAAAGCGCGCATTTGACGTCATCACAGCGCGACGAAAACATCGCGCTGTGATGGAAAAATGTAAAAATAAAGCGAAAACCTTACCCTAACCCCCCCAAACCTAACCCTAAACCTAACCCTAAACCTAACCCTTAACCTAAGCCTAAATCTAACCCTAAACCTAACCCTTAACCTAACGCTAAACCTAACGCTAACCTTTAACGTAAAATTTAACGTAACCCTAACGCTCTAAACCTAACCCTAACCCTTAACCTAACCCTAACCCTAACCCTAACCCTAACCCTAACCCTAACCCTTACCTTTATGTGAATCGGCTTGCTTTAATTTTATTGTTATTTCAATTTTTAATTTTTTTCGTCACGCTGTGATGACGTCAAATGCGCGCTTTCGTCGATCGCACTTTTGTGGACCGCGGTTTTGACGGGTCACGGATCCTAATAGGCAGGGTTCCCAAGGGAAGTTTCTCATTCTTCTGCAGTTACCTGATTAATGTTTAATAAGGTTTTGTTTTTGTTTTTTTGCTTTTCTCACTGGGAAGCCTGAGTTGTAAACCAATCACATTGATGATTAGGAAAGACACAATCACAAACCAGGACAATGGGACAGCAAAAATGACAGCAGATTGTTTCCTCCTGATTTAAGGATGGGTAGATACCGTAGTACTTGAGCAGAGTGCTGGGGAAGGGCCATAAACGTAAGGTAGTGATATTCTTGTCATTTGGATGATGCCATTAAAGGGGAAAATCTGTGATTCCTTTTGACTTGCTCTTGGATCTATCGGGAGATCTGCAAGGAAAGAACAAAGCATATGCTGTGGCTTGCTAAAGCGATAAATCTCAGCCCTGTTTGTGTGGCCAGAAAGAAGAAATATTTCCCAGAAAAAATCGGGAGAAGAGAGGCAAAGGAGTGTCACGAAACAGCCCTAAGGCTGAAATTGACATGGTAGTCAAACTTCAACCTACCCAGCTTGAACTGAGTACAATCCCAGCCATAGTGAAGGATAACACAAGGAGGCTTTATTACCCTAAATGACTTTTTCAAAGCAGTCAGCATTTGACAAACAGCATCTTATGTGTAGTCCCATCAATTGTGTTACTCTTCCTGACTTTCTGGAACTAAAGATGATTTGTTCTGAGTTGTCAAGAGACTTAAAGAGAGAGGGGGGGGAGGGCAAACAGTTCCCTATTGTTCCAACTAGTCCTATAGCTGGAATTCAAGCCTGAGCAGGAGAAGCTCTTGGAAGGTTTTAGGGTGGACAAGGAGTTGCCTAGGGAACAGTTGCACTCCTTTCGACTCCTGGCTGCCATAGGAATGACTCTCTCTTTTATCCAGCCTTGAAGAAAACAGCAGGTGACATGTTTTTGTCACCATTAATCAGAGTACTTTCTTCGCCCGAATGTTGCTCCCTTGCTTGCTATTATTGCTCTCATCACTTTCACCAGCTATGTAATGCTTTATCATCTATAACAGTGATGGCAAACCTTTTCAGCACTGAATGTCAAACCGGAACGTGCGTGCACACATGTTGAAGACCAGCTGGCTGGTGCACATGCGTGTGCAGCCAGCTGGTCTTCGCATGCATCAGAGCACTGGAAGCCCAAAGACAAGCTGGCTGATGCATGCATGCCTGTTTTCAGGCTGTTTTGGGGGGCATTTTTCAGCTGTTTTCTGGTGCTTCGGTGCCCATGAAGACCAGCCAGAAACCAGAAGAGCAGCTGGCAATGGACAGCGCACATACCCACAAAGAGGCCTCTGCGTGCCACCTCTGGCACATGCATGCCATAGGTTCACCATCATGGATCTATAAATGCAGGAGCTTAAAAAGAAACTGCACTTGCGGTCCACCGGCAGATTGTGATTGTTATTGGCGATTAAAAAGCACTCAAACCGCTCCAGGAACCTGGCCCAAGACTCGCTGGCGGTCCCGAAGGGAGCGAAAGGTGGAAGCGAAGCCATTTCCAAGCGTGAGGTAATCGCCATATCTTCAGAGACAAGGGAGGGAAAAAAATTAGTTCCCTTGTGTTTCTCTATTCTAGCGCTGTTCAGGCAGGCCCTCAGAATCCCCCCCTCGTCGCCAGGGTAAAATAATGAAGGATGGATAAGACGCCAAGGAGAAGCCCGGACGAGGCTGGAGCGAGAGCTGTAGAGGCGAAAGGCTGGCCACTCGGGGCTTGGAAGGGGGAGCGGAATGTGGGTCCTCCGCTCCCAGAAAGTCGGGGAGGGAAGCAGGGCTGGCCCATTTCCTCCCGGGGCTGCTTGGAGATGGAACTGGGGCTGCGGAGACTCGCCCGCGGCCGGCTTCTCTGGAGCGGAGGGAGGGCAATAGAAGCAGAGCTAAGCCTCTTGCCGCTGCGGG
Source organism: Thamnophis elegans (assembly GCF_009769535.1). Classification (NCBI taxonomy): domain Eukaryota; kingdom Metazoa; phylum Chordata; class Lepidosauria; order Squamata; family Natricidae; genus Thamnophis; species Thamnophis elegans. The sequence continues at coordinate 45,922,670 of NC_045551.1, forward strand.
CCTGGCTTGCGGAGTGCAAAAAAGGGAAGGGGCCTCTTGGAACACCCCCACCCCCACCCCTCTTCACCTTTTGCCTCCGCGGCTCTCGCTCCAGCCTCGTCCGGGCTCCTCATTTGAAGAAGTCAGCTTCTTTTTACCACTTTAAATATTCTTCAGGGAACTATTTCTGTTTCAACTGGTGAACCAAATAATACATACATGTTGCAGTGAATTTTGGGAAGTGTTCAAGAATAACTATAATTTTCAATAGGAAACTGACCATTTCAAAATGATGTCCCATATTACTACACTTATATACTCGGTTAAACATCAAATATTACTTTATAGTTGCATATTATAGGGGATGAATGATTGGAATTTTGAATTCCTCCCCCCTGCCCCCTCCCTCGGACCCACCTTTTCCAGCTGTGTCAGAATCATTTCAACTCTCCTCTTGTCCGCCATGATGAAAATGTAAAAAAAACAGACCAGGAGGCAGAGAACCACATGCCTCCTTTGCATAAGGAATTTTTCACCTTTTAACCCTTGCTTAACTCTGAGCAAGGGTTAAAAGGCGAAAAATTCCTTATGCAAAGGAGGCCCGTAATTCTCTCACCTCCCACTGCAGTTAGCACTAAGCAGCGTCATTCTGGCAACAACTACCTTAGCCTTTTTCCTTTTAATTTAATTTTCTTTTCCTCATGACACTGGTGAGGCCCCGCCTCCCCTGCCTCCCCTGACTGCACGTCCCTGTTTGACTCCATCCAGATGCTCTTTACTAGACTGTCTAATTCTATTAAACCATGGTTAAGTATGGCTTAACATGAAAAGCATGATGTGTGAATGCTGGCTGAATATCAGCTGCAGTTTGTCTAGCGACTCTGACCAGTTAAGGGTGATTTCAATCACCTGCAGCCCTGTGCTTTCATTATGCATGCTATGAAATTGAATGAACCAATACTTGTAAGAGGTTTTTATTGGAAGATTATTTTTGAGGTATCCAAAATGCTGCCTGGTTGTACAATCAAGAATTAAGCTTAAATTAAAATGGATGCTGCTGAACATTGACTAGGCCCATGTTAATCTGTACAACAAAATGCAACCAAGCCCTTTTCATCTCTATCTTATCTTTTCCCCAAAAAAGCTCTATTATATGGATCATAGCTTTGTTCCGCTAAGCATATTTATCTTTGGTTTCCACATAAATGGCTATGAAAAGCAGAAGGACCACAGCTGAAACGTACATCTGCTTCAAAAACTTTTCCATACCAGTGAAGTAATGTAAACAGAGTAATGTAAAGCAAAAACCCAGACAATGGCCTTTGCCTTACAGACCGAGAAATGGCCACCGAAAAACCCCTATTTGGTGATGGAATCAGTTCCCTGACGTGCTTAGTTCAAAGCTGCTACTAATCTTCTTTTGGGTAAGCTTTTTCGAGCAGACATTCAATAATACATAAAGGATCAAGAGTCAGGAATTCAGGGAAGGGTGAAGACTTGATACCTACGTAGTTTGCTCTATATGATTGGGATGTGAAATAGAGAAATCAGCATGGCTGTGTCTCCACTTGCAGGTTTATAGGGCAGACATTTGTGTCATCTTATCTATTCTGATATCAAAGTTTGTCAGACTCAAAAAGTTTATTTTGTTCCTGTGGTAGTGAGCCTCCAGACTTCAGATAAAAATGTAGATAGTTTTTTTTTACATTTTGAAAACTGAAAAAACTAAGGAGGTTCTATTGTAGAAATTTTATTTCATTCTTTTCTGACAAAACAAGTTTCTTAACATTTCAATGAGGTTGTTCAATTGCATTTTCTACAAATGATTTCTGAGTGTTTCTATTATTTGGTCTTAAATGCTAATATATTTTACTATGCTTTATTCACTGGCAAAAGAGAGATTCTGGATTTTAGCATAGTCTTACGAATGTTTCCTCAGAACTAAATTTCTCTGAGTTTAATGGGACTCCCATTATTCCTATGTAATTGTGCAGAAGACTGAAACTTAATTGTATTGTAAAACTGCAACTGCCATCTTTACTTTTGGGGTGAACATGTTAAGTTAGTTCTTTTTTAAAAAATTAGCTATAAGTAAATATTTACAAAATCTGCCAAGTTAACTAGCAGTGAATGACAAAAATTTTTGAACTGAATCCAGGCTGAGTGAATTTATACAACTTAAGTCTCACTGAAAGGAGTGGATTGCTTTGTGTATCATCTTGTCTGGAGAATTCTACAGTATGGAAAAATTTGTTTGCTATTTGACATATTGATAATTCTTAGTAATACACATTAGCTATCAGTGATGCAGTAAAGGCACTTTAATTTTAAGGAGCCTTGTATAAATAAGTGTTTAGTTTTGCATGGATTACAAAACTTACTTCAAAATACCAATAGCACTTAGACTTATATACCACTTCACAGTGCTTTACAGCCCTCTCTAAGCAGTTTACAGAATCAGCATATTGCCCCCAACAACCTGGGTCTTTATTTTACCGACCTCAGAAAAATGGAAGACTGTGACAGCCTTGAGACGGTGAGGATCGAACTACCGAACTGCTGGCAATTGTCAATCAGTAGAAATAGCTTGCGATACTGCATTCTAACCACCGCACCACCATGGCTCAAAAGGATTGTCTTCTTTACAGATTTGGAAATCTTATGTGGTATTAAGCTTAAAGTCTTCCAATCATTGTAAAGTATTATTTACATCTTATTTTTTAGTGAGATTGGTTTAAAGATCAACATGAATTATTGCAATCTATTTGTTTCATTCTATAAACCTTCGCAGAATAGGCTGAATGATTGCTAATGTAATTATTGCTTTGTAATATCTATGTTTTTTTTATCTTGCACTACTACTTTGAAGCACTATATAATGTCTCTAATGGCCCAATGTTTTCTAATTTATTTCGAAGCAGCAGGAATACACAAAACAAGTACCAGCAGTGCCATTTTTCTTGTATATAGCACCAATATTAATAAAATATAGAATTGGGGATGAGATGGGGAGAAATTGAATTTTCATTTTCAGAAATTGCACAGGTGTTTTCCCCCAGTGGAGTAGCTCTGATCCATGTTCAGCTACATGACAATTGTTAGTCAAATCTGTACTTTTATGAGATGCGTGATGAACAGCTTCCACCAAAACCTGGGGAGTTCACAATACACAAAATGAAAACATCCACGTTGTCCTCCAAAACATGAAGCTTCTGAATAACTGGCATTTTGAATCACTGCACTATATATTGGTTGGTAAAAGCAAATGACCAGAATTAACTTCTGATGCTGGTGACTGACAACTGTCTGACAGTTGGTGCAGTGGTGGGATGCAACCAGTCAACTATCTAGAGCATGAGTGTCAAACTCGCAAGGTCACATTGCCGTCATGTGACATTTCATGACATTTTTCCCATTCACGGAGTGGGGGTGGGCGTGGCCTGCACATGACGCATTCAGCCCATGTGCCGCCAATTTGACACACCTGGTCTGGAGACTATAGGAAAATATAGTCTAGAATATCTGAAATATACTAGACTAGGTGGATACCCGTGCTTCACTATGAAACTATGCAATCGGGCTTGATAAATCAACACTTAAAGCTTGAAAATTAATGAGTATTTAAAAAAGGCACTATATTAGTGCCTCATTAGAGACGGTAAACTAAATTTCTGTTACTTAGCTTAAATTTCATTGTATTTAGCTGTAGCTGCCTGATTAACGTAGGGTTTATGTTGTGGCCCAGCAGGAGCCGTTGGAGCTGCCACCAGACTCCGACAGCGAGGGGCTCTACGAGTCGGCTCTGGAGGATGTGGAGGACCCTGGACAGGGTTCCAACTCCGAGCAGAGCACAGAGAGGCTGGTTGGCCACCTGGAGGCACCTGATCCTTGGACCAGTGCGGAGGAGACAAGGGAGAGTGAGCCGGAAGCCAGTAGTGAGTTGTTCCTGGATGCACCCCATGAAAGAGCTAATAGGCATCAGGAACAATTACACAATTACAGGAGGTAATTGCACTCAGCTGGTGGTCATTAGGCTGCTCTCCAGACTATAAAAAGCTACTTGTGCACACACCCCTCTTTGCAGAAGTCAACACAGAATCGAATGTCGGAGAACTTTGTATGAGCTTGGCAGGCTGGATTGCTGCCAAGCCTTATCTGTGTTTATTGCTGCCCAAGCTTATCTGTGCTGGGTTGCTGCCAAGGATCTGTCTGTCTGTTAATTAAATGCTGTAATTTATCTCTGGCTCGGAGTGTGCTTTGGTGTGGAATGAGGGGGGTCAGAACAGATTATTAGATGCATACTTTTTTACAGCCTCTCTATTGACTTCGGAATGACTTCGATGATACTTTTTTGCAGCTTCCCTTGCATCTGTAAACCTTTTCCTGCGTTTTTTCCCTCTTTTCCCTTTAACTGGTGTTACAGTTACAAGGAACAAATTTGTCTGTACTGAGGAGGTCAGTGTAAAAAGTGATTTGGCGCTGGGACAGGGGAAATTCGGTTCACAATCCATTGACTCAATGTTGGTCAGTGATTGAAACTCTTCCGCTGCCTTGAGTTTGGAAGCAGTTCCATAGGTGGAAGGTGTAGACATTTTGGTGAGGTAGCGACATTTAGTACTGTAAGGAGCCCAGAGTGAAGGAGTGGAACATCTGCCAGTTTGAATTGAGGTAACAGAATGTGAGGCAACTGGCAGTTGGAACAGAGTTCTTTTCAGGTGGGGAGAGAGAGAGCAGAATGTCTAACTCCTTAGCATCAGAATGTGTTAATTTAATACTGTATAAAAAATACTAATGATCTGATGATCATTTTGAAAAATCCTTTCTTAGCAAACACTTAGAAGCCAAGAGGAACGTATGTGCCAAATATCAAATTTGTAGGCTTTACAGTTCTGGAGATTTCATGATGAGTGGGTGGTATTTGCCATATATATTAAGTTTGGGACAAAAAATACCAACTGAGGTCATTATACTGTGACATTCTATTTAGGTTGCTTAATCTATATTGCTAATAATGCTTTTGAATGAACAAGGATAGGCATTACACATTTCATTACACATATTGACTGGAAATGTTCTCAGTTATCTGGACAATGCATACCATTTTATCAACCTTTTCTCCTTATTCCATTTCTGGTAGAAAATTAACCTTAGTAATAACAACAATAAAAAGCCCTGTATCTCCTTGACATCACTGATCCTATCCTTTCAGGACAGCCTGTCCCATGACTGGAATATTTAATTGAATGCTGTTCTCAGAACAAAGTCCAATTTTACTTATTTCCTACAAGAGGACAAGACATCTGGCTGTTTAGAGGTCATGAGACAAAATTCAGCAAATGACCTCTAGATCACAGATCCCTACTTCATAATTTATGAGGTCAGAAGGCTGTCAAAAACTCAGACAGGCTGCAGCTGTTCAAGTACATTCAAAGACACATCTTGTATGATGGTGAAAGTACTAATTGTCTTATTTTCTCAACTTAGTTCTTACCACATATATGTCACCTGAATTTGGACAGAGAACCACCGAATCCCTAGTTCTGCTCTATTATAAGTTGAAACAAGCATTTGTCAATATTAGACAGCACTTCTCTTTGACATCACTTCTAGCCAGGGAATAGGATTATAAATCAATTCCTTAACTGTGTCTTGGAATGAAAGAGCTAGAATTTTGTTTTGGAAATGCATTACAAAAATAAATGATTTTTTTTTGCATAAGTTTGACTGCCCAAATAAAGCTTAAAAGCAGAGGGGCTGTTTTCTCCTTCCCTGTTTACTTCCCAAGCACTTAATAGCAGAAATATGTCTGGAAATATATCTTCTACTGTGTTTCTATGATGTGTCCTTCATCTTGTTTCTGGCTCATAAGACAATCTTAAGTACCAGTGTCAAAGTAGTGTGTTTCTCTTGAATCTAACACTGTCCAAGAGTAAGTCCCATCAGTGGTGGGATTCAACCGGTGTAACAACTGGTTCGCTTCGCACATGCTTTGCATTTTGAAATCAGCACTAAATCTTACCTTTTCCTGCAGCCCTGGTGAGTAAAACAGCTGAGACACGGCATTCTGCTCTGGCGTGCGGATCAGCGGGGCTTCAAACAAAGGAAATATAGCACAGAATAGAGCAGGGCTGGGTGGGTGGGGCCAACTGATCACCAGAACTACCCTGTTTCCCCTAAAATAAGACCTCCCTGGATAATAAGCCCAATCAGGCTTTTGAGAGTATGCACTAAAATAAGCCCTCCCTGAAAATAAGCCCTTCCCGAAAATATTGCAACACAGCAGCAGCCATGAGGTGACCACCCTCGCCACCTCCTGCAAAGTACTTATTTCAAGGGTTAAAAGAAAATAAGACCCTGTCTTATTTTCAGGGAAACATGGTATTGGTTTACCTGAACCGGTCCAAACTGGCTGAATCCCACCCATGTGTACCATATTCTAGATTGTGTTTCTTATTAGATTGGAGGGTAACCAGGGGGCTGCAATGAAGCAAGATAGGAATGATGGGTTCAGGACATTTTATGCTGGCTTAGTTTTATGCTCATTCAGAGAGCATTTCAATTAAATAAGGAAAAGTTCTAAGTTTAATAAGCATAATGTGTTGACGCATGAGGTTAAACAATTGAAGTAATTATCAGAATCAGAAATGAATACAAAGTTATGGAATGATAACAATGACAAAAAGTGATAGTAAAAAGGACAGGTCTACTTTAATTCCTTTTGCTCCAGATTTATAAGTGGAAAACTTCTACACCAGCAAGTTTTGCTTATTCTTGTTTCCTTATGCCTCATATTAGACTTAAAGGGGAAAATGGATCCTATAAGCCAATGTTTCTTTGTTTATTTGTTTCTAATTGTCCAGCTCTTTTAAAGAGCTCCATTTCCTAAATTTGTTTAAGTCTCGCCTCTACTAATGCTTCCAAATGGGTTCTAAATGATGGGTTAGAGTAGTGTCTTTCAAACTTGGCAACTTTACGATGTACGGACTTCAGCTTCCAGAATTTCCCAACCAGCATGGAAAATTCTGGGTTAATGAGGTCATGTGCTTGAGTGATTGTTGAAGATGAGGCTGGCAGCAATAATATTTATATACAGCATATAAACCTTAGTAATCTTGTTTAATGCTCGCAAATTCTGGCCTACATCACCTTTATAAATTTTCCAGAGAAAAAAAATTGCAGACTATAGGAATCAGGAGCACTACTCAGGTGACCCTGAGGACAGTGCTTCCAAGTGCTTCAATGACTCTCTAAAAGGATGAAAATGACCAGCTGTCTGCAAGGAATATAAATCCTTCCATTCCCCACTATCCTGTCAGGTCTGAAGAAGCTTCTTGGATGAGAAGTGAAACATCTTCAAAGAAAAAGCAAGAAAGTCCAGTTGCCTCCTGAAAGGGCACTTTATATATGTTGACACTAATGGGAACTGACATGATAAAGAATTTGGCTCCATACCCCATCTGAGTTAGAATCCTCCAAGAGTGACAAATTTGGCTGGAATGATAGTATATGAGTACCGGTAATTACCATATTTTTCAGAGTATAAGACACACCAGAGTATAAGACACACCAAGGTTTTGAAGAGGCAATTTTTTTAACAAAAAGTTTTTGCACTCTATAAACCTCCCAAAAACGGCCCATTTTTCACGAAAACAGGCCCAGTTCCCCCCCCCCCCAAAAAAGGCCATGAATAGCCTTTAGGAGGCTTGCAGAGTGCTCGGGGGGGGGGGCAAAATGATCAAAAAAAGCCCCATTTTTCATCAAAAAAAGTGCATGGATACCCTTTAGGATGCTTATAAAATGCTCCAGGGGACTGGGGGGGAGTAAAATTGAGCAAAACGTAGCTGTTTTTTCCTCATTTCTGCCCTCCCCAGCCCCCAGAGCCTCTAGGAAGCTCTGAAAGCTTCCTAGAGGCTCTGCACGGCCATTTTGGTGAAGGGGGCAGGGTTTCAGGAGGCCAAAAATGCTGTATTCAGTGTATAAGACGCACCCAGATTTTCAGCCTCTTTTTTGAGGGAAAAAGGTGCATCTTATACTCCGAAAAATACGGTATGGACAGCTGCACTTGAATTAGGAACTAGGTGTGTATTTATAGAGCAAAACTGTATCATGCTATTTTAATGGTGTTACAACCATGACATTAATAATGGATGTGACTGACAGATTTCATAACAGTCTTAAGAAAGTTTTTGTTGAAGATGTAGTCTTTTCCAAATAAATTTCAATGGCTTTTACAAGCCCAGTTTAAAAGCTAAATTTGGGGAGATGGTAGAATAACAGGATATGATCATTTTTCTTCTAAATCAAAATTATGATTCATTTTCTTCTGTGTCTGCGTTTGTACTGAGTAGAATGTGATCACCACAGGGGTAGATACAATCACTAAACATTGATTCAACCCAGATAGTAATTGGCTGAAGCTTGAAGTCTCTATTAGTCTTACTCATTGATTTCATTTTTTCCCCGCAGCAGTTGTGTGTGCAGACTATTCATTCTTCCCGCTATCTGGGGGAGCTGTTAATTTTTGAAAATCCAAATAGGAAACATGTATGGGCTCCAATTAATTACAGGAAACAATTGGGTGTGTTGCAGTGCACAACTGGGTGTGTTGCATTGTCTGAAACCAGGAAGAAAAGCAAAGTGACCAATTAGTTCTATGATAATACCTCTGACAGGAAACCCAGCTGATTAAACGTTTTAACTCGCTAAGTTATCAATTAACAGGTTCTGTGTAGGCTGATTTAGATTAGAACTATATCCTTCTATTGAAATCTGTGGGAACATATAATGAAAAAAAGAAAGATCAACCCCAATCCTCGCCTGCCCAGAATCAGCCAGGAGAACGTCAGAGATGTCTGGCAATCTAACACTTTGTTACTCCATCCAACTTATTACTGCTCCAGCTCTTCGGAGTAAGTCCCATATCTCTTTCTGGAATTTATTTTGAATGCCAAGCTTTCGATCCTTCCAAATACTGTTTCTAATGATCTTTACAATAGCATCACACTGTCTTCAGGATCCTCTTCTTTTACTTATAGTTGACAGATCTAAAACAACCTGTTTCACCTCTTTCTTCTTATAATGCCAATGCCACAATTGCAATTGTTTGTAAACTTATGTTTTTCTTCCTTTCTCCCTCCCTCCCTTCTGGACTAATGCAAGCATTTGATGCGGCAGGATGGCGCGCTATGGATATTCCACTTAATAAAAGAAAGCATGGATTATTTTGGTTTCCCAGGGCAGACATTTACATTTATATTATAGCAACCTTTGTAAAAATCTGGATAGGCAGATTTCAAATAGAAGCTGTTTACGCTGCTTAAAAACTAAATTTATATATCTATTAGATTAAAATTTTCAAAATCCTGAAGAATACAGAGAAAACATTTATGGAGAAATGCCTGAACACTGCCAAATTTGATGGATTTCATAAAGGAACATTTCCAAATCTGATGGGTGTGGTAAATTTAATTGTTATAAGCCTGGTTCTCGCATTTTTCTTTTTTTAGAAATTTAGAAAGCTTACTGTGTGGTACATTCCATCTGAACAAATGGCAGCAGCATCCAGAAATATATATTTAATCTGCAACATGTATTCTTCCATACAGTTTGAAAGAGCTTCCAGATGATATTGTTTTCTGCAGTCACGAAGCCACCCAGAGTTACCATGTAGGGGAGATGGAGAGCCTCGAAATGTAATAAATAAAAATAAAATAAAACATCTTATTTTTGTCCCATTTTTACCTGAAAGAGGATAAAGACAGAAAGATCAAGTTCAAAAGTGTATAACCTCTAAACTATGGACATGCCACACCACATAATTCCCACAGGGTAGAAGTGAATAACATATAGCTTCTGGAAAAAGCAAGCGAACAAATGAAAGATGAAAAGGCAGCTTTGTTGTTGTGATCAAATTCCAACCAAGTACTTACGACCATGATTGAGCCTAAACTTTCTGTTGCTAAGTGAAAGATTTGTTAAGTGAGTTTTGTCCCATTTTACAACTTTTCTTGCCACAGTTGTTCACTGAATATTGCATTTATTAAGTTAGTACAGAGGTGGTATTCATCCAGTTCGCACCGGTTCGGCCGAACCGGCAGTGGCGGCCAAGCTGATGTCATCATGCACGCGCAGAAGATCCTGCACATGCCCAGAAGTGTGTGCTCCCGCTACTGAACTGGTAGCGAAGAAAATAGGATTTCATGCCTGAGTTAGTAACACGGTTATTAAGTGAATCTGGATTCCCCATTGACTTTGCTTGTCAGAAGGTCGCAAAAGAGGATCGTGTGACCTTGGGACACTGTGACCGTCTTAAATATGAATCATTTACCAAGCCATGTCACTTGTTTCAGTGCCACTGTAACTTCAAATGGTCACTAAATGAACTATTGTAAGTTGAAAACTATCTGTTTTATCAGTGCCACAAGAACCCTACAAAATAAAATTGCATGACTGAAAATAAAATCTTAATGAATGAAAGGAATGAGAAGAATCATTCCTTCAAAGATACACACCCCAAGCCCCTCCCTCTCTCTGAGTCTGTGTGTTAATGTGTGATCATATAAACACATGAATAATTTCAATTTTCTCAACAGTTATATTATGAACCCATCATACAACAAGCAAAACATAAACTACATCATAATTCTCAATATTTGTAAAAATCAAAAAGTATCAGTCATATAGCTCCAGGTTATTCAATTATCGATCTGAAAGAATTCTTTGTCAGTAGTCAGGGCTGACTGTGTCTCATGTGATGGCACAATGTCCCCTTAAGGAAAGCTCTTCTATTTTTCTTGGGAATGTCTGTCTCTTCTTGAGGAAGAATTGTGACCAATCTACTCCAGGGTCAAAGATGTCAAACTTTGTTCATTGTATTTATAGTGATATTTCATGATCCTAAATTTACTTTCTAAGGTTAATTTGAGTTGGAGGGACATAGATTTACAGTTGTAATCTAACAAAATGTTTCATTGTTAATATGAGTTCAGAGGATTAATTCTCAAATGTAGTTTGTATGTACCCTCCAATTTTTTTTATACATACATACATACATACATACATACATACATATCACAAAGCCGAGTAAACCAGCCTGAAGATGATGAATGAGACTTCGTCGAAATGTCGCCAAGACACTTCCAATTTTACGCGGGAGAAAACCCGAATAACCAAAGATCTACATACAAACACCCGCAAAAACCTCAGAAAACAAACATACGTGTGTGTGTGTGTGTGTGTGTGTGTGTATACACACACACACACACACACACACGCACACACACACAATGTGGAGCAACCTTCTCTATCTTGATCAGTGCTAGTCAACCTGATCCCTACCGCCCACTAGTGGGTGTTCCAGCTTTCATGGTGGGCGGTAGAGGTTTTGTCCGATACTGAAGCACTTTCCTTTTTTTTAATTTAATTGACTTTTTTTAAAAATTTCACAGCATTATTTAAAAACATTTTCATTAGGTTTTCATAAAATTACCATTACTGTGGAACTGGTGGGCGGTTATAAAATTTTACTACTAACAGAGATACAAAAGTGGGTGGTAGGTATAAAAAGGTTGACTACCCCTGATCTAGATGATTCTTGCAAGCAATCAGCTAATTTTGCAAATATTAAAAATTATTTAGTTGCTTGTAAATTACCACTACAATGATTCTTCCCCCCCCCCCAATGTATGCATTTAATTCAATAGCAGAGACGATAACTACAAATGCAGAATTGATCTTATACTGATATATTTTGGAGTTTTATTGGATATCATTTCTGATTGACTACAGGAAGTAATTTAAAGGACACTGTCAAAACAGGGGGCAACAAGCAAGAGTTTGAAATCAAATATATCCTGAAGAATAATTTATTGATAGAAATAAATTGCCCAAAACATTTTCTAAGTTGAGTACCTCACAAATGGCAGCTGAAAATTCTCCTGTATCAAAATATGCATCACACCTCTCCTGCCTTAGTTCCTTAGGAAAAAAACCCACTTTGACTCCATTTGTCTGAAAGCTATACTTTTACTAAAGTCCAAGTGGTTTCAGTAAAGCAAAACTAGAACTGAAGTCCATGCGAAGATTCCCTAGTTAATGTTCCCTTTTCCTGTTCCTTCTCCGTTATCTCGCCATTGTCCAGTTACATTCAAAGCATTTGTTTTGTTAGCGATCCCTGTATTGGCAAGTTAGTTGGTTAGCTGTTGTGCTTCCCCTCCCACGCCTCTGGCCTTGAGGTGCTGACCAGTGGTGGGATTCACTTACCTTTCCAACCATTTCCGCAGACTTAGAGAAGGCCAAGTCTGGGGAAACGGTTGCAAGGCTGCCTGTCTACTGGCCTGCCCCACTGTCTCTCAGATCCTGCCTCAACACTGAGGCAAGAAACTCACTCAGCCCAAGGGCACAACTGGCCCTGAGTAACCCCTTAGAAACCTCCTTTCTTTGCCTTTTCCCATAGAACACATTCATAAAATTGGGAGTAAATGTTTCTAGATCATGAGTTAATTAGCCCTCTCTGACTTTCCTAGGAATTAGAAAGGACACAAGGGGGGGGGGGGGACACAAAGTAAAGGAAACATTCATTCTGCAATTGAAATAGTCCGTTTCCCCTGTTGAAGAATGAAAATCCATTGTTGAAAGTGCTTCTTTTCTTGGCTGAGTAAATACAGAGGATTGAGATGCTTCATCTGATGAGCAACCTCACTTTATTATCTAAGCTTCTACAGCTGTTTCCTTTAAAAGCTCCTCCTTAGCTTTCATTGAGAAAAGGTAAACAAACTTTCATCATTTCCCCCCCATCCTGCATGTGCTAAAAAAGCAATGTTGAATCCCCAGCTACTCTCAAATAGAGTTCTAGGAAAACTGTGGGAAACAGGTATGAACAACTTCAAAACTGCGTTCTCAGAAGTTTCTGCTATTAGAGCGGAAACTGTTAGGTAAGCTCCCCATTGGGAGAGCGGGTCCGTTCAGAGAAGCGTTGTGAGAGTTGTGTTGGAGAACACACAAACCAGCATACAGAGACACTGCAGTTTAAATAGGCTCTTACTTTTGTGGAAATAGAGGTATCAGAGTCCATCAAACTGTCCAAGTCATACACGGATAAGACAGTCAGTGCGCTTTACATGGGGCTACCCCTGAAAAGTGTTCGGAGACTACAACTAGTCCAGAATAGCGTGAGCGATATTGGGTGTACCAAGGTACACCCACATTACACCTATCCTCCGTGAGCTGCACTGGCTCCATATTGGTCTCCGAGCACAATTCAAGGTGCTGGTCATTACCTTTAAAGCCCTACATGGCCTAGGACCCGGATATCTGCGAGACCATCTTCTGCCACATACCTCCCAATGACCGATAAGATCGCACAGGGTGGGCCTTCTCCGGGTGCCATCAGCCAGACAATGTCGGCTGGCAGCTACCCGGGGGAGGGCCTTCTCTGTAGCCGCTCCAACCCTATGGAATGAACTGCCCCCAGAGATCCGGACCCTACCCACTCTCATGGCCTTCCGAAAGGCTATTAAAACCTGGCTATTCCGGCAGGCCCCGAGCTGTTGACCTCATGACTGAGGTCCAGCCCCGATTAGACTGGGAGTATGATGTGGCTTTTTTAATCTGTGTTTCTCTGTTTTAACTTTTCTATTTTTTAAATGTATTTGTTGTAAGCCGCCCGGAGTCCTCCGGGATTGGGCGGCCTATAAATTCATTAAATCTAATCTAATCTTTCAGTTAAGGGATAATCCAAATAACATAGTCCATAAACATACAAACAGTCTGGTACTCAAAGTTTGCTAGCAGTTGCAAAACTTACAATAGCTCATGGCACTTTCTAACAGCCAGCTTCTAAAACACTCAGATCAGATCAGCCCAGCATCTAACAAACCAGAGAGCTAACAGTCATTCTGGCTCCCTCTTATGGCCGATTGAGGAAAACAGCAGCCAATCACATTTTACAGCATGATTTAAAGAAACAGGTACAGCATTGCTATATGATTTATATATTGCCAACCGAACCATTAGATTATATTCCTAACAGAAACCAAATTCATTCTATTTATATATGCCCCTTTGCAGGTGCTTGCCTGAATTGAGTAGGCGAGCCTGTATGCAAACCATATCTCTACTCATGCATTTACCTGAAGAAATACAAATGTGACAACATTCTTCTAAACGCCCTTGCAGCTTATAGATGTTTGTATTAAAGGCAGGAAGAGCAAAAAGTCACATCTGTCATTACAGCTTTTCCTTGCTCATCTGCAGGCAAATACTTGTGTGGACTTTGATCAATATAGATTTATTATTTAATTAAAAATACAAATACTTTTGTTTCTACTTGGAAACCGCTTCTGGAAACTTTGATTTTGGGTTTTACTGATTAGATAGTTCCTTTAACTTTAATTTGAAGGGGAAAAGTGCAATCAAGCAATGTCATCCCCCAAAGAAATAAAAAGAGTCACAAATACAGTTGTGTGAAATCTCTTATTGATAAAAGTAGCAAGCCACAAGGCACTCATTGATGACAACAACATATAATTGGCAAAAGCATGACTCTAATGCCAGTTTAAATCAACTTTTTTGCCCAGCGGCTTAAAACAACACTAAACCTTTGTATATTGTAAGGCTTTCACAGAAGAGCCGGCAAGCATTTGGAAAGCATTGGCCGAGAATTATGGGAAGATGTCTCTGCAGAAGCCAACATGTTTATGGAGGCCAGTGCCCATTAACCAGAAGGAAGGAACTGTGCCTTAGAAGCCTAAAATGGTCAATGATTGCTGGGCAGATTCCAGTTCTGACTGCTGTCAATCATATCAATTAAACTGCAGAGGATTGCCCCTATAGCAGAAATTATGTTAGAAGGAGAAATAGTATGTTAAGATTGCAGTAGCTAAGGAACACATGCCCTAGCTGTGGACAGCACAAAGAAGAAGGCAGTATTTGCTATCCTGTCGTGTAAATGGTTACCACACTATATTTGTGTGCCATGGTTGATGAGATACTACCTAGCATTATTACTGGAATTCTTAGTTTTACAAAAAAAAATGTATTTTGATTAGTACTACCTCTGCATTTGTGAAGAAATAATGAGTGTTTTGAATAGTCCCAGGAGCTCCTAAAATTCAAATAAGCAGATGTTCCAAGCACAAATGGCTCTTTCCCACTGTGATGCCAATTTTCCATGTAGGAAAACTACACGTTATATAGAAAATTAGAAAACATATTAGAATTAGTACAAAAATATTCCAAAATATGTTTCGATTAAACGAATTACTTGAAATCCGGGGTATAATTTTGGCCAGTAATATAGAAACTATATATCTACATACTTACAATTTACTAACTATTGCAAGACATTACTAACACCATGGATAACTAGCTCAAAATGGGTAGACTTTCAGATAGAATGTGGAAATTCTAGCTCTAGCTGTACTGAGACACTGCCATCTGGAATTGATGAGATGAGAGAAGATACTCTTCATTGCTATTTGATAAGTAAAAATACAAGGATATTAGAATTAGTTGTTTCTGTGTACAAATTGAGTCAGCTTGGAGTCTGACCTCTCTGTTTTATTATTTTATTCATTTTAGGGCACGAACTGCAATGGAAGATAGCCCTTGTGCTCATGGTCCATGATTAACCGAAAGTACACCACTTTATAGTGTATAGTGTAATAATGCCTTGGTAAGGCCATGCTTGGAATACTGCATTCTGTTTTGGTCGCCACGATATAAAAAAAAAGATATTGAGATTCTAGAACAGTGTTTCCCAATGTGGGGCCCACAACCCAAAGGGGGGCAATTTGATTTTTAATGGGGGCAATTTGAACCTTGTTTAAATCAGGTTAATGGCCTTCTAGGCTTCCTCCATGTGAATAGAAGTTCACTTTTTGAGTAAAGTAAGAATTATATGTCACAGGGGAGGACATCAGGGTTTTAAAGATGCTTAGGTGGGACATGGCCAAGAAAAGGTTGGGAGCCACTGGTCTAGAAAGAATGCAGAGAAGAGCAACAAAGATTATTAGGGGACTAGGGACTAAAACATATGAAGGACGGTTGCAGGAACTGGGTTTGTCTAGTTTAAAGAAAAGAAGGACTAGGGGAGACATGATAGCAGTCTTCCAATATCTCAGGGGTTGCCACAAAGAAGAGGGAGTCAAGCTATTCTCCAAAGCACCTGAGGGTAGGACAAGAAACAATGGGTGGAAACTAATCAAGGAGAGAAGCAACTTAGAACTGAGGAGAAATTTCCTGACAGAACAATTAATCAGTGGAACTACTTGCCTCCAGAAGTTGTAAATGCTCCAACACTGGAAGTTTTTAAGAAGATGTTGGATAACCATTTGTCTGAAGTAGTGTAGGGTTTCCTGCCTAAGCAGGGGGCTGGACCAGAAGACCTCCAAGGTCCCTTCCAACTCTGTTATTCTAAGCAATCTAAGCATACACTGTACTAAAGCCAAAGTGGTTACAGAAGAAGTGAAGCTGGATCTGAGTTTGTCGTGTGCAAAAGATACAGTTAACTTTCCCTTGTTCCTGCCCAACTGCTTGGTTATCACTGTCCAGTTAGGTGTTAACAAACTGTTCAGGAAACTGTCTCTCACTTCGCAGCTCACTGATTCTGCATTCTTTTGATGTGACCTTGAAACTGCTGGTGTTTCTCACAGGATGGGATGGCTTGGTTAGGATTCCGCTTGTTTCCATCCCTGTATCCCCACCCCGCTGCTCCCTCCCTTGTTACTAATATCAAGCTGTCAGCTTGGGAGGCATAGCTTAGCAGAATGGCAGCCATGACAATATGGTTAAATCCAATGTATTTTCGTACCAAAATAAAGGTTCGTGGTTATATTTCAAATGCTTTCTCTTTACTTCCAAACCTACTAGTTATGCCAAACGCCCATGCAATACGAGTAGATGACTGAAGGAAGAGCATTATGGGTTCACAATGTTTAATATTAGAACGGATAGGGTTAGGGTCGCACAAAACGGGGGGGGGGGGATTCTGAAGAGCTCCATGACTGAAAAAGTTTAGGAACCACTGCTCTAAGGTACAGCTGGAGTTATATTTAACTTTAAATTCTGGTTCCCAGACTGCAACTATGGGTAAGTGTGGGTTTGCTTCCCCTTCCTCTGATAAATGTTCTTTCTTGGAAACAATACAATAGGCCAGCCAATTCAGTGTTTTAAAGATATAAGAAAGAGCCATGGCCAGGAGAACTGCTAGGTCACAACCCAAGGGTTATCATTTAAGCATTTCTATTTTGACTCAGTTCATTGATTCATGAAGAACTTGAAATAAAGCACACAGCTGCCTTTATGAAAGAAGGAATCAGAGCTTGGTCCAACATACTATATAAAATATTTTACGACAAAAAAAGTGATTTTTCTAAAGTTGATTATAAACATAATACATTAGATGGTTCAGCTATTTTTCTGACTTGAAATATGATTTTGCAGAATGCAAAGGTTATGTACATGTAATGATCTTTTGACTAATACAGGTAGTCCTCGGCTTGCAACAGTTCATTTAGTGACTGTTCAAAGTTACGATGGCACTGAAAAAACTGACTTATGACTGTTTTTCAGTTACAACCTTTGCAGCATCCCCATGATCATGTGATCAAAATTCAGATGCTTGACAATTGGCTCATATTTATGACGGTTGCTGTGTCCCGGGGTCACATGATCTCCTTTTGCGACCCTCTGAAAAACAAAGTCACTGGGGAAGCCAGGTTCACTTAACAACCAGGTTACTAACTTATCAACTGCCATGATTCACTTAACAACTGTAGCAAGAAAGGTTGTAAAATGAGGAAAATCTCAATAACAGAAATTTTGGACTCAATTGTGGTTGTAAGTCAAGGACCAGCTATATAGTATAGGCTGCATAGTACAAATAATTTTGGAAATATATTTCAGAACATAGAATAGAATAGAATAGAATAGAATAGAATAGAATAGAATAGAATAGAATAACAGAGTTGGAAGGGACATTAGAGGTCTTCTAGTCCAACCCGCTCCTTAGGCAGGAAACCCATTTTAGACAAATGGTTGTCCAATCTCTTCTTCAAAATTTCATTCGCAACTTCTGGAGGCAAGTTGTTCCACTGATTAATTGTTGTAACTGTCAGAAAATTTCTCCTTAGTTCTAAGTTGCTTCTCTCCTTGATTAGTTTCCACCCATTGCTTCTTGTCCTACCCTCAGGCCAGTGGTGGGTTCTGGAACCCGTTGCAACCAGTACGGTGCAATGGGGCCGCACGTCCACCACATGCATGCGCGCAGCACATGCACAGTGTGTGCATGTGTACTTACCGCTCGCGACACTCCAGCTGTTCGGTGGAGCATCGTGCAGGCACTGTACGCTCCGTGCATGAAAGCCCTGATCGGCTCAAATACCGGTAAGGAGTGCAGGTGGGCTGGTGGGCCCTCTGGAGCACCGTACCGGAATGGTACCTGATGCTCCCAGCAGGCACCGTACGCCCATACCAGGGCGTACCAGTCATATCCCACCACTGCCTCAGGTGCTTTGGAGAATAGCTTGGCTCCCTCTTCTTTGTAGCAGCCCCTGTGATATGGAACACTACTATCATGTCACCTGTAGTCCTTTTTTTCATAAGACTAGACATACCCAGTTCCAGCAACCGTTCTTGATATGTTTTAGCCACTCCCCTAATCATCTTTGTTGCTCTTCTTTGCACTCTTTCTAGAGCAGTGTTTTTCAACCTTTTTTGTGCAAAGGCACACTTTTTTCATGAAAAAAATCACGAGGCACACCACCATTAGAAAATGTTTAAAAAATTTAACTCTGTGCCTATATTGACTATATATAAAGTGTTTTTCCCACGGCACACCTTACACTATGTCACGGCACACTAGTGTGCCGCGGCACAGTGGTTGAAAAACACTGTTCTAGAGTCTCAAGATCAGTACCTAGATCAATACCTATCTGCATTTTTTTAAAGCAGCAGTTTCTTTTTTCTTCCCCTGAGGTCATTCAGTTCTTTTCTATTCATTATAATTACAGATTCTCTCTCTATACATATATATGAATATCTAGATGTATATTATATTATTATCTGGAGTAGTTCTGCATTTCCATGACTGGAAAATACAGGCCAGGTTTGTTATCTTCTGTTGATAGTTCTGGAGTCGGCTTTGTGCTTTTCGTGCAGACACAAAATGGCAGATGGGTTGTTTGTAGGGGTGTTAAATCCATTTTTTTCATAGTCTTTTATTTACTCACTGCCCTTTCTCCCATCCTCCCCCCACCTCTGCCTCTCCACAATCCTTCAAAGGTTGTTGCTCAGGAACAGAATCTGAATGAGTTATAAGGCTCTATCTGCCAAAATATGTAGTCACAGCACAGCCTAGAGGACGTATTTAAAATGGATGGACCTTGTATGGTATGCAGCTGTTTTGAAGATATTAATTTTATGCTGATATGCTCAGATGAAACAACCCAGAAGAGTTTCCAGGCTAGTGGACTGGCTTTCTGAAGTAAGGTATTATAGACAGGGATGGATTCCTGCCAGCATTACTACCAGTTCGGCAGCCAAAACATTTTGCACGCATATGTGCATTTGCACCAGAGGTGGGTTCCTACCAGTTCGCACCTATTCAGTAGAACCGGTTTGTCAAATCTACCGAAACACTTAGAAGAGGTTCCACCAGTGGACCCGGAAAGCAGGCCCCACCTACAGAAGAGGTTCCAAATTTTTTTGAAACCCACCACTGGTGGGTGTGTAATGTCCCTATTCAAAGCCTTCTTGATTTTAATTGTCAATTTATTTATTCCTGCACATTGTAATATTTATTCATTTACATATCTCTGTTTTTCCACTGTTGTGCAAACACAATTCCAGCAGTTGCTAACATGTGTAAAATTAAATATATATTATACTTCCTTTCAAATAGCCAACAAAATATTTCTGGTTTTAATTCCATATCTTGCTTTACGATTGCTTCTAACCACTAACTTCTGAATAGCTACTTGGGCCGACCTAAGTACTAATTCATAATTTCATATCCGATCACATGAGCAGCAAGCCACTCCCATCTGGTCACATGGGTGGCAAGCCATTCCCACAAAGGACACCCACAGAGTCGGTTCCAACAATTTTTGAAACCCACCACTGATTTGCACCTAAAAATGTCTGCTCTTGAGCACAATATTAAAAAGGGGGGGGGAGTACATTTTTTCAATGAAAATTGTTCTGCGCATGTGCAGAACAGAAAATCAAGATGGTGGCCCCAAGGATAAAACTGGTTTGGGTGTGTGTCCAGCCGAGTTACTACCTACTCAGCCAAAATGCAGGTAGATAGGTAGAAATTTTTTAAAAAATCCTACCTTTTCTGTGGGTGTGGCTTGGGGGGCATCATGTGACTGAGTGGGCGTGAGTGACATCAAGTTGGCCATGCCCACTCAGTCACATGACACACCCCCTCACCTAGTCACAACCACCGAACCGGTAGCAAAAAAAATTGAAACCCACCACTGATCAATAGGAAAGTGGTTAGCCGCTATCTTCATCCAATATTTTTATTTTTTTATTTACCAATCTAGCCTACAACCTTAGTACTCTCTGGAGGTCTCTCATACAAGAACAAACCAGCATTCTGAGTGATCCCATTTCTTTAAAATGAATCTGGCCTGATGCATTACACTCTGTTTATCTTTGATGCTACATTTGAAGCTCTGTGTTTACTTGGCGCTTAAGCAGTACAAACACAGAAAGTTATTTGGAAATAAATTCCACAGAGTTCAATGCTGCAGAGTTCAAAGTCACTGTTATGTACGTTCATATATGCAGGCTTACTGTCTATTGCTATTGTCTGCTACAATAGTGATGTATGTTGACTGGGCAGGAGAAATTTGAAGCACCCTGGACTGACTGGAGTACACAAAGCAGTGGTGGCTTGCAGGTGGTACACCCTGTTACGGGCGTATCAGTGCCTGCTGGGAGCACCGGGTACCATTCCAGTATGGTGCTCCGGAGGGCCCACCCGCCTGCCTGAGCTCCTTACCTGTATTTGATCTCTTTGGCGCTTCTGCGCATGTGCATGGAGCATATGGTGCCTGCGCAATGCCCTACCGAGCAGCTGGAGCGTCGCGGAGGCGTCACGGAGATAACAACGCATGCGTGTGTGTGTGCGCGCGTGTGTGTGTGCACGTGTATGTGGGGGATTCTGGGCCCCATTGCACCGTACCAGTTGCAACGGGATCCAGAACCCACCACTGACACAAAGGAACACATAAATGATGCTTGGTTTGTTATGATTAGTGCCATTTTTGTAATATTAAAATCTGAACAGGCTTCTTTTGGGGTCTCTCAAAATCCACATTTCCTCTGGGATAATATCAGGGCATGAACAGCAGTTGGGTAGCATACAAGGCAGCAGTTAGTGGAGCCAAAAACTGTGATGAATGGATCCTCTCATTTTCCTGTTTCTGCCACCTTTTTCCCCTCCCTGTTCCTCCTTTTTTCCTAGTGTTTCCATGATCATTGTGAGTTGATTTGAAAAGAGACAGATGGGAGAAAGTTTAACTTATTGCCATGTTGGGGTATTATTAGTTTCAATGATAGGATTGATATACTCTCATATGTATATTCCAGCTTCTGTTGTAATATATTCATGAGTTTATTCTAAATATTTTGGATTTTTTTAGTTTACCCATTCAAACCAACTTAAAGAAGAATGGAAAATAATTATGTTTTAGAGGGGTTTAGGCAAAACATTATATTACACAAATGTAAATTTAACAAAATTCTTTCTTAACAAAAGACTTAAAATATTTTTTTAGGAAAAAAAGATTACCGTATATGCACAATAGATACCATAATGCTATTTCCTTTTCATGATATGGGAACAGACTGTTCTCCATATTTCCGCATGCCTTTCTATCCTCATAGATCTTACTTGCTTTGTCTTTGTCTATCCCATCTGCTCATTTACAAACAACTCAACCAGATAAGAAAAAAAAATGAATCACATAAACAATTCTAGTTGATTAGATCGATTTCTGAAAAGCGCTTGGCAGAAAAATCACCATATGATTGATAGGAGAGTCATTATGATTGGTAATGAATCATAATGACACTGATTTCACACTTATTTCATTTGTCCTTCCAAATCCATTACAAATAATGGTCTCTGATTTTTTTTTCTTTCAAATCATCAAGATTTTCCAGATCTAAGTGTGCCTGGAGATAGTTTGTCTAACAGATGCTGTTTTGAAATTTGTGACATGTAGCATTTCATCCCTCAGTAAATCACATAATGTAAGAGTACCCAAAATAGCAATGTCAAAAATCTGAAAGCCATTCTAACTGCTCACTTCATCACCAGGTGGGGAAGGTCATGAGAATCTAGGGAAACAAAGCAGACACTAGTGAATGTCAATAAGATTAAAATCCTCATTATTTTAGTCATCGTCTATCCACTGTAGGATGAAGGCCTCTTCCGCATGATTCCAACCAATACAGTCCTGAGTTTTCTTGGCCAATTGGACCCACAATACTTCCTGATGTCGTCAATCCATCTTGTTTTAGGTCTCTTTTGTGGATACTTTTTATCAAGTGGGATCCATTCTATGACTGCCATCATTTCTTTTTGTTATGTGACCAGCCCATTTCCAATTCAATTCTTTTACTGTCTTGATGATATCATATACTTTTGTTTGTTCTCTAATCCATATGCAGGTCTTAAAATACCAAAGATTAAGATACATGATATAAAGTTCAACTTGGTTTTTAATGCATTAGCCTTTAGATAGACTTCATGCTCTAATGCACGTAATAGCTATTTATTCTAGGGAGTTATAAATGCTCATGTATTTTGCAATATTCTGACATCATCTCTGGAGCTGCTAGAAGTTGTTGCCGGAACATCTGTCTGAGCCTCAGTTGTCATTTTTACGCTGCCAAAGCTAACCAAATAAATCACATCATTTTCCAGAGTTGCTCTATTTTGTTTATAAATATATTCATAAACAAAATCACAGATTTGAAATTAAATGACTAATTGGACCCCATTTTATCACTGGCAATTGTTTTAGTTCTTTCAACTTTACCAAAAAACAGACACTTTTAAAATATCAGCATATACTCATTATGTATGAGTCAGGTGGGTGCGCTTCGCACGCGTGAGCAATTCAATGGAAATTGTTCTGCGCATGCACAGAACTCAAAAACAAGGTTGTAGCAGTGACTGCGGTGTCCGGGGAACCGGTTCAGAGGTGTGGCCAGCCTGGGTTGCTGCCGGTTCTGTGACCCAGGCCAGCATGCCACTACCAGTTCAGCTGAACCAGGCCAAAGTGGTAGGAACCCACCACTGGTATGAGTCCTTTATTTGATCTTACTAATTGAACTATGACTTTAGGAATAATATACTAATATACAAAGGTCGCATTTTAACTTCTTTGCCAATCCTCAATTGCTTTTTTCTATTAAAGGTAGTCCCAACTTACAACGGTTCATTTATGGACCACACGAAGTTACAACGGCATTGAAAAAAAGGAACATGACAGTTTTTCACACTTACAACGATTCTAGCATCCCTATGGTCACATTTCCAAACTACAAACAGCTGGCAACTGGCTCATATTTATGACAGTTGCAGTGTCCCAGGGTCATGGCGGTCACCTTTCTGCAATCTTATTGCACAACCTTTTTCCTTTCAAGAGTTAAAATTCCATAATAAAGTGATTGAAATGAAGCCTCATTTCAATCACATTATTATGGAATTTTATTTAATCTCATCTAAATTTAATGCCTCAGCGTATCATCAGAGGTGGGTTGCTCCCGGCTCAGTCCAGTTCAGCCGAACCAGTAGTGGTGGTAGCATGAGGCTCCGCCTACCCGCCCCGGACACTTCTGCACATGCGCAGAAATGTTGCACACACGCGTGAGCTCAAGCAAACCGGTAGTAAACCGGTTAGCAACCCACCACGGCATATCACCTAAAGTCAAGCGTAATTCTTGAAAGAAAAAAAGGTTGTGCACTCTTGGTACTATAAGGGTGGAGGTTGGAAGGGCTATCAATTGATGAGGAAGGACCAGTTGTGTCCAAGTAGAGAAGGATATTACATAGACAATTCTCAATCTCTTCTGAAATCCATTACATGACACAACAAGCACCTGTTAATTTGGAAATGCATGAGGAAATATTTGGAGTTTCAACTCTGGAGTGTAGATCTCCCTTCTGCCAATTGTCCCATTCCTCTTGCTAGAATCCAGAACAATGCAACACAAGTAAATGCATAATATATACTTATGCTTTGCAACATGAATCATGTTATTGGGAGGACTTTCAGATTTCTCCCTGTTCTATGTGAATGGCTAATGTATCAAGTTTCATTCCTGGCCCAGAAGTAAATCACAGGTTTCCATTAACTCCTTAATAATCCATCTTGACTTAATTCCCAAGGAGGCCATAGAGTTTTTATTATAGACACAAATGAATCTTTAAAATATTGAAGACCTATTGTGGTACAAAGAGATCAGAGACAGAAATTGCACAGAACTCATAGACCTATGAAAATTTATGACATTATAAATGATAGTATAATTGGTGACTCTCATGGTGTTAGTGCTGATGAATATTTTAGAGATGAACCAAAGATAGGGAAATGCTCTGATCCAGAAAGTTATCTGTATTTTGGAAGCTGAGCATCATGCAACCCAGTTTATACTGTTTTAATCAAAAGCCCATAAAATCCCCTATAGGAGCACCTTTAAATCCATTAAAACAGCTAGTTGCCTAAGGGCTGGGGGAGTGCAGTAGTAAATAATGAGCTGGATTTATTTCTACTTATCCATGTGCTGAATACAGGAAATTAAAGTCAATCTAGATGGATCCCAATATGCAAGAAAGCAAATGTGGATTATTCTTTGATGTCCTTTTAAGTAATGCCAACTTAAGTATAAGATAAAGAAATCAACTGCACTCTCTATTTCAGGAAATTATTTTAGCTTAAAGCTTAACAACAAATTGAAGATGTTTTGGATTAATTTCCCACATGTAGATGACATGATCAAAATCACAAAACTACATCTGATTTACTTTGGCCATGTCATGAGTGCAAATTCATTGGAGAAGTCAATTGTCAAACTCGCAAGTGAAGTTAGCTGAGCCCATCTTGGAGGCTTCAGGGTTGCTACAAAGCAGAAGAAGGGGGAAGGAAGGAGGGGGAAAATAGTTAGTTGGGGTTTTGTAGCCAAAAAAAGGAAGTTTTTCTGTCGGAACCAAGGACATTCCAACAGGTGGCTGTCCAGGGGAGGAGTGAAGTAACCAAGCAACTGGCCAACACCTTGATTTGACAGTGTGACCAGTGACTTGGGGAAAAGGGAAAACGTTTACTTTTTAATTCGGTGAAAGCCATTAGAACTTTCAGAGTTGACTTTCACCAGTTGTGCCAATATGATGTATCCAATAAACTGTTCTTGGAGGAATCTGCCTGCCTCAGATTTCTGCTTTCTATGGGTGTGTTACTTGGAAGATTGACATCAATGATGCTAGGGGAACAAGAAGAAGGAGCAAGCAAAGCAGACATTGGCTTGATAACATCGAAACTGATACAAAGATGAACATCCAACAACCGAAAGAAGCTGCTTAAGAGGGTAGGATGAAGAGCACTTGCCTATAAAAGTCATCAAGAGCAGGACACGACTAAATGGTTAAAATAAGAAAAGTAGATTGAACATTAGAGGACTTGCCAAACAATCTTAAGAGAAGAATCAAGTTAAATGAACTAACCTTGTTTAGAGATAATTTAGAATCATTAGGTATTAATTTAACTGTGATTAACTATAGGTTGTCTGCAATGAGCCCAAAATTTCTGTTGCTAAGTGAAACATTTGTTAAGTGAGTTTTTCCCCATTTTATGACTTTTCTTGCCACAGTTCAGTGAATCACTGTAGTTGGTAAATTAGTAACACAGTTGTTAAGTGAAACTAGTTTTCCCATTGATTTTTTTTCTTAGAAGGTCGCAAAAGGTGATTACCTGGACTCCTGCAACCGTCACAAATATGAACCAATTGCCAAGCATCTGAATTTTGATCATGTGACCATGGGGATGCCACAATGGTTGTAAGTGTGAAAAATTGTCATAAGTCACTTTTTTTCAGTGACATAGCTTTGAACGGTCATTAAATGAACTGTTGTAAGTCGAGGACCATCTTTATTCAATGTGACTGAACTGATAAAAAATAGTACCAGCTACACAACACATGTAATCCACTAGTCCCGTGATGGCAGTGGTAGGTTTCAAAACTTTTTAGAACCTCTTCTGTAGGTGTGGCTTGCTTTGTGGGAATGGTTTACCGGCCATGTGACTGGGTGGCAGTGGCTTGCTGGCCATATGACAGGGTGGGAGTGGCTTGCCGGCCATGTGACCAAGTGGGAGTGGCTTGCTGGCCACGTGACCGAGTGGGAGTGGCTTGGCAGTCATGTGACTGGGTGGGCGTGGTCACTTGTAAAATGTGAAACTTAAGTGAAACTCACTTAAGAGCACTCTTGCTTAGCAACCAAAATGTTGGCTCAGAAATTCTGGCATTGAAGTGTGCAAGTCTTGAAGCTGTCAAGTTACAAGACCCTTGCACCCCTTACCCTTTAGACAAAACCCCCAGGGGTGTTCAAACTTGATAGCTTTAAGACTTGTGGACTTCAACTCCCAGAATTCCTCCTCTCGCTCTTCATCTTGATGATGTGTGGACGGGCAGGGGGGAGGGAGCTGGAACCAGTTCTAAACGGCACTGTAGATTTGTGGAACCTCTTCTATAGAAGAGGTTAGAACTGACAGGAACCCACCCCTGCGTGATGGTGAACCTATGGCACGTGTGCTACAAGTGGCACATGGAGCCCTCTCTTTGGGCATGCAAGCCTTCGTCCTGCTGAGCTCCACCATGCATGCAGGTATGTCTCCTGCCGGCCAGCTGATTTTCAGGTCTCTACTGCACAAATGCAGAAGATGTGGGGGGGGGGCAGGGGGGGCATGGACATGCCCAGGGTGTAAGGAGTGTGGCACCCCCCCACAACCTGTTTTTTGTTTCAGGAGGCTTCAGGGAGTCCTTCTAGGCCCAAAATGGGGTGGGGTGGGTTTCACATGCATGCACTGGGGGTCACACGCATGCACAGGGGAGCACGGGGGCACATGCATATACACTTGTGCAGGGGGCAGGGTGCATTGCATTATGGGTGTGGGCATGTTGACATGTTCTGTCACATGTGCACGTGTGCTGTTGCATATGCACGATTTTGGCATGCAAAGAGAAAAAGGATAACCATCACTGCACTAGTCCATGAGCTGCACTGGCTGCCGTGTTGTTTCCAGGCGTACTCAAGGTGTTGGTTGTCACCTTTAAAGACCTACATGCCTTGGGACTGGGTTACCCCAAATACTATCTTTTTCAAAAAGTTTCTACCTATCCAATCTGATTCAACAGATTGGGTATGCTGGAGATCCTATCAGCCCAAAAACCGTCAGTGTTTTTGTTAATGGCTTAGGGTTAGGGGTTAAGGTTAGTGTTAGACTAAGGGCTTGGGCTAGGGCTAGTGTTAGCCTGGGTACTAGGTGTACATTATGATTTGAATATGGTTATGGTTATGACTACAGCTACATCTACATTTAGTAACAGTTATGACTGTTTGACGTTTATGACTTTTATTGGTTTATCAATGTATAAAGTACAAAGAAAAATAGGAAATTAAAGAAATAAAAATGAAAGGGGGAAAGAAAATATGAGGTCCATTGGAAGAAAGATAAAGGCTTTGACTTCCGACTCTTTTTAGCACAGTACAATATAACATCACAGCCTCAACTTTTTACTTTTACGCATTAGTATATAACTAGCCATTTCTATAACAACAAATCTATCAGCATAGCCAAAATCAAAGTTTCATTTTTTTTATCACAAGCAGAAAAACATCAATACATTCTCCTCTTTGAACAGAACAATCAACTTAACAATTTCTGCTTTATCTTCCTTACTGTTGAAATAGTATATATTTCTATTTGCCCTTAATAATCTTTATAAACTATCACAATTTATATTAACAATATTCACTGTATTCTTTCAGATGCTTTAACCTCAAAAGAGAAAAATACTTCTTTTTTCCATCCATTTTAAAACACTAAGTTTTTGTTAAAACATTTTTAAAAATCAAAACATTCTAATACATTTTTTAAAACTTCCTCTTAACATACATACTTTAAAATTCAGTTTAAACTTTCATTAAATTTAGGCCAAGGTCTCATTTTTCCAAAATACACATTTTTGTAGTAGGAATCTTAAATACTGGGCCTGTTCTAACAGTTTTATGAAGGCAACATTATAGTAATATAATCAATGTAATGCATTCATATAGTAAGAATCCATTAAACATGTATTGTCTTATGTGACTGGAACAACAATTTTTCAGTCTTGAACTTGGTCATCCTCAGAACTACAAAATTGTTGTAAGTAAATTTTGTTTAGTAACAGAGATGGAATACTTGAGATCAAGATTGGGAATAGGAGAAAGAAAAAATACCAGATTTCCCCAAAAATATCTTGGAGTACAAACTTTTAATGGGTTGGTTAACTTTTAACCAACCCCAGCAAAGACTTGGCAATTTTCTGCAGGATCATTCTTCTTCACCACACGGATGGTGCAACTTTTGCGGTGAAACATGGCAATGCATTTCTTCTTATCATAGTTGATAGGTCTGAAAACTCTAAATAAATAAGACAGATATTCAGGCCATGTTGCATAAAGGATATTAAAATTACCAGTACATTAAAGAAATTGTCTAAGACTCCAATGAACTTGCAAGATAGACTGACTGTTGGTACACAACACTTATGGTGCTCAGATGCTCAAACTGAAGACTATCACTGGTTAGAATGCAGTACTGCATTCTCTAATGAAGAGGATTCTGAAGTAAGTTCTTAATCATTCAATTACAATTAAACTGCATGCAGTTTTGGTCACCACGATGTAAAAAAGATGTGGAGACTCTAGAAAGAGTACAGAGAAGAGCAACAAAGAGGATTGGAGGACTGGAAACTAAAACATATGAAGAACAGTTGCAGGAACTCGGTATGTCTAGTTTAATAGAAAGAAGGACTAGGGGGGACATGATAGCAGTCTTCCAATATCTCAGGGATTGCCACAAAGAAGAGCAAGTCAAGCTATTCTAAAATGCAGGTTTAATAAAAGTTAATTTACATTAATAAAATCTAAAATTGCTTAGATCTTTATGAGAGGACAGTATAATGATCTAAGCAACGTTAGAGTTTATTAACTTAATTTAACTTTTATTAAAACCTGAATTTTATTATTCTTAAAAGTTTGAGCTACTGAGATAGGTGGCAAATACATTTAACAAATAAATAAAAATAAATAATTTTGCAAGCATAAATAAATGACGAATTCCGGACACAGGTTGGCCTAGATCCACGGTCCCCATCTCTTGGGTACCAGCACCGGTACCATGAAGAGAGTTTCTTCCACAGACTGGAGGGGGCGTGGTTTTCCATGCTGCCTGAATCCCATGGATGGGGCTTTGCTTGTTTGCGCAACCCGGTTTCTGGCATGCCACGGACCAGTGCCAATCCATGAACCAGGGTTTGGGGACCTCTGGTCTAGAGTCAACAACCCAAAAGATGATTTATGTAGATCAATAGTTGCAGACACTTGAGAGTCAAACAGGAAGATTTGGAAGGTCTTTAGAACAAGAAGGTCAAGGACAATATTCTCGCCATTACTTTAAAAAAAAACAGCAACATGAACTGCCCCCAAAGCTTTCACATACAATCTATATACATGAAGGGAAGTGCTTCATGTATTTGACAAAGTAAATTCTATCCTACGACCACCTTGACTAGATGCCATGCCTGAGTAAGTTTCTGTGCCAGCCAGGATCTTGCATTACCAGGATTTGTTAACCATTCTCATGGAAATATAGATATAGGTACAAAGATATAGATATATAGACATAGATGCAGAGCATATATCTATGTATATAGAGTTGAAAGTGCCACACAAAGCCAGGGGTGGGCTGGCACGGTTTGCCCGGGTTCAGGAGAACCCATAGCTAACGTTATGGCTGGTTTGGAGAACCTCCAAATCCCACCACTGGCTGGCCCTGCCCACTCTGCCTCTCCCCTCCCAGGAGTCTCCATTTGGCCCATTTAGTTGTGAGGTAAGTGCAGGGCCCCCGCAGCAGCTTGTGGAAGGGGGGAGGAAATGCGCCTTCCGGAAGTTCCAGAAGGCTGGAAATGGGCCTGTTTCCAGTCTCCGGAGGGCCTCCAGAGACAGGGGGAGGCAGTTTTCGCCCTTCCAAGGGGCTCAAGGAAAGCTTCCAGAGTCTGGGGAGGGTGAAAACACACCCCATCGTGGTGCAGGAGGCTGACTAGACCATGCCCACCATGGTCATGCCCACCCAGCAATCAGGCAGAGAACCCATTATTGAGATTTTTGAAGCCCACCTCTGTACAAAGCTGGTGTCTTTTGAGTGAGGTGAATGGACATTCAAAATATAGCAACTTCAGAGGAGGTTTACAGTCATCTAAGAATTTAAACATAACAATTCAGCAAATCCGAGAGAGTTGAACGCTTGAACTTACAGGCTGCAGCATATTAATTTTTGGGGTTTACATTCACATCTTTGGCAGTTGTTTGTTTTCCAAACAGCTGGAGCACGGTACCATTTTCCATCATGAAAGCAGCCTGCAAGATGCAGAACACAAACAATTTAGGACTAATTCTGAATTTCTGGATATGATCCCAGCAACTTTTCAGTGAATTTGAGCGGACAATTTTTCATAAAGTGGCCAAGTCTTTTTCATGTTCTCTTATCATGTAATCAGCACAGAAACAATTTGTTTCTAGAGTTTCCTTTATCACAAACTTTACAAGCACCCTGTTCAATTCTGGAAGGTCCACATAGAATTTCCTACCACATGTTCAATTCACTCACATTGATTATAGTTGTGACAGTCAAAGTAATATTATTAGTGAGAGCCTTGATTTAAAACCAAATAGATTCATTGATAGATTTTAATTATATACTTGCATGCTGCCAATTCCATTAGTGGCTCAGAAAAGCTATTGTCTGAACTCAAAAACTGCTCAATAAAATGACAGATAACTTTAAATAGTGGATGGATGGATGGATGGATGGATGGATGGATGGATGGACGGACGGACAGACAGACAGACAGACAGACAGACAGACAGATATGATATAGAGATAGAGATAGAGATAGAGATAGAGATAGAGATAGAGATAGAGATAGAGATAGAGATAGAGATAGAGATAGAGATAGAGATAGAGATAGAGATAGAGATAGAGATAGAGATAGAGATAGAGATAGAGATAGAGAAAGAGATATAATCAATGTTGGCTAACCTTTTTGGTACTGCCAAAATGGGAGCGCATGCGGAATTCATTTAGTGACTGTTCAAAGTTACAACTTTTTTTACACTTATGACCATTGCAGCCTCTCCATGGTCACAGGATCAAAATTCAGACTTTGACTCATATTTATGATGGCTGCAGTATCCAAGGGTCATGTGATCACCTTTTGCGAACTTCTGACAAATGCTCAATGGGGAAACCAGATTCACTTAGTGACCGTGTTCCTAATTTAACACCTGCAGTGATTTACTTAACAGCTGTGGCAAGGATGTCATAAAATGAGGCAAAACTCATTTAACACATGTCTCACTTGACAACAGACATTTTGGGCTGAATTGTGGTCGTAAGTCGAGCACTACCTGTACTATAGAACCCTCTTTTAACCCTGCTTCTTCTTTCTATAACATCTTAAAATTACATCTTTATTCCTGGATAGGGCATTTTTGCTTTGAAAAGGAAGAAAAAGTCAACAGCTCAAACACCTCACAGGTTTTCAAAAGGGACTATTTTAGGCAGAGTGGGAGGAATTAACTGAACCAAGGAAAGACCGCTCCCAGAGAGCTTCAGAGAACATTATGCTTTATTGTTACAGATTGTTCTGATCACTCAGGAAGCATCACTAAGGATCCACTTCTATGAGTCTTCAGGTTGCAAAACACTTTTATCAGAATTTTAAACCAATTTCAAAAATACATATTTTTATGCAGGAATGTATTGGTATTTAGATGTAGAATTGAATGATTTAATGTAATAGGCCATTCTAATTACTGTATATACTCGAGTATAAGCCTAGTTTTTCAGCCCACTTTTTGGGCTGAAAAAAGCCGCCTCGGCTTATACTCGAGTCAGTGAAAAATTTGCCCGAAATGGAGGAGAAAAAGGGGCGGGGCCATGCCGCTGGGTGACACTCGTGAATGGCCCAGTGCCCCTGTGAGTTTCCCCTCCCTCTGTGTCAGTTTGCCGCGCAGCGCGCACCGCACCATCCCCCCTCCTCACGTTCTAATGTAATGCAGGGCTGTCTTACGATTCCCCTTCCTCCCCCTCCTGCCGCTCTGCAACGATGTCCCACCTCCTCCTTGTTATGGCAAGCAGCCACATAGCGATGTCCCACCTCCTCTGGTACAGTGATCCAATGATAGGAATCACTGTGCCGTGTGTCATAGGAGGCGGGACATCGCTCCCGCGGCTGCACGGGACATCATCATCACAGCGGGACATCATCATCATGAGGTGAGTGAAGTATTTCATTGAATACACCGCTAGTTTACTGTTTTTCTTTGAAATAAATATTCAAAAACATTATTGGTATCTATTTTTATTTTTGAAATTTACCGGTAGCTGCTGCATTTCCCACCCTAGGCTTATACTCGAGTCAATAACTTTTCCAGTTTTTTTGTGGTAAAATTAGGTGCCTCGGCTTATATTCGGGTCGGCCTATACTCGAGTATATACGGTACCGAGATTCTATTTTTTAAAAATCTTAATCAACTATAGTAAAATATTGCATTAAATTTGTATGTTATAATATATGATTTGTACAGTGAAATTGTGTGATATTATTTTCATCAAATTGAAATCGGACTTTGCCTTCCTTCTTTGGATGCTGCTTTATTTTGCATTTTGAAAAAAAAACATTAGGAGACTCTGGATAACCATAATTAGCACTATTTCAATTTTTTTTCTTTTCTTTTGAACACAAAACAAAATTCTTACCCTTTTTACCAACTGGTTTCACAGAACATTGAGCGTCACATAAGTTTCTTAAAAGGGCAAGGATCAGAAGGAAAACCAGAATATGCCTCTGTAAAGAACAACAACAGGAAAGCAATAAAAGTTAAATTTAGTGGGTAATTATGGTGGATATTACTGAAGGCAAAACCTGTTAACCCAGGAGTTGCATTTGAACATTAGGTATTGCACAATTCTTGCAGGAAAATGCAAAAATCCACTCCTCTGCTCACAATAGAATCCCTTATGCCACCAGGCTCGAAATTTTGGGCTAAGCATAGGACACAAAATTGTCTGCTACAACGTCCTACCTGTAAATGACTACTTCAGCTTCAACTACAATAATACATGGGCAAACAATTGATAGAAAATCAAGGTAAATCGCTCCAAACTCGACTGCAGAAAATACGACTTCAGCAACATTGCCTGGAATGCTCTATCTGACTCCGTTGTTACATCCTCAAACCCTCACAGCTTCAACCTCAAACTCTCTACCGTGGACCTCACCCCATTCTTAAGAGGTCCGTAAAGGGGGCGTGCATAAGCGCACCAGCGTGCCTACCATCCCTGTCCTACTGTCCCTATTTACTTGCATTCATTTCCTTTGTTCAGGTCCATGTTCATACTTATACCTGCTACCCTGAACATGTTTGACAAACTAATAAATAAAAATAAAATAATAAAACAAATAAATAAATTGGCCACAATCCTTCCCTTAGGATTTGGATCCCTCCAGCCAAAGGTGCACATGAGCCTGACCTCAGGACCACCATTCTTCCCTTCTGGGTCGCCTCTGGAGCTTTCAAAAAAGAACACGGATATTCTCTCTTTCCTTCCTTAGCGATTCTGGAACTGAGCAGCAAGGGAAGATAGTATGGTGGCTTCCTCGGAGAAAGCTGGTAAGTACTGGGTGCAAGGCCTAACCATTTCCAGTCCCCATCTCTTTCCAGCCTTAATTTTGGTCCAGCACCCAGAACTCCCCACCCTGCATCTCTTCCTGCTTATCAGACATTCACCTTGTCTGGATCCTTCTGCTTTCCCCTCTCTAGCACTCCTCATAGGTTGTCTATCCTTCTGTTGGGACAAAGCCCAGCTCTAGGTTTACTGTATCTAGTTGGTGTAGAAAAATCCTCCATCCTGTCTTTAGGAACTGTTTGTGGACACCCTAAAACACTTCAAACATTTAAAGCTATTTTTGAGAAGGGGGGGGGGCAATTTCAATTAGCTTAATTTTGAATATGATTCCTGTTTTATTTTATGTTATTGTTCTGATCTCGGCTTCCCAAGAGCATGAAGCAAACTCCTTGTCCCAACAAAAACTCCTTTTATTGTTTTACTGTGAATTTTTCTCATTCACATCCAACAAATTCTTTCAAGGGAGGATTTATAGTCACAGACCTTATCTGGCTTAAACTGTTGCCAGGCCAATATATGCAAAACTTGGCAAGGAGTCTCAGAGAGTCACAAACCAATTTAGCAAACTAATTGTCTCCTGCAAACTCCCCTCCCCTTTCACTCATCTTTTATTTCCTCTGGGAGGGGACATTCATTGTCCACCTGTGGCCTTATTCCCAAGTTGACCCCTGTTCTTTAGCTGTTCTCTTCGACTGGCAACTCTGTGCATGCACACACTGGAAACAGACTCCAGCTGTTCGTCTGCTTCACTGATGTGACTCTGAAGGCAGCTGATAACTGGCATACGTTCCTGGCCCCCACTTTGCCTCCAACACAGGGCTCTCCTCAGAGCCTTCTCCAGACTCCAGGACTGGCCCATATTCCTCCCCAACCTCCTCACTATCTGAATCTGCTGCCAGCTCCACTGGCTGCTGGCAGGCCACAACAGTTATTGCCTTATCTCTATTTATTTTTTGGAGATGTTCTAGGAATCAGACCGGCTGTCAGCCTGAAAAGGGTTAAGCATTGCCAAACTAAAAAGATGTAAGCCAGAATATCATAACCAAATCTTTTTTGCGTTACTTCCAACTAAATATTCTACATTCAGGGTATTCATGAGACAGGAGCAGAAACAAAAGAATCCTCTAGGCACTTACCATAAGGGAATCATCTACTTTTCATAGGTTGCTCTGAGAATTTGCAGGCACTGTTCTGCAAATTTATAAGTGGATGCAAATGTATGCATTATGTATGTACTGCCATGTGAGCAGAGTTTGACAACTGACAAATTTGCTAATTTGTCCTAGTCACTGCTCAGGAGAGGTGACTTTGGAGAGAAATTCCAAAATTTCTGGAACTAAATGCTTGGCCAATTGATTATGAGAATTGATCACTGGTGTTCCTTTACAAAGTCCAGATTACTGCAGCTCTCATTCTACTTTGAGCCAAACGGGGGGTCTGTATGCCAGCAATTCATCAAAGCATTATGTACAAAAGGACATATGTGACAATGTGTTTTGTTCCACTGACCTGCTACAAGGTAAAATAGGTCATGGGGAATGAATACCAAATGATCCCATGCAGGGCCTTCATTGTTTCGTGTGCAATTCATTTTTCGGAGGGAAATAGTCACCACAATAAAATGTTTTGTTTCTAGATCACTGATTCCAAAGCTCATCAATTAAAAGCAGACTGGATTCAGTGTTGGTTACCTGGAACATTACCCCCCTAACTTGTTTGGTGAACTCTCCAAGTCCATCTGGTAAACCAGCCTGTGAACTAGAGAGGTTTTTGCTCCAACTCCCTATGTTCTGAATATCGTTGGCCAAATCTATGGATAATTTCTCACCAAATATCAGAGAGCCACTTAAATCCATAATTAGTCACAGATTTTTTAAAAAAAACAACAACATTAAAGTAGCAGACTTTCAGAGCAGTATTCAACCTAATCAGAGAACCACTTCTCCTTGATCAGATTCATATCTGGCTCAAACACTGAGAAATCATTTTGTTTTTCATATCAAATATTAGATAACCAGAGTAT
Source organism: Thamnophis elegans (assembly GCF_009769535.1). Taxonomy (NCBI): domain Eukaryota; kingdom Metazoa; phylum Chordata; class Lepidosauria; order Squamata; family Natricidae; genus Thamnophis; species Thamnophis elegans. The sequence goes on from NC_045551.1 coordinate 45,958,703, forward strand.
CATTAAGCTAGATATACTTTTGGAAAACGTATTGTCATAGTGAGCATGTTGTTCAAAGTCACCAAAAAACCCCAACCAATTAGCATACCAGCTATCCTTCTATGCAGTAGGTTCCTTCTGCAAGCAGCTATCAGGCGTGGTGTTGGAATCCTTAAGTTTGTGTTGGATGACTTTAATCATCCTGTCCTCAGGGTTGTGTTAAGTAATGCTCATAATCATGGGTTCGTCCTAAGTAACCTTGAGCCCAACAAATAAAGATTGTGTTGGACCTGCCACAACTTTAGATGAAAATGATTCTTGGCTCTATTTGTTGAGAAAGGTGTAGTTTATTAGAGATTAAGAAGTATATTGAAGGTGTGCAAAGCCAGCACTGAAAATCATGCGCCAAAATCCCTAAGTTTTTCTTTTCCTTTACTTAACAGTCTCTCATTGCCCACCCCAGCATAACCAATCAGGATCAGGCAAGATGTTTTCCTAATGGTCAGTCCAAGTGTAGTCTGGAAAGTGGTCCCTTTCCTTCTCCCAGCTGGGTGACCTTGAGGCAACACCTTGAAGAGATAAAGCACTTACCTTTATTTCCCAAAGCATTGCTCATTCATTTCCCCTCTGCCAACTCACAGCAGCGAACCACAAGCAAACATAAGGTGGCAGGAAGGGACTGAAGCACTTGATAAGATTACTTCTGAATGGTCTTTCTCTTTTACCTGATCAGGGGAGACTATCTGATTAGGGAGGAGTCTAGGACAACTGATGGACCAAGACAATTCCTGAATATATGAGCAGCCAGCAAAGAAGATAAGGCAGCAATGGAACAATCTGCTGCTTTTGTATTACTGTTGCACTGGCAAATTAATGTGGGATTGCTTTCTTTCATTTAGCTCACATTTTGAGCATAACCTTATAGGAATGGAATGTTCAAGTTTTCCTTTAGTAACCAACTTCCTGTAACTAATTGCAAGGTAAGAACTTTCTCAGGCTGAATAACAAAGGCTTTCTTTTTCAATTGTGCATGTTAAGAAGTTTCAACTTAGCTGAAATTATATCCATTCACAACAAATTCTATGGGACCCATGATGTCTTTTCCAGTGGTGGGTTCCAATTTATTTTACTATTTTATTATTTACTTTAGCGCATGCGTGCGCGCTCGCATCCAGGTGGGTGGGCAGAGCCTCCCCCCGCCACCACTGTTGGTTCACCCGATTCAGGGCAAACTGGCAGAAACCCACCTCTTGTCTTTTCCCATGCTAACATTTTACTTTTGATACTTTTAATACAATGTGCTTTTCAATTCTTTTGTTAACATTATTGGATGTTTAATTTTTCATGATGTAACTGGGCAAATGATTGTTCCTAAACCAATTGACTTTTACTTTGTTGTGCAAACTATAAAAAGAGATGAGTGTTTATGTTTCTCTCCCTCCCTCCCCCCTCCCCTCTCTCTTGTAAAACCAGAATCCTTTTTATCTTGGGAAGTTCCAAATAAATTGTAAATTAAATGGTCTTATCCCAGTATTTAATTGGGGTTCAACATAACATTTGTCCATCAAAAAGCACCTCCCTTTTTAAGATCCTATACTCCCTATTTGGGGTAGAGTTGGGGCAAATGGATGAAGCTGAGCAATTTACCAGCTGGATGCCTTTCCTAATGCCTATATGGAGTTCAGAACAGATTTTTTTTTCCTCCCTTTTTAAAAAGTTTACTTTTTAATTTTTTATAAATGAAAAACTGGGTATGTCTAATTTACTGATGTCAAACACACATCATCATGGCGTCATCAAGAGCCGAGGTGGCGCAGTGGTTAGAGTGCAGTACTGCAGGCCACTTCAGCTGACTGTTATCTGCAGTTCAGCGGTTCTAATCTCACCGGCTCAAGGTTGACTCAGCCTTCCATCCTTCCGAGGTGGGTGAAATGAGGACCCAGACTATGGGGGTGATATGCTGACTCTGTAAACTGCTTAGAGAAGGCTGAAAGCCCTATGAAGCGGTATATAAGTCTAACTGCTATTGCTATTGCTATCATATGATGTATCACAACTTTTTTCCCCTTCACTAAACTGGGTGCGGCCATAGCCAGCACATGACACATCCAGCTCACAGGCCACAGGTTTGACAGCCCTGGTCTAGTTTAATGAAGAGAAGGACATGATAGCAGTGTTCCAATATCTAAGGGGTTGCCACAAAGAAGAGGGAATCAAGCTATTCTCCAAAACTCCTGAAGGCCAAAAAAGAAGAAACAGATAGAAACTAATCAAGGAGATCAAACCTAGAACTAAGGAGAAATTTCCTATACAGTGAGAACAATTAGCCAGTGGAACAGCTTGCCCTCACAGTGGTGGATGCTGCATTACTGGAGGCTTTTAAGAAGAATCTGGATAGCCCCTTGTCTGAAATGGAATAGGATTTCCCGCTTGGGCAGGGGGTCAGACTAGAAGACCCCTTAGGTCCCTTCTAACTCTGTTGTTCTGTTATTGCTATATAGCATATTGTGTCAAACAGATCTCTCCGTTTTTAAAGATCTGGTCAGGCATTAAAAAGATTATTAGACTTCCTACAGATAGCAATATACCTAAGGTTCTGTTCAGGGATGAGAATGGAAAGCAGGTTGGGTTATTCTACTTGAGATTTGGGTCTTTGGGATCTCCCCTCATCCCAAGAGGGAATATTGTGCTGCCAAATTATGACACTGTCATCTTTCAACCTAGAAAACTCAAAGGAATATAGGAATCGGGAGGGGAGAATGCAGAGGATTGTTCAACCCTATTGTCTATTTTCATCCAGGTCATGGTTGTCCCAAAGGTGCTTTTTTAAGAGGCAACTGGACTTTCTTTGTTTTTCTTTAAAGATGTTCCATTTCTCATCCAAGAAGCACTACTCAGGTCATCCTGAGGACAGGTGGCCTCAACAACTCTCCAAAAGAATGCAAACAACCAGCAAGGAATATAAATCCTTCCATTCCTCACAATCCAGTCAGAGCTGAAGAAGAAAAAAAATGAGAAGGTCCAGTTGAACTCTTGAAAAAAAAGCATCCTTTGGTTTTTCCCTATTAATCATCCCTCTTCTTGAAATATAAGAAAACATGGTAATTCTATTGTTACTGCCACTGGACAACCCCCAACTGGGGCTTTGTAACCTTGAGAGCTATATGCAACAAAATTTCATTTTAATCTATGCTGATTAGTTTACATTCAAAGTGAAAATAAAGTTTCCTATCCTATCCTATTCTAATCTATTCTATCCTAATCTACCTTATCTTATCCCAATGCCAACCTATTCTATCCTATCCTAATCTATTTTATCCAACCCCAACCTATCCTATCCCAATCTATTTTATCTTATCCCAAAGCCAATGTATCCTATCCTAATCTATTTTATCCAACCCCAACCTATCCTATCCCAATCTATTTTATCTTATCCCAATGCCAATGTATCCTATCCTAATCTATTTTATCCAACCCCAACCCCAACCTATTCTATCCTGTCCCAATCTATTTTATCTTATCTTATCCCAATCTATCCTATCCTATCCTAACCTATTCTATCCAGTCCTAATCCCATCCCATCCTATCTCCTGCCCCGTTCCTTTCTCCATCCCCATTCTATCCTTTCCCGGGCTCTTTTCCTCGTCCGTCGCCTTTCCGCCAGTCCTGAAGCGCTGGCGGAAGCGGCTCCGGCCGAAAAATCACTTGACAGGCCGTCGGGGCAGCCCGTTTTAGGGCGCTTCCGAGGCGCGGGTCACGTGGGAAGCGTCAGCTGACGGACGCCATTGCCGCGGCTTTTGAGAGAGAGAGAGAGAGAGAGAGGGGAGGGTGGGGGGCGGGAGAGAAAGAGGGAGAGCGCTTCTTCTGCCGGAGCGGCGATGTCTTCTCCCACCTCGTCCTCCTCCGCCTCGGATGACACGGAGGCTTCCTCCGGAGCCGGAGCCACGAAGGAGGCGGCGGCGGCGGTGGCGCTGCTGCTTTGGGAGCGCGCCTGGTCCCTGGAAGAGATTCGCTCCAGGAGCCAGACCTGGTCCCTAGCGGCCGACGCGGGGGTAAGGACAGGCGGCTTGGGCTTGGGCTGGGCTTGCAGCTGTCTAGCTGGACACAATTAACCCGGTGCTTTTTGTTTTGCTACCGCAAAGGTTTAACGACTATTTATTTTTATTCTGTAATAGTTTTACTTTAATAAAATCATGACTGCATTATATACATTAATTCGGGATATTTCACAGAATAATGTGGGTTTCTTCAATAATTCTATACTGTATACCAGGGGGCAATTTTAAGACTTGTGGACTTCAACTCCCAGAATCCCTCAGGCAGCCATGTCTTGCTGGGGAATTCTGGGAGTTGAAGTCCAAAAGTCTTAAGGTTGCCAAGTTTGGAGAAGCATGCTCTATACTGTAGGGTGGTGGGGAGCACTGAACCAAGGTCCAGGTTATGGGCGGCTGCAGGGAAGAGCGTTCCAGCTCGACTTCAATGCCCCGATTTCCCCGGGCAGCTTCCTTTCGCTGAGGGGGAGGTTTCCTTGCCCTGGCGACTTAGAAAGGAGATGTTCAGTTAGGTTGCTGGTCGCTCCATAGGATGGTTCAATCAATCAGAATAGAAGGACCTTCGAGGTCCTCTAGTCAAACACCCCCCCCCCCCCTTTGCTCAAGCAAGAGACCCTGTACAGGTAATTTTCACTTTACGGCTGTGATTGAGCCCAACATGTACGTTGCTAAGTGAGAAATTTGTAAAGTGAGTTTTTGCCCCGTTTTACCACCTTTCTTGCCATGCAAGTGAATTGCTGTGGTCGTTAAATTAGGAAATTGTTAAGGGAATCTGGCTTCCCCATTAGCTTTGCCTGTCAGAAGGTGGCAAAAGGGGCTCAGATGACCCCAAGATACCGCGATTGTCATAAATATAAGCCAGTTATCAAGCATCTGAATATAAGTCATGTTACCATGGGAATGCTGCAATGGTCATAAGCATGAAAAGTGGTCATAAGTCACTTTTTACAGTGCCGTTGTAACTTTGAACGGTCACTAAGTGAACTGTTGTAAGTTGAGGACTACCTGTACAATTTGAGAAAAGTGGCTGTCCAGTCTCTTCTTAAAAACCTCCAGTGATGAAGCACCTATAATTTCTAGAGGCAAGCCATTCCACTGGTAAATTGTTCTCACTGTTAGGAAGTTTCTCCTCAATTCCAGGTTGCTTCCCTCCATGATTAGTTTCCATCCATCGTTTCTTTAGGCCCCTTTGTTAGTTATTGATTCGTCTCTTCATATTATGTTATGACTTTCTGGAAACGCATCCAAAGGCTTCGTAAATTAAAAACATAGGTTTGATGATCCATATATTTTCAAACTTAACATGGCAGTGCTTTTATAGTCCCACCTGCCCACCATCTCTCCCTCCTTCTACACTGCAATTTAAATTCTGTACAAACACATTTTTGGCAGCTTTTGCAGTTTCTGCAAGAATTCTCCCAGCAAACCATCTCCAGGACCCATGAAATAAAGAAGCAGATGGACAGACTGATTCATGAAACTAAAAGTGTAGATTGTCGCCTGCATAATGTCTTCAACGGTTTCCTCATGCTTTCAAATATGCAGTTCATTGAAAATGTAAGTATGTTGCGTTATGAATGGAGAAAGATTAATGGCAGATTTCAGCTCTGATAAGGAAAAGCGATCTAAAAGAAGTTGCAATTTAACATGTTATTTGTTTATTTACAATAGTTCTGTTAATTTTTCATACAATGCATCTTTAATTATTGCAAAACTTTTTATACAACTTAAAATACCTGCATATCAAATAATTGAAAGTTAAAGGGTTAAACAAACCAGTTTATTATTAGTGGAGCCATTATTATTGTGAGAATCATCCTGTTGAAAATCATGCACTAACCCATGTTAAATTCAATTTCCTGGCATGAATCATTTTCTGATTGGCCAATTTCCTGACAGGATTGGCCCAAAATAATCTGTCAGCTTCCATGCCTAAGAGAAGACTAGAACTCAGTCTCCCGGTTTCTAGTCTAGCACCTCAACTACTAACCAAACTGGCTCTGTTTAAAAATTAATCAGATTTTCTTCTCTCTGGGCTGAGTGGTCTCCCACTGGCTCTGGCTCCATGCTATCACCTCCATGCTTCACGTGTATATCCATGAATGCATAGAGCCTCAGAGTCAGGCCATCTCATTTGACCCTACTGGTGAGGGATTACAGCCCAGCAAAATAATTGATTATGCATAAAGTCATGGCCATGACAGTGGGATTAAGGGATTTTGAGGAGCCACAGTAGAAATGACAGATGAATCCCACTCAAACTCAGATGTGCACAAGCTAACAAGGAATTGAAAACAGTGCGATCAAGGTGAGTTGGTGTTTTAGAGAAAGCGTTTACTCCACATTCATTAGTTATACCTTGTTAGTGAGCAGGCTATAATCAGTAACCTGGAGAGTGAGATAAAGGAGTAATCTTTGGTCACCTTCCAGTGACAAGTTGGACCTCCCAACAGTCATTGTCAGATCTGGCCAGACCTGGGCAAGGTTTCCTCAAAACTGAAGGACATCACTTTCCTGCTATTTCTCTGGCACATGAATAGTAGGTGTAATTGCCATTAAGTATTATTTGAAATTATTTGTTTATAAACACTTGATGATTATGAACTTGTATCCAAATCTTCATTTGAATTACTTTGTTTATATTTATAGAGCATTTATGATGATGAAATAGATGAACTTGTATCCAAATCTTCATTTGAATTACTTTGTTTATATTTATAGAGAGTTTATGATGATGAAATGGATGAACTTGTATCCAAAACTGAAGGAGGAGACAAATTAGAACAGGCAAGTTTAATACGTAAAAATAATGTCCTTTTGGGTAAAATCCAGTCTGTTTAAAATGCTGTAAGAATACAAACAAGCAGAAGCACGCACTTTAATCAGAATGTTGTCCTTCATTGTTGTGAATGTAACCAATATTTATAGATAATATAAATATTTATAAATAGTATGCATATTTATAAATAATATAAATATAAATTATATTTTATAAATAATATAAATATAAATTATATAAAAATATAATATAAAAGCCAGCTGGCCTGAGGTCCAAATGGGAAAGTTCTACACTGGAGGTGGCTGCTGGGTTGATGACAGATGCCAGTCCCTGCCATGTTCTCTATACTCTACCTGTCCATCTTTCTTTTTGATCATCATATTAGTTGTGTTTCTTGTTGTGTCCTCTTTCATTGTTTATTTGATTGTTCTGTGTCTTATTTCTGTTCACACTTTTCATTTCTTTTTATTGTTGCAAGCTGCCTAGAGTAGCAGTGAGATAGGCGGCAGATACATTTAACAAATAATAATAACATCATCAAATATCCCCATCTGCCTATCCTACACCTTGGGAAGGACTTCATAGGTCAGTGATGGCAAACCTATGGCAGAAGTGGCACACAGCGCCCTCTCTGTGGGCATGTGAGCCGTTGCCTGAGCTCAGCTTCACCGTGCATGCGCATGCGCCTCCCACCAACCAGTGGTCTTTGGGTCTCTGTCGTGCATGCATAGGGGTGGGACACGTGGGGGGGCTGTGTGCGCATGTGGGGGGCTGCGCGTGCATGCTCAGGGTCCGTGCGTGCACGCAGGGGGCATGTGAGGGGGGCATGCATGCACAGGGGCGGGGTGCGTGTGCATTGCATTTTAGGGGTTTGCACGGACTTTGGGCACTCAGTCTGGACAAGGTTAGCCATCACTGTGATAGATGGACAAAATTGCCAAACTCAATCTGGCTGACTGTGCGACGAATCATAGTTTGCAGGCAGGCTCAATCATACACACATCCCCAAGAGAGTGGCCTTTGCGCTGAGTCATGCACAGAGTGAGATTACCAGAAATCCTCTCTCTGCTGGAGATTGAAAAAATGGTTGTTTTAATCTGTGGACAAAACACCCAACAAAATCACTGGACCAAGGCTGGGAAAAAGTGACTTCACTCTCCACAGTGCCTGCTTTGTTTGAAGAGTTTCTGTTTTTACAAAAATAGGCAATGCACTTAATTGCACTAGGATCCTCATTTGTTTCTGTGTTGTACTGAAATCTAAATTTTCTCTCCACAAGTTAAGGAGTTGTTTACAAATCCAACGTTTTACGCATTGTGATGTCCCCAAAGATGCAGCCTTTTATTCTGTGGAATATTCTTGCTCTTTAATATTTTGTACTCTTCACTTGTGATCTATAATATTCTGGACAGAGTGTATACAGTACTATCAGGTCATTGAGTAGAACATTTTCCAGAATTTTTCTTCTGTTTATTTAAGTTACCAATAACTTGAACAGTTTTGCAAGTTGTCCTCTCCTCCACTGAATGTTTGTGTTTTTTAATTGAAAATTGAAAGGAGATGTTATATTTTACATTTTCTTTTAATGTTTTTTTTAATTTATGAGATTGGTTTGTCTATCAAGGAAAGGAGAAAGGAGTGAATGCTCTGATTGCATTTCTTTATGCTGTACAGCCAGAACGTGGCATTGTCTTGTTTTATATTTTGACCTTTTAATAATCAGAAAAATAGGATGGATTGTATATGTCCTATCTCTTTCTATTCCTTTCTTGGGAATAGGAAATAGAGGCATGATGAGGAAAGTATGTGATGGTACAAGAATTACTAAACTGTCTTAAAATAGGAGGCCTTATCAAGGTATGAAAATCCAGAGAGCTTCTAGGAGGAGAGAGAGATTTGCCTATGGGCTCAGTCTTTCACTACATCTTTATAGAGTAATATTAAATACTAGTTACCATATTTTTCGGAGTATAAGTCACACTTCCCCCCCTAAAAGAGAGTGAAAATTTGGGTGAGTCTTATACACTGAATGCAGTTCCGCCCACCCCCACCCTTTGGCCTCCGTGCATCGTGTTTCAGACCCATTCAAGGCTGCGGGGATCGCCAGAGCACATTCGCCGAGTCCATGCATCACATTTTTGGCCGCTGCGCATCACGTTTTTTATCTCTCTCCCTTGAACGGGTCTCAAATGGAGCGTTCGGTAGCTGAAAACTGGAGGTGCTGAGGCTAAAATGGCAACCCGGAACAGCTGCTGCCTTGTCTGGCCAGTTCCATGCTTTGCCTGCCATACCCACTGGAGCGCCCTCTGATGACCAGCTGTGTTTTTTAAGCTGCATATCAGCCCCAATGCACAAACTGACAACCAGTGAACCCCTTGCTAAAGTTCACCTCTGGGAACAGCTGATTTTGGGGGGGGGGAGGCCGATCGACTCGCCAATCAGCTGCTTGTACTGAATCAGGCTGATGTGCTGAAGCTGACCAGGCGGTTTGCTAAGGACGCTTGCCAGATGAATGCCAATGGATGCTGGTAGGCAGAGGCAGAATTTATTTTTCTTATTTTCCTCCCCCAAAACTAAGGTGTGTCTTATATTCCGGAGCACCTTATACTCTGAAAAATACGGTAATGGGATAATTCTTTCAGCCTTCAATATTCACTCGCGTTGCCAGTTCACTGGATCTTAGGTGGCTCTGGACTCCTAATGCTGCTGTTGAACACCAAGTCAGATTGTATTGCGAGTGCTATCATATGTGGCTTGATCTTGGCTAACACAGCAATCCAGGGGTGGCCCAAAGAAGGACTTCGTCTTTCAGAGTTGTGCTCACATGAATTTTTAGCTCGACACCAGCTTGACAAGGATGGGTTTGTCAGATTATCTGTAGATTGATTTCCCTGAAAGAATGATTGACAACAGCATGTCTAGTCTCTGAGCTGTATAGTGGACATCATTCTAAAGTTTTTGTAAAAGGTACAGGCAACAGAAGCACGAAACCAAAGGAATTCCCTATTACTTGGCAGACACTGTGAGAACTATTATTGCCTCTATTATGTAAAATTCAATCTTAATATTTTCTTTGGTTAATTCTCCTTCCCTTTTTCACATTCTGACTAACGTTAAAACTTGTTCTGTATTAGCATTGTTAGTTGTATTTTGAATATAACAAGACCCTCCCTCGTTCTCGTAAAGATAAAAGTGTGCAGAGGGGGGGAACACCTACAGACCTGCAAAATTCCCTTTATTACAACCTTATAATATAAGTAAAATTAATATACATGTTTGGCCTACCTTGAACAGTACACATACTCTTTGACATTACCACAATTGGGCCCAAAATTTCTGTTGTTAAGCAAGATAGTTAAGTGAATTTTGTCCCATTTTATGACCTTTATTCCTACAGTTGTTAAGTGAATCACTGCCAGTTGTTAAGTTAGTAACATGATTGTTAATCATGAGCCTGGCTTCGCTATTGACTTTGCTTGCTAGAAGGTCACATAAGGTGATCATATGACCCAGGATAAATACCGTATTTTTTGGAGTATAAGACACAGGTTTTTCCCTCAAAAAAGAGGCTGAAAATCTGGGTGCGTCTTATACACTGAATACAGCATTTTGTGCCTCCTGAAGCCCCGCCCCTTCACCAAAATGGCCGAGCATAGCCTTTAAGAGGCTTCCAGAGTGGACTTCCTGGGAGGAGCCTACTGGTGAAGGCAGCAAAAAATCAGCTGCCTCCGAATTCCTGGCTACGTACCTGTTTAGAGGATCTTCCATCTGACGTCTTATCAGGTTTTCTTATCCTTCAGGCAAGAGGGAAAGAAGAAACTGTTTTGCTGGCAAATGCTCTTCGATTTTTGCAGCTTTTGTGCTTGCAAGGAAAGGGGGGCTAGCCCAAGGCAGAACGGCTGTCCATGCTGGGAACTTCAAACTGCCTTGTGCAGGACAAAGTAGGTCTCTCCCACTCTGCTCTAAGTTTTGTTTGATTTAATCTTATCACGAGCTGAATCCGTTTACTGCGAGGACAATAATTGCTTATCAACATTTTAGCTTCTTCTCTTTTTCTCCTCCGAAAAATTATTTACTCAGAGGCTTTTAAAATGGCGCCGAGCAGGCTGGTTTCTCCGGTAATAACGAACACTTTTTGCTAATTCTCACAAGACTTCAAAAGAATTCAAAACAAAAGAGATAGCTTATCATATGTTTTGGTTTCACAATAGAAGAATTTTACTCCTTCATTAACTTTGCTTATTTGGAAGTTAAATGGTGACGAATCTGTTGAACGGTCTTGTTACAATGTTTACTCACTGAAACTTTTGCCAAGCCTTAAACTTCAAAATAAAAGCCTCTTTACTTAAAGCTGCATATTTAGGCAATAGAGTTTTATTAACTGCAGGCAGACAAATTTTGAAATGGCCTCAAAACCAAATATTAACTTGAAGTCGTCACCCTCCACTTCCAGGGGCACATCCTCAGTGCCTGGCACAAAGCTGCAGCCTCCGCTTCCTACGCCCCCTGCTGGGGATGTGTTAACGAAAGAATTTTTCTGAGTAATCTAAGCGAGGCTCTTAATGCACAGACAATTAAAATGGAAGATAAATTTAGAGATAATAGAGAGGAGGGAAAAGAGGAAATAAAAGAAATGAAAGAAGAAATTAAAAGTGAAATTAAAAGTGAAATAAAAGGACTTAAACAGGAGTTGTATGAGAAATTTGAGGCTAAGGTTGATAAAATTAGAGATGACATGCTGAGTCTTGTAACTGTATTAACAGAACATATTTCTGGAGTGGAAGATACTCTAGAGGTTCTTAATGATGCCAATGCTAACTTGACATTGAAAACAGAGGTGGTGGAACAAAAAGTGGAAAATGCTGAAAAAGAAATTATTATGATACAGTACCGACAAATGGAGTTCGCATTAAGAGTAAGGGGGCTGCGTGAGGAGAAACAGGAGAACCTGAAACAGATCCTATCGGAAGCTTTTGACCGCCTGATGGGAAGACCAGGGACCAACCAAGGCTGGCAAATTGACAAAGCTTACCGCGTTAACTCCTGGCTGGCAAAGCAGAAGCAGCTTCCTCGAGACATCGTTATATATTTTACTACAAGAGAGTTCAGAAATATGGTACTGCAAGCGTCTTATAACACTAAGCTTCAAATTGGCGGTGAAGACCTGGCTGTTTTGAAAGAGATACCACCTCAAATGTTAAGAGCCAGAAGAGACTACGCTTTTTTGGTCGAAGAACTCAGAAATCGTCAGATACAGTATAGATGGGATGCACCATTCGGCATCATATTTACATTTGATAAGCAAAGGTACCGCCTCAACTCTGTATGGAAAGCCCGAGATTTTTATTATAATATATTGAAGGCCGGACACCCTGCACCATCTGGACCTAGAGAAAGACCACAAGAAGGACAGGATAGACAGCAAACTATACAACCACCAGACAAGATGGAGCATCTCTCTTCTCTAGAAGTGCAAGGTGCTATGGAACCAAGACCTAGCCGCATGACTACTAGACGTATGGAGAAACAAGCTAAGAAGCAACAGCATCAACAATCATCGGCCATCGATCAAGGAACTACAACAACAAATCTGGAAGCAGTGGGAGGAGCTAGACCTAAGGTTAAACAGGCCGTGCAGGAAGCTCTAAAAATGCTTCAACCAACCAAAGATGACAACTAAGATTTTAACATGGAATGTCAACGGACTGAACTCTCCACAGAAGAGGAAGAAAATATTTCATTATCTTAAACAGTTTAAGAACGATGTAATTTGTTTGCAAGAAACTCATATCAAGTCAACTGATCAAAAATATTTGATCAACTCAAAACTTGGTCAACATTTTGCAGCTTCTGCTATGGAAAAGAAGAATGGTATAGTTGTATACTTAAGAAAAGATATGAAAGCTGAATTAATAGAAGCAGATCCCTTCGGAAGATATATTGCTTTAGACTTAATCTTAGAAGGGAAAAAGACATTACTTTTGGGAATTTATGCTCCCAATCAACAGCAAGATAGATTCTATAGAAATCTTCATGCTAAATTAGTACAGTGGGACTATAGTTCCTGTATACTATTGGGTGACTGGAATGGAGTGATAGACACTAAGAGAGATAAGAAGATTTCCCGCCTAAATACCAAGATGCGAGCAAAGTTACCCAAATCTTTCTTTGACATTATGGATGATTTCGAATTGAGAGATATCTGGCGAGAAAGAAATGCAGAGGAATATGACTTCACTTTCTTCTCGGACAGGCATCAATCCCTTTCAAGGATTGATTTTATTCTAACCACTAATGATTTGCTTTCTAGGGTCAAGAAAACAAAGATTGCAGCTAGAGTCCTTTCGGACCATAACCCAGTTTGGATGGAGTTGGGAAGGGTAGTGCAGGCAAGAAGGTTTTGGAAACTGAATGAAAATTTATTTAGATATGAAAACTATATTAATGATTGTAAAAAATTACTATCTGAATATTTTGTTTTGAATATGAATAAGGGTACATCTATGGAATTTGTATGGGATGCAAGCAAAGCGTATATGAGAGGAGTTTTGATGAATATAAATAAAACACATAGAAATAAGCAAGGGTTAAAACGAACAGAACTGGAAGAGGAAATTAAGAGAAAAGAGCTGGAGTTAACAAGGAAACCAGACGATACAAAGGTTAAGGAAGCTATTAACATATTAAAATCTCAATTCGACATGTTGATCTCTGACCAGGTAGCTACTAATTTATTATATGCAAAACACAATACTTTTTGTAATGCAAACAAACCTGGCAGATGGTTAGCTTATCAGATTAGGAAAAAAAGGAAAACTCGAAATATATCTAAACTGATTTACAGAGGGAAGGAGGTGTTCCAACAGGAAGAGATTCAAAAGGCTTTCTGGGAATTTTTTACAGAACTGTATAAAGGGGATAAAATTAATGGTTTAGACATAGACAAATATTTAGACAAGGAGAAAATACCTTCAGTTAGAGAAGAACACAGGCAAAAATTGAATCAACCAATAACCTCGGGGGAAATCCTGCAGGTAATTAAGCAATTAAAGCCAGGGAAAGCACCAGGTACAGATGGCTTGACAGCGGTTTACTACAAAAACTTACAGTTAGAAATGGTAGAACCTCTTAGAGAATTATTTAATATGATTCAAACGGAAGGTAAAGTCCCTCCATCTTGGAAGACAGCGTTTATATCTTTGATACCCAAAGAAGATCAAGATACTACTCAACCCAAAAATTATAGACCCATTTCATTACTGAATGTAGATTATAAAATTTTTACTAAAATATTAGCAAATAGGTTAATGTTGGTCATTCAACAATTGATACATACGGACCAAACAGGTTTTATACAAGGGAGACAGATGAAAAGTAATGTTAGATTAATTATTAATGCATTAGAATATTTGGGAAAGAACAACCAGATCCCTGCTGCGTTTATATTTTTGGATGCTGAGAAGGCCTTTGATCGAGTTAATTGGCAATTTCTGTTGAAGATACTGCAAAAAATGCAGATAGGAGATAATTTTTTACAGTCAATTAAAGCAATATACCAACAGCAAACAGCACAAATCATAGTCAATGGAAGTCTGACAGACTCTTTTCAAATTGGAAAAGGTACAAGACAGGGCTGTCCTTTGTCCCCATTATTGTTTATTATAACTTTGGAAGTATTGTTGAATAAAATACGGGGCTTGGATGGTTTAAAAGGGATCAAGATTAGGCAGCAAGAATATAGAGTCCGCGCTTTTGCGGATGATTTGGTCATAATATTGGAACAACCGCAGGAATCCAGTATGGTTTTAATGAATATGATTAATCAATATGGTCAAGTGTCGGGCTTTAAAATAAACTTAGGAAAAACGAAAATATTAGCTATAAATATGAATATTAAACAAAAGGAAGAATTAGGAGTGATGCTAGGATGTGAGGTAGTTAAAAAAGTCAAATATCTTGGAGTTAACATTTTAACTTCAAATGGGAAATTATATAAGCATAATTATGAACCACTTTGGTATAGCATACAGACAGAGATGAAAAAATGGGAGAAATTGCACTTATCTTTGCTGGGTAGGATAGCGGCAGTGAAAATGAACATTTTACCAAAAATTTTATTTCTCTTCCAAATGTTACCTATACTTAAAAAAGATGCGAACCTTTTAGAATGGCAGAAGGGTATCAACAAATTTGTGTGGGCAGGAAAGAAGCCGAGGGTAAAGATGAAAATAATGCAAGATGTACGTGAGAGAGGAGGATTGAAACTACCTAATTTAAAACTATATTATGATGCAGTGGCATTATCTGTAATTAGTGATTGGATTCATTTAACTAATGATAGAATATTGAACATTGAGGGACACGATCTGGTATTTGGTTGGCATGCTTACCTGTTATTCAACAAAAAATTGGATAAGACCTTTAAAAGTCATATTTTAAGAAATGCTTTATTGCGGGTCTGGAAGAAATATCAATATAAATTAAATGACAAGATACCCATGTGGGCAATTCCTAGACACGCAATTGAAAATATGAATACAGCACAAAAACAGGACAGAATTACTTACAGACAGCTTCTTACCTCGGAAAGGGGGGTATTACAATTAAAATGTTTAGAGGTATTAAAAGAGGAGAAGGTAGTTCAAACATGGTTCCAGTATGGGCAATTACAGGCTAGGTGGAAAATAGATCAAAAAATTGGTTTTATTCAAGTTGAGGATAATCTGTTTAAACAAATAAGAGATCAAAGCTTAATGCATATAAAGAGGATATATAATGTATTAATACAGATGGATTCGGAAACAGAATTAGTTAAAGATTGTATGATAAAATGGGCTCAAAATATTGAGGAACCAATAATGTTGGATACATGGGAAAGAATCTGGGTAAGAAATGTGAAATTTACACAAGCTCAAAATCTGAGAGAAAATTTTTACAAGATGTTCTATAGATGGCATTTAGATCCTAAAAAGTTGGCTTCTATGTATCCGAATGTACAGCCTAAATGTTGGAGGTGTGGTTCTCTCGATGCTACATATTATCATATATGGTGGACCTGCCAAAAGGTTAAGGCATTTTGGATAAAAATATGGTGGGTCATGCAAAATGTTTTTAAAAGAAGGATAAAGTTTAGTCCTCAGTTATTTTTACTAGGTATATGTACTGATTTTACAGTGGTAGAGACCAATTTGACTCTGCACCTGATAACTGCAGCAAGACTGTTGGTGGCGCAATATTGGAAGAAGGAAGACTTGCCTACAATCCAAGAATGGACATTGAAAGTAACAAACTTAGCTGAAATGGCTAAAATATCGGCATATCTCAAAGATCATTCAAATGAGAGATATAAACGAGACTGGAAAAAATGGATTGACTATATACAAAATAAATACGGGACTAAGAAATTCCAGTTAGCCTATGCTTAAGATCAGAAATGATTTAAACTGTTAAAAGTCAGTTCAGTAAGAAGAAGCTAAGGTCAATCTAGAATGTCATTAATTTCTTTATTTCTTTTTTCTCAATAGATTTTAGACTGTGTTAGTTAAAAATCCATACCGTGTACGGGTTCTGGGAAGTCGGGGGGGGGGAAGGAGGAGGGGGGGTGGGGGGGTGGAGGGAGGGAGGGATACACACAACAAAAAAAAAATTGTACTTCAATGTCTTAATGATTGACAAATGATGACATATTTGTGTTTGTTTTTTTTAAAGAAAAATAAAAAAGTTGAGAATAAAAAAAAAAAAAAAAGAGGCTTCCAGAGTGCTCCTGGGGGCTGGGGAGGGCAAAAATGAGTGAAAAACAGGTCGGTTTTTGCTCAATTCTGCTCCCCCCCAACCCCCAGGAGCACTCTAAGCTTCCTAAAGGCTATGCATGCCCTTTGTTTGACAAAAACTGGGCTGTTTTTGTGAAAAACGGGCCATTTTTGGGAGGTCTGCAGAATGTAAAAACTTTTTTTTAAATTTGCCTCTTCAAAACCTTGGTGCACCTTATACTCTGAAAAATACGGTACATGCCAATTGACAGCATTCAAATTTTGATCATGTGACTGGAAATGCTGCAACAGTGATTTGAAAAACAGTCATAAGTCACTTTTTTTAGTGCCCTTGTAACTTTGAATATTCACTAAATGAATGATTGTAAATCGGGGATTATATTCTATTCTCATTTCCTTATCTTTTCTAATAGGTTAGTTAGAAGTTCTGTGTCTTATTTTGAAACATCTTTTAAGATTTATTGAGTTTTCTAAAATTAATCACCTCGCCTCCGTATAACCAATTTTGTTGTATTTATTTTGTACCATGACAATAAAGGCTATACTATGTTTTGCAAATCAGTTCTGTTGCAATTTCACAATGATGACCAAAAATTATAACTTCTTCCATTGTATGTGAAAGATATGGGATCAAAATCAATATATTTTGACTTTGTAGGAGAAAACCCGTGAACAGAAAGAAGCTGATTTGATTCCCAAGATTCAGGAAGCCATCAATTTTGGGCTGCAGGTATTAGACAGTGCCTTTGAACAACTGGACATCAAAGCAGGGAACTCTGACTCTGAAGAAGAAACCAATGAAAGGCTAGAACTGATACTGGAGCCAAAGGTAATAGAACTTGGTATTTCTGGTCATTTCAATTTTACAGGTTTGACTTATTCAGTAGTAAAAGCTATTTAATGACCTCAGGCCAATCATGATCTCTCGATACATTAAATCAGGGGTGTCAAACTCAAGGGCCGCAGCCCGCATCCGGCCCTTGGGACACTGGTGGGTTGCAGGCACTACGCCCTGGTATGAGCTACCAGTGCCTGCCAGGAGCACCAGGTACCATTCTGGTATGGTGCTCCAGAGGGCCCACCCACCTGCCGGAGCTTCTTACCTATATTTGAGCTCTTTGACAGTTCCGCGCACGGAGCATACGGTGTCTGTGCGATGCTCCGCCGAGCAGCTGGAGCGTCACGGAAGCACCACAGAGGTAAGGACACGTGCGTGCGTGCTGCGTGTGTCCATGTGGGGGATGCCAGGCCCTGTTGCACTGTACCAGTTTCAACGGGATCTGGAACCCACCACTGCCATAGGGCTACCCTGAAAACAGCGAAGGACCAGCCCGTGTGCCTCTCCCAGTTAAAATGGAGCTCAGGGGTGGGTGTGCACAGCCTCCCTTGGCTCACTTTTTGCCTGCGATAGCTTCCTACAGTCCTCTGCCAGCAAAAACGAACCGGAGGCTGTCCCAGCCGAAAACAGAGCCTGAGCAGCCACTAGGGTCACCACAGGTGCCCCAGACATGAGTGACATCGAGTTGGCCACGCCACCTGGCCATGTCCACCAGGCCACGCCTCCCCTAAGTCAAACACAACCCTGATGCAATAATTTTTACTTGTTATTGGTAATGTGGCAGGTAGTTAATTAAAGTTTTAGGAATTGGTAATTAGCCATCAAGAGGTGTGCAGATTATTATGATTTGAAGTTTAATCTTTAAAAAGTGTTTTAATTTTTTTTTTTACAGGATCTTTATGTTGATCGACCTTTGCCGTACTTAATTGGCTCCCAACTGTTTATGGAACAAGATGACGTTGGGCTTGGTGATCCTTCCAGTGAAGGTATGTGAAAGAATTAGTAATACATGCTTACAGTTAATTTATTTTTAAGGCTTATTATAGGCCACTTACTATTGATTAGGGACAATGCTGTGGCTCAGCAATTAAGACACTGGGCTTGTTGGCTATAGAGCCAGCAGCCCAGGTTCCAGACCTGAGCTCCTGTCCTCACCCAGCTCCTGCCAACCTAGCAGTTCAAAAGCATGTAATTGTGAATAGATAAATAGGTACCACTTCAATGGGAAGGTAACAGTACTCCATGACATCATGTTGGCCATATGGCTATGGAAATATCTTCAGACAACATTATCATCAAAGCGAAGATGAGCACTGTGCCCTATAGTTAGCAATGTCTAGTGGAGTAAAATCCACAGGGGCTTCCTATTATTCACTAAGTATGTGCAAAATATTTAATCTTCAATGACAGAATATTCCAGAGAAGAGTACAGGTGAAACTAGAAAAATTAGAATATCGTGCAAAAGTTCATTTATTTCAGTAATGCAACTTAAAAGGTGAAACTAATATATGAGATAAGACTCATTACATGCAAAGCAAGATAGTTCAAGCCGTGATTTGTCATAATTGTGATGATTATGGCTTACAGCTCATGAAAACTCCAAATCCACCATCTCAGAAAATTAGAATATTACATGCAATCACTAAAACAAGGATTGTACATAGAACAATATCTAGCTATCAGCCTGTGGCACTGCTGAGATGTCATGGAAGACCAGGATGCTTCAATAGCGGCCTTCAGCTCTTCTGCATTGATTGGTCTCATGTCTCTCATCTTTCTCTTGGCAATGCCCCATAGATTCTCTATGGGGTTCAGGTCAGGTAAGTTTGCTGGCCAATCAAGCACAGTATTCCCACAGTCATTGAACCAGGTTTTGGTGCTTTTGGCAGTGTGGGCAGCTGGAAAATGAAGTCAGCATCCCCATAAAGCCGTCTGCGGAAGGAAGCATGAAGTGCTCCAAAATCTCCTGGTAGATGACTGTGTTGACCCTGGTCTTAATGAAGCACAGGTCCAAAGTCCTGTTGCTCCTTGTTCCAAAGTCCTCTTTTCTGATGAGAGCAACTTTTGCCAAAAGGACCAAAAACTGGTTCAATGACTGTGGGATTACTGTACTTGATTGGCCACTGCATTCTTCCTCC
The DNA here is from genome assembly GCF_009769535.1 of Thamnophis elegans. Lineage (NCBI taxonomy): Eukaryota > Metazoa > Chordata > Lepidosauria > Squamata > Natricidae > Thamnophis > Thamnophis elegans. Next base: position 45,978,260 of record NC_045551.1, read on the forward strand.
ATACTCTGGGTCCTTGGTTTCCAAATGGGATGCAAACATTGCTCTCATCAGAAAAGAGGACTTTGGACCATGGAGCAACAGGATGGGCTCCCAGCAGCGGCTGCTTGGCGTTGCCATTTGAGAGAGAGAGAGAGATATTAAATCAGAGTCCAAGGCAAAACTATCCTTAAAGTTCCAATTTAATAAGTCAGACATCTTGGTACATGTGTGGAATCCCAAATCTGAAAAGCTTCCTGGGATTCCATCCAAATGAAAATTCATGAACTTATGCCCACACCCATAAATCCATCACATGGTCCAATCTTCTTTGCCCATGCTGGCATCTCCACCGGTCAGGTGCAGAGGTGCGGAGACAAAAGATGATTTTGGGCTTCTAGAAAAGAATGACAACAACACATTCCACAATTCTACTCCTTTCTATTCCCCCCTCCCAACTACTACACTAATGAAACAGCATAATTAAATAATAGAGTGTGTGGCAGGCCAAAGATCCTAAAAGGAACATAACTACAGGCCTGACTTTTATGAAGGTTGCCATGTCCCGGGGTCATGTGATCACCTTTCATGACCTGACAAGCAAAGTTGATGGAGAAGCCAGATTCACTTAAGAACCGTAAGAACTTAAGTGTTATTAGCATAACAACTGGCAGTGATTCACTTAACATTATGGAAAGAGAGGTTGTAAAATGGGGCAAAACTCAGCTGCAGAAACCAGAAGAAATGTTGGTTTCAATTGTGAGTATAAGTTGAGGCCTCTCTGTATAACAAGTTAAAGAAACAATGCACAAATCTTGTCTTTTCCCTTCACCTATGGAACAAAAGGTTCAGTGGATGGTGACCACGGAAGCCTGATGGACAGTGAAGGAAAAGAAGAAGAGGTGAGTAGACTATCTCTTGAGGAATTTTAGGAACTGGAATGTTTAGATATTTATCAGTTTATTATATTGGGGGGAATATTTTTTAAAATTCAATTAAATTTAAATTAAGTACTTATTATCCCTGTCATAGAGGAAGAGGTCCAAGAGAGCATTGACAGCATGATGTCACGTTAAGTGCCACTTTTCTTAAATGTGTGTTGTTGTTGTTTTACTTTTTAGGAACTGGAAGAACTTGGGACTATAAGCGATGAAGATCAGAAGCAGGTAAGAAATGCATTTGGTCAAGTTTCGGTTCTCTGCAAATAACCATTGGGTTGAGAAAATAAGTAGCATGAGAAAATGTTTTGATAAGATGCCATTGACAAAAGCAAGTTTTCCTCTTTTATTTAAGTGTAAGAATCTATCTTAACTAGTCCTGTACTCCATACTGGACAGAAGAGAAAAGTGTAAGGTGCATTTCTTTTTCCCCACCCCAATCTGTCGCCAGATTTTTTTTATTTCTAGGCACTCAGATTGAAAATTATGGTTTGTTGAGGTCATTTCAACACTGATTTTTAATACATGTCCACTTCTTTTAGCATCATTTTTCAAGATGTAATGTTTACTATCTCAATAGTAAGTCAAATCAGTCAGTCAAAACAGACAGTCAAAAACTGTCTAGATCTATTTCACCATATGAATTTTTTTTCTCAAGTGCAGTAAAACATACCGGTATGTTTATTTTTCCAGAGAGCAGTATTAATGAGTGATGAAGATGAAGATATTTTTGGTGACTATGAAAAGGGGGAAGAGGAAGATGGTGACCTAGAAGAAAATACAACATTGGTAAGGAATTGCTGCTCAACAACATCATCAGTTTTATGAGAAAGCATTAATGAAGCATATTAATAAGATGCTTATAGCATGGATTATACCACTGAAAACTACAAAGCATTCATGTGATCAATGAAGTTGTTGTTTATAAAATACTTATTCCAGTACTGCTATATTGTGCCAATATTGGTAATATCCCAGATGCTTTAGGCCTTCTTCCTTTTGCCAATTCTGAATCTGCTGTTCTTTCTTTTTCCTATGACCAGAATATTTATAAGAATCTAATCTTCTTAGCAAAGCATAATACAAAAAATTCATAGCTTATTTGAGGGGCAGCATGAGTATAGGTATATGCAAAGAGCTAGTTTATTACATTTTTTCCATATTTGTGCCTTTGATATAAAAACTATAGTGGGCAGAGCAGAGCAGAAAAACCTTACTGGCAGCAGAGAAGAATTAGAAAGGAGAGAAAATTAAAATAGCTCAGTCATAACTTGGTAGCACAAACTGAGATAGTAGGGAATTAACAACATGTACCATATTTTTCGGAGTATAAGACACACCAGAGTATAAGACGCACCAAGGTTTTGAAGAGGCAAATTAAAAAAATCTTTGCATTCTGCAAATCTCCCAAAAAGGGCCTGTTTTTCATGAAAATGGGCCCATTTTTTTTTTAAAAAAAGGGCATGGATAGTCTTTAGGAGGCTTATAGAGTGATCCTGGGGGGGGGGCAGGTCCAAAAATGAGCAAGAAAAAGCCAATTTTTCACAAAAATGAGCAGTTGTTTTTTTTCCAAATGGATAGCCTTTAGGAGGCTTGTAGAGTGTTCCTGGTTGGGGGTGGCAAAAACGAGCAAAAAATGGCCCGTTTTTCACGAAAACAGGCCCGTTTTTGGTCAAAAAAAGGGGGGCATTAGGAAGCTTGTAGAGTGCTCCTGTGGGTGGGTGGGGGTGCAAAATTGAGCAAAAAAAAACGGTCCATTGTTTGCTCATTTCTATCCTCCCCAGCCCCTAGGAGCTCTCTGAAAGCCTCCATAAGGCTATGCACGGCCATTTTGGTGAAGGGGCAGGATTTCCAGAGGCAAAAAATGCTGTATTCAGTGTATAAGACACCCAGATTTTCAGCCTCTTTTTTGAGGGAAAAGGGTGCGTCTTATACTCTGAAAAATACGGTAGTCCTTAATGGAGCTACATCTACATGGAGGGAAGTAAGCAGTGGGATACACCAATGTTCTGTCCTAGTCCCATGTTTTTTAATATCTTCATAAACAATTTAGATGAGCGAATGGAGGGGAAACTCATCAAATTCGTAGATAACATCAACCTGGCAGGAATAACCAACACCCCAGAAGATAGGCTCAAGATCCAGAAGGATCCCGACAGACTTGAACACTGGGCCATATCTAATGAAATGAAATTCAGTGTTGAAAAAAATAAAGTTTTTGCACTTAGGCAAGAAAAAACAAATGTACAGTATAAAATAGGTAGAACCTGGCTCAAAAGCAGTAACTGCAAGAGGGATCTAGGAGTCCTAGTAGACAACCACTTAAATATGAGCCAGCAGTGTGCTTCAGCCACCAAAATGCACAGTGCAACTCCAGGCTGCATTAACCATAGTATAGTCCAAAAATCACATGAAGTGTTAGTGCTTTATAATATCTTGGTAAGACCACACTTGGAATACTGCATCCAGTTGGGGACTCCTAGATCCCTCTCGCAGTTCCTTCCATGTGCTCTTATTAGTTTGAAAATTGTGTTTACCCCTCTAACTTTTCCTAGCCTATAATATGTCTGGCTGTAAATAACTTATGAATATATATATATTTTAAAAAATAACAAAGTGTGTCTTTTTTCCCCTCTTACCCATTTCTACTTCCTTATTTGGAACTCAAAAGAAAAGACCAACATCGTTTACTGATGAGCTTGCAGCCCGAATCAAAAGGGAAGAGCCAAGTAAAGAACAGAAAGAACAATTATGTAAGCAGTTCCACATCTTTTTTTTTCTTTTGCTGCATAAAGTATGATAGAAAAAGCTTCGCTAATGATATTTTGAAAATATTTTTTATTTCCAGTAGACTGTTGTACTACAACCTAAATTTTAATGTCTTTTAATTAATGCACAAAGGAAGGTATTCAATGGAATCAAGGAGAACTATTTAAATGTATCTTACACTTTAAAATATATTCCAGATCTAGAAATTACTTATTAGAATAAACTGTTTCTATTATGAAAAATATTCTTTGTCCAAAGCTGAATGTAATTCTCTTTTGTTAAAAATATGTCCAATACATCCAAACTCAAAATATATTTTTTTGGGCTGCCTGTGTAATTATTTATCCCAACCTTCCGTCCATGAATGTTGCTGCAATTTCTAATGTTGGATTTTCCCCCTTACCAGAGGGAGCCCCCTTGTGGAGTGTGAAGCCATTACCATGGCAACTCCACAGTGCTGTACAGTAGAAGCCATTTTAAGGCACAACAGGCTGTATCTTAACAGAACACACACACACACACACACACACACACACACACACACACAGGGTGTCTTTCCCCCACAGTATTTGTTTCCAGAGAGTAAGTAATCTGTATACCAATTTTGGCTGAAAGAAATAAAATCAGACTGATCTGATAATAACAACTTAAGAGAAAACAAGTCAGAATGATTAGGATATTTAATAAAGTATGGCGATTCCTGTTGAATATTGGAAAAATGATAACAATACAAAATAACATCTTCCATCATTTCAATTACTCCTCTACCACATGGACCCAGTCCCTGTCCAGAAAGGATCTTTCAATATATCTTTTCAGTAACAGCTGTTGGGAGGGCATTAAATCTAGCCAGGGATAAATCCATTCCAAATTTTGGAATCATTATGTGACTCAGTTATTCCGGCTAATTCAAGAAGGTGTGTAGAGTAGGTCAAGAAGATGTTTCTAGGCAGAATCGATAAGTCAGCTCTGTAGTGGTCCATTTTAAGATCAGATAGTGTATGTAATCATAGCCCATATTCATCATAGGGTGGCCATGAAAAGCCATAAAATTGCAGTTTGGCATGGGGAGGGAGGGGGGAAGGAAGGAAGGAATGATGGAATCATAGTTAAAGGGCCAAAGCCAGTGGGGGGGAAAATAGAGAGCTTAAACCTGTAGGAAAAAATGAAAAAGCAGGCAGATGATAAGTTTCCTGTTCATTGCACCTTTAAATGTTTCATATGTAATGTTTTCTTCCTGAACAGATACGAAAAATAAGACTACAGTCACTATTAAGGAAGATGTTGATGCTGACTCAGATGGTAAGTTGGGGGTGGGTGGGGATGGGTTGGCCTTAGGAGCTGCATTTCTTACGAGAGGAGAAAGACATGAGAGCCACCTCATTTAGGAGGGTGAAGGATGATTTAGGTATATTCACCACCTTGAGTTATAAAAATAAGTGCGGGATAAAAATAAATCCTGAGTTAGCCATTTTCTAAGGTAATGGATGTCCTTACTGTTGAATAGTATTGTGCCTTGGAAATATTGTGCATTCATTTTATTATTTATATTCAGAACAAGTCAGGTCATACTGAAAAGTGTGAGAGGCTTTTGTTTGTCCTATATTTTAGCTATTTTGTTGGCTTTAAAATCTTTTCTCTCATATAAACCCCCTTTCAGTGCATTTTTAAGTGCTATGGAAACTTTATTAGACGCTGAAAAAAAATGACATTTTTACATTCTCAGTTAATTAGATAGAAAGAAATTTTGAGTTTTGAATCTCCAAAAATTATCCAGGAGATTGTACAAACACAGCTTCTGTGCCTCCTTTGCCCCAATCTTCTGTGGAATGGTTAGTAAGTGTAGTCAATGGAAAACTTCAGTAGGGAAAGTTTGCTCCTAATCATACTACTGTGTTTCTCCAAAAATAAGACAGGGTCTTATTTTCTTTTGACCACCAAAATAAGTGCTTGGCCTTATTTTCTGGAAGGTCTTATTATTTTTGAGGTGCAGGAAGCAGCAAGCATGGTCACCTCATGGCTGCTGCTGTGTTGCAATATTTTTGGGGAGGGCTTATTTTAGTGCATGCGCTCAAAAGCCTGATTGGGCTTATTATCCGGGCTGGTTTTATTTTCAGGGAAACAGGGTATCTTACTATCTATCTGAGAACTTCATAACTATCTTATTTTTAGCTCCTTTGACAAAAAACATTTATCTGATTCTAGATGATGATATCTTTAAACCTCCCAAGCTAACTGATGAAGATTTCTCACCGTTTGGTTCTAAAGATGGACTCTTCAGTGGTGGGACAGGACTCTTCGATGATGACGAGGTTAATATGTGGTTTATATATTCCTTTATGGAACTAGCGAAGGACATGCAGCTATTTGGATGCAAGGCAGAAAACTACTTTGAACCTAGGTGTATGTATCTCCATGAAGAGGCAGATGCATCCATGCCCACCAAAAGATTATAGGATAAACCTCTGTAGTAGGATGCAAACACAATCACTGCAGCCTAATTTGCGATCCTTGATGCCTACTTAAATTCAGGTGCATATCTTCCTGGAATTGTATAGCTAACATGTAAGCCTGGAAAGGGACATGGCGTCTTTCAAGAGGGGTTGAGAGGAGCACACTCGCACCCTCTAAGGCCCCCATTCCCCCACTTCATATTTAAATAATTGTGTGTCCTTAGAACTAGGCAAAACGTCTTGATGGAACCTCTGCTCTTCTATGCCATATGGTTGTGTAAGAATACAATCTGTATTGTAGTACAGTCTTTTTTTCTTTCTTTTTTTTTAGATATGGTTTCCATAGGTTGGGTCTTCCACTCCTCAGAACATTACAGTCCTGTTCTGAACAAAATTAAGCAGGAAAGAATTAGCATGTTTCTCACTGGGTTATTATTATCTTGGTCAGAAATCAGATAACATAACCGAAGGAGTGTGAATTAGGTAGAGGATGGTATGCGGAAAAAATATCTTGTCTATAATTTAGACAGTTTTACCAAATCTGATGATTCAGAACAGCTAAAGAGGGCCAGCCTCTTATTCCTGAAGTCCCAGGGCCTAGGGCTAATGGGCTCCACAAGTCAGTTTAGTGGTGAATGTGCAAAATGAAAGTCATAAGTCAGGAAGTAATAGTAATGATAAGCAATATTGTGGTTTTCTTTTGTGCAAATTAGGCCATTATGACTTGCTTAACAACTATGACTTTTTTTAAAAAAAATTAGCTTTGTATTACATAGGAACAAATTTTGTCTACATTATACATATGTTTTATAATGTCTTGGAATATAGAGGGATCTCACACCAAATTTTGATGAAATCTGATTAACTTCTTTTTTTCACATTATAAACTGCATTTCATTATGAGCTCTAAGTACCTGTTACTGTATATATATACACAGAAGCCTAATAATCAGAAACTGATTTTTTTTAATATGTAAAATTGTATGAAAAATAATTTCTAGTGTTTTTTCCAGTATTTGTAGTCTATTATTCTGTTTTCTAAATCTAAAATACATTCTGTTATGAGATATATTATTCTGTTTTCAATCAGAAGGATCTTTTTGCTGAATTGCCAAAAGAGGAAAAGGAAAAAGAAGCACGAATTCCAATAAATGATAGTAAGAATTTTTGTAAAACTTAATGATTTAATAGATTAACACAAGAAAACTTTGTAGTTCATTTGGGAAAGAAAGATGGTCTTTTTTTTTAAAACGTTGCTTTGGAAGTATATTGAGACAAACATGATCCAATCTAAATGAGGATATATTTAAGCCTCCCCAAGTTTAGTAAAGAATATTGTAGAATGCAGCTTTATTTTTCCAAGTGTAACTATAAAATGTGGTTACTCCCCCAAAGAGCCTTTCATTGATTCTTTTTTATTTTCATGGGATATACGTAAACATTTACTTTCCACACACTTGATTGGCACCTGATGCACTGACAACAGAGCTTCCATAACTCCATTAGGGTCAGCTTCCTTATGCTCTACATGAGTGACCCTCAACCTTTAGGGTATCAGGGACCGGTTCCATGGAGAAAGGTTTTCCATGGACCAGAGTGGGTGTGGTTTTGTGTGCTGCCTGCATACTGTGGGTGGAGCTTGTTTGTGCAGCCCGATTGCTGGCATGCTTCGGATCGGTGTTGGTCCACAGACTGGGGGTTGGGGACCCCTGGTCTACACGTTAGGACTTCACTGTTTCCCCCAACCCTTATATTCCATCTACTGACAGGTGAGTCCTCTACATGGGGCAGCCCTTGAAGAGCATTCGGAGACTTCAGCTTGTCCAGAATGCAGCCGTGCGAGCAATCATGGGTGTACCTCGGTACACCCACGTTACACCTATCCTCCGCGAGCTGCACTGGCTGCCTATTGGTCTTCGGATACGCTTCAAGGTGCTAGTCGTCACTTATAAAGCCCTTCATGGTATTGGACCTGGGTACTTGATAGACTGCCTGCTGCCAATTACCTCCAACAGACCGATTAGATCCCACAGATTAGGCCTCCTCCGAATTCCATCCACTGGCCAATGCCGACTGGCGACCACCCGGAGGAGGGCCTTCTCTGTGGCTGCTCCGGCCCTCTGGAACGAGCTCCCCGTGGAGATTCGAACCCTCACCACCCTCCAGGCTTTCCGCAAAGCCCTTAAAACCTGGCTGTTCCGATAGGCCTGGGACTGATGAGTTCCTGTCCCCGCTCGAATGGTGTGGCTGTTGATTGTTTTTTTTTAAATTGTGGTATTGTTTGTCCATGTCGTTTTCCCTATTTGTATTCCCCCCCCCCCCCGACTTGGGTTGTGAGCCACCCTGAGTCCCTTCTGGGAAAAGGGCGGCATAGAAATATAATAAATTCAATTCAATTCAATTCAATTGAAATCATATTAGGTAGCACCATATCCACTTCATCAAAGTCCTCGGGCAAAATGACTCCCAGCAGACATTGTAAGAGGTCATCATCTTACAACTGTAATATTGTAAAGTGTCACACCTGTAACAATGTAAGATGCCATCCCTGTGCCCGTGAACAGTCAGGAGTAAGGCAAATATATACTTAAAGGCATAGTTACAGAAAAGGAAGTTGACTTTGGGACAGTTTCAATTTGATCCCTTTTCTGTGCTTTTTAGAACCATCATCAAAAGCAGTAAGGAAAGTTCCTCCTGGAGCAGTTTCTCTCTTTCCAGGTATGAATAATAAAAAAAACTTAACCAATGATCTGCAATTTTTTTTAATCTTTACTTAATTGACCTTAAACTACCCTAATTCGCAAGTATGTCTGTAGAGTGGAACCTTGAAATCCTTTGATCAGCTTCATTACAGAAGCAAGCTATCATTGATGCTTTAGTTGATCTAAACAAGTGGCATTTGCATTTTGTGTATATACAATAGATTCAGCTTTACACATAATACTAAAAGTGAAGTCTTCTTAGTTTTGGTTTTCATGTTGTATGAACCAAGCCAGTTGTGTTTTCAGTAAACTCTGTGTTGAACAAAAGATGACTTAACTAGACATATGAATTTGATCAGAGACCTCTACTGAACAGCTATTAGCAATAGGACTTAGACTTATATACAGTGGCGGGATTCAGCGGGTCCACACCTATTCAGGAGAACCGGTTGTTAACTTTCTAAGCAGTTCAGAGAACCGGTTGTTGGAAGAAATCTTATTTTGTTTTTTCCCACTTTACAGGGCTAATCCTGTAAGGAAGGCAGGAAGGAAACATTCTGGTGTTGTTTCTAGCCTAATCTTTATTGCCCTACTTACAGAAACTGCCTCTCTGGTTAACCCTTATTACATTGTAACAGCTAAGGCGAAGCACCCATCGTCCTGAGTGACATTGAGTTGACCATGCCCACACAGTCATGGCCATGCCCATCTACCTGGTCATTAGGGCAGAGAACCGGTTGTTAAATTACTTAAATCCCACTACTGCTTATATACCACACCATGGTGCTTTACAGCATTCTCTGAGTGGTTTACAACTTCAGCATGTTGTTCCCAACAGTCTGCGTCTTCTTTTTACCGACCTTGGAACGATGAAAGGCTGAATCAACCTTGAGCCGGTCAGGATTGAACTCCTGGCAGAGGGCAATGTTAGGCTACTATACTGCATTCTAACTGTTGTGCTGCCACAGCCCTTGCATGTTTATAACATTTCTGGAGATTGAACAGCTCTCATCTGGAAATGTTCTGGCATATATAGTTACTACATCCTCTAACCATTTAGATCTTATTGCTCTCATGGACATAATAAGGTGATGTCTAATGAACACATAAAAATGTGATTGCTATTATCTGAAATTTAGAAATTGTGCCTCTGTTCCTGCGTTTAATTTTTTTGTAACCATATCAACATTTCTAACTCGTGTTTCTCTTTCAAAAAACTGAGATTATTTTTTGAAAGAGGTTGCGCTGGCTTTTTTTTGTCCTCTATTTTTCCTCATTGGAATTGTTAACATTTATTACTTGTTAACTTTTCCTCTTTTATTACTTTCTTTTTAAGGGAAATGTGTTTCTTCCTATTACTTTTCTTGTTTCGAAATTTATTGTTACTCAATATTTTTAATATTTGATTTTCGAGTCTGGGATACATATCTGAATTCACTCAGTTTTAGTGTTTTTTAAAATAAAATAAAAATCAGCATTATGTGGTCTTTTTTTTTACCAAGTTTCTGTTACTTTCACTTCCTTCTCTTAAGTATTCTGTAATGGTTAATATTAAACTAGGAATAGATAATTATCTTGCATAACTGTTTTGGATTTAAAATCATGTTCTGTCACTCAAAATACTTCCTGCTGGCCAACAGAGAGATTAAAATAATCTTGATTTAACAGTGCTATAGATCTGAATATACATTTTAAATGTTTATCATTGCTACTTCTGGCAAAACTGCTTTACTTTAGAAACCTCTTCCTAGAAATATTGTTAAAAATAAGATGACTTCTAGTTGAAATGGTACTGTTCATTTATAGAGTGACATATTGGTATATTTGGAAGTTGAACAGTGAATTTTATGCCAAATGATTTATAAGACAAATTCTTAAGTGTGATTGTTCCAATGAGTTTGAAAATGCTTTTTAAGCGAAACAATTTGTAGAACTCCAGCTCTAGGTATCAGATAACTATTTTTAAACCCTGTTCATAGGTATGCAGGATGTATTTAGTCCTTCTTCAGTTCCATTGGAAAAAGAGAATAAAAAGTTGACAGAATCAATCACAGATAAGTCTTCTAAGCCATATGAAGCTCCTGGTCTGTTTGAGGAAGATGAGAATTTTGAACCCAGTAAGAGTAGTTGCGTTATAGGTAAGTTTCTAAAACTAAAACATGTTAATTCCTTCTCTTTTATCATAATTAAAAGAGCTTAAAATATCTTTGTATCTTAATTTGTGACGGTGCCCTTGATAGTGAAATATAAGCTATTTTTCTGTAGTTTCCTGTCACATTAATAAAACTTTATTGCATATTACATTTAATTTATATCTTTAATGATGTGTGGAAGTATTCAGTAAAATATAGTACACAATAAAGTATTTTAATTAGGTGTGAGATCCCTCCTTAATTATTTTTATATACATATGTATGAAGTGTTTTACCAGTATTACTATTTTGTTAATTGACTTCCCCTGTTGCTGATAAGTCTGATCCTAAAGTGAACTCTTTGTGTCTTATTTTTATATAGCCAAACCTTCTGTGGATTTATTTGATGATGATGGGGATCTATTCAGGGAGAAGCCTGACAGTGCCAACATTGCAAAAAATGTAATTTTTCTTTTCAAACTGTTTTTTTTTAAAGTGCTACATTGAGGATTAGTTTATAATGTGACTTGCTTCAGTTTCAACATCCAATGAACTTAGATGTGAGTCACTTTAAACCCCCCCCCGCCCCTCATGCTTCCAAATCCACCTAATATTTTGCAGTTAGTAAAAAGCAGATAGTGTCAGACCCGCCACAAGTTTAAACCTCTAAATAAAAATGATCCTTGATGCCATTTGTTGAGAAAGGTATAGTTTATTAGAGATCAAATGTATTGCAGTAATGCAAAGCCAGAACTGAATATTGTGCACCAAAATCTCTTAAGTTCTCACAAATCAATTATTGGAAGTAATTTCAAAAATGGACTACTTACATTTGACACCTTTCAGGTTTATTAATATGTGTATTGTGTGTTTTTAAGAGTCAACATTCTTCTGCTGAGAGGTTTAAAAATTTAACTCCAACACCTTTCACGAGTCAGAAAAGCCTATTCTCTGATGAAGAGGATACTGAAGTAAGTTCTTAATCATTTAATTACAGTTAAATATTGTACGTACCACCTCCTTATTGAAATACTGTAGCTGGGAATGAGTGTTTCTCCTTTGCAATGTTATCATGATCCTTGAAGGCCACAAGTATAATGAATTGTTATGATTACTGGCCACGGAACTCAGATTACTGAGCCACAGTGGCGCAGTGGTTAGAGTGCAGTACTGCAGGCTACTTCTGCTGACTGTTGGCTGACTGCAATTTGGTAGTTCAAATCTCACCAGGCTCAAGGTTGACTCAACCTTACATCCTTCCGAGGTGGGTAAAATGGGGACCCAGAAGTGTTGGAGGGCAATATGCTGACTCTGTAAACTGCTTAGAGAGGGCTGTAAAGCACTGTAAAGCGTTATATAAGTCTAAGTGCTATTGCTATTACTAAGATTTCTAGAAATGATATATCTACATTGCACTCAACGTGCAACTCAGTGTAGTCGACTTATTCCATGTGTAGTCCCCAATGGAACTATATCTACATGGAAAGAAGGGAAGCAGTGGTTTACCCCAAGGTTCAATTTTAGGCCGAATACTCTTCAACAACTTCTTCGATGATTTAGATGAGGGAATAGAAGGGGAACTCATCAAATTTACAAACAACATTAGACTGGCAGGAATATCCAACACCCCAGAAGATAGGCTCAAGATCCAGATGGATCTCACGGACTTGAACACTGGGCCCTATGTAATAAAATGAAATTCAATATAGAGAAAAGTAAGATTCTACACATAGGCAAGAAATATCAAATGTACAGAAACAGATTAGGTGAAACCTGGCTCAATAGCAGTAACTGGGAGATGGATCTTGGAATCCTGGTGGACAATCATTTAATATGAGCCAGCAGTGTGCAACAGCAGCCAAAAAGCCAATGCAATCCTAGGTTGTATTAACAGGGATAATACATGAGGTATTAAACCATTTTATAAAGCCTTAGTAAGACCATACTTAGAATACTGCATCCAGTTTTGGGCACCATATTGTAAAAAAAGATGCAAAGACTTTGGAAAGAGTGCAGAAAAGCACAACAAAGATGATTAGGAGGTTTGTCTAGTCTAGTGAAAAGAAGGACTAGGGGTGACATGACAGCAGTATTGCAATATTTGAGCCACAAAGAAGAGGGGGTCAACTTATTTTCCAAAGCACCAGAAGGCAAGACAAGAAACAATGGATGGGAAATAATGAAGGAGAGAAATAATCTAGAACTAAGTAGAAATTTCCTAACAGTGAAAATAATTAAGCAATGGAACAGCTTGCCTTCAGAAGTTGCAGGTGCTTCATCAGAAGAGACTGGGCAGCCACTTATCTGGAATGATATAGAGTCTCCTGCTTGAGCAGGAGGTTGGATTATGTTCTGACCCAGCCTTAGCAGAAGCAAGAAACAGACTCCTTGCCACAAAAAAAACATCTTTATTTACCTCTTGTGAGTTAATTGCATTCACTCACTGAAAAGTCCAGGCAATAGTCTTTCAAGGAGTTATCTGCAGTAACAGACCTTATCAGTTCCTTACGATAATTGCAAGGTCGTGAGCTCCCAGCCAAAAGGCTGCAAATTAAGTTCTGCCAAGCAGTCTTTGTGGCACAAAACACAATGAGCAAAATCTTCAGAAATACAAACTGTTGCCTCCTATGACAATAACTCTCTTTCCTTCTATTTATTCCCCAGCCAGGGAGGGGACATTCACGTCCACATGTGCCTTGCTTCCCAGTCGACTCCTTGTCATCCATTGTTCTCCTCTCCTAACTGCTCTGTGCATACGTGCATTTGGATAAACCCCAGTTTTTCTTCCTTTTCACTGATATCAGCCCTCAAAGGCAGCTGCCTCTCTGGTGGCTGGGAAATGTCGGACAGCCCTGGCTCTATCTCTGCATCCGACACAGAGCATCCATCAGAGCCTTCCCCAGAGTCCAGAACTGGCCCAGGTTCCTCCCCAACCTCCTCATCGTCCGAGTCTGCCGCCAGCTCTGCTGGCAGCTGGTGGGCCACAACAAATTAGAAGATCTCCTTCCAACTCCGTTATTCTGTAATTCTGTTAAATTGAAAAATGTAGGTGAACATTTCATTATAAACAGTGAGAAAAGAGTCTCTACTGGTGTGAGGCTAAAAGGACACATGTTGTGTTCTAACACAATCAAATATCTGCTGCAAACTAGAGACTCACAACTCAAATCTCTGACATGTAACTTGATTAGCAGGTTCTCAAGTGGAGGAACTGGCCTTCCTGTTACCTATATCTGCCAGAGTTCAGAATAGACCAACAGGGATTGTGGAAGTGTGTTTCAGGAGTGTTTTCTTTTAACATTATTTCATCTGCTAGATAGGGAATCAATTCTTGGGCTCAGTATCTTTACTAAAGTGTTTGACAGCACAAGGATGCTATTGCATGAATAGTTATTTAGTAATATATTATATTATACTATATGACACTATACTATACTATACTATACTATACTATACTATACTATACTATACTATACTATACTATACTATACTATACTATACTATACTATACTAATTATATTATATTATATTATATTACATTACATTACATTACATTGCATTATATTATATTATATTATATTATATTTATATTTATATTTATATTTATATTTATATTTCTACAAGAACAGAAATTGACTCAAAGTCCTAGCCTTTCTTCCATTTGTCATTTTCTTCTACCATTCAGTTGGCTGCTTAAAATGTTCCAAATGGGTAAATGCATATCTTTAAAAATGCTACTTGTGGCTTTCTTTTGCAACAGGACTTGTTTTCTTCACATCAGCCTATAGGGGTGAAGAACTCAACTTCATCATCTACTAAAGTGATGACAAAAACTGCATTGTCTTTGTTTGAAGATGAGGAAGAAGAGGTATGTGACAGCTGAAAACAACATTTTACAGTATAAAAGGTGCTAGGATGACTGTAAAACTGAGAACATTATATTTTTATTCATCTGTGTTTGAAACTTAACAGGTGCTTTCACAAGTCAATTTGCCTAAGACCCCCCCCCCTTAAAAAGTCCAGATCTAATGTAAATCTACGATCTTAAATTTTATTTCACAAGCAATGAATTGTTAATGTTAAAATATAACAAATTTGTCAAGACCACTAGAGGATAGATTAAGAGGAAGGAGATGTGAAATTCAAAATACAAACTCATGTGTGCAACAGTTTCATTTTGCACCACCAAAACAAAGCTTTCCAGAAATACTCTTAATATACATCGTAATTTCAATTTCAGATGTTTTTCTCTCTTTAAAACCATCTTCCTCTGTAGTACTGTTTTACTCAGGGTTTTATTTTTATTCTGAGTCATAGCTTCCTTTCTTTCTCCCCAATCCTTGTATTGGGTTGCTTGCTCAGCCGTAATCCCCCTGTTAACCCCTGAAACAGCAAGCCTCCAGCAGGCCATCTCAAGGTTGCCATTTGGGGGGGAGGGGGCGCTTTCAGGGGCATAACCTGGACTAGAACTCACAGTGACGATGATGGTCAGCTGGAAGGTTGGAGGAATCCGCCAACAATCAGCTGGGGCCTGGAGCACCAATTGGAGGCTGCGATGTTGCTCCCCTGACAAGCCGGTGCATCATCAAACAGCTGGGCAGCAGACCTGATCAGCTGGGAAGCGAAACGCCGATCAGCTGGAGGGTGGAGAGCAGGCTGGCAACTGAATGACAACATAGGCACAGACAAAGATTCTCAGCCTTTCGCAGCAGCCAGAAGCCACATAGGTGGGGCAGGGGTTTTAAGTCCGCAAGAGAGCAGCAGCAATAGCAATAGCAATAGCAGTTAGACTTATATACCGCTTCATAGGGCTTTCAGCCCTCTCTAAGCGGTTTACAGAGTCAGCATATCGCCCCCACAGTCTGGGTCCTCATTTTACCCACCTCGGAAGGATGGAAGGCTGAGTCAACCTTGAGCCGGTGAGATTAGAACCACTGAACTGCAGATAACAGTCAGCTGAAGTGGCCTGCAGTACTGCACCCTAACCACTGCGCCACCTCGGCTCCCTCGTTGACTTTGTTTGTCACTCTATGCCGAGTTTCCGAGCTTTCCAAGATAAAACGCTTCGAACAAATTGTTGCTTGCTATTTCATGGTGCTGGAAGCTCGGAATGTGACACACCTACTTTCCTGTCCTACTACACGAGAAGTCATCAGTTCATTGTATCGGCAGCCACAAAGAAGCAGCAATCCTAATATTCACTTCAGCATAGTCAGGAACAATGTAAAAATATGCTTCTTGACTATTGAGCTGATGCTTCTTTTTAATATCAGCAGTTTACCAAAGTAAAACTGAAAACTTTTTGTTATTATTTTTTTCTTTTTATTCATAAACATTTTCCATTCATATCATTTACACAAAAGCAAAGAAAGAAGAAAAGGAAATATTAACACATATACTAATAACGCTAATAGTGTAACAGAATAATTTGAACTAGATTTCTTTTTATATTAGCTTAGAGATGGACAGATTGACATTAAAAATAAAGGACAAAGAAGACACAGAATATTAATTAACATGGAATAAACTTTACGAGTGGTTAGAGATAAAAGGTAGAAATTAGATATAGATTATTGCTATGTATGAATTAAATATAAAGATGGTTTATAATTATAAATATGCTAATATAATTAACAGAATTGCAAAAAAACTGATAACTTTTAAAAACAAAACAAATTTAATGTGAAACATGTATTATTTCTCATCACAAAAATGCAAAATTTACCATCAACATCAAACGTATCTGCTTATAGATTCGACAGAAATTGCCCATTGCCAATCTAGGATTGCAGGGCAGACAGTATGGAAATAGTTTGTCCTAAACACACAAAGTTTGTTTTAAATTCCCATTTTTTTTCCCTACTGTGAAAATATGGAGACTGGTAGAGATTCGTTTTTCATTGCTTGCAGTAAATTAAATTCTTCTTGGTTTTTTTTTTTTCTCCAGGACCTCTTTGGATCTATGCCAAAAATGTCAAAATCTTCTCAGGAGAGATCATCCAACTTATTTCTCAGCAGTGATGAAGAGGTACCATGTTCAGAGGTTATTAAAATGTGGATCTGCAACATGAAGCCAAATTTGTTTACTATAGAGCAGTGTTTCTCAACCTTGGCAACTTGAAGTCCGGACATCTTCAAGTTGCCAAGGTTGAGAAACACTGCTATAGAGCCTTCATTGCTTACAAATTGTTTACATAGGATGGTGGTTTCATTTGTTCTACTTCAAGTCTATATACAGGGCATAATGCAGTGCCTACTCTGCCCTCTGAAGTTTTGATGGCCGCAGATATAAGGAGTAGGATCCAGAAATAAACATGATTAAAAAAAAACATGGAACAACTATTAAATATCTTCTGTTGCTTTTTCTTCAGTATGTAGATCATGAGTTCAGTTGGAATTTTGAATCAGGGAGGTTGAACTTGTTTTCAATTCAATTCAATTCAAACCTTTATTGTCAGAGTACAACACGTGTACAATGAAATTGGCTGAGCCTCCCTTCGTGCACCCCCCCCCCAAACACAATGCAACTCACAGCGAAAGACAAAAAAATCCCTGAAATCCCTAAATTTGTGCATCACATGATTACAGGAAATTCTGGGCAGTACATAAAGCAACCCCGGCAGTAAAATAAGTAACAAAAGATGGCAAAAACTGGGCAACAAGAAACGGATCCAAAATAATCAAAAGTCTGGATGCGAAGTCAAGGCCCTCCTAAATACCAGCAAGGAAGAAGTCACACAGAACTCAAGAACCTAATTCCAGAGGGCAGGGACAGAGGGAAGATTCTTCCAAGGTCCCAACAAACACCATTGTTTAGCTACTGTTGGCATACAAATCTTCCTGGTTGAATCAGCCAGCAGATACTACGTGAGACAGGCAATCCTTCAAGTAACTCAGCCTTATGCTTATAAAATCACACCCAAAAGCACACTGAGACCAGGGAAGCTCACAAAGCAGAGCTATTATATGGTCATATTGAGGCATGTCCATCACTGCCTTCACTACTCCATTCTGGAAAAGTTAAAACTTCTGAATAGTCTTTTAGGGCTACTCTAGAAAGTAGATGTTGTCGTATGTAGAAAAACTAGGCCATGAGTCACTGAAGGGTTTTATGCATGTTTTATCAGAAAGATCCCTAATTTCAGACTGATAAAAAGACTTATATTCATAGGTCATATTCATAACCTGCTTTTCATTGGGATCCCTTAAAACAGGGGTCTCCAGCAGTAATGGTTTTCTCTTACTTTCACTACTGGTTTGGAACTGGAGCGCGCTCTCTCGTACGGGGCTTCTGCGCATCCTCAGAACCTTCTGCGAATGCGCAAAGCATCCATGATGGTGGGTGAGCAGAGCCTCCAGCCACTGCTGCCACTACCGGTTCACCCAAACCGGGGCAAACCAGCAGAATACCACCTCTGCTATCCCTGGTCCATTAAACTGCACCAGTCCACGGAATCTGTGAAACCAGGCCACGCAAACAAGCAAAGTCCCATCCACAGGATGAAAGCAGCACATGAAACCATACCCTCTCTGGTCCATGGAAACAACCCTCTCTATGGAACTGGTCCCTGGTGCTCAAAAGGTTGCAGAGGGGGGCGGGGGTGCTGCCTTAAAGCGAAAACGAATATTTAATCTTATTTTGATTTCATGCTCCTAAGAAAAACACTTGTCTTATATGGTGGGATTTGTTTATTTCGTGGTTCGTATGTCACTATTTTGGTGGACCTTGGTTATGGTGCATTCATTGATGTGCTTTGATTTGAACCTCTGTATCTGAATAATGAATTGAAGAATAATTATATGACAACATGGTATATTTTTAGGATCATTGTAATAATAAAAAAGAGATCAAAGCTACTTCTGAAGGAAGTAAAATAAAGGAACCTGTGAAGTCTGCTTATGGGGCCAGTCAAGCTATTAAGAGAGACCTCTTTGAAGAAGGAGGAGAAGGAGAAGATGATTTCGTTGTTGCCACAAAAGACAGGTAAAAAATTTAGCTGCAAGAAAACAACATGTTCATTTATTAATACTGTATTATTCAATACTAGCTGATAACCTGGTGTTGCCTGTGTACTTATGTATCCTAATCCTGTATTAGACAGGAAAAGCCCTGATTTTGGCAGCAATTAAATTAATTACAAATGCTTTCCCTGTGCCCCAGAAGCGTCAAGGAAAGTGATACCACCTTGTTGTTTTGCTAGCTGATCCATTATCATTTGGTATGCTTTTTTCTGATCCTGATTTAGAAGTGGCTGCTTGTCCGCAATATTTGCACTAAGCTGTTTGAGGTTGTAGTTCTTTTCTCGTATGTAAGTACGTTGTATTGGCCATACATTCATCCTCAAAAATAATTAAAGCCTTGTTAAAAATGTCTGGACCAAATGTAATTTCTAATGTTGGATTTTCCCCCTTAACAGAGGGAGTCTCCTTGTGGAGTATTGTGAAGCCATTACCATGATAATTCAACTGCGCTATACAGTAGAAGCCATTTTATGGCAGTACAGTAGAAGCCATTTTAGGCACAACAGGCTGTATCTTAACAGAACACCCACCCTGTCTTACCCCCACAGTATTTGTTTCCAGAGAGTAAGTCATTTGTGTACTAAGTTTGGTTGAAATTGCTTGAGGTGTTCCAGAGTTATGCTGGAAAACACACACACACATAGATAATTGGTGTGAAAAATGGTCGTAGTCACTTTTGTCAGTGCCATTCTAACTTTGAATGGTCACTAAATGAACTGTTGTAAATCAAGGACTACCTGTGGTCATTAATAGGGCAACAATGTGAGTGGAACAAGGTAATTCTTTAAATATTGTAAAACAAATAGCTGTGCTTCCATAGAGTAGCCTTGAGCACATGTGCTACATGAAATTCTTTAATCTCTACCAACTGTACCACTATTACTGTAGATTTTCTTCCTACTGACATCTTTAGTGACTAAAAAAAAGTAATTGTTCTCAGTTTATGTTAGTCAAATAATGGCAGGGTTGGATCTTATTAATACTTGGAAGAGTTGCCACCAGGGGATGGAAGCTACATGGGAAGTCAGAGAAACATACCAAAAAGAAGTGAGGAAATACCAGTAAAACTGCATGATTATATCCATGTTGTAATCAGGAATTGGAGAGCCAATTTGGTAAAGTGGTTAATACATCAGGCTAGAAATGAGGCTGTAAATTCTACTTCGATCTTAGACACGAAGGCAGCTAGCTGACTCTCAGCTCCAGGAAGAAGGTTATGACAAACTGCTTCTGAAATCCGTGAAAGTTTCACGGACTAGTCCAGGCAATCACTAGGAGTCAACAAAGGCACAAAAAAGAAGAAAAAAAAACAGGAATTATTCTTAGTTAAAGATTTTAGAATTAGTTAATGTGGAAAATATAATATTTAACTGGCTTAGTGCTTAATTTTACCTTACTGATAAAATATTTGTGAAAATAGTTATAAAGAAATAATTACAGAATTCTACCCTGTTTCCCTGAAAATAAGACCTCCCCGGATAATAAGCCCAATCAGACTTTTGAGCGCATGCGCTAAAATAAGACCTCCCAAAAAAATAAGCCCTCCCTGAAAATATTGCAACACAGCAGCAGCCATGAGGTGACCACGCTCACTGCCTCCTGCACCTCAAAAATAAGAATACCTCCCCAAAAATAAGGCCAAGTGCTTATTTCAGGGGTCAAAAGAAAATAAGACCCTGTCTTATTTTCGGGGAAACACGGTAGCAATTAAGTAAATCTCAGATGCATTGTTAAAATACCATTGTAGTAAAAGATAACCAGGTAATAACGGATCCATCTTGGACCAAACTTTTTTTTTTCTTTCAGCAGTAAAAAAACACCTCAGAAAAATGCTGCTCTATTTGAAGATGGTACCTTGCACTACAGCTCTCAGCCAACCTTAACCAGTCCTCAACCAGCGTCATCTGATGCCCAATCAGTAACAGTGTGTGCTGATCAAGTAAGCCGTAATTCAAATTGTGACTTTGTAAACATTAAAGGCTTAGCACTCTCATTCACATGATACCAACTTGTTGCACAATGCATCCATCTAATGAGGTTACAGCCAGTTAGATGCATCTAATGAAGGTTTGAGGGGGGAAAAGATGACATTTCTGAAGAATGATTCCTCTTAATAATAAATCAGTTATGGGATCCCAATCTGGAAATATTAGATCATATCAGTGGTGGGTTGCGGATCCCGTTGCAATGCGTCCTTACCTCTTGTGACGCTTCCGCGAGCCTACGCAATGCTCCAGCTGCTCGGCAGAGCGTCGCGCAGGCGCCATGCGTTGCGTGCACAGAAGCACCAAAGAGTTCAAATACAGGTAAGGAGCTCAGGCAAGCGGGTGGGCCCTCTGGAGCACCATACCAGAACGGTACCCAGTGCTCCGGGCAGGAAGTGGTACGCCCGTACCGGGGTGTACCACCTGCAACCCACCACTAGATCATATGTAAGAATAGCAGAGTCTTATAGCAATTTGTCAGCTTATTAAATCTATTATGACAGTTTGTGGATTAGAATTCTACTTTAATCACTTACACAATGAAGCGATGAAATCTGTTTTATTTATTTTTACAAATAGGGTGGCAAAGCTATCCAACACAGCTCTCTCCTACTTTCCCCACAGCAATAACCTTTTGAGGTGGGTTGGGCTGAGAGAGAGTGACTGGCCCAAAGTCACCCAGCTGGCTTTCATGGCTAAGGTGGGATTTGAACTCATGATCTCCCACTTTCAAGTATGGTGCCTTAACCACTTGACCAAACTGGCTCTATTCACAAAATCTTACTATAATAAATTATTTTTTTTAAAAAAATATTATAAATGATGTATCTGGATAACAAATACAACGGGGATTTTTTAAAACAGTAATTTTCACTACTATGTCATCTAAATTTAAATCCCAGTTATAAGGTAGCTTCCTATTTGTCATCTGAATAACATAATAAATCACAAATAATAACAGAAACTTTTAAATATAAAACATTGGCTATTTTGATGTTCAAAGGCAACTGTTAGGACTGGATTTTCTAGTGAAGCAGATTAAGATACATTCTGTAGACAATTAGCAGTTCCATCCAATTGGAATTCCATGACGTTCTGAGCTAATTTTAATGCAAGATAATATATGTGTATCCATCAGTTAAGTACTGATTGTAAAGTATGGTGCTTATACTTGTAAAAAATACAGTTTTCCAGAGAAAGGGGTAGAATCCTCATCTTTTACTTTTTGACCATCAGGAAAATTTCTTGGAAACACCTCAGAAGAAATTAGTAGAAAAGAAGGCAGGACCTTCGGAAGAATCTGGTACACATCATTGTTATAATGTTGGAGAAGGAGGAAATGTATTGGAGCAAGAAAGGAAGGACAAAGTGAGGAAAAGCTTTATATATAATACATATGTGTTGCTGTGTACCAATGGTTCAACACTTTATAAAAAATATCTTTCAGTCCTTTCATATTTTCTCATTGTTCCATATGCATATTATAACCAATTTTAGCCCACTTTATCATACAGCATCTCACTTGTTTCAAATTTCAGTAAATTTTTTATTTCAACAGTTGCATGTTCATTTGTACACAATTCTATTTCAAATTTATCTTACCCTGTTCAAAACCATGAAGTATATTTTTCTAAACCTTTCTGATAGTTGCACATAAGAAAATCATTGATAGGTTGATAGGTATATCCCTCTGCCACCAGTTTTCTTTTATTTTAAATTCCCCTTGACAGAATTCTAATTCTAACCTGACTGTGGCAAAAGAAAGCAAAAGTAGTACCAATAGTAATAAGCACCTTGGATACAATCACAAAACAATAGAGCATCACTTGGACACCATCAGCATTGACCATTCACCATCCATCAATTGCAAAAGGCAGCTTTACTCGGAACAGCTTACATTCTGCGACAATATCTGTAACACCATCAAACATCCACACCTGCTTATTCCAAGTCCTGGGGAAGGACTCAATAAATGGACAAAAATGTTAAATGCATTCTGAACATCTGGCTGACTACATCCAGCCATAATAAAGTTCGAGGATGAGCCATTTCAATCTTGACAAAAACCATCCTGACAGGTTCAGTGACAAAAAGGGTTGCACATCACATGAATGAAGAATGAAGTGCCTTATTGGACTGAGGTTCCCTAACTCTGGATTACCAAATCATTTATGGTATAAAATCAAGCTATTTAATCCATTTGTCACAGGCCCAAATATTAACTTCTGTCTGTGAACTTCCAGCTCTTTTTGGAGAAAGATGCCAAGAGAAAGATGAGAACTGTATTCAGTTTGTTTGAGGACGAGGAGAAAAATGAAGTTGTGGATCCTAGTAAGAATAAACAGATTGGAATGGGGAAGGTGAGTAACATGCGGAGGGTGGAATGGTACGACTTACAATGGCCATGTGGTCGTGAAAGAGTGGGCCCAGATGGGTTGACGCATAGGACTCTGTATGACCAGGTGGGCGTGAATGGCTGGGCGTGACCAGGTCACATGGAACAAATCACCCTGGCCATTGGACTTGAGAACAACTCGATGCCCCACTAGCTTCTTGCCTCCCCAAATTGCTGGCAGTCAAACACATGCCTCCTGGAGCCCATGCTGGAGTCTGGCTGTGGTCAATCCACTGCCTCCCCCAGAAAAGCTTCCTTTCAGATCATGGGAGGGGAGAGTTTTAATTTGAAATCTCCAGCTGCATTAAAAGTTCTGCAGTGATGCTGGCACTCTTGTAGCCTTACCTGGACGCAAGCAAAAAAAAAGGGGGGCGTTAACACTTTTCATGTGTTTGCTGCTGCGTTGTGCAGATTGGGCGGCCACATGGTAAAGTGTCAACCCCTCCCTTTATTTGTCCATGTACCCCCTTCAGGGGTACTTTAGCACAAGCTCCAGGAGGCACACACTCGGCTGCCAGCAGTTCAGGGAGGCAGATTGTCCCCATGTGTTCTGGCTAGGCTTCCTGAGAAAGCATAAATCACAATCGTAGTCCCCAAAATCCTCTTTTATTTATACGGCTGTGAATTATGATCATTCACAGCCCACAAGGCTTCACAACAGTCTCTGAAGATTCCAACAGATGTCTGCTCGAGTTGCCACAGTCTTTCAGGAGAATGATAAGCACCCACCTTATCTCCCTTGAAATGCTGCCAGAGACCTAATTTCCAAATTAGTTTTGCAAGGCCAAACTGAGCACAGAGTCAAACAGAAATTCTCAAAACTTGAACCGACCAGAGGAACTAATTGCTTCCTGCAAAGGTTCACGTCCCATTCACTCTTCTTTTATGTCTTATGGGAGAGACCAATCATCTCCAAGCCTTACTCCCGAGTTGACCCTGTTTTCTTAATTATTCTTGCCTTCTGGCAGCTCTGCACATGCGCACATTGGAAACAGGCTCCCTCTGTTCTTCTCCCTCACTGATATCAGACTCCGGAGGCAGCACATAACTACCAGAGGGCCTTGGGCCCCCTCTTTGCCTCCAACACAGAGCCCTCGTCCGAGCCTTTCCCAGACTCCAGGTCTGGCCCATATTCCTCTCCAACCACCTCAGTGTCCGACTCTGCTGCCAGCTCCGCAGGCCGCTGGCAGACCACAACATCATGTCCAGTTGGCCAGGGTGACTCATCACTGACCTGGCTGCATCCAGTCATCTGTACCCACTTATCTACTCCCATCTGCCCATACCCACCCAGTGATGCCCATTTGGTCATGCCAAGTCATCTGCATTGAGTCATCCATGTCAACTCAGGCATGCCCACTCCTTCACACTCATCCATCCACCCACGCTCACCTGGCCACTGTGAGTCATAATAGACCCTGAAGGGGGTACTCAAAATGTCTAACTTGCCTTCTCTGTTATCAGTTTATAGGACAACTTAACTTTTTTTAGTCCGGAATAGACTTAGGTGTTACAGCACTGGTATCACTCCACATTTCCCCAAAGAATTCCAATTTGCTATAAAATATGTTAAAACTGACAATATATTGTCAGTGTGTTCCTTATTGTGTACTTGCTTACTATTTTGTAATCCCTTTCTCCACTCTGTGAGGGAAGGAAATACATCATGCACAGGAAAGATTGCCTAAAGAGATCACTTCCCTCACTTTCTCCCCTCCCAGTTTGAGCATTTTCTACTCTGCAAGGGAGAAAAACAGAAGCAGTCTCTTAAATCAGTTTCTCCTGTGCTTGACTTGTTTTTTTATTATTTCTCCCTCTTCCACAGCAGAGAGATTGGAGAGAAAGACATTACAAAACACTAAACAGGCATACAGTAGAGAATATAAACACTGCCTGTACTATTGTATTGTTTTCTGTATGTATTCCTCCATTGTTTACCTGCTTAATCTCTTGTAATCCCTTCCTCTCCAATGACTGAAAGTACAAACATTAATTCCTTCTTTCTAATTATCTCAGCACCTGAGTGAATATTCCAAAGAGTAGGAAAATGTGGAAAACAAAAGTGGAGTTGTAGTCATGCCATTTCCTTCTCAGCATCTGCTTTGCTTAACAACAGAACTGCTGATCCTAATTGTGGTCATTAAATAAGCCCTACCTATCTGTTGCACAACACACGAGTGGGCTGGGTTATTTTTGCATACAGATGGATTCAGTGGTGGGATTCAGCCAGTTCGCACCTATTCGGGAGAACCGGTTGTTAACTTTCTAAGCAGTCTGGAGAACCGGTTGTTGGAAGAAATCTCATTTTGTTTTTTTCTACTTTACAGGACTAATCCTGTAAGGAAGGTAGAAAGGAAACATTCTGATGTTGTTTCTAGCCTAATCTTTATTGCCCTGATTACAGAAACTGCCTCTCTGGTTAACCCTTATTACATTGTAACAGCTAAGGCGAAGCATCCATCATCCTGAGTGACATTGAGTTGGCCATGAGTTGACCCACACGGTCACATAACCACTGAGCCATGCCCACCCACCTGGTCATGAGGGCAGAGAACCAGTTGTTAAATTATTTGAATCCCACCACTGGTTGAATCCCTAAGCAAGTAGCTGATCTGCTCTGTTACATTTTATTATCAGTTTTTGACCCTGTGTTTTGAAAACAATTCAATGGGTTTTTTCCAGCCTTCAGAGAAGAGCACAGGTGTGTTTCAAGATGAAGAACTTCTCTTCAGCCGTAAACTGCAGGAAGACAATGATCCTGAAGTTGACCTTTTTGATAACAAAAAAGTGGTCAGTCAATTGTAAATGCTTTCATTTTTTTGTTTACATATTGCTTTATTTCCAAGTTGTTAAATAACAAGCAAAAGTTGGACATTTCCATTGATTGCATATAAGCTTTAAAAAGTGTTTTTAAAGGATCTGCTAATTGACTTTAAAGTACTTATAAGTAATTATAAGGATAGAATATGACAGTGTAGGAAGCTATGGACCTCCAAATACTGCTAAATGATAACTCTAGCAACCTAGCCAGCAGAGAAACAGAGGGAGTATAAACTTTAAATAGGCGTGTAACTTTTTAAAAGTGAACAAGTGAACATACCGTATTTTTTGGAATATAAGACACACCAAGATTTTGAAGATGCAAATTAAAAAAAAAGTTTTTGCACTTTGTGGATCTTTCAAAAATGGCCCGGTTTTTGTGAAAATGGGCTCGTGGTTTTTTTTTTTTTTAAGGGGCATGAATAGCCTTTAGGAGGCATTTAGAGTGCTCCTGGAGGGGGGTCAAAAACAAGCAAAAAAACCGGCCTATTTTTCACGAAAACGGGCCCGTTTTTTAATCAAAAAAGGGGCATGCATAGCCTTTAGGAGTGCTCCTGGGGGCTGGGGGGGGAATTTATAGAGTGCTCCTGGGGGCTGGGAGGGCAAATTGAGCAAAAAAACAGGCTGTTTTTCACTCTTTTCTACCCTCCCCAGCACCCAGGAGCACTCTGAAAGCCTTCTAAAGGCTATGCACTGCCATTTTGGTGAAGGGGGCGGGGTTTCGGGAGGCAAAAATGCTGTATTCAATGTATAAGACACACCCAGATTTTCAACCTCTTTGAGGGGGAAAAGGTTCGTCTTATACTCCAAAAAATACGGTAATTCTTTTTAGACAGTAGGTCATTTCATCATTGAAGGATTAACTTCTGATTGTAAGAAGTACATAAGAAATGCCTTTTTAATTCTAGTTGTAAATTGGTTTGTAGCAACTCAGCTTGTGAACCACAATCTGATACTACATTCCTATAAAATAAATGATTTGTTATAAACAAGTAAGAAGTATTGAGGAAATAGTTATTTGCTTATCCTATCTATATGATATGTATGTATATTTCTGTTTCAATTTCAGATTTCAAGCCCTAAAGCAAAATCATCATCTGGAGAATGGCTATTTGGGACTGATGACAACGCCGATGATGGTCTCTTTAGCAATTCTGCCACAAAGCCCTTGGTACTTATCATGTTGTGATTAATAGTTGAAAAAGCCTCAGATGTTGCTTTTTGTTTGGATTGCTTGAGATTGTTTAAACCAGATAATAGAGGTATGCAAATTATTCTAAGTTCTGAGTGATCTAGGCTTCGAGCAAAACATTTTTGCCCTCATTTTTGCCTTTCAAAACCACCACTGCTGTTTGGCTATCACAACTTTTACTGTTCTACAGTTTACAATGAAAGATCTTCCTCAGAACAAACTAATGAACACATACTCAGGGATAATTGCCAGAAGCAACATATGACTTCTAAGAAACTTCTGAGATGGCCATAAGAATCTTTTTGCTACTTTTGACTTGCAACAGTATAGTTAGTATTCCCTTTTTGTTTAAAATATTTTGTTACTTCAGTGTAATTTACACACTCACACATACACACAAAAAAATTGAGAGCAATAGATAGAATATAAATAGTATTGCGTCAGGATCCGAGAGTCTGCATAAAGTTTCTTCAGAATCCAAACTTGCAACTTTAAATATGGCAAACAAAGTTATAGTTGGTTTACATAATATCAAAAGCTTCAGGCTGACTGGCATTTTTTTTTTACATTTTATAGTTCAACTTTATTTTAAAAGAAAAAACAAAAGCTGAGTGGTGGGATGAAGTTGTAGGTCTATCTCTATTTCCTTTTTTCTTAATTTGACATGCTTTTATCTCTAACCATGTAAAAGTTTAAGCTGATAGATATTTGGGATAGAGTATTGATCTTACCATGTTTATAATGTTTAGACTTGGCAAATTCAGTATACTAAAACAAATTAAGTTGATTTTAAATTATTCTAAGATGTTTTTGTAGTTATAAATTTTGTTTTAGAGCAAGATACATATTTCAGTTTTTAAATGTTAATGGCATTGGCAACTTGCAACTGCTTTCATAACCAACATATAGCACAAGCTTGCTTCTTTAATATGTTACTTTAATTTTATTCTTTGGAAGGTGCCAGAAAAGAAAACGATAATAAAGAAAGAGAGCCCTGTTTTGTCCTTGGAAAAAGATAGTAAAGTTCTGCAGAATAATCAACATGACAAACAAGGAGAATCAAAAATTCAAGCCCCCAAGGTTTGTAAAGTACAATTTTGAATTACAGGCTTGAATATATGAAAATTACATATCTTAACAAGGAAAGGCATTTGGATGTTCCATAACCATTAGTAAGTAGGGTATCTTCAGATGGAAACACACACATGCACAAATGCACGCGTACACAAATCACACCAGTTGTACTGTTCCCATGTTACAATGCAGATTGGAGTAGAAATGGTAAACCAATAGTAAGTTTAGACCAACTCCATTTGTTATACCTCCCTGTATCTTTCTATCCTTGAAAATTTTCCTTACTTCAATTGCATTCCTGTCTCTTCATGGATTGTTTTTCTTTGCATTTCAAATATCTTTTTTGTGCTTCATTAATTCCATCACCATGATTACTTCTTCATCTTTTCTTTCCTCTTAATTCATTCATTTTTCTTTCATATAAATGTGGGGCTCTCAGTTCTGTCAGCTGACGAAAATCATATCAGCACTGTAGATTCATATTGGTCACTTACGTTTTAATTTTCATTCACTCATCAGCTATTTTCTTTGTCTTAGTTGTTTCTTTCTTCCTTACTTACACAGTAAGAAGGTTCATCTTCATTCTTCTTCTTTTTGTGTCATATCCATCATCAGACATTGCTGATCTTGTTGATGATCCTATTTTTATCAACAGCTGCACACACAAGTGCTGTTGAGTTTTGTCCAAACCAGTCCCTTAGATTTTGAAGCCATTATGTTCTTTTTCTGCCTGGACCTCATCTACCTTCAGTCTTTCCTTGGAGGATTAAGTGAAGCATGCCATATTTTCTGGGTGTCTCATTACATGTCCAAAATATTCTAACTTTCACTTTTTCTTCATTGCACACCTTTGAATTTGTTCTCACCCATCAATCCTTCTGGAAATGTAGTGCCTAGAAATATACAGGTGTAGCCTCACTAGTGCTGACTAAAGAGAAGTAAACCTCTGGTATGATGCTTCTTATAGAGTCCAGAGCTGCATTAATTCTTATAGTTTCACTCTTCTGATTCATGTTCCGCTTCTTGTCAATGAAGCTTGTTCTTTTCAGGGACATTGTAGAGAATAAAATATATATTTGTATATCTAAGATTTCACTGAAGCTGACAAGGTAAAAGTTTCTGCAAGGAAAACATAAATGCAGTACCAAGCAGTGTGCCAAATACAATATGGATAGCAATGATTATAGCAGGAAATCTCTGTACTGTGACATAGACCATTTCACAGCAGCAGCTGACAATAGCTCAATGTTTCTTTTTTCAAATCCCACTCAAATGAGATTTTTGCCCTGAGTTTATGTCTTTTAGGTACACTTTATCTTCCCTTTCTTCTTGACCTTTGACCCTCTCTCTCTCTCACTTTCTCTTTGGGTTCCGGAGACTTCTCCATCCACTCTAAAAACAGTTTCTAGATAAAATTAAAAATTGTCCTGTCAAGAGTCAAAAGCACTGTGGCAAGTCATCCTTTTTCTGTACTTATTTACTGTTAAGATGATTTTGCATTACCACCTCCATTTTTCCAGATCCCCCTTGAATCTTTTCCCCAAATACGCATTTGTTTGATCTGCTGCCACAAATAATAAATTTGATTTTACTTTGTAAGGGAGAATTGGAAATTAACCCAAAAGATAAACTATACAAGAAAACGACTAATGTGAAACCACCATCAAAGGGACCATCTCGCTTACCTGATGACACAAAGCATACCAAAGTAGCTTCCACAAGAAATACTACACAGCTGGGAGTTAGTTTTGATAACCCTGTGAAAGCCAACACGCTGCAAAATGTCAACAAGGTAATTTGATAATGAAAAAATCTTTATAAAGATGGTTATTTTAATGAACTACATAGGACTCGTTTTAGTTGCCAAATGGTATCAAAGTATTTACTGATGCAGAAAAAAATGTAGTGAATGAAATAAACGTATAAGCATTTTCTTTTCCACATGTTCACAGGGAAAGGGAAGAAGTGTTATATTCAACTTCGTATGGTTAATTTAAATTGAGCAGCGAGCAGAGCAGAAAGAATTATTAGGTTAAGCCAAGGGTCGGCAACCTTAAACACCACAAAGGTCCTAACCGGAAGCCCCGTGTTCAATTCTGCAGCCGACTGGAAGTCCAGTTCCCCCACCTTAGAGTCTCCTCCTAGTATAGCATTGTTTTTTCTCTGCCGACTGGAAGTCCAGTTCCCCCACCACCGTCTCCTCCTAGCACGGCATCCTTTTTTCTGTACGTGTCCTAGCTGAAAATCTTATCAATTGTGGAGCCGATGACAGGGAGCCACAGCAGAGGGATGAAACAGCCACATGCGGCCCCAGAGCTACGGGTTGGTGACCCCTGGTTTAGGCTACTCACCTTCATAAAGCAATGCTTAAGAAGAGAATTTTTGAAGACCTCTCTCATCTATAGCCTCATGTAGACAGATTCTTTCCTTTCTTGTCTGAAGGGGAGGAATACCAGTTTGAAAATAGCAGTGCTTCTTTTAGAAGTGTGGTATTGTCTGTTCTTACTCCTTGTCAATTTGTACTGTTTCTCACTTTGCATCCTTATAAACTCAAATTACAGGGAAGAATCAAAGTGAGTGGGAATCGAAGGCCACCCACCAGAACTGCCAGGCGATTAGCTGTTGAAGAACTTGACAAAGATGAAATAAATGCTGCAGAGAACAAGTGTCTGCCTATCTTAAAAGGAAACTCTGGGCCACCCACCCTATTACATCATAGCGAGCTGCCTAGAAAGAAAAATACTGAAAAAGCTTGCTTGGTTCCATCAACCCATAGCAGCAACCAACCCAATGAGTCAAAATCAACAGCCTATTCCGATGTGAATGATCTCTTCGAGTCCAACAACCTTTTCACTAAGGATAGTAACTCTAAACCAACACTGGAAGCTGAGGGCATTGTAAGCCAGGTTGCAAAAAGTGAGGAGCTGTTTCCTGCTGCACAAGAGGGGACAGACCTCTTTCCTTCTAGAAAGACATTAAGGAAATTAAGTCCAGTCCCTTTCCCGGAAGAAAAACAAGATGCATTCATCACTAGTAAGAAAACTGTGAAGAGAAAAGAACAGGAGCTCCCACCTCAATTACATCAAAGTTTCCCTATCCAAGACATTTTTGAGGTAATTTTGAAATTTTTTTCTCTTCAGACTTGGATTCTTCTGACTTGGTATTGTGCTGTTTTTGTTTATTCCGCAGGCATTAGAGTGATGGGGGAAACAACTTGGGATGAAGGCAGTTTGTTTAAATGGTAACCAAAAAGTGAATAAGGAAAGATGGGATAGATTTGGGATTTTTTAAATCATTCATTAGCAACCTCTCCAGTTGTGTTAAATCGTTTTAAAAGAAGCTCCAAACAGTGCCTGAAACTGGGGACTGGAGACTAAAACATATGAAGAACGGTTGCAGGAAATGAGTATGTCTAGTTTAATGAAAATAAGGATTAGGGGAGACACGATAGCAGTCTTCCAATATCTCAGGGGTTGCCACAAAGAAGAGGGAATCAAGCTATTCTCCAAGGCACCTGAGGGCAGAACAAGAAGCAATGGGTGGAAACTAATCAAGGAGAGCAGCAACTTAGAACTGAGGAGAAATTTCCTGACAGTTGGAACAATTAATCAGTAGAACAGCTTGCCTCCAGAAGTTATGAATGCCCCAATACTGGTCAAGCTTAAAAGTGGCAGGAATCATGTTTAGATGACCAAAAAGATTCCAAGCTAACAGACAGATATACCTGCTATTCATTCATGAGAAATCAAGCCATTGATAACTAGACGCCTCTTACGGACTTTATGCATAATTATGATAAAAAAATGAAACTATGATTTATGCTTTTGATGATTAAATAGGATAAATTATAAAAAGAAGCATAAGATGGTGTAACTTTCAAGAGGGAAGTTAAAATATATTTATACTTAGAACTGCTGTGAATAATATTGGGAGCCATTTCTCTATATCTTTTTCCTTTTTTATTTTCCTTCAGCTTGTTTTCATTTCTTAAACTTCTTGCTTTTTCTTTGATTTTGTTCTCTTTCTTCTCTTTCTTTACTTTATATTAGTTTGTGTTAATTTTAATATCAAACAATGTGCTTCTGGGGTAAGGAATTTAAGGGATTAAATTCAATGAATTAAATGAATGGAATCATTTTATGGAACCATATTTGGCAGGCTGAAGATATGATATTCTTATTTACCACTCATATTCCTAAATACTTTTCAAGTTTCAAATTAGAATAGTTCATATTAAAATTTATAACCACATAGAACTAACTGCTTAGCGGAACTGATTTCTAAAGCTTAGATGCAGAAAATGAAAGCTACCTGTATTTTATTTTACAAGCACTAACCAGAGAAAATACCGTATTTTTCGGAGTATAAGAAGCACCTTTTTTCCTCAAAAAAGAGGTTGAAAATCTGGGTGCATCTTATACACTGAATACAACATTTTTTTTGCCTCCTGAAACCCTGCCTTCACCAAAATGGCCATGCATAGCTTGTAGGAAGCTTTCAGAGAGCTCCTGAAAGCTGGAGAGAGGGCTGGGGAGGGCAGAAATGAGCAAACAATGGGCCGTTTTTTGCTCAATTTTGCCCCCCCCCCCCAGTGCCCAGGAGAACTCTACAAGCTTCCTTATGCCCTTTTTTCACAAAAAACGGGCCAGTTTTTGCTCGTTTCCCCCCATCCCCGAACTCTACAAGCCACCTAAAGGCAATTCATGCCCTCTTTTGGGGGGGGGGAAATGGGCCCATTTTCGTGCAAAAGGCCATTTTTGGGAGGTTTGCAGTGCAAAAACTTTTTTAAAAAATTTGCTTCTTCAAAACCTTGGTGTGTCTAATTCTCTGAAAAATACGGTATATGCTTTCAAAGATCATTTTCATACTGAGTAATTCTTTTCTTTATTCAAGGATGATATATTTGCAATAGAAACTGTTAAGCTGCCAGACAAAGCAAAAGAGGTAGAAGTCAATTTGTTTGATGATGATGTTGATATCTTTGCTGATCTTGCTGTAAAATCAAAGGAAAAGAGTACAAGAAAGAAAATGGAAGCTGTATCTATATTTGATGAGGACACAGGTAAAAAAAACACCTAATATTTGTAGAAAGATCTGCAATCCACTGACAAATATATCTCTGTAGAAATAAGTTGAGAAAGAATTGGGTAATGATTTTGCAAATTTAAAAAAAAATACAAAACTACCTGTCACTAGACTAAGGGCACTCCCTTGGATTGGGAGGATTGGGGAATGTCAGAATATTTCATATATTTCTTCAGACACACAAAAGGATCATGACTAATCCTAGTCAAAAGGATCATGACTAATCCTTAGATAGGAAGAGATTATCTTCAATGAAGGAAGAGTATGATATATGCAAAAAAGAGGTGGAAAAACACTTGTGCTTCATGAATCTAATGGGGCTTGCTCTCTTAATAGTATTGGTTCAAACTAGATTCCATAGTGTATCTTTGAAATTCATATTTTTGAAAATTCATATTCTATCCAGTGGGGAGTATAATTATTGAGACTGTAGGAGTTTGTTTTAAGTATTTTCAGTTAATTTAAAAGCCAACCCGGACAAGAATGACTACATTTATGGCACGTTCTCTTTCTTAGTATAGCTAGCTTCTGATTTGGCATAGTAAAGGGTACACTTCTCAGAAAATACAATACTAAGACAAATACTAGATTTGATTTTAAATCAGTATAGATAGTATGATACTCTTAACATATTTAATATTTGCATTTTTCTGTACATTAGAAATTAAAATTGGAGGCACTATTATAAGGGGCTCCACTCAAAGCTTTTGAGTCTCCTGCAACCCTGAGTCCTTTCAATTCAATCAACACTGGGATTTCCCTTTTCTGTTACTTCAGACCTACCATATGTTGTCAGCAATGCATTATTGATGTCTTTGCTAAGAATATGCTTAGGAACCAGCAGACTTTTTATCAACATCCTTCTCTGTACTCCTGTTAATATAAATGTAATTCAACATTTTCTAAAAAAAACTGTCTATGAAACAGTTCTGGTCATGAACAAGCACAGATTAACGGTTTTCTTCCTTTCTCTAGATGATATCTTCTCCCCTGCTAGTCAATCTAAGACATCAACAAAAAAGACCACCTCTCAGTCAGTCTCAGGAAGTAAGTGTGAACCTAGAACAGCAAGCACTTTTGACGACCCTCTCAATGCATTTAAAGAGCACTAATAAAGAGACTGCTGGACAATTTATCTTCAATTTGTCACTGAATGATAATTCCTTTATTTTCTAATCAAATACTTGGTGTGACAAAACAGAATATTCCTGGACTCATTCACTTGTGTATTTTACTCCACGTGGCATTTTAAAAAATGTTATAAAAGCTATTTGAGCAAACAATAATTGTCCTAATCAGCTTGTTACAGGTGATGTAATATATATATATATATAGACAGAATATAAATCAAAATTACAGAACATTTAATGTTGATAAATGGCATTTACAAAATCAATATTTTTTGATCTGCTATTTTGTAAGCCAACTCACTTTCCGGAATTAAGTTTATGATTATAGCTCATGGTTTTGAGAATCTGAATTCTCCTTTTGGGTATATCCTTGGTTACTGATAAAAGATTATTTCATTTTACTGGAAGGGATGGGATTGGATAGAATGGAGTTTTTTTACTACCATATATACTTACAGATAAGCCCTTTCTTCAATAAGGTAACCCTATATTTTTTTTTACCAAATTATAGTTTAAAAAGATGCCATCAGTGAATAAGCTGTCTTATATATTTTTTATGTTCTGGTAAAAAAAAATTAAGGTCTGTTTATCTGCCGACAGGTTTACATGCAAATATATATAGAAAATACATGTACTTTAAAAAAAGAATACTGTATACTCTCTCAGATAAGCCTATTTGTGGATGAGCCGAACCTATTTTTTGGTACTCAACATTTTTAGCTTACCTGTCAGTATGTACAATATTAAAATATCTCTAAGCCAATTTCAGTTAATCATACGTGCTTTAACTGTTTGCTATTTTTCTTTCCCTTCCTACACATATACCCTCATTAGCAATTTCTGGTAATTTTAGCCTGAAAATTATGTCTTATCTTAGATGTATGGGATTGCATAAAATTAACTGTCAAAAAAAAGTGATCACTGATTTTGCATCGTATCAGAATTCCATTTGTGTTGAATCTGTTTACCTTAATGTTGTATCACCACCAGACAGTGATAAAAATGCACATTTTGGGTTAAATGTATTGTTCACACCAATTATTGGATACTATTTCATGTCAAGTACTATGCATTTTCTCCACTATTCAGTCTGTTCAAAAAGCAGGGTACATGCATTCAAATAGTTCTTTGAAGGAAAAGAAGGATGATTTCTCATTGAATTGATTGAATGAATAACCCTTAAAAGGCTGCAATGTCAGAGTTGTTACACTGGCTTATATCTGAAGTTCTTGCACTTATAGAAAACTAGAAGCTGGGTCCGTCTATGTGTAATCCTAAATCCCCACAATGTAGCATTTAACTTTTATTTCTTAAACCCTTCTCTCGGGAGGAAGTTCAGTATAAAATAAAACTAATAAATGCAAGTTATTGTATGACACTCTGATTCAATGGGGGCAGGTGGGGTGGGGTGTCATAGCTACTGTCCTGGACAAAATCCAGAGTATCCAGGAGTACATCAGCAAGATAGCTCCCAAAGATAAACTGCTGAGATTAAGCAGAGATAAAGCATGGCAAGACAAGACCTTGCATGGGATGTACCATTGACTGATAGCTGAGGTGACAACCAGTGGCTTAAAGCCTGGACTAAAAGCATGAAGGCTGGCATGAAGTAGAGCTCTAGATTTCCACTTGCACTCCAGTGTCACCGTTGTCACTTAAGGCTGCATTATGCCATTATCCAACAAGCTAAGCCTTGGGGAAGGGTGTAATTGCCCCCACAGCCAAGCGCTTCCCAGAATCTGCCATGCACTCCGTATCTTCAGGTGATGTTCTCACTCTGTTGATAGGCAATCTCAGGTCGTCCACAAGAAGTTTGGGAGTTTGAAGGTTCTGAACAGTAACTTAGCTGTTCTTAACACTGCACTCTTCTGGACAGAAAGTTCTGACGTTGGTCCTGGGATATTTTGAAGCCACTCTCCCAACTTAAGACTCATAGCACAGAGTGCTCTTACACCTGTGGGATCATTTTGGTCTTTACTTTCCACATCCTTTCTAATTCCCCCTTCAGGCCCTGTTTGTCCAGCTTCTCATACTTCAGAGATTGTGGAAGAACATATATCACCCATAGGGGTAAGAAGGAAATGTTTTATATAAGTTTCTAATGCACTTATATGAATATCATGGGTTTTTAACCTACTATATTCTGTACAAATGAGCCCCATATTTCATTATACTTATTCATATAAAGTCCACATCAATAAACAGCCCACTCTTAAATAGCAAGTGTAATTAGTTCTTCACTTTATGGTGTAAATGGGGCCACAGATTTATCTTTCCTATTTGCTTAACTTATATGCTGCCCATCTTACCTAGAGGTGGCTCTAGGCAGCTTACAATCATTTTGTATTAAAGCAATAATTAGTAACATTGCATTAGCTTAAAATTGGCAAAGATAGGAAGGGGGAAAGATGCATAAGAGGAAGAAGTGGGATCTTACTCTGCACCAGCTATAGTTGCCAAATACTCTTCAAGGGTAGTCCATGTAGATACTATTGCAATAGTTCAACATAAGATGACTAGGCTGAGCACAGGACTTCCTGATCCAGGAAAGGGCACAACCAGTGTACAACACAGTTATACAAAGGCTCTTCTGACCACGACAGCCACCTGCTCTTTGAGCAGGAGTTGTGAGTCCAGGAGAAACCCACAAAGTTGTGCCTTCAGTCAGTCTGGGGCAGTGCAACCCCATCAAGAATTAAATATGTTAATTGTCCCAGATTCCAAAGCTCTACACACCCAAAGGCTTCCAATTCAATGCTGCAATAAGTAACCCATTTATATTGTCCAGTTGCCAGATTCCTTATATTAACTAAGGATAAAGGATATATAAACTAAGCAAGTATAAGACATTGTAAAAATGTATTTTAAAGAAGCATCATCATCATATCCAACAACTGCTGTTCTAGACAATTTTTCCTATACCAATGTAATGGAATCTAATAAATTCTTAATATTGTTTTTGATACATAAGTTATAGTTTAAGGAAGATCCATTGACAGTCTTGCTATACAAAATCAAGACACTCCCATTGTCTAGAGCTGTGATGGCGAAC
Organism: Thamnophis elegans; assembly: GCF_009769535.1. Taxonomy (NCBI): domain Eukaryota; kingdom Metazoa; phylum Chordata; class Lepidosauria; order Squamata; family Natricidae; genus Thamnophis; species Thamnophis elegans. Next base: position 46,015,985 of record NC_045551.1, read on the forward strand.
CAATGGCACGCATGCACATGCTGGCCAGCTGACTTTCAGCCTTGATTTTCAGCCGTTTTTCATCCTCTGGAGGCTTCCCTTCCCTTCCACTTATAATGGAATATCTTATTTTACTAAAAGCATATATTATTTGTACCAACACTGGGATAGTAGAGTGAGGTATCATCTCAAATAAAATCAATTTGAGTAAATTACATTCTACCCTGTAAATCTCCTCAAGTTGTCTAAAAGTACAAGCCAAGGATTCCATGCAAATATTAAAGAGCAAGGATAAAAGTGGCATTCTTGCTTTCTTTAAACAAGAGAAAACAGCAGAAAGCATACTATTAACCTTTATTTTAGTTTGTTCACTTTATAAATTTAAAATCCAAACCTTTACCGTACAGAAAACGTGTATTACGTATATTTTGCCAAAAGCTTTTTCAGCATCTAATAACAGGATTACAAATTGGCTTTCATTTTTATTCAAGTCTATTAAATCTACAATTAATATTGTTCTGATGCCTGCTTATTTCTTAAAAGTTCCATTTGGTTACTCTTAATAAAAGATTTGTAAACTACCCAGTTTAAAATCACTTTAATATATATGTATATCATTTTAATACATATTAAAAATGCTTTTTTTACAGCCTCCCACTTACATTATCTTGCATGCTGCCTGTAATGCTTAATTTGGAAACCCATGGAGACTCAATAATTTCAACACACATTTTCAACTTGAGCATTCTATTATAGGTAGTGCTCACCTTATGATTACAATTGATCAGAAAAATTCTGTTGCTAAGTGAGTGTTGAGTTTTACTCCACTTTACGACCATTCTTGCCATAATTGTTAAGTGAATCAGTGCAGTTAAGTTAGTAGCAAGGTTATTAAGTAAATCTGTCCTCCCCATAGCCTTTTCCTTTGTCACAAAAGGTGATTGCATGACCCTGGGACACTGTAACTATCATAAATGTAAGCCAACTGTCAAACAATTGAATTTTGACCAGTGATCATGGGAATGCTGCAACGGTCATGTGAAAAATGGTCATGTCACTTTTTTCAGTGCCTTTCAGTGGTAGGTTGCAGGCGATACGCCCCGGTACGGGTGTACCGGAGCCTGCCTGGATCACTGGGTACCATTCCAGTACGGTGCTCCGGATGGCCCACTCGAGCTCCTTACCTGTCCTTTAAAGCCTTCGGCGCTTCTGCACACGCACATGGCACGTACAACACCTGCGTTACACTCTGCCAAGCAGCTGGAGCATTGCAGAAGCTTGCAGAGGCATCGCTGAAAGGTATGACGCATGCGCGCACTGCGGGCGGAACCCACCACTGGTGCCTTTGTCACTGAATGGTCACTAAACAAAAGGCTGTAAGTGGAGGATTACCTGTTTCTGTTAAAATTCTGAAGATATAAAAGACTTCACATTAATATTCTGGATAAGGTTAGATCATTTCTGATCTCCTTTTGCTAATATGTCTGCTATTCTGCTTATTTTATACATTGGAGAAAATGCAATTTATACATTAGATAACAAATTTGAGCTGTAGAGTATACATATTGGAGTTTTAGATTATGAACATTAAAACTGTACATTTTAAGATTACCCGGTTTCATATAATATGCAAGATATTCTACATCAACTGAGAACATTAGTATATTATTTTTACAAGATTTGGACAGTTATTTTTTTAGGCATTCAATTTCTATTTTCATTTTATCCGATAACTTTAAAAAGTGCCCCGCGCACCGCTGTCCATAAGATTCCCCTGCAACTTCTGGATTCAGTTTGGAAAGTGGAGGTGGTTTGGACCTGCAGCCCTTTCTGGGGATCTAAGTAGAAGTATCATTGAGGCTCAGTATTTTGGGTGGTTGCAGTTGCGGGGGGGGGGGGGGGGGAGTGGCTGAGAAGAAATGGACCCGGGTCCAGAGAGAGAATAGAAGGGAAAGAAATAGGGAATAGAATATAGCATAGCACAGCACAATGCAAGGGTGTCAAACTTGATTTCATTGAGGGCCACATCAGGGTTGTTTGACCTTGTGGGGGCTAGGGTGGGTGTGGCCAGCTTGATGACACTTGTGTCTGGGGCGCCTTTCGTGGCCCGAGCACTCTCTCAGTGAAAACAGGCTCCCGAGGTCTGTTTTTGGCTTCGATGGCCACGCCCCCCCCCCCGGCCCAATTTTGGGTCACAATAGCCTCCTGCAGCTCCCTGCCAGCAAAAAGGGATCTCTGGCATGCAAGGACAAAAACAAAGTTCAATTTTTGCTCGCAGAGGCACTGCGGACCAATCTGTTTCAAAGGCGGCCCCATGGGCCAAAGCCAGCCCATAGTCCTTGAGTTTGACACCTCTGGAATAGAGCAACAGAGTTGGAAAGGGACCTTGAAGGTCTTCTAATCCAACCCCCTGTTCAGGAAGGAACCCCTATACCATTTTAAACAAATGGTTGTCCAATCTCTTCTTAAAAACTTCCAGTGTTGGAGCATTCACAACATCTGGAGGCAAGTTGTTCCACCAATTGTTCTCTCAGGAAATTTCTCCTTAGTTCTAGGTTGTTTCTCTCCTTGATTAGTTTCCATACATTGTTTTTCGTCTTGCCTTCAGCTGCTTTGGAGAAGTTTCACCCCATCTTCTTTGTGGCAACCCCCCGAGATATTGGACCACTGCTATCTTGTCACACCTAGTCCTTTTCATTAAACTGGGCATATCCAAATTCCTGCAACCCTTCATGTTTTAGCGTCCAGTCCCCTAACCATCTTTGTTTCTTCTCTGCACTCCTTCCAGAATCTCAGCATCTTTTTTACACCATGGCGGCCAAAAACGGATGCAATATCCCAAGTGCGGATCTTATCAAGGCATTATAAAATGGCATCAACACTTCACCCGATCTTGATTCTATCCTGTTAATGCAGCCTAGGACTTTTTTGGCAGATGCAGCACATACTGCTGGCTCATTTTTTTTTTCATTAAAACAGATGGCTGGAAAAGTCCCCCCCCCCGCCAAAAAAAAAAATATCGGACGAGCCACCCGGGCAGGCGAATCTGGCGGTTGCCCTCTGGACAGACACGAGGTCTCGAGACCCCTTGAGGACTGACGACGAATAAATGAAGGGTGAAAGGCGTCCCGGGCCTAAGAAGATATATGTGGGGCGGGGGGGGGAGGTGGCACCGCATTCCAGCACCGGAATTCCCCGGCGAAGCGTTGCCTCAGCTGAGGCGCCAAACCCCGCTCAGAGCCAACCCTTCCTGCCACTTTCCGAGCCGCGCAAGGATCGGAGCGCCGCGTCCCTAAGCAACCGGACTCGCCCGTTTGTCGCGTCACAAAGGGCGGGAGAGGGCGGGTTAAGGCGCCGCCCCTTCGCCGCCGGGCGGAGGGAACGGGCCCTCCCGTGAGGTTGAATGTCTTCCGCTCGCCATCGTCTTCTCCGCTCCATGGCTGCCTCGGCAGCTCCCTGAAAGGGGGGAGGCGGCGCGTCGGCCCCTCCCTCGGGGCCCTGCGTGGCGGGAAACGGCAGGTGAGGAGGACGGGTCTCCACACCTGGCCGCCTTGGGGGAGGGGGGCGAAGCAGGCGTGGCTGCGCCCGCCCGTTTCTCCTCTTTCCCCCCTCAGCGTTCCCCACCAGCCGGTGCCCCGGTGGCCATCAAAGCTTCAATGGAGGCTCCGAAGTGGGGCCTGTTATCTTCCTTGGCCTGGGAGCAGTTAGACTAGGGAGGCTGCTTTCTTCCCTTCGGGGCGAGCTGGGAAGCGAGAGGCTCCCCGGGAAGGGCCTGCTGGCAAAACCAGGGGCGAAAGAGCCCAGTCCTGTAAAGGACAATTTAGTTCCCTTCGGCGCTTCCATCTTGAGGCTTTTTGTTTCTGGCGTCCTCTTGATCGTTTCCTGGGTTTCGGGGCTTTTTCCCGCCCTGGCCGTAAGAACAGAAAGGGTCGCAACTAGCAAGTTGTTTTTTTTTAATTTCCCCGATCCTGGGGGGGGGGGGGCGGGGGAAGGCTGTTTCTGCAAATGGAGTTGGCACCAGGGTTAAATAATCATACCAAAAAGGCTCTTATTTATTCTGCACGTTGGCCTATTCTCTATAATTGTAGATGGGAGTGAGGAGGGTTGAGTCAGAAAAGGCCCGGTTCTTTTGCTGGATAGTTGTGTACACTCAAACATTGGAGCTTATTTTATTTTTTATTTTTCAGTGTGGCATATACAGTAGTGATGATTAGAGATAAAGAACATAAATAACCTTTGGTAATATACAGGTAGCCCTCGACTTACAACAGTTCATTTAGTGACCGTTCAAAGTTACAACGGCACTTAAAAAAGTGACATGACTATTTTTCATAGCTACGACTTTTGCAGCATTCCCATAATCGCATGATCAAAATTCAGATACTTGGCAACTGGCTCACGTTTATGACCATTGCTTTGTCCCAAGGTCATCTAATCACCTTTTGTGACCTTCTGATCAGCAAAGTCAATGGGGAAACCAGATTCACTTAACAACCAGGTTACTAATATATCAACTGCAGTGTTTTACTGATCAACTGTGGCAAGAAAGGGGATAAAATGAGGCAAAATTCACAACAAATGTCTCACTTAACAACATAAATGTTGGGCTCTATTGTGGTCATAAGTCAAGGATTACCTGTAGTGATTATTAGAGATAAAAGGACATAAATGACTTGGTAATGCAGAGGGTTAATATATCTGCATGACTATGCATGGTGGAGGGCAAGAATCATTTTGACACAACTGATAGATTGTCAGCCCATCAAAAAAAGCTGAAAACCTAATGTTAACTTAAGGCAAAAAGATCACAAGAGCGTATCAGTTTCTTTGGTTCCATGGAAACAATAACAGTTTTCTACTACTTGATTGTTTGTGAAATCACGTATGTGATTTTCCAGAGTGCTTAGCATGGGATCGATCAGCAAGACCAAAATAGGCAATTGTAGCTCAGTAACTGAATTCTCGCTGTGTTTCAAACATGTTAGTGCAGTTCTGCATCTTATTTTGCAATAAGAGCTTTTGGAAAAACATACAGGAAACAATTTGTGTCATTCAGCATAGGTAGAATATTCTGAGTACACTGCTGGCAGGAGTACAAACATCTTCCATTTCTAATAATAAATGATTCACATAATAGTTTTTTTATCTTCTGTGGTTTTAGAATTTCCAATTGTAATGATCATTATACCACGCTTGATCTTTATTATTTTTATTGCTTGAGAATTGGCTGTTGACATTAATGGAAATGCTTTTCTCTATTGGCTTGTTTTCCCAGGAACAGTATTCTAACCTTCCAAATGTTTAGATTCTTCACACATGTAGGAATTTGGGGCTGGAAATGTTTTTAAGATATCTATTACAAAATTGATCTTAGTTGATTCACTTTCCTAAATTATTAGTGTAATGTAGGTATCCATCTACTTATTTGCTTGCACCAAAGTGGTCTTTTTGTAAGGAAAATCTTAATTATCTTTCTTTGGTGAGACTTATTGTATTTTCATGCGAAGAATTGCTCTGAATTGTAATATAAATATAAGGAATATAAATCCTTCCTTTCCCCACGAAGAAGCTTCTCAGTTGAGAAGTGAAACGTTTTCAAAGGAAAAAAGCTAAGAAAGTTGAGTAGCCTTTTGAAAAGCATCTTTTGCACAACCGTGACCTGGATGATTGAGAATCTCCATAGACAATTGCTCTGAATTTTTGTGTACTCTTTCTGTTATTATAAATTAATACAGTGAAAGAAGTCATTTATTTACAGGTATTTACATTTTTTGCCTTTAAATATGTACTTCTGGTGGGGGGAAAAAGAATGAAATTTGTTTTGTTGCTTTAGTACATTTACTAAAGAATGCTTTTAATAGATGTTAATGTTATTTCCTAAATGTTATGACAACAGATCTTGTATGATTCTTAACCTTGAAACATGAACAAAACCAGTTTTCCTGTTTAGAGCTGACTTGAGTTAAAATTGAGATATAATGCCCAACTGATTTTTTTCACAAGGAATACTAACTAGAATGGCCAGCAAGAAGGAGCCCCCTTTCTTCAATGAGGATAATGTTGGATCATGTCATTGCAAACTTACTTTCTATGAGACCATGGAGCTCTTCATTGAAACTCTTACAGGAACATGCTTTGAATTGCGAGTGTCTCCTTTCGAAACAGTTATTTCTGTGAAAGCTAAAATCCAGAGACTGGAAGGTACATGTTCTTTTTACATCAGGGTTTAGTTTTGAAATTTAAAAGTTCAATTTTAGAGGGAATACCAACAGAATTAAATGTCTGGTCAAAAATTTGAACATAAAATATTTTATATTGATGTTCTTGAAATAAATTTGGATGAAAATTTAACAAATATATAATTGCTTGGGTCAAAATATCAGTACAAATGTATTTTTATAAAAGCTCAAATTATAATAACATTTGTCAATCAACAATATGAGGTAAGGATGATGAATGACTGTTCTGTGTAGGATACCTTTCGCAAACACAGGCGGTCCTCATGTAATTATCACAATTGAGACCAGCAACCTGGTTGCTAAGTGATGCGGTCACTAAAGGAAATCATATGATCACAACTGATTTTAGCTCAAGTTTTCCTTTTTCTCCCCTACCCTTTTAGATGCTCATTGGAATAATTAGCAAAAAGAAAATTAATGTTTGTATTTAGATTCATTGGAAAGAAAGGGAACAGTATAAGCAGTCACATGGTAGGAAATACAGATCCAAAGGAATGTTCTAGCACCAGCATGCTCCCAGCTCCCAGTCCTGAGCATAGTAGACAGACAGCCAGACTAGCAGATTCATTTCAGTGTGTACCTGATTGTGTATCTGCTTACTATCTTATAATCTTTTTCTCTCCAACTTCTCTGTTCTGTGAGGGGACAAAAACCAACCAGGCCCATTATATGTACTAACTAGTGGCAGATATGTGACAAAGAGATGCTACAAATGTCCTGAGTGTGCACCTTGTTGCAAAGTTATGTTTTCAGCATCATTATAACTTTGATCACTGCATAAGGCAATTAATAAGTGAGGTCCATCTGTAATGTTTCTTCTTCAAATATCCTTCTCAAAAACGTTCTTATAATGGATCATATCAATTCATTTTTGAAATGTGAGATAATATAATGAAAATGATATAAATTTCAGCATTCCATTGTAGTGAAGCACTTATTACGGCCATAGATTTATAAGTAATTATTAGAGAGTACTTTTTATTTTATTTCTTTTATCCATTGCATTATGTCAATATTTTTTGGCTTTATGACAATGTCACTTAGCGACAGAGTTCCCAGTCCCAGTGGTTATTACCTAAGGGCTACCTGCATGTTATGTCTACAGAATTCCACAATACACCAGAAAATTAACCAAAAAATACAAGTAGTCCTCAAGTCACAATTATTCGTTCAGCAATTGTTTGGAATTACAGTGGTGCTTAACAAAGGAACCAGCCCTTGAAGTTCCAGCTGTTGCATGCCCCCACAGTCACATGAACAATATTTGAGTGCTTGGCAACCAGCTTGCAGTTATGATTGGTTACAACATCCTTCAATAACAGGATTGTTGTTGATTTTCTGCGCCAGCTTCCCATTAGCAAAATTAATGGGAAGTTGGTAGGAAATGTGACAAATAGCCCAGGTAAATGTGTCCCCGGCCGCCCATCCTTTCTTTACATGCACCAGCACCCTCTTTCACCCTTTGCATGCTCACACCCACCGGCAGACTCCTTCCTGGATCTCCACGTTTGTACAGAGGAATGCACCCCCGCACCTTCCTTTCCTGTTCCTCACTGCACTCGTACACAGGTACTCTAGATTTTTTTTTACAATTGCTTTTTGCAGCCTATTGGACAGCTAATAAACTGATTGCTATTTTTTTGTTTTAAACATATCCCAACTTATGCAAAGAAATTTCCTAGCATTTTTCACCCATACCAGCTCAGTCTCCTATGTAAAGAATCCAAACCTTTGCAGCGACATTGAAATACAACATTTTTACCTTATCAGTGAGAAAGGAGGTTAGAAAACAGCAGTGAGCAGTCAAATACTATAGTACATGAATTGTATAACAATCTTGGATTTAAGACAGTTCTCTTAAGTATCATTTTCATGTAATTAAATGAAAGCAGAATAAAATGCTGGTAATTTGCAAATTACTTCATTAAGTGAGGAGAAGCATTACTGCATTTTCTCTCAGAATACTGCATGTTGACCATAAACCTGATCGTTGTCTTCATTCCTCATTTACAAATTCCATGTTGTTGTAAATGCAATATCTAAGGACTAATTTGACAAGCCCTTACTTAGGGTTAATGTGGATTATTCTGACTTGGAAAAAATATTTTCAAATCCTTAATTCCAAGTGAATTTTACCAAATGTCTTATAATACTTGCAGCCTAATTACTTCATTGAGTTACAAGGATAAGATGAAAGGAACAATCATATATACCACCTTGATCAAATTGTGGAATTGTAGGGCAGTAGTTAATGAAATTAACCCTGATCTTGGTGAGGTAATATAAGATTATTGTTATTTCTTACTACTAACCAACTGGTATTAACTGCCTTACTTAAAGGCAATTTTTACTATTATTTGGATTTAATCTTGGCCCTAAAAATAAGGAGCTTAAGTCAGGAATGTTGTTCATCATACAAATTAAAATCATGTTTTTCATTTAAAATGTGATAATTTCTGAGGAATATATATCCAAATAAATAACTTTTAGTAATTTTAGTTATAGTTTTACAAAGTAAATATATCCATTCAATTTTACTAATATTTCAAGGTATCCCTGTATCTCAGCAGCATTTAATCTGGAATAATGTGGAGTTGGAGGATGACTATTCTTTGAATGATTACCAGTGAGTATTCAAATGTGATTATTCAAGTGTTTCTGAATATGTCTTGATTATATTAAAAAAGAGTTGGAAGCAACCTTGGAGGTGTTCTAATCCAATCCCTATACCATTCTGAACAAGTGGTTGTCCACTCTCTTCTTAAAAACCTCCAGTGATGGAGCACCCAGAACCTCTGGGGGCAAGTCATTCCACTGATTAATTATTCCCACTAACAGGAAATTTCTCCTTAGATCTAGGTTGGATCTCTCTGATAAGTTTCCATCCGTTAAATTCTTGTTTTGCCTTCAGGTGCTTTAGAAAATAAGTTGTCCCTCTCTTCTTTGTGACAGCTTCTCAAATATTGGAAAACTATTATCATGTCAACCCTGGTTCTTCTCTTTGTTACATTAGACATACCCAGTTCCTGCAACCATTCATCATATGTTTTAGTCTCCAGACTTCTAATCATCTTTTCTCTGCACTCTTTTTAGAAGAAAAACTTACAAAATATGTCTGATTGATTGTTTACAGCATTTCAGAAGGATGTACTTTGAAGCTGATCTTAGCAATGCGTGGTGGTCCTATTAATACAAAAAGAGGTAGGCCGTTTTATATTTAATCTTTGTGTTTTTATAGAGAGCATAAACTAAAATTATGCTTATCATTTCCTAATGAATGGGAAAAGATTAGGGCTAGTACAGTATATGATTTATCTTCCCTTCTGTTTTAATTTAATAACATACTACCATATGCACTATAAAGGTAATTCCCATTTAGCTACCACATTTGGGACCAGCAGTTTGATCAATAAGCAAAGTGGAAAAAAACACCTGACCACAACAGTATTTCTGATTGTACATTAGCTTTCCTATGTTTTAGAGTGATAGAAGGCTGCAACTTCAAACAGATGGATAAGGCCAAACTACAAGAAATTTTTTCAAAACTTGAAGCCGGGTAAAAGGCAAATCTTATTATCCTTTTTCCTCTATTCCCTCATGGTGGAATGTTCACCCCAGCACTGGGATGATGAGGATGATTTATTAAGAAAATTAATGTTTGTATATACATTAATTGAAGGAATTGTACTTGAAAGCAGACACACAGTGGGCAATACACATCCAAAGGAATGCACTGACATTGGCTATTTTCCTAACATGCTAGCTACAGGGATTAAATATTAGGGTCTTGTCAATTTCAAGAAGCAGCTGCAAGGAAGCTAATTACAAGTAGTCCTCACTTAACACCCCAATTGGTTCTGGAATTTTGGTCACTGATGTAGATATTAAGCAATCATTATGTGATCAGACCCCATTTTGCGACCCTTTTTTACCATAGGTAAGGGGATCACATAGTTGTTAAGCTTCCTCAATTGACCTTGCTTGTCAGAAGCCACCTGGGCAGGTTACAGATTATGATCAGGTGATCTCATCAGATGCTGCAACCATTGTAAAAATACCTCTTCTCATCCAACAAGGTTTTTTGAGCCTTCTCTACATATTAAAGACATAAACAATTTTGCATAGACAATTTTTGAGATCATTTCTTCACGTGAAAAGTTGCAACTCCTAAGTAATTAAAATCAATAGATAAAATCCAGTTTAATTTTTGGGCTTACTCCAATCAGTTATTGAAGTATATTTGTAGTATACAATTCAAGCTATGAGCCTAATCTAAATAAGTTGCAACTTCTAAATTATAACAAAAAGTACTGGTAGAGCACACTGATGTTTTATCATTAAATGTTACAGCACTGGTGAATTTCCAAATGACTAATTCAGCAAATATAAATATCTGTTCTCTCTGTCAATCCTTCAAGATAGACAAGAATAGAAAAATCAAAGCTCTGAATACTAATACTGCTTTCATTTTATCTTTTAAATTCATTTTACTTTTAGGATTATAGTAACAGAATCTTGCAAGCCAGAAAGTGCCTCCCTTTATTTTTAAGAAAACAAGGGAAGGTTATTGCTGAGAAATTTTCTTAAATTCCATTTTTGTCTTGGACTTAACATTTTTTTATCTGACCATTGTCTTGGTTGCAGCTTTTCCTCTTTTTTCTCAAGGGTTATTCTTACAGCCCATTAGATCCTCTGAATCTGGTTTAGTTCTGTGTTAAAGATTTCACACCATATGTCTGAAACCAATATACTGAGAACGTGTTCTAGTGAACATTAATGAAACATTATTATATCTCATCAAGACTGATGGAAGAAAAGAGTACAAGTAGTCCTTACTTAATGACCGGTCATTTAGTGACTATTGAAGTTACAACTGTACCACAGCTACTTTTCGGAGTATAAGACGCATCGGAGTATAAGACGCAGCAAGGTTTGGAAGAGGAAATTGTTTTTTAAAAAACGGCCTGGTTTTTTTTTTGCGAAAACGGCCTGGGTTTTTTGTCAAAAAAGGGGCATGAATAGCCCTTAGGAGGCTTGTAAAGTGCTTCGGGGGGGGGGGGGGGGGCAAAAAGGAGCAAAAAACTGCCCATTTTTTTTTTTTAAAAAGGGCATGGATAACCTTTAAGAAGCTTATAGAGTGCTGCTGGAGGCGGGGGTGGGGCAAAAAACGGGCCGCTTTTTGCTCATTTCTGCCTTCCCCAGGCCCCAGGAGTTCTCTTAAAGCCTTCTAAAAGCTATGCACGGCCATTTTGGTGAAGGGGCGGAGTTTCAGGGAGCAAGAAATGCTATATTCAATGTATAAGACGCATCCAGATTTTCAGCCTCTTTTTTGAGAGAAAAAGGTGTCTCTTATACTCCAAAAAATATGGTACTTTGTTTCAAAATTCAAGTGGTTGCAAACACATACACCCATGGTCACGTGATCTCAGTCACCCAATACTGATTTTTGGCAATTTGAGGGGTATTTGAGGTGTATGCTTCTGGTTTCTGGCAAAAAAACACCCATTATGGAAAACACGTTTGCTTAACCATCACCACCACAAAAATGCTAATAAAATCAAGTGCAGTCATGTATTGATCCACTTAATTTCTCAATTATTACGATTGTAAGTCAAGGACCACCTGTACACAATTTTGTCACATGTTTTCATGGCTGTGACAACAAATTTGTTCCTATTTGTTTCACTATGTCACTTTTATGCTTGAATGGAAACACCTAACTTGTGAATTGTGGATTGTAGTACATCAGCAAGACTTGGAGAAAATACCAGGTTATGAAGATTATAGCTAACACTTTTCTAGAGAATTATGCAATTATGGGAAGGGCGCTGTTGGTCTGTATCTGAGATCTTATATGCTCCATGATGCTTTTGATGTTACTGATCTTCCTAATATAATTTTTGTAAAGCAGTAGAAATGTTAGTTGATATTCAGCACCCTCAAGCCAGTTTTATTTCTATTTTAAAATAGGATTTTGTGACTAAATCTGGTTTATTTAATAAGGTTGCATAATGCTTTACTTGGTTTATTAGAAACGAGAGTTTCTGTAAACATGTCCTTCATGTCAGCATTCAGATGAAAACGTAGTCCCTTTCAAACCATCTTTTTTCTTCATGTTTCTTTTCTTGGTAGTTCCTTTGGAAGACCCAATTAAAGAAATAGCAGAATACATGGGGCCATGTCGAGATGATGTCTGGGAAAAGGTTCCATCCAGTAAACATGTTACATTCTTGGTCTACCAAGAAGGAGACCAGCTGAACTTTTTTCGAGTTGTGGACAGGGGAGATGGAACTTTAACACCATTATCTGAATCTTTAAGGTATGTTATTTGTAATGTTAAGGATATTCAAATGTTACTGAAAAATCTAAGCACACTTACAATTAAGTCAGGTTCCAGTGCATTCTGCTCCTGGAAGAACTTTCAGAAAACAAGGTACATAATAAAGAATAAAAATGTTGCTATGATAAATGAGAGATTAAGCAAATTAGGGCATCAAAAATAATGATCAGATTGGCTGATATTAAGAAAAATAGAAATAGAAAAATGCAATGCAGAATTATAGTTAAAACATAAAATAAAAATTCAAACAATAAATAAAGCATATAAATATAAGAAGAATATAGGTGGCCCTTGTTTAATAATCACGTTCAGCAAATGTGTAAACTTGCAAACTAGCTGTCCCAATTACAGTAGCATTGTTAGAATGAGAACAATCTCTTATATTACTAAAGCTTGCTTAATGTTACTTAAAATCTAAAAGCCCATAGGAATAAAAATGTTTTTACTCGTTGGTGAACATGTATTCTCAAAAATTGTTTAATGCCAATTGTGTGATAACAATATCTGGTCCTGGTTGATTTTTAATATATTTGTATTGACTAAACAATGGAAAAGGACCAGTGAATGGTATCTGAAGGAAAAGAGAAAAGGAGATTATTACATTCATTAAAAATGTCTACAGTGTTTTTCCTACACGTGTACATATTCACATATAGAGAGAGTCCCTTTTTTATTAGAAGGTGCTATTTCATTTGGCACATATAAGGACAGGTTCTCAAGTAAAAATTAGATCTAAAAGATATTTGATGTAAAAATGCTTTTGAAATATAAAAATATCACTGTTTTGTTTCAGAAACTCTTTTGCTATATTTTTGTAATTCTGACTTACAAAGTGTTAACATGTACGGTACTAGACCACATCTGAATTTTCTTCTTGCCACAGTGGTGGTTCTGTTTATAATTTGTATGCTGATGACGATGAAGACACAGAAATATCTCCTTCTGGGCAACAGATTATTGAGAACTCCATTACAATGAATAAAATGAAGCTGCTAAAGGCAAAGATGGAAAACATGAATCTTAATAAAAAGGTAAAGTCATAAAATATAACATCATCTCCAGATATCAGTAAAAAACAATGAAAAGACTCTTTAAATAACAGATATTACTCAATACACAGTATATCATCCAAAATTAATTTACATAAGCTGTACACAATCATGTGCCATTTTTCCCATTATAATGTAATTTTCCCCAAAAAAACCATCATGACTGTGTCATGAAATTACCATGTCAGAAGGCTATCATTTTTAGTCTATCAACAGCTGTCATTTTTTAAAGCTTTTTATTTTTAAACAAACACAAACAAACAAAACATAAAATCATCATCCATTACAAATTACAGGTAGTGTGTTGGTTGGTTACAAGATTTATGTGCATCCCTTCTATAGTCATCACTTACATTTGTTCTCAACTCATTATTAAATCAAATATATTTATATTCATTACTATTATTGTACCTCGTTTATATCTCATTTATTTGACTTATCACCCCTCTTACAATTTAAACAAATATATATATAAATTATAATTATTAAACATTCATTTGACTATAACTTATTACATCCTTTTATATAAAATATTCTAAATTTAAAGTAAAACTATATAATGGCATTCCATTACATCCTCTTAAATCATCCAGTGACATTTCATCTTTATAGCATATTCTAATTAAAAATTGATTGTATTTAATAGCAAGACTTTTAAGCATCCTCTCATAGTCCTCATTTACAATTTATATAAAATTTCATATTATCAAACGTGTGTGTGTGTGTATATGTTGTATTTGTGCTGATAAATAAATAAAGGGAGACTAGTATAGATCTATTTCAAGCTATTTAGCTCTCATCAGCTAGCCATACCCTTACTGGGATTAGAACCTGTGCTGTATTACATCTTAGGCAGATGTGTTAACCACTAAGCCACAAGGTTCTCCTCCTTATATATACACACATACATACATACATACACACAGATTATTATCATTGTTACTCATTTAAATGACTCTAACTATTATCACTCCATTTTATACATAATACTCTAAAATTAACTAAGCTTAACTTGATTTTTATTATGAACGTTCATTACATCAACCTGTGTCCTTCCAATAATAGTGCAGTCTTATATCTCTTGCCATTTGTAGTATTAGTATTCTGGTTGCTTTCTTGTAAGTCTTGTATGGACTTCTCTTCGCAACTTGTTGCTCATTGCATATCTTATAAAAACTCGAGACCCTCCATCTGTTCCTTCCATCAGCCTGACTGGTTATCACCAATGCTTCTGTCAGAATTTCTCTCCTTCCATCCACACTCAGTTTAATATGGCTTAATCTCACACTTACTCTCTTCTGTCTTCAATTTTAATTTAACTTAATTTTTGGGGGGTAGTCTCTTCTAATAATAAAATTTTCTCACCAATTCGACACACTTTCTCTTCCACTTTCCTTCGTTCTGGAGCTGTCCCAACTTCAGCAGCTTCTATGGCGGTGTCTCTGTCATCAGAAAAAAGAGCTTCTCCTGGATCATTCAGGGACTTTGCGGTATGCCTGAGATCAGCAGAATGTGCTCTTCTCTATCACCATCTCTATGGGACGGGTTAGGTCAAAAGGACCGTCCAGCAGCAGAAATATCAACTGCAATCTTGGAGCTCCAAGATCACACGTTGTGACGTCAGTTCTGCCCCCCCCCCCACCAGCTGTCATTTTTAATGAGTACTAAATATTGTGATATTTTCATCACAATATGATTTCATCATTCCAATCCAGAGTTTTTCCAACTGATCTATAGAACCATATTGACAAGTACAGTACTTTGGACAAGAATCCAAGGACAAAAAATAGTTCACTTGAAATCAATCTATTTTCTACCGGTTTTTGCCTTTTGATCCAGATTTTTTTTACCAAATAGATTCAACAGCCTGAGAAAATTTGAAAATCCTGTTCCAATTGGATAGAGATTACTGATTAGAATCACTATTGAAAGGAAAGCAAGTTATTTTTTAGTCTGGATATCGAATAATATTTAAGTATTATGAAATCATTCAAATTGAAATATAAAAGAGAGTTAATGCTACAGTGCAAAACCAGTGGAGAAATACATTGGGCTTCTGTAGTTGCACTATAGTTAAAACTAATGACTTTTCCATTTTTTCCCCATAGCCTAAGATCAAAGTGAACCCCCATTCTCCAGTGGTCCTTCATCCATCTAGTGGCTCGCTTGCAGCTGTTCGTCATAATTTTCTACGAGCACTTCCTCATATTGGGCAATCCTGTCTGCCTCCTGAAAATTTATATAACTCAGGAATATCTCCAAATGCCTTTTCAACCCTAGCACATACTGATAAAAAAGTGCCATCCATTACTAGAAACTTTCTTAAAGAAAATGACAAATGGGAGAATATTTCACCATCTCAATCAATTAACAGCATGGCACTGTCTTCCAAAGTATCATCTGTGGAAAAGGGAGAGGCAAAACTTTCTGAAAACAATGTAGTTCCTCAAGTGACAACTGCACTCACAAATTTGGAAAAAAATGCACAAAGTAGTATATCATCCAATGAAAGATGTCCTTTCTTGTATCCAGATCTCACAAATGTAAATCTGTATACTGCAGAAAAAAATGTTCTACCAAACAAGGAGTCTCTTCCCTTGGTATCAGAATCAATTTGCAATGACTCATACAGCAAAATGCCTGGATCAGAAGAAGGGAATACCACGCTTCCGTTACCGCAAGAGCATCAAAACAAATCCATCGCAAAAACTTTGACTTTTGCAACAGCAGATAATAGTATTTTTAACTCTCATGAGTTTAGTCTGAAGAAAACACGCCTGTCACCTCTTCATTGTTCATCACAGATGGCGCATTACAGTCCTCAGAAATCTCAAGCTCACTCCAAATATTTTGAAGAAGCTGGCTTGAGGCCCACTATTTCCCCAAACATTCTACAGTCATTGGAGGTGCACAGTTTAGCAGATTCCTCTTATTCAAGAACATCTAGATTTCATGGCATTGGTTTGGATTTACCTAGCAAAAGGCCTGATCCCCATTCTAAAGTGGAAGCAAGAGATATCACAGAAGTAGCACTTAAGGCTTCCAAAGACCCTGTTGTTTCTGTAAATAACATAAGTTTGCTAAGTTCATTTACCCGAAGCACAAATAGAGATGGCTTACCGAATTCCTGTGGCACAAGCAGGTTTCGGACTTCTGGTATTTCATTAACTACCAACTTTCAACATTTTCCAGAAGAAAATTTTAGAACGGCTTCTCCTCCCAATGACATGCCTGGATATTTTTTAGTAAGTATTCATACTTTATTTATTTATTTATTTGAGATTTGTACTTGTAGTAGGGTTTACTCCCTATTTATTGGTCAAGAATCAAAACTGGCAACTTGTCAAATTGGAAAACCTCAATATATATCAATATTTTAATAAGCTTGAGTTTTGGCTTTCAAAATTTTGAAGTTACCATTCAATAAATGTTCCATTCTTGGATGTATTAGTTTTTTTTAAACAATGGCCATTTTTCTGAGGCAGATTAGTCATGTTTTATTTTTACAGACAGATTTGTAAATTATGTCTGGTTTTCTAATATACTGTAGCTTACTATGAAGTTACTATATAAATATTCCTTCCCTTAGAAGAATCGTAATACATTTCCAAAATGATTGAGACAGCCAATTTTAGATTTTGTGTATTAGTACACTCTATTTTCAAAGTTTTACATTCAAATGTTTGCACATATTCATTAACTGTGAGTTTTATATTTTAACATGTTGATAATATGTTTTGTATATTTATCCTATATTTAGCTAATGCATATGTTCTGAACTTTTGTTTCTCAGACATGTTTCACTGAGGTTGAAGGTATTTACCTCCCAATTATAAGATAAACAGACATTGTTCAGATGTCATTCAGTAACAATTTCCAGATAATGCTCACTCACAGCTTGAGGGGAAAGATGAAAAGAAACATAAGCATGAATTTGTTTTTTCTTCATATATAATCTGACCTTAGACTTGAATGGAAGAATCCTTTTACAGAACCTATTCATATATTTTCTATTTATTTGATTAGTGACCACATGCAAGAGAGCAATGTTGGTGAGGACTAAGAAAATACAGGAAATCTCTACAAAACCCAAACTGTATAAACCACTGTTTCCTAATCTTGGCAGTTTGCATGTGTGTGGACTTCAAATCCCAAAATTCCACCACCAGCATGGACATTAATGAAAATTCTAGGAATTGAAGTCCACAAACCTAGAACTTGCCAAGGTTGGGAACCAGTGATATAAACAATAAATGAGAATGAACCATAGATAGGATTGAAATTCAGAGGGTGTCAAATGCATCTCAACTAAGAAGGAGGGAGAGAGAGAGCATTCCGTGTCACACAGTATGGCACTGGGGCATTCTGCAGGTGATGCTTTATTCTCAAGGGAAGCCCCATGGATCAGATTGTAATGTGGTGGCTCATGTGGCCCTTTGGAAACGTGAATAACCTACATATGCTCCAAGGACACACAGTGGTATGAAGCAGCCATCCCAAACATCTGGGAAGGCCCAGACAAGCCTCCCTAGCTGCCATATACTCTGTACCATGCCAGCGTCTGACCTTCACCACGTTCTTTGTCCCACTATTTAGAAGGTGCACCCAGGGTAGCTCTTTGTGAACAAGAAAAATAAATGCTAAAATAATATATTTTATATATTAAATAAAAAAAAATGTATCTTTAAGAACCCTTTCCCCTCATGTTAGTATGCTTGAAACCATCTCTGGTGCTCCATCCCACCTGGGAGCAGAGGAAAGGGGCATTTTAAGACATTGCAAATAAGTGGCTGCCTTCCTCAATTATTTTTCTTCCTTTTTCCCGGAAAGGGCCAGGCTGGACATTCCTCAGTAAATAGTGAGATGAAGAAAGTGGTGAAGGTCAGTTGACATGGTACAATTGCAGGTATCTCTGCTGGGCTAGAGTTTCCCAAGTGTTTGAGGGTTCATGTGTGTTTGTGTGGGAGTCTCTAGGGTGTTTGGAACTTCCTGCAAAGCAACTGCTTTGGTCCAACTGTGGAGACTTCTGGAGCGTGTGTGTGTGCGTGTGTGTGTGTGTGTGTGTGTGCTTTTCCTTGTAGTACTAAAGGTTAGGGGGAGAGATAGGCAGGTGTGAGGCATTGCAGCACCTCTGCAAGTGGTTGTAATTTTGATCATGTAACTATGGCGGTGCTGCAACAGGAAGTGGTTTAACTCCATCATAATTTTGAACAATTTTGAACAATAAGTTGACTTCCTGTGTAGTACCACGATAAATATATGATACTAATAATATATACACCATCTCTTAGCTCCCTATGGCTGTAGCACATCTGCAAGAAGTACATATAAAATTTTACATGCAGAACTGTAACTCTGTAATTTAGCCTTTCTAGCTCACATAAAAACCTCTTGGTATAATGCCACTGCCTGAAGATGCTCATATTTTTTTGTGTATGTCAGGGGTATCAAACTCAAGCCCACAGGGTGCTTAGGTCTGACCAGTGAGGCCACCCTGGAAATAGCGAAGGACCAGCCTGCAGTGCCTCTGCCAGTGAAAACAGAGCTCGAGAGGGCCGCGGTCAGTGAACCTAGCTTGCAAAGAATACAATGAACATGGTTTCTGGATTTAAGCTGAGTTCTAGTTATACTTGTGGCACACTCACCAGGATGTGATCATGCTGAACAGTTTCACATCCTGCTATTACAAGGACGTTGGATAACTATAGATAATAATGAGTCAAGCTTTCCTCTTATTTGGCTTTTAAAATGTTTTACTCAACCAAGCTGATTTCTCTTCTCATTGTTTGACAATTTCATTATATATCAGAGAGTAATAATAAGAGGCACTTCCATTCACTATATAGCAAAATGTGGTCTGAGGTTCCCTGGTGATTCACAAAATCTAAAGTATTTGCCAGCCTATGTTAAAAAATAATACAATATTAAAATCCCATCAAACAATTGTGAGAGTGAATACATCAATATTATTTTTAATATGGTAAATATTGATTAAATAACTCATAGAAATAAAAACTTTTTGGCGTAGGATAGATTCAGATGAAAATCTTGATTGACCAATGCCAAGGTAATATATGTAGACCTGTCTGGTCATGATTATGGAAGATGGAATGAATGAAATAGCAAGGGTTGTGGAGGAACAACTGAAAACTGTAAAATATCTGAATGAAGGCATACATACATGAATATCTGGAAAATGAAATGAAAAAAATGTTGTTTTTTTCAATTTTCCAGCATGGAATAAGGACTTCTGCCTTAGGCAAGGGGTTAGACTAGAAGATCTCCAAGGTTTCTTTCAGCCGTATGATTCTATGACTTTGTGCCTAGAATTGTACAATCTCATATGAATCTTCTGGGAAGAAAAACTAGGCATAAACTAGGAAACAATGGAAAGTGCTCATATGTGCTTAAGGAAATGGAAGACTGACACAATTATCAAGAAACCGTATGGCAAGTAGTTAATACTTGCGGATATCAAGTCATAAAGGCTAGAATGCAACAGGAATTTAGACTCACAAGAGAAGCTAAAGTCAACAATGTCAGTAACAAA
The DNA here is from genome assembly GCF_009769535.1 of Thamnophis elegans. Lineage (NCBI taxonomy): Eukaryota > Metazoa > Chordata > Lepidosauria > Squamata > Natricidae > Thamnophis > Thamnophis elegans. The sequence continues at coordinate 46,036,142 of NC_045551.1, forward strand.
AGAAAGGAAGGGGTGGGGCCACTGTGGAAAAATAACATGGTAAGAAGTGATGAGATGGCAGACCTTCTCAACGACTACTTTGCTTCGGTCTTCTTTCTAAAGGGAAAACTGTTCAAATGAACCTAAGAAGACCAATTAAGGAGGAAGTGGCAAGGCAGGTAAGTAACGAGATTGTTAGAGAACATCAACGAAACTGAAGACTACAGTACCAGATCAATTACATCTAAGAATTTCTGAAGATTCATTTTTGAGAACCTTTCACATCTTTGACAAATCATACCAGTCAAGTGTAGTGCTGGAGAACTGAAGAAAGGCAAATATTGTACCTCTTTTCCAAGAAAGAAAGAAAAAAGATCTGGATAACTGCACCTAATATGGGCAAAACTCTGGAACAGACTAAGTTTGCAAAAATAATAAATTGCTTAGCAGAAATTATCATGATTATAAATAACAAATAATTTTACAAATCATTTTTGGTACTCGTGTGCCTTCCAGAGCCAATTAATGATAAGTACTGAGGTACCATGGTAGAAGGCAGCTTGAGTTGTGAAAAAAACAAGTGAGATATAAGTGTTAGTCAAATTCATTTAATGCTTATGTTTAATTGGATTTTTAAAAATCCTTTATGCTATGCTAAAAGTGTGTGATGTCCTAGCCAATTGTATTCTCTAGTTACATGTTATACAATGAACTTTATTAAGTTGTATACAGAACACATTTGCATTTCTTTTTTTTCTCTCTACTATTAGAATTCAGTTGTTTGCAATCAGACATTTAATATTCAGATTTGTAGAAGAAATTTATTTAAAATATTTTAATTCATTTATTCATTGCTTGTGTTCACATTCATTATTCTTTCCACCCTTTATATTTTAGTCTCCTGGAGTTGGATTGAATGGAAATATTGTGGCTTCAGGAAAAAGAATGGGTGAGTAACCAATCTGGAATCTTCAGAGATTGCCATTTATAGTGATTCCCTATTTAAATAAACACAGAAAGGAGAATTGTATAAGACTTTTCTGTAAATCATAGATTTATGAAATGTCACATATCTGCAAGTGTTGAGGCTCCTTCAATTAGCTGCTGCTATGCATCAAGTGCAGATACGCAGCTTTCAATTCCCATTCAGTGTGAAAAACAGTCTCCATAACTAGCCAGTGTAAGACAGAATATAGATAGTTTATGAGTTACAACTGCAATTAGGTTCAGTATTTCCACTGCTAAGCAATGTGTTTGATGTCACATGATTTCACTACTTAACAAGGCAATCCAGAAAGTCCTGTTACGTTTGTAAAGGCACAAAGTGCATGCCCAGGGAAGAGAAGGTGTATGAGAAAGAGTTGAGAAGCTTTGGGAAGAAAGCTGAGACATATACCATGCTGAGCAGATCCCATTAGAGGAGCCAGATGTAATGTGTCTCTCCATAAACAATATACAATATAATATAAGTGTACAATATAAGTGTACAGATACCCGTACCAGATCACTCATCACCAATGTCAACAAGCACCGCATTAGGTGTTGGAGTTTCTGGACATTTGGTGACAAATGAGGCTATAAGACTCAAAATTATTGACCAGCAGCTGCAAGTCCACTGGAAGAACGGTTGCTTGCCTGTCACAAATAAACAAAGACTAAAAAAGCAATCTATTATTACAAATACAATCCAACAAGAATATCTGAAAAGAAGGCACCAGTTCTGGAAAAAAAGAGCCAACATGCAAAAATTATGGAACAGACTAGCAGACCAAAGTTGATTTATAATATGAAATATGATGCCAGCTCTCCTTCATGTGTGGAAGGGAACTCCTTTGGCGAGGTACAAGAACAGAATTCAGATATTCAGGGACAAGAAGAAATCCTCTTAGCAGGTGCTTTCAACCTTCCCTACCAGCTTCCCCAGTGACTCTCTGGAAGCCGGCAGAAAAGATTGCAAATGGCGATCGTACCATTTCAGAGTGCTTGTCAACCAGTTGTAACTGCAAACAGGTGGTCAAGTACCCAGATAGTGATTGTGTGACCCTAGTGGGTCAGCATAATGTTTTATGACAGCTGGAAGTGCTTTTTATGGACCACCCTTTCTCTGGCCATACTATCTTCAAACAGTCATTGAACAACTGGCCACAAGTCAAGAACTACGTGTAGATAGTTCATGACTTCAAAAAATGGGAACTATAGTGGATTAAAGATTTTAGGTAGAGGAAAGATGTACAGGCCAAGATGATGCAAAATGTGAGAGTAAAAATACTGAAAGAAACTTTGGAAGAATAGAAGCAGAAAATAGTAGCCAAAATAACAACAGTGTTAGTAATGATGTCTGCTTTTAATAGACTTTTGGGGGAAATATTGTTTTATGTGTTGGATGTAGAACAAATTTTATCTGGCAAGATAGAGATACTGAAATTTGGTTTACAATTGACAGACCAAGAGAAATGTTTAGAAAAGGGTGTTTTACTATATCTGCAATTGACAAACCAAGGGAGTGTCCTGGTTAATTTTTTCCTGTTGGATTTACAAAAAAGGCTTGTTAAATGGAACAACAAGAAATGAAGATAAATCAAATTACATGATAGTATTTGAACAAAGTAAAGATTAAGATGGTTAGAAGTAGAACATATGAAGAACGGTTGCAGAAACTGGATATGTCTAGTTTAGTGAAAAGAAGGACTAGGGGAGACATGATAGCAGTGTTCCAATAGCTCAGGGGTTGCCACAAAGAAGAAGTCAAACTATTCTCCAAAGCACCAGAGGGTAGAACAAGAAGCAATGGGTGGAAACTAATCAAGGAGAGAAGCAACTTAGAACTGAGGAGAAATTTCCTGACAGTTAGAACAATTAATCAATGGAACAACTTGCCTCCAGAAGTTGTGAATGCTCCGACACTGGAAGTTTTTAAGAAGATGTTGGATAACCATTTGACTGAAGTGGTGTAGAGTTTCCACTCTAGGCAGTGGGTTGGACTAGAAGACATCCAAGGTCCCTTCCAACTCTGTTATTCTGTATTCTAAAAGGAAGAAATATAGAATTGGCTTATTTAATTAAGGATAAAATACCCAGAATTCTATTCTTTAAATATGACAGAATCTTCCACACTTACAGCTGATTATCATCCCATTGGTTGAAAAACCTGACTAATTTTAAATGAACTATAAATGATAATCCTAAATGATAATTTAAATGATAATCCTAGCAGTTCTCATACTTTTGCCACATACAAACATCTAGCTTTACATCATTTTCCACAATAAATAAATGAACCAGTTTGCTTTTGACTCATTTGTTTAACTACAACTTTATCTAGTTTTATGATTTGTATGTAGAACACATGACACATTTTAGGTCATATTTATGCAGAAATACTGAAAATTAAAAATCATTCACAAACTTTTAAGTACATATAGATAAACTAAATATCATTGTTGGTTTTAATTATATGAAACTGTAAATACATTATCTCCATCTTCAAATGAAGAGTAGCTTCTATACTATAGAGTATCACTGTGGTTTATTGTCTATCAAATATTTCCATGAACTTATTTAACATGCCAACTTGTATTCTTTCACCATTCCATTGAGTAAAACAGAAAAGTTCCATGTGAGGCCTTTAAACAAGCTTTGTTCAATCTGTGTCTCCTCAAAATAAGATATTCAGTAACCTTTGATTCACATAGTAGGTCCCAATAACCCCTGTCCTGTTTTTGTTCATAGAATGCTTAAAGCATACATTTCATTTTTATAATACTATACTAGCTGTCAGGTTGAAATTACATATTTAACAAAACAAATCCTAAGCAAGAAGCAGTTTACCTATCTCTTAGCATCATCTCTATCTCTATCTTGTCTTTATGAATGGAAACATTCTATTGAGTTCTCTTTTTTTATTACTTAATTCAGAAGAAACGGAATGAAGTTGGAGAAGTAACCTTTTGATGCTTTATATAGCCTTTGTAAACTCAAGTATAACTCTGATTTCTCAAAAACCACAAGCAGCGCATAAAATGAATGTTGATGGTTTTGAATTAGCAAATCAGCACTATACTATTATCCATATTGATGTAGAAGAACTATCAGTACAATAATTTTGTAAGTTTTTTAAATGAATAGGTTTTAATTAACAGGTATGGTCCAATAGATATGCAATATAACTTTACAGTTGTTTAATATACTATATTAACTTGTTTAAAAAAGGTAAATTAAACTTTTACTGCTGCCTGAGAAAATCAGTAATATGCCATATTTTGATTTTTTAAAAACCCATATGTGTTTCTTGGCAGCTGCTTTTCCCTTGTATCATATATTTCATAGCAAATGTACAAAATAATTATGAATATTTTACTTTTTTGAAAGCAGGTGATACCACTCATCTTCCACCTGTGAATTGTTCTATTCAGCATAAAAAGAAAATTGCAAAACATTGCTTCCTATGTGGAAAGAAAACTGGATTAGCAACTAGCTATGAATGTAGGTAGGTTGAATTTGCATCCTAAAACTACTTACCATTATTGAAGCAAAACAAATAGAAAGTGATTCATTGGGATAAGTGCTAAATTATTTATTGATATAAATAATGCTGTTAAGACCAATCTTTCACTTTTCAGCCAGTAGACTAAAATAAAAGAAATGCAACCTGTAATTAAAAATTAACAGAAGCAGGTTTCTTGTCCGTCATTCTCTTTCATTGTCTCTATGTAAATATGAAGGTGACCTTAAATTTAGCAGTGCTTGACTATAATTGAAGGGTTATTGTATTCACTGCTAATTCCATGAACTAAATTTACATCAAGAAATGTCCTGTTTTCCTTACAAATTGGATTTTATTCCCTCTAAAATAATAATTTTTCAAATAGAGAATTATTATAAATAAATGAGATTTTGGGATGTAAACATTAATGGCAACAATTTTAGCCGATTGTTTTTCTTGGTGTTTGGGCCGAAGAGTCTGCTTATTTTAGCATTCATCCACTTGCTTCTTCCCTTGGACTTCAGCCTGGTGCAGTGAGAGATTTTTTTTTTACAATTGGCTTGTCATTGCTACTGATAAAAGCTCAAAGGAAGGATCTGGCCCCAAGTCACTTAGCAATCTTCCATGCCTACAGGAGGAGAACAACATGGGGTTTCCTGCTCCTAATCCTTAATTGTAACACCACACTAACTCTCCATTATTTTATATAGTCTTCAGTTAAATCTTGAATTTTTACCTGATTCTGATTCAGAATTTAGTAATTTTGGGTCATATGTTTGGAATTGACTGCTTGTTTGTATAACAGCAAATGTGATTTGTTTTTTTTTTATTCCACAATTGCGTTTGTTATGGGATTTATATTCTATATTATTTATTAGTTTTATATTTTACCTTTCATTCAGGACAGTGGCATACATAGGATTGCCTCTTGCCATTTTTGCAACAACCACCCCAACTAATTTTAGCATTACATATCTATTTTGTTTTTTCTGGAATTGTCAATTTTTGTGTTGTGGATTACAGGCTATATGGCAGTTTTCCAAGTTTGCCAAATACAGTATTGAATATTACCACCCTTACTGATTAGCATTAGCTTCCCTCACTTCTCTGTTTTTTTAAGAAACCCTTTGAGTCTTGATCTGTGCCTTGCAACAAAATGGCAAAAAAATGCCTTCTAGATTTTCGGTCGTAAATCAACCACCACAGGGGTCTACCATTGAAGTTTCTCATAAGAGACCTAATAGAATGTTTTATGACTTTATCTGATAGAGATTCCTTAGTTTTTATTCTTTTTTTCTGTTTCTAAAAAGAATTTATCAGTTCATAATGTCTCTGTGGAATGGTTTTGTTTCCATTTTTCTATAAAATGATTCATTAAGGCCATTTTGTATTGAATTTATACTTCCTGTCCTATTCCTTCTTGGAATATTGTTTGTTGTTTTGAAAATATGCTGTATTTAGCTAGGGATCATTTTTGATCTTCAGTGGGAAAAAGTTAAAAATTGTAAAACATTTTTTGATCTTTATTGATAAAATACCTCCATCAACTGGTGCTTCTTACTCCAGTTTTCCAACATAACAAAAGTCCTCTTAAATGAAGATGAGATTACAGAATTAAAAAGTGATGAAGAATGCCTATATTTTGTGAACCTCATTTTGAGGGTAAAATACAGTATTTAAAAATCTGTGTTAACAGTTTCTCTTATCTGCCAGGTTTGTTGTTTCAAACATTGGAAAATTAAACTAGTAATTTCCATTGGTTTAGTATATTTAAAAAATGGGGAATTGCTTGGACAAGAAAGTCATAGAACAAAGATTTGAAAAAGCTGACAATAGAAAATAATTTATTGAAATGTGGTCTCTATTGCTTTATTTAACCTTTTTTTCTAGTAAATTATATGTTCTAGAAAGAAAGGTTGAATATGAGTGTTTGAAATGTTAAAATGTTCTTTTTATAATTGTATACTCACACACCCACTTACATCCATGCCCATAGAGTTTGAGTTGCTCTTTTTTATTGTCTTGGTTTTGAAGATTTGTAAACTTTTTTTTTAGTTTTTGTCTTTCTATTTTCTAACCCTTCGTTTTTTTTCTTCAGATGTGGAAACAACTTCTGCGCAACTCATCGCTATGCAGAGACTCACACCTGTACTTATGACTACAAGAATGCAGGAAGGAGATTCTTGCAGGACTCCAATCCTGTTGTCAGTGCACCAAAGCTTCCCAAAATCTAAGCATAATTTTATGGTCCGTGACTGAACTGTTTTTCTTTACTGTATTTCAAATCTTGCAAGTAACAAGATCATCCAAAGCTCTATAATTCTGAAGAATGATGTAACACTCTTGTAACTGACATCTTTTATTCTTTAGTGAATCAAAATTTAAACATTAGTTTTTAAAAATGTACATTCTGATTTAACAATTATTATATATCTTGTGTTAAGTATTTTATAATTGAAAATGTCCTTTCACTCGTCAAGTCTTAAAAGATGCACTTTAGAGTACATACATACATACAGATATATATGTATATATGTGTGTGTGTCTGTTTGTATGCACACAGACACATTATAATGAGACTTGACAGGATTCTGTATTGAAAATGTCTTATAATCCCTTGGTTTTCAAATATGTTCTTTTAGTTTTTAGTATTGAGGTTTCATTGTACTAGGCCAACTTTCTCATAGTGAAGGGCCTTGTATTCCATCAAACCAGCTGAAAACCATGTTTCTGTTCTGGAAGTAACATATCATGTTAGATCATTATTCTTATCTGGCAGATTAAAAAGCAAAAACAAAGGAAGGATTTTCTTGTTATTAAATAGAAGACGCTTTAATTATTGTGATTTGTGTTTTTTAAGGATCTTACAACACTTTCAGATATTGTTACAAAAAAGAATAAATATGCTTTTTTATGTAATAAATAGAGTAAGTGACTTGCTGTTTTACAGCATGCTGGCAGTTGGAGGAATATAAAAAATGCTTAAGGCTTGGTATCTCAAAGGTGCTTCTTCAAAAGGCAACTGGACTGTTTTTCCTTGAGGAAGAAGAAAAATGTTTTTTTTCATATCCACCAAGCTTCATCAGTTGTGATGGTGAGGTGATGGAAGGATAGATTCTGACAAGATGGTGGATGGGGATGGAAGGATGGTATTTCTTTGCAGCCATTTGTTTGTTAGCATTCTATCTGAAAGCTGTTGAGGCCACTTGTGGGGTTTATCCGTGCACTAGAGATCATCTGAATCAGTGTGCAATTGGTTGTGGAATTTTCTTGGAACTGCGAAAGGGCTGTGTTGTAGACTGGAGATAAGTAGTGGCCTATTCCTCCCCCTATGTTGAGGGAGGAGTGTTTAGTTCTAAGATGGATGGATGGATTCTTTTACTCTTTCAAACCATTGGTCCTCTCTGTCTGAAATGTGGACTTTGCTGTCTTCAAAAAAGTGACCTTTATCTTTCAAATGCAGATGGGTCGCTGAATCTTGTCCTGCCGTGCACTTGTGAAGTGGTTTTGTTTCATCAATGTACAGATTTGCACATCTCACTGCATTGAATTGCATATATCACATTACTCAGTTTGCGTTGGGTGTTTTATCCTTGGGGTGGCCAAGCTTCTGTATTAGTTTATTCTTGAGTGTAAGATCTACATGTATGATGTGTTGGTTGAAAATTCTCCTGAGCTTTTCAGATATTCCTGCAATGCATGGAATGGCAATGTTGCTATGTTTATTGTTCCTCCCCCCCCCTCCCTATAATGGAAGAGTTGGGTGTGTTTTTTTAAATGTGATGAAGGCCCCAGTTAGAATAAGTTCTAACATATTTTAGTTTTTTTCTTTTCCCTGGTAGGCAAAGTTTCAGCCTGGTGGTTTAGGGTTCTGATCACTCCCATTTTTGTGCTTCAAAGGGTGGTGAGTGAAAAAATAAATCTTGATCTCTGGGGAGGGGGGGTTCTGTAAACCTCAATGCTAAGGCTGTTGTCTTCCTTAATGTGCACTGCACAGTCCTCCTTCAACAGAGGAGGAATAAGACACCACCTATCTCCAGTCTACAACACAGCCCTTTCAGCAGTTCTGTTCTTAACTTAGCAGAACCAATAAACAGACTCCTTGTCCCAAACCCCCTCTCTTTATTTATCTCCTGTGAATTAATTGCATTCACCCACTGAAAAGTTCAGGCAATAGTCCTGCAAAGAGTTAATTGCAGTAACAGACCTTATCAGTTCTTTGAGATAATTGCCAGACCGTGAGCTCCCAGCAGAAATGCTGCAAATTAAGTTCTGGCAAGCAAACTCTGAGCACAAAACATGATCCAAATCTTCTGAAATGCAAACTGATGTCTCCTACGACCACCACTCCCCTTCTATTTTTTCCACAGCTAGGGGGGCCATTCAGCATGCATGTGTGCCTTGCTTCCCAAGTCGACTCCTTATCCTCAGTTGTTCTCCTCTCCTATCAGTTCTCAGCCTCCATTTGCAACTGACTCTCTGGTGGCTGGGAAATGTCGAACAGCCCTGGCTCTATCTCTGCATCCTACGCAGAACATCCATCAGAACCCTCCTCAGACTCCAGAACTGGCCAGGTTCCTCCCCAACCTCCTCATTGTCCGAGTTTGCCCCAAGCTCCAATGGTAGCTGGCGAGCCACAAGTTCCAAGAAGATTCACAACCAATTGCACTCTGATTCAGGTGACCTTGGGGGCACAGATAAACCCCCAAGTGGCCTCAATGGCTCTGAGAGAAAGTGAGTACTAACGAGCAGATGACTGCAAAGAAATACTTCCATCCCCACCCACCATCCTTTCAGTATCTACTTCGTCAAGGAAAAATAGTCCAGTTGCCTGTGAGAAAGCACTTTTGGGACATTGATGACCTGAATGACTGAGAATCTCCACTCACATTAAGGTTTGATAGCAGACCAATGACCCAGAGCATATTAATGCTGGTACAGGGTGGATAGCGCTGGACTGGTAGAAGTCAGTGAATAAATCTATCAAGACTTTCACCAATCCAAAAAAGGATTCTGACCTTTTCCAAAACATCCAATCAGCACAGGGTTGTTGTTGTTTCTATAACTGCATAGAAAGGGCAAAGCCAGCCTCAGAAATGTTTTTGTGTTGCTTATGATGGTTATACCTTGATTGTCGATTCTGATCAGTGACAAATGCGCTTTCTTCTGCCCAGAGAGCTAATTTTAGGGAAAGGTTATTTTTTCCTCCTGCTGAGACTTGTAGAAGCAGTTCGTTCCTCTAGTCTGAGGGAATTATTTGGGCATAATAATGAGATGGTGACACTGATTTTCTCAGAGTACAAGTTCACCTGGAACATTGTCAAAGAGTCGAAAGCAAAAAAACATCTCGAGGAGTGTCCCAATGGAGCATATAATAGAAAACACATTTGCAGTTCAAAATTATAGTGCTGAATAATGAAGATTAAGGGCTGTTTCAGATGCGTTCAAAAGAAAACTAACAAATTAGTTTCTCACCAAATGTTAACTAGAGAGAATTCAAAGGTAGAGCTATGTTTTGGACCCATTCCCTCCCATAAGTATGTACTGATGATGTATGTTGAAAATAGAGGACAGTGGATTAAATTGAACAACTTTCACAATGCACATGTCTTTTTTTTCAAAGTTCTCACCTTTTTATTTTTAGATCTCAACAATTCTATTCAGCATACTCGTCATACCTTTCTCTTGAAATGATGTTCAATGTCTCTATGACCAAATTGTCTTGAAATACATATTTCCTGCACTGGCTGTTTTTGTATTTAGTCCACTTCCATTCATCACCTGTTTATTCTTAAGCCTATCTCTAGTTTTACCATACATCTTAAGTAACCCCTTCCTATTGCACTCAGCTTTAATATCTGTGAACAGATGCAGCTCCTTTCTAGAGAGGAGCAAAACTTTTATGTAACAGCCACCACCAAACTGAAAGTTACTTTGAGGCTATTTTAATATATCCACAAATAAAATGAGAGAGATTTGAGGCAGAAAGGGTGTCTTTACCAGTTAGACCAGACAGATGACCCAATTCTACTTTATAGTACATTGTCTTACAAGTCTGAATATAAAATTTTCTTTACTGTCGATGCAACAATGGAGATACAGTATATCCAGTTAAAATATGCTTGACCTCTCAACATGGATCTGATGCTTTAGCAACTTCTAACATACTCAATATGTTATTAATACTAAAGAATTAATTTCAGAATCCAAACCTACTTCTTTCTTATGTCAAAAATTAAAGAAATGGTTTAAAATATGTACAAGAAGCTCAAAATCAACAACTGGAAACTCTGGTTCTGTCAAAGGACTCAATGGATTCGTGTTTTGAAAAATACAAAGTTTATGCCCTATGAATTAAAGCTTAAATTAATCCATCAAAATATTAATCTCTATGGGACAGTATGTAGAATATTTTGTAAAGGATGGATTTATCATTTATTAGTGTTGCAAGAAATTCAAGAACATCTTAACTCACATGTTTTGATCATGTTCTTCTCTATATCCCCGTTTGGAGTAATGTTATGAAGTTAATTGATTGATTGATTGATTGAATGAATTGGTTTCTGTAGCCGCCCCAAATCAACAAATGACACTGGGCAGTGCATAATAAAATGTACTGATCTGTCTAGAACTAAAGATTAAATGGAAAAATGGGGGTTTCTCTCTGAGGATGAAGATATTCACTGTAAATGTGGCACTATCCAAACAAGTATCTATTTTTTTACAGTGCCCTCTGGGACCGATTTGCACACAGAACGACTTGCTGGCCGGATATGTTTCTGCCACTAACATGGCCCATTATTGAGCTTGAATTATAGCAATAGCACATACCACCACATGGTTCTTCACAGCAATCTCTGGGCATATTGCCCACAACCATCTGCAGCTCATTTTACCAAAGAATGTAAGCCTGAGTTAGTCTCGAGCCCCATCAGGATCAAACTACACTTACTGCATTGTAACCAGAATTTTAATCTATATTTTATTAAAGCTTTTAATTTTTTAAATATTAAATAATGTCCCTCCTCTTTCTAGATCCTGCATTTCTGACATGAGATAAGACATAATAAAAGCAAACCTATTAATAAAACAGTTCAAAATAAATATAAATGGCACTGATTAAAAGTGTTCTTATAGATGCAGCCAGCAAACAGGGCTCTTAACATACTCAGGTCCCCAGGCCCAAGTAACATAACCAAATCTTCACAGCCTTACAAAAAAGCCAAGATCAGGGTTATCCTAACATTTCAAGGGAGAATATTCCCGAGGGATAGGACCATACTAGAAAAGTCTGATGTTGGAAAACTTCATGTTATATTGAATTACATACAATTATACAATACTAACGGCCCTCATAAAATAAAATCATTGAAGAAATTCATCTGAAATATCTTTGCTTAAATGAGAAAATATTTTAAAATATTAAAATGCATTTATTTGTCTCCTTTTTATTTATTTGAAAAACATAATATTTAAAAAGTACTGCATACTTATTTTGAAAACTAGCATTATTTATAATGGCTAATTTCTGTAAAGCAATATATAATTCCAAAAACAGCTGCCAGTTAATAACCATATCTAAAGTGTAAAATAGTTCAAGAAATCAGAAATTGAGTAGTAAATGTCTAATAAGCAGCAGTATATCTAGAAATAATCTTGTCGTAATATACAAACAGTGGTTCCAGTTCTCAAAGCTTCATTTAGCATCATTTTTTGAGCATTATCTCTAGACACAAGACCATGCTGAAGCATTTTAAATTGCTGTTGTCGACTTTCTTCCAATTTCTTCCAGCGATCCTCTCCTTGAGATTTCTGTGAAAGCAAAATATAGAGTATGCTAATATTAATTCAAACATGTTAAATAAAATAATCATTGCAACATGCTCTACATGAGGTGGCTCTTGAAGTCCATCCAGATGTCGCAAGTGGTCCACAATGCTGATTGAGGTGGCCCACCATACACAAGTAGGATTTCCTTCAACATCCCTAAGGTTTGTTAATACATCCCTAAGATCCTGCACCTAGGTCACCTGGTAATGGTTTGACTACAAAGTCTCAGTGAAACTTGGAAAAGATTGGGAAGACACAAGAAAAAATAACCCTTTTATGTGACCCTTCATCAAGCTATCTAAAATTTTCCTCTGATTGTTTTATTGCAATAAATTGAAGTGGCCTCTCTTCTTTCTTCATTGGGGCAGCTGGTATTTGGTATTCCAAATATTTCCTAGGTACTTGAGTGACAGGAAGAGCTTGAATTTTTCAACCCCTGTATTATTCACCTTTTATCACTTTCTGGAAAGCCAATTAAAATAAACTCCCATGGACTGAACTTCTCAGATCAAAATGATCACAGAGGGGTCAGGATTTTTAAAAAAAGATACTAAAAAGTACAACCATTTGCTAACAGTGTCATTCCTTGCTTCAGTTCTACATGCACTAAATTGGCCCCTTCGAAATTCTATGTCAAAAGAATGAAATGCCATTTCCAATCTGAAACAACTAAGCACTGGACTAGGTTATCTCAACAATGAACTGAGAGTGTGATCAATGTAATGTGGACACAACCTGCAAAAACTAATTAGTTAAGTGATGCCATGAAGTTCCTTGTGAAGGTGAGGCAAATATAATTTTAGACCCCTTTCTCTGAAAGTTCCTCATGCAAATGGATATGGTAATAGCAATAGTACTTAGACTTAAAAAAAACTTCATAGTACTTTCCAAACCTCTAAGTGGTTTACAAAGTCAGCATATTGCCCCCAACAATCTGGATCCTTATTTTACCGACCTCAGAAGGATGGAAGGCTGAGTCAACCTTGAGCCACTCAGAATTGAACTGGAGTAAGCCGTGAGTTAGCCTACAGTACTGCATTCTAACCACTGCGCCACCACAGTAACAGAATGGGAGAAGGTGCTGTTGTTTTGCGTGGCACGACAAAACCGCGCTCGACTAAAGCGCGTCCGATTAAACCGCATCGCTGACATCATCAACAGGGCGACAACTGCAAGCGCGGAGAAAGAAGGGCGCTTTAAATAGCGCTTTGAAAGCAAGCCGATTCAAGTTAAGGTAAGGGTTAGGTTTAGGGTTAGGTTAAGGGTGAGGGTTAGGTTAAGGGTTAGGATTAGGTTTAGGGTTAGGTTAAGGGTTAGGTTTAGGGTTAGGTTAAGGGTTAGGTTTAGGGTTAGGTTTAGGGTTAGGTTTAGGATTAGGTTTAGGGGGGTTAGGTTTAGGTTTAGGGGTTAATTTTAGGTTTAGCGTTTACAGCATGCTTTTTTCTCCATGCTGTTGTCGCGCTGTGATGACATCAGCTACGCGGTTTCGTCGAGCGCCCTTTAGTCGAATGCGGTTTTGTGGTGGAACCGTTGTTTTGTCTTCAAATAACAAGAGAAAAGCTGTTATTTGAAAATAATAAACTTAAGACAAAATTCTAGAACCGATTATTAAGCAATTGCTATGTAGGCATTGTGGGATGCGGTTGCTCAGTGGCTAAGATGTTGACCTTGTCGATCAGGTCGGCAGTTCAGCAGTTCAAATCCCTAATGCCATGTAATGGAGTGAGCTCCTGTTATTTGTCCCAGCTTCTGCCAACCTAACAGTTCGAAAGCACGTAAAAAATGCAGGTAGAAAAATAGGAACCACCTTTGGTGGGAAGGTCTTTGGCTTAGAAACGGAGATGAGCACCACCCCTAGAGACGGAAACAATTAGCACGCATGTGCTCTATGTAGGCATTTTAAAATTAAAGCATTGCTTGTCAGAAAGCAATGCTGTGTGGAATTGCGAGTGTCCTCATTAAGTGTTCAGCAGAGCACTTCTCTCCTTGCTCAGCAGGTGAGATAGACCCAGAACCATCAGTGAGGAGAGGATGCTTCTTGTGATTGCCGTATTGCCCAGCAGCAGGCTACTGCTGCCAATTTAAATTCAAAAAAACAATGTTTTCCTCCAGATGCAGGTGTCATCTTAAAGCCAATTCTGCAAATCCCATTTCACCAATGGTTTCACCTTGGCTTGAACATGCGCATCACTTGCCTCGTGCCTTCTGAAGGAGGGCAAAGAGAAGAGTGATATCTTCCAAGCAGTTGGGATTAATGTGTACGTGATGGCCACCCCACCAATCTGCACTTTAGCCTTTGGTGAGCACTGATGGAATAAAATTGGGAAATGATGGCCTTATAGTAAATTTGAAAAGCAATTAAAAGAGAACAAATGGACAAAAATGCTCTTTAGTTATTTAAGAACATTTTTTCTCCTTTCTATTTTTCTCTTTGAAAATGTAAGTTTCAAAAAGTTTCAGATATTAATCAAGTACTGAAGTATGTATTGAAATTATACTTTAAATTTCAACATATATTTACTTGATTAACATTTGAATCAGCTGTTTTATATAAATTTTAACTTTTGAAACTCGATGTCATATTTTCATGCATAGTATGAGTGTTATAATGGAAATTTATGTTCTACGACCAAGATATAGAATATATTAAATGTATGGGTGTATGCTTAATTTTTTCAAGTGTAAAACAAGAATATACAATTATTCCAATTTCCACACATGCTTCAAAAACCCATTAAATTAAGAGAGAACAGTCTGATTGTTTTATAAAATGCAAAATAAAGGGCTATTTTCCTTTCCTTACTTTGTCTAACTTCCAAATTTTCTTTGATTTCCCATTAGACTTCATACATTTAGTTTTTAAATATTCAGATTGCATTTTACGTTCAGTAGACTTTTCCATAATTTTTTTTTGTAGATCTAAAACTTGTTCCTCTTTTAAAATGGCTTCACGAGGCGACACCTTAGTTTTCTTTTCCTCCTGTCTAAAAAAATGATACAATAGATAACACTTTGCAATTAGTTGTTATCCAGAAACAATGACTTAATTACAACTTAATGAGAAAGACATACAAGAAGAAAAATACACATCCAAGCATGGTTCCATTCTAAACAAAAGGCATTATGAGACATGCATCCAGCTAAATTGTGCCCTTATTTCTTCATAAATAAATTAAAAGGAATTAAAGTTGTAGATCTATAGTCCCTGGCAGAGAGTTCCAATTTCCTCAAAAAATACACCAGGAATGTCTTCTTAATGGAACTCTCATATACTTCTTTTGAATGAGTTGCGACAGCAAAATAGTTTGCCCACCATAAAAAAAGCCAGCAATAAACAGGTAGGAAACACACATTAGCTGAGATTGCTTTTCAGGTTACATACTGTATATACTCGAGTATAAGCCTAGTTTTTCAGCCCACTTTTTGGGCTGAAAAAAGCCGCCTCGGCTTATACTCGAGTCAGTGAAAAATTTGCCCGAAATGGAGGAGAAAAAGGGGCGGGCCATGCCGCTGGGTGACACTCGTGAATGGCCCAGTGCCCCTGTGAGTTTCCCCTCCCTCTGTGTCAGTTTGCCGCGCAGCGCGCACCGCACCATCCCCCCTCCTCACGTTCTAATGTAATGCAGGGCTGTCTTACGATTCCCCTTCCTCCCCCTCCTGCCGCTCTGCAACGATGTCCCACCTCCTCCTTGTTATGGCAAGCAGCCACATAGCGATGTCCCACCTCCTCTGGTACAGTGATCCAATGATAGGAATCACTGTGCCATGTGTCATAGGAGGTGGGACATCGCTCCCGCGGCTGCACGGGACATCATCATCACAGCGGGACATCAGCATCATGAGGTGAGTGAAGTATTTCATTGAATACACCGCTAGTTTACTGTTTTTCTTTGAAATAAATATTCAAAAACATTATTGGTATCTATTTTTATTTTTGAAATTTACCGGTAGCTGCTGCATTTCCCACCCTAGGCTTATACTCGAGTCAATAACTTTTCCAGTTTTTTGTGGTAAAATTAGGTGCCTCGGCTTATATTCGGGTCGGCCTATACTCGAGTATATACGGTAACTTCCAACTGTACAGCAATCTGATTAATGCCAAGAAACGTAAGCCAATTCCTAAAGCTGAGTGCTAATTCAGAGTATCCGATTCATTTGAAATACAGATAGCCATTGAATTATGGCCATTTGCTTAGCGACCAAAGTTAGAACGGTGCTGAAAAAAGTGACCCACTACCAGTCCTTGCACTTATGACTATTGCAGCGTCCCGTGGTTGTAAGATCGCAGTTCAGGTGCTTAGTAAATTATTTTTGACGGTTGAAGTGTTCTAGTGTCGCCTGATCACCATTTTCAGTTCTCTTAGCCAGCTTCTGACACATAAAATCAATGGGGAAAGCAGAACTCGTTTAATGACATGATTCCTTCAACAAACGCAGCAATAAAGGTAAAATGGGGCATGGTCATAGGATGGTTCACTTAACTACATCACTTAGTGACAGTGGTCGTTAAGTCGAGGATTATATAAAATGAAGGGCAACTAAAACATTAATAGCCCAGAACAATTCAGTGCAAAGGAAAACTACAGCACTTGGAGTGATGATGAAATCTTACCATGAACACATATTTTTCAATGAAATCTTGGTTCTATGGGGTTACTCAAATACAGTAGGCAGAACTTATGGAGTGGAAGGGCTTCTCGGGGCGAATTATGTGATGAGCTCTGTGCATGTTTGTATTGCTTTGTCTAGATTCCTATCTTGTTTCCCAAAGTAGAAATATACTTACCGGTAATTATATCTTGGAAAATGGAGCAAGAGTAAAAGAGGAATAGAAAAAAATAATGTCCATGTCAGATCATGCATCAATCCCTCTGAAGATATCCTTATCTCCTATCCTTGGGACAATACTCAGAGAAGATGGCAGCAAAGAGGGGCAAGATATACAGAGGGTATAAAAAGTCTAAACGTCCCTGTTAAAATGCCAGGTTTGGAGGATGTAAAAATATCAGATCAAGATAAATCACTTCAGACTTTTTTCCAGCTTTTAACATACAAGCTGTACAATTCGATAGAAAAACAAAAATTCTTGGGGGTGGGGGGAGGGAGAATAAAAACGTAAAATAACAGAGTTGTGTAAGTGTGCATAGTCCTTAAAACTAATATTTTGTTTGAAGCACCTTTGGGGGAGGAGCTTTTTGACAATTTTTTTCTTGGGAACCTTTGTTCATTCTTTCTTGCAAAAATGTTCCAAACCTGCCAGATTGCGACAGCAGCTTCTGTGCAATCCTCTTCAAGTCACCCCACAGATTTTCAATTGGATACATTCCAACTGGATAGCTGGGCCATTCCAAAACATTGATGATCTTCCGGGGAAGCCACTCTTGTTGTTGATTTGGAGGCATGGTTTGGGTTGCTGTCATGTTGAAACGTGAAATGCCTCTTCAGCATTTTAGCTGAGGCTTGAAGGTTTTGTGTTGAAGTTGGCTGATATTTGCAACGGTTCATAATTCCCTCCACCTTGATTAAAGCCTCAGTTCCAGTTGAAGAAAAGCAGACCCAAAGCTTAATGCTGCCACCACAATGCTTTAACTGTCACTTGTTTTTGTCAGACTTGATGTAGGTTTTTGCAAAATGTAGCTGGGTTTGGATGTTTTATATGAAGAATACGGGAGACTGTTTTCATATGTAGTACACATTCAGTACTCACTATAAATTCATGCATCTCCTTTAATGTTGTTGTAGACCTCTTGGCAGCTTCACGCACCAAGTTTTCTTCTTTTTTTTTCATCAATTGTAGAGGGACATCCAATTTTTGGTAATATTACTATTATGTTATATTTTCTCTACTTCTTGATGTCTGTCTTCACTGTGTTCCATGGTATATTCAATGCCTTAGACATTTTTTTATACCTTTCTACTGAAGGATACCTTCCAACAATGAGATCACTTTGATGCTTTGTAAGCTCTTTGCAGACCGTGACTTTTACTGTAAGAGGCAACCAAGTAATTGTTCTAGTAAATCCTACTACAACAGCTGCACTGTGGGTTTGTCAGAGTAATTGTAATTGTAATTTGTAATTTACTTTATTTGTATGCCGCCCTTTTCCCTGAGGGGACTCAGGGCGGCTCACAATTCAGGGGGAGGGAAGGACAAACAAGTTACAAACATGAAGACAATACATCATTAAAAAGGCACAACAGTCATACTATTCGAGTGGGGTTGAAGTCTTTAGCCCCAGGCCTGTCGGGACAGCCAGGATTTAAGGGCTATGCGGAAGGTCTGGAGGGTGGTGAGGGTACGAATCTCCACGGGGAGTTCGTTCCAGAGGGTCGGAGCAGCCACCGAGAAGGCTCTCCTCCGGGTAGTTGCCAGTCGACATTGGCCGGCTGATGGAATTCGGAGGAGGCCTAATCTATGGGATCTTATTGGCCTAGTGGAGGTAATTGGCAGTAGGCGGTCTCTCAAGTACCCAGATCCAATACCATGAAGGGCTTTGTAGGTGACAACTAGCACCTTGAAGCGCACCCGGAGATCAACAGGCAGCCAGTGCAGCTCGCGGAGGATAGGTGTTACGTGGGTGAAACGAGGTGCACCCACGATCGCTCGCGCGGCTGCATTCTGCACCCTTTAATTGATGGCAAACTGACTACTATTTAACATTGGTTAATTCTGAACAGTCATATCCTTATTTCTAAGAGGGTATGCACTTATGCAATCACATTATTGTGTGTTTTATTGTTATTTTTTCACCCAAAGGATTTTTGGGTGGAAAAAGGATCAGTTTTTTTCAATTGAATTGTACACTTTATTTATTTGTCTATGAGATTATTAAATAAATAAATTTAGTGTGCACACTTTTATGGCATGTGTTTCATCATAAATAATCGCATTGCTTAAAACAATGGAGTCTGCATAAATGTTACCGTATTTCAAACTAACTTTAACGCAGCTGCTCTGCCGAATTGTTCTCTGAACATACAGATTTGATCCAATGTATCCAAAAGAAGTTGTTCCTTCGCATGTTTTTCATGGATTATCAGATCCCTCTTCTCTTCTTCTGCTTTTGCTGGGATTCTTTCAGCAAAGCTAAACGTTCTTGAAGTTCCACAATTGACATCTCACCAAGTACACCATGGTTACCAGTCTGTGGAAAAGAAAAACAGAAGCACCTTATTTCTGTTTTATCTTAATTTACATAAGAATCCACATGGAGACAAAAAAAATTTAAATTTAGTGGCTGAAGCAATGAGGTTGTGCAGTGAGCCAGAACATAGTTGTGGTTGATTGGTTAGAGAGTGCTGACTCCTGTGTGAGGCAATCTGTGCTGTGATTGGCTGCTGTGGGCGTAGAGGGGGAGTTTCCCGTTTTTCCTGCCTTTTTCTTCTGTGTATCCTGACAATTTATCTCATAATGCTCCTGTCAGCCTATCTTGTCTGTTGTAAATATAGTAAAATGTATTTATTTATATAAAGTCTATGTCAGCCTCTCTGACTTCATTTGTACCCCTGCTGCACAATTCCCTGACATATAGCCAATGTAGCTATATAAAAAAATTAGTGAATATCTGAAAACATAAAATAATGCATATAGTAGATGGAAAGAAACAGTATAGTCACTTTACTGTTACCAAATAAAAAAAACACCGCATTCACATATAATTTTTTTGAGAACTGAAGTACAAACAAAAATAACCAAGGTAAACAGCAGCAATCTGTGGATTATCTTTGATTTTCAATGGGAAAAAGTGTATGGCAAAACATGTTACTTTCTTGGCTCCTGATTTAGTATTTAGAATCAGTCATGAGGACGAAAAGAATGTAACAGCTGGCACATGGCAAATGGACCTTTGGTTGCCCAATCTCATGGTTTAATATTATGAATGAACACAAACAAACGAACATCTTATTAGTAAAACAAATTAAGATTCATGGTACTGAACTAAATGGGCCATTATTTTAATCTTCTTTCCTGAAAATTTGGAAGGAACAAATTATCCTGAATAAAAGTTTAAGAAAAATGGACTGCCAGAACGTATCCAACATTTTAACAATGCTTTCTAAAACTCTGGAAAAATTAATAGAGAAAAGTTTTTAGAAGTTATAAGATAGGATTCATAAGTTATAATAAACAAAATATCTTCTTTTTCTGATTCACTGTTGGCTTATCCATAATATTTTATTATGAGTTTACCTTGGTTAAGTCAATAAATTTATTTTTCAGGAATGGCACATATTCTATAGCTCTTATTTGCTGAATCAGTTCATATCTTTTTTTAAATTTCTCTTCTTCATCTTTTAAAACTTGAAGTAGCATGTCCTCGCTTTTTTTAGATACCTCTTGAACTAGAAAAAGAGAAAAAGATATAAACTTTACTAATATACTATTGACAAAGATAAATAAATACAGAAATGATTTGCAAATAGAATGAATTCTGGTGTAAATGGTAATTGGAGGTCTCAGTAATTAGAGAATATATTCAAAGAGCTCTTGCTACTCTGTAACTTGACCCAATGGTCAGTGACAATGTCAACATAGACTCCAAAAGGCATATTTGTATTACATCCCATCCCATTCCTGCAGATGACATCTATAGACATCATAAGGATAGCAGTTTCTTTAATTGTTTAGTGGCATTTAGGGATTCCACAGATTAAAAGCATCACCAGGAAGCATAGGGAATCCATTTTGTATAGAATGAAATCTATCTAGAAATCTCTAAGTTCTGAAGTATTCAAGAGATAATATAAAGAAAAATTTCAGAGGCTTATACACTGGTGATGGTAAAGCTTTTACGTGCAACCTCTTTTAAGTGCAAAGCTTTTAAGTACAATCTCTGAAACCAATGAGTTTTCTCATTTTGTCTTCTCAAATAAAATAGCTGAAAGTCACAGAATAGCAGCTAATGGTGGGGTATGGGGAGGGGAGTACATTTATGATCAATTGGATTCCTTTTTTGTCTTCCTCCAGTGGGGCTCTTGGCCCTCTTCAACACTCTCAACAATTCTGTGAACTATGAGGGAGGAATCAGGAGAGATGAGCCAAGAGAGAGCACATAAACATGCGCCTGTCAGCCCTCCAGCCGCCTTTTGATTGCAAGCTGTGGCCAAAGCCTCCACAGCAGACATCCTCCGGATATCCCCCCGTTCACTCTGGAGCCACGGAGGATCCATTGGTTGCTGAGGATGGATTATTCAAATATATCCGGTCTCCCTGCAGAAGGGGGCAGCACTGGAAAATTTCAAGGCCACTACGGCATGGCCTGACCATGACAGAGGGGATAATGATAAATCTCCCACCAAATCTCGTTGCTACTGCTCTGACAAGAAGAATGCTTATGAAATGACATCATTTCTCTCAAGTTCATAAATGTTCCAGTTGCTAAATAACTTGGTTAAAAGTCTATAGATCTAACAATCTTAATACCTATTTGCTGTTTGCATTTGTGGAGTTTCATTTGTGCTTGCTTCACATTTTTATGTCCCTCTGCCACTTGCTGAGCCTTTTTTCTTTTTCCTTCCTTTCTTGAAGACATCTTTCTGCACACTGGAGCCGCATTTCTTCTGCCTAAAATCCAAAAATAATTTCCAAGTACGGTAAGCAAATAGATGTAAATCTAGATGATTTAATTGGAAAAAAGATCGTTTTAAATGACTTCACAATAGTCTTCCACATCTTAATTCAAAGGTTAAAATGATTAGAAAGGAAGATACAAACACAACTTTATCCCAGTTTCTCTGCAAATCTATTGTGGACTGTGCATGAAGACTTGCAGGGATCTGCAGAGAAACTCAGATAAATGCATTAAAATCTTTTTGATATTAAAACTGATTATTTTTTTTCATTTTTGAATTTTCTGGAAGCGTGGTTTAAAGTTGGTTTTGCTTTATATACTGTTCATTTTCCATGTGAGAGCATGAAAAAAATTCACAGACATATATCAAAATAAAAGGAGTGTTTTTCCTTCAGCTTTTTGTTGGCCGAGTTCAACTAAAAATACTCACGTTGTTCAACTCTTCATTATTTTCTCACCATGTACATTTATACATCTGAACTAGACTGTGTTGCTTCTCTGTGTCATATATGTGGTATATATATAATTTTGTATTTATTTGTTTATTTATTCTGTCATGGTTATGTAGTGTATATTGGAGGTGGTGATCTTTTGAGCTGTATACAACGAAATTTCATTTTAATGTATGCTGATTAGTATACATTCAAAGTGACAATAAACTTAAAATTATTCTATTCTATTCTTTACCATTCTTTTTCAATGTCCCTCTTAATATCCAGTTCATTATTTTACTGATACAATTTCATTAAGGTACAGCATTGTTTATGGTGGGAATTCAAAGATAGATACAAATAAATAATTTATTGGAGAAGTAAAGATGGCAAATTTCTATGGAGGAAAATAATGACACATTTAGACAAATTATAAAAGATACTGATATTTCAAAATAACAAATATTAGAATGATTAGGACAATATAATCCAGGGCTGTGAAGGCTGAATACTAAGAAAGGAAAAGAAAAAGGTAAAGACCTGTACAGTAGACTGTAAAGAGAACCAATCAATTCTGGACCTGCTGTTTGTTTGAGAACCTTGAGTGTGAAGTGATATAAACCGAAACTGAACTAGAAAAAATTATATGTTTAGCACTGAAGGTAGTAGAAGAAAGGGAAAATAATGGACAATGTGAGTGGATAAAATTGAAGTGATTCCTGGAATTTCCTTATAATAGTAATAGAATTTACCCAAGGGTCACCGGGAGTGAAATTCAGATCAACATAATTAACTATTCTTCATTGTTTCTACATCTTTCTCTTTAATCTCTATATGGATCCTCTTAAGCCTGTATTAATCATAGAACTTTCCATCCAGGCACTTCTGTGGTTATCACCCATATTCTTTTCTTAGAATTAATTATAAAGCTACCTTCATAATGCATAATCTCAGAATGTTATCACTCTCTTGAAAATTGGAGGAGAAAATATTATGCATACTATTTTGAGATCATCTATCTCTCAAATTAATGTGCTGCCATATCTTCTAGACTTACAGTAGCTTACAGCTTAAATACAAATGCTGAAATACAAAACATTTCCTACGTAGTTTGTATTTTATATTTTTAGTAACCATCATCCTTTATCTTGGTTAAATAATTTATTCTGAAAAGAGCAGCAATGGTAGGAAGTACAAAGGAATGAAATAAACTCCATAAAACAAGTAATTAAAAGTTGATCAACATATATAAGATATTGGAAATCTGAAATAAAATATCAATCTATAAGATATCAAAAAACCAAAAGATTTGCAAGCTATGAAGAAATATCTAAATGCAGCAGTAAATTTCACAAGATTCAATAAATCAAAATTGCATCTTAGCAAAACAGAGGCATTATGAAGAGGAAGAGGGAGATTGTGTAGTTTTTTATTCTTACTAAGTTTGAATAAGTAACATTACATGCATTATGCATTATAGCCTTTACATACAAATCCTTTTGGGGTTGAAAAAAGAAGAAAAGGTTATTTTTATGAAAAGCATTGTTTTTCCTGCATACCCCAAGAATCTACTTAAACTCCTTTTTCTGCCAAATGTGTTTGTCTATAATTTAATAATGTATCTATAATCTATAACCCACATGTGCAACTCAAACCCATATAAAATCTGAAGAACACTCAGTACCTCTTCTCTCTTCTGGTCAGCATTTTTTTTCTTTTCCTGAATGCAATATTGGCGTGCCAAAATAGCTTCCTCATAGCTTAGCTTTCCTTGTAGTTTTCTACATTCTGCTTCTGTTAGCTGTTGGTCCAAATCTTTCTTATGCATTTGTTGCTGCCATTCCAGAAATTTTGATGGATCCTGTGCTCCTTGGAGAAGATGTTCGACTCTATAATAAAAATTAAAACAGTTTTTTGAAGGGAAACAGTACAACTCAAACACTGCTATCTTATGTGAAGGTTAGAATAGTTATAAGTGGGGGCCTTTGGCTCATCTCCCTTCTGCCTCTTATTTTCCTAGCATTTCCAGGCTTTTTCTTAGACAAATATCAACCAAACACCCTAAGGGTAAACGCTAGGTAAGTTATCTGCATCTCTTTTAGGTTGAGAAATAAGCTTTTTTCACCTAACACCTAGAAGCAAGCAAAGTTATAATCAGAAGCTAACATGGGTAGATCCCATCAAACAAATTCTGTGGATATAATATACTTGAAGTTCAGTAAGAAGTTTGACAAAGTAGACCACAATCTACTTCCTGATAAAATCAATGTGATAGACAGCATCGCCACCAGATGGATTTGTAACAGGCTGACAAACTGCACCCAACATGTAGTCCTTCCCCAATGCTCCAGGATCTTTGAAAGATATGGTACAATGGTTCTGACATAACATCTGTGAGTTCCTTTAGAATTTTGGGATGCAATCCATCAGGTCCAAATGATTTGAATTCATCTAGTTCAGTCTTTTAATATTTTCTTGCTTATTTTAATTTTTATTTCTAGGCTCTCTTCTACTATGTTTTGTTGAGTTGGGCTAAATATATTGGTGATAGATGATAGACAGACTGGATAGGGGGGGCAGGCATATAGGCAGACAGATGATAGACAGACAGATAGAGATAAGCAAGCTGGGTCTTGTACAACGGGCTGGATCCTTGCCCAATCTGGCTTCTTTAGGAATGACTGACTGGATTTGGGAGATCATTGGTGCCTCTTTAAACGAAAGAGTGGTATCTATCTTCTTAAAAAAGGCAATGGTATACCTCTATTTGAAGAATGTCTGTGAAGATTCTCAGTAACTCTGCTGTGATTTCTAGCATGTTAAATTGATTTTACAGTTGACCCGAAGCTTGTACAAATGTTCATTATCTCCAGTCTCTCACAAGTGCACCTCTTTTAATTACAACTGTTGAGAAACACACATCTGGTTCTTATACCCTAAGCTTGGAATCAACGTTAGCAGAGGTTGTTGGTCAATCATCAGTAACAAAGTTTAAACATGTCTGGAATAACCATGTGTCCATCAACCAACAAAAAACAATAATAATAATAATAATAATAATAATAATAATTCCATTGGAATTTGTGCAAAAATTATAATATTAAAACAGCAACAAACTGGTGGGAACATCAGCCTGAAAAAGTCACAGAAAATCAGATGGTCAAGATCTTGTGGGATTTCCATATACAAACCGACAAAATACTGGCGCATAATACACCAGACATCACACTGGTTGAGAAAAATAAGGTCACAATCATAGACATCGCAATACCAGGTGATAGCAGGGTCGCCGAGAAGGAACATGAAAAAATCGCAAGATACCAGGACTTAAAAATCGAAATTCAACGACTATGGCACAAACCAGCAGTGGTAATTCCAGTGGTAATTGGCACACTGGGTGCTATTCCAAAAGCACTGGAATTACATTTAAAACAGTTAAAAATTGACAAAATCACCATCAGTCAAATGCAAAAAGCCGCACTGCTTGGATCTGCACGCATATTACGAAAATATGTTACGACGTCCTAGGCCCCTGGGTGGGGCCCGACTAGTAACCAATGCCAAATCCGGCGAAACAACTGGCCGCTGTGATACAATTGTACAATAATAATAATAATAATTGTAAGAACAGAAAAACGAACTTGAATATGGTCTGGATTGATTACAAAAGGCATTTGACTCACTGCCACATAGTTGGATCATAAAATGCTTAGAAACAACTGGCATTAGCAAAAATATTACATCCTTTACTGAAAAGGCAATGAAACAATGGAGAACTGAGTTGGCAGTAGGGAATGAGAGCTACGGAATGGTTAATATCAAGCGAGGAATTTTCCAGGGTGATTCACTTTCACCTCTTCTCTTCATCATCGCAATGATCCCACTATCAGTAATCTTAAAAAAAATGAAATTAGGCTACCAAACAGCCAAAAAAGCTGAAAAAATTTCGCATTTACTATATGGATGATTTGAAACTCTATGGAAAGTCAGAAATAGAAATCCAATCATTGACAAATACAGTCCGAGTATTCAGCACCGATATTTCAATGCAGTTTGGCATGGAAAAATGCGCCACTGTATCCATAAAAAGGGGCAAAATCACTGCATCTGAGGGAATTGAAATGCCCAATGGCCAACTAATTAAATGCAAAGAAAATGAAGCCTACAAATACTTAGGCATTCTGCAGTTGGATAACATCAAGCATGGAGAAGTAAAAACTATTGTCAGGCGAGAGTACACCAACAGAGTTAGGAAAATTTTGAAATCTAAATTGAATGGTGGAAATACAATCAAGGCCATAAATACCTGGGCAATACCAGTTATAAGATACACAGCTGGCATAGTTAACTGGACACAAGCTGATTTGGACCTTTTGGACCGAAAAAACCAGGAAACTAATGACAATGCACTACAGTTACACCCACGTGGTGATACTGATAGACTATATCTGCCCCGAAAATCAGGTGGCAGAGGATTATTACAAGTGAAGCAAACAGTGAAGAAGAAAAACATGCACTGGCTGATTATTTAAAAGATACTCAAGAACATCTATTAATCGAAGTAAAGAACAAAAATCTACTGAAGGCCCAACAGACAAAACAAGAATACAGAAAAGATGTGATAAAATCAAGAATGGAGAGTTGGCAGAACAAAGCACTGCATGGTCAATTTCTGGAAAAAATAAAAGATAAAGTGGACAGTGAACAAACTTGGTTATGGTTAAAAACAGGTACATTAAAGAAAGAAACAGAGTCACTAATCCTGGCTGCGCAAGAACAAGCTATCCGCACAAATGCCATTAAGGCCAAAATCGAAAAATCCTCTGATGATGCCAAATGCAGACTTTGCAAAGAAGCTGATGAAACTGTTGATCACATACTCAGCTGCTGTAAAAAAATCGCACAGACTGATTATAAATTGCGGCACAATTCAGTAGCACAAATGATCCATTGGAATTTGTGCAAAAATTATTATATTAAAACACCAACAAACTGGTGGGAACATCAGCCTGAAAAAGTCACCGAAAATCAGATGGTCAAGATCTTGTGGGATTTCCATATACAAACCGACAAAATACTGGCGCATAATACACCAGACATCACACTGGTTGAGAAAAATAAGGTCACAATCATAGACATCGCAATACCAGGTGATAGCAGGGTCGCCGAGAAGGAACATGAAAAAATCGCAAGATACCAGGACTTAAAAATCGAAATTCAACGACTATGGCACAAACCAGCAGTGGTAATTCCAATGGTAATTGGCACACTGGGTGCTATTCCAAAAGCACTGGAATTACATTTAAAACAGTTAAAAATTGACAAAAATCACATCAGTCAAATGCAAAAAGTCGCACTGCTTGGAACTGCACGCATATTACGAAAATACGTTACGACGTCCTAGGCCTCTGGGTGGGGCCCGACTAGTAACCAATGCCAAATCGGCGAAACAACTGGCCGCTGTGATACAATTGTACAACAACAACAACAATAATAATAATAATAATTTGTGGGATTTGTGGATTTCCGTATACAAACCGACAAAATACTGGCGCATAATACACCAGACATCACACTGGTTGAGAAAAATAAGGTCACAATCATAGACATTGCAATACCAGGTGATAGCAGGGTCGCCGAGAAGGACATGAAAAAATCGCAAGATACCAGGACTTAAAAATCGAAATTCAACGACTATGCACAAACCAGCAGTGATAATTCCAGTGGTAATTGGCACACTGGGTGCTATTCCAAAAGCACTGGAATTACATTTAAAACAGTTAAAAATTGACAAAATCACCATCAGTCAAATGCAAAAAAGCCGCACTGCTTGGATCTGCACGCATATTACGAAAATACGTTACGACGTCCTAGGCCCCTGGGTGGGGCCGACTAGTAACCAATGCCAAATCCGGCGAAACAACTGGCCGCTGTGATACAATTGCATAATAATAATAATAATAATACATAATTTAAAACCAGAAAACTCAAAGGGCAGATTCAATGGACAATTAGGTCTTTTTCTGCTGTCAGTTTTCTAATGCTATGTTTCTATCTTTATGTACCATCGACTCCTGGAGATTGCCTAGAGAAGTCCTGCATCCTTCCTAGGGATAAATAGTTATTACTGGCCCAAGCTCACCCACTGGCTTTGTGCCTAAGTGGGACTAGAACTCAGTCTTCCAGCTTCTAGCCCACTTCACCAAACTAACTCTCCTCATCTAGGAGAACTGAAACTACTAAAATAGTCATGCCTTGGATTCTTCTTATGTTCTTATTCAGAATTCCCACAACTATTAATATATCTCAGATAACATAGCCTGACCTTTATTAATAATCCTTGGAATCTTTTACATTTTGAAAGAGAGGAGAATAATTTTATTATAAACAATAGATAGTATCTTAATTTCCTTAATGCAGTCATTCTTTAGAAGACATAAAAACCTATCAAAATCTGACACAGATTAAGTACCTCTTAAGCTCCTGTTCCACTTTTCTTTGGTACAGAACACCTTCTCTTAAGATTGCTGCTGCATTTAGCTTAACAGGAGTACTGTCAGTCTGTTGGATAAATTAATGCATATTTTAGAAGCAAAATTGCAAAAGAGAAATCTTTAACAGTCTACAATTAATATAACAGTACCATATTCCCTAATTATCATATTTTTCGGAGTATAAAACGCACCTCCCCCCCCCCCAAAAAAAAATAGGGTGAAAATCTGGGTGCATCTTCTACACCGAATACAGCATTTTTGGCCTCCAGAACCCTGCCCCCTTTGCAAAAATGTACATGCATAGCCTTTAGGAGGCTTCCAGAGTGATCCTGGGGGCTGGGGAAGGCAAAAATGAGCGGAAAATGCGCTGCTTTCCCTCCCCAGCTGCCAGGAGCACTCTATAAGTCTCCTAAAGGCTATGCCTGCCCATTTGACAAAAAAGGGCCTGTTTTCGCAAAAAATGGACTGTTTGTGGGAGGTCTGCAGAGTGCAAAACTTTTTTTAAAATTTGCCTCTTCAAATCTTAGTGCATCTATACTCCGGTGTGTCTTATACTCCGAAAAATACGGTAGATTTTAAATGGTTATTTAGATTTGTTTAGTTATTTAACATGTAGTTGATGATAAGTTGTATAGTATCCAATGTAAAAAACTGTTCCTATTTTCATCAGTGACATATCCTCCCAAGTATGATTAACAGTCAAACTATATTAAGATCTATTAATTCCCTAAAATGTTTCATTTCATATTTAGTCTAAAATCAAATCTTATTTACCTAAAATAAGTCATAATATCTTATTTTTAATAAGATATTTCTAAGATCCTATTGTTAGTTTTAAAGTAAACTACATTAATAAAATAAGGCCATGATTTGGCTCATGAATTCCTCTTTCATTAATTCATTGGTTGATGAACAGTGAGGTATACATTCTTCCTTTACATATCATTTTCACATAGAATGATATAAATTATATGGAGTTTATGGTCAGGAAGGAAACTATATTTACTTAGATTATGATTTTAAATTGATTTCAATTGAATTTTTTTGAATCTCACCGATTTAGAACATTAGGCTACCCAGAACTGCTCACCTTGTACTTGATCTTTTGGGCCTCAAATTTTTCAACAAGGTTTAGGGTTTCCTTCATCTATAAGTAAAAGTTATTGTAATTTTATTATATAACTTATTATTGAAAAAAGCATATTTCAAAATCAAATTATGCATTTGATTTTCAGATGACTGATTCTCAGTCATCCAGGTCATGGTTGTCCCAAAGGTGTTTTTCAAAAGGCAATTGGACTTTGGGGTCAAAAAAACAATGGAAAAAAGAAAGTGAAAAGCACCTTTGAGATATGCATTTGATTATGCAAATTATTTGCCAATAATAAATTGAAGAAATAGAAGAAAATAAAGGAGGGTAATACGTTGGCACTTTTGTTATTACTAGTGCTGATCAGTTCTTTTCTTTAACAGCAGACTACCAAGACTCTGGCCATCTTACAAATATAAATAATAGCAACGACTCACAGCTTATGTGATGTTCTCAGTGGTCGGCTGCTGCCAGTTCAGACTGGTTTGGGTGAAACAGAGGTGGGTTCCTACCGGTTCAGACCAGTTCGGCCAAGTAAGTAGTAAATCAGCCTGCCACACCCCCGAACTGGTTCTATTGCCGGTGGTGCCATCTTGATTTTAGGTTCTGCGCATCTGCAGAACAATCTTCATATGCAGAAATGTAATTTGTTTCTTTCTAACGTTGTGCCCATGCACCGACCTTTTTAGGTGCATGGAGCACACATTTGGAGTGCGCGCAAGCAAAGTGAGCGTGCACGTACAAAACCTTTTGCATGCCGCACCAGCATAATGCTGGCAGCAACCCACCCCTGGGGTAAACCAGGAGTTGCGACCTATGGGTGGCCCCTATCCACCCACCCGCAATCTCACCCTATATCGTTGTGTATTTGATGCCACATGCATGTGCGGAAGGCGCGTGACCTAATTGCTGTGTTTACTGATGCTGCATGCATGTGTGAACGGCGCACACAAGCGAATTGCCATGTTTTATGACGCCATATGCATTTCTGGTGCTAGGCAAAACGGTTGTTACAGTATGTGACATCCACCTCTGGCTGTTATGCAATTGCTAAACAACTTCAAATTGTGTCAGCATAAAAAGTGAACTTAGAATGAGCTCATAGCCTATGCTGCAAATCAATATCAATAAAAAATTATTCAATATTATTTAACTAACATTACAATAAATAAATCTTATTACATTACATTCTTCCATTTACTCATAACTACATTCATTTCTTGATTTCTGTTTTACTTACACTGCTTTTGTAATCACACTTTGGAGCTGCACAGTTGAACTGATTAATATTTGCTTCTAGAAGCAGTTCCTAAAAGAAAATATAAATGTAATAAATAAATAAAATGTAATTTTAATGCCATTAATTAAATGCTGGTATGTAACCATAATATAAATTGATTAATGTCATTAATTATTTGCCCAGAAATTTAATGTTTATTCTTTAACATACAAAAGCAAATACTCTCTTTATCTTTATCTCTCTCTCCCCCTCCCTCCCTCTCCGCACTGTAAAAGCAACAGCTCTTTACAAGAAGTTGAACAAAATGTAGTCCTTGTTTGTCTATACCACTAAAAATTAAACTGATCCCTTTTATAGTGATCCCAGGAGCCATTAATGCCAGTGAAACTTGAAGGTGGTCAGCCAGTATTAACAAGTCTTGATATCTCCTAATAAATATGGCTTTGACTATCCTAAGGATTCACTATTTTGACCATATCATTAATGAAGATGTGCTCCAAAAGAATTTCTCCCACAAACTATGTAACATTATTGCACCTAGATCACTCCCAACTTGCAGGTCATATTCTTAGTATGAGGAACAATCTAATTCCGAAGGTGACAATGAGATGGACCCTCCTCCCCTACAAAGATGAACTAGTCTAAAATGGGCTGGCATTCTCTTGCCATTTCCTTGCCTAATTTGGTATCTTAGCCTTTTTATGAACAGTAAAAATATGTAGCAGAAGTGTTTAACTAAACTATCCCTTAAGTAGGAATCTGGAGCAGAACCTTGAAAAGCATTATTCAAATACAAGTGGTTAATTATGATTATGATTATGAATTTTCAGCAATTCCCTGGAAACACACTGATATCTCAAAATACATCAATATGGGTAGATAAATTCAGAAAATATAGTGAAATAAATAAATTATTAAAATACTAACCTTGCTCTGCCTGCTGGCGATTCTTTAGTTTGATTCTTTCTAGATGCTGCTTCATTCTAGGTGGTTTGGTAAGTATTCTTGGGAACCTGAGCATAAATACACAGGACATTATCTCTAGTAGTCGTCACTAGCCACTGTTTATACTGTAAGCATTCAAGATATGATGGTGCTGAAAAAATAGCTTTATGCCCAATGCTCACATTTATTACAGTATCTCTCCACTCTGAAGGGAGCAAGAATAAGTCAAGCAATCTTTCTCCTTCCACTGCAATGCAGTGAGTTTGGAGAAGAATGGATTATAAGAGAGCAAAGTTTAAGGGTTTTTTTGAAATACTTTCAACAACCACTCAAGCTTTTTTTTGTACAGAAAATAAGAACCACAGGGTTTTGTTTTCTCTTGTTGTGGAATTTGCTCGTGAATCAGTATAGCTCGTGGAATTAGGGACCGTCAAATGAAACTCATTTGGTTGCGTCGTCTTTAAAGGTGTAATAGCGTGTTTATCGGCAATGTTATCCAGCTGACTGATCAATTGCTGTATTTTTGGCTGCCATCTTCCAGGAAGCAAAAACAAAAAAACCAACAAACAAAAATAAAATTTTATTTTTTTGGCTGGGTTCCATCTGCTTAATTAATACTAGTATAAGCAATTTTAATTATTTTATAGAATCTAAGCATTTAGATTGATCCTGAACTAGAAGTCCAATACAAATAATTAACAGTGCCTATCTCTGTTATGTAGAGATTCAAATGAACAATATTACTTAAGATACATTCAAACAGGAAATCATGCACATTTTTGAGAAATATGTCCTGACAATGAATTTTTCCTTCTGAAAAAGCATGTCTACAATGCTTCTATTACTTACTTTTCCAGTGGTTCAATCCAATTTTCATTTACATAATCCGAATCATAAATCTGACTCCATTCATCTTTTATCCATGTTTGCAAATTCACCAATTGAAAAAAGAACCTAAGGACTGAAAAGACTGTATGCATCAATGAAAGAAGCTTAATTTTAAAAAAAATTGCCTTGAAATTAATTCACACTTTCTATTTTCAGCAGTAACTTATTCATAATTTCTATTGAATATTGCCTGGAGCGCTAGACATGACCATAGTAGATTTTCCCATTAGAACTGAGGAAATATTTTGGAAATACCACTTTTCTCTATATTTAGTTTAGTTTAATTTGTTGTCATTGTACTTCGTACAATGAAATTAAGTGGCATCTTCAGTGTACATTATAAACTATAAAAATAAAACACAAACACCCACCTACATTCTACACAATTGAATTGAAAACCCCCTGATATTGCATTTAAATACTGCAGTATACAGTACGAGTCAATATGCTACTGCTCTGGGATAGAATCTTTTTTTTTCAGCCTATTTGTCCTTGTTTTTATTATCCTGTGCCGTCTGTCAGATGGTATAGTTCACAAAAAGGGTGCCAGGATAAGATGGATCTTTAGGAATGTTTTTGAACTTACTTAAGGCAGCAGGAGCTATAAAGCTCTTCCAAAGAGAGGAGAGGGCAACCAATGATCCTCTGAGCAATGATGTTAACTCTCTGGAGCGCTGTCCTATGCACTGCCACTGTGCAATTAGCAAACCATATGCAGATGCAGTAATTTCATTTCATTTCATTTTATTAAGTTTGTATGCCGCCCTATTCCTGAGAGACTCAGGGCGGCTAACAATAAAAAGGGAGGGGATACAAAAAATAAAATAAAAACCAACAATTTAAAATTCTACAACAGCCGTAACCTCGAATGGGACTGGATAGTTCAACAGCCCCAGGCCTGCCGGAACAGCCAGGTCTTAACTGCTTTGTGGAAGGCCGGAAGGGTATTAAGGGTCTGGATCTCCACGGGGAGATCATTCCAGAGGGCCGGAGCAGCCACAGAGAAGGCCTTCCCTCGAGGAGTCGCCAGCCGACATTGGCCGGCAGATGGAATTCGGAGGAGGCCTAGTCTGTGGGATCTAATAGGTCTTTGGGAGGTGACTGGCAGGAGGCGGTCTCTCAAGTTAAAATACTCTCTATGGTACAGCAGTAGAAGGTCACCAGCAGTTTTTCATTCAGTTGTTGCTTCCTGAGAAGTCTCAGGTAGTATAATCTTGCTGGCCTTTTGACCAGTGCTGCAATGTGAGCACTGACCTAGGTCAGGCCTCTTTTATGATAACACCAGAAATATTTATATTCTGCAAATGTGTCCCAAAATTTCAGAACCCCCAAATAGTGTACAGTCTGGTACAAGAACTGCGAGAAACACTATGGTTCTTATCACCACAATAATAATATAATACAAGGACTGAATGAAATGTAATGCCTCCAGTGTCTTCTAACAGATAGCAATACGCAATGGTGGGAAGTTGCTGTGAGAAAGATGTGTTGCTATTGTGATACGGAAGCCTGCCATGTGTACTTGTCAGTAGTTCAAACAATATGGAGTTTTTGGTTTTCTCTGAGGCTGGTTGTTCGCTTGCAGATATTTTATTACACAGCTAGATAACATAAATTAGTGGAAGCAACGTGGGATTTGCTTCCTGTTTATATCAGTAGTTTTCCCTGTCATTTTGGTGATGTATGATTTTCTCTTCATAGTTCATTAGGGTATTACAGGTAGTCTTCGACTACGACCACAATTGAAGCCCAACATTTCTGTTGTAAGTAAGACATTTGTTAAGTGAGGTTTGCCCCATTTTACGATCTTTCTTGTCACAGTTGTTAAGTGAATCACTGCAGTTGATAAGTTAGTAACCTGATTGTTAAGTGAATATGGTTTTCCATGACTTTGCTTGTACAAGATCATAAAAGGGGATCATGTGACCCAGGATGCTGCAATGGTCATAGGTATGAGTCAGTTGCCAAGTGTCTGAATTTGATCACTATTATGGGTATGTTGCAAAGCTTGTAACTGTGAAAAATAGTCATGTGTCACTTTTTAAAGTGCCGCTGGACTTGAACAGTCACTAAACGAATTGTTGTATATCGAGGATTACCTATATTTGTGTTTGATTGTTTATGATTGTAATCTCTGCTTATCTGGGTGTTCACTGCCAGAGAGGATGTGCTCTGGCCTGAAACTGTCATTTTCTTCTAGAAGATTAGAATTCATTCTGATAAGTATTTCCTAATCCCATAGTCTAAGGCAGGAATCGGCAACCATAACCACTCAAAGAGCCACAAAGATCCCAACCGGAAGCCCCCCCCCCCCCCGTTCCATTCTGGAGCTAACAGGAAGTCCAGTTCCCCCACCGTAGAGTCTCCTCCTAGCACGGCGTCCTTTTTCCTCTGCCGCCTCTAACCAAAAGCCCTAACAATTTTGGAGCTGACCAGAAAACCCGCCCCTTACATGAGAGTCTTCTCCTTGGCGCACCATCTCTGGAGAGCCAGGGATGGAGGCTATGCCTCCATCTTGGTTCTCCTCGACCTCTCGGCGGCTTTCGATACCATCGACCATGGTATCCTTCTGCGACGACTGCGGGAGGTGGGGGTGGGAGGCACTGTTTTACGGTGGTTCTCCTCCTACCTCTCGGACAGGTCGCAGTCGGTGTTGGTCGGGGGTCAGAGATCGACCACGAGGCCCCTATCATATGGGGTTCCGCAGGGGTCGGTCCTGTCCCCCGTACTATTTAACATCTACATGAAACCGCTGGGCGAGATCATTCGGAGGCACGGGATAAGATACCACCAATATGCGGACGATACGCAGCTGTATCTGTCCGCCCCGTGCCAACTCAATGAAGCGGTGGACGTGATGAGCCGGGGTCTTGAAGCCGTTAGGGACTGGATGCGGGCTAACAAGCTTGTACTCAACCCAGAAAAGACCGAGTGGCTGTTGTGTTTCCCTCCCAAAAATTTGGCTAGTGTTCCAACGATCAGGCTGGGGGGTCAAAATTTACACCCCTCAGACAGGGTTCGCAACCTGGGAGTCCTCCTGGATCCACAGCTGACTTTTGATCACCACCTGTCGGCTGTGACCAGGGGGGCATTTGCCCAGGTTCGCCTGGTGCGCCAGTTGCGACCCTACCTGAATCGGGAGGCTCTCACAACAGTCACTCGCGCCCTCGTGACCTCTAGGCTGGAATACTGCAACGTGCTCTACATGGGGCTGCCCTTGAAGAGCATTCGGCGGCTTCAGCTAGTCCAGAATGCGGCCCGCGCGAGTGATCGTGGGTGCACCTCGGTTCGCCCACATAACACCTATCCTCCGCGAGCTGCACTGGCTACCTGTTGGCCTCCGTGTGCGCTTCAAGGTGCTTCTTACTACCTATAAAGCCCTTCATGGTAGTGGATCTGCGTACTTGGGAGACCGCCTTCTGCCAATTACCTCCTCTCGACCCATAAGATCCCACAGATTAGGCCTCCTCCGAGTGCCATCTGCCAGCCAGTGTCGGCTGGCAACTACGCGGAGGAGAGCCTTTTCTGTAGCAGCTCCGACCCTCTGGAACGATCTCCCGTGGAGATTCGTACCCTCACCACCCTTCAGACCTTCCGCACAGCCCTCAAGATCTGGCTATCCCGCCAGGCCTGGGGTAAAGACCATAGTTGCCCCCGCGAATGTTGAATGAATGTTGTTTGATCTTAACTACCATATTGTATTTGTTATGTTATTGTACGTTCCCCTCCATAAGTTGTTAGCAGCCCTGAGTCCCCTCAGGGAAAAGGGCGGCCCTATAAATAAACACAACCCACCCAACCAACCATGCTTCCCCCCCC